>NC_134569.1:175500316-176804066 GCF_050947875.1 Dermacentor variabilis
TCGCCACAGTTTGGTGACCCGGACGTGATACTGCCATACGCTCCTGTGGTAGAGACGACTATGGACCAGACCGACGCTACGAGAGCTCAAGGGCAGAACCCATCCGAGGAACGCGGTGAGCCCTCCTGTTCCGCCATCGCTGTCCGCCTCCCACAGTACTGGGACCAGCATCCTTCGGTGTGGTTTACTCAGGCCGAAGCGCAATTTCAAGTCGCTGGTATCCGCTCTCAAGCCTCGAAGTTCCACTACGCCGTCGCAGCGCTATCGCCCGCCGCCATTGACGAGGTGGCAGATTTGTTGAACTCCCCATTGTCTGCCGCCGCCTATGACGATCTCAAGGCAGCACTGCTACAGCGCACAGCAGCTTCACAACGTTCTCGCATCCAGCAGCTTCTGTCCGCTGAAGAACTCGGCGACCGACGCCCTAGTCAACTTCTTCGCCGAATGAGTCAGCTGCTCGGAAACAACGCGAGATCCATCGACGACACGCTGTTGCGCGAACTATTTTTGCAACGACTCCCGGCTAACGTGCAGATAGTCCTGGCGACAGCCTCTACCATGGACCTTACCGGACTTGCCGCTTTGGCCGACAAAGTCATGGAAGTAGCCACCCCAACCATCGCTGCCACGTCACCGTCTCCGGGTGACAATACAACCGCTCTGCAAACTCTTCCCTGCTCTTCCGCAGAGCAATCTCCGCTCGACTCCTTGTGTGAGCGCCTGGAACGCATCATCTGTGGAGCGGAACATCGCCGCGCGTCTCATCGCCCACGCAGCCGTAGTTCCAGCAGATCAAGACGCACGGGCACTCAAAATGAAACCTCAACTACAGCGCCTGGCGTTTGCTACTACCACCGCCGTTTTGGAAACGACGCTCGTCACTGTCGGCGTCCCTGCGCTTGGCAGGGAAACAGGCCGGCCGACCTCTAACGGCGACGAGTGGTCCGGCCCAGCACATAAGTCGCCTTTTCTACGTGACGGACAGAGTTACGGGACAACGATTCAATGCATGCTCACTGACCTGGAGAGGCAAAGCAGAAGAGTGGGTCTAAAAATTAATCTGCAGAAAACTAAAGTAATGCTTAACAGTCTCGGAAGAGAACAGCAATTTACAATAGGCAGCGAGGCACTGGAAGTGCTAAGGGAATACATCAACTTAGGACAGGTAGTGACGGCGGATCCGAATCATGAGACGCAAATAATCAGAAGAATAAGAATGGGCTGGGGTGCGTTTGGCAGGCATTCCCAAATCATGAACAGCAGGTTGCCATTATCGCTCAAGAGAAAAGTATATAATAGATGTGTCTTACCAGTACTCACCTACGGGGCAGAAACCTGGAGGCTTACGAAAAGGGTTCTACTCAAATTGAGGACGGCGCAACGAGCTATGGAAAGAAGAATGATAGGTGTAACGTTAAGGGATAAGAAAAGAGCAGATTGGGTGAGGGAACAAACGCGAGTTAATGACATCTTAGTTGAAATCAAGAAAAAGAAATGGGCATGGGCAGGACATGTAATGAGGAGGGAAGATAACCGATGGTCATTAAGGGTTACGGACTGGATCCCAAGGGAAGGGAAGCGTAGCAGGGGGCGGCAGAAAGTTAGGTGGGCGGATGAGATTAAGAAGTTTGCAGGGACGGCACGGCCACAATTAGTACATGTCCGGGGTTGTTGGAGAAGTATGGGAGAGGCCTTTGCCCTGCAGTGGGCGTAACCAGGCTGATGATGATGATGATGATGATGATGATTCTTAGTCGACACAGGTGCTGACGTCAGCATTCTCCCCGCCCAGAGCTCCGACCGAAAAGCGACCCCTGTGTCGTTTCTGCGAGCCGTCAATGGCACCAGGATTCCAGTTTTCTCGTCACGCTCCGTGATGCTAAACCTTGGCCTTCGACGAGCATTCCGCTGGATCTTCCTGGTTGCAGACGTCCGTCATGCAGTCATTGGAGCAGACTTCTTGCATAACTACGGACTCCTTGTGGACATCCAACGACGCCGTCTCATCGACTCCGTGACCCAGCTATCCGTTCCCGGCATCCCATCATCAGGCACATCGCCCATAGCGCCTATTTCTGGATGTTGGACGAACCTTTCGCCGCGCTCCTACGCGAGTTTTTCACTTTGACGCGCCTGCCGGACTAGACGCAACCGGTACAACATGACGTGTGCCATCACATCGTTACCTCCGGCCCACCGGTCTACTTCCGACCCCGACGTTTGTCCCCGGAGAAACTCAAGTTCGCTCGCGCGGAGTTTGAACACATGCTGCAACTTGGCATCATCCGCCCTTCCTCCAGTAACTGGGCATCACCACTTCACATGGTGCCTAAGAAGACGGGAGACTAGCGCCCATGCGGTGATTACCGGGCACTAAACAACGTCACCGTTCCTGATCGCTAACCTCTACCGAACATTCAGGACTTCACGGTAGCGTTGCACGGTGCGACGATCTTTTCTAAGATCGATCTCGTTCGCGCCTACCATCAACTACCGGTCGCTGAAGAAGACATTCCCAAGACCGCCATCACCACAGCCTTCGGTCTTTTCGAATTTCTCCGCATGCCTTTCGGTTTACGGAACGCGGGCCAATCCTTTCAGCGTTTCACCGATTCCGTCACCCGAGGTTTGCCTTTCGTTTTTGCATACATCATCATCATCATCATCATCATCAGCCTGGTTACGCCCACTGCAGGGCAAAGGCCTCTCCCATACTTCTCCAACAACCCCGGTCATGTACTAATTGTGGCCATGCCGTCCCTGCAAACTTGTTAATCTCATCCGCCCACCTAACTTTCTGCCGCCCCCTGCTACGCTTCCCTTCCCTTGGAATCCAGTCCGTAACCCTTCATGACCATCGGTTATCTTCCCTCCTCATTACATATCCTGCCCATGCCCATTTCTTTTTCTTGATTTCAGCTAAGATGTCATTAACTCGCGTTTGTTCCCTCACCCAATCTGCTCTTTTCTTATCCCTTAACGTTACACCTATCATTCTTTTTTCCATAGCTCGTTGCGTCGTCCTCAATTTGAGTAGAACCCTTTTCTTAAGCCTCCAGGTTTCTGCACCGTAGGTGAGTACTGGTAAGACACATCTATTATATACTTTTCTCTTGAGCGATAATGGCAACCTGCTGTTCATGATTTGGGAATGCCTGCCAAACGCACCCCAGCCTATTCTTATTCTTCTGATTATTTCCGTCTCATGATCCTGATCCGCCGTCACTACCTGCCCTAAGTAGATGTATTCCCTTACGACTTCCAGTGCCTCGCTGCCTATTGTAAATTGCTGTTCTCTCCCGAGACTGTTAAGCATTACTTTAGTTTTCTGCAGATTAATTTTTAGACCCACTCTTCTGCTTTGCCTCTCCAGGTCAGTGATCATGCATTGCAATTGGTCCCCTGAGTTACTAAGCAAGGCAATATCATCAGCGAATCGCAAGTTACTAAGGTATTCTCCATTAACGTTTATCCCCAATTCTTCCCAATCCAGGTCTCTGAATACCTCCTGTAAACACGCTGTGAATAGCATTGGAGATATCGTATCTCCCTGCCTGACGCCTTTCTTTATTGGGATTCTGTTGCTTGCTTTATGGAGGACTACGGTGGCTGTGGAGCCGCTATAGATATCTTCCAGTATTTTTACATATGGCTCATCTACACCCTGATTCCGTAATGCCTCCATGACTGCTGAGGTTTCGACTGAATCAAACGCTTTCTCATAACCAATGAAAGCTATATATAAGGGTTGGTTATATTCTGCACGTTTCTCTATCACTTGATTGATAGTGTGAATATGGTCTATTGTTGAGTAGCCTTTACGGAATCCTGCCTGGTCCTTTGGTTGACAGAAGTCTAAGGTGTTCCTGATTCTATTTGCAATTATCTTAGTAAATACTTTGTAGACAACGGACAGTAAGCTGATCGGTCTATAATTTTTCAAGTCTTTGGCGTCCCCTTTCTTATTGATTAGGATTATGTTAGCGTTCTTCCAAGATTCCGGTACGCTCGAGGTCATGAGGCATTGCGTATACAGGGTGGCCAGTTTCTCTAGAACAATCTGTCCACCATCCTTCAACAAATCTGCTGTTACCTGATCCTCCCCAGCTGCCTTCCCCCTTTGCATATCTCCTAAGGCTTCCTTTACTTCTTCCGGCGTTACCTTTGGGATTTCGAATTCCTCTAGACTACTTTCTCTTCCATTATCGTCGTGGATGCCACTGGTACTGTATAAATCTCTATAGAACTCCTCAGCCACTTGAACTATCTCATCCATATTAGTAATGATATTGCCGGCTTTGTCTCTTAACGCATACATCTGATTCTTGCCAATTCCTAGTTTCTTCTTCACTGTTTTTAGGCTTCCTCCATTCCTGAGAGCATGTTCAATTCTATCCATATTATACTTCCTTATGTCAGCTGTCTTACGCTTGTTGATTAACTTCGAAAGTTCTGGGAGTTCTATTCTAGCTGTAGGGTTAGATGCTTTCATACATTGGCGTTTCTTGATCAGATCTTTCGTCCCCAGCGATAGTTTGCTGCATACATCGACGACCTTCTCGTCGCAAGCTCTTCGGCAGAAGAACATCTTCACCGCTTGCGGTTGTTATTTTCACGCCTTGCCAGTAAAGGAATTGTCATCAACGCCGCCAAGAGTGAATTCGGTCAATCATAACTCGAGTTCCTCGGTCATATCATCGACGCTAACGGAATTCGACCACTTCCATCCAAGATTCGCGTCATCGAAAACCTTCCCCGACCGACCACACTCAACAAGCTTCGCCAGTTTCTCGGTTTCGTCAATTTCTACCGCCGATTCATTCCCGAGTGCGCACGACTTATGGCTGCGCTAGAAGCCCTCCTGGTAAACAAACGCAAACAAGTGCTTCAGTGGACTGAAGAGGCCACCGACGCTTTCACAAGAGTCAAGTCTGCCCTCGCCGACGCCACGCTGCTTAGACACCCAATGCCAGGCGCACCCACTGCCATCATGACCGACGCTTCAAACAACGCCGTTGGTGCCGTTCTGCAGCAATTCATCGACAATGCGTGGCAACCACTCGCTTTTTTCTCCAAAAAACTTTAGCCTGCGCAGTCCCGCTACAGCGTGTTCGGCCGTGAATTACTCGCTGTTTACCTGGTTATCAAGCATTTTCGCCAATTCCCCGAAGGCCGTGCATTCACTGTCTTGACGGACCACAAGCCCCTTGTGCACGCAATGAATCGTTCGGCATCCTGTTACTTGCCCCGCGAGGTTCGACACCTTTCCTACATTTCCGAGTTTACAACAACGTTCCGCCACATCAAGGGCACCGACAACGTTCCAGCCGACGTCCTCAGACGTGTCAATGTCGTTTCCACGTTGACATCGGAACCTTTCATCATCGAGGCCGACTTACTCGCCAGTCAACAGCGTGACGACACTGAACTTCGTACACTCCGCAATTCTTCAAGGTCCCCGAAATTGGAAGACGTCGTTGTGACCCCAGATGGTACATCCGTCGTCTGCGACACTTCTAACGACACACGTAGACCATACATTCCGGCATCCCTTCGCAGACGTCTATTCGAAACCGTGCACAACCTGTCGCACCCTGGCATACACGCGACACGGAAGCTCCTTTCCAGTCGTTTCGTTTGGCCCACGGTGTAAGAATAATTTAGGTGTTGACACTGCGGCCGGCGCACCGTCCTGGTTGTGTTCGCCGCCGGCGCTGTTTCCGTTTCCCGGCGACAGGTGGCGCTAGTAGGTGGAGGCTCTCGGATTTGCGCTGCGTAGGTTATCGATGCTAAGCGTTGCTCGTTTGTCGAGCTCGATATCGGGGTATATAGAAAAGTATGCACAGGCATGAATACACCGGGATTCTGCAGTAACAAGACTGATTATCTAAATGAATGTGCAACTGATTTCTCGACGACGTTTTTATTATAGATCTGGTATCTAGCATACGTTGAAGCCAGTGTATCAATCGTATTTTCTAGTTGCGCCCGCCAATGTTAGCTAATTAAAGCAAAAATAAATAAATTGTAGCCGGATTTTCGGGGAAATAGCGTAAGGACAGCTAGCCAAAATGCCGTTCCGAGCTTCGGTCGTCAACCCAGCAATCTCGCGCTGTGCGCTGGCGGTGCGGCTGCCGCCGCTGCTCATCTTCCTCTTTACAAAATAAACGTCCTCAAAGCACCTTGAACCATTGCACCTCTAGCTTACACATGTACTTGGTTACAAACTTCGCTCGACACGCGACCCCTACGCAGGCTTCTGCTCAGTGTTAAGGCGATGGCGGTTATACTTTGCGCCAGTACTGCAAGCCGTGTGCAGTACAGCTTGATGAAGGGCATGTCACACGGCTAAATCCATCGCAACTCTCAAAGCAGTATATCTTGCGCTAGTTGCCCATGAATGGGCATAATTTTTCTATTCTACTCTGTCATTTCAAGAGAACAATGCGCGCTCTTATATTAGAAAAAAAAAATGTCCGACCTGAAGTAGGTCTGGTGGTGTGTACAGTGCTCTTACATTTGTGTAGAATATTAGGAATGGCATGCTGAAAGGGGGGCTGAACATATAATTTATTCTGTTACAAAACTATACATTGCATGGCACAAACTGTTTAATACATACATTCACAAAAAATCTAACAAAATTAGTACATTCTGTAAACTTGGCAACACGATTCAGGATGAACAAAGTTTCGCAAGCTTTTTTTTCTCTTGAGCTTGTTTTTTCAAGTTCATGGTTGCAGCTTTGCAGTGCTGCCTCATTCTCATGGTTAAGAAATAGTGCAGAATTTGTGCAATGACCTCTTCTTTGTGCTGAGCACATGGAAAAGTCAAGGTCTTTGTGTCAAGCACATGCTCCACCGTTTCCCAGTATACAGACTGACTGTCGGCATTTTTTGCAAAGTGCTCCTCAGCTACTCTCAACAGCTCAAAGAGATTCGCGTTGGGGTGCAACAGTCCACCCCTGCTCTTTGTGTTGGTCAGGGATGCTTCAGCAGAGCTGTTTTGCGGAATGGTAAAAGCAGACCGGCAACAATCGCACGTGGTGGCTTTCATCAACTTTCGGCTCAAGAATCCAACCACATAGTAAAGTATGCAGTCAACGACTTGCGCTGTATCCTTTCCGTTTACTGTGATAACATCCTCACATTCCCAGTCCTCAACAAGAATCAGTTTATCAAGCTTTTCTTTTAGCTGATCAATGAAGCCAGGCGAAGAGTTGCTTGCACTGCCTAGTTCGATCAGGGCTCTGAAGTCTGATGCGTCTAGTAATGGCTTCTCATCGACCACGCAGCAATTGCCAAACTTGGGAGGCCTCAGAAGGCTGTAAATGGACATTGTATTGTACAGTTGCATAAATGTTGGCATTGAAGGATGGTCATTCTGGCTTCCAGCAAGTCTTATCTTGCCAAAGAATCTTTCGATCGGATCTTGATTCATTTTATTTGTAAGAACGTATCTGAACTCGTACTGATGCAAAAGAACCTCACAAAGCTCTTTAGTTGATCTCAAGGTAACTCGGAGCCCTTCAGAAGTGCTTTTTGTCAGGAACATATCTTTCGTGATATTTCCACTCTGCAGCTCTTTTTCCCAGTTATCCAACCATTCTACCCCACGTGACAGAATGCCTAGGTCAGAGCCCTGCTTTGTGACACCTTCATGAGGAAACCGCCGGTTCAAGGCATCGAAAAGATTATTAAGAAACAATGTGAATTCTTGCGTGGCTTCAGTGTCTCCCAGACTGCGCACACCACGGTTTCTGTAAAATTCAATACCTGCTGCCATCGAGCGACTGAACACTTGCGTGGCAAGCTTTACCCGCATCTTTTCACAGTTGCTTGGATAAATGTGGGAATGTGTTATTTTTGGACACACCTTCAAAGCTCCAACATTCGCTTGGTCTTCTTTATAAACTGCTGCATAGTCCTCCCACCTAATCCAACGTCCCTCCTTTTTCAGGTACCTTTGTTGCAAAAGACGGTTCCTGATGCATTTAAAGAGGTGTGGAGCATCAGAAAATGCAAAAACTTTTCGTGTGGGGTCGCTTGGATGTGTGAAGGAGTTCCGGCAGGCTTCTAGTGACCCACTTATACCCAGTGTTCGCCACATAGTCCTGTTTGTCGAAGCTCCATCACAAACAAACCCATGAATTTTTGCTCCAGCTTCCTCCATAAGTAAAATTGCCTGAAGGAGCAACTGTGCAAGAATAGTACCCCTCGTGGCACCTTTTGCTGCAAAAACACCTATTGGCTGAGCATAACTTTCACCAAAAGGGCAGAACATAAAAACAAGAGCATGGTCTGCAAGCTCGGTACTGTTTTCCGTCTCTGATGCCAGACCGACGTAGGTCATTGTCTTTGAGTTGACAGCCTTACTTTTACGGACTTGCATCTCATCAAAGATGATAATACCGTGCCGCTTGAAGTCATCTTTCTTTTCAAGTTTCTTTTTAAGGCTATGAAGAACTTACTATCAAAGCCTGTTTTAAAGCCCACCAATGAGATGTAGCGGTGTATTGTTCGTACTGAAGGCAAGGCGAGAATTTCACTCTCCATCAAGAATCTGTATCCTCCAGGTGACCTAATATGGAGGAGAAGGCAGAGCAAGATCCAGTCATCTGAGTATCTTCTACCGTTTTTTGAGCGAGCTTTGCCTGCAGCTACACACTCTTTCAACACCAGCTTTTGCGCTTCAGGAAGGTTTGCTTCTCTGGAAAGGCGTTCGAGTGTTTCATTACTGATTTCTAGTAGTTTTGATTTGCAGTTAGCCAATTCTTGTTCAAGATTATGTTTTTGTTTTTGAAGCCGCACTTTTGACTTGTAGCAGGCAATCCTGGCGCGCCGCAACATTTCAATGCGTGTTTTTTTCGATGGACTGGCCGGAATGCGAATGTGTTTCAGTTGAGAATTCTTTTTCTTTCGTGCAGCATGAATACGAAGTACATCTTTTAACTTAGCACATGCATTGCAACTTGTACTCTCTGTCACTAGTAGGCAACGGTTGTGCCGCCAGGTTCCACATTTGTCAATATATGCGCACTCGGGGCGTATATTATTGTACATTTCACCACTGGGACCACCTGCACACACATGCATTTCATGAAAGACCCGTACTGCACACTCTATATCAGCTAGGGAATTCATGGGCAAACCAGAACTTATGGTCTGTACGTTAACAAAACGGCCATAAACAAAACATTTCACTGACAAGGAGTCATTATGTGATGTGGTTACTTCTAGTACTTTTCTATGAAAAGGCGCCTGGTTACTCTCTTTCGGCAATTCTAGCTCACTGAAAACAACAGATTTAACCCCAAATCTGTCAGAAACTTGGACTGCCCAGGCTTCACTTGGGAGTTTAAGGCTGGAAGCACAGCCTGACAGAGCGGAAATTGTCATTTGCTGTCCTCCGCCCTGGAGGAACAGGGACTCGGTGGGTCGCTGCTCTTGCGTTGGTCCATGACTTCTCTCTTGCTCCGTAGTTTTTTGAGATGAGGAAGAAACTTGTTGCTGAATGAAAATAAATGATAGAATTAGGAATGTTTCTGCCGTCCGAACTAAGCCAAAGTTTCGTTTACGTCATCTATATTATGTCATTACTTCTCTTAACAAGTCGGTGTTATATGTTTCTTACTATTTTATTATTTCTTATTAATCTAAAATTTTCCTGTTACCAACCTCTTCTTTAACGCCTGAACGGCGCTGAAATTAAATAAATGAATGTGCACTTTCCGGATGGCACCTAATAGTGAGCAAAGCTTATGCGATTACTAGCACACTGTGCTCTTAGATGTCCAATGAGATCCTGGCTAATTAATTATAATCAAATAAATATACTGAAGGGAAGAAAACACGGCTGCAGCAACCGTATCGTATTTACGATAATTTCCGCTCAGTAGGTATTGTAGAACAATATCATGATTTGTTGCGCCTAGTGAGCTTAGGTGAAGCGGCTGGAGGAATGCCACCTGAATTTAAAACAGGAAATTACCTTTTCAGCTGTGTGACTAGGTGCGTCGGCAGTGCATGTGCCACTCAATGTGTCAGTATCGTGTTGAAAAGGATCCTTTTCTTCACGTGGAGGGGGCGCGACGCTGCTGAAATCCAAGCGTGGCCTCTTACAAGGCGCGTCTGTTGATTCGGCATCAGAATATTTTGAACTCGTTGTGTCAACCAGCAATAAACTTGGTGTATTTTCAACGGCCAGGTGTAGCTCTTCAGAAGCATTCGACGCTTCTGGCTGTCCTTGCTTCTTAGGCTTCTGAGAAGTCGGCGGCAGAGCCTGCCGTTTCCGCGGAGGTTTTCTCGTTTTTTGCTGCACAGTCAAGTATCCTGGGCAATTCGAGAAAATGCTAGGCACAGCGTCGGGTGAGAGCACCGGCTTTTTTTGTGCGTGCAGAAGGACGTTCCCCTTGTATTCCGCGTGATATGTTGCAGAGATCACTTCATTCGGGAAGTGCTTCGCGCACACGTGGTCGGTAGGCTGCAAAACTCTGTCTGCTCTCGGAATCGCCCGTCGCCACTTTTCTAAACGTTCGGGTTCACGCGGAGCCTTGAAAAGCGACACACGCTCCGTGCATGTCCGATACCCCGACTTGCAATTCGGTACAAAGCACTTCTTGCCCATTTTGAAGCGCAGCAAGCCTGAGCGCAACTAATTGCACTCGGCGTCACATGACGCGGCGTGGTATACGTTGAGTGAATCCCAGCAGAATACCAATCAGCCGAACAATGCACTCACAGGACTGACAGGCACAACCAAACACTTTTCGAGAATCCGGAGAAGCCTTCACACACACACACACACACACACGAGTTTCAGCAAGTACACTTCTGCACCTATACCACGTGTATTCACCCCGCGCGTGGCGTGAAAATTTCTGAACGCACCCGAGCGGGCAGCGCGGGCCCCTGGGCTCCCATACTACAGCGCCATCTGTACCCTTGCGGCGAAAACTACCGCCGATTCAAGGTCATCTGCGAACACAATCTGCCCGCGCGTTCTCTCTACGGGGAGCGGCGATTGTCAGCACCTAAATTATTCCTACACCGTGGTTTGGCCTCGGCTAAACGCGCAAGTTCGCGAATGGGTTCGCTGCTGTTTGTCGTGTCAACGTTCGAAGATCCAGCGTCACCCCATTCCGCCTGCCAAGTCTTTTCTTCCACCGGAAGCTCGTTTTGACACCGTACACCTGGACCTCGTCGGCCCTCTCCCACCCTCGAAAGGCTACTGCTACATACTGACATGCATCGACCGTTATACACGGTGGCCAGAAGCTACACCTATATCTGACATCTCAGCGCCAACTGTTGCAGCAGCTTTCATGTCTACGTGGATCGCAAGGTTCGGCTGCCCATCCACAATAATCACAGATCGCGGTCGGCAGTTTGACTCAGCACTTTTCAACGAGCTACTCAAACTACTCGGAACGACACGTTTTCGCACAACTGCTTACCACCCTCAGTCCAATGGACTAGTTGAACGTTTTCACCGGCATCTCAAGGCCTCCCTTATGGCACATGAATCGCCGGAGAAGTGGGTCCTACATTTGCCCCTTGTCTTACTTGGCATCAGAGCCGCACTCAAGAGTGACCTAGGTTGCTCCTGTGCTCAGCTAGCCTACGGCACCCACCTACGCCTTCCGTGCGATTTCTTTGTCGCCACCCCCCAAACGCCTATGCCATCACCTGCCGACTACGTTGCCGAACTGCAAGCTTTCTTCAGCCAGATGCGCCCCGTGCCTACACGTTCACAAGCAGCAAGGTCCCCGTACGTTTCTCCCGCACTCAGCTCTGCTACCCACGTTTTCGTGCGTAACGGTGCCGTGCGGAAGCCTTTGCAACCACACTACTCCGGGCCATATTGTGTTCTAGAGCGTCGTCCGACGACGTTTGTTGTGAATGTCAATGGCCGATCAGACACAATTGCCCTGGAACGTCTCAAACCCGCCTACATAGAAGCACCCACGCCATCAGCTCCACCAGTATGCGACGCGACCCTGCTGCATCCTTCGCCGCCGCCAGTGCACGTGACACCCAAGACCAACGCCAAGACACGCCGCGTCACGTGGACTTTCCATCGTTCGTCGAACTTTCCTCCTCTCTAGGGGGGGAGCCCTCTGTAGCGGCAGCAGCATCGGCGTCGCACGAGGGATGACGTAGACGCTCGCGTCTACACGAGGCTCGAGCGGCTGCCGCTCCGGCACGGGCTAGCGTTCCGAAAGAGATCATTAAAAAGAATGCTACGCTAAGAGACGGACTGTCGTTTCTTCCTCTCCTGCGAGAGCCCGAGACTTTAGCGGTCTACGTGGTCGCTCGTCGCCACAAGCTTTTGTTCGTTGGGCACGTAATCAGCAAATCTGCATGTATGCGTGTGATACTGTTCTAATATTTGTCAAGTTGTCTTCCTTCAGTGTACCTTCTCTTAATCTTATTAGTCGTCTCTTTCATTTTTGTTTTCTTCAGATATTTACATATGTTGCATTGCTTCTATATTTACTTTTCATGTGCGTATGTATGTATATACGTGCATATGCAAATATTTATGTATTTCGCCCCTCCTGCTTGGGTCCCCATTTGGGCCTGCTGTATCGTATAAATAAAATTTAAAAAAAATCTTCAGTCCGCCCTGACCCACAGCAGAAATCTGCCTTCGCTAAGATCTAACAGCCCACCGATAAGAAGGCAGTGCGTATATTTCTTGGCATGCGTGCCTACTGCAGGCACTTCATCAAGGACTTTTCGTGCATCACTGACCCATCTAACTTTGATGTCCAGTTCCAGTGGGAAACGCCGCAGGCAGACGCATTTAAAGAACTCAAACAACCCATTCAGGCGCCACCGGTATTTGCGCTCTTTGACGAAGACCCGGATACAGAAATCCAAATGGACGCCAGTGACCTAGGCCTCGTTGGTGTCCTTGTGCAGAGGAAAAACCGACTTGAAGGGGTGATAGCTTGCGCCAGCTGGTTGCTATCAAAAGCGGAAAGTAATTATTCTAATACTGAAAATGGGTGCCTCGCCATCATTTCGGTTACAGCAAAATTTCGCCCTTGCCTATATGGCAGGCCATTCAAAGTCTTCAGCGACCATCACGCGTCGTGTCGGCTGGCGCGGTGGAGCCTCAGACTGCAAGAATGTGAAATCGTTGTAATCTACAAGTCCGGAAGAAAACATTGTAATGCCGAATGGCTATCGCGCGCCCCCATTGACCCGCCGCCGCAAGACGACGAGGACCACGAAGCCTACCTTGGAATAATAAGTGGGGAACAATTCGCTGAACAGCAGCGAGCATACCCCAAGCTAAGAAGCCGTGCTGAGTACTTGGAAGGCAAGACTGACTTTTTCCCGGGGATATTTTCGCACGGATGGTTTTCGTTCTTCTTGGAAAAATGATGTCCTGGTGAAGAACTTTTCCCCAGCCCGTTCAAATTACCTCCTCGTTGTGCCTGCAGCGCTCTGGTCAGAAGACCTGCACACCCTGCACGACAATCAGAGAGCCGCGGATTTTCGCGTACACTTGCATAAATACAAGACAAGTATTACTCGCCGCGGCTGACCGCCGACGTCGCCCATTACGTCAAGACATGCCGAGATAGTCAGCGATGCAAGGCACCGCCGACAAGGCCAGCAGGATTACTACAGGCGGTCGAGCCACCTTGCCGACCGTTCTAGCAGATTCTGATGGATTTGTTGGGACCCTTTCAGATGTCAACATCTGGAAACAGGTGCATCGTCGTTACAATGAACTACCTCACCCGCTTCGCTGAAACGAAAGCCCTGCCGAAAGCTGGTGCCCCAGAAGTCCTCATCCACGACAGAGGAATGACCTTTACAGACAAGCTCACCGAAGCCATTCTGCAATAGAGCTAGATAAGCCACAAAACGACAGCTCCCTACCACCCGCAGGTGAACGGTCTTACGGAGCGCCTGAAAAAGACCCTCGCCGACTTCTTAAAAATGTACGTCGACGTCGAGCACAAGGCTCTGGAGCGGCCCTGCCGTACGTAACCTACGCTTATAATACGGCAGTGCAAGAAACAACTCAAATGGCGCCGTTCAAACTTGTTCACTAGCGGGAGCCCAACGACAACTCTCGATACCATCTTCCCGCACGTCATGGACGGAAAGAATGTCGAAATCGCCGCCTATCGCCAGCGTGCCGAAGAATCCCGACAGAGCGCCCACCTGCCCATGGAGAAGTAGCAGAGGGCCGACAGCCGGCATTACAATCTTCGACGACGCTACGTGGAATACGAGCCTGGCCACCGTGTTTGGGTCCAGATACGCCGACGAGGACTTAGTGATACGCTTTTACGCCGCTATTTCGGACCCTACAAGATTATCCGACGCATTGGCGCACTCGACTACGAAGTCGTGCCAAACGGCATTTCGCTATCACAGAGACGCCCCTCACTACCTCAAACAGTCAATATTGTATTACTTAAGCCATTCTGCTATCGCTAACAAACTTTGTTTCATAAGTGTCGTTTTGTTTTTTGCTCTTCTGTTACGTTTGTTCCATCGGGACGATGTTTTTTGAGACAAGGGTAGTGCCACGTGTACTTTATCTTTTTCAGGTGACCGCTTCTGCCCGTCTAACAAATATGATCGCTGAGCATGGGACTACCCCGCACGTAGCTTCTCGAATGTTATCGATGGTTTTATCTGCTGTCTGTTGTCTGCGAAGTCTGTGTAATCTGATTGCATGTGCGACGGGAATTGTCTAGAACTTTATGGAAGACGTGCAGGCGCCTGCCATTACTCTGGATTTTAGAAGAACTTATTGCTGGGCGATTGGTGCTTATTAACAAACACTTTTGTAACTGCACAAACAAACGACCACAGACAGAGACCACACAAAGACAGGCTCAGACTTGCAACTAATCTTTATTGCACAAAGACCGTATATAAGCACATGTCGGAAATACACCGTTGCGCGTGCTCGGAGTAAACATAATCAACCAAAAACGTTTTTTTTCAAGGAAGACGCAACCTAAGTATGTTCATCAATAAACCTCATATGATTGCTGTACAGATAAACTGACGTGTCCCTGACACAATCATCTCCCTTGTTTCTTATATGATATGCCTAGTGTAACTCAATCGCTCTGCTATCTCAGCACCGGCACGATACTGACACGTGCAACTTGCTTATTTTTGTCGGGCGACCAGGTTTCGCCGTCTAACCAATCTTATCGCACAGCGCGGGACGCGTCTGCATGTGTCAGAAGTTTCTGGAATGTTGTCAATGCTTCTATCCACTGTCATGATGTCGCCGAACCTTGTGTTATCTGATTTCATTGCGTGACGCGAATTTATTTATTTACAAATACGGCTATCTCATTTACAGACATAGCAGAGGTGAGTTTCATAACTTATGAACACAAAATGTCAACCAACATGGTTGGGCAGTTCTTTCTGAAATTGATTAGTCGGCAATGAACGCACAGAACCATCTAAGTTATTCCATAATTCAACAGTGTGTGGAAAAAAAGAAAACTTATAGCAATCTATTTTTGGAACGAAGGGATCTATGTTTGATGGGTGAGTAGGCTGCGTTACTTGCGCAGTAGGTGTGGTTACCGAGACCCGCCGTGGTTGCTCAGTGGCTATGGTGTTAGGCTGCTGAGCACGAGGTCGCGGGATCGAATCCCGGCCACGGCGGCCACATTTCGATGGGGGCGAAATGCGAAAACACCCGTGTACTTAGATTTAGGTGCACGTTAAAGAACCCCAGGTGGTCAAAATTTCCGGAGTCCCCCACTACGGCGTGCCTCATAATGAGAAAGTGGTTTTGGCACGTAAAACCCCATATATTATTATTATTATTATTGGTTACCGAGATAGGCGCTCCATTGTCGTTTCGTCACACATGCGACGAAACGACAATGGGTCGAGTGATAAAGCGTGTGCGTGGGATGACGGGGAAAACATGCGGTCGTAACGGCCATTGATAAATCCAACAGCTTTTTTTCCTGAATGGATTCTCATTTAGAAATATCCTTTATGCGATAAGGCGACCACACTACACAAGTATACTCTAAAACAGGTCTAATTAGTGATTTATACGCCATAAGCTTGCACTCTTTAGCGCCGTGTCTTAAAGTTCGTTTTAGGCACCCTAGTTTTCGCATCGCTTTAGAGTGGACTATAATGATGTGATTATGCCAACTAAGGTTAGTTGTGATAGTAAGTCCAAGGTATTTGAACTCGTTAACTTCGTTAATACTGTATCCTCGTGTGCTGTACATAAATTTTAGAGGCTGTTTCTTATTAGTAAAAGATATTGCCACAGTTTTGCTGAACTTAATGCTCATATGTCATGTGTTACTCCAGCCTGAATAGGATGAAAATACTTTATTAAGCACTTCTTGATCACGAAGAGTACGAATGTTAGAATATATCATGCAATCATCTGCGTAAAGACGTATTTTCACTTGTGTGTTTTTGGCTACTTCAATAATGTCGTTAACATATATGATGAATAAGATTGACGCAAGAACTGAGCCCTGCGGCACCCCTGACATGACCTGAGCTATAGAAGAGGTTTTGTAATTAAAAGCGGCGGATTGGAATCGCAGGTTCAGGTAATCGGATATCCAGTCAATAAGATTATTACCAGGAAAGCTTGCAGCAAGTTTTAGAAGCAATTTTTTTATGGCTTACCGTGTCAAATGCTTTTGAGTAGCCGATAAAGATGGCATCAAGCTGACCGCGGTTATTTAGTGATGTGGCTATGTCATGCGTGAATTCTAATAGTTGCGTTGTTGTAGAATATCCTGCTCGGAAACCATGCTACTGTGGGGACAGAAAGTTATTTGCCGATAAAGACTGAATCATGTGCTTATGTGCTGGTGTAAAACTTTGTGGTGTAGAACTGGTGTAGAACTTTAATTGTGTAGAACTTTGTGGAAGACACGCGGGTCCCAGCGATTAGTCTGGAACATTCGACGACAGCTGTATAAAAGCCGACGCGCTTCATCCGCTGGTGAGATTTCGACGACCGCCGATCGTGTCCGCCGCTATCGTTGTTCTTTGAGTGTAGCCTGTTTTTGAGGGCACAAGTTCGCCCAATAAACCGCTCGTGTTGTTAATCCCAGTTTTGCTGCCATCTTTACCGTCACTCCCACGTGACATCTGGTGGAGGTGCTGGTTCGTTCATGCACCGCACGCCCCCGACAAGCCGTGATCCCAGCCCGGACCGCAAAGACAAAACCTACATCGTCCCGCATCATCTGCAAGTCGCCGACTGCAACAGCTACCCCCGGAATAGGGACTTCTACCCGAGACGACCAAGAAGATCGTGGCCAAGACAAC
This sequence comes from Dermacentor variabilis, assembly GCF_050947875.1. Taxonomy (NCBI): domain Eukaryota; kingdom Metazoa; phylum Arthropoda; class Arachnida; order Ixodida; family Ixodidae; genus Dermacentor; species Dermacentor variabilis. The sequence goes on from NC_134569.1 coordinate 175,517,635, forward strand.
CCCAATGGGTGCTCCAGCGTCTTCCGTTATCCTGCAACAACCTCGGGACCCACCGACCTCTTATGGAGCAGCGACTGAAGATCCGGAATCCTGGCTGGAGACCTACGAACGAATCGCTACTTTCAACAACTGGGGCTCCGACGACAAGCTGCGGCATGTATACTTTGCCATAGAAGATGCCACCAGAACGTCGTTTGAGAACCGGGAGTCGACCTTGACAATATGGGACCTGTTCCGTAGCGGTTTCCTGCGCACCTTTACGAGCATTGTGCGCAAGGAAAGGGTCAAAGCCATGCTGGACGCCCGAGTGCAGCTACCTAACGAGAATGTGGCCATATTCACGGAAGAAATGAACCGTCTCTTCTGCCACGCCGACCCGGATATGCCCAAGGAGAAGAAAGTCCGCGTTCTCATGCGGAGTGTGAAGAAAGAACTATTCGACACAATGACACGAAGCCCATCGAAGAACGTAGAAGCGTTCCTTAGCGAGGCCACCAGCATCGAGAAGACACTCGAAATGCGCAACCGGCAATTCAACCGCCGCACGAAGTCTACCAATTACGCAGGAACTCAATCGCTGGCCACCGACGATATGCGCGAGACTATCAGAGCAGTCGTACGAGAAGAGCTGCAGAGGTTCTACCCCACGTCGCAGCCTCAAGTATCCTCAATCGCCGAAATCGGCAAAGATGAGCTTGAGGGATCGCTTGGGATTCCTGAGGTGCAACCTCAATAACCGCAGCCCCAGTCAGAAGCGATGACTTACGCCACCGTCGCACGCCGTCAAGGCCACCCTTCGCGACCGCACCAGGGCCCTGTAACACCGCAATTCCGTCATCCGCCGCCACCGCCGGCAGCACGCCCACCCCTCGCCGAGCGCACCTACGCAAGGAAGACGGACATTTGGCGAGCCCCCGAACACCGCCCGCTCTGCTATCACTGCGGAGAAGCCGGCCATGTGTACCGCTGATGCCCATACCGCGACTTGGGACTGAGAGGGTTCTCCGTTAACGCGCCGCGTCCACAGCTTGAGGAGTGCCCACGTGACCATCGCCGACCACCTAGCCGCCACTCAGTGCAACTCTCGACGACCGTCCCGTTTGCAGTCACTAGGCCGCTACCTGTCGCCGCAACGACGACCATACCCTGGCCCAGCCCGCGGCCCGGCCGTGCGCCCATATCCGGAAAACTAAAAGCAGCAACCGATGGAGGTGCGGTTGCTGTTCGTCGAACTGACGAAGATCCTCCGCCACCGACGAAGACGCTGAAAAGACTATCGCGAAGAAATAACAACGACGAGACACACCGCCGTCTCGACGAAGTCTGGCAGCAAAGAACAGGCTGATGAAAGACGACCTGACGACGTGACGTTGCAGCCACAGGTCAACGCGACGCAGCCATGATCCGACGACAAGACCTGACTGTAACGCAAGACAAAGAACCAACGACCTCGACGTACTTCTTGACGGCCACGCAGTCACCGCCTTAATAGACACAGGAGCCGATTACTCCGTCATGAGTGGAGCCAACACCGCCCAGTTGAAGAAAGTTAAGATTGCATAGGAAGGCCCTCAAATTCGGAGAGCAGGAGAACACCTGATCACGCAGACTGGAATATGCACGGCAAGAATTACCGTTCATGACCGGACTTACCCTGCCACTTTCGTTATCCTCCAACAGTGTTCACGAGACGTCATTCTTCCTGAACCAACACGGCGCAATGATTGACCTGAAGTCGAAGTCAATAACACTGTAGGAAGATCAAGCGAAACCGCCGGATAGCGTTCCTAGTCACCGCGCCTTGAGTGTGCTCGAAGATCAAGTGAGAATCCCGCCACGCTCCAGCATTGTTATTTCCGTCGGCTCTGAAACACCCGCTGGCGTAGAGGGCGTCATCGAGGGCGACCTGCAACTACTACTCGACCGTGAAATTTGCGTCGCAAGAGGGATCGCTCGACTCCACGGAGGGAAAGCGGAAGTGATGCTAACCAACTTCAGCCAAGAGTTCAAGCACATCAGCAGGGGTACGACAATCGCGTACATGGAAGATATTGTGGAAACGAGCAAAGCCATTGACCTCTCAGATTTTGACACATCAACCCCGCCGACCATAGTCCCCGAACCAAACTTTGACGTAAATCCAAGTCTCCCAATGAGCAAGCAGCACCAGCTTAGAAGTCTTCTCTGACGACACAAAGACTGCTTTTCGACGTCATCGATAATTCGGCAAACACCAGTTGCAAAGCATCGCATAATAACCGAAGAGTGCGCACAACCACTCCGCCAGAGCCCTTAGCAAGTTTCGACGCGAGAACGTGAAGCTATTAGGCAACAAGTCGACGAAATGCTCCGCGACCACATGATCCATCCGTCGAAAAGCCCTTGGGCATCTCCTGTTGTCCTGGTGAAGAAAAAGTACGGAACCCTACCTTTCCGCGTCGATTATCGTCGACTGAACAAGATAACGAAGAAGGACGTATACCCCTTCCACTGATAAATGACGCATTAGATCGGCTCTGCAACGCAAAATACTCCTCGTCGATGGACCTCAAGTAGGGCTACTGGCAAATAGAAGTAGATGAGGGAGATCGCGAAAAGACCGCCTTCATCGCGCCAGACGGCCTGTACGAGTTCAAGATCCTGCCATTCGGACTGTGCTTGGGGCCTGCAATGTTCCAGCACGTCATGGACACGGTGTTAGGAGGGCTAAAGTGGCAGACCTGTCTTGTTTACTTGGATGACGTCGTCGTCTTCGCCGGAAATTTCGACGATCACCTTAGGCGGCTTGCGAAAGTACTAGAGGCCATCAAGTCATCAGGGCTCACTCTGACGCCAGAGAAGTGCCGCTGCGCTTACGATGAGCTTCTGTTCTTAGGCCACGTCATCAGAAAATCCGGAGTACGCCCGACCCGCATAAAGCACCTGCCATCACAAAGTTGCAGCAGCCCATCAACAAGAAGGCAGTGCGTAGATTCCTTGGCATGTGTGCTTACTAGAGGCGCTTTGTCAAGGACTTTTCACGCATCGCTGAGGCGTTAACGCATATACCGAAATCTGATGTCGAGTTCAAGTGGCAAACGCGGCAGGCCGATGCATTTCAAGAACTAAAACGACGCATTGAGTCGCCTCCAGTATTTGCACATTTCGACGAAGACGCTGATAGCGAAATCCACACTGACGTCAGTAGCCTAAGCGTTGGTGTCGTCGTAGACCCGAGGAAAGACGGCCATGAACAGGTGATATCTTATGCTAGCCGGTCGCTTTCAAAAGCATAAGGTAATTATTCTACGCCAGAAAAGGAATGCCTCGCCACATTTGGGCTTACCCTTTAGCGGCATTTAGGTAAGGGCTTTGGGCGCCCTTACCTAAATGGCAGGCCATTAAAAGTCGTCAGGCACCATGACGCATTGTCTTTGCTAGCTAACTTAAGGGGCCCTTCAGGACGGCGGGTGAGGTGGAGCCTCAGACTGCAAGAACTTGATACAAGTCCGGACAAAAACGCTCTGAAGCCAGCTGCCTATCACGCGCCCCCATATCGATCCCCCGCCGCATGACGACGAGGACGACGATGCCTTCCTCGGAATAATAAGCGCGGAAGACTTCACTAAACAGTAACGAGCAGACCCGGAGCTAAAAGGTCTCGTCGAGTATTTGAAAGGGAAGACTGCCGTAGTCCCCAGGGGATTTATGCGCGGATTGTCTTCGTTCACGTTACAAAACATCATCATCATCAGCTATGTTACGCCCACTGCAGGGCAAAGTCCTCTCCCATACTTCTCCAACAACCCCGGTCATGTACTAATTGTGGCCATGTCGTCCCTGCAAATTTCTTAATCTCATCCGCCCACCTAACTTTCTGACGCCGCCTGCTACGCTTCCCTTCCCTTGGAATCCAGTTCGTAACCCTTAATGACCATCGGTTATCTTCCCTCCTGATTACATGTCCTGCCCGTTCCCTCCCCCCCCATTTCTTTTTCTTGATTTCAACTAAGATGTCATTAACTCGCGTTTGTTCCCTCACCCAATCTGCTCTTTTCTTATCCCTTAACGTTACACCCATCATTATTTCCATAGCTCGTTGCGTCGTCGTCAATTTAAGTAGTACCCTTTTTGTAAGCCTCCAGGTTTCTGCCACGTAGTTGAGTACCGGTAAGACACAGCTATTATACACTTTTCTGTTGAGGGATAATGGCAACCTGCAGTTCATGATCTGAGAATGCCTGCCAAACGCACCCCTGCCCATTCTTATTCTTCTGATTATTTCCGTCTCATGATGCAGATCCGCCGCCACTACCTGCCCTAGGTAGATGTATTCCCTTACCACTTCTAGTGCCTCGCTACCTATTGTAAATTGCTGTTCTCTTCCGAGACTATTAAACATTACTTTAGTTCTCTGTAGATGAATTTTTAGACCCACTCTTCTGCTTTGCCTCTCCAGGTCAGTGAGCATGCATTTAATTGGTCCACTGAGTTGGTAAGCAAGGCAATATCATCAGCGGATCGCAAGTTGCTAAGGTACTCTCCATTAACTTTTATTCCTAATTCTTCCCAATCCAAGTCTCTGAATACCTTACAAAACAACCTGTTCGTAAAGAAAAACTTCTCACCACTCCGCGCCAGCTACCTTCTTGTTGTTCACTCAGCGCTGCGTCCAGAAGTGTTACATGCCATACATGACAATCCAGCCGCTGGCCACCTCAGATTCTCCCGAACGCTGTCGAGGGTACAGGAAAGGTATAGTAGTGGCCGCGTCTGACCACTGACGCCGCCCGTTACGTCAAGACATGCCGAGGCTGTCAGCGACGCAAGACACCACCGTCAAGGCCAGCAGGATTACTACAGCCTAGCAAACCTCCTTGCCGACCATTTCAGCAGATCGGGATGGATTTGTTGGGACCAATTCCGGCGTCAACATCCGGAAATAAGTGGATCGTCGCGGCGACGGACTATCTCACGCGCTTCGCTGAAACTAAAACTATACCGAACAGCAGCGCAGCCGAAGTGGCAAAATTTTTCGTCGAGAACATCCTGCTGCGACATGGTGCCCCAGAAGTCCTCATAACCGACAGAGGAACAGCCTTTACAGCGGAGCTCACCCAAGTCATTCTGCAATACAGCCATACAAGCCACAGGAGGACAACTGCCTACCACACGCAGATGAATGCTCTCACGGAGCGCCTGAACAAGACCCTCGCCGACATGCTAGTAATGTACGTCGACGTGGAACACAAGACGTGGGACACGGTCCTGCCGTACGTAACCTTTTCTTACAACACGGCGGTGCAAGAAACAGCACAGATCACGCCCTTTAAGCTGGTTTACGGCAGAAACCCGACGACGACGTTCGACGCCATGCTGACGCACGTCACTGACGAAATGAATATTGACGTCGCTAGCTATCTCCAGCGCGCCTAAGAAGCCCGACAGCTCGCCCGCCTACGGATCAAGAACCAGCAGCGTACCGACAGCCGGCGCTACAACCTCTGACGACGCTTCGTCGAGCACCAGCCCGGTGACCATGTTTGGGTTTGGACCCCGATACGCCGACGAGGACTCAGTGAGAAACTACGTCGACGCTATTTCAGACCCTGCAAGGTCATTCGACGTATTGGCGCACTGGACTATGAGGTCGTGCCAGACGGCATTTCGCATTCACAGCGGCGCCGCGCACGACCTGAAGTTGTCCACGTGGAGCGTCTTAAACCCTTTTACCCACGCTGACGAACTTCCATTTTTTGGTGTTTCATTGCTACGGGTGTTTTTTTTCTTACTTTCGTTTGTTTGCAGCATCGAGCCCATGCTTTTTAAGAGGCGAGTGTTGACACGTGGTCGCTCATCTTTATCGGGCGACCACGTTTCGCCGCCGAACAAATGTTATCCCACAGCGCGGGACGTGCCTGCATGTGTCGGAAGTTTCTGGAATCGTCGATGTCGATAGAATCGAATTTGTCGATGCTTCTATCCACTGTCTGTTGTCGCCGAACCTTGTGTTATCTGATTTGATCGCGTGACGCGAATGGTGTAGAACTTTGTGGAAGACACGCTGGTACAAGCGATTAGTCTGTAACATTCGACAACTGCTGTATAAAAGCCGACGCGCTTGACCCGCTGATCAGATTTCGACGACCGCCGATTGTGTTCGCCGCTACCGTGGTTCTTTGAGTGTAGCCTGTTTATGAGGGCACAAGTTCGCCCAATAAAACGCTCGTTTGTTAATCACAGTTTTACTGCCTTCTTTACCGTCACTACCACGTGACAATATCTTCATTTCTTTCAGGTTTGGCTTACACGGGCATGCCAAGCAATGAGTAGGAAGGTGCGCACTCGCTTTATTCCTAATCGACGATTCATGCTCACGCATGCGCATATTCAGACACCTTCCTATTTGGCCTACGTAGACTTTGCCGAATGATAGAGGAATCTGATAGACTACCCCAATAGTGTAATTTACGTAGGAATTAGTGTGCTTCATTCCGCACCCATGGGACCTATTCGTGCTTCATCCTATACGGGAGCATAATCCAGCATGCTTGCCAGGAGCCGAAAACGCCAACTCTACTGCGTATCTTTTCACAACCTTTTTACAGCGTCATACCTCCACCGTCCAGGAAAATGGTTGTGTTGCTGGCGTGGTAAGCAAAAAGCTACCCATACGTTGGCGAATACCGGGGATAGTGCAATGCCGGGCCGACCCATGGAGGATGTGAAGCAGGCGTTAAGCATTCCCTATCTGTGGGCCGATCCCGAAAATAGTGCATTGCCGGCCCAACCCGTGGTGGAGATAAAGCAGGCGTTAAGCACTCCCGATACCTGGGCCGATCCCGAAGATATTGCAATGACGGGCCCACTCGTGGCGGAGGTGCAATTTGCCATTAAGGGGCCCACATCGACAGCTTCGCGGGCTATCCTTCTTCACAGAGTGGAAGGGCACTGAATTCTTTTTAAATTGTGGGAAGTCTTGTGAACATAAGGCACAACATTACGTTTCTTTATATTAGCGCACTCTTGCAGCTTCACTAATGCTGTTTTTTTGTTTTAATCTTCTGAAGAACGGCCTCTGCTACATGTAAAATTACTGATTGCGGGAAGCCAGCTTCTTGTAACCTTGCAATGTGGTTGTCAACGGTTTCCTGAATTTTTTCTGTGCATTCTTCCTTTAAGGCTGATTTTATGCACTAGGTGGCTATTGCCCGCATCGCCCAATCGTAGGACAATAATTTCTTTTGGGACCTAGGGTTGTATTCCCAGCACACATTGTTGTCACAGAAGCTTATAGCGTTGTCTAAAAACTAGGTATTATTATCCTTTGTTAGTTCAGGGGTAAAACACAACCCTTTGCCAAGGCGTTGATAGATGTGTAGCACACGTGCGATGGCGTCGTCATACCTGGAGCTGCTTCGCTTTTTTAAAAGTACAAGAAAATGGTCAGCATAACTAAACACTGTAAAAACTTGGTCACCGTCAATCCCTTCGTTCACCGCGCTGTGAAATTCTGATAAAAATGTATTGCACAAGACAGGAGCACGACATGAACGTATGCATATGCCCTGTTTCTGCACGTAAATTTTTTCTTCGAACTGGACGAAGGCATAATTGCAGTAAACTCAAGCAGCATTAAAAACCTATCAAAACTTAACCCATAAGAATTCTGAAAAGACACTTCGCCATTAACTTCAATACATTTTCGAATGGTCTGAAGTAATGAAACGTGAGGAACTAAATAAATCTTCTATATCAATAGAAAAAGTGTGCCCACAATAAAAAACATGAAAAAGCATGAACGCTATAACCTTCTGTGACAACCATGTGTGTTGGTAATATAACCCAAGGTCCCAAAAGAAATTATTGCCCTACGATTCACCTCATTCGGAAACGGTGAAACGGGCGATAGCCCCCCAGTGCATCACGTCAGCCTTAAAGAAGTTATGCACACTTAAAATTCATGAAAGCTTTGACAAGCATATTGTAAGATTGGAAAAAGCTGGTTTCCCGCAATCAGTAATTTTGGCAAGAGCAGAGGCAGTGCTTCAGAAGGTTAAACAGAAAACAATATTAGTTAAGCTGCAAGGGAATGCAAAGATAAAACAACGTTTAGTTGTGCCTCGTGTTGACAAAACTTCCCAAGCTTAAAGAAAGGTTGTGAAACGACATGCAGTAGAAGTGGGGTTTTCGTCTCCTGGCAAGCTTGCTGTTTTATGCGCGGGCATAGGAACAATCACGAATAGGTCCCAAGGGAGCGGAATAAAGCACACTAATTTCTACATAGATTGCAGTGTTGGTTTAGCCTATCAGATTCCTCTATAATGCGGCAATGTCTACGTAGGCCAACCAGGAAGGTGCGTGAATGTACGCATGCGTGAGCATGAATTGTCGATTTGGAATAAAGCGAGTGGGCACCGTCCTATTCATTACTTGGCATGCCCATGCAAGCCTATCCTGAAAGAAGTTAAGATATTGTGCCAGTGCCGATATAGCCGAGCGAGAGAGTTACGCAAGGCATATCATATTAGAAAGAAGGGAGATGACTGTGAATGCGACACGTTAGTTTATCTATACAGCAATGAGACGAAGTTTATTGATGAACGTAGTTAGGTTGCGTGTTGTTTGAACAGAAAATTTTTTGGTGAAAAAACTTTCTCCGCGCACCGCAGTGGTGTATTTCTGAGATGTACTTACATGGAATAAAGATTTGTGGAATACTTTGTGTGTAATTGGTGGAATAAATTTAGTAGCAAGTCTGCGCCTGTGCTTGTGTGCTCTTTCTCTGTGGTCGTTTGTTTGCGCCGCTATAAAACTGTTTGATTGAGGTCCCGGGATCGAATACCGGCCACGTTGGCCACATTTCGGTGGGGCGAAATGCGAAAACACCCATTTCCTTAGATACAGGTGCACTTTAAAGTACCCCAGGTGGTCGAAATTTGCTGAGTCCTCCACTACAGCGTGCCACATAATCAAAAAGTCGTTTTGGCACGCAAAACCTCATAATTAGAAAAACTGTTTGATTACTTTGGAACCGTCAATGGATCATGTATAAAAGCCGACGCGTTTAACCGGCAGATCAGCTTTAGACGATCACCGACTATGTTCTTTGAGTGTAGCCTATATTGTAGACACAAGTTCGCCCTATAAAAGTTAGTTTCGTCATTCAGAGATTGGCCGGCGTAATATTCACCGCCACTACTACATGGCAACATTAAATATTTTCACGGGGTAGTGACGGTGAAGAAAGACACAGTATCAAAATTGTGAGTTACAAATTGAACCCGTTATCGGGGGCATTTGCGCCGAGCAGAACAAGAAACGCCCAATCACAACGGCAGCTGCGAGTAGAGTAGCCCATCGTCTGAAACCAGATCAACGGGTCAAGCGTGTCGGCTCTTACACATCAGTCGTCGAAAGTTCCAGCTGTTACTGTTCACTTTGTTCAGTCATAAATGGAACGGATGCCCAGTGACTGAGAGAGGACGTGCGTAATCGTCCCGCTGGTCAACATGAACAGACTTGTACGACGGATTTGGGTGACGGGATTATGCACCAGTGCGAATCCTACTCCCCACTGTCCTCCATTTACCACCTCTACGCCAGAAATTTCTTTCTCCCCAAATTCCTCCGTGTACATTGCCAGGCAGTGATATCTCTCCGTATTCTTATGTGTGGGCTGACCACTGTGCTGACCAGGTCATCGTCGTCATCTTGTCCACTCATAGTTGTATCACATTTCACCCAGTGCATGAAACACGGTACGGACGTCGGTGCATGGGAAGGGCTCCCTCAGTGTTTATAAGATGCGGGCATATCTCGAAATCATTGATAGGAGAGATGTCGCCCATCGACATTCCTCTGAGAACATATCGTCTCGAGAAATTAAAATTAAACATGTCCTGAACTTGGGCATGGTGAAAAAACACAGTCCACAAATAGCATAAGATCCTGTTAACATCGAAGCCAAAGTTTACAGTTGTGCGTGGCTTGTGCAGCTCGCAAGCGGAGCGCGAATTAAGCTTTTTTTTAAACACTCTCCGCTCAACAGAGACGATTTCCTCATCCTTTTCGGGCTGCTATAATTCGTTATATCGCAGAGACCCACCTCCCCTGCCATTTGCGAATAGCTTACACGAATAAAGAAGGAATTTTGAATCTGTTCACTTCTTCCTACTGTTACTGTGTGTATTTCTTAAAGCAATTAAATAAGCACGCTCAAGGAAGCAAAATCAGAGTTTCGACTTTTGAAAGAAATTTCACACTTCTGGAAGTACCACTATCGTGCTATCGCCGACTATCCTCTGCTAACACGCGGCCGCGACCACTCGCGAATGAATGAAACCTTGCTTATCACTATAAGCAGTGCGGCTGTCGGGCCTCTCTAATTACCTTTGCTTTCATCAAGCGAAGCTTAATGTTACCCCTTATGTGCGCTTCCCGCGCACTTATTGCCGGCCGCTCCTGAATAGAAACCTCTGCGGACCTAGCTTCGCGTTGAACTACCGCGAACAATTCGCAGTATGGATGTGGCTAACACCCGCCGGTCAAGCTGGTGGAGGACAAAGCCGGTCCGAACAACGTAGCAAGGTCCGTATGGAGCACATAAGCTCGAGTGTTTGACGTAGTAGTTCTGCGGAAACCCGCAAGGTGGAGAGAAGTAATGAATGAAGGGAAAATCAGACATCCACCCGTTCGTAGCAATTGCTACAAAGGAAACCCATACGGGTTCCTCGAAAGAAAAGCCTCATAGTTGAAGAAAAATTCGTCCTGGCCCGGGACTCGATACCGCGACCACCGCCTTTCCGGGGCAGCCGCTCTACCATCTGAGCTAACCAGGCGGCCAGCAGATGGCAGGGCGCAGTCGAATTTTTCGACAACTCGAAGCAAAGTCTGATTTTCCCTTTATTCATTACTTCTCTCTACCTTGCGGGTTTCCGCAGGATTACTACGTGAAACACTTGCCTTTGCTTCGAGTTGTCGACAAATTCGACTTCGCCCTGCCATTTGCTAGCCGCCTGGTTAGCTCAGATGGTAGAGCGGCTGCCCCGAAAAGGCGGTGGTCCCGGGTTCGAGTCCCGGACCAGGACGAATTTTTCTTCGACCATGAGCCTTTTCTTCCGAGGAACCCGTATGGGTTTCCTTTGTAGCAATTGCTACGAACGGGTGGATGTCTGATTTTCCCTTTATTCATTACTTCTCTCCACCTTGCGGGTTTCCGCAGAACTATTACGTCAAACACTTGCCTTTGCTTCGAGTTGTCGCCAAATTCGATTTCGCCCTGCCATCTGCTAGCCGCCTGGTTAGCTCAGATGGTAGAGCGGCGGCCCCGGAAAGGCGGTGGTCCCGGGTTCGAGTCCCGGACCAGGACGAATTTTTCTTCAACTATGCGGCTTTTCTTTCGAGGAACCCGTATGGGTTTCCTTTGTAGCAATTGCTACGAACGGGTGGATGTCTGATTTTCCCTTTATTCATAAGCTCGAGTGCATAGTCCAGCCCTGTCTGGCACGTAGTTGTACATTGCAGCTGCTTGTAGCAGCTGCAATGTAAGATTATGGCGCGCTGATGTCGCTCGCTGAACGCGCTGGGGCTCGCTGAGGAGAACCGCGTGCTCTGAATGGTATCTGTGGGGGGCATGACTCAAGGCCCAAGAGCCAACATATCAAGAACCGGTCACTCCCAAGGTTCCCGAATTGCACACCCTCGATGTGTGTCGGAATCATGGTCAAAGCCCTTTACGTTTGTATTGCTTTCAGTGCGGGAACGGAGTGCAGCATCCATCGCTTAGCTGTTGTGTGCGCTGGCGATGTACTCGCGTGATCGTGCATGAATATTAATCTTGTTCGAACCTCCGCAATTATGTGATTTCTGTGGAGATAAGTGCTAAAAGGAATGTGTCACTCGCCGCGACAATAGCCCCGCCTATCACTGCCTGTACCAGTGAACATCGTATGGAGAATTGCCACATTCCTTCCAAACGACATTGTAGCAATGAGACTTAGCACGTAGACACTCCGGATAATGTGGAAATGACATTAGAGTAACGTACGTGTTGGCTTGAAGGGCCAGGCCAATATCTTCGGGAGAGCATAAACATGTTTTTGTGACTGGTGAAATATCGCAGCCTGTGCGGTACAATGCAAAAAAAACGTTTCGTTGAAAAACAACAGGGACAACATGGCAATTTTCGCAACACGTCGGTTCTGTGCTCATCCATTTTCTCTTAGCTTGTACTGTCAGCAGCAAAACATTGCGGAGTCTGCAATGCTTGGTGGAGCGACTAAAAACTACACTGCTGCGCTGTCTGTCGTCACACAGCTTGTTGCCAAGGCTCCCGGCACGGCTTGCCAGGGGCGCTATGCGCATGCGTGTGCTCTATTCGCTATCGGGCATGTCTCACCGCTTGCTTCACCGTGATGCGCATTTGTCACTTGTTGCAGCCGCTAAAGTGCCGTGTCACCATCGCAGCGCGTCTGCTTCGGCTGCTGCTATGGATGACGCAGCTCTATAGCGGCGCTCACATTTTGGTGAGTGCGGAACGCGAAAAGCAGCCTCGTGCCGTGCGAGGAGAGCAAATGGCTATAAACGAATGACTCAAGTTACTGCAGACCCCTGTCACGCGATTTCGCGCAGCGAAAGGGGAAACCAGGAACTGTTACGTTCATAGTACATATCATTTCAGTTCGGATTAGGTTTTTCCTGTGATGACTGGAAGGTGCACTCATTGTAAATGGTGGCACTCACACTTGAGCTTAGTTGAAAAGAAATGGAAATTACTTTTAAAGCTCGACAGGCACATCGCTTCAAAGGTAACATTTATTGAGACAACGTTTTCTGCTGCGCAAAGGCCACTCGGGAGCTCCGTTACCCATCGCAACAGCCGAAGCAGCGCACAGCCACGATGACACGGCGCTTCAGCAGCTGCCACAAGTTTCAGATGGGCGTCGCGGGGAAGCGAGCAGCGAGATTTGCCTGATAGCGAAGAAAGGACACGCATGCGCAATGCGCGCCTGGCTAGGAAGTGCCGGGAGTCTCGGCATCACGCTGTGCGACGGCAGACGGCGCAGCAATGCAGTTTTGCGTCGCCCTGCCACGCATTGCAGGTCCCACAAACTTTTGGGACTGACAGTACATCTGTGCTTTTGCAAAAATGATCTGTTGATTGTTCTTTCCTAATTTTATAGAAAAAGACACATCTAGTTTACTCTATTAGAGGTAGGTTTCACGGCCGTAATAAAAGCAGCTTTCATGTAGTACGAAAGAGTGAAAAACTGTGATCTGGTATGCTGTTCTAACCAATCATGCATATACAGATAGGCATCCTCCATAGGAAATATGAGATGTGCCCACAGCGAACCATCCTGGCACCAAGACCATGGGACACCAAGACTCCGAGCACTACGCAACATGTCCGAGTATCCGCGCTTCGAGCTTCTATAACCATGCTGTGAGTGGCATTACTCGGCCTTATTGGAGCTGTATCTTATTCAGAAATCAGACCGAGTGGCTGTTGAAGCTGCCGAGAAATATTGATTGAGCATAGTAAAGAGACGAACAAATATAATTTCGCTTACAGTATTGATGACAACTTTTCTAGTTTACCGTATGGGGACCCATTAGGTAACAATACAATAATTATTTCGGACCATCAGCAAGAAATCTATTTGTGTAAAAAAAATAATGAATTTCTTCCGCTGAAAAAAATTCCTCGTTGTAAAAACAAAAAACATTTGTTTCTTCTTTTGCTTCCTTATATCTTTTTTACGGTGCAGACCAAGCTAAATGCCACCAGACACAGACAGAGAAGGCGAAATGGGGCGATAGAAAGTCCAAGCCGGCTAGAGCGTCGTGAGGACTTCGTTCAAGAACGCCACACGGAAGTGTGGTAAGGTGTCCAGTGATGCCAATGCGAGCAATACGTGTACCAACTACAGTACGCTCTCCTCAATCGGCGACATGGTGGGTGCATAATGCGGTAGGTGTGAGAATTTTTCAGGCGGCATAAAAGTGAGTTATCGCGGATGTTTGCGCACCCATATCAATAAATATTCTGACATTTACACTCTAGAGAACCACACAAATCAAGTTCTGTCTGATCGGCGGAGTGAGCAGAGAATGCAGCCGATCCAGTCTTCAATGCACAGTCATCTCAGTGAGCTGCACCACTCATTTTGCTGGAGAATGGCGTGGGGGTGCATCGGGTATGGCGGACGAGTCTGTGGCGAGAGATGATGGTCCAGTAGGTGGAGTAGCTGTTGCCGGGGCCAGCAGGCGATGTGGTTTTTACAATGCCGGGTACGGGCAGATTGGGCGAGCGTCAGCGGTTCTCCAATCGCATGGGTTTTGGTAGCCTTCAAAGTGCTGCTGGCAAGAAAGACAAGTAGCTTTAGGCAGCCATGAACTCGCAACGGTACACAAAGGAGGGACTCCCCAATTTCCGAAATCTTCGTGGCACAAATGGTAAACTAAGGAAGTTGTTCAGCTCGCTGATGCATGAATAAATGGGTCAGTTGACATCGATTCAATTTCTCACAGCATTATCCATGCCAGTTATTCTGATGTCGATGGTCGCTACATTGTCTGCCTGCCGTTACATTAGGACCACACCCCTTTCTTCAGCAGGCATACGGACGGCATTGCAATGCGATGGCTGTCAATCCACTCAAAGGGTTTGCACTTTTTCATATCTTGCAGTGTCTCACAATTTTCCCCTGTCAACAGGATGAAACCTTTGTCAGCGATCCCCTTCAGCACATGCTGAACCTTGTCGGACTCACTATAGCTGTCGGCCTCAAGTTACCCCTAAGAGCAAGCAAGTTCTGGACGTAGACGTTCGTGGCCGTTTGGACCCGGATAGTTCGTTCTTTCTTAGTGGCTGTCTTTCACCAGGCGGGCCGGCAAAGCAGGTCCCGCAGCTTCTGGTTTTACGCATCGCAGCCGTTAGGCTTTTCTTCAGGGTTACCTTACTACCCTAAACTTTGTACAATATATACATACGTGCATAAATGTCCTGCTCGAGAAGTACTGAATTTTCAGAAGTCCAGGCTAACGTGTCGTGGTACAGGGTCATTACCGCGGCACCAGACAGTGCTGCTACAACCACCTGGCAGCCGCAGCACCGAGCAGTGCCGTGTCGCTGGATGAGGACCATTGCACGAGAAGGGCCCCGACTGGTAGGAGACCGCCGTAGCAGAGGACGGGGCTCGGTGAGTAGTGACGGGTTTGGCTTGGGCTAGCCTCCATGGAAATGGACAGGGCAGGGACCTGCGGTGGGTGCCCGGGCACCATGGCGCACAATCGCAGTGCTCGAGGGGGACGCCGGGCCGGTGCGTTGGTGGTGGCTCCCCTCTCAGGATCAAGCCTTGTGAGCTCCGCGCTGCCGTCTACAGAGTACGTATGGAGAGACGTCCGCTCTCGCCACACGCCACGTCATCCACAGACCAGCAGCCGCCGCGCGTTCCAGTTTTCTGCTTCAGCTTCTATTTCTGGTGGCCTCCGACTTCTCTGTTCTCTTCATTTTTCTCTTAGTTCGTACGCCACTTCGGTTACTTCACGCACTTTCCGGGATCTTTCAGCATCTTTCCGGAACACATTGGCTTTGACAGTAATCATTAGATTGGTTAAGTCGCCACATTGTTGCACCAAAGCGCAAATGCGCGCCCTCCCACGCACTAGCTCGCACGCCGCTACTGGGATGGTGCCTCATCTACTTCCTGCGTTCACCGGCACTGGGTATGTGGGCCGCAAATAGGTTCAGTTCCGCGTAGGCCTCTACTTGCAGATAAAAAATTGGAGGACGCTTAAGCTTCGCCTTCAAGAGTGGAACGCGACAGCGTTCCCATCGACCCGCCAAGGGGTGTAAGACAAAGCGCTACGGCGCAGGGATCACTTACGAGGCGCCCCGCATCGGACTTTGCGCCCACCTATCACACGGAGAGCGTCGAGCAACGCAGCGTTCTGCGCGGCAACGAAACGTGCGCCTGAGCAAACGGAACGAACCAAAGAACTCGGTGTCTCGGAGGGGGAAACGATCTACGCCAGCCAAACGTCGTGATCGGCACGGGCAGAGAGATAGACAGATAGTAATCTAAAGAAAGGAACGGCGCTTGATTCTGCAACCCGCGTGGGAGCACGGCGAAGCGTCGCCAGGGGAGAGGGAGTCGGGGCCGCAACGCGCCTGGCATAAAGCCCCTTAAACTTCGTAAAGTAGTGCCACGCTTTGAAGAACGCCGCCTCCTCCTCCAGCGCTCTGGCCGAAGCCGACGCCGCGTCGCTATTGGCCTAATGGCATCACGTGGCCCCTTGCGCCGGCTTCGTTTGTTTACAGTCGCGCTTCAGTGCCATCTTTGCTCGAGAAGCGGCGCTTGTTGGCGGCATTCCTTCCGTTCCTATTCTGTGTTGTTTTGATCTTGTGAACGCCTTGAAGGATGTTTTGTGGCAAGTGCGACGTCGCTTCACGTCATTTTCTGCTACCATGACCTGCTGCGCGTTTGGATGCCAATATAGTTTTAGCAAAGGCAAGAATATGTTCGCGATACCGTCCGGTAAGCGCAACGCGTTAAGAAGAAAGACATGGCTTTACCGAATCGGGAGGGAGAACTTCCGACCAACTTCCTCCGCGCGACTATGTGATGTAAGTTGTGGCTCTCTCATAGTATTGTATGTGCCAGGCTTGCGTATTGTGCTGCGGGCAATAACGTAGTAGATATTGCACAGTTCACTGTGCATTTTGTCATTTGTACGCACGCTTTAACATGATTTTCACGCAACGTCTGCTTTGCTTATATGCGCACTACGTGGTCGTGTTAGTCATATTTGGTGCGCTTAATCGTTTTGAACGCCAACCGGCTTGAGTTCGCGGGCACGCGAAGTTGCGTGCGATAACGTGATTACGAAATTTTTAAGATTCAGCGCAGTCCTTTTGATAAAATTTCAGTCTCGATCATGAAAGCGCCTCAGGAGAGCAACTCTCTGCCTTTTGTGGTTACTTACTAGCCTGCTTTAGATAGACTAGCTTTGTTTGCCACATTTGTTTGTGTTCCTCGTTGGCGGTCGCCCGGTGGATTTGCGATACAGAGCCACCGATGAAAAGCGTGCGCGCTCTCCCGAAACCGTGTTACGCGGTGCGTTCGTCGTCGAGCGACCGCATCACAGGTAGTTGAGACGTATGTGCTAATTCGCGTGAGCTTTAAAGTGTGCGAAGCTTAAGATGCGGCGGTGGAGCACTCGCAAAGAAAACGTGCGGTCGCCCGCCCGTTCCCTGGCTGGTTTAGTCGTCGTTCGTGCTTAGTCGTTTGCTCGTTCGTTCGCACGCTCATATAGTCGTTCGCTTGCTCGTCTATGCCACTATTAGTTTCTACAGTCAATATGCCTAATTGAGACGCGCTTGCTGTAGGACTCTTAGGCTGGTGCGTTTATTTACGTAATGAGACAATAAATGGTCCACACGGACTTGTGACTGCAAAGGCAAATCTGTAATGCATCTATGTGAAAATAAACTGTTAACTTGCAACTCGAATGCCGTTTGATATCATTTTAACCTATGGATAAAACATCATTTCACTTGCCGCAATTTCGGCCGCGTCATGGCGGGAGGATTCTTTGCGCGATCATGACTTCACTAATAAAGTCATGTCTCGCAAATGCTACTTCGAAGGGAGTGCAACCGTCCTGAATGCATGCACCTCAGTGCAACTCGGTTCGCGACAAGTACGTCACTTATTAAACGGACGAACCAACGCACGATGAAGTGTTATTCGTGATAAGTCATTAACCTGAAAATTTAATGAAGGCCACAGTGGTCTTGTTTGAGATTGAGTCAAGCATTGTTATCGCGCTCCCGCTTCGCGCACGAATGCTAAAACTCATTTTATTTTCTTGTGTACGCACAGTCCGGACTCGATGATCGGCCGCGGTATTTCTGTCGGCGTTGAGACACGAGAAACGTTATAGCACCAGCGCCCACATCTGAGGCTTCGTGCGAGCTTAGATTGGCAAGCACGCACGCTGGCGGCACTGTAGCTTGTAATACACTTTCGAACCTCCAGAGCAGTGATCTCCATCAGCCTTTGTACGTCATAGCTCATACGCGCCGCGAATTCACATGGTAAGGGCGGCGCGGATTCTTTAGGCTGAGAGCTTGCTGGAAGCGAAGAGGTTGTCATTCGATGGTAAACGTGTTATTTACAACCATTCGCAACAAGATCTTGCGACACGCCCTTGACAAATGTTGCGTACCTAATTGTAGGGCACGCGATACATTCGCAGTCGTCAACGCGCAGCGGTAACACTACTTAAGATACTTTTTAAAGAAATAGTTATCAAAGAAATGAAAAAAAAGCTGCCGTTACCGAATTTGTACAAGCATCCGACTAAACATTTTATGCTGTTCACGAAGTTACGCGGAGCTGGAAAGCCAACGTGAACGCCTAAAGAGCACTGCCTTGCTATGCGTGCATTCACTCTGCGAAAGGTCGTCTGCTGCGCTCGAGCATCGTAGGCGGCGCCATGGTCGAGGAGGGAGCGTGAAAGAGAGGAGATACGAGGAGGAGTAAAGGCGGAGGAGGAGAGTGGCACTACTTTACGAAGTTTCAAGGGCTTTAGCCTGGCACCGGTCCGCGCACAGCACAGCCCCAATGCGCGCATGGCGCGCCACCTGTCGGGGCAGCGCCGTACATTGAGAGGAGGGGTCTTCTGTGTTTGCCGCAAGATGGCTCTGCGTGTGCGGTAAGCGCAGAAGAAATGTAGCGGAAACGTACTTCGCTATTCGTGTAAATGCGACTTCTGTAAGTTACGTGCTCATAATTACCGATATACACCGCAGTATAACATTCTACGGCACGTTTTTAAGGCAACACCGCGTTTACTAAAAGCGCGTTTGTACCGATTTCAAGCATCGAACTCGTGGCTGAGTGGTAGCGTCTGCGTCTCACACTCCGGAGACCCTGGTTCGATTCCCACCCAGCCCATCTTGGAAGTTGCTTTTTATTTATGAAGTGCCTGCCATGATTTATCGCTCACGGCCAACGCCGCGGACGCCGACACCGACGCCGACGACACCGGCTTTTCTGCGACACGAGCTCCTTAACGCTATCGCGTTAAAAAACGATGTGCCACCGGAGAGTATCAAGCGGACGGGGAGCGGAAGAGTGCAAAGTCGCTGCAGCTACTGCAGGTGTATGCAGTACGCACCGTGGTTACGAGGCAGAAGGCGAAGCAACGAGCCGGTGAGATACGAGCCGCCATAGTGCGAGAGCAATAAGAGGAGCGAAACGTACCGAACAAACGGCGGCACGCCAAGTGAACGGCCGCTGTACGCACCACAAAGGCGAAGCGGCGCCCATCGGAGGACCGCCACCTGGGGGACGGAGACGCGTACTTCTAAAATAGCTTGGTCGAATACGAATTTGGGACGGCGTGTTGCCTTTAGAACTGCCTCTGTTTCGGATCATGTCAGGTCAGTGTGTAGCGACACGCACACACTGGCGAGTACTCGAGTACATTCAGCCGTGCTGTCGCGTTGCAGTGAGCACTTTGCTGAGTTTGAGATGAGGAAACGCCGCACGCAGGCTGTACTCATGTTGAAGTATGTAGCTGTATCGCGACATTTTATTGGCCTGCTGCTTTGACGCGTTCTGCGCTATGTTCCTTCACTCAGTACCGTCGCACGATCTAGAGTAAAACTAAGCCGTCCGATAAGCTCGAGGCATCCTGCACAGCAATCTGCAAACAAAACTTTATGTTCTTAAAGCGTGATTGGCGTAATGCCTCTCATGATATGAACCTGTTAACTTGCAAAACCCTGATCAGACCCACATAGGATCACTCAGCAGCCATCTGAAACCCTCACGATGCTTGATTAACGCAACTGAATGACATGAGACTCGATCTAATAAGATTATAAATTCATCGTACTCACATTACGTCAAATATCCTTATTAGGTGTAGTGTACAATATACGGGCTCTTTCTTGTCACCGTGGTATTGCAAGCCAGTCCTTTCTTGTGGTTTTACTTAGCCCCCTTAAACCACGCCCGTTACCTTTCAACCCGCGTACGCATATAGCTTTTCACATCTCGATCGCATTCGTGACCGTCATCATCTTCGTAAGTTATGTTTCTCTGTTATTGTCTTCGTTTAATGCCTAATGTATGCAGCCCTTAAAGAGAGAAAGCGAAAGTAAGAGAATATATCTCCGAGCGCTCCAATGCTGAAAATGAGTCTGAATGGTCATTTCTAGAACATGAACAAGCATTCATATTAAAATATTTTGCATTCCCGTTCGGAAGATGAAAAATCCAGCACGAAACAAGCACAGCCGTGGATAACCAACAAACAAAATCTGCAGCTATTTCCTGTCATAAAAATACTGCATGATGCGCCCATGACGTGGTTAATTCTAGAGCGTGCCACAAGACTTCGATCAATGAGTCTTTCGCTTCCGCTAGTCTGCAGATGCTTGCACACAATGAAAGCCACGTTCTCCTTACTTGTGGCACAGCAAAAGGGAATTAAGAAACAAGGGCTCCAAGCACATGGCGAAGCAACAAGAACGACACGAGTGCAAGTAATTTGAAATATCGTTTTAGCGACCATTACCAAAGAACAAAATTAAGTGCCGCCTCTGTATTTCATGTATTTATGCTACTGAACTCCCACCGCGAATATTCCACGTAGATCGGATGGGATCGAGCAAATCACAGAACATTTGTGTCAGCAATTCATTTCTCGTAGATGTCATTGATCCAACTTGACAAATGGGCAATCAGCTACGAGATAAAAAGGACTATATATATATATATATATATATATATATAGATATATATATACATACACATACACATCAACACCTATGTCTCCTTATGTTTTGAAGGCAGGGCTGTGAGGCATACAGCGGCATTTTACAGAGGATTTCTTGCAGTGAGCTGACGAAGTTCTTAATAAAATGCAAAAAGAAAGTATAAACGTTAAAAATCTTGGACGGTGCTTAACCTTCTCCTTCATGAGTGGCACGCGATAGCATTCAAATGTGCTTGACTGATTTACATACTTCCAGGCAACCGCAGGTTATGTAAATAATCTTTGCCGGGAAGCGCTGGCGGCGAACGCTATGTGCCAAGGCGAGCTTTCTGGCAGAAACGCGGCCTTTTGCGTGGGCCGATCTCCTATTGCTCTTTCGTACTTTTGATATTTCGGTCTGAGAAGTTCTAACATAAAACGTATGTGTTGTCGGTGTTTTTTTACATGACATTTGTGTGTGGGCGGCATTCTAAAATTCCGAGGAAAACCTTTGTAACTAATGAAAGACAAGATATGAGCAACCTTGGGGATAGAAGAATGGTTCAGTATGCGTGGCTCCAAACCGTAATTATTTACAGGGGATTTTCTGCATGACTAATTTTACACTGATGATTTTACACCGGATTTTTCTGCATGACTAGGCTCCTTAACGCTGTTTCGTTAACACAAAACTCCGTCTTAGAATGGAGCACTTTCTTAAAAAATAAGGTATTGCGTGTCCATTGCCTTCTTCATTTGATGCACAGTCACTTTGATGTAATTCATCACGGCGCAACGAGTCTCCGGCACTATGTATCACTCGACCTTCAAACACTTGGTGCTCTGTGAGAAAAAAAAAGCCGCAGGCCTACGCGGCACACACATCACCGTCACAGCGTAAGCTGGAGGAGCGTTTCAATGGTATACCGCCGTAAACTCATAGGACACGGTAAGTGCAAGTATTCAGTATATTGAAAGTCGTGTTTTTATTTGCATACATTTATTGAAAGACACTCAGGCGTGCTTATTGTTCGGAAAAGTACGCTGAGAAGCACACTCTGCTGGGCCTTAAGGGTACTTGGCTGTTTATGAATACAGAGACCAAGCAAGAAATGGTGGGCGAGGAGGTGCACTGTGCATTTCACACAAATTCCATTCCGAGGTCTTCTTGCACACAGTGTACGAACCAGGTGTTATGGGGTTCCTACGTGTTTCCGTGGAAATAACTTGTAAAAATTAGGGGAACATCGTGTTGAATAACGAAGGTATGTGCCAGGAAGTCTGAAATCTGTCGTTGTGGAGCACCTGGCGACATCTACACTGATTCATCGCATCACATACACTTATGCATCACGTATACACGAATTCTGAATCTACTATTAACTTGCTTGATGTCAGCGTTTCAGTGCTGAATGATAAACTATCGACTGCCCTTTAAAAAAACCGACAAAACTACATCAATATTTGCGCTTCGACAGCACCCACGTTAAACATTGCAAGACTAGCACTCCTTAAAGTCAGGCCTTACGTGTTAAATGAATCTGGTGTGAACAATCCGGGTTTCAAAAAAAAATGCGCATCGCTAAAGAACGCTGTAGTCAAACAAAATTATCCACCACAACTAATTGACGACGCAATAAAACGCGCACACGCACATGACCGTAGGACGCTTCTGTCCTCTGCGAAGAAGCAGACTTCCTCACCCCAGACAAATCTTGTCCTAACCCATTCTGGGTGAGTCCCGCGTGTTTCAGGTGTACTATAGAAGCACCAAATTATTATAATGCAACATGAACGCCTCAAATACATCTTTGCTGAAACGCCTAAGGTAGTATAACGTAGAGCTAGAAATATTCGATATACTATCATCATCATCTAAGAATCACTGCCCTGACTCCATCGGAAACCATCCTTGCCGAAAACCGCGATGCAAAGTATGCCCCTACCTGTGTACATCGCAGCAGGCAACTAGTAGGGCTTCAAACTGTCATTTTTATATCAAAGGCGTCTTTCAAGTGCGATACTAAAAACGTAATATATATGCTTGAATGTACACTGTGCAAGAAACAGTATATTGTGCAAACAGAAGTGCCTTTTAGATTGCGCTTTGACATTCACAACTGCGACGCTAATACGTTACCCATCCTACCGATCTCAAAACACCTACATCCCCCTGACCACTCATTTGATAAGATGAAAATCACGTTGCTTGAATCGGGATTTCGTTCCAATAATGATAGAAAAGCCCGTGAATCCTTTCTTATATGTAAGTTTGATACCGTCGTGTCTGGTTTGAATGAAAGTGTTGGAAAATTGAGTTGCCTGGCCACATAGCATGGCACACATTCCCTCGTTTCTCTTCTTTTTTACCAGGGGTGTTATGCAAGATGTGCCGAGTTTGGCGAAACTCAGGATCTTCACGAGCTCTGGCGACACCCCAAGACGTAAGCACAAATGGTACCGAGACACATTTTATCTTTCGACAAGCCTCCAGTTTCATTGGTTTATCTCGATTCACTTTGGGTGGCTATCATTCCTTGGGCGTTGCCTTCTGGGCGGTCGACAAACTGGGCTCACGCGATCATACCGTCGGTGCATGGTCGTGCCTTCTTTCACTTGTTTGTCGTTCCACCGAGTGCATTACACATAGAAACAAATTACAAAAGAAATGCATTTAGTACAATATTATTAGATACCTTAACGTGGTTTAGAAACATTTTAAAGCTTACAAGATGTACACTTTTTGTGTATTAGACTATTTTTTAATTTAGTACGCTTCACATTATACCCCGAAAGACCGCTGTGGTGGCATCATCACATCCATTCACGGGGTGAGCATGGCCGCTAAGGATCGGAGAGGCCCACTGTAAACAAACTCGTACAACGAGCTTGCTGTGCTCGACGTAGTGATCTGGCTCGTCGATGGCCACCATTTCTTGGATATTTCTGCTCCTCCGAGAGCAATCTTTCTGTGCATCCCATAATACTGCTAATAGCTTCGGCGATTTTACAGATCGCAATGGGGCGCTTCTACTTCTCACGGCGCAATGCTGAAGAAACAACTTGTCCGGCGCAGTTTCTGTGGGTGCGCCGAGTTCCTCCACTCTGCGTGACTGCGAGCGTCACAAATATTACAGTGTATGCAAAAGAAAGAAAGCCCATATAGCTACGATGCGACACAGAGGTGGTGTCGACGATGGATCTGGAGACCAACACAGTGAAGGAGACATCGACAAATTGCAGATAAGTATATTTCTACTGTTTCATATCTAGCATAATAATAGTGCACGGATTAAGTCCATTTCGTAGTAACGACGTAAATGTCCAGCAGCTTAAAAAAGGCCTTCAGAACCAATGGGTGTTCGTGCTTTTACATGCATGTGGGCCCGCAAAAAGTTGAAACTGCTCGCGTTTTCCCGAGCTTCGAAGCCATGTCATGCCACATTCATGTCCTTATTCAGGTAACTGAAAAAGTTGCAGAGCAGAAGAAACTTGGCTTCATTTATAACAAAAAGACGTTTGGATTGATTAGGTACACATACGGTCATAAATTTTGTAAATCATTGAGCACAAGAAGCACAATACCCTCGGAAATATCGAGACTATGCAGCTATACTAATTCGCCACCAGCAAAGTGGAATAGCAATCTAAAAAGAGGTCAGGCAAGGAGACAAAATTACCCAGGTACTATTCACTGCACGGTTAGAAGTATTCGAACTATTACACTTAGGCGGACCTAGAGTCAGCATTGAAAGGTTGAATAATATGGAAAAGATACAGGTAACTTTCACTAACTTGGTGAGATTACAGAAATTCATGAGTGTCATTCAGCCGGCAGATTCTATGGTAGGGTATCTTTAGCCAGGCGAAATATCAATAGCAGGTACTGATATAAAGCATGAAACTTATACAAAACTTATAGGTTGAACAGCACATGCAAGGCATTACCGAATTGTGATCGCCCCGTTACCGATATCCTTGAAAAGAATTTAGAATCATTGCATTCTACCGGACATGCAATATGGGACATAAACCTGGATGTTAACAAAGAAACATGAGAAGTTGAGGACTGTGGAGAAAGCGAAGTAACAAAAATTGTTGGAGATAGCATTAAGGCAGGAAGACAGTGGCGTATTAAACCGTGGCAACTGATATGCTAGTTGAGATTAGGAAAAAAATGGAGTCGTCGGGCAGGCTATGTACGTCTTGAATCAATTGTTGCCAATTCATAACAGGTGATTGCATAAGCGTGACAGAATGGATGTCAAGGAAAGAGAACTGAAGCCGAGCATGGCACAAAATTGCGTAATGGGCCAAAAATATGACGTTTGTAGCAGAGGATGCCATGCGCTCGCATAAGACGGGATTGTAGAGTCAGGCATTTGTTTTGCAGTCAACAAAAACAGGTTTGTGGTGCTGACAGTAGAGACTCGTGAAGGTGCGGCGCATCTCAGCTCCTGGCACACTAATAAGCATGACAATTGGCTCTGAAAAACAACCCCAGTTATGAAAAATAAAGCAACGTTGTACCAACACGTTGTTTTATTGTGCATACTGCACGAAAGACTTCTACAGTTACTGGCGTTTAGTATCAATTGTCCAACGAGCATTTATCTTTGTAAATAATGGTTTATATGGGGTTGATTCATTCCAACAATCCACTTTCTTTTGCAGCAAAACATTCCACTGCTGGAGGAACTCAACCGGCTGGTGGCTGTAGACGAGTGCCAGGCACGTGCTCTCGAGAGTGTGGAGGAGGCCCAGAGGGCTGCTCTGCGACATCAGTACCGGTGCGCTCACTGCTCTCCAGTCAAGCCCCCAGAAGACACCTTATAAAGGAGCTTTCAGTTTATTTTGTTTATTATTCAAGAGCAGCAATAAAATTATTGCAGTAAACATTGTGCTGTGTATATTAGGACACTTATAACACGCACTTCGTTTGTCTTTAAAATGGGCAAAAACATACGACAACCTGTGCCACTCTTGGACCATGTAAATGAAGAATACACTAATGCAGCATGTACGTTATTGTGCTGTTTGTTCTTTCTATGTGCAAGATTACAGTGCGTGTCGATTAGCCACAAGATGAACGGTGTGTGTAATTCACCATGAAAAGACAGAAAACAGCAGGTGCTTAGTAATGCTATCACCTATAGACTGTGCATATGAGTGCAACACTCCCCGATTCAAACGTGCCATTACATGCATGTTCGATACCACATATTCTTTAAAAATGTCATATTTGCATGTACCAATTTTCACAAAGCTTAAGCCCTTGCATGTCTCACTAGTGATGAATCCGTTTCATTGGCCAAATAATTGTGCGCTTTGTCCTTTTGTGTTGTACGAAAAGTAGCATCCTCTACAGCCGCATAGAACTGCAGAAAACAGAAGAGGCCCCAGCCAGATGACCAAAGAGCAGCAGCCGATTGCCTCCACGTCTTAAGAAATAGTCTCTGTCCAACGAGCGGGTATAGTGCATCGGGCGGCACGACGTCAGTCTAGAGTGCGTGCCCATTGATTCAGGCTTGTGTGCACCTGCCTTTGTAATGAAGATTCCGCTGCGTCCTAAAGTTGTATCCGACTATAGATCACGTAATGCCTTGCACCGGTTGCATAAACTTTAGCAACTTGATAGCACACAGTGATCAGGAACAGAAATCTATAAAGGCACCGAAGCAAAGCTGGCTGGCCACACTTCCATTATGAGGGGCTGTAAAAAGGTCTCGCCAAATATTGCCATGACTTCCTTGAAAAAGGAGGTGGTGTTTGGCACTCCTTTAGAAGCAAAAACAGATTACAGTGAATGTTGTGTACCACGTCAAAACAAACTGAACTTGGCTATCTGCACAGCATGTAATGGAAGCTTGTGCTTCACATAGGAAACAAACTGTTCTGTCCAGTACAATTGTTTAGTCCGGTGTGGCGCCTATTATGTCAACGGTGTCGATATACAAATTACACTTGTCAAAAGCCATTCATTTGACTTTTATTTTTGTATGAAGCTTCTTTGAATCACTGCTTGTATTACATGAGCAGGTGGATTTGAAAGCAAAGCTTTGTTTTCAAACCTTCAGACTTCCATAATTGTGTGGCAAGGCAGTGGCAGGTTGTCGAATAGCTCACACTTCCTCGCTCTTGCATCAAGGAAGTCCAATGCTCTGTTTGAAGTCGGATCGCGCCACAATTCGACGGCACACAAAGAAGAGTAACACACACAGCAGGTCGTTCTGCTGTGTGTATTTCTCTCCTTTGCGTCCCGTGGAATTGTTGTGCAATTCAACTTCAAGCATCTATAGCAATACACCCAGTCTTCAACCTCACCAATGCTCTAGTTATTACGTCACAATGCCGGACATCTTTGAAATGTCCCAACACAAATTAGCTCTCCAAAAAATCACAAGTATTAAATTTTGCAGCACAGGTGTATGCACGCGTCATATTCTTTACCACTAAACTCGCAGGAATCAAAGAGGCAAGCATTAATCAGCCTTACTGCTGCCATTACCATCACAATCATGACACCAATGGAAAGACAGTGACACGTTTCACTAAAGGGAGGGACGAAGGGAAAGGCATGACAGTGAGGCTTACAATAAAAATAGCGGTTACAAGACATGTTCAATGCCAGAATATGCTGCGCGTCGCTCATCCTACTTTGGCATTGCGGCAAGCTTTTACACGTTTAAGCATATCATGTTTTGTGTAATCATTGCTCTAAAACTATACAAAAGGTGTACTCGCTCTGCTCTTTCTATTTTTATCATGGCGGGTTAAACGTCCACTTTTGATTGGCATCTGCATCACACTTCTCCTGATATGCAATTTTGCCTTGGTGGTTCATGACATCTTCACGCACACCGAGTTCTGCAGAGCATTGGATCTACATTATTCTACTGCTTAAGAATGAGGGCCCCATTATGAGACGAAAATATATTATTTGTCCATCCACAATAGCGCTGCCCCCACCCCCCCACAAAAATGCACTGAACCTCTGGCACATGCATCAACAGTGAACAGCGCAAACACCTTGAAGTATTTTCTACATGCAAGCCAGCACAATAAGATGGTCAATGCATTTTCATTTCGCCACAGATGCATAGGCACAACTAGCTTGGCGCAACATCCGCATCTCGCGCTGCAACGAATTGTGCAATGCCTCGCTGTTTCATAGTGCGGCTGGTCGATGACGCATGACCAAAATTTAGCATTACGCATACTAAGTATTTTTGCCAAAGAAGAACCCCAAGTACTTTATTAGATTAGCATTCATAGGGTACTTCACACAATTTGTGATATCCATTGATCTAAATATACTAAATTAACCTCTTTCCCAAGAACGTGAACCGTTTGGAAGGCGCCCTGACAGACAAGTAGAACAATCGTCAAAAAGTCGGCAACCAGCGAAAAAGTTAGCATCATAGGCAGCCGCATGTAAGATGTCGGTAACACAAAATTTTAGTCGGTTACACAAAAGTGACAAATTTCGCAATATGGCTTCTCTAGACATTGCTTCAATACCAATCACAGTAATGCTGACATTGAAGGCGTCTTAATTCCTACGTACGTTGCGTCGGCACGCCCGACTACGTTTGTAATGTTCCGGTGAAGTAGGAAGCGTTCTTTTATATATGCCCGCTCTGCCACAGTCTTCGGGAAAGCCAGCCACCGCGTACGCACTGCAGCATTGATAAGCGCACCAGACACGTCTCCAACACAGCGGCTCACAGTAGTTTGATGACGTCCATTGTAACGCTCGGTGCCGACGCTTCCCTGAAAGCTCTCAGTCCCGTAGAAACGGAGGGCGCAGAGGACTTGCTCTTCGACGGTCAGCGAATGAAGCCCGCCGCGCTGTCTCCTCAGACGAGTCTTCGCCTAGCTCGTCACACAGCCTGCGCACTGATGTCTTCGACAGGCGAAAATGACGTTGAAGTTCCACGTCGGTCATGTACGTGAACTGGTCCAGATGGTTATACTGACGCTCGCTGCCGTTGGATGCAATGACACAGGCTGCTGCTGCCGCCACCATGTTCCCGAGTTGAACTCGGAGGGGGTTTCGCGATGTACGAGTTTATCACGAGTTCACCTGTCAATCAGAACCAGACGTCACACCCCGCGCGAGCCATGTGCGCGCCCCTACCACGGTTGGGCCGCGCCCAACTTATTTTTCGGCAACAGCGACGCGGTGCCGAGCTCAGAGGCATCAACAGTCTTGACCGCCCACATGATACACGCAAAGCGCACTGTCATCATAGCAACACTATCAAAAACGAAGCGTTGACTGTCGCTTCCTTATGCACATATCTTTCGGGCTGAGATGGCCCCACAACATGGTTTCGTTGCCTGCATTGTGGCGACGTAGCGCACAGTAAATATTTATAGGCATGTCACTGTAGCTGCTTGCAAGGCTTCGATGCGCTGGGGTGGACGACGATGCTGAGGAGTGCGTATTGCAGCCGTCGTTTGAGATGGCTGCTCTGTCATCAGTCATGTATCGGAGCCACAACGTCGCCAACACGATCAGCGTCCGAGAATCACTCGCTTTTATACACCCAGTGCAATGGCATTTCTTCATCAGAAGAACTTCGTACTCAGCATTTCCAACACCTTCCTCCGTTCGAAGTCTCATTTCATAGCTGCACACAAGAGTCATCATTTGCCAAAATGGTATTGCTGCGGCGTCGTTACGATATCCATCTGCGATCGCTGCTGGCTCCAGCAGCAGTAATCCGCAAGCACCTTGGAGTGCACAACACACTCAAATACTGCGTACATTAGCTCAGAGGCACCTTCACTGGGAAAACCATGACAAGCGATGACTTGTGTCGCTGGGAAGCACGCACTTCTTCGCAATGCATCGCAGAGGCATCGCGCACAAAGGTAAACTGGTACATTTTCGCTGTACTGCGTCACTACGGACCCTAAAATAACGTGCCGCCATTTTGCAGCGACAGCGGTTGCTCCCGCATCTGACTAGTGTGTCGTTTTTAGTTGGTAAAGCGGGGGCCTTAATAGCCTAGTGAAGCGCCTGCGATGAACAGTCATTCCACGGCGTTGCGTTTCCATTCCTCCAATAGAGAAATAATGGTCATGACTGACCTTATTGCGAATAGCACTGCAGCGCCCCTAGGTGACTGTTTACCGTATGAACTCCCTCGTGCGTGCGACCCTCTTTAATTTATCCGCTTATAAGCTTTCGCCTCACTGTCGCCACTCGCGGCAACAAGTGCAAAATTTAATAATATGCTCGATCTCCGTTTGTCGTCAGAAACTTATAGCATTCAAAAGGAAAGACAGATACTTAAAGAAATGAAAATGTTTCTTATTTTATTTATTTAACTTAACGTATTCTATTGAACGAAAGTTTAGGTGCAAGAATGCGCCGCATGTACCCTGTTCGCATTCGATGGAGGATAGAGAGATAGTGCCCGAAAGAGGAGGCACGCCCTTGACGCGCCCAGGAAAGGCTTGGCAAGCAGCTCACGGCAAGTGTGCAAACAGATAGCGGGACAGTCACGGTATTGCTAAGTTGCGATAATCCGTTGATAAGAATATCTGGCGCTGGCGCGTTTCGTTGTGCACCCTTCTCCGCATGAAACGTGGATGCGGCGTGACGCGCAAGGTGCGCTCATGTTGTCATACGCGGCTTCTTGTCAACATTTTTTTTTGCCTGTAGCTTTTGCGGGTTCCACGCTATCTCCGTTCACTGAATGCCGTCTAGCAAACTCGGGTAAAACTTGGGTGAACGACAAACTCGGTGCATCCTGCATAGCACCCCAGTAAGGCACTATTTCGCCCTTTCACTAGCACGTCACTATTTTTCTCTTTTGTTTTCATTTGTTGTTCTTGATTGGTGACATAGCCGCTATTCGATGAAGTTTTTTACTGTCACCTGATAATTCTATCGAATTTCGTATTTTGTGCGTATCTTGAAATGATGTGTCGGCAAACGCCATCTCTTTAGAAATGTCTCAACTGTTCGTCAGAACAATTCACACTCGTTCTGTTCGCGCATTATCATCTGTTATTATGTAAACATACCTTCATCTGGTTGCTATGCGCACGTATATAAACTGTACCTTCGCCATGCATTGTATGCTGATGAAGGCCGGACCCAGGCCGAAACCTCCAAATATCGCGTCGTATGCGCGTATACTGCACTGGATGTAATTGCCCGGATCAAGAACCATTTTTTATTGTATATATATATATATATTATGTAAACATATCTTCATCTCGTTGCTATGCCACGTACATAAACTGTACCTACGCCATGCATTGTATGCTGATGAAGGCCGGACCCAGGCCGAAACCTCAAAATATCGGGTCGTATGCGCGTCTACTGCACTGGGTGTATTTGCCCGGATCCAGAAGCATTTCTTCTTGTATATATATATATACACACACACATATATATATATATATATATATATATATATATATATATATATATATATATATATATATATATAGTATATATATATATATATATACTATGCCTCAGTACTGACGTGAAATTCAGGATAGTGGACGGGAGCAGGTATGTCATACTATTGCGCCTCGAGAACACCTTTCTTAGGGACGCTCAGAAACACCTACTTCAAGGCACAGACGAAGTTTACTGCCTAGTATGAGCAGTTTTGTTATCAGTAAATTAACTTGCGTCTTTTCTACACTGGAGATAAACAAATCAAACACATACAAAAATTCGCTTAAGCTCGTTTTAAATGAGTTTGGGTATACCAGGACATATGGAATTATCTTTAGCGCAGACGCCTGTTCGTTGCTTGCTCTGCTGTATTACATCCATTGCATGCCTAGTTAATTATTTGATTTGAGGGTTTAGTTGACGCAGAGTGGCGTCTTGCGTCTTGAAGGCCACTCATTCCAAGTCTTTCTTGAAGAGGGAGGGTTCTGGAAGAGGGTTTTTAATATACTATAGGGTTTTAATATACAGCATGGTTTATTTTTTTTCGTTCGGCGTTATATATATATATATATATATATATATATATATATATATATATATATATATATATATATATATATATATATATATATATATATATATGTATAACCGACGATAATAGACGACGTGGCCCTGCTTGATATAGCGTCGCCATCTTTGTCACTGTTGGTCTACGTGAAAATATAATGTAAATAGACTTGTACATCAGCTGCACGTACCATTCATTTGGACGTTCCCCGTACCCGTCATGGAGCTTCGCAGCGGTTCCAACGGCGACTCTGCAACTTCGGCTCCTGCTGTCGACACTTCATCTACGCAACCGTCTCCGCCTGCAGCCCCGACCTACGTCGCCGTTTCCCCACCTCGGGATCCTGGTGTTTTCAACGGAGTCGGCAGTCCTGATGTTGACGACTGGCTCCGCTTTTACGAACGAGTCAGCACCAGTCACAGGTGGGATCCGAGTATTATGCTTGCGAACGTTCATTTCTACCTCGACGTAGCTCCACTTGCATGGTTCCAGGCTCACGAAGAGGAGATCTCGAGCTGGAATCTCTTCAAAGAGAAGCTCCGCGACCTTTTTGGCAATCCCTTCGGTCGTCAAGTCAATGCCAAGAAAGCCCTTGCCACACGTGTACAGACGTCGACCGAGTCCTACGTCTCCTACATTCTCGACGTCTTGGCCCTTTGTGCCAAGGCTGACCCGACCATGTCGGAGGACGATAAGGTTAATCACGTCCTCAAAGGCATTGCTGACGACGCCTTCAATTTACTAGTGTTTACGAACGTCACCAGCATCGATACGATCCTCAAGGAGTGCCGCCGTCTTGAGCATGCTAAAAGCCGCCGGGTATCCCAGCACATCACGCGACTTCCCAGCCCAGCTGGGAAGTCGCGTGATGTGCTGGGATATCACGCGGAAGTCACGTGACATCACGCGGAAGTCGCGTGATGTCACCTACGTCATCCTGTGGCGACCTCTTCCACCAGCCATCGCGATGTGACAACTTGACCCGCATCATTCGTCGTGACGTTGAAGCGGCACAACCGGCGGCCCCTTCATTCCCGTCGCCTGATCATTCTCCGGTGACAACCATCTTCATCCAGGCCGTCGTCCACCAAGAGTTGTCCAATGTCGGCCTGCAATCCATTCGTTCCTTAGGCTCGGAACCTCTTTCTCCACGCACGTCCCCACTGCCCCCTTCTTACTCCTCTTATTACCAGCGCAACCCCTCCGCATCGCGAACCGTGGACGACAAGCCAATCTGTTTCAACTACAGACGCATAGGACATCTCGCTCGCCACTGCCGCAGCCCCTGGACTTCTCCGGTTCGTTATTCTCCTGATTACCACCCTCGCCCCTCTAGCGCGTCCTGTTCCTTTGCCCCTTCTATGCCCGCTCCATCATCTGACCCTGCGACACCTTTGACACAACGCCGCTACTCCCACTCCCCTTCTCCCTCTCGTCGTCAATCTCGTTCGTCCCCGTCACGCCGTGCTCCTTCGCCGACCTACTCGCCGCACCTCCGACCGGAACACTAGACAGTGCAGCTTCTGGAGGTGAAGCTGTAATGACGAAATTGGCACGAAATCCTCGCTTCACTTTACCCACGAACAAGAATCTTTTGGACGTTCTCGTCGACAATGTTCCTGTGTGCGCGTTGATTGACACCGGGGCGCATGTGTCCATTATGAGTGCTGCTCTTCGCCGTCGGCTGAAGAAAGTTCTGACGCCCGCCCCGGACCGAGTTGTACAAGTCGCCGACAGAGGGACTGTCGCTATTGTGTCATGCGCTCTGCCCGCCTCACCATTGCTGAGAGACAAACCGTCGTTCTGATCACCATCATTCGTACACCGTTCGTGCCCTCACGAACTCATTCTCGGTCTAGATTTCCTTGCCAATCATTCTTCCCTCATTGACTGTTCGGCCGGCTCACTTCGCCTTAACATGCCTCTTCTTGCCGACCATGTGGTACCCTCCTCCAAGCCGTTTGAGCTGCATGGATTTTATTCGCCTACCGCCTCAATCTCTGACACACGTCGACTTGTCCTCACCAGCTGTACCTGACGGTAATTACGTGGTCGCACCAATTCCGGCACTTATACTTACACATGGTGTTACCGTGCCACACACTGTGCTGACAATTACTGGTAACCGCACCTGCCTTCCCCTTGTCAATTTCGCGCTAACTGCGCAAGTTCTGCCTCAGGGGATTTCATTGGCTATAATTAGCGCTTTGCAGGATGGTGAGATAGGGTCATTCACAGTGGAAGATTGTCACAGCTCAGCCCATACCGTGACATCATCGCACGGTACTGACGTCGACATTGAGAAGATGCTTTCCTCTGACCTTACACTTGTTCAAGCTGAAGCTCTTTGCCGCGTCCTTGAAGCCTATCGCGACATTTTTTAATTTGACGATCGACCCTTACGTCAAACGTCCGTCGTGACCCATCGCATAAACACTGGCGATGCGAACCCTATTCACCGACGTCTATATCGTGTTTCTGCGTCCGAACGATCTGTTATCCAATAGGAAGTCAAAAAGATGCTTGCCAAGGACATTATCGAGCCTTCTTGTAGTCCCTGGGCTTCTCCCGTCGTACTTGTCAAAAAGAAGGATGGCACGTGGCGTTTTTGTGTAGATTATGGCCACCTGAACAAAATCACAAAAAAGGACGTGTACCCTCTGCCACGTATTGATGACTCCATAGACTGCCTGTACGGTGCCACCTATTTTTCTTCTATCGGCTTTCGGTCCGGCTACTGGCAGATATCCGTCGACGACATGGACCGAGAGAAGACTGCATTTATTACCCCTGACGGCCTTTATCAGTTCAAGGTGATGCCTTTCGGTCTCTGTAACGCGTCCGCCACCTTCGAACGAATGATGGAGTCTTTGCTTCAGGAGTTCAAGTGGTCCACCTGGTTGTGCTATCTGGACGACATCATCGCTTATTCGCCTACATTTTACACGCATCTAGACCGTCTTTCAGCGATCCTTGACGTGTTCCGCCGCGCCGGTCTCCAGTTGAACTCGTCAAAATGTCACTTCGCTCGCCGCCAAATCACTGTGCTTGGACACCTCGTGGGCGCTAGAGGCGTGCGACCTGATCCGGATAAAATTCGCGCCGTTACGAACTTTCCTGTTCCGAAGTCTACCAAGGACGTTCGTAGTTTCGTAGGGCGGTGCTCTTATTTCCGACGCTTTGTGGAGGATTTTGCGACCATCGCACGTCCCCTTACGGACCTCTTGAAGAAAGACGCCCTATTTTCTTGGAGACCTAACCATGCCGCATCTTTTTCGCAGCTCACTACTCTCCTTACCACGCCTCCAATTCTGGCCCATTTTGACCCGTCTGCCTCAACGCAAGTTCGAACTGATGCCAGTGGTCACGGCACAGGAACAGTGTTAGCACAACGCCAGCCTGGACATGACCGCGTTATAGCCTATGCCAGCCGACTTCTATCCCCCGCCGAGCGCAATTATTCAATCACAGAGCGCTAGTGCCTCGCTCTTGTGTGAGCTGTTGCCAAGTTTCGTCCATACTTGTATGGACGCCCCTTCTGTGTTATGACTGATCACCACGCGCTCTGCTGGCTATCCTCGCTCAAGGACCCCACGGGACGACTCGCTCGCTGGGCGTTACGCCTGCAAGAATATACCTTCTCCGTGGTATATAAGACGGGACGTTTGCACCAGGATGACGATTGCTGGTCCCGGTACACCGTCGCCCGGCTGATGCGGACACCATTGCTTGCGTTTTCTCTCTGTTCCAGTTATATGAAATCGGCAACGAGCAACCCCGCGATCCTTCATTACGAACCCTCATTGACCATCTGGAGTCAACGCCTGGCGACGCCTCTCTCCGGATGTTTCTCCTTAAGGAGGCGACGATACCGCCGAAATCTCGATCCACACGGCCTTGACCTTCTGCTCGTAATTCCATGACACCTGCGTTCGACTGTCCTCAAACAACTTCACGACGCTCGCGTGGCTGGACACTTGGGCGTCTCGCGCACAGACTGCCGTGTACGCCGTCGATTCCTTTGGCCGGGTCTCGCCCGCTCCGTGCGGCTCTACGTTGCCGCTTGCGAGCCCTGTCAGCGCCGGAAGAAGCCCTCCACACCTCCAGCTGGATGTCTCCAGCCGATCGATATCCCACCGGAACCCTTTTTCCGTATTGGTCTAGACCTTCTTGGACCGTTTCCTCTCTCGGGCTACGGAAATAAATGGGTCGCCGTCGCTACTGATTATGCTACGCGGTACGCAATCACCAGAGCCCTATCGACAAGTTGTGCTACTGACGTTGCTGACTTTCTGCTCTATGACATCATTTTAGTGCACGGTGCTCCGCGCCAATTACTCACTGACCGTGGCCGCAGCTTTCTGTCGGCAGTCGTCGAGGAAATCCTCCGCTTCTGCTCGACTAAGAACAAGTTCAGCACGTCCTACCACCCACAGACCAACGGCCTCACGGAGCGCCTCAACCGGACCATCAGCGACATGATATCCAAGTACGTTGCGACCGACCACGACGACTGGGATCTTGACTTAGCATATGTGACGTTCGCGTATAATTCATCGCGTCACGACACCGCCGGCTATTCACCATTCTATCTATTATATGGCCGAGAACCCGCGTTGCCCTTAGACACTTTGTTGCCCTCGGCCACACGTTCAGCCACTGAATACGCCCGCGACGCGATCGCACACGCCGACCACGCGCGCCAGCTCGCCCGTACCCGTCTCGAGGCCTCGCAGGAGCATCAGAGACGCCTCAATGGTTGCCACCATCGTGACGTGCACTTTACTCCGGGTTCTCTGGTGCTTCTCTGGTCACCCATTCGATGTGTGGGCCTTTCTGAAAAGCTGCTGTCGCGCTACACTGGCCCATACCGTGTGGTGCGACAAGTGACCGATGTCAGGTATGAAGTCATCCCCGCCAACCTATCAGCGTCATCGTCGGCTGCAAGTGACATTGTTCACATGGCGAGACTAAAGCCATACCACACATCTTTCACCGCGGATGTGTAGATTAAGCACCGGGACGGTGCTTCTACTGCCGGGGGTGATGCTACGGAACAGCCGCGACAGTGTGGCTGCACTGAGGAGAAAGAAGACGACGTGGCCCCGCTTGATATAGCGTCGCCATCTTTGCCACCGTTGGTATACGTGTAAATATATTGTAAATAGACTTGTACATCAGCTACACGTAACAATATATACCCGCATGAGACCAAGACTGAAAAAGCGACGTAAACTAGCACCCGCGACTTATCAGATTTGCGCACTGCGGTTACAGCTTAAAGATTGTATTCCCGGCGCCGAATCTCACTACCAAACTATGCAAATAAAAAATTTTATTTGTTCAACCCGGCAAAATTTTAGAGGTATCTCTCACAAAAAAGATGAGTACCTAACTTCGTTATAAATAGTACTGCTGTGACCGACAACTCAGAAAATGCATGCGTTCTAAATGAATGCTTCTGCTCGATTTTTACTAGTGATAATGGTAGAGACCGTATCTTTTATTCCATGAGTTTCCGCCAATTGACAATATACACATAGAAGACGAGAGCATCTTTTCTCTTTTGCTTAAGCTAGATGATAAGAAATCCAGAGCAATCGACAACATACCAACCGCCTTTATTGTAAGATGCGCACAGTGGTGTTGTAAGTATCTAAATGTCATATTTCACAAATGCCTTGCTCGAGCAGATGTTCCCCATGAATGGCATCTCGCCAAAATAACTCCGATACCAAAAAAGGCAAACCAGTCCATGGCATTGGCGTACAGATCTATATCACTGTCATGAGCATGTTGTTGAAGTACTGGAGCGCATAATATTCACGCACATTTCTGTGCTCATAGAAATTAATTCTTTAATAGATAGTAGTGAGCATGGTTTCCGACGCGGTTAATCCACAGTCACGGAGTTTCTCGAAATGGTTCACGATCTTGCCATAGGCATAGATAAACAGAGCCAAATTGGTATCCTATCCTCAGATTTCGAAAAAAAAAACATTTCTCCGAGTTCTACACCGTAAGCTTCTTATGAAGCCAAAACTAATTCTGAAAAACGACTGCTTCTTAGCTTGGATCAAAGCATGCTTAAACTACCGGCATCCGTGCGTCCCGGTTATTGGCAGCAGTTCGCCGTCTGCGCCGGTCTAATCGGGCATACCACAGCGATCAAGCTTTGGCCTCTCTTCTCATTTTTTAGTTTCAATAATGATATGGTCCACAATATTCCCGTGAAGATATGGTTTTTCGCTGACGACTACGTGCTTTATGAGGAAGTTAACGCCTACAGTGCCAAGTTCTTCTGAATAACTCCTCAGCTAAAGTTCAAAATCGGTGCTCAACATGGCAAATGAACATAAACCTGAAAGTAACTGTGGCGATGATTATATCCCACAAGAAAGACCCTTTAAAATTACAATGCAGCCCTGAGCAATCATTTCCTGTCTTTTGTTTCAGTATATACGTGCCTTAGCCTTGTCATTGCATCTTATTTAAGATGGAATCAACATGAATCACTCATTGAAAAAAGAAAGCTTTCACAAAACTGGGACACTTAAGACGGGCACTAGCTATGGCAACCCACGAAATTAAACTACTTGCCTATAAAACATATCAAGTACCAGAACTAGAGTACGCGTCGGCTGTCTGGGACCCGCGCACACAAGTTAACATTAATAAACTTGAATCAGAACAAAGGAAAGCCCTAAGTTTTATATTTTATGGCTATCAACGCGACACATGGAGAAGAAAAATAAGAGCACGGAGCAGACACGTCTCTCACATCGGCTCCGTCTTTTTCGATGTTCCGCTGGCCAATTTTTCGAGGTACGATGATTTCAAGCACATCATCAGATTCGTGAAGTTCCCCAGACTCGACTGATACGAAGTTTCGAGGTGGAAACCAATTTTTGACAATTTTCTTGGACTTTCTCTGTTCATCCCACTACGCGCGGAGCTCACCCTACGGAGGAGCAGGGCCCATTAGGCCTTGCTGGCCTACGTGCCAGGCGGACATGGCAGACTCCCGTATGGAAGAGGAAGAGGACAACAACGAGGATGATTTCGGTTGGCAAGTGGCTACCGGACGACGATCCCGTGCTGGAAAGAAGAGTAGCAACGCGGCCAACGTGACGCCAAGTACCTCGCAAGCGTCCGGCGTACACGCCTCTACCGGCGGCAGCAAGGGAGCCGCCACCAACACCGGCTCGATGAAGAATCGTATAGTCAAGGCCTCAAGGATGCCCCAACTGCCCGAGGAGCATGGGAAGATTATAATGAGGCCACGAGGAGGACTAAATTTGAGCAAACTAAGTACCACCGCTATTGAAACAGCAGTGATCGAGGCTTCAGGCCTAACGGCAGAGCAAGCAAGTGAAGACATGGTGTGCCCCAACTTCAGATAAGATATCGTGGTGGTGAGCACGCCTGACCAGACCATGCGGCAAGGTACGTGCGAATCAAGTCCTTCAAATTCGCGGAAACGGAGTACGAAGTCAATGCTTACGAGACGGCCCCGCACGCCACGTGCAAAGGGGTGATTAGACAAGCCGACATCAGGGACTCCCAGTCCACTATCACAAGGAATATCGTGCATGAGCGCAACCCGCTCGCTTTGGCCTCCAAGCGCATGAAGACGTCGGGCTCAGCCATCGTCCTCTTCGATGGACTGAGAGTGCCAAACTTTGTGTGCTACTGGCCGACCTTGTTGAGATGCTATCTCTACAGGAAACAATTTGATGTAAGCTTTACTTGTGGTAGGGTAGGACACCGCTTGGACGTGTGCCCCACGCCGGACTCTGTTCAGTGTAGAGGGTGTGGAGCCCTCAACCCACGTGCGGACCACGTTTGCACGCTCAAGTGCAAGTTCTGTGGAGGAGACGATCCCACTGGAGAGAAGGCGTGCAAGCAGAGATTTCAAACACCCTATGAGGTACGAGCTCGTCGAAGGCAATGCGCCCTGTCACGATCGGCCTCGAGGGAGAGAAGCCGCTCCAAGTCGGGAGGAGCGCAGGTGCAAAGGGAACGCGCCCGGTCGGGATCGGCCGCGAGGGAGAGAAGCCGCTCCGAGTCGGGAGGAGCGAAGGCGCGCTTAGAAGATGGAACAACTGGTGCCAAGCCGACAGTTGGGACCGCCTGGGCGGATAAAGTCAAATGTACGGTGAGAATCGTCGATGGCGCCACTAGGCCGGCGGTTACTGAAAGCAATGATGCCAGAATAGAACAGTTGATTAGGGAGGTAAACTCTTTGCGTAAAGCTAATGAAGAGCTGACCAAACAGGTAGCGGAACTGAAAAAGAAGGCACAGCCGAGCCCTGCCAGCGTAGCAGTAGCCAGACCAGTAGGTCAAAGCAACGAACCAAGCGAGGGAGATACCTCCTCCGCCCCGAAAAAAAGAGCAGTAAGTCCCGAAACTGACTCGGTTTTCTCAGTCCTCAGCGAGTAATGAAAGAAGTAATCAAAGAAATTTGAGAGACGATGGAAAGGACTAACTTTAAGGTGGATAAACTATGGAAATGGAGGTTAACGGCCGAACAGCGATGGAAGAAACTCAAAACGAGATGCGACGACGACGAGTTCTTGCCGTCAGAATCAGAAAGCGTAAAATAGCTCTACGGAACGTCAGGAGGCGCTCCAAAGCGATCGATCGCGGGTAACAGCAAAATTAACCCATTCAATAATCATGGATAGCGCCCACAGATTTAGTGTGTGGAAGTAGAATTGTCGAGGATTTCTCAACAAGAAGGCACCGCTGCGCCAATTTATTAGATCGATGGGGGTCAAACCAAATGTAATTATGCAGGAAACTTTAGCGAACGAAGTAAAGCTAACCGGGTATAAATCGGCATGTAGAGAAAAAGATTGCGGCAGGGGATTGGCCACCCTCGTTGACAAAAAGCTACCCTTTATCGAACACGATATCTATCTCGGGTTGAGTAAAATCGGGTATATCCTAGTAGAAGT
Organism: Dermacentor variabilis; assembly: GCF_050947875.1. NCBI lineage: Eukaryota > Metazoa > Arthropoda > Arachnida > Ixodida > Ixodidae > Dermacentor > Dermacentor variabilis. The sequence goes on from NC_134569.1 coordinate 175,558,350, forward strand.
CGTACTCAAAAGGCACAAGGGCAGGGCGCAGAGTATCTTCTGCCTACACATTTATAGCAGTCCCGCCTACAAGAAACAAACCTTTAGAGCACTTTTCAACAAGGCACTTGCAGTCGCAAAGAGCTCCCCACTCATCATCGGAGGGGACTTTAAGGCCCCTACCAAGCGTGGGGATATGCTTGGAATACAAAGAAAGGTGAGGGATTATGGGATCTTGCCACGGACCTGGGACTGTGCCTGATCACCGATCCGGCTTTCCCCGCCCACTGTGGCACGTCCACGTGCAGGGACTCTACACCCGACCTAACTTTTGTCAACAACTCGAAAAAAGCTAGTTGGGAAAACTCGGGCACCGATCTAGGCAGCGACCACTATATCATACACATAGTTATAGGTATGCCGAAACAAGAGACTAGAACCTTTCGATGCACGCAATGGGACCTTTTTAGGAACGTTAGAGCGAAGAGACTAGAATCGGAACCGATGGAAGCGGGCCGACAGTCCATCCAGACCTGGATCAGCCAGCTCGAAGAGGACCTCAGGGAGGCCACTAAAGAAATTAAGACCGAAGAAAACATAGAGGGCATAGACAGTAAGCTCGCACATCTGATCGAGGCCAAAGGACCCACCCTTCAAAGATGGAAAACGCAAAGACTGAACCGAAAGCTCAGAAAAAAGATAGCATGCTAAACAGACAGATCGAGGAGCGTTCAAGAACGCTCGTCAAACAGGAGCGGGACGAAGTTTGCCACCTGGCAGACGGCAGAATCAAATATGGAGGCAGTTGGAACATCCTTAAACTTCTATTGAACGAGAGTGACACTAAGTCAAACAAGCGAACGGCAATTACAAAACTAGTACATCAAGTCAGCCAGTTCACGACTCAGGAGGTAGTCATGAGACAGCTCGCGGACAAATATCTCCCGCTAAAACAATCGGGCGATAGCAACGAACGCGTGGAGTACATGGGAGGACCGTGCGACGAAATGGACCGCGATTTCACTGAGGGTGAGGTACGGGCCGCCCTCCATGCTCACTCTAGTAGATCGGCCGCCGGACCCGACGGTATTACCAACAAACTCTTAATGAATCTAGACGATGAGTCGATCACTTTCTTGACGGATCTATTCACCGAGTTGCGGAGAAAGGGAGACTATCCGGAGGAATGGAAGATGGCCAACACCATCCTCATACCAAATCCGGGTAAACCACTCCATCTTGATAACCTACGTCCAATCTCGCTTACATCGTTCGTAGGTAAAGCTATGGAACGCGTTATTCTTAACAGACTCACTAGATACGTCGAGCAAAATGACATACTCCCGTATAACGTGATCGGTTTCCGCCCCGGACTATCGACTCAGGACGCCATGCTCCTGATCAAACACAAGCTCATACACATTAGCCCGGTGCACGCGAGAGCGATTCTGGGACTAGACGTCGAAAAAGCTTTTGATCGCATAGAGCACAAGGCCATCCTCGAGGTCCTGTTCGAGCTGGGGTTATGCGAGAGGCTATGAACCCCCGAATGCAGAGATCTAACTAGGCTCGAACTTGGCTTCTGGCAGTCTCAAGACAGCTTCGCCGCGCGTCGTAAATCGTGCTTGATCTTGTGGACGACTTGCGAACGACTTGGCTGCGTCGAAGCCCGCTCAAGTTTCAAATCTGCTCCCGGGCTAGCTTGAAACTGAATTCGTGTGTTATTCCAACATGGGAGCCTCCCGAACGGACGTCGTGCGGAGGTTAGCTGCTTTCGAGTTTGCTTGCCACGCCATGGATACAGCATTTTCAGAGGCGCAGCCCTTGCCGAAAATTCCGCGACCCACCCTACGTGACAGAGGGAGTCGGATGGAGCTGTACGACGACGAACGATTCCTCGGTCACTACAGATTCACGAAGAACGCCGTGCGACTTCTCGCTATGTTTCCTATCCGGGTAAGCGGGGACAACAGAGGACCGCCTGTGTGCCTCCCATGCTGCAGTTGCTGATGGCTTTGATGTTTTACGGCGCTGGCACGTTTCAAACAGTCACCGGAGGTCCGGTCCGCATTCATCACTCAACAGTGTGCCGCGCAGTTGGAAAGGTGACTCTGCTCATCGCGAAGCACCTGCGCCCGATGCTGGTGCGCTTCCCGCAGTCGCGGAAAGATTGATTGCGAGTGTATTTTCTCATCTCCTGTGACTACACGTGCCATCACCAGTTATTAGCGCTCAGGACCATATTTACGCTCAGCATTCCGAACTGTCACGCACTCATCCACCGAATACGAAACATGGGCATTAACATAATAAAAAAATTACCGACGATTACGTTACTTCCTAATGCGAAATTTGAGCGCAGCAAATAAGCTGTTTCACCTTTTCGATAGATTGAGGCAAAGAAATCGAGCAACACATGTATGCGCTATCACAGAATTTTTTTTTTAATTTTTCACACGTATTCCTTTAACAAAGACTCCACTAGGTAAGCTTCTGCTTCGGCGGCACGCACCTCTGGATTCTGACGGCGACGGCGCTGGGCCTCTGCTCTGGCAGCTCGTTTAGCAGCAGCAGCAGCAGCAGCAGACGGAGGACTTCCATCGGTCGTCTCGCTCATGGCTCAGAAAGAACTGGCAGATAATTCCGCAGTGGCGAACGGCAGCGGCAATTTCGGCTCGGGCGGTGCACATATACAGATCCGCCGCCACCGATCTGGCTCTCTGATTGCCACCGCACAGGGCGAACGGCAGCGGCAATTTCGGATCGGGCGGTGCACATATACAGATCCGCCACCACCGATCTGGCTCTCTGATTGCCACCGCGCAGGGGTTGCATTGGAGGAGGAGCGAAGAAAGGAATTAAGTTCGAGCCGGCGCTTTGACAACCGGAGACTCGCAGGAAGAGGGGGGAGGGGGGCGGTGTGTACACCCAGCGGCAAACGATGGGGGCAGAAGCGCGCGCAGCAAGCGGACAACACGATAAAGGGAGGAGGGAAGAGATAGCAGCGACTGACTGATGCCGCTGACGCCGATAGTGAGTCAACCCCAGCTGCGGAGTTGGATTCAGGGACAACGCCGCCGATGCCGACACAAACAATATGATACCCTCGCTTCCGCAGCGCTAAGAACCAGATCTAGCCGTGGGAAGGTGGTCACGTATTCGTCGACGTGCCGGGGCCTACGTGAAATAACCGGCGCGTCGGCAACTGAAGAGCACCCTATCCGCCACACAAGAACAGGGGGGGGGCCCTTTCCTCCTCTTTCTGCATGGCGGCGAGGGTGTTCTATGCAGTCACGTTATCTTGACTCTCTAGCGGCGTCAGCGGCATCCAGCGGTATCAGTCGGTCGCTGCTAGCGCTGGGGGGATGAAAGGGGGGCGGAGCTGGTTACGAGGCCGACGACAACGCCGACGACGACGCGAAACCCAGGAACGGACGCCAAAGAGCTGCGCTCTAAAAGTAGCCCAAGATAAGCCAGACATGCACAACATGTGCGCTTACCAGTTTTGTGGCGCTTTCCCTTTTCTTTCGCAGCTTCCTCCTTCTGCTTTTGCTTCAGGTTGGTCCAGCATTTTTTAAGTTGCAGGTGATCGCGCCGCGTATTACCGTGATTGGCATTATAACGTTTTGCTATTTCTTTCCATGTCTGATTCTTCTTGGTCAACGATACGACATCAGTTTTCTTGCATTCCACAATATGCTTGTAGTCGTTCACGAGTGTCGTCAGCAGGCTGTTTTCGTCTTCTGTAAAACGGGGTGCCGTCTTGCGTTGCGCTGCATTCTCTTGGGAGGAGAGCGTACGTGAGTGCGACATTGCAGCGTCAAAGCCTGTTGACAGAACAGCAATTTCGTACCAAATGTGGCGCGCGGCCGTCGCGCGAGCCCCACAACTTGTTTTCCTAACGGATGACACTTTCCGAGCAGACGACACGCGCTGCCAATTTGCGATGTCTACGACTGTGCCACACTCTCACTCTCGTTTTTCTCGACGAACCCTCCATGCGAAGTAGACAAATCGTTTGCACGTGTCATTTTATTTATTTATTTTGTTTTTTATCAGGTGTTGGTCACCCATATGGGTCCGGACAGGGGACTCTACGGCGCAGTGTACTCTTCGTTCGCAGCACATGTTGCAGTTTTTTTCTTGTTTGTTACTCCGGCCTAGTGCGTTCGAATAGGTTGGCTTTTTATTCAAAGGGTCACGTAGCCCGAGCAGAACAAGGGCCGTCGCCTTCCTCCTGGAATGCCTATAGGCGAAAAGGGACGAGCGAGCTCCCTCAGAAACCGACCGTATGCCTCGTCTCGGCCTCTTGTATCCGGTTGCTGGCCCAGACGGCGCATGAATGCCTTGCGGCAATCGAAAACAAAAGCCGTTCAAAGACCACCATACGAACCGACCATTTCGTTCGCTTCTCTACGGCCAGTTATACAAACACGCAACAAGACCACTGAGTTAGAGATAAGCTAAAACCAAAATAAATGTAACCATAAAATTGATTTGCGCTCAAATACACTGTCGCCTAAAAGTGTAGCAGCGACTTGAAAAAATGGCGAAACCTGCCACTCAAAAAGCGCACCAAAACACCGAAACTTGAAGACCACTTAAACCCGCCAGGAACGCGCGCTTTCCGCAAGCAACACTGCCCATCGCAGCGGCGGACGTAGCCAGATGGAATAAATTTACGCAAACTATACTTCAGCACTTATGCCCTGGTAGAAATTTGGAAAGATACATACTTTTTTGCTGTACAACGTGCCTTACGCTAATAAATTTATTGTTAACCTCGAACACAGACGAGCAACCTGCTTTTGCATTGAAGCACAGTCTTGACTTGACGAAGCAAGTCAGCTTGAGCGTCTATGAAACGCGAAAGCCGACTTGGGCGTTTTGAAGTCCGCCTCTTGCTTCGGGCAGACTTCATCAGGTCAAGTCCAAGCCCGACCCTAGTTAGATCTCTGCATTCAGGGGTAAGCGTAGTCAAGGCGTTTCCGGGCGGTTGGCAAGCGAGCCTCACGCCAGGAGGACTAAAATCGAAGGTGATGAACCTGGGAAACAGGGGCACCCCGCAAGGGGCCGTACTTTCGCCCATGTTATTTAATCTAGCAATGACCAGAATCGCGAGGAAACTGGAGAGTATAGAAGGTATACACTTTGCAATATACGCCGATGACATAACTATATGGAGCGCCAACGGTAACGTAGGCCAAATGGAGACCAGACTGCAGGAGAGCATACACGCCGTGGAAAGCACGCTAGGCGAGATGAAACTCAACTGTTCGGCGGCAAAGTCGGAGCTTTCGGTCCTAAAACATCGGCGCAGGGGTCGAAGACCCAGGGGCTACGTCCCCGGGGAAGAACCCAAGATTATCTTACGCTGTCACGACGGACCAGCGATCAAGCAGGCGGAAAAGGTTAGAGTTTTAGGCTTCCACATAGCAGCGCGAGGTACCAAACTCAACGCCATTCAACACATTTCAAACAAGACGGACCAAGCCATCAGGTTACTTAGGAGAATCAGTAAGAGACACAGAGGCATGGGTGAGGACAGCGCTGTAAGGCTAGTTCACGCCTTCGCTCTCTGTCACTTCACCTACGTGGCAGGTCTATTTAAATGGTCGCCTGCCAAGCTGAACAAACTCAACACTATGACCAGAATGTTAGTCAAGGCTACCCTAGGTATACCCATCAGCACCACGAACGTGAAGCTCATGAACCTAGGCGTGCACAATACGATAGAAGAGATGGCGGAAGCGCAACAGATGGCGCAGCAGGAAAGATTGACGAAAACGCGAGCGGGCAGGCTTATACTCAAAGCGATAGGGACAGACCCCATTAGATCGATTAACCGCAAGGAATCCGAGGTAGAATTCAGCGCGAACCTTAGAGACGAGATCGGAACCACCCCCTTCCCGAGAAATATACACCCGGAACACAATGTTAGCAGGAGAAAAGCGAAAGCTTTGTTGAAAGAAATTGAACAGCTAGGACAACAGGCGGCCCTTGTAGACGCTGCCTGGGTCAAAGGCAAAGAGGCCTACACCGCCGTGGTGGTCGACAGCCGTGGCGAGGTACGGGACGCCGTCACCATCTTCACTAAAGATTCCACGGTGGCGGAGCAAGCCGCGATTGCTCTAGCCATCAGGAACCGTAAATGGTCTTTCATATATAGCGATTCCAAAGCAGCAATTAAGAGCTTTGATAAAGGCTATGAAGCTGGGACTGCGGCTAAAATTATCGACAAGATCGATACTATCAAAACTGAAATCCGATGGTTTCCTGCACATATGAGACAAGTGGACGAGACTCGGCCCAACCTCAACGAGGTGACGAACGACCTGGCACGAGGACTTGCTTGCCGTGCCGGTCGGAACTGAAGCGACGCCCACTACCATTCCGGGGAGCATAAAGATCACTAAAATTACTGCTTGGGGCGTAGGCAATTCCCACTGCCACACGTTAAATTGAACAGGGCTCAAACAGTCACGCTACGTTTACTGCAAACCGGGACGTACCCCACTCCGTATTTCATAAATAAAATTCACCCCGAAAGAGAAATTAGGAAAGAATGTACCGTGTGCGATGGCATCATTGACATCAGACATATGCTGGTGGGCTGTCCCGCGACTCTCGCCGACCCCGAATAAAAATGGCTTTACTGGCACAAGATGATATCAAGCTCTTCATATCAAGATCAACTACGCGCTGTCCAGAGGGTCCATGATGACGCCATAAGGCTCCGCCTGGCGGTGCCGACGTGGACGCGGCCCGCCTCGGTCTGAAAAGATCGGGCTTCAGGACACTAATAAAGTTTTGTGAATGAATGAACGCGACACATCGCCAACAGCTCTTTTGGAAAGCGCCAAATTGGAAACGTTAGAACTGTGACGGTATCGCGAAAGACTGAAGCCCCCCCCCCCCCCCCGCCAATTCTATGTTATATATAATAAGTTTCCGATGACAAAACAGTAAGTACATCAAACCAACCTGGCGCCGCGAAACGCGTTCTTCTCACGCTAAAGAAGCTACTAAACCTCTCTGCAATACCAATATATACAGGTATTCCTTATTTCCTCGTCCGACTAACAACTGGAATCATTTACCATCCGTGGTTCTCGAAAGCGTAGATCTGAACTCGTTCGCTCGCGCGTAGCCTCCACCTTCTTACTGACAATTCTACTTTGGCTTATTCCTGCAGTTTACTTTGTTCTGATCCCTATGCACTCTGAGTGACTGCTTTAATTCCTATTTAACTTGTTGATTTCGTAATAAATATGCTCCCGTTTGCTTATATTATTGCTCTAGATACTATTTTATGCACTGCAGGTCGCATCTATACATATTTAGGAAAATATACCCCGCATTTACAAAAACGCTAACTTTACCGCCATAAGTAACAAATAAACTGTATTTATCGAAACTTTCCTACCGAATTTTGAAACTCTTTGCTTCTGCACAATAGGGACATGTTCACCACTAAAGTTCAGGAACTAACTGTATAGTACATTCCCTTCCACAGCATTGCTTCCAATTCCGATGCTCTTTGGTGCAATATCCATCTTAGGCGCCTATGTAACCGCAAGAAACACCAAACAACGCTCCGCAAAACACTCACCGATTGGCACACGCTGGTCTGCTTATAAGTCCGCATTAGACACGTACGTGACAGCACTAGAGAATGCTAAACCTAACTTTCTAACTAAAGCACTTCTATCAATGTTAAAAACTAACGTTGAGAAGTTTTTGGGTGTAAACCCTTGCAAGATGAGCACCTAACTCAGGAAGCCTCACTGGGCATCCTTATACCCAAGGAACAGTGCGCTGCCGCCCTTAATGGCACATTTGTTCAAAATTCTTCTATCCACTACAGTGACCGCCTATCTCCTTCTCGCCAGTACGATTATGTTGTTATGCCTCCAGTGATCGTGAATGTGGCTGGCGTAGCGAAACCAATTGATTTCCTGAACCAACACACATAGCCTGGTTACGAGCGTATTAACTCAGAATTTGTTTAAATTATCAACGCGTTTAGTTCAGTTATACCCACAAAATTTTTTCAGCAATCACTGGATACATCTACTCAACTTAGCCTATGGAAAATCAAGAAGATGGTACCATGGCATAAATCACGTAACACACATTTAAACGCTACTTATCGCCCGATCTCACTATCAAGAACTTGCAAATTGCTGGAACATTTATTTGCAAACATGTTGCTAACTTCCTGCAATCCGATGCATTTATCACACGAGCTAAGCATGAATTTAGAAAGCAACATTTTCATGTAAAACTCAGCTTACAATCATTACGCACAAATTGCATCATATTCTCGATCGTTCGTCATTTTCAGATTGCATTATCTTACATTTCGCTAAATCACTTGATAAGGTCTGTCATAAACTTCTACTTTACAAACTAAGTCAGCTGAACCTGGACACTAACATCCTGAAGTGGATTCTTTCTTTTCTTTTTTTCTTTCTTTATTTCCTTAGAGATCCCACACCGAGGTATTACATAAGGGGTGCGATTACAAGAATAGTTACAACAATATTAGTTAACGTCGGAGAATCACTGACGCTTCTTCCGAGAACCTTCCGGGCTTGAATGCTTCCTGTCTAATCGCTCTCAATGTGTGACTGCACACGGCCACAACTCCCCACTTCGAAGCGTAACTTCCGGTGCACTTCAAGGTTCAGTACATGGGACACTTTGGTTTCTCATTTATATTAATGACCTTTCTTCCTCACTATCATCTAACATTCACTTATTTACTGATGACTGAGTTGTCTTTCATGAAAAAACTAATCCAGAGGATGCTAACCACCTTCAGTCTGATCTAATTAGTGTAGCTAACTGGTGCAAACTTTGGCTAATGGAACTAAATGTTGGCAAATGTAAAATGGTTAGGGTATGCCGAATAATAGCATGCATACATATTACCTCAATAATATTCCCTTAGAATGAGTTCACTCTTATAAGTAGCTAGGTATGCATATCTCTGATAATTTATGTATTAATATTCATACCGACTGCGTAATTCGCAATGCTAACCACATGCTTGGCTACATTCGCCATAACTTTTCAACTGCCCCTTCATCCCTAAAATTACTTCTTTATCTACCCTTATACGTCAGAAACTTGAATATGTCTGCGCTGTTTGGGACCCAGCCATTGAAAAACTAATTAATTCATTAGAACTCGAGCAAAATATTTCAGTTCGTTTCATCTTACGTAATTACAATAGAACTGCATATTTGTCTGCCATGAAAACAAACGTTTCACTTACCCCACTTTCTTTTCGTCGTAAGATTGCATGTTTAGTCCATTTTCCTAAATTATATTATCATTCAACACTTCGCAATGATTTCATTTTTCAGCCACAGTACGTATCGCCTCGAATCGACCACTGTTATAAAGTTGGTCTTGAAGCACGTCACAGTAAAACATCTTGCAGTCATTTTTTCTGCGGTCATCCACGCTATGGAAGCACTTCCTGGGGAAGTCGTATTCAATTACGATAACCAAAGATTTCGAGCAGCTCTAGCTAACATTGTGGAATTGAAGCATTTTTTGTTGTTGTTGCTTACTGTATGACTATAACCTAAGTGCTTTTCTATTTACCGCTTTACTATCTTAGTTTGCTGCAGTTTTATCATGACGTTATTAACCCTAGCTAAAACTGCATAATCAGGAGCTTTTGTATTTAAATGTTCTAACTAATCATATTTGTCTCTTTCCTCATTTACTATAACCCACTCCCATCTTTAGTGCGTTTTGCCCTGACGGTAATAATAAATAAATAAATACAAATCTGTGCGTCGCTTTTGTCTGCGAGGTTATACGAAGTTGTTTTACTTGTTAGTGGATATTATGTTTTCGTGCGGTTTGTGTATCGGTTCTGCCCATTTCAGTATTTTACATAAGTGGTAGTTGCTACTCATATGGTGGTTAGGTGGTGTTGACATTGCATAGTATTATATAACTTTGTTTTGATTTGTGTATCCTTCGGCCTTTCATTCTATACGATTATTACTTCTTTTTTGCTTTTACTGCAGTAAGATTAGCTCTACACTCGATTCTCTGTTCTGGATTTTCTGTGTTACGTCCAGTGTATCGCTTACTCCTGTCTGAAATCTGGCACTCAGATTCGCAGTATTTCCTTAATTAAGTAACTGCAATAAAATTTTCAACAGCTGTATTGTACGTAAGGGAAGCCTCTTTCAAAAATTTGGCGTTGGAAATACGAGCGCAAGCATGGCAAAAAGCTAGCGATAATTACCGTTTTTACACCGAAACTGAAAATAAAAACGCCGCCATTAGTGCTAGCCAAAAGTGACCCATAGCCTTGAGCGCATGGTTCCTCGGCAAGACATCCGAAATAGGGCAGTGGCCTCAGCGCGCTGAGAAATATCGGAGCCTGCGTGCGGGGTCATAGACGACAAGAATGTGCACGCCTCGTTTATTTAGGTGCGGTGTAAAGTCTGCTAACAAAACCATATAGTTAGCAGCCCTGCGGCTTTGCCAGGCTAGCTTTAGTGGTTTATAGTATATACTACTCGTTCATAACAAATTTACCAAAAGCGAAATTTTGTTCCACCTGAACATTACATCATATTTATGTCAGAATGCTTCTCCTTCAGAAGAAAGTTATAATTTTTCTCTATCTTCAGATGCTGCAAACGCTAATGCTGCTGGCGAGATGCGGACAAGAGATGTCAATGCGAATGCATGGAACACGACTTTTGACTACTTATACCAAGACGAGAACAGAAATGGAAAAATCGCCGTTTGCATGAGGGAGGACTTCTTCTGGATGCTCATATGTAAAGGTCAGCCATTTGCCAAGAGTTTTAACATCATCGAGAAGGCTTCCTTGCGCACGCTCATCCAAACTCTCGGCAAGGGGCTGACCTTTAGATATGCGCGTCGAGAAGAAGGAAGGCTGCAGCCTCTAGATTTACGCCTGAAGGTCAGCGATAGCCACATATGCTGGGCATACTCCCCCAGTGCACAAAATGAGATCCTCCCATACAAACCGGCTCAATCTAAGCTAAATAGTAGAGGCATTGCACCACTATTTTTCGAACCCGCGCTCTGGAAGTAGTGTGTTCACAATGTGCAAGCCAGTTTTGATCTACGATGGCGAAGGCTTTCTGCAGCTGGCTTCCCTGGGTCGTTCGTCGGGTCAGTAGCGGAAACACTCTTCAAGAAAATGAAGCACCGTGCATGCATGCAGAGACCGGAAGTGGTTCCGTACACGCACTAGTTGACACATTGCGCGAAAAAAGTAGCTACTCGGTTGGACATGCTGATAATTTTTTGTCAGCTCCCAAGAAGCTTGCTCAGCTGAGCCGTCGCATCACTTGTGCATGCGAAAATGTGGGCTGCAAAAGGAACCATGAGAAGCGTCTTGCCGAGTGTGCCAACAACGCTGTGCACGATATCCGCCAATCCGGCGAAAAATCTACATCGGCGATGATCAATGAGCGACGCAGAGGGCATGCAAGAAATATAGCTAATAAGGAGAGCGCACATATTGCTGAACAGTGCAGGAGCTGTACCACTTGGGAACCACGTTTCCGTAGCGTGAGAATCCTGGGCAGGTGCAACTCAAAAACCGCTCGTGAAACGTTAGAGGATTTTTTTTTATCAGAAAAGCAAGTCAGGATTGTGTAAGCGAAACTACGATTGCACTTTACAATGGAGAAATGAACTTCCTTTCGCGCCTGGTTTAATCACTTAGTGTTTGACGGATTCCATTTTTCTTGTAACGGTGCGTCTGCGCAGCTTGTGGATACATGTACCTGTGGGTCAGGTATAAATAAAATCAATTGTTCGTTTTCACCTTTGTTCGCCTTCCTCGCTGTTGTGCCGTCCCATTGCTCGTTATTTCAAGATTATTCTAATGCAGAAATACCAACTAGCCATACATTCAGCTCTTTTGAATACTGCGATGCCATACTGAACCAGTTTGCACAGACGACAACAAAGGGAGTGCAACTATGCAATAAATATCCTTGTTGTTACGCGGACATATTATATATATATGTCGTTGAGAAGCCAGCGTGGTATAAAAATATTGGCGCCATCGATTCGCCCGCAGCTTTGTGACTACAGTATTTGATTTTAATGGGCCGTCAGTCAAAGAGGAGTCATCCTGGCTACAAAAGGCGATCACTTCGTAAGGGTTGTGCTACAGAATGAGGCGACTAACCTGCACCGCTTCACGGCTACGGCTGCGTTTGTCTTAAAGACGGCGTCAACAGCCCAGCAACGAAAACCCAAGAGAAAAAATGTACCAACCAGAGGGTCACCGAAAAATACCTTAATTTCTCCGTGATTAACATGTATAAACTTAAATTGATGACTGAATAGGAAAGGTCGCAATGCCAAATTTGAGCAGCAGTCTTCTGCGCCAAGTGGCGTTCAAAGACAGAGGAGAAAATCCGCATTATTTTAAACCGAGTACTTTCGCCTACGGGTGTACGGCACAGGACATCTACGTCCAATCAGCCATCCCCGTCCAGACATCATACTTGGCGGTAAACCTACATGCGAAGCAAGTAGAGTGAAATCGCAATCCTAGACAGACATACCAGCCAAAAGGTAATGTCTGCGCAGGCTAATCATGGGCGCGCCTATCATTTTGGATGCCTTGGCTCTTCGACGGAAAATGGCGAGCCAGCTATAAAGACGATCAACTGTGTTTTACGACTCCAAAACTAGGCTCTGTTTGGGGGCGTGCAGGCTGTGCGGGAGAATAACGCGGGGACTGGAGGATAATTCGCGAGCTTATAAAACAGAAAAAAAATGAAGAAACACTCCTAGTAAAGAGTGTGGTGTTGTTCTAGGCCTACGTGACCAAGGAGGCAAATATGTTCAAATCAACGCGAGCATGTCACCAAGACTGTCGCTGAACCTTTACGATACCCCGTTTTTGTGAGGGTGGCATGCAATACTTGTGCAGCGAACATCAGGAAGCGCGCGTGGAATGTTTTCAAGGACGTACGGTAATAGATACGAAATCTGTAGTTTCGCAGTGGCACTAGTCGGTTGAGTAAACTGTATACAATGGAGGCGGAAGAGTTCCGAATGCCACTCTAAACACAGCTCTTGCTGCTTATTGCAAGAAATTATCTACGTTGGTAATGATGCCGCCATTGTCGGCAATACTGTACGCAGGCTGTCCATGCAAGTAAATTACAACGCGGTGAACCCGGCAAGTAGGGTATGGTAAAGAATGCAGCTTGACTTTTGAGTGGCGAAATATATTTTGTCGTTGACATCGACTATAACGATATCCTTGTCACTGTGGGATTAAATAGTTAAGGCCTTTAAAATATTAAACTGACCCAAAGTAAGACACTTCAATGCATATATGAATATCCCCTCGGCCGACGTAAGAAATTATCTGTGTCCGATAACTTCCCTTGCGTTAACACGGGTTGCTCCTACCCCAACATTCGCTCGCACGTGTACACTGGTGTCGTAGAATTGACGTACAAAACACTTTGCAGACAGTGCATGGGGCATAGAACTGAAGCACTGAAAATCTCAGAATGACCGTTACAAACTGTTAATTTAGGTCCCTTAATCAATACCGTGCCCCGCTACATTGATCAGATCCTGATCGGATTAACGTGGACAGTCAGTTATGATGACATAATTTTCTAGCGAATTTTTCATCTGACTTTTTTATTGCAAGAAAACGCTAATACAATAGGGGTAAGTATGTGTAAGCAAGAAGAGAACCCAGAAGGAGAATAGAAATAAAAACAGACCTTTGCGACCTTGCAGGTTCACAGCCAGATATGCACTAAAGCGGCCTCTTTAGAGAAGTTTGTTTAAAATTCAATTTACCTGGTTGCACGTCACAAAATTTAAAACGCTGTCTGCTTATGATTCCGGGCATGGACGTCATTTTATGCAAGTGCATGTAAAGGGCACATTGCATTCCCTTAGGACACCTATAAATCATAGGCCTAACGGTCGTACCGTGGTGTAACACAGAAGTATACTATAATCTTTGTGCGCACGTGAGGCGAAACGGCCACCATCCCCTATTCCGAGCGAGGGAAATAGTTTGGCTCGTTTAATCTTATATATCGTTTTCTTCAAATACCAAATCAGTGCTGGAGGTAATTCTAGCTGGAGGATAACCCTATAGCCTTCTCTCAACCTATAGCCTTCATAGCACGCTGATAACAGAGAGAAACGAACAGTGTCACGTATAGTGTCACGTAGGTGAGTGTCACGTATAGCTCCCTCAAGACATTCAGAAGCATACAGCTGAACAGCCGGACACGGCAGTCTGCATTTACCAGCCATAGCTTTGCAAATGACGCAGTGTGCATACCAACACCTAACACTATGTGCACACTAGCATTCTTGTATTTTTACCCTAATGCTCCCGGAAAGCTTTCTGTGGCAGTAAAGGGAAGGCTACGGAGGCAAACTGCGCACAAGTCAGGACTCTTCTGAAAAGAGTCCCGTATTTTCATCCACGTTAGCTTTAAGCTGGAGAAGAGAGAACATAAACACGTTATTACCAACAGTTAAACAAGATAAAACACGCCACTGACTTATTTGCAGCTTTTCCCTTCCGCGTCTAGGGAAATGCGTACCTGTCGCACGTGGAAGCTGTGTCGATTCAGCGTCTGTTCTGAGCAGCAGAAAGCACTTCAAAACGCTGGCGGACTACTTGGCGCGGTAACACATGTGGAGAAGCTCCGCCACCGTAGCTTTCGCTTCATTGCCACAGAAATTTGTTCGCGAGTATGCACGCACATACATATCATCAGATTTGTGAGACATGTACGGCGCTTGAGGAAAAATTACATATGATGAAAGAGAGACAGGAGAGAAAGGCTGCAGTTTTGCCGCTCTTCGAAGCCTTTTTTTTAATTTGCTTTTTCATTATCTGTGCCAAATGTTTCATATATCTAAGCTTGATGTAACCCAGCTGTCAATACTATATTTCATTAGATTATAAAAACATGAACTTGCAGCACTCATTGTTCTTTCAAGACAGCGGGCTAAATCCTCCACAATTCGTAAAACACAATAAAGGCACAATCGAACCCGCTTTTAAATACCGTACTAATTAAGGAGCCATCAGTAAACTAACACGCTTTAACCGTTTGGTGCGCACTGCCCATAAGGTGACCCTTATTTCAAATAAATACGGGATGTTTTTAGAGACTACCGAATGTTTTAAGAAAGGAGGAGTTACGAATAGAACGCTGGCCCTCAAGCTGTATTATTCTTACATCAGAACATTAAGTTTGCGAGAAATTGAAATCCATAATCTAGAAATTTATAGAACTGTACTAACGAAGTTGCTGACTATTGACATCGCGGTACATATTGCTTTTTACGAATTGCAGCCAGCGAGTTTGAAAGGTACGCCCTCTTGGGTGCGCTTCAAGATATTAAACAGGTCTTCATTACAAAAACTCCAGATGCCGGAACATTTATTTGGGGACGGATTACCAGCGAAGCTGTTGAAGCTGCATACGTGGGCTGCATGCATGACGTGCATACATTATGAAATCACACATTTTTTTTTCTTTAATACCGGACCGAACTACGTCCACACAAGTGCATCCGCGTTCACCGCACCTCCCACGTGTCTGCCGCAAGCGTTGCTGCCGCAAGCGTTGCAGGCATCTGCGACGCGCATGACGTCAAAGCCACGGAAGCGCATGCCACCCGCACATGCGCCGTCGCCACAATTTTCCCAATCTCATTACTCGTCAAACACGATTATCCTCGGATATGGCTGCGTTGTATGGAACGCATGCAAATCCTGTGAGGTCAAAAAACTAGAATTAGTAGAAAAAAAGGCAGGCCGTTTTGTTTCTAAGAGATATGACAAGGAAGTTTCGCCGTCTCTCTCTCTTCCCCTTCTTGTTCTCACCCCTATTGCAGAACACCGCAAACTTGAAGGTCAAAGATTCCTTCAAATGTTAATCAATTCTCCTCGCTTCTCCTCTCAACTAGTTACTTGACTTGCAAACCCTCATGTACAATGAGTCATCATGCTCTAAATTTCTCAACCTTTTTTGCCCGCACTGATTCCTTTAGAAAAGTTTTCTTATTCATCATCAATTGAAGTCTGCAATTCATTGGCGGGCAACAACCGTACACTACCACCAGAACAATTCACGCAAGCTTGTTTATAACTGTTGTAGGTTTGTTGTTCATCCCACTCCTGCAATAGCCTCATTGAGGCTGCATTATGCATGCATAAACAAACAAATAAATAAATATATATATAAATATATAAATAAAGAAGAAACAGAGCGCACGAAGGCCAACCTTCTACACTAACTGCACTTTCTTTATACCTGTCGTGTCAACTATCATGCGCACATATTTACAAATACGCAAATGCCACGTAGCATCATAGAAGCAAAGTAATGTTGTTTGCCGTCGAGTGTGGATACTCCGATTATTTCTTTCTTTTTTGGTTGCTGCGGTGCGCCTGGTTACATAGTTAGCCTTTATTTATATTCTCATCTGTTTTAGTTAGACGAAAAATGTCAATCAGAAAATTGTAGAGGAAGGCGAATAACTGTGGATACCGCTTTCTATTGCTCAATACGTGCTACATAACAGTGTTTTTGCGAGTGGGAAAGACGCCTGAGAATACACGCTAAGTGCTTCGAGCGGCCAGTCGCGCGGCAATTTTGCATCTAATCGTGTTCTTCCACGCTCGCAAAATGCACTCTTACCTTTTGGTAATTCTTTCTGCAGCTTGCAGATTCTCCGCAGATGTAATTTGCCTATGACCGATCTGTCTTTCCGTTGCCTTGGAAGGATACGTTCTACACACGTGGCACTAATTATCTATACTTAACACAGTGCTAACTAGTGTGACTGCGATTCGATCAATCCATAACACGAATCATATCCCTTCACCCGTTCACGGCTTTTAAATATATTAGTCGCATGTTCTGGTAGGCCCATCATTTAGATACTTCACATCGACATCAAAAGAGATATAGCCACACCCATCCTCCAACTACGTTCTTGATGGGTTAGAGACACTTAACGATGGTTCCCGATTTTTTTATAACCATGTGGGCCCTTCTTGTCCACTGGAACGTGTTAGAGTCTCTCATTCTATTCACCTTTGCAATATTCAATAAAACGCGGTGTCGAACCTGCAGGCGAGGAAATTCTGGCATTGGTGGGAATGTTTAAGCCGAAATATCAATTCATTTTCCTTAGGCACGTGCACAAGCCCCGTGTTCTGACTGCACCGGAAAAAATTGCGCCTTTGTGCCAAGCCCATACGTCATGTTTTCTCATCTACATTAGGCCCCAGATTCATGCCTCCCAAATGAAACACTGCATTTGAATCAACAGGTGCCTGCTGCGACTCTATCGTCGTAAGTCGTTGCACCGGGCCGCTAATCCCTGCACTTGCCAAATTAGCAGAAAAGTTTTCGCTATGATCCCGTTGGGTTCCGGCTTTCAACACGCCCCCGCGGTGGCTGAGCGGCTATGGTGTTGCGCTGATAAGCATAAGGTGGCGGTATTAAATACGGCCGCGGTGGCCGAATTTTTATGGGGCGAAATGCAAAAACACCACCCATGTCCCGTGCATTGGGGGCACGTTAACGATGCCCTGGTGGTCAGAAGTAATCCGGAGTGGCCCACTAGAGCGTGTCTCATAACCAAATCGCTGTTTTGGCAAGTTAAAAAGCATAACTTGGTGCACAGTGTAAAGAGAGAAAACGGAAGTTGTCGGTTAGCCAAAGTGAAGTACATATTGATGTTGTGGCATATTTTATCCCGTTCAGGCACTCTGATTTTAAGCCATGGTGTGCAAAATTGCCATTTTTTTTTCCTGCATCAAGTATTCACCTATGGCGGCAAGCGACGGGTGTTTTCTTCTTTTCGCTGTATCTCAAATGCTCGCAGTGCTATTGAAATTACCTCGTCACTCGAGTATTCTCATGACCATAGCGTTCACTTTTATTGATAGCCAAGGAGACTCGCTACTGCGAGCTGGGAACTTCGTCGCCGACAACTTTTTTTTGTTCTTGTACGTGTCCAGGAGTGTCAGCGCGCAGGGTGTCACGTGACCGCTCTGCCCCACCACCGACATCTCCAACTGTTTTCACAAAGGAGCGATTGCTCCATCGAGGTCTGTACTCCCCCGAAGTCGCGCTCTGCTGCGCAGACGTGGCACTGGGCAGCGAACTCTGACGTGCTCAGCTGCGAACATCCATTAAACGCTTTTTTTCTTCCATTTCCATACTTCGCCACAAAGGGCACGACAAACACGTCACGCGCACAATTCTATCTTTAATTGTTTTTTAAATACCGAAGTGCGTATACGTGACTTCACATTCCAGGCGAAGCTTGAGTGGCGGCAACAAGTGCGGAGGGAAAGATATGCGGGACTCCACCCGCCGCTCATATAGAGCTTGCGCGCTGCTTCTCCGCGATGGGTCTCAGAAGTAGTCATTGACGATGACACACGTTTATTTTCTCATCCTCCTCCTTTCACAGATTCGTGCCGAAGCCGTCAACGACAATGCGTGGAAGGTGAGCCACAGTTATATTGTTTTCATAATCTTCATAACCAGTAGGAATATTACGTACGTTGAACGATGTCTGCACTCGTGAGACTCAATGCGAGTTTCATAATTGTCAATTTTTCAACCCCGGCAGTCTGCTCTTATCTCGATGAAGATGGATGCTTTGCAAGAACTGCATCCAATACAGTTCGTGCCACTGAGAGGCAGTTTTACCAGCGGCGAAGAAGACTACAGGTTTTCCCGCCGTTCAACTTATTCCAAGCGCCACTCAAGTTAGTCCAACTGCTAGTCATTTTATTCCAAGCGCCACTCAAAATAATGCAAGCACAATTGAGTTTAATGTGAACGCGAGTCAACCTAATCCTATATTAACGCACTTCAAGAACCTTTGAATTGCAAGGCAACTGAAATTTTGTGAGTATGTTAGGGGTTTACGTTTTGATGCCAAACAATAGGGCAAACCGCGGGACCAACAGCGTTCCACATGACCAATGAGAACACATGGAAACATTTTTGTGTTTTAGGAGCAACTTGGAAAAAAGAAATTCTGGCACACAACTGTGCGGAAGTATGAGAATTGAATGGTTAAGAGAGTTACCCAGTTGTACCACCAACGTCCTACATATATCCAATAGAGGTCCGAAGGACGACATTCGTACGTCCCTAAGACATATGTGAGCAGCCTATGGATCATTCTTTGATGTCCATGGGATCGTCTCATGCAGGCGAATTGGCGTTCATAGAAACGTCCCACGAACGTCATAATAGGATGTTGGGACGTGCAAGGGATGTGTGAAAAATGACATAATCCAGATTACGTCCTAAGGACATATTTGTCAAGATGTAGAACGCTTCTGAGACATTTTGTCACCTATCGCCAAAAGCACAATTGTGGGACACTTGGTTGTGGATTTAGGATATACACGGGACGTGCATACTGAATATAAATTAGCATAATAGGGGTGTTCCTCATAATGTGTCCTAGCAGTGCAGCCTGCTTTTTACATACCATTATCAAAGCTTGGTCTGGTTTTGCTTCAAGATCAATCGCAGCAGTCATATCAAGGCCACCAAGCATGTTTGTCATATAAAACCTTAAGTATCAGGAGACAGGACAGGAACACAGCCCAACGCAACTGAATGCACGCCAAAGAAGGCTGCAGTGCAGCTAAGCATTGTGCGCATAATTTCCTGCTACGGTAAGCTAATACAATACGTAGAACGTCATAAAACTGCAATAAATCAAAACATAAATACATGCAAGCTCTACATGGTGGGCTAACAGGAACGAAGCTACAGAAATAATTTCCACAGGCACCTGAATCACTTGACAATCACAATAAAAATGCAGCATTTATTTCTTAAAGAAGTTGCAGGAAGATCACAAGTTCACCTCGCAAATGCGTTCAGCACTTTTCAAAAATAAAGCGCATCGATGCAAACAAGTAAATAATTTCATCATACAAGCTCAGCCATTAGGAATTATTTATTATGCATCATTGTTAATAAAAGTGTGCATAAATGAAACTGTTTACAAATGCACTTTGGGCAGCAAGAAAATTTGAATTCGCAGTGCGTCCACTAGGGAAGTTACCATGAGGTTTACTGTAGGCTCTCTTTCGTGGTCGCAGCCACATCAATAAAGTTCAGCATTTACATTCAGTAATATGTGGTGAATAGTTCAGGTATGTTGGCCATATTAAGTTACCAGAGCCTCTGTCTAGGTCCTATTAAGCAGTTACACACACTAACACGAGTTATGCTAAAGACGTCAGAACTACATTGAGAATTACCGAAATTACCTGAGACTAGTTCAATGTTCATATATAGACACAGACAGCTGCTGTATGATTATCCATCTATATTGCAAGCGCGCCCTATATCCATAACAAATTCTGGGAAAGGTCACCAGAGCAAGCATTGACTCTTTCGTGTAGTCACGAAACCACTTCACTTGTGCTAATATTTTGCAGATGCACCTCGGCCAGTAAAATAACTTTAAAAGTCCTCTGCAAGGAGGGACGGGATACAATTGAAGTTAGTCGGAGGCCTACTGCAGGCTGGCTCACTGCAGCAGTCGCAGACACATAAATGTAATATATGCTTGAAAGTTCACAGGTGTCTTTGCCACGAAGGAAGCCTATTCGAGACTTTCGGCTGGTATGCTTCAGTGGTAGCATACAGTAATATTACTAAAGATTAGATAGATACACTGGACATTATAATGTTACTAAAGGATCAGTTAGTCAGTTCAAGGCACGTACATTACTGGAGTTCACAGGCACAAACGCAGTTACAAGACACTTGCTTCAGCACAAACCAAAGTGGTTTCCCAGGTACTAGACGTTACAAGATAGTTGCTCTACTTCAGTGGTCACCGATACAAATTCACCCTAAATGTTCACAGGCTCGAAGGCCTCTGAGAAAGTGAATAGCAACTGAATGCTACCTTCTGGCGGTCGCAGCCAAATATTGCTGAAGCCGTCACAGTTACCTTGGCGACTACACAATCAACTAAAGGCTTGCAGCACGCTCTCTTCAGTAGTCATACACACAAAAAGTCATTGTATATGTTCACCCGTACCAAAAGTAAACAGGATTGCTTGCTTCAGCAGTCACACACAAACACTAGTTCATCCTAAATATTCACGGCTATCAGACAGCCTCGATGGAACTGACCAGAAGCAGAGCGTGACTGTTCTTTCATGGCAGCAGATACGAATACTTCTGAAAATATCACAGGTATTTTCGCGACTAAACATTTTATTAAGGTTTGCTGCAGGCTGGCTCAGCAGTCGCAGACAATTACATTGCAGTTCACATGTACTAAGAAAATTAGTGGTTAATTTCTGTGGCCTTGCTTCAACAGTCATAGAGACAAAACTTAACCCAGAGTTTACAAGTACGTCAGCCCATAAGGAAGGTACCACTCGATGGTGCAGCCTTTCATGGTTGCAAATACAGAATAGATGAGACGACGCGCATGCTACACAATTTACCAGTCATCCTGCAGGATAGGTTGGAGTGGTTGCAGACACGAAAATGCACTGTTAAGATCAGAGGTTCTAAGAAAGTTGGCACATTCGTGTGGGCTGGTTTTTGCGCTGATCATCAACGAAGAATGTCGACCCAGCGTGACACCAGGCTGATGGCAGGAACAAAGCACAGCTGCAAAGTATGCAAGAAAAACATACTAGCAATGTGTACGAAAATTACTATCCACCATGTGCATGTTAACAGCCTTCCCATTTAACGGCAATCTGCTACGTCTGACAGCAACTTTGCTTCCTTGTGGATTTACGCAAGCTTGCTGAGCTAGTCATCCGAAAAGAAGTTTTAATAATTGTAAGTCTGTGCAAAGATAAAAGGAATTCTCTTAGTCACTAAGTCAGCATATCTTTGCCAAACTAGCTGATAACAGTAAAAAATGTCACAATTTCACCCCAAAAGCGAAGCTGCGATTGCGATAGCAAATTACAAGAAAGCTATCATTAAGCTGTACGTGTCATCGCCCGTGTACATTACAGGAAACCTTCGCTTCCTCGTTAAATTAACGCCTTAAATAAGGCGTTAATTACACGCATGGTTAATTTCAGCAGCACGACCGGCCATCACGGGCAGCAAATTCTCAGATCGCGATACGAACGCCAACAAAAGTTCTGTTGTTCCGAACGTATGCAGTTTTACGATTACTTCGGCAATCGCGGACAACACGCAACAATACGCCAATAGCCCATGCACTAAAGTTTAAGCGACACGGTTATCACTAGGAGAGCCTGAAACAGACAACTGAGACAAGGTTTCACTGTTAGGTACTAAAAAATATGACCACGTGCGAACAGCAATTAAGTCGGCGCAATTTTTCGTTCGTCCCACACAGCTGAGGGGTAAACTTCACTTGATGTCACCACCATACTAGCATCCGATCGCGTATAAGTAAGCAGAATTCTAACAAGTCCGCCAAAAGTTTGGTTATTCGACGAAACTTGTACAGCACTGTTCGGCAAGAATATAGCAGCCCTAAAGATATGCGTGTTAAAATTCAGCAGCGCTGCCGGCCATAACGCGCCGCAAGTGCCCTGACCGCAATACAAATGCGTACAAATTTAAGCTATTCCAACCTTACACAGTTGTACGATTTCTCTCGCAATCGCGGTTACCCAAACCAAAAGCGAACGAAGCTCAAAAAGCGCTATTCCGGATAGTGCGTCTCGAGAACGGTTATTATTATTAATATTAATTTCCTTATTACTCGTCACTGTTCAGGAAAGAGACAGCGACAACCCTTGCGGACTGATCCTGTAGGCTACGTGGGAGCTAACGGTTCTGAAGTTTCGAATTCAGAAATTTCTTTTTAGCGGACCTCAGCGCTCTGCAGAAAGAAATGTCGGTCAGAGTAAGCTCGCAAGCTTGTAGAATAGCAGTACAATGCAATCAAATGGAGCACAACGGGTGGTAAATCACCGACTGATCTTATCGTCGCCGCAAACCATAGAGATGTACAATATCTGTCATTCGATTAATCGCAGATACGGCACTATAGTCGAAAAAGATTTCAGGGCTGCTAACAAAAAAACACTGACTTCATGAGCTGTATTTACTTCTTGGTAGGCCTAAGACGTGCAAGCGCCGCGGAGATGAAGCTCCAAAGCGCACGACGAAAACGTCCGCCTGGAAACCATAAAAGCTCACGCTGGAACTCAAGAACACCACGTTCTGAGAAAATGCGCGACTGAGCGCAGGGCGCACCAACCTCCAGGCATACCGAGGCTACAGAGAAGGGCGAATAGATTCAATAAAATGGCGGCGTTAAGTCATATGAACAGCTACGCACAAAGCAGCGCAAAGCGCGCATGCAACTGACAATGGCGATTCGAATGGGTAAAGGTATTCACCGCTCCGTTCTAGAGCCGCGGTTGCTGCCGTTGCAGAGGTTGCAGTAGTTTGGTTTCTCGAGATGTTCGGTGAGCGTTGGACACGACTGATTCGGTTACGCTTTGCGGTAGGTGGTAAAGCGTGGTAATGCGCAGCTTTTCCGTCGCTCCGCCTACAGCTTTGTGACGTTTCCTTCAGATATGCTTGTGCAGTTTCAGTCCTTCATTGCAGTTTCTCCATTGCTTTTCTCTATCGGAAGTTTGATCCTCAGAGTACCAGCCTCTTGTTGCTGGCTCACACGTCTTCTCGGAAGAACGTGCGCTGGAGCCAGTCGTGAAAGAGACTTGAGATTAAGCTGCAGTTCGAGTGCTGCTATCTAAATACGCGTTAAAGAAAAATTCGTTTTGCTCGGCAACCACTCCACTGAATTTGACCAGGTTTATTGCATCTAAAAGAAAAGCTGAAAATCTAGCGACTCTTTTTTTCGAATTTTCGATTTTGGTCACGAATATTTCACTAAATATTTGCGAAAATCGAAAGTTTTTATAAAACGATAGTATCATGTCTACAACTCTATGACTTAAGAAAGTAAAATGGTATTACAATTATGCGAATTGCATATAATAGTACATCTAAAGCGGACAAAATTGATATGTTACATATGAATATCAAAAAATTTAGTAACATGGAAATACAGATTTAGCAGGACCCTTGTAAACAACGTAACAAATTCACGTAATATGCAAAATTACACATGGAATTCGTCAGCTTTGAATAGTCTAATGGATGCCGTTTACAGAACCGCGATATCTGTTCTTGATGCAGAGGTATGAAATTGTAAACTTCGTGCTTCTATTTTTTTTTTCAAACTGTCGAATATTTGAAAATCTTTTTAACAAAATTCAAGCCATAAATCATAATTCCGCTTCCAACTGTCACTATAATTTCAATTTCTCGCTCAAATGCAACAAATTTCATTACAATCGATCCAAGGGTTATCTCAGAAAAACGTTTTTGCGTTTTACATGTATTTGAATAGGCCGCATCGGAGTTGGGCCCGAGCTAAAGCTTTCTCTTAACGTTCCGCGATATGATCACGTACTACGTGTTGGATGGTGCGTGTTGATCTCAGATATGTCTGGTATGGGATATCCCGTTCAAAACTTCCTTCGGACATCCATAGGATTAAAGTTTAGAGATTTGTTTAGATCCCAGAAGATCAATCCTCTGGATGTCCGAAGGGTGCTTTAAATAGGACATCCAAAAATAATGTCCTCGTGTTACCCACCGGATGTCCTGACCGGGACTTGGACAACCATTCGGTTGTAATCGGCATGTCCAGAGAATATTCGTAGTCCCATGAATAGTGACGCAGATACGATATCATCATGTGCGTCAAGTGAAACACCAGTAAATGACTAAAAGGTGATCACTTGGCAGGGGTAAGCATTGGTCACTAGTGAATATGAATCAGTTTTTTCCATTGTCACTCTCAGTTGCCTTCAATCAAATACGTAGTCAATCAAACCATACAAATTCTCGTAAAAGTACAAGTTAACTGCATGGGACACGTAACTGACGGAGCCTAGTCACCGGTGAGCACAAGTTACTTACTATGCTCAGGTCAATATTAACGCTGTTTTAACAGCATAACGTCATGGATATGAAATAAAATTTTATAAAACGAGAGATTCAACCGTGCCTATTAAGAACTGGTGTGCTAAAGTCACTAGTGATTATGAACCATCTACTTTGTCAAAAATGGCAGCTTTCATTCCCGCATGTCGTCATTCGTATCAAACTGTCATAAAATGAGCAATGTTTGTTATCGTTATAAATGAGTATTCCAAATCCTTAGTGATCACTGGTGGTGAGCTCGGTTTAATATTCTTCCACTTTCACGCAGCGTAATGTCGTTGATATCAAATAAAAAGTAATTTACACGACGACACAATTAGGATCATTAATAGGCACGGCAATTGAGCCACTAGTGATCATGAGTCACTATCATCACAATAACAATTGCAGTTTTCATCCGTGGATGACATCATTAGTGTAAAGGTGTCATAAAGAGAGGATTTCAGATAACTATAATAAATAATTATGCCAAGTCATTCGGGATCACTAGCAGTGCGCGCACTCCGGTGTTCTTGTCTGTTGAGCTCTGCATGGTGAGCTCTCTCTCTTGTATTACTCCTATTTCTGTTATTGACCGTAATGCTGTTCTGATGTTCCACTGGAGGATCTTGTTCATTACTACCAACGCCTGCCTCCTGAGCGCCCGTGAGCCCCCTAATAAACAATCGCCCGACCAGCAAGTCGCCAGCGCACATTTCGCCTAAGCCTGTAATTGAAGTGAATTCCGTCTCGTTCAAAATGTCTGTGCGTTACTGTGACGTACGGGCACCTCCGGCACCGTGCAGACCACTATCTACACCTGAGGGGACAGGTCGTGCAAGTAATCTACCGCCTTTGCCTAGCGTTGCTCTAATCCTGCGTCTTTTTTTCAAACGAAAGCTTTAGTGGCCGCGAACTTGCGATTTCGCCGTAGCGCTGCTCCGAGGAGGCTCATGAGGCCACAACGCGTGCCTTGCGGCAGATATTTCTCTCTCTCTATCTCTCCCTAGTCACTACTGCGCATGCGCCACTAGGAGCACCGAGCCACAGGTGTTCCGCCGCTGCGCAGCGCCACGCCTCCCCGCCACCGCCGTTTCTTATGGCATCACACCGCGTTCGTCGTCATTGCACTCGCCTGCGCTCGCATCGCCAGCTGCGTCGGATGCCTGATAACATCTCGGAGAATTGAAAAGGAGAGTCCCGTGCGCCGCAACCACAGTAAAGGCGGCAGTATGGACGTCGACAATTCTGATAAGCAGGAGGAGGCCTGGAATCGACATCGGAACGAGATGTAGAGGAAACGAATCGCCCAGGAATCAGATGAACAGCGCACCGAAGGACTGGATAAACGCCGCAACTTAGGTAGACAACCAGACTAACATGGGCTTGCAATCAAGTTTAACCAAGGCTAACCATGCTATGCCTTAGCTTTCGCTACGTATATCCTGGCATAGTCGAGCTAAGCCACTACCTATTTTTTGTTTAGGACGTCATTTATCCCACCTACTACGACGACAAGGTTGCGTCCGTGGGCATGCTCCTCGAGCTTTGCTTTTGCTCGGTGCATGAAAGAACCCAGTGGCCTCCCTGAAAATGTCCCTACCGCCACTCTTTTAGCGCCTTTCCCCCACTCAACAATTGCTGCTGAGCTCCTGGCTAGGTTTGAGTCGCCGCCGATAATCACCCTTTCTCCCTCCTACTGCCGAAGACTCTCCCTTCTTCGCTTTATTATCCTTTCCGTGCGGTTCGGAAATAACAAGGGGCATTGACCCCTGCATTCTAGTTTTACCTCTGTGGCGGCCTAAAGGTAGGTAGGTGCAGCTCTTACGAGCTACCCCCTCCCCATGTTGCACGCATTCCACGTACTTCGCTGACGCTGTCACGTCAGGGGACTGCGTTCCATTGTCACGACCATTCTTGTTCACGATCGTGGCCCTGTTAAGGTTTTTCTCGGCTGCTTAAAGTCTTTTTTTCCACCGCCTTCCGTGCATCACGCTCCATAGTTACCTCATTTTTGAGCTCTTCGACCTGTTTCACAATCTCATGCAGGCAATCCGCCATTTCCTTTAGCCAAGCATCGAAATCACAGTGCCTGCCGATTGACTAGATTTCTTCTCCATTCTCATGCTTCACCTCGCCTACCTTGAGGGACCCCCTGCACAGTGCACGCTTTGACGTCTTTCTTGCCATTGGTTGCACTTATCTTATTCTAATGCAAGCACCGAAGCTTTGAGAGCACATCGCTTGTAGCAAAAGCCGATACGCAGAGTATCTAAATCCTTCAAACGCCGCAAAGTAATTATCACCAATGATTTAGAAGCAATAAACGCCGCACAGACTTAAGGTATGACACGTGTTCACACGTGCACAACCACGCGGCCACGCTCTCACTTTCCTACTGAAGCAATAATCTTGATACCAAAGTACACATAGTAAATCCACTAATAGCTCTTAGTCCTGCCACTTCCAAACTATTATTTAAAAGTTATAAAGGTTTAACGTCCCGCACGGTTGCACGTGATGAAGGACGTGGCGCGAAATGACGCTCCAACCATCCTGCAATATCAAATATAGAGGAATGCTAAAAAAGCAAGCAAATGAAGAACAGAGGCAAGCTGAAAGCATCTACAAAAACTAGTTTTTATCGCCGCCACGGAGCCCTGGAAACACACGTCCGTACACCACCAACATCACCTGGATGGACTGATGTTATGAGCGTTCCCTATGGAACGGGGCGGTAGGTTCGGACACCAAGCTCTTGCTATTATAATGCCTAATGTCCTACCTAGTTTACAAAGAAATGAAGAAAAAACCAATATGAAATCCGACAACCAAATTTTCTGACCACCTATTGCGAACTTTGCGTTTGTACGTCTCCGTTTTCTGTCGTTTCCCTACTTTTCTTCCACCAATCTTCCAATCCCCTCCTACTAATCTACTAATCAGCTTTTCCTGGGCTGTTTCAAGTTTTTCTTCAACTACATTCCTTGCATCACGCTCCCTATTTATCTCATTTTTAGCTCTTCCACCTGTCTGAGAAGCTCTTCCTCGAAAGCCTCCAGTTTCGGCACCCTACTATCGACATCCCAATGTGTACCGGTTGACTCGATTCCATCTCCATTCTCATCCGTCCCCTCATCTCACTTGAGGGATTCCCCGCACCCTGCGCGCTTTCCCGGCTTTCTTGCAATGTATTGCACTGCTTTTTTTATGTAAATACTATAATACCATATTACTATTATAATGCAGATCACGCGCCTTTTAGCAAAAACCGATGCGCACAGGATCGAAATCCTGAAAATGTCGCAAAGCAACTTTCACCAATGTTTCAAAAGCGATTAATGCCGCGGAAACCCAAGGTATGACATGCTCTCACAGGCGCCAAAGCAAGCCACCACGCTCTCACTTTCCAATCAAAACACACACAGTAATACCACTAATAGCCATTAGGCTTGCCACCTCCAAGCTACCATTTAAAGGCTACAAACGCTCAACGTCCCACCCAGCTGCACGCACTGAAGCACATGGCGCGAAAGGACGCCCTAACCATCCTGGAAAACGAAATGTACACGACACACACCCGCGCACACGAAATTAGAGAGACACAAAAAAGAGAAAACCACCCAATTACGATTTAAATGCTAAAAAATTTTGCAAATCAAAAACAGAAGCAAGCACAAAGCACGCAGAAAAACATAATTTTGTCGCCGCCACTGAGAGGCGAAAAGCATGTCTATTCGCCACAAAACATAAAGCCAGTCTGCTGGATGGACGGATGTTATGAGCGTCCCCTTTGGAACGGGGCGGTGGGTTGTGCCACCAAGCTCTTGCTGTTATACTGCCTAATATCCTACCTAATTTAAATAATAAAACATAAAAAATAAACACGATAAACTCCCACACCCAAATTTTCTGATCCCCTATTGCTAACTGTGCTTTCGTACGTCTTCGTTTTTTTGTCGTTTCCCTACTTTTCGTCCACCAATCCTCCAATCGCCTCTTACTAATGTCTATTGCGGGCATGTTTACTTTCCACTGCTCCCGCTGAACCAAAGGGCTTCAAGGAAGCCAGTGGTGCCTAAATCGCCCGCTGGGCAGATGTTTGTCACTCTGAGACGAGCGCCATCTGGAGGCGTTGGAGGGAGCAAGGCGTGCGGTCGGTGGCCTCCGAGACTTACGCGTGCCGGCGAAAGCGAATCTCGGACGTCGTGGCCGGCGTAAGTATTGTACAAACGCTGAAAAAGGGGGTTTGTGTTTGAATTGCCGCGTAACAGAAATATCTTTTCTCTTATATTGAAATTGCAATTCGATGCCATCCTGTCTATAGGTTGTGTGTAAGTCATACTTTACGCTTTTTCTGACGTATTTTATTTTCCGGAATTAAATTATTTCAGTAACTCCTATGCGCTAGACGGAAGGTCTGCGTGGTTAGGTAGGCGTGGCTGGGTTTACATGGTTCGGAATGAATTTTGCTTGACGCCGACGCCAGATTTTCTGCGACATGGGCCCTTGACACTTTGGCGTTAAAACTCATCCGCGTGAGATCTTGGCTGGCCGATGTCAACAGGACTATCAGCTACGGCGCCGTCGGAAACCACCACAAGCAGCCGCCCTTAGGCTGCTCTTAACATAGCTCGGCTATTATGAAAGGAAGGCGACGCTCTTAAACCGATACTCCAGTCGCAGACAGCGGATCCGGCAGACAAAACCAACCAAAGGTTAACACAGCCACATGAGAACACGGCGCACGCCCAACGAAAGTCGACGCGACAGCAGTGCCTTCCGGACCGCTACCAAGTGCGAGACAAAGAGAGGAGGAATTGATATGTCTAGGAGACTACTATATCAATGAGTTGCTATGTGCACCAGACAGCCTTCTTTCCGCTCACCAACAACGCCCTGTCTACCCGTCAGCGTCCTATGGGAGACATAAAACAACCGGAGACTACTGAGGATGGCGCTGCGCGCGTCCCAAGTCTTGGGCCAGTTGGTATGACATAATTTAAAGGGACACTAAAGGCAAGTAAGAAATCGACGTGGACTGTTTAACTACCATTCTAGAAACCTCCTAATGCTTATTTCAGGCCAAGAAAGGACT
Source organism: Dermacentor variabilis (assembly GCF_050947875.1). NCBI lineage: Eukaryota > Metazoa > Arthropoda > Arachnida > Ixodida > Ixodidae > Dermacentor > Dermacentor variabilis. The sequence continues at coordinate 175,588,470 of NC_134569.1, forward strand.
TAGTTTACGAGAGAAATGCATATGAAGGGACAGAATGCCATTTTCGAAATTCGTATCTCCCGCTACCCAACCGGAGAAGTGGTGGCGTTGCATACGCCCTCACTAAAGCCCCTTGATAATTTGAAAGTAGCGACACTCTCCTCCTCACGACGCTTTCCTCCTCGATTCTCCTCACCCGCCGGCTGCGCACGGCACGCTATTCCTCCTGGGCTCCCGCGGACGGGCCGCAGGATTCTATGGAGGCGTGTTCTTTTGGGCCAGTTGCGCGCCCCACTGGGGTTCAAAATTTTGAGAAATGCTAATAACAGCATCGATAATGCTGAAGGCAACGTTTATGAGGAGGTTGGTTTTTTCTAAAAAAGCCGTATGAACGGCTATACCGATGTAAAGAGAGCTTTGGGGCGAGTTCTGTGCTCCAGACAATTTTTCTGCCACATGATCAAATGCTTTACTTCGTGCGTCTGATCTAGTATTGCTTGTGACACATCCCTTTGTGCGTGGTTTATTAAGCGAAAGCCTTAGACCTCTGTTTCAAGGTCCCGTTGTAAGCTACAGAAAATATCACGTGACCGAAGAAAGGCGGGAAGCGAAAGAAAGCATGTGCAGCCGCGCATAGGAGATGATTAATGATTACCAAAGTAATGATGATTAGCGATTGGATTAAGATGAATTCGGGTGTATTAAGGAGCGTTAAAGTGGATTAAAGTTGATGGAAGTGGATTAAGGTGCATAAAGGAGGACAAGGTTGGATTAAGGTCGATGAAGGTTGATTAGGGTGGATGAAGGTGCGTTGAGGTGCATTAAGGACGATTATAATGGATTAGGGTGGATTAAAGTGCATGAAGGAGGATGAGGGTGGATTAAGAAGGATTAAGGTGCATTAAGGATTATGGTGGGCTAAAGTGAATTAAAGGGAATGAAGGAGGATAAGGGTAGATTAAGGAGGATTAGGGTGGACTAAGGTAAATGAATGTGGATTAAGGTGAATTAAGGACGATTGTAGTGTATTAGGGTGGGTTAAAGTGAATGAGGAAGCAATAGGGTTGATTAAGGAGGATTAAAGTGCATTAAAGAAGGTCAGAGTAGATTAATGTCGATGAAGGTGGATTAGGGTGCATTAAGGAGGACTCTCGTGGATTATGGTGGATTAAAGTGAATGAAGGAGGATTAAGGTCGATGAATGTGGATTCAGTGGATTAATGTGCATTAGGAGGATTGTGGTAGTCTAATCGGTCTTAATACTCAATGAAGCCTAATTCACCTTAGTCCACCCTAATCCACCTTATTGCTCCTTCATCCACCATAATCCAGCTTAGTACTCCGAATCCACCTTAATACAACCTAATCAACGTACATCGCCCCTAATGCACCTTAGCCTACCATATACGGTCTTAATTCTCTTTATCAATCCGCATCCATCATAATCCGCCTTAATCCTCCATCCACCTTAATCCTTATTCATACACCTTAATCCAACGTTATCCTGCCTAATAGTCCCAATCTACCTCAATAACCCTAATCCACCGCTACCAAGCCTAATCCATCTCCATGGTCCCTAATCCACCTTAATCTACACTAATCCAGCCTAATGGGTCTTAATCCCCCTTTATCAACCCTAATTCACCTTAATCCACATTAATGGACCTTAATCTTACTTTATACACCTTAATCCTCCCTAATCCTAGTTCATGCACCCTATTCCACCCTAATCGGTCCTAATGCCCTTTCATCAACCCTTCACCGTAATCCACCATAATCCGCCTTAATCCTCCTCCACCCACCTTAACCTTTATTCATGCATCTTAATCCTTCTTAACGCACTCTAATCCACCTTAATCTTCTTTAATACGCTCTAATCACATGAATCCTGCCTAATCCACCTTATGTCAATCACTAATGATTCATTAATTGGGTAATCATTCTCTTATACAGGGGTGGACATGATTTGGGTCACCTCGGGCCTTCCTTGGGCCACGTGATACTACCAGTTTACAACGCGACCTTGAAATAAAGAGATCTAAAGGCTTTCAGCTTAAAACTAAAAAAAACAACTTAATGTTGACTAGCTAACGCTTATCACCTGCAATATCGGGTATATTTGCCACTAATTTTTTCAGGGCGCAAAGCAGAATCTATGATGCTGGACTTCCAACTGAATAACAGCAGTTAGCGACGTGCGAGGGGATATTAAGCATACTGAGGACAACCGCAACAAAAGCGCTGGTGAGCAGGCTGGAAGAAGGAAAAAAACAATGCAGCATTACGGGATGCTGCGCTACGAGCTCTAAGAAAGACGCCTCAGCTCGCAAACAACGCTGTTCTTTGTCGGAATAAAGTTCTTTCGGCCAATGTCACGCAGCCACTGCTTCCTGCGCAAGCGGTGACGCTTTCCTTGTGGTATCATAAAAATGGCATAGCCATCTTGAGGCTTCTTGCTGCAGTTATATGCGCAACAGCCCGGCATAGCGCTAGCACAGAGAGCAGGAAACACGGCGTACAACGTTCGCTACGCCGAGCTAAAGCGCCGAGCCAGCCGTGCTCAGGAGGAAAATGGCGCGAACGAAAAAGAAAAACACAAGCAAAACCCAAGATACGCGCGTTTCCAAGGGCGACGGCAGGGAGACCAATCGGCGTGCAGAAAAAACGGGGGCAAAACTGGTTACCGCGGGGGGAACGCACAAGGGGCGAGGAGGAGGCGAGGAGGTCGCGCGGCGGCGGCAGAGTTCAAAGAGTGTCGTTACTTTCAAATTATCAAGGGACTTTAGCCCTCACTGCCCTTTGCTGCCATCGGTGAGTAAAACGGCGTCCAACAGACGGCGGCACCGAGCCTAGCCAGAGGGGTGGATTCGACGCTGCAGCTGCGTTTCGGTCAGGTGGAGTAGACCGTTCCGGCATCCGGCGGCATAATAAGGAAGTTGAATTCTCTCCTAGTGGCAGTTTCTCAGAGTTTCGCGCCCCAGCAAAACCAGCGCGGCACTACGCGATCAGAAAAGTACTGAAACGCGAAAGCGTGGGCGCCGCAGAGACGAGCGAACACGAAACATTTCGACTGCCCGCGTCGTTGTCAAGGCTAATTTCAATTAGTTCTTTTTTCTAAAAGTGAAATATAACAGGACAAGTCGCATTTTATTTCGTCTTCTAATCTAATATAATCATGTTTTTTGCAACGAGTAGCTGAGTACTAATGACAGAATTTTACTGAGGAGTGCTTTCGTCTTCGGGCAAGTGCCTGAATGTTCCAGGGGAGTCTCTAATCATGTCCTGCATTTGCCTCACTTCGTCGATTACTAAGGCCCTGTTCGCGATATTGATGATGCCTTAGAGATTCCCAAGCACTAATCTATCACTTTAGCTTGACTTAATATTTGCCTTTGGTGTCCCTTAAAGACAGCGAGAAAGGCGAGAAGGTTTATGTATAGTGTTGACGCTTGCTATTTGCACTTTCGCTTTGGAAAGATGCGGAATAATATTAGCACCTGCCATACGGGAGTTACTTCACACACGCAGACGTGCAAACCTCATTAGATTGTCAGAAGGCATTGTTCAATTTCTCCATGTGCTTACCAAAACCAAATCACAGAAAGCTGGCCTGTGCCAATGGGGAGAGCTTATAGGTCGCAGCAACTGTTGATGCTTAAAGAGACACTAAAGCAAAACAATAAATCAGTTTAGACTAATAAAGCATTGTTTCAGAACCCTGCAGGCAGTCATTTCAAAAGGATAGTTTCGAAAGGATAAGCGTCGCCACCCGTATTTCGTTCTTGCGCTTTTTCTGGCTTACCAAACGTGTTATCGTTGTAAGAGTGGTGTTTTTGGTGTTGTAGAAAGGTAATTTACTGATGCAGAAGGAATCATTTTTCCCTTTAGTGTCCCTTTAAGCCCCATCTACACTCGCGGAGAAACGCGCGCGTCGTTAAAAGCAGCGGCGGGAGAGCGGCCTCACTAACTGGCAGTGAGCCGCTGCGGGAGTCACATGGCGCCACGAAAATATGCCTCCTCTCTTTTACTCTATAGGTGCGAGATGTCGCGTGTTTCTTGTTTTTTCGTCTGCTGACAGATCGACGCTTTGTTTCCTTTCTTCGTTCTTTACCCAAGTTATGTCTTATGAAGACAACGACGTCGTTGCCACTTATCATAATCATGTTGGTGTGCTCTATTCTGTTGCGGCGATGCCGCGTTCAAAAGACAAGGAGAATGAGGTACTGAATGTCGTCTCCGCATTCTTGCATTCAAGGGCCGTCTTGTCGTGCAGGTTCGGATACGACGCGCTGCCTCCGAAAACCTTTCCATCGGGACTTCTCGGCTTAGACTCATCATTGTAAAAAAAAAAGAAGACGCAGTTTCGGTCCAAAGGATAAGCGTGGATTGAAATGGAAAATTACTGGACAGCTATAGGAAGTAAGGACGGTAGTTCTATCGGCCGTGTGAAGTTGTAGGCACAGGCACTCTAGCTAAATTAACAAGCGTGGTGTCACGCGCGTACATGCAAACATAGACACATCTCACTCGATGACGGCAGAAACTCGCTTTCAGAACGTGGCAGTGAGGAAGCCCGTCAGCAGCAGCGAGCGCACTGGCCTTGCTGTGTCTCGCATCCCCCCAACGCGAACTAAGCCGCGAAAACACGGCGCGTGGCGGTCTGGGACCGTCGAACATGGCTTTCCAGATACAGAGGCCCGGGCGCGCGCGGCCGCCCGCGCCGCGCAGAGTAAAACCAGACCCCTTCCCCCACCCCTCCTCCCTACCCAAACACCCTACCCACGGTGGACCTTGACCCCGTCGCAAATGGTTTTCAAGATACAGCCCGGAGTAGAACGTGCCCCTACCCCCTTCCTACCCTCACTGGAGCCTTGCACGCGACAGACGACCTCGCGCTTCCTCCTTGCATTGCTTCGTTCTGCGCGCGAGATTGAGCCGCGAGAGCCGGCTCATCCTCGCACACTTTCACTTCCACATACCGCACACGGAGCGTGGCGAAGATTTAATCGCCCTTGTACTTTATACGGAACCTCACGGCGACGCCAACAATGACGGCAGAACAGCTCTTGGAGTATTCCTATAATTGCTATCGGAATAAAACAACTGTAAACCATGTAAATCATAACAAACGCGAGCGAGAGCTGATGCGAGCATAGCATAGTACGAAACCAGGGGCACGACTGACGCCTGATACGTGTACCAATGGAGCGATGGGGCCTCTCCACATGACACCAGCTTCAGGCGCGCTTTACTGAAGGGGCCGCTCTTATTGGTCACGGGCGTTCGCGGCTCGCCTGGCGTTGTGGAAATCTGCTAATCAGCCCAGGCCGATTGGCTCCCGCGACACAACAAATCTGAACCGCGAAGCAGCTTCCGCGGACCGCCGCGCGCTTTCTTTCCGCTAGTGTGGACGGGGCGTTACAGTAATTACAATATGGTTTGCACTCATAGTCAAGCAGTGGTTGGCGACATGACAAAAACATAGTGTGCATATGACGCGCAATATAGTGAACCGAGTCGCTTCTTGCGTGTAATGTAGGAAACGCTCACAACGTATTAATAACTTTATAAGTTGATGGGGGTCTGTCACGGGACAGAAGCATAAAATGCCGGCAATGCGCTTCAAGTGCAATGATTTTAAAGGGGTATGCGGTAAAATTAAACAAAATCGTTTATTCGACCCAGGCACAAGCTTCTACGCTCGCATGGTACAAATGCGTGCCTTGTCGATATCACTACAAACAGCAATATGCAAACCATCTATTTTCATACTGGGATGTTTAACTCTCAAACACTTTGAATATTTTAACAAATCTTACTGCTGATGTTCGTAATGGTACCCCATACTTCTCTGTTTTGGTGAAGTTTTTTAGGCAGCTTAAGACCGTCAAATGAAATTAATTATGGTGTGGGTTAATGTAGCTTGGAAACCACTGCAGTTCATTGCAGGAAATGGCACGAATATGTATGTTCAGTATCGGAACTACAACAGCTCTAACTCTTCCTGTATAATGGCGACACGGATATCAATGAACAATAGTACACATGAAGCGGAGTACAGGACAAGGTGGTACAATCTGACGGCGGCAGCTCCGTAAGTTGATTTCATTTATCGACATACGTTTACCAAAGTAAATATTCGTGTTGTAGCACCTATGAGCAAATTGTAGGTTAAGTGAAATAAAATTCACTATACTATTTACCCTGTTTTTGTATTACCAGATCAGTATAACCAACATCGTGTTCGTCTTGTGCGCAGTAAACATTTAGGCAAATATCCTGATTGTATGCGTTAGAATTTAGACACATTAAAATGAAACTATTCCACAATATTTACGTCAGTGGAACTTGCGGTTACCGGCTGCTGTGAGTAAACCCCCATAGTTATAGAGAAGTGTTTGGCAACGTGCACGGAACACCAGTAGAGGGTGCCGGGACAAAGTGATGGGCAGGATGGAAGCGTCCTAGGAAGCAGAAGCTGTTGTTTGTAGATGGCGATTGTTCACTCGGCATGGCTAACATTTCTTTGAAATCATACTACGTAAAACAGTGGCACTAGGGGCACGATAATGCAAAACTTTTTCATTCTGATTGTGTTCATCTCCGCCATGAGCCTACCGTGATTATACAAATGTTTTTTGTGCTACACAACATTTCAAATGCATTACTTTTTTTGCTTGGATTACGTCGTGGCCTACATTTAGAATAAAACAAATACAAGGAGTGCCCTTTTGTGCACACACTGCAAAAGCATGAAACCATACCTGTAATTACATGTGACATTACGTAACCAGGACAACTTCACATCTCAAGATGACTTGTACACACTGATTGTGTATAATGATGCCGCAGAAGAGAAAAAAAATTATTTCCGAGTTTAACAACTTATCACCAATACCCTGCTATCGGTCAAAATTCGTGGGCCGTGCCCGCTTTACTTGTCTGTAACGCGACGTCACAATATTGCGAAAGTAAAGCACGTCGAAGTGACGTGTGGGCATTATTCATGCAATATTACGCCTAAAAAAGAGGGAAAACCTTAAATTCTTATCTTTATTATTAGGTTACTATCCTAAATTAAAGCACGACTTCAATCCACCTTGCTCTAATTTGTACGAAACTTAAACCACCTTAATCAACAATTATGCACTTCAATTCACCTTAGTCGACTTTAATTCACACTAATCCAATTTTCGGAGGCGCCAATTTTTGAAGCCGTGGCTGCTCATCGTGGTATTTTGCAGTGCGGGTCGCAGCAGGTGCAGCGCAAGCAACGTGACGTCATAACTTCGTCACGTGGCTTTTGACACCATCGGATGATGCGGGACGCTGGATTTTTCGTTTCATGCCAAAGACTTACCAAAGCGCTATAAATCGTTGATGAATCGGGATTTCAATGGCGCAGCAGCCGTGCAGGCTTTAATGCGCCGAGCATATTTCTGAAGTAACACACTTCTGCAAAGCGCCACACCAGTCTGTCACGTCATATGGTGAAGTGTCATGACCATGAAGTGTAGAAATGGTAATAATACTATAGAAGGATTGACATTTGGGCGAGTTGGTACTGGTCCAACATCTTGAAGGAGCAGCGCAAGACGACGAAGACAGAAGGCAGGAACACACAGGCCAGCGCTGAACTCGCAACTGGATTCGAAGGCATACACACTAATGAAATAAGTGGGGAATCTTTATATAGAGGGCCGTGCGTAATGTCGTTCAATGGATATAAGCATGGAACGTTACGCACTAAAGTGCCGCAAAACTCTTTTTAGTCGTCATATGTATGACATTGTTTTGTGATGCTTTTCTAATTTACCTGCTACATGTTTGCGCAATAAACCGAGCTGATACTTTGATGTCACTGCTGCCTGTCTTTCCAAGACAATTTACCTATAAATAAAGTTATGTTCGAAACAAAACCTAATGCGGCAATTAGCGTATATTGTGAGAGTAACAATGCACACTGGCATAGCATTTGCCTACGCGCAATGAAGTAATATAAGTCTGCACACCTCGGTTTAGTGTACTTGGTTACCGGCATCACGGCGGCTAGCTGAATTCGCCTCGACTGAAGTTACAAGCTGGCACCCGGGACCTCGGTTCATCTCGTAGCACTGCACGCAAAAGTAAGGAAAACGCGGCTCATTGAGTCGATTGCCTGTTCTCGCAGCTGTTGCCTTCCTGCAGGCACTGAATACTATATATTCAACACGGAGCTGAGCTTTATGCAGCTACATCGTTAGAAATAGACCGACTTGTATTCAAGCCGCCGTAGTGGCGTAGTGCATTTCGCGTTGCTTTGTTAAGGCGGTGGGCGCGAGACCGAACTGAACTGAAAAAAAAAAGAAAACGTGCATCCTAAACGGAAAGGGTTCGAGAAGCAGATGGCTGAGGCCCCAGCGAAAACTGCACTGGCCTCAGGAGCCCGCCGTGCTTGGTCGAGTAGTACAACTTGGGCCTCCTATTCCTTGCTGGCGAACCAGGTCTCTCAATGCTCCGTTGTGAATTTTTTGCTCAGTGACTAATGTGCTTCAATGCAGGAAACGACGTTTTGTTATTAATGTAACTGCAACGCTAATGTATTTCTCCACAAAGTTCTCGAATTAATAAATCGAAACTGGTGTGATCCCAATAAATCGTTCCATGTGGATCCGCCTTGTGAACTGCCCGGCTAGAATTTGTAAATTGTAAGTTTGCCATAAGCTTATTTGTGAAAAACTTAATTACTAATTTCTTGTTAATGATTCAATTACGCATTTAATTTTATTGCAAGTAATGTCCGCCTCTTTGAGTAGGCCAGCTCATGAACTAGAATTGTACTATATGCCACATGCAACCTTTAAAAGTTCTGAAAGTGTTCGCTGAAACAGCCTGTATTTGCGGGCTTAACTTTCTGATTACTGGAGGGTGTAGATGGTTTTGTTCTTCCTAGGAGATGATGCGTTCAGCGATACGTAAATTAGGCCCTTTCGGCATGCACGTCTTAGAGTTCCAATTACTGCGGTGGTTACCTCCAGTAACATTACAACCGCCCTTACCGCGATTAGACAGCAAGACTCAGGCATTGAATAAAGGGAAAATGAGACATCCACCCGTTCGTAGCAATTGCTACAAAGGAAACCCATACGGGTTCCTTTCCCTTTATTCATTGCTTCTCTCCACCTTGCGGGTTTCCGCAGAACTACTACGTCACAGACTCAGGCATGTACTCAGGGGGGGGGGGCCGGGGGGGCCCGGCCCCCCCCCCCGAAATCATGTGGCATACCCCCCCCCCCTCCCCACCCACGCCACCACTCCTCACACACATTCCTAAAGCACCGCCAGATCAATGTTGAGACTTGGCAGCTGTTCATCGGTCAGCATTATGCTGCCTTCTTCACTCGTTTTAGATGGCGGTAGTTATCGGCCTCTCTTGTAATGTGAAGGACAGTTTTCTCATAGATTCCGCACCCGCGCAATTAAATCGAGATGCGTTCAGTTGTCACCATCTATTCAACCGTCACGCCCATAGCTGTTGCTTTTGTTAGTTCAACCTTCTTTGTTCAGGCTGATCCTGGGACCAGGAGGGGGATGCGGCTGTTACTCAGCTGGTCTGTACTCTCATGGAACGAGTTGCGGCCAGAGAAAACGCCAATTGCGTTCAACTTCTCTCTTTGCTTCATTATTTCCTTGAGTTACGGCTCGCCGCGACGCTGGCAGATGCCCGGAACCATCTACACGTGATATGGGTTAGATAAGGTGGGAAATAAAATAATGTGAAAGAGAGTCCATCATGAAACCCTGCAATAACCCTTAAACCCATAAGCAAGATGACTGTCGCCCGTTACCTCGTCTGTTTTTCCCTCATTGTATAGCACTTTTCGTGCAATATTGGCAACTGGAAACAAAAATCGCAAGGAGTTGAGAAATTAAGCGGTCTACTAAGGGAGAGAGCCAAGGCAACAACCAAACTGCAAGCAAAAGCGAATGATAAAAAACTGAGCCATTGTTTATGAGAATGTTTATGGATCAACATCTTTTTATTTAGAAAGGAAGTAGAGAAAACGCGGCCGGAAGTGGAGAACAATTATTTGGTTTGAATGATGCTTCTACAGTTATCGGTCGAACCGCCTCATCTAGCCACTTCTCTGCTGTGCTTATGTGGGTGTTTTTTTTTATTCAGATACCCTAAAGGCCCTTTTGGGCATTACATATGGGGGGGGGGTTAACAACAGGATATTTCAAACACAATTAGTGGGGGGAAGGCAATATAGAACAACGTGGTAAAGATCACCGAATACAGCAAGAAAATATAAAAAGAAAAAAGGAGAGAATTGCATACATTGATGAAAAAAAAACAACACCCCTTACAAAGCATGTAGATACACTTACAATGCGTCAAAGGCATACAATTCTGCTTTTACCCAACATGCGTAAAATTGCGCTTCAAATTACTTACAAATGAGTCATGATCACGTATAGAAGCTATTTCTTTTGGCAGCTTATTCCAGTGATGAATAGCTAGAAAGAGCGGTGATTGTCGCAGGAGATTCGTACGCGCAAACATGGGACGCACTTTGAAGGAATGGTCGAGGCGGGCGAAAATTTTTTGTGGGGGTTTGATATGGGGTGCTGTAAAGGATGATGGGTATGATACAATCTGTGGAAGTGGGAAAGTAGTGCTAACCTTTCGCGGTGAGCGCAGTACGTCTAGAATCGCAGAGCCCTGCGCTCTACGCGGTTGTATGGGACTGGCGGCCGCGCAGCGTTACGCAATTCGCGGAACTGTCAAAACTGATCAACAAGGAGAAAATAACTGATATTCGAAACTATAACATGAGAAAGACTGAAGAAGCCGTAAAAAATGAACGCAGCCTGAAATCAGTAAAAAAGAGACCTGGCATAGGACAAACCATGATGTATGCACTAAAAGATAAGAAGGATAATATCATCAGCAATCTTGAAGATATAGTAAAAGCAGCGGAAAAATTTTAAGCTGACCTGTATACAGTACCCGGAGGAGTCACGATACCTCACTTAGAAACAGTAATGAACAGGATACAGAAACTCTTCTATAACTAGCGATGAGGTCAGATGGGCCCAGCAAGACATGAAACGATGAAGATCGGGAGGAGAAGGTGGAATAACAGTCGACTTAATCAAAGATGGAGGAGACATAATGCTTGGAAAACTGGCGGCTCTTCATACGAAGTGTCTATTGACTGCAAGGGTCCCCGAAAACTGGAAGAATGCAGACATTATACTAATCCACAAAAAAGCAGACGTTAAAGAATTGAAAAATTATAGGTCTATTAGCTTGCTCCCAGTATTATATAAAATATTCACCAAAATAATCTCCAATAGAATAAGGGCAACACTGGATTTTGTCAACCAAGGGCACAGGCTGGCTTCAGGAAGAGATACATTACAATGGATCACATCCATGTCATCAATCAGGTTATCGCGAAATCTGCAGAGTAAATAAGCCTCTCTATGTGGCTTATATAGATTACGCAAATGCATTTGATTCAGTAGAGATACCAGCAGTCATAGAGGCACTACGTAATCAAGGAGTACAGAACGCTTACGTAAGAAGCTTGGAAAATATTGCTACATGCGTGTGGTATTTGTTTGTTTAAACGAGGCGCGTGGGCGCCATCACTCCAGAAAATAGGAGGAAGAACGAACTGGGCTCGCGCTGTGAATCTAACCGGTCAGCGCTGCAACCGTTGTTGTAAATATAATCTGTAAATAGCTTCTCGTCTTACTGACTCGTCCTTCGCGTAAGAATATCTACAGAGGTTCTACAGCTACCTTAATTCTACACAAGAAAAGCAGGGAGATACCTATAGAGAAAGGGGTCAGACAGGGAGACACAATTTCTCCAAAGCTATTCACTGCGTGCTTAGAAGAATTCAAGCTGTTAAACTGGGAAGGCCTAGGAGTAAAGGTCGACGGCAAATATCACAACCTTCGGTTTGCCGATGATATTGTTCTATTCAACAACAATGCAGACGAGTTACAACAAATGATTGGAGACCTTAACAGAGAGAGTCTAAGAGTGGGGTAGAATATTAATACGCAGAAGATGAAGATAATGATAAATAGCCGGGCAAAGGAACAAGAGATCAGGATCGCCAGTCGGCCACTAAAGACTGTGAAGGGCAACACTGGATTTTGTCAACCAAGGGAACAGGCTGGCTTCAGGAAGAGATACTTTACAATGGATCACATCCATGTCATCAATCAGATTATCGCGAAATCTGCAGAGTACTACTGCAATGTGTACGTGTACCTAGGTCAATTAATCACAGGGATCCCTGATCATGAGAAGGAAATTCACAGAAGAATAAAAATAGGTTGGATCGCATACGGCAGAAATTGCCAGCTCCTGACTGGAAGCTTACCATTATTACTGAAAAGTAAGGTGTGCAATCAGTGCATTTTGCCAGTGCTGACATATGGGGCAGAGTCTTGAGAGCCAGTTAAGGACCGCGCAAAGAGCGATCGAACGAAGATTGCTAGGCATAACGTTAAGAGAGAGAAAGAGAGCGGTTTGGATCAGAAAGCGAACGGGTATAGACGATATTCTAATTGACATCAAGAGGGAAAAAAATGTGCCTGTGCAGGTCATGTAACGGGCCGGTTAGATAACCGTTGGACCATTAGGGTTACAGAATGGGTACCAAGAGAAGTAAAACGCAATCGAGGACGACAAAACAATAGGTGGGGCGATGAAATTAGGAAATTCGCGGGTGCTTGTTGGAATGGGTTGGCGCAGGACAGCGGTAATTGGAGATCGCAGAGAGAGGCCTTCGTCCTGCAGTGGACATAAAACAGGCTGCTGCTGCTGCTGCTGATGATGATGATGATAATGATGATGATGGAGTTGTTGCCTCCCCCCCCGAAAAAAATCCTGGGTACGTGCCTGGCAAGACTACAGCTCCCCATGCAGCCCAGACCGCCCACTTCAATCCCAATTCGCGCTTGTTACTGACTGCATCCGCCCTGAGAGTAACGAATACATAGTAAAATCCATCATCGCTTAATCTCAGACAATGGATTAGGTACGCCTTCTCGTTATTATTGCGGTGAGCTGTTTGTTTTGACATTGATAGCCTTACTAGGACTGCAACAAAGGCATCATCGAGCAGTAAAAGTGCTTTGATTTCCATTTAGATGATGGTATGAGAGCATTAGCGCTGGTGATGCGTTGACGGTGTGGAACGCTACGAAGGCCTCATAACAGCATCATTAATTGACTACTCTCCTTTAGTGTGATATGTGATGACAGCGTAGATCAAACAGCAAATAAACGCCGCGCAGACTGTGCTGCGCATGTCGCAAAGCCCCGCTGTGGCATTTATGGAAGCGCAGCCTAAGCTTGCAGCACAACAAATTGGTTGCGTCACTCCATCAATCGTGGATCAGGATGGCAAGCAAACGATGAGCAGATCACGCGTGCCGATGAGCATATCTTGAGGGGAACTCAGCTTCCCTACTGGCATAGGAGCCCTGCATCTACCCCAGTGCTGCAGGGAACTACTGAGACCAAGTATACTGGCGTTGCCGTGAATACAGTGGGTAGCCTTCGAGACGAAAAGCGTGGCGCGCCGGTGCCTGCGAACGCTGGGAATCGTTCCCTCGCTGGCTGCACACCCCGTGGCATGTACTGAGCTCGTTCAAGAGTGGCACGTACCCATTGCATTCATGTTGCAGCTCGCTAAAGCGTTGCGTGAAACACGTTCACTGAGAAGTGGCATATACCGCGGGCATTTGTTTTCCAGCCTCCTAAAGCGTCGGTTTTCTGTCCTTGAGGCACCCTTGTTACGCGATTCAGATTCCATCCAGCCTTGGATAAAATTCAGGCGTATTGTTATTAGACACCTGTCCCGCAGACGAAGGCGATTCATAGCAGACGAGAAAGAGGAGAGGCTGTGCGCCGCACATCCACCAGATATGCTACGGGGAAATGTCAAAAAGGGTTTATGTAATATATTTACACAGAAGCAGTCAGTGGCAAAACAACAACAACGATGGTGGGCCAGGGCACTGGTCGTGTTGTTTCTCGTCTGCTATGGAACGTCTTCTACGTCCGCTAGACACGTTCCTCATAATAATATTTTTGTCATTGTACAGGAGCATATTCCCAGTCACACACACCTAGTTACCCAATATGGCATCTAAGGGGTTCGATAACGACCAGCACAGATCGAGTGGCATATACCCAGTGTTCCAGAAGGACCAGAGAGTCTGCAGTACAGATGCGTATTCGGTTTATTTGGAACAAAAAGCAAATCTATATATATATATATATATATATATATATATATATATATATATATATATATATATATATATATATATACAGCGCAACAGCTATATCGGTCTCCAGACCAATTTTCATTCAGTTGTACGAAGTAAGCATGCTCTTACGAAGCCATTCTTGCCTGTAAAATTTTTGGTTACAGCACTTCGACTGCATTCATTTACGTGCTTCTCCAAGCAGACGGGCATCTCCTTGTATATTTGCGCTATTAGCCTTTTTGTACTGGAACATTTGAGTTCCTTTAGATACTCTTGTTTCCATCTTGCCTACCATGTTATCATTCCCTCTTTTTTCTGGAGTAATTAAGCCAACTCTTTGTTCCGTTGTATTGCGTGGTTCATGCGAAGGAGCAGAGAAGTTTCCAGTGGGCCAGCGAAGTTTATGGCTACGAGTTCGTTGGTTCGTGGCTTGTCGAGATAAGAAGGCGGGAAGGTTGCGGCGCATGCCTTTTAGTCGTTTTGCGCGCCTGCGCATTATCGACCTTACGACAAGCTGCGGTGGTATACCAGTCACTCCGTCCCTCCGTTTTTATAATGGCTAATTTAACAACACTCCTTCTTGATATCTGTCCGGTGGTCGATGGTCTCAAATCTGATAGCATCTTGTACCCGCTGCCTGGATTTCTTGCGAAGCGGCACAACCACAGGCGGTAGGAGCGGAGGAGGTCGCTGGGTCGACATCTGGTTGAAACGCGAGGAACTCGTATCCTTCCTGGTCAGATGCCTCGTGGTCTCGATCCATGGTCCGCGCGAGCATGTGGTCCTTCAGACGGCGCCAGGTGAAATTGTCTCTGGGTGCGGTAGCAAGAACGGTAAAAAACAAAGTGCCGGACTGCCCGCAAACTCCTGGAACCCAATTTGGAATTCCTCGACAATTGCGAGCCTTCACTCGGTCACCAACTGTCACATCATGATCATGACGTGGGCTAGCCACGGCTTGCTTGAGCTGTTTATGCGCAACCCTTCCTCCCACCGATAGCTTGATAACGAGTCGATTTCGCGGCCTCGTGTTATGAACAAGTTTGCCAGTTACTCATTTTTTCTCGCATAGAGCGCATTGCGATAGGTAAGCAAAAACTTTTTCGGCCTAAGATGTAATGTGTCCGCTCCGCTGGATTTACGAAGAGCTGTATACGTGTAAATAAAAGGCTCTGGAAGCCTGTTTGGGCTGGGATGATACGGTGCTGTAAGCACATGATGATAGCCTAATTATTTCACAAAAAGCTTGAACTCTTAGGAAGTGAGTTGCCGGCCGTTAACAGTTACAATGGTTTCTGCGAAACCAAACCGCCCACACAGCTCTCAATCTGTCAACTGTAGCGTCCGCCGTAGTCAAGCACATAACACGTCCGGCCAATTGAAGTGCGCATCTAGGACTACAAGAAACATATCGTGCAAAATGGGGCCAGCAAGATTCATATGTACGCACTGCCATGGTGCTGTTGGTCAAGACCAAGGCTGCACAGGCGCTTTGCACGACTGGCAACGTTATTCTTGACAACTTACGGACGCCTTGACGGGATACTAAAGGTCCACCTCGACGGTCATTACCACACGTAGCTGCGTGCTAGTTGCTTGCTGCGCACGATGCCTGGGTGCCCTTCGTGGAGTTCATCCAGTAACAAGCTTCGCGACTTTGCCGGCACAATCACTAGCATCCCGAACGTCATGGAGCCTTGGTGAACTGTGAGCTCGTTGCAAGTGTCAGAAAAAAAAAGGTTTCAAATATTTCAGTCACAAACGACGGCCACGCCACGCTTACTCAATCTATTCCTCCAAAAACAAGGGGTCCCCAGCTGTTGTTCGGGCAATGTCCTGACTAGAAACTGGCAATGTTTGGAACTGTAAAGAATAAAGATTCCTCTCGTTTTCGTGTTTCGTCTTTCACAATTGATCGCGGGAGGCTCGGGCAGAAATCGGCTTGAGCGTTCTCGCCCGATCTTCTGAAAATCGGGCGAATAATCTGACAATGTGACAGCCCAGCGTTGCTAACGCGCTGCTGCGATAGTCGGAGTCCCGATAGTCAGGCCCAAGATTGTTTGAAGCGGTAGCGGTTTATTTTGGGTGACTCATGTGAATGAACGACCGCAAACGTAGAAATGACACTTAAACCAAATATTATATTGCAAGGGCCTCTTTCTCAAGCTATTTATTTTCCGCTTCGGTCAATGTACGCGATGCGAAGGCGATTGGCTTTTGTGCTGCCGTCATCCGAAACACAATACCGCGCCTAATTCATGGTGCGAAGCCTCGCATGATTGCTGCAGTGGTTTGCACGGGTCGTAGCGTGCCAAGTCGGCGGAGAGGCTAGCAAGCTCTTGGTGAACGCTTCCTCGCAACACTCAGCATAGCACCACGGAGCGTTGTTACGTAGCAAACTGAAAAATGGTTGCACCACCGTGGCTAGGTTAGGAAGGAACTTGCCGTAGACATTGACGACTCCCAAGAATGACTGCAGCTGCTGCCTGTCCATAGGGGCTGGAGCCTTGTCGGGTGCATCAACGTTCTGTCATTGCGGAGATGCCTCGTGTGCTGATTATGTGTCCGAGGTAGCGAAGTTCCAGTTGGCACAACGAACACTTCTCTTTCTTGACGTGGACGCCTCTTTCAAGAAGTTGTTTTACCACAGTTTCCAGATTGATGAAGTGATCTTCGTTATTTTTAACAGTCGCCAGAATATTGCCTGGGTAGCCGCAAACCCCGTGTAAGCCTTTCAGCGTAGTGTCAATTATTCCTTGGAAAATCGCAGGTGATGATGAAATTCGAAACTCGAGTCGTATAACAGCAAACAATCATTTATGTGTATTCAACGTGAAGTATTGTTTTGATGACTCCGACATGACCACTTGCCGATGGGCCCGGTTGAGATCAATCTTCGAGAAAACCCACCTCCCGAAGAGGCTGTGCACAGGTCGTCCACCTTCGGTAAAACGTAGCGGTTGACATGAAGGCACGGGTTAACGGTCGTGCTGTAGTGGCCGCAAATCCGTATGCTACGATCTTGTTTGATTACGGGTACCGCTGGCACAGCATATTCCGACGCCGTAACCGGCGATATAATTCCCAGTTCCATTTTAGCCAATTCCGCGTCGAAAGCTTTTTTGCAATACGAACATTACATTTCAGCCTTTTAGGAATCTCGGCTTCATGTCAGGTTTAAGGAAAAGTTCGGCTCGCTCTTCCGTTATCTAATTTTAGCTCTGCCTAATTAGACTTTGAAAAAGGGTTGATATTTCGCCAGCAATGCGTCAAGCCTCTTTTCAACGCCAATACGAGTAGTGTCTGACCTTGTAATGTTGTTCACGTTCCAGATTGTCGCCTACTCCAACAAGACGGCGTGGAGCCACTCCCGGCACAGTAGAGGTGGTCCCTTGTAATGCACGATGTCGACCGACTGCACAGCCGCACGTACGAGTGCCGCTGTGTAGGTACTAACTTGGGTGGTTGTTTGGGCTAGTTGGTAATCCACGATGAAAAATGGCGTACAGCGCGAAGGACAAGGACTCCGAGAGACGACATACACTACGCTGACTTCAAACACTCTTTTACTACGTTGCCAAATCGCGTTTGTATACACAAGAGGGGACATGCGCAGAAAATATAAGGCAGTCACAAGGGGTGTTCTAACACCAAGTCATTGTACTAAGAACATGGTCACTTGAAAAATACGAACATTGCGATTTCTATCTGTTGGGATACGTGACTTCACTAGAGGTCAGCGCGATAGAGAGTGCACTAACGCATACACTACTCAGTGTTTTAAAGAAATCAGTTTTTATAATTTCCCGGAGAAGCTGTGAGCTGTTGCTCGCTGAAACTTCCATATCTTCAAAGAGGCGCACGCAGCCGCAGTCCCGGCAATGCACGCCCAAGTGGCCTTGAACGGTATGATGGAAGTTGTTATAGTGCTCTCTTAAACGAGCGTTTAAGCACCTGCCTGTCTGTCCGACATATTTACTGCCGCAAGACAGGTGAATTTGACAAACCACATTCGTTGCGTATGTCACAAAACGTCTTCTGTGCCCGACAGAGCAACAACTCTGACGTGATTTAGGTGTGTTCACACGCTTGCACAGCCTTGCCAGCTTTTCCGGGGCTGAGAAAACGACTGCGATTCCTGCAGGATGGTGTTCGTCTTCCATTCTTAGGATATTGCTTATCTTTTCCGACTTCTGGAAGGCTCTTGCGTTGCCATTATAAATTGTCTGATCTGGTTACGAATATTCGGAAGACTTGTATGAAAGCTTCAGTGACATGCAGTTCAGTAACTGCAGCTGTACAGCTGTTGTATTTGTTCTTGTACAGCACAACTAAATATAATTACAAAAAACTTCGTATCATAAAAAGCCAACAAAAACACCAATGGCAACATAGGGAGGATCACTCGCATTTACTCATTGAATTATTGAAAAAAACTTCATCGATAAAACAGAAAACTTCGTAGCTTTGCTCTCCTCTTCTCGAGCATTCAGCGGTTCATCGAAGTCTGTATCAGTGATGTCGGATGGCCTTGGTCTTTTTCGTTCTGCCAGTCGGGAATTGTGCCACTTCTCTTACCAGCGGTCGGGAATTAAATCTTTATAATGCATGTCAATATTTCTTTATAATGTATGTCAATAACTGTTTGCCATGCACAATTCAAAAGTTGTCCTTAGATGCGTCAATGTTAAGAAAACTAAACCGTGCATGGTTATTTGATGCTTATGAAGCACTAACAGTTCTGACAAGCGACTCTTTCTCGGAAGTGCATAGGATGCCTCGCGTCACAGCTGAAATCTGTACACTGAAGCTTCCCTGCAATCTGGGGACGCCTTCATCGTCTCTGAAGATGTCCGTGCCATACAGGTTCATCTTGTCATTTATTTCGCTACTTGCTTTTCCAACGCCTTCTGCTGTTATTTTATTAGCACCAACGCGACTGCATTCAACTGTTATTTTGTTAGCGAACCTGTTCTTGCCTCTCTTCTGAGATTTCCGATGTAATGCATTACCCACGCTGCAACTCGTAGTGCCATTCTGTTCGATCTGAAACTGTTAAGGTCGATTCTCTTTTCCAGACTCGTCGTGGCCGCCATGGTTTCCATAATCTGTTCTTTGCCTTTATTTTCCGATTCTAATTTCATTTCGTAGTCAGGCCTTTGTTTTTGCGCTCGTGATCCACGTCGGGCCCTTCCACAATAAGACACAGCTCAGCTATGCTTCATCTTAATTCTCCCTATCGTCAAGTACGCAGGAATTTCCTCACTTTTAATATAACCGTTGCTCTTGATTTCTTCTGTGCGATTGCAAACAAATAGTTATTTCGGCTTGGTTAACCTGATCCAACAGAGGAGAAGTTTACAGTCCAGAATTTCACGGTGCTAACGTTCTTGATAAAATTACCAGTAATGTAACTAGCCAACCTGACGGATACTGTGACAGCCAGTAACTCGAGTCTTTCCAGCGTAACTTCTTTGTTTGGAGAACTCAACTGTTGGCGATGAGTAAAGTGAATTTTTTGCGTCCATATGAGTATTCTGTTATGTGAACTGCTGCTCCATACGGCAATGGAATCGCATCTGAGAAAACATCTATAGTTGATGCTTTCACTTGCGTGTAGTAGTCATAGCTTGTGTGCAAAGTGAAGTCCTACATAGGCTGAAGCTCTTCTGCCCACTATTTCCGTGCTAATCGGTGCTGACATGGTAGTGGGTCGTCCCATTTCAGTTTTTCTATTCAAATGTTCTGTAGCGGCAACTTGGCTCTTACCGAAAATGGTGTCAAAAAAACCTAGAGTGTCGTATGGCCTCACTGCAGCTTGGAAACCTGCGGTTTCGGAAGTTATCTCATATAAACGTACCATCGCATTGTAGTGTTTAAAAAAGCTCAAAACGCCTTTGACGAATTACCATCTCAGACCCAAAAACCTTATTTGTCCTTCTTTTCTGATTCTTCGACCGAAATCGTCCCCTTTATTCAATTGCTTTCCTAGATTGGCATCGTTCGAAGTCCGTTTTCTCAAATTAATCCCTGCTTTCAGAAAAATAGGTCTTGTTTCTTTGCACAGTTCAGCAGCTTGTGAACATTCGTCTGCTCCGAGCAAGATGTCGTCGAGATAGATTCCTTATCGCAATCGCTCAACAACTACAGGTTAGTGCTCTTCAATGCCATCCAAATGTTTATGAAATGCGACTGCGAGAAGTAAGCTACTTGGTGTTGTGCGGTAAGTTACCCTCGTCATTCACCCTTTCTTTATCTCGTGGCGTGTAGTAGCTTGGCTAGGTATTTCTTCCCACCACAGAAAGCGCAGTGCGTCTCCGCGATTTTCATCCATCGCTAGCTGCAGGAATGCTTTTTCCACGTCCACCGACATCGCAATTCAGTGCTGTCGAAAGTTGATCAACAAACTTGTGATGACGGAATTCAGGTTGGCTTCATTTTCCAAGTTGTCATTGAGGGATTTTTCTTAGTTATGGCTTGACAAAGCGTCAAAAGCGATATGTATCTTTGTCGTGGCTCTTCCTCTCTTGATGAGTGCCTGTTGCTGCATATAATAGACGACTTAGTTCAGTATCTCTGATTCTGCAGTTTCTTCATAATAGACGACTTAGTTCAGTATCTCTGATTCTGCAGTTTCTTCGACGCTTCCTGCTACTTCTTTCTAGGAATACTCGCGGATATTTTTGTCGTAGGCCTGCATATTATCGCCTTAATTGCATCATTTCTTAGTCACCTGCATAAACCTCTTCTCTGCGGTTGGCTTGTTACCAAGTGTTACGTCATCCTTCCATAGTAGCCGCGCTTTGTACCTTCAAGTCTTAAACACCATGGCTTCTCTACCATATTGTAGCACACGGTCATCACTTAGTTTTGTTGTTTATTTCTCAGTGATTCAAATGCTTTTTAAATCCCAGAATTTCTAAAGTTCATCGGTGATCGTCTTGAGAGATAGCAGCGACCTTGAGGACCATATCTGCCGAAGATTTCAGTGGCGTAGAACGAACATTTATAGGGCCTTGAACCATCCGTGCCAAATCGTTTCTATTACTGTTAGTATTGGTTGAATCTTGCGAATGATACCTCTGACAGTAATGACTAAAATTAATATTGATGCCTTGATAGCTGCGTCGTTTTTCCTGCCTTCGTAATGTCATCGGCCAAAGAAAGAAAACTTTCTTGTATTACCAACTGCGGCAATGGTAGGACGTCGCAGTTGGTTATAGATCATTACTTTTCTGTCGAGCGCCTCAATAGTGCTTCGTTCCTATGTAGGGTGCTCTTTTATTTTGACTTGGGCGACTTTCATGTCGAGTTGAGTCTCCCCTCCTCCAAACGATTCACGGTGTTTCTTTCAGATCTTTTCAGTCTGCAGCCCAAACTCCTCGGTAAATTTTGAAATGCGTAAAAGACCCAGTTTCAGGAAATTTAGACGTACAGTAGCCTCTCTTGAACATATTATGCTCGAAATGGCGAGGGGACAATTCACAAAACCCTCGCAAAAATCGATGTTTTTCATACAGAAGCTTAAAAAATCGCCTCCGTTACCTGTTGCCGGAAGTGACATACTTTGGATATTGTAGAGCACAAGAGCGCTTGTCGTCAGCTTCCGTCGCATGTATACCGTTCCCGTGTACCAGCGAACAGGCCCTGCACGTTTCTTATCCACAGAGTTAGTATACTTCTCAAGCTGCTTCCTGCACTATGCCAACGCCATTACGCGCCCGAGATGTTCTTCTAATGGGAAGTATTCCCAAGTCAAGCTGCCTTTCTCTATATGGTTGTCTCTGTTCAACAAGCAGGGACTCGAGGCGTTCCGCCTGCACTCGTAAAAGAGCTCATTGGAATGGCCAAGCTAAAGGAACGTCACCTCCAGCTTGACGCGGAGGTGATGTACGCGTGACACAGCTTTGCGCTCCGTTGGTGGAAAGTGGACGCTCTACAGTCTAATGTGGCTGACGCGGGAATAAAAAAATTACCTATCGCACGCCGAAGCCGCTCGCGCATTCACACTGAGACATTCGGCACCTGAAGTGGCGCGGAACCAAGTTCGGCGACGGCGAGATCCGCCGGCATAGCCTCTTTCGCACAGATCGCTGCGGGACAGACTTTTGCGGCAGCGGCCGCCGGATTCTTTCACCGCGGTCGAATCAGTGCGCGACTCAGGAGTTCGAAAGGTGACGGCCAAGCCTGACGCGCTCGAATGTGTCGCGACATCGGACATGTTCATCCAATGGGTGCGTAACCACCCCATGCTTTTTGACAATTACCACGTGAAGCACAAGGACAAAATGGCCTGGCGTGAGCAAGCTGCTCGTGCTCTTGCAAAGCAGGACGAACCCACCAACGCCGCATGCGTCATGTTTTCGGCGAATGCTTCTTCTGCGCCTCATGCATCGCCAGGAATGGGCCTGCCAGCAAGCATAGCAGTACTGCCTATTGTCACGTAGTGTAGCAGTGACGGTGAAGAAGGCAGCAAAACTGTGATTATAGAAACTAGCGTTTTATGGGGCGAACGTGTGCCCTCAAAAGCAGGCTACACTGAAAAAAACAACGATAGCAGCGAACACACTCGGCGATCATCGAAAATCTGATCAGCGGTTCAAGCGCGTCGGCTTTTAAACAGCAGCCGTCGAATGTCCCAGACTAATCGCTGGGACCCGCGTGTCTTCCACAAGGTTCTACACCATTCGCGTCACACGATGAAATCATAACACAAGGTTCGGCGACAACAGACAGCGGATAACGAATTTGCACAATGAATCCTTACCAACTAGATCAGCTTTCCGTCGCTCTAAGCGGATAGAAGCATCGATAATATTCCAGAAACTTCCGATACATGCAGGCGCGTTCCACGATGCGCGATAACATTTTTAGGCGGCGAAACGTGCTCGCCCGATAAAGATAGGCAAGTGCATGTGTCAATAACCCCCCTCTTACAGAAAAGCATCGACTCGACGCTGCAAACAAACGAAAGTAATAAAAAAACACCTATAGCAAAGAAAAAAACAAAACAAGGAAGTTCGTCAGCGTGCGTAAAATGGTTGAAGACGCACCACGTGGACAACTTCAGGTCGTGCGCAGCGGCGCTGTGAATGCGAAATGCCGTCTGTCACGACCTCATAGTCCAGTGCGCCAATACGTCGAATGACCTTGTAGGGTCCAACATAGCCTCACAGTAGTTTCTCATTGCGCCCTCGTCGGCGCATCGGGGTTCAAACCCAAACACGTTCGCCGGGCTGGTTCTCGAGGTAGCGTCGTTGGAGGCTGTAGTGTCGGCTGTCGGCACGTTGTTGCTTATTGATCCGTGGGCAGGCGAGCTCTCGGGTTTTTTCGGCGCGCTGAAGATAGGTGGCAACGCCAAGATTCTCTTCGTGGGTGACGTGTGGCAGCACGGCGTCGAGCGTCGTCGTCGGGTTCTTGCCGTAAACCAGCTTAAGAGGTGTGACCTGTGTTGTTTCTGACACCGCCGTGTTGAAGCAAAGGTTACGTACGGCAGGACCGCGTCGCACGTCTTGTGCTCAACGTCGACGTACATTGCTAGCATGTCGGCGAGGGTCTTGTTCAGGCGCTCCGTGAGACCATTCGTCTGCGGGTGGTTTGTATGGCTTCCTGTGGCTTGTATCGCTATATAGCAGAATGACTTGGATGAGCTCTGCTGTAAAGGCTGTTCCTCTGTCGGTAATGAGGACTTCTGGGGCACCATGTCGCAGCAGGATGTTCTCGACGAAACATTTAGCCACTTCGGCTACGCTGCCTTTCAGCAGAGCTTTAGTTTCAGCGAAGGGGGTCAGATAGTCCGTCCCCATGACGATCCACTTATTTCCGCATGTTGGCGTCGGACATGGTCCCAAGAAATCGATCGCGATCTGCTGAAATGGGCGGCAAGGACGTTTGATCGGCTGTAGTAATCCTGCTGGCTTTGTCGGTGGTGTCTTGCGTCGCTAACAGTCTCAGCATGTCTTGAGGTAACGGGGGACGTCGGCGATCAGACACGGCCAGTAATACCTTTCCTGTACCCTCCACAGCGTTCGGGAGAATCCGAGGTGCACAGCGGTTGGATCGTCATGTATGGCATGTAATACTTATGGACGCAGAGCTGACGGAACAAGAAGGTAGCTAGCGTGTACTGCTGCGAAATTCTTTACGAGCAGGTTGTTTTATAACGTGAACCAAGACAATTCGCGCTTAAATGCCCTAGGGACTACGTCGGTATTCCCTTCCAAATACTCGACGAGGCCTTTTAGCTCCGTGTCTGCTCGTTGCTGTTTAGTGGAGTCTTCCACGCTTATTATTACAAGGAAGGAGTCCTCGCCCTCGTCGTCTTGCGGCGGGGGATCGATGGGGGCGCGTGATAAGCAGTCGGCGTCAGAGTGTTTTCGCCCGGTCTTGTAGATTACAGTGATATATTTTTGCAGTTTGAGGCTCCAACGCGCCAGCCATCCTGAAGGGTCCATTATATTCGTTAGTTAACACGATGCGTGATGGTCGTTGACGACATTGAATGACCTGCCATATAGGTAAGGGCGGAATTTTGCTGTAGCCCAAATGATGGCGAGGCATTCATTTTCAGTCATAGAATAATTGCCTTCCGTTTTTGACAGCGACCGGCTAGCATAAGATATCACCCGTTCATGGCCGTGTTTCTTCTGGACTAGGACGGCACTGAGGTCTAGGCTACTGGCGTCAATGTGGGTTTCGGAATGCGCGTCCTCGTCGAAGTGTGCAAGTACCGGCGCCAACTGCATGCGTCGGTTTAGTTCTTGAAATGCGTCGGCCTGCGGCGTTTGCCACTTGAACTGGACATCAGATTAGGTTAGATGCATTAGCGGCTGAGCGATGCGTGAAATGTCCTTGACAAAGCGCCTGTAGTAGGCACACATGCCAAGGAATCTACGCAATGCCTTCTAGTCAATGGGCTGCGGGAATGTAGCGATGGCAGCTCCCTTCTGCGGTTCGGGGCGTACTCCGCATTTGCTGATGACGTGGCCTAGGAACAGAAGCTCATCGTAAGCGAAGCGGCACTTTTCCAGCTTCAGTATCAGCCCTGATGATTTGATGGCCTCTCATACTGTCGCAAGCCGCCTAGGGTGGTCGTCGAAATTTTCGGCGAAGACAACGACGTAATCCAAGTAAACAAGGCACGTCTACCACTTCAATCCTGGTAACACCGTGTCCATGACGCGCTGAAACGTTGCAGGCGGCGAGCAAAGTCCGAATGGCTGACCTTGAACTTGTAGAGGCCGTCTGGCGTGATGAAGGCCGTCTTTTCGCGATCTCTCTCGTCGACTTCTATTTGCCAGTATCCATACTTGAGGTCCATCGACGAGAAGTATTTAGCATTGCAGAGCCGATCGAATGCGTCGTCTATCCGTGGAACGGGGTATACGTCCTTCTTCGTGCTCTTGTTCAGTCGACTATAATCGACGCAAAAATGTAGGGTTCCGTCTTTTTTCTTCACCAGGACAACAGGAGATGCCCACGGGCTTTTCGACGGATGGATGATGTCGTCGCGGAGCATTTCGTCGACTTGTTGCCTAAGAGCTTCACGTTATCGCGTCGAAACTCGGTACGGGCTCTGGAGGAGTTGTTGAGCGCACTCTTCGGTTATTATGCGATGATTTGCAACAGGTGCTTGTCGAATCGTCAATGACGTCGAAAAGAAGTCTGTATCGTCGGAGAAGACTTCTGAGCTGTTGGTGCTTGCCCATGGGGAGACTTGGATTTACTTCGAAGTCTGGTTCGGGGACTATGGTCGGCGGAGTAAATGCGGCAAATTCTGAGAGGGCAAAGGCATTTCTCGTTTCCACATTTTCCTCGATGTACGCGATTGTCGCGCCCTCGCTGATGTGCTTGAACTCTTGGCTGAAGTTGGGTAACATCATTTCGCTTTTCCTCCGTGGAGCCGAGCGATTCCTCTTGCGACGCAAACTTCACGGTCGAATAGTAGATGCTGGTCGCCCTTGATGACGTCCTCTACGTCAGCGGGTGTTTGAGTGCCGACGGAAATAACAATGCTGGAGCGCGGCGGGATGTTCACTTGATCTTCGAGCGCACTCAAGGTGTGGTGACTACGAGAGCTCTCCGGTATCGCTTGATCCTGCGACAGCCTTATCGATTTCGCCTTCACGTTGATGTTTGCCCCGTGTTGGTTCAAGAAGTCCATGTCAAGAATGGCGTCTCGTGAACACTGTTGGAGAATAACTAAGGTGGCAGTGTAACTCCGGGCATGAATGGTAATTCTTGCCGTGAAGATTCCAGTCGGCGTAATGAGGTGTCCTCAAGCGGTCCGAATTTGGGGGCCCTCCCATGTAGTCTTAACCTTCTTCAACTGTGCGGCGATGTGTCCACTCATGATGGAGTAATCGGTCCCTGTGTCGACTAAGGCAGTGACTGCGTTGCCGCTGAGAAGCACGTCGAGGTCGGCGGTTCTTTGTCTTGCGTTACAGTTAGGTCTTGGCGTCGGATCACGGCGGCGTCGCGTTGACCTGTGGCTGGAACGTCGCGTCGTGATGTCGTCTTTCATCATCTTGTTCTTTGCTGCAGATTTTGTCGGGACTGCGGTGTGTCGCCGTTGTTATGTCGTCGCCTTCGTCGGCGGCGGAAGATCTTCTTCAGTTCGACGAACAGCAACCGCGCCTCCATCAGTTGCTGCTTTTAGTTTTCCGGATATGGGCTGACGGGCCGGCCCCGGGCTGGGCCAGCGTATGGTAGCCGTTTGCGGCGACAGGTAGCGGCTTGGTGACAGCGAACAGACAGCGTCGAGAGTTCCACTGAGTGGCGGCTAGTAGTCAGCGATGTGACATGGGCGTTCCCCAAGCTGTGGATGCGGCGCGTTGACGACGAACCCTCTTAGTCCCAAGTCGCGGTATGGGCATCGGCGG
Organism: Dermacentor variabilis; assembly: GCF_050947875.1. NCBI lineage: Eukaryota > Metazoa > Arthropoda > Arachnida > Ixodida > Ixodidae > Dermacentor > Dermacentor variabilis. Next base: position 175,615,616 of record NC_134569.1, read on the forward strand.
TACACATGGCCGATTTATCCGCAGTGATAGCAGAGCGGGCGGTGGTCGGGGGCTCGCCAAATGTCCGCCTTCCTCGCGTAGGTGCGCCGGGCGACGGGTGGGCGTGCTAGCGGCGGACGACGGGATTGCGGCGTTACAGGGCCCTGGCGCGGTCACCGAGGGGAGCCTCGACGGCATGCGACGGCGGCGTAGCTGATAGCTTCTGGCTGGCGCTGCGGTAATTGAGGTTGCACTTCAGGAACTCCAAGCGATCGCTGAACCTGATCTTTTACGATGACGGTGATGGAGGCCACTTGAGCCTGCGACGAACGCAAGACCTTGCAAAGTTCATCGCGCACAATGGCCCTAATGGTCTCTTGAAGGTCGTCGGAACCGAGCGAGTCCTTGGATGGCATACTGCGGCGTGAGAGCCTGGCGGTTACATTGCCGGGTACGCATTTCTAGAGTTTTCTGGATCGTCGATTCCTCTGCAGAAAACTCAGCTACGGTCTTCGGCGGGTTACGAATAAGTCCGGCGAAAAGGTCTTGCTTGACGCCCCGCATCAGGAAACGGACTTTTTTCTCCTCCGACATTTCCGGGTCGGCGTGCCGGAAAAAGCGAGCCACCTCCTACGTGAAGATTGCGATCGTCTCATTTGGTAGCTGCACCCTGGTTTGTAGTAAATCTTGGGCTCGCTCTTTTCGCACGACGCTTGTAAATGTTTGCAAGAAGCCGCTTCGGAACAGGTCCCACGTCGTTTAGATGGCTTCTCGATTCTCGAACAAGGTCCTGGCGGCGTCTCCCAATGCGAAATATACATGTGGAGCTTCTCGTCACGGTCCCTACTGTTAAACGTAGCGACCCTCTCATACATCTCCAGCCGGCTTTCAGGGTCCTCAAATGTGGAACCGCGGAACGTCGGTCGCTCCCTGGGCTGCTGCTGAACTGTTGGGGCCGCTGCGGCTGCCATTGGGGCTATCTTCTTCGTCATCTCTGGACGATCTTCTCTGACAATATTCTTGGTCGTCTCTGGTAGAATGCCGTGTTCCGTGGGCAGCTGCTGTAGCCGGCGGCTTGCACGATGTTCCGGGACGACGTTGGTGTTGTCTTTGTGGTCCGGGTTTGGATTACGGCTTGTCGGCGGCATCCAGTACAAGAACGTAAAGCACCTCCAGCAGATGTCACGTAGTAGTGACGGTGAAGAAGGCAGCAAAACAGTGATCATAGAAACCAGCGTTTTGTTCGGTGAACTTGTGCCCTCGAAAGCATTACATCACACTACATTATGGGGTTTTAAGTGCCAAAACCACTTTCTGATTATGAGGCACGCCGTAGTGGAGGACTCCGGAAATTTTGACCAGCTGGGATTCTTTAACGCGCACCTAAATCTAAGCACAAGGGTGTTTTCGCATTTCGCCTCCATCGAAATGCAGCCGCCGTGGCCGGGATTCAATCCCGCGATATCGTGCTCAGCAGCCTAACACCATAGCCACGGAGCAACCACGGCGGGTGCCCTCGAAAGCAGGCTACATTCAAAAGAACAACGATAGCGGCGAACACATTCGGCGATCGTAGAAAATTGGTTCAGCTGGTCACGCGCGTCGGCTTTTATACAGCGGTCGTCGAATGTTCCAGACTAACCGCTGGGACCAGCGTGTCTTCAACAAGGTTCTACACATTCGCGTCACGCAATGAAATCAGATAACCAAGGTTCGGCGACAACAGACAAAGGATAGAAGCATCGATAACATTCCAGAAATTAGCGATACACGCAGGCGCGTCCCACGCTGTGCGATAACATTTGTTAGGCGGCGAAACGTAGTCGCCTGATAAAGATAGGCAAGACGTGTCACTATTCTTGCTCAGAGTTTATAACTGACGTTGCAAGCAGTGATGAAGTGGAGCAAACTAAAAATACGCTGCCTTTTTGTGGAGAACTTAGTGACGCCACCGTCTCTTCACTTAAATAAGCGTTAAGCATGTTGGTCGGACCAAAAAAACGTTGGGTCGGACGCGTCCCGGGTCGAAGACCCTACCACAACTGCATGGAGCGTTGACAGGTGTGTGCACTGGGTGACGGAAACAGTTTTCTTCCCGATGGATCTGCAGCCAATAATATGGAAAAAAAAGCGACAGAAACAATGAAAAAGAGACCACAACATGCGGCGTCGAGCAGACGATAGCCACTCAGCCCGCGAGCGCGCCTTAGCCAATGGGCGCTGCTGAAAAAGTCGGAGCTTTAGGAGACGGCAACGTATTTAGGAGAAGCTACCGTATTTTCTAAGTCTTTTGCATCACCCACGGCCCTTGCCAAAGCAGCCGCTGAACCGACTGGCCCATTCTAGTACCCTCTAGTTTCGTGTTGCGGGAACGTGCGGGATATCCCGCGTTTGATGGCTCCGTATAGCGTTCCGGCGGAGTGATGAGCAAGCCAATGTGTACGACGCGAATTTCGGCGGCAGGAGAATTCCGTTCCCTGTAGACGCGAGATTCCCCAGTGTGAACGTGCCTGCATCTCGCGCTAGCATGCTGACCTACATACCGTTCGGGCCCACTAATGTGAACATATATCCTCTTCGAATGCCTCCTTGAATTTGCGGATTCGACAAACAACACAGCTCTCCCTCACTGCGCACTGCTCCGCTTGCGTTACAATTGATCGCCGTGCTGCTGCTGTTCATGTTTAAAGCGCAGGGTAAATTTTAAGCGAACTTGGCGACTCCGGCATAACGTGTCCGACTTCAATGGTCGCCGCCTGGCAGGGTGTAAACGTCGGGCTCGTCGACCGATCAGGGTCACAAGAGCCATCTGTAGTATAGATAAGTAGCTGAAGCTTGGCACTACCGGGTAAGAGAGGTCTTCCCTTTAGCACTGCCGTGGGCTCTGTGCTAAGTGCATGTAAGCTCAAGGCCACATAGGCCGGTCTCCGGCTGTGCTGAAGTTTCGACCTTTTCGCTCTGGCGCATCTCATTCCTGCGTGGCTTGCTGCGCATCTACAACATGCTCGCCTCGTCGCGTTCTCCTTCGTGACAGGTGCAGCATGCGGTTCCTGCTGACATCCATTATAGCGCTTCGTCAGAAACTTTTTTTCCTCCACTTCCACGCGTCCGATATGGAGACGAGCGAAAGGTCTCAAAGGTGATGCGCTACCGGAAATTACAGCTCGAAAATAACTCCCCTGAATGTACCTTCGGTTTTCGTGCGCCATGGGGACCCGTATTATTTATAGTCATACCGAGAAAGCGTTTGCCAAGCGGACCTTGCCTGAGTAAGCGACTCCGTTGAAATGTAGTTTGTGCAGCTTCTTCAACTGTAGTTTGCATGCTTTGTACGCGCTGGCTGGTCTGCGTCGCACTCGTCCACTGCGCCGTGGTGCATGCTTGTGCTCTGAAAGCTGGTATAGGCGGTGTTCGGCCTTCTACTCAGCGTTGCGTACTGCACAGCCCTGATGTGAATTCGAATACGTGTTCGAGCACCCGACAGCCACGCAACGCGTCGTCGTTCTTTCAACAGATCTAATCACGTGCGCAACGAGAGAGCACGTGCATAAAGACACCCATCAACTTGCGCTCCACGAGACCATAAGCCTTCGGATGGTAGGGCGTAGTAGGCAGTTGCTTCAAGGAGAGTAGTCTACTAAACTCCTTTCATGAATATTTACATGAAAGAAGAGCAGCGATGACTGATGATCTCCCTTGGTATACCAACGTGGGATAACATTTCCAGGAGGCACTCTGCAACCTGTCTCAATACAACTGATGGTAGCGCAAGTGCATCAGGATATCCTGTTGAAAGATCGGTCATAGGCAGTATATAACGATGCCCCTGTAAAAAGGTTCAGAGTTTGGCCACAATGAACCGACGATGTCAATACCAACACTCATGAACTGTATCTCGATAGTAGTCATGTTGCCAAAGGGAGGGCGTCCCACCAGGTGACGAGGAACCGTCCTTTCACATATATCCCCAGACTTCAGACACCACTTTGTGTTGTACTGTGCACCATGCCAGCAGAAGTCTCCAGTAACCCTGCTCACTGTTTCTGCGATTTCCTGTTAACCGGCTAAGATGCCCCATCATGATGCCTTCATCTCGCTGTTGTCGTGGCACCGCGAGTAGCTCCAATTGCTTCTGAGAAAGTAATTTGTGCTTGCGGAACAGCATCCCTTCTCGAATGAATAACACCGTTTCCTGCTGGTTCGACACGACTCTCTTGCCAACAGCCTCGAAACAATTTATGAGGGTTTCATCGTCCGCATGATATTTTTAAAGCGTCTCGCTTCCTACGCGCAAGCAGGAAGTGACATCAAAGGTAAGCTGGTATTTTCCACAGCCTTTGTTCCCGCTATTCTTCTGTGTATTCCGTGCATTATCTCCCCGTCGGAGATAATTTCCAATGTGTCGTCCTCTAGCAAATCCATGGGTTTCGCTTGGGAGGCCTTAAGATCACCAGAGACTCTCTGCACACCGTTATCACTATTCTTGTAGCCCCAGTTCCTCCTGTGTCTTTGCTCGGTCTTCATGCGAGCGTTGTAGTGAAGTTCTGACTCGCTGTGAGGTAACGTGGGTACTAATACCACGCCTTTGATGTTTTACAAGATCACATCATCCAGTGGGTACGCCTTGCATTTCACGAGTACCACACCTAGCGAAAAACGGACTCTACAGAAAGGCTGGCTTCTGGAATATACCACACACTACGATCCACTAGATACACTGGGCTTGCTATTGCAGTAAATTTCTCTTTAGGCACTAACACTTATCGTACGACAACTGTGTTGCAGCCAGTTTCCCCTAGCACTCTAACTCGGCTTTTTTTTTCCAGATACCCTTTGCCAATAGGCATGTCCCCGTTTCCAGCAGCTGTAACAGCTCCCCTCACGGTAGCTTTCACCACGAGAATCTCTCCATCTCGTAGAACGACCTAACCCTGGTTCCTTGTTGAGCTTGCATTTATATAGTTTACAGAGACTATACACGATGCTTCTTCCTTGTCCACCCTTCCGGTGGAAAACTTCTCAATGCTATATCCGACTTTCGATTTCGTTCATGCGCTGGGGAGCACTCGCAACCAACACTCAGTCGCTCTATGAACTTGCTTGTGACACAGCAAACAGCGGTTTGCGCTCTTCTCACAGGCTGCGTTTACATCGCAGGCTCCTCCGTCGACGCCGACAGCCTGGCTTCCTAGACGACAAGTTGTTTTTTTACGTTCGAGAGCGCCGGCGCTTCCACAAAGCTGTTAGCGATCTTAAATAGCAAACTGAGTGTCTTACGATTTCTTTCCTTCAGAAAGATTCTGAGTGCTGGGGAACAGCCTGTCATAAACTGCCCGCTTATGATTACTTCGCTCAAGCTAGAATAGCTTCTCTCTGTCTTGCCCATTTTTAGCCAACAGTCAAAGTTGCAAGAAATTCTTCCAGCATACTGCAGGGCGGACTTGCTGTCTTCTGGCTTGGCTTGACGAAGTTTCTCCCGATAACCTGCTGCAGTGTACCGGAGCCGCTGCAGTAATACCGCTCTTAGCCGATCACAGCTTAGCGCAGCTGTTAGATCTAACCGGGTTATCACCGTTAGAGGCTCTCCGGTCATGCATTAGCTATTTGAAAATGCCCACTTCTCACGGGGCCACCCTTGACACGTGGCGACCTGTTGAAACCATTGCAGGTACGCGTCAAGGTGGTCATGTGCTTTATTGAAGGGCAATATCAGTTTATGAGGAATGCAGTCTTAAACAAAATGCACCCGTGGTATTGATGCCTTATCCTTCTGGCTCATCAGCCTCAGCTGACTGAAGTTTGTACTGTCCTCAAGTCGAAGCTTCAGGTCTAGGATCTTCCCCTCTTGTTTTTGAGCTTTCTGTTGCTGATATAAAAGTATCTGTGGCCACTCTAAGCTTTCTTTTGGGGATTTGGCGTCCTCATGCAACAATTTTATACGCAACTTCGCTCCAATGATCGCTCCTCTACTCAAGCTAATGGTTACCGGTACCTCTTTCACATGACCTGACTACTGCGAGTGAGCTTATCAAACCCTTAAGCAACAGCTTACTTCAAGACGGGTGATTCACCACTTCTATGCCTGAAGTTCCGCTGTACTCCATACTGACGCAAGCGCACAAGTTATTGGAGCAGTACTTCTGCAACTTAATGCTGCTTTTGGTTATCAAGTCCTGGCATACATCAGCCGCGCACGTTCTCCAGCTGACCACTACTAAACTATCTATGAGCAATACTGCTTGACTATTCATTGGTCAATTCGGGCATATCGCCCCTACCCTTTTCACCGCTACTTCATCTTCGTCACTGTCCATCATGCTGTGTGTTGCATGTCAACACTGAAAAATGCGTCAGAACACTTACGACGTTGGATAGTGCGCTTGCTTAAATATGAGTTTGCAATACCATACAAGCATGACCAACATCATTACGATGCAGTAGAATTGTTTGCTTGTCCACTCTCACTGTGTTCCGTTAACGCGTCATCAGCTTCTCCACCACGTCGTTCTGGCACTAGGCCTACAACAGCTCCTACTAAAGTTCTTGGACCAAATTTCGCTTTTGTCACGCTCTGATGTCCTTTTACTTCAAAACACACTCTTACTGCTGAAGCGAACCACCCAACAGCCCTTTGAGACACCTGTTTCACAATTATGTGATCAAAATGGTGCACAGCACCACTACGTTTAGCATTCTATGGGCATGGGCATTTTGTACGTCCCAGTCCTCCCTCGCTGTCTTCTCCTTCGATTATTAAAGGCGCATCACTACGACTTATTGGTTGGTCCCGTATGCTTCCTCTAGACCTATGACCGCATCAAGCTGCGCTACTTTGGCCTGGCCTATATGTTGCCTATGGAGACGCTCAATGGCGACATGATCAAGGCAACACCGACGGTCGCACCCGAAGTCCAGGTTGACAAGATCGACAGCCGACTAGCCCACCTCTGGGGAGCCAAGACATCCCTACACCCAAGATGGAAGAAGCAAAGGCACAACCAAAGCTTCGTAAGAAGATCGCACACTTCAATCGCCAGCTAGAAGAACATTGCCGGAGTTTAAGCCGCCAACAGTAGTACGACATCTGCAACGCAGTCGCAGGGAAGCTCCACAATGTCAGCACGTGGCGTCTCCTTCGTCACTTCTTGGGGGATACGTCGAGCAAGTCTGCTCAGCGAACAAACGAGCAAACCTGCAATGCATTTTGCACAAGGAATGGGCTACCACGAGCGATCAACAGCTCGTGACACGCCTGCTAGATAAGTACTTATCTCAACGACCCGATGTCCAACACGGAGATTACACTGGAGAGACAAATGTGACAGTCGATGAAGAATTTCACGAGTCAGAGATCCGTGCAGCCCTCCATGACCTTAATGGCAAATCAGCACTTGGTCCCGACAAGGTTACGAACAAGACACTACGAAACCTCGATGATGCCTCAGTAACCGCTGTTACGGCATACGTCAACAAGTGCTGGCGAGCAGGTCGCATCCCAGAGGCGTGGAAACGCTCTAAGGCAGTACTTATACTGAAGCCAGGCAAGCCGTCCAGCCTCGCTCACTTGCGGCCCATTTGCCTCACATCCTCCGTTGGCAAGGTGATCGAGCACGCGTTCCTGTCCCACATTAACTGCCAGCTCAAGGACACTGGAGCCTACCCACCCACTATGGTGAGCTTCCTGTCACACCTCCCCACTCAAGACGTCATGCTCCAACTCTACCACCAGATTATCAACGACGCAACTAGCGGCAGCAGGGCCATCCTGGGCCTAGATCTGGAAAAGGCATTTGATAATGTAGAACATGCTGCAATCCTGAGCCGAATAAACAAGCTCAGCATGGGCGAGCGAAGCTACAACTACATCAGAAACTTCCTGTCGCGCCGCAAAGTCACCCTTGCGGTCGACAGCTTGACATCTGATGAACATGTACTAGGACGCACCGGCACTCCTCAAGGGTCGGTCATATCCCCGCTCTTTTTCAACCTCGTTATGCTGGGTCTCCCGGTACCAGCTCGACGAGATTGTCGGCCTCCATCATGCCCTGTTCAGATGACATCACCCTGTGGGTCGACAAGGGCACTGACGGTCAGATAGAATCCGCCTTACAAGCAGCGGACTCCGCAGTTGAAACCTACCTCCAAGATACAGGTCTCCCACTACCTCCACTCAAACCGGAGCTGCTCGTCTACAGCCCGTGCCGCCGGCCCAAGCGTACAGGCGAATCACGACAATGTGACGAAATAATCTTCTATACGCAAAAAAGCACCTGTGTTCCCCGAGTCTCGAAGATACGCATCCTCAGTATGCATATAGTAGCCAACGGGTGAAAAATAGATGCTATCCGCAAAATCGAAGGCAAGCTCACAGCGGCTACCCGCCTGATCAAACGCATTACAAACAAGCAGATGGGCATGAAGGAGGACAGCGTCATGCGTCTGCTACACTCTTTCGCAATCAGTCACATTACTTATGTGGCTGCGTTCCACAACTGGAACATCACGAAAGGGAGAAAATCAACACCCTTATACGCAAGACTTAAAAGATCGCCCTTAAGCTACCGGAGTCCACAAGCACTGCTTTTCTGCTGCAGCTGGGGGTATACAACACTCTTGAGGAAATCGTGGATGCAAAAAGAGCCTCGCAACTCGAACGCATGTCCCTGACTGCCACGGGCTGGTACATCCTGCAGAAACTTGGCTTCAGTTACCACGTCTAACACGGTCGGAAACAGCTCATTCCACTCGACCTCAGCGACACGTTAATCGTCGCCCCTATCCCTCGAAACATGCACCCTCAATATAATCGAGGCCGCCTCCAGGTACGTGCCAAGGCACTGCTGCGCTCTATGGGCGGGGAGAAGACTACGCGCTTCGTAGACGCGGCAGAATATACACGATAACACCGGTTCACGGCGGTAGTAGTGGGCGTTAACTACCGGCTTACGCACGCGTGTAGTGTCGCAATGGAATACCTAGAAACAGCGGAAGATGTAGCAATTGCACTTTCGCTTACCGATCCCTTATGCGAGGTAGTTTTTAGCGACTCACAATCCGCAGTTCGCAACTACGGAGGGGGGGGGGGCGGCGCATTTCCTCCGAAGCTCTCAAGATCCAGAAGAAAGCTGGTCGACAGCAGTTCGATAACACCACAATCATGTAGTTGGATAACACCGCAATCATGTAGTTGTAGCTGGATTGCCACGGCCATCGCGTCAACGCACACGGAATTCGTCCGCTCCCGACCAGCGTCACAGCCATGCATGAGTTTCCTCAGCCATCCACCACCAGGCAACTGCGCCAAATTCTTGGCTTAGCTAGCTAACACCGCCGCCTCATCCCTTGCTGCGCCCATGCACTGCAGCTTCTACACGACCTTCTCTCGGGCCTCTAGACACCGAATACTCCCATGGCCTCGAACGATCCCGTTGTCCCCGCGTCTACAGTCATCAAAGAAACCATTGCCCGCGCGACGCTCCTCGTCCACCCTATATGCGTCGCCCCAACATCTGTCATGGTTGAAGCATCCGACAACGCGGTTGGCGCAGTCTTACAGCAATTCGTTGCTTGCGCTTGGCAGCTCATCGCCTTCTTTTCCAAGAAGCTGGTGCCCCCTAAGCACCGCTACATCACGTTCGTCCGAGAGCTGCTCACCATCTATTTGGTTGTGAAGCGTTTTCGACATTTTCACGAGGGACGCTCCTTCCATGTACGTACCATGCGATATGCAATGAGATCAACGAACATTTTCGCCACCAACTGAAGGCTGTACCCATGGCTTCGACTTTTCCCTCATCACGGATCGAGCTCTTTATTTTCGTTATGCTTGGCATCGGCGCCGCTTTTCGCGGTGACTCTTGCAACAGCACCGCTGAGTTTACGTTTGGCACCACTTTACGAGTTCGTCACGAATTCTTCGACTACTAACCCACCGTACCTGCTAACGTTTCCGACTATGCCTAACGTCTGCGCTGGCCTATGCGTACTGCCGTACTGTCCCCTCCCCCCGACAACGATGTTTGTCCCGGTGTGTATGCGTCAACCCTGGCCTTCACGACTGCACACACGTCTTTGTGCGCCTCCACGCCGTCCGTCCTCGGATACCGCCCTTGTTCGATAGTCCGTTCAAGTTACTCAAGCGTGCACCTGAACACTTTTTATTGCTCATCAACGGCCGGGAAGAGACGCTCTCCGTCGACTGTCTGAAGCCTGCCTATTTCTACTCTGACGCTTTAGCCAATTCTGCCGTCACTTTCCCTCCGCACCAGGCCACTTCTACTGTCCTAGCGTGTTTTCAAATCAACGCCATCCACTCTTCGCCGTTCGCCCTGCTCACGGCTTCCTCGCTAGAACGGCAGCCTTGTTACACACTAACGTGCCACAATAATCCGGTCACAAAAGACAACGCCGACACGCCGAGCTCGCTGACGGCACGCAAGTAGTGGAATCGGCGGAAGGCTTCCGCCTGACAGAGCGGGCTCGTCAAAAAAAGATATAATTTGTGGACGGCAAGCACCAGCGTCTGTCTGGTTTTTCTTCGCCTACACATTCTCTCTTTATTCTCGCTTTAGCCACTCGCTCCACGTGTTTTTGTGTAACTCTGGCAAGGAGTTCACTTCTCAAATTCCAGAGGAAGCTCATCGAGCCACTGACATTGTGCACAAATTCACATCTACGTATCATCCGCAAATCAACGGTCTTCCACCGAATGCCGTCTCGTATGACTTCAGTGTACGTCCGTCCTGACCACACTGTGTGGTATAGAATTATTTTTTTTTGACGTTGGCACCTAATACTGCCATTAAACGGACTGCCGGCTACAGTTCATTTTTTCTTGCGTATGGAGCATCTCAATCCTTCGTATTTGACAGAGTATCCTTTTACCATCTTGTTCACTTGCCGCTTCCCCCCTAGAAATGTCTGCTACCCGAGTTGCAAATTGCCGTAAAAGCGCCAGGCACGGAAAGCCCGGAAGCTACCCAAGCTGAGAGGAAACATCAGTGCAATAGCAAACACCGCGACATCAGTTTTCTCTGTGGAGACCAACTCCTGCTTCAGACTCCAATCCCAAATCCTCGCTTTTGCCAGGAGTTCCAATAAGCGCTACATTGGTCAGTACGCCGTTGTAGAACAAATTTCTGCTGTGAATTATCTCGTCGTCCCTGTAAACTGCGTCATTGAGGGCCCTCGCCGGAGCATACAAATGAGTGACATTTCCAGGATGAAGAATTTTACTCCCTGTTCAGATGTTTTCTAAGCTGCAGCCAGGTTGCCCGCGTATTTACGACGGAAGCAAGTTAGTTTGAGCACTATAAACATACTTCATTTATTACAAGTGCAGATCAATCATTACCGGCCGTGGTTTCTCAGTGGCTATGGTGTTGGGCTGCTGAGCATGAGGTCGCGGGATTGAATCCCGGCCGCGGCGGCCGCATTTCGATAGGGGCGAAATGCGAAAACACCCGTGTACTTAGATTTAAGTGCACGTTAAAAAACCCCAGGTGGTCGAAATTTCCGGAGTCCTCCATACAGCGTGCCTCATAATCAGCATGTGGTTTTGGCACGTAAAACGCCATAATTTTAATTTTTTTAGATCAATCATTATCCCTGATCGTCTGCTTCCTTGCGCATAAGCGCGCAGTTTTGCTTTCCATGCGTTAGCATTCTTACGGGACTTCACACACTTTCTGGTATCTATCTGTCTATAGACTCTCACGTTGATGTAACGGTCAACAACACAGTAACAACACTGCGAATGATGAAACTAACTCTTTTATTGGGCGAACGTGTACGCCTATAAGCAAGTGACATTCAAAGCACTACGATAGTGGCGAACAAATTAGGCCATCGTCGAAAATCTGATCAGTGGGGAAAGCGCGCCGGCTTCCATACATAGGTTGTCGAAGGTTACAGGGAAATCATTGGTGCTCGCGTGTCTTCCAGATAGTACTACACAATTTGCGGCACCCCTACAATGAGATTACACAAGGTTCGATAATAATAGACAATGGATAGAACCATCTACGCCATTCCAGAAACTTAAGGTACATGCAGGTGCGTCCTGCTCAGAGCGATAAAGTTTACCATTTATTAGAGGGTGAAACGCATTCATCGGAGAAAGATTACCCAGTACCCTTGCCTGTATATATGTTTGTATGTTCGCACCTAACTTTTCTTCCCCTATCTGAGTCAGTGGGTAGTCCGTGGTAGAATGGTTAACGCATCGGTCTGCTGTGCCGCGGCAACAGCGTTCGAAACCAGCTATCAGGACAATATGGGTCACTGAGCGTATGCCATCGCCCACATAAGTGCCGCCCGTCAACGAGCATATTTCACGCTGCCATGGGTCACTGTACGGGCCCGTGTAAGCACCGCTATTAGGAGAAACTCCTTGACGTCGACTTGCAGCGAAGGGGATCCGTCACTATATTTGTGCAGGTCATCAATGGATCTATTTGATGCCAACTTGGCTCAATGGGTATGTGCTATAAGGAGTGTCGTTCTTCAGTGAAGGTATTTGATACCAACATGGGCAATTAGATATGAGCCAATGAATATTTGGCGCTCTACGATGACTTAAAACTCCCCTGAAATTTTCCCATGCGGAGCTGAATGGAATCGATTTCTCAAGGGTTCGTGAAGGACAGCAAGCCGACGCATTCAAAGATGCGCGACAAATGCACAGGGTATATGCCGTTTAATTGAACGCCTTTTGGCCAACGCATTAGCGAGTTGCGCCATGAATGCAAAGGGTCGGGGCCGCTGTCCAAGGAACCTCTCACCGACTTGGGTCATAGAGTATATGCCACTGAGTATGCAACAAGCGCAAAAGTGAATCCCGCTACAGCACACGCTGCGTGCATAACTCGTTTCGACGGTGGCAGTACGTTGTGTCGCCATATTCAGTCTATATCCCGAATAGTCTATATTGAGCAAATATATATATATATATATATATATATATATATATATATATATATATATATATATATATATATATATATATATATTTCATAAGAAGCCAACAAACACCGACACCAACAAGGACAACATAGGGGAAATTACTTGTGCTTAATAAATGAAATAAAGAAAGGATAAATTAAAGGAAATTAAAGTGGATGAGGAAGCAGCGCCGCAGTAGCTCAATTGGTAGAGCATCGCACACGAAATGCGAAGGTTGTGGGTTCGGTTCCCACCTGCGGCACGTTGTTTTTTTATCTACTTTAATTTCCACTAATCTATCGTTTATTTATTTCATGTATTAAGCACAATTTCCACCATGTTGTCTTTGGTGTCATTGTTTGTTGGCTTCTTATGAAATGACTAATAAAAATCGGGACTCTCGTTTATTACATAACGAGGGTCTCGAATCCGGCAACATTGATGCCTTCAGGTAGCATGTGTGGGTTTATTGACCAGTTGCCTTCACCAAAAAGATCACGTTCTCGTGACGCCTACGGCAAAAAGGGCGTTCCACGTCCGCCGCCAAGATCTGTGAGTGGTGGCGCTGGCTAACACTCCAAGGGTTCTACTAGTACACATAAATACCCAAGAAAGTGCATGGGGAAAAAGCACCGCGGTAGCTCAATTGGTAGAGCATCGCACGCGAAATGGGAAGGTTGTGGGTTCGGTTCCCCCCTGCGGCAAGTTGTTTTTTTTCATCCACTTTAATTTCCATTAATTTATTGTTTCTTTATTTCATTTATTAAGCACAAGTAATTTCCCCTATGTTGTCCTTGGTGTCAGTGTTTGTGGGCTTCTTATGAAATGACTAAGAAAAATCGGGACCCTCGGTTAACCCCCTCTCTTCTCGACTATATATATATATATATATATATATATATATATATATATATATATATATATATATATATATATATATATTGTTACGTGTAGAAAGACAGAGACGAAAGAGGCTATTAGGAGGCTATTTAGACTGGTTTAGAGCCAGAGCGCCAGGCAGACAGTCACTCACTCCAAGGGCAGACACCAACTTCGTCATCGTTTTCGCGGCCGCTCGTCTCTCGGGTATCGACCGATAATATCATAATACTACCCCCCGGCGGCAGAAGCACCGTCACGGTGCTTTTAAATATCTGAGGCACGTGGAGAGTTGTAGGGCTTGAGTCGGGTGACATGGACAATGTCACTGGTTGTCACACCGGAGGAAATAGTTGGCGTGGCTAGAACAATTTCACTGGTGACATCGGTCACTCGGCGGAGCACGCGATATGGGCCGGTATATCAGGAAAGCAGTTGCTCACAAAGGCCAACTTTACGCGATGGTGACCAAAGCAACACGAGGGTGCCGGGCGCAAAATGGACATCGCGGTGGCGGTGGTCGTAGCGTCGTTTCTGTTTGTCTTGAGAGAGTTGTAGACGAACGCGCGCAAGTTAACGAGCATGGTCAGCAAGGGTGATTGCATCACGGGCATAAGCGCTAGTTGAAGCTGTGGTGGACGGAAGCACGGTGTTTAGTAGTAGCGTCGGTTCGCGGCCATACAATAGGTAAAACGAGGAAAAGCCAGCAGTTTCCAGACGGGAAGAGTTGTATGCGAAGGTAATGTAGGGTACAGCCAGGTCTCAGTCACGGTGGTCGTCTGAAACGTATTTGGATAGCATGTCTGTAAGGGTGCGGTTCACACGCTCAGTGAGGCCGTTCGTTTGAGGGTGGTAGGAGGTAGTAAATTTATGCTGAATGGAGCAGGCCCGCATGATGTCGTCAATGACTTTCGCCAAAAACGTACGGCCACGGTCTGTTAACAATTGACGCGGAGAACCATGCATCAAAATGATATCGTGTGGAAGGAAGTCCGCAACATCAGTTGCGCAACTGGTCGGAAGAGCGCGGGTCACGGCGTAGCGGGTTGCCTAGTCAGCTAGCCGCGACTGCAAGCCACTTGTTTCCTGATGTAGATTCCGGAAATGGGCCGAGAAGGTATAAGCCAACACGATCGAAGGGCTCGGCAGGGATGCCGAGCGGCTGCAGGTAACGCGCGGGGGGGCTGGGAAGGCTTCTTGCGTCGTTGGAAAAGTTCACAAGCGGCGACGTAACGTCGTACGGAACGGCCAAGGCCCGGTCAGAAAAAACGGCGACGTACACGGTCATAGGTTCGAGATACGCCGACGTGCCCTGCCCTTGGTGCGTCGTGGAGCTTTTCTAGAACGGTTGAGCGGGGGTGTTTAGGTATGACGAGTAGGAAGTCAGAGCCGTCCGGATAAAGGTTACGACGGTGCAGAGTACCGTCGCGGAGGACGAAGAGGCGTAGAGCGGCGTCGGGCGGAGAGTGTTCAAAACGGTCGATGAGTCCTCTGATGTTGGCGTCACGACGTTGCTCGTCGGCGAAATGAAGCAGCTGCGACACAGAGAATACACAAGCAGCACTGGTAATATTGCAGGAGTCAGGGTCGTCAACAGGGTAACGCGACAGGCTGTCAGCGCCTTGGCGCAGGCGGCCAGACTTGCAGACCACAGAATACGAAAATTCTTGTAGTCTCAGAGCCCATCGACCAAGCCGGCCTGTAGGATCTTTTAGGGATGAGAGCCAGCAGAGAGCATGATGGTCAGTGACTACGGAAAAAGGGCGACCGTAGAGGTAAGGACGGAACTTCGCAACGGCCCAGACTACAGCAAGGCATTCTCGTTCCATAATGGAATAGTTGCGCTCTGATGGTGCTAGGAGGCGGCTCGCACAAGCAATAACGCGATCCTGGCCACGCGGACGCTGGGCTAAGACGGCACCTACGCCATGACCGCTGGCATCTGTACGCAATTCTGTAGGGGCATCAGGGTCGAAGTGGGCGAGAATGGGTGGTCAGGAGAGAAGAGTGACGAGACGAGAGAAGGCGGCGGCTTCTTCAGTACCCTACGAGAATTGTACGCCTTTCTTCAAAAGATTAGTGAGGGGTCTAGCAATTGCCGCAAAATCTTGAACAAAACGACGAAAGTACGAGCATAGCCCGACAAAACTTCGAACGTCTGCGGCTGTCTTCGGATCGGCAAGTCTCGGACAGCATGAGTTTTGTCGGGATCAGGCTGTACTCCGGAAGCATCAACGAGGTGACCCAGAACAGTAACTTGGCTGTGGCCGAAACGACATTTCGACGAGTTAAGTTACAGCTTCGCCTTTCGAAATGCATCAAGTATAGTTAGACGCTCAACGTGAGTGTCGAACGTGGGCGAGAAGACGATGACGTCGTCGAGGTAGCAGAGACAAGTGGACCATTTGAAACCACGGAGCAAGGAGTCCATCATACGCTCAAATGTGGCAGGGGCGTTGCATAATCCAAACGGCATTACGTTAAGTTGGTATAGGCCATCAGGTGTGATGAACGCGGTTTTTTTCTGTGTCCATATCGTCAACAGCAATCTGCCAATATCCACAACGAAGATCGATAGAAGAGAAATAGCTGTAACTGTGGAGGCAGTCAAGGGCGTCGTCTATACGTAGGAGCGGGTAGACGTCCTTCTTAGTAATGTTGTTCAGATGGGGGTAGTCTACACAGAAGCGCCACGTGCCATCCTTCTTCTTAACCAACACTACAGGTGACGCCCAGGGACTCGAAGAAGGCTCAATGATGTTTTTGTCTGGCATTTTGTTGACTTCGCTTTGAATGACTCGGCATTCCGACGCAGAAACTCGATACGGTCGTCGGTGAATAGGAGCAGCATCGCCAGTAAGAATCCGATGCATGACCGCGAGCGTCTGGCCTAAAGGGCGATCGTCGAAGTCGAAAATATCTCTGTAGGACGATAATACTTGGCAAAGGTCTTGAGCCTGCGCAGAAGACAGGTCCATCGCAACCATTTTCTGTATCTTGGGACTTGGGATCGGCGGCCGAGGGTGGCATGATGGGCCTGCTAAGCTCACAAGAAGCATCGGTTGATAGCGCTGCCACGTGATGGTCGCCGAGACAATCAACGTTGGCAAGGCAAATACATTGCGGTAGAATTTGCTTTGCCAATCCAAAATTAAAGATAGGTATGCGAGTGCGGTTCGCAGTAATAGTAAGTATACTGTGAGGCACGGTAACGTCATACTGTAGTGGAATGTGGGGTAGAGGAGGGACGAGGTACCAGCCATCAGGGACTGGTGGGGAAGACAAGAGTTTAGGCTATTGATTTTGTCGGCAGGCGAATAAAGCCGGTGGGGCGTAGGCGGCACTGGGGTGCGTCAGAAGGTTCTGCGAGAATCGGCAACTCAAGGCGAAGGGTACTGGCAGAGCAGTCAATAAGAGCAGAATGCGCGGAGAGAAAATCGAGGCCGAGAAAGAGGTCGTGGGGACAATGAGCAATCACGGTGAAGAGGACAGGAGTGTGGCGGCCGGCGATGCTAACACGTGCAGTACACATGCCGATGATAAGCACAGTACCGCCATCCGCAACGCGGGCGACGCATGCGACGCTGGTGTGAGGAGCTTGTTCAGTCGCCGACGGAAGGCAGCACTCATAATAGAAAGATTTGCCCCTGTATCGATGAGTGCCGTGACAGGATAGCCATCATCGTCAACGTCAAGAAGGTTTTGGTTCGTGTTTAACGTGAGCAGGGGATTTGAGGGCAGTGTCGATAACGCAGCTTCACCTCCAGAAGCTGGCTTGTTTTCGGCAACGTCTCGACAATCTACGCCATCATTAAAGAATGCCGTCGCCTTGAACAAGCCAAGAGCCGCCGTATCACGCACCACATCACGCGGCTACCCAACACCACTGCTACGTCGACATGCGAGGGTCGACCGCGTCAGGCCACAATATGTGACGACGTCACCCGTATTGTTCGCCGCGAGCTCGAGGCTGCTGTTCGCCAACTTTCTCCACGACGCCTCCCGATCCGCCAGCAACCACGATTGCCATGATTCAGGCCGTAGTCAGGCAGGAATTTGAGAACATGGGTCTGAACTCCGTGTGTTCAACATCTACACCCAGCGTTCCCCAGTTCTCTACAGGCCCTCCTCGTCCCCGACAGTCCTTTTCTACCACATCTGGCCGCAACGCGTCCGAATGGCGTACCCCTGATGACAGACCAATCTGCTTCCACTGCTGTCGCATCGGCCACGTCGCTCGTCACTGCCGCAACCGATCGCCACCGCCTCCTCGGACACACGCCGCCACTTATACCCAGCACCTCCACCAGAATGTTACGCGTAGAAGGACACAGACGAAAGAGGCTATTTACAGACTATTTACACGGGACTGCAGGCAGAGCGCCAGGCCGACATTCACGCGCGCCAAGGGCAAAGACCCACTTAGTCATCGTTCTCGCGACGGCTCGTCTCCCGGGTATCTACCAGTAATATCGTAATACTATGTGTATATATATATATATATATATATATATATATATATATATATATATATATGTGTGTGTGTGTGTGTGTGTGTGTGTGTGTGTGTGTGTGTGTGTGTGTGTGTGTGTGTGTGTGTGTGTGTGTGTGTGTGTGTGTGTGTGTGTGTGTGTGTGTGTGTGTGTGTGTGTGTGTGTGTGTGTGTGTGTGTGTGTGTGTGTGTGTGTGTGTGTGTGTGAAGCGCCAACTGCTAGCCGATCACAGTGTCAAAGCCCAGTGACAAAGTATGTTGCGAAATTTGGATGGCGCCACGTCGCGGCATATGCCGCTGCCGTTCCTCAAGGCAGATGTATTCGCGGCAAGAAGCACCGTTTCAGTGTCTGGCTTGACTGCCTGTGGCATTGATCAAAGTTCGCGGCATATTTCGTCACGTGGTCTTTGCGTTTGATGGTATAGCGGGGCCGCCTATCTTGTGCTACTGGTGCGCACGGCTTCGATTGTGCGTGAATTGAGCGTCGCAAACCGACGACCAAGTTCTCTAATTACACTAATTGGCAGTATTTCGACAAAATCGGGATGCATTGAAATTTGACAGCATCTAACTTTGCTATTTAAACTGCTCGGAAACCATAATTTATTCCAAATTTTAATCATGAACCAGATTTATTCCGGTACTTTCAAGACGGCGTATTCGATCTGATTTTCCACCCTATTACGTTACTTTGCGTGTCTTCAAACTGATAGAATATTTCGAGGTATTTAGTGCATATAGGTTCTTTTAAAAAAGCGCGCAAGGAATTAGCGCTCGTGTTCTTCTGCGGGGAGACGTGAATTTTCAATGTTCATCCGGTTTAGACATAATCTAAACTATCGCAATATATGTTTAAGCAGACAATATTGTCTATTTTTAGCGCCTGGATCAAGCATACTTTTTTTTTGCTTTCAGACGCCAAATTAAGTCGCTATACAAAACCCAAAATGAAACACTGACAGCAACACAGTGCTATCCAGGAGGTGGTAAGCATTTTGTTCCTTCACACTACCTTGCATTAGTTGCATGTATTAGGTCAAGGCGTTCTTGTACTAATGCTTGTTCTATCCCTGTAAGCAATCTATAAGACACACACAGATTGTTATGTTCAAATAGCATGCCAAGCGAAACAATTTTCAGGACTATGAAAACTTTCGTGGAAGTTCAAATTATGTGCGATGTAATAACACATGATGGCATTAAAGATAATGTCGGTGTCGTTTAAACTAAGCAGGAAATCTACAATTTGTTTTTTTAGGCGTGTGTATAAGCGGTTCTTGTGAAGAATGTCAGTAGTGCAAAGTGCATCGGTGCTTGCACGATTATTACAAGATTGACAATGCATTTCGCTGCATATTTTTGCAAATTAACTATATTCTGGGGTTGTGCACACCAGAACCAACATATGATTATAAGGCACGCCGTTGTCGGGGACTCCAAGTTAAATTGACACGCTGAGGTTCTTCACCGTGCATCGAATGCACGGTGCACTGGCATTTTGAGACTTCGTCCCCATATGAAATGTGGCGACCACGCCAGAACCGATTCCGCACCCTCGGGCTTAAACGCGCAACGCCTATGCCACTACAGCGCGAGTTGGAGGAGGGTCAATAAACAAGTCTCCACCTAACTAGTCCATGCAAGCGATCTTAAGGAATTCCACAGCATAAACAATCTTCGAATATAACAAGGACATGCCCATTTACATAGCCCTCAGTGTATGGAGAATGCCTGAGGGAAAGAAAAAACAAATTCACCACATCTGTTAATAATCAGCACCAGCAGCCTATTTTGTGCCCACTGCAGCACGAACGCCGCTCCCAGCAGTCTCCAATCAGCTCTCTCTTGGGCTAACTGATTCATAATTGCGCCTGCATGTTCCCTAATTTCATCACCTCACCTAATTTTCTGTCGTGCACAACTGCGCTTCCGTTCCTTTCGCAGGCATTCTGTAACTTTAATGGTGCACCTGTTAGCTCACCTACTCAACAGATATCCCGCCCACCCGCATTTCTTTCTCTTAATGGCAGCTAGAACATCGGCCTTCCCGGTTTCCTCTCTGATCATTTCCTCCTGATGTCTCCCTGTCTCTTAACGTTCCGTTAACCATTTCTCGTTCCAACGCTCTTTGTGTGGTCCTGAACTTGTCCTTGAGCTTTGTTACCCTCCAAGTTTCTACCCCATGTGTTAGCGCCGGAAGAATGCAATCATTGTACACATTTCGTTTCAGTGACAGAGCTAAGCCTACAGTCAGCATTTGGTAATGCTTGCCGTATGCAGTCCAAACGGTTTTTATTCTTTTGTAAATTTGCTTCTCATGGGGGGGAGGTGCGGGGGGGGCAGGGTCTCCTCCGTGTAATAGACCTAGATAAACATATTCGCCTACATATTTTTGAGGCCGACTAATTATTATGAATTACTCGCCGTGGTTGCTCAGTGGCTATAGTGCTGGGCTGCTGAGCACGAGGACGCGGGATGAAATCCCGGCCATGGTGGCCGCATTTCGATGGGAGCGAAATTCTAAAACGCCCGTGTGCTTAGATTTAGGTGAACGTTAAAGAACCCCAGGTGGTCGAAATTTCCGGAGTCCTCCACTACATCCTGCCTCATAATCAGGAAGTGGTTTTGGCACGCAAAACCCCATAATTTTTTTAATTATGTTGAATTCTTGTTTTTTCATAGTTAGCATTAGTTATATTACTTCAACACGTAACGTCTTCGCCAAGGTGACTTATTGTGGCGGAAAAAGCAACCCCACGCTGGGAAGCCGTTGGTAGTATGCGATGGGTCTCAGCTGGACCACCTGATTCGTACTTTCTGTGATATCAGACGAAATTTATTTCGACAGGACGGGAAAAGGAGGACACATCGCTGATGTCAGCAAAGTGTTGTCCTCCTTGCGTTCTTTCAAAATAAGTGTCTGTCGATTTCCCGGAAAGGTTCGTATTGCATATTTCGGTATGGTCTTAATTCCGGGCACCGTGTTATAAGGCCATGTAGTAGTGATTGAATGATACAGTGTTAAAACTGCGAATGACGAAACTAACTTTCTTACTGGGCAACGTGTGTGCACAAAGCATGTGACAGTCAAACGAAAGCAAAAGCGGCGAACACGGCCGGCAATCGCCGAAATCTGATCTGCCGGTCAAGCGCGTCGGCTTTTATACATGACTCATCGAAGGTTCCACATTAATCGTTGGTGCTCGCGTGTCTTCCTGAATATTCTGCACAATTCGCGTCACAGATGCAATAAGATTAGACAAGCTACAGTGAGAACGGAAAACAGGAAGAAACATGGATTACCTGCGAAAAACGTCTAATACATGCGGGCGCGTCCCGCGCTAATCGATAATATTTGTTAGATGGTGAAAAGCGCTCACCCGAAAAATGATGAAGAAGTGCACATGTCAAAATCAATAGCATTGATAGGTCACTTCATGCTTGGGTGATATACGTACTTTCGCGAAGCAAGAATAAACAGATTTATTTTGTTGTTACAGCATCAAGTAGCATAGCGTTGCCCGAACAAACGATACTCTGTGGCAGATTTAGGCTTCATTCACAGATATTAGTGGTTTATTTTTTTTTCACTCAGTCGCAGTATTTTTGTATGCCTGCAGCGTTTGCACTTAATTAAAACTTAGTTCATTTTAAAAATTTATACATCTTTACCTTGACCTGCGAAATTAGTCACGACAGTTCTTTTTTACCTAAGTTCAAGTACTCAGAAATATTGATGTTGCTGTATGCGCTCCTACTGCTGCATCTGTATTTTGTTGCAAGCCGCATATTGTGCATATTTTATTGTAATCTGCATGTACGTGCCTAAGGCTGCGATTGAGAGTGTATTTTCTGCACTGTAACAAATATTTTCCAACGTATAACGGCCCAGAAATGGTCTAACTGTATTAGTAAATGAACATGAAAGAATAAAATGAACCTGAACAAAAAGTAAGAGTGAACATAGAACTAGGTACAAAATAATTACAGCTAATAACCTTGGCACTTGTTCACCAAGATTCAGTGAAAGCAAGTTCTTAATTTGTGTGTCTTTGTCTGAAATTGTAATGAATTTGCTCAAGTTAATTCTCAAATAAAGTCACGAGAAAATTGCCAACATGCCTTATTTTTCAGGCAACTCTACGAACAATTATACCATCACGTACACAGACGGCGAGTGCGCAGTTGTTATTATTCCGCACTGGAAACACGGTATGTGATTTACCGTTTTAGTGATCGTTAGGACGTGGTGGCATAAAGGAAACGCCGTAATGCAGGGCTCAGCATCGATATTCGGCACCTGTGGTCGTTTACTAGCACTGGAAGTTTTGTAAACGAGTGTTTTATAGGAGATCTCTGTTGCTGTAGTCATAGCTTCTGTGGATGCCGTATCACTGTGTTCATGGCTTGCTTCCCCTAAATTCACAGGGTATATCATCTCTAGCGACAGCTTACACCAATGTCTAAAAGCCTGACAGCTATGTTCTTAGTTTGCACAATCCTTCGAAGGCTGCGAAAAAATTTTACATAGATCGGTAACTCAATATGAGTAACAAAAAACGCATTACTTCTTTTCTAATATTGTACTTAAACTTTAAGATTCCAAAATTTTCATTATCATAAAAATGTTTCCTTAATTTAGAAACGCCACAAGAAACCCAATTTCTCAAAAGCTAAATAAATCGTTCTAAGTAGAGTACTTGCCGAGCATCATCATTGCGACCATTCTTTCTTTTTATGTGCGTCTTATCCGAGCTATGGAGCGTAACTTCTAGCCGTAAAAAGGAAGGCACCTGCGGAAACATCTAAAAGTGAGTGAAGTTCCCAAGCGCTGCTTATTACATTAACTAAAGAAGAAACGAGAGAACGGGAACAATGCAATGCTATGACACATGTAACGTTCAGGGAAAGAGAGGCAGGGTAGGGATTAGAGACCAAACTGATGTCGCTGGTATGCCAGTTGACTTGAGAGGAAGCTGAGCAACCCATTCAACGCACAGAGCAACAAGCCTGTGCTATTTCAATGTAACAGAACCAGTGCCAGACAATTAAAATGCAGTCAAGAACGACTCGAAATTAGCGGTTGCGATAAATTTCAGAAATATGCAAGTAGCTGAGGGAATCCGCTCATGCCTGATGATGGTCATTGGACGTCTTAAAAAAACTTTTGTCCAGAATATGCAAGTAGCTCAGGGAATCCGCTCATGCCTGATGATGGTCATTGGACGTCTTAAAAAAACTTTTGTCCTTCAATTAACAAGAAATACGGTGATGATAAGGACGGTGATGCTGATCATGTAGGTGCAAATTTAGACTGCATAGTCATGATTGGCGATTCCAAGCGTCGAAAAATGTATCATGATCGTTTCGCCGAACGGCTGAGCCTCCACCCCCAAATCTAATTGTTTAACAATTAACTCCCTGCTTCTTCATATTTGGCAGCAGATAACCAGTGGTCCTCGCCAAATTAAAGATAGCTGCGTTTCAGCATTGTACCACAATCTGCAAGGCATTTTACGAGCTTGTCGACAAGTAGTTTCAGATCATAATGAGCAGCAAATCATAGCGCAACTACGTTGAATGTCTTTTATTATAATATTGCCAAAGGCTGCAGCGTTCGAAGCTAGGTGGAAGGTAAACTTCTCATCTATTAAATGTTCGAGTAAACGAGTCATGCAACGCTATACGTCAATGTCTAAACGCATCGTCATAATTCTTAATACTGCAATAGCCCCTTTAAAGGAAAACTATGCGCTGGGTCCTAAAAACGAACATGCGGTTCCACACGCACCCATCTGCATGGGAGCGCACACGTCGAAACAACATGCAATGCCGATAAAATAACGCGAACATTAGAACGCTTAGATTCAAACGACTGCGGGAAGAATCCGATAACTTGGCAATGCGAATGGTTGCTGATGATAGCGTCACCTAAAGTAATTTATGCGTTCTCTATTTTGAACTAGGATTGGATTCAGCAAAAGTAGAGAGAGTGAAAGTCTCCGTGCTGTCAAAGGCATGAAGAGGCCAAAGGCTACGCACGGGTGGCCTAGAAAACATCTGTGCTCCTCGAGCAGCTTACAAAGTACTTAGACGCGACTCCGGGCAAACATATCGGCAATACCGCGCAGACAGAGAGAGAATGAACTTGATCGTTACTTAAAAATAAATAAGATCTCGTTAGGAGCAATGTGGCGCACTTTTGTATTCTGTTTCCGGGCCACGGCAGCCACGGTGTAATATATATCGGCCAGATAAAGTAGCAACGACCTGCATCCAACGGTCAGGTGACGGTAGCGGTAGCTATCGGCGGAATGACGGAAATACAGTTAGCTCGCAGGCGAGAGTTTGCGAGGACAAGGAACGCGCGGATAAGAGAAGCAACCAGAAAAGAGTGACTCCACTCGGCGCCGCGTCGGCGCCTGCGTCGAGCATTGACATGCACTCGGAGAACTTTGTCCCCTACTACCGGATCAACTTATCGCAGCCATCTGAATTTAGTATCGTCAGCCTCTGCTTCTCGTCCGGAATATGCCGATGCCAACATTTCCCCGTGGGGACCGCCAGATCAAGAGGCAAGTCCACCTCTTTTCCTGGATACACTGAACTAAGAGGATAAGGGTCGCGCACCAGCTGCCACCGATACCGAATGGAGCAAGAGACGCAGCTGTGCACAAGAACGATCCAGTGCTTCAGCCTCGTTATTACGGTGACATGGAACCCATTGTTTTAGAGGGAGAAGACATATCACCCTCGGAACTTACCTATACCAACGACTGCCTGTCACCGCACAAACAGCGAAGCTCGAATGGCAACTCCCGCCCTACTCCGAATTCTGCGGCTCCCGAGAAATGTAAGCAGCTATCAACGCCACAAGCCCAGGCGGCGCACGGGCCCCGGCCACCCCAACTTTGTTTTACGTCACCCCAAGCTACTCACCGATGATCATAAAATCATTCTTCGTCCCCGTGGTGGCCTCAGACTTCAGACCATGAACGGCGTTGTGCTTCGCGACGCCATTCTGCAAGCAGCCCGCCTCGGACACCAAGACGCGAAGCCAGACACCGTAACTATCAACACCTCGTCCCGGAACACTCCCGAACCGCAACGCTGACTCCACTACCTCACCATCAAGTCCGTGATAATCAAAGGCACCGCTTACGTCATCTAGTCCTATCAAGCGCCCACGGAAAACTGCCCCCGCAGTGTGGTGCAGGGGATCCATCTCGCCCACTCATATTAAGATATCCAGGATTGTCGCAATTACGAGCGGAACCTTCCCATCCTCGACTTTAGGCGCATGGGGGCGACAGAGTACATTATCATACTTTTCGAGAAAGACGGGGGGCCCAAGCACATCTGCTACTCCTCCCTACTCTATAGCTGCTACCTCTTCAAAAAGAAGATTCAACACGGCCGTAACTGCAGCGCAATCGGCTACAGCGCGGGCGTGTTTCCCTCTTCCAAGCAACCCTGCGGCCCTGGCTGTGGCCAAGTCGACCTCTCAGAGAACCGCGCCTGCATGCCGTTCTGCAAAATCTGCGGCAAAGCAGAGCTGACGGTGGATCGAGCCTGCAAGGCCCGCGACCGCAGCCCATACCTCGTCAAGGAAAAGGTACCGGGATGCCAAACCAGCCACCGACGCAACCGCCAACCAGGCTCCCAGGAACGGGGCTCTAACCCAATACCGCAGCCTCTGCACGACCTGCAAACCCCAGGCTCCACAGCTCACCCTGGACTCCCTCCCGGTGCTGCAGGCTACCGCACTCAAACAACCCTCCCACCGTACCAAGGCCAATGCCCAATTCCGCTCCTGTACCGGACTCAGGAAACCACCACCCCTAGTCCCCCCGAGCCTCCTGCACATGAACCCGGCCGCCACACCAGTGATGTGAGCTGGCAGGCGTAGTCTCCCAGGGCTCCGCCAATCCCATCTATGAAGAACTGTTGCATCTCCACGCATAATGTGCCTCCCTCCACACCACGAACCACCGCCTTCAATCCCAGCTGCATGTCCTCCAGCAGGCCCAAACCTATACCTCGGTGACAGCCTGCAGTCTTCCACCACCATCTCCTACTTGCGAACCGCCGCCCAAAAAGGAAACCGCAACTCCCACTACCTCCCCGACTACGCCAACTCCGGGCGGCGTAGGGCGGCAACCCCGGCCCTACCTCCCCAATTCTAAACACTCGTGGAGGCCCAAATTTAGACCGCCGTACAGACGGGCATCCAGGCCTTCACTCAACAATTCTCCAACCTCACTACCCGTCTATACGAATTCGCTCGCCAAATTGACGAGTGATTTAGGGAGCAAGAGGCCCGCCGCGCGACAGCCTGTGCTGATGCGCTGCTTCAAGAGCAGGCTTCTCCAGCCCATCCGTAGTCGAGGGCTACGTATTCAAATATCCGAGAATCCTCAGAGTCTTTAACATGCTTGAATTAGTAACTTAGTGCGAATGAAAACACAGAAACAAGAAAGGCGGACAAGAACAAGCTCTTGTCCTTCTCCTCGTTTCTTGTTTCCGTGTTTTCATTTGCGCTAAGTTAATACTTAAAATATGGGCGACCAACTAGCCCAACAGTCAACTCTTCTTTTCCATGCGCTGAAATCTGGACACACGGGCGGTTTCGTTTTTAGCCTCCATCAGAAGAACAGCCGCCGCAACAGGGTTTGAACCGACGTCCTTGGGTTTGCATCACAACACCTTAGCCAATGAGCCACTGGGGCGATGATTGAGCAAACAATTACACGCACTTTGACGATAACTAAAAAAAAATAAACCCGTGGGACTACTACCGTACACGCCACCCGAACAGGCAGACCAATACTAACTCTGAGGGTGGCTTCCATTTCAATCGCTATCGCGTTTTAAACCCGAGTCTTTACCTCCGAGAACACCTCGGTCGTGTGCGTGAGCTTTGCGGTACGAAACAGCCGGCGACGGAGCATCATGGCATCGCCTTGGCGGCAGTCCTTTCTTCTCTGCAGCGCATTCGCGTGGCGGGAGCACGAAAGGTAAAAGCGCAGCTGAATGCCACACTAGCTGACGGGCCACTTTTTGACCACTGAGCATAACACAGCAATAAAGCGAGAGTGATGTTCCTTCTCGCTCTCTTTTATCCCGCAACCAACGAGCGTGTGCGAGCGCTGTAGATGGCAGCGCCACAATAGCGGAGCGTGGCAGCTGCGGGCACGGTTGCTGCGGCCTGGGAGCTTTTCACCAAGACTGTACATCACCGTTGCTGTTGGCAGGCTTGTCAGTCACTCTCGCACAGAATTCGTCCGCCACATCAAGCTCAGCATGGCCATGATGGAGTGTGAAATCAACAAAGTGGATTCGTTATTATTATTATTATTATTATTATTATTATTATTATTATTATTATTATTATTATTATTATTATTATTATTATTCGTTTTGCACACATATATACATTTAACAGGAAAGGGAAAGCGAGGAGCAGGCGAGAAACTGCCACCGGAAAGGGCACAACGCCGGCCTACTCTTCGGAAGGTTGGTGACAGCAACACGGAAATGGAAAATAGCAAGGAGGAAAGAAGAAAGGAAGAGCAACAGGACAAATTCAAAAGAATAAAGTAGAACACACAGTGCGGATCACACACAATAGGGCCGGTTACTGAAGGTCACGCAACTACAGAATGGCAAATAGAAGAACTAGTATCGACGCTACAAACATAAACCTTAGTTAAGTCTAGAAAAGTAAGAACAGCGCGATGAGCCTAATCACGTGGAGAAGCAGAACCACTGGGGTACAAACATTCGTCGAGTGTCGTACACTGCAGGCCAAGGAGACTATAGTCTCCCACTGGCGACATACGCTGCGCACTGAAAGCGGAACACTAAAATGTTAGATGCTGAAGTATCACGCAGCAGCCGCAAGACGCACACGATGGACTGGCCCCGCGCCCTTGCCTATATAAAAGTTCACGCACGTTGACGCACTCAACCCTCCCCTTGAGTATTAGCGCTCTAGCGCGATGAGGCAAGCCTCGAACGCGGACACAGGGCGGGAACGTTCCATTTGCGACGCGCATGTCTGGATGCTGCTTGAGTAGGTGGCGACGAATTAGTAGGCGGGTGTCATCAAGCATGCATAAAATTTGAGGGCAGTCACAGTTGTTTGGAACGCAAGTTTAAGCAAGCCGATCAGCCTCTTCATTTCCGGCGATTCCTACGTGTGAAGGTATACTGAGCATCGAGAAATACCCCACGTGACGCAGTTTTCTTTGCAGAGTCAGTACTTTGGCGCACAACTGGGCAATCAATCTGACTGCGTTGTAACCTGCTAAGGGCAGCGTGGGAGTTCGTAAAGATGGCAATATTCGATGTGGTTAATTCCACTTGCACGTATTTCAGTGCAGCATTATTCGCTGCTAGCTCCGCAGTTGTTGACGAGGTTGGAGGTATTTCAAAGATGCGTCCTAGTTGAGTCAATTGGAATATTGCCGAAACAGGCATAACAGACTTTTTGTGTATGTCAGTGATTGTGAGGTAAAGGAGGAACACGTGTTTTGTGATAGCTTTTGGAGCCGGTGGAGTCACTGAAGCAGCATGTTCAGAAAGGTCAGTGATATGCATAAATAATGCCGCCATTTTCACATGCGAGATAACTGGCGGTGAATGAGACGGTCAAGATGCTATTGGCCATTCGATGCGCGGTGCAGTAGCTCAATATGATATAGAGCTCCCTGGTCTGCTTGCAGCTTCAGGGGTAACTGATGCGCTTCGGTGAGTAATGCAACAGATTGCGACTTACGAGACAATCCAAGCCTTAGTCGAAGAGCAACGCGATGATCTCGTTTCAGTTGGGCCATCAAACTAGGTGGTCCATTCAGGAATGGTAATGCATACATCATGACTGATAGTACAGATGACTGACACACCTGCACCGCCGATGTTTGGTCGTAGCCAGAACCTCTAGCAGTCAAGATGGCCACATACTTAAAGGAGGAGGACGATTTGTGTCATGCAAGTTTAACGGCAGCAGGCAAAGAGGTGCGATCATCCACAATTTACCGCAAATAACGGTGTTATCGCGCCCAGCTTATAGGCGTTTCGCCAAGGTACAGTCGGCTCATTGTTCAACAAGCGCGCTTTTCAGGGTGATATGCTATTGCAGCCGATTTAGGAGGTGATATGTGCAGACCAACTTTTCCGAAATACTCAGAAGTCGCATTTAGAGCTCTGAATAAGCTTGCACGAAGCCGCTGACCAAGGTGCGAAGGGTCGCTTATCCACACAGCAATGTCATCTGTATAGAAAGCTATGCTCACAGGGAAATTACTATCCCGAAGCAAACGACTTGGAAGTGTGCAATTACGGGGTTAATAATGCGGTGATCATTCTTGTCGTGACGAAGGAATACCACGCTCTGTCTAAAATGTGACTTGCGGCTTGCGACGGTTCATTGAGTCAGAGAATATTTTCCTTCGTTTACTGTCTAGTTTCTCTATGGGAAACTGAATTTTCTTCTCAATGTTACGTGCGTCTTCGAGTTTATATATTGAGTTAGTACGTCTATATCTTCGTTCGGCGCGCAGTTCAGTCGAACGAAGTCTCTGAAGTTGAATGTCGAAATTCGTTCGGTTTGATGATAGTCATATTGAACACTTCGCAGTTTTTATTTCTTTTCCGATGGTATCGTCTACGTTACCGGCGAAATCTTCCCGACAAGCTTCTTCCATAAGCGACGAAAATACACTAAATTCAGTTGCCTTCAAGAAAGCACGAGAGTAAGACCAATCAATCCATCTATAATGTCACGGGGCAGTGACGGTACAGAACACCGTAGCAATACTATGAAAGACGGAACTGGCTTTTAATGAGTGAACCTGTGCCTATAAGAACAGGCTATACTTAAAGCACAACGATAGCAGCGAACACAATCGGCGATCGTGGAAATCTGATCTACCGGTCAAGCGGGTCGGCTTTTATACACGAGCCATCGAACTTCCAGAGTAGTCGCTGATGCCCGCGTGTCTTCCAGAAAGTTCTGCCCCATTCGCGTCGCGCGTACATGTATTCAAATTACACAAGGTTCGGTGACAAGAGACAGCCGATAGAACCATCGATAGCATTCGAGAAACTTCCGGTACATGCGAGCGGGACCCGCACTCGACGATAACACTTTTTACGCGGTGAAAAGCGGTCACCCGATAAAGATAAACAAGTACACCTTTCAATGCCCCCCTCGCGAAAAGAATTCTCCCGATGCTACAACATAAAAGGAGCACGAGAAAACAAAAGGACACTTGTTAAACAGTAACAAAAGAACAAAGAAACAAAGCCCAAACTAATACAGTCTAAAAAGAAACTCCGAAGGTCAGCTACGCAAAGTGCCCAAGTTCATAAGCGCCGGTAGGGCGGTTTTAGTCGCACAACGTGGACTATATCAGGTCGTGAGCGGGGCGCCGCAGTGATAACGAAATGCGTCTGGCATGACATCTTAGTCGAGTGCGTCAATGCGTCGCATGATAGCAACCTAAAAGCTTCCCGCTAAGTCCTCGTCGGCGTATTAAGGTCCAAACCCAAACACGGTCAGCTGGCTAATACTCGACGTAGCTTCGTCGAAGGTAGCAGTGCCGGTGTCGGTCCACTGCTGGTTCTAGATCTGCAGGCGGGCGAGTTTTCGGGCTTCTTCGGCGTGCTGGAGATAGGTGGCGACGTCAAGATTCGCTTCGTCGGTGACGTGTGGCAACATGGCGTCGAGAATCGACGTCGCGTTGCTGCCATAAACTATAACGGCGGGATCTGTGTTTTTTTTTTTTGCGCCGTCGTTTTGTAAGCGAAAATTACATACGGTAGGACAGCATCCCAAGTCTTGTTCTTGACATCGACATACATCGCTAGCATGTCGGCGGGGTTCTTATTCAGGTGCTTCGTAAGACCACTCATCTGCCGGTGGTAGGCATTTGGCCTCCTGTGGCTTGTCTGGCTGTATTGGAGAATCGCTTGGGTGAGTTCCACAGTAAAGGCCGTTATTCTGTCGGAAATGACTTCTGGGGCGCCATGCCGCAGCAGGATGTTCTTGACGAAGAATTTCACCACTTTGGCTGCGCTAACTTTCAGCAGAGCTTCCGTTTCAGCGAAGCGGGTGAAGTAGACCGTCGCCATGAGGATCCACATATTTTCCGATGTTGACGTCGGAAATGGTCCCAACAAGTCCATTCCGATCTGATGAAATTGTCGGCAAGGAGACTTGATCGGCTTAAGTAATGCCGCTGGCCTTCTCGATGGTGTCTTGTGTCGCTGACAGTGTCGGTATGTCTTTTTCTAACGGGCGCTGTCAGCGGTCAGGTGTGGCCTGTGATACTTTGCCTGTATCCTGGATAGCGTCCGAGGGAATCCAAGGTGCCCAGGGGTCGAATAGTCATGTAGGGCGTGCAGTATTTCTGGACGTAGTGCTCAGGGAACAGCAAGAAGGTAGTTGGCGCCTACTCATGAGAAGTTATTCTTTATGAGTAGGTTATTTTATAGCGAGAACAAAGACAATTCTCACCTAAATGCCCTAGGGACAACATCGGTATTCCTTTCGAAATACTCGACGAGACTCTCGCTCCAGGTTTGCGCGTTGCTGTTCAGCGAAGTCTTCCGCGCTTAAAATTCCGAGGAAGGCGTCGTCATCCTCGTCATATTACGGCGGCGGGTCAATTAGGGCGCGTGATAGGCAATCAGCACAGAGTGTTTTCACGCGGACTTGTAGAATACAGTGATGTCATATTCTTGTAGTCTGAGGCTCCACCGTGCCAGCCGTCCTGAAGGGTCCTTTATATTCTCTAGCTAACACGATGCGTGATGGTCGCTGACAACTTTGAATGGTCTGCCGTATATGTGAGGGCGGAATTTTGCTGTAGCTGAAATGATGGCGAGGCATTCCTTTTCGGTCGTAGAATAATTGAAAGAGCGAAATTGCCTTACCATTTTGACAGCGACCGGCTAGCGTAAGCATGCACCCGTTCAAGTCCGGCTTTCCTCTGGACTAGGACGGTACCGGGGCCTAGCCTACTGGCGTCAGTGTGGATTTCGGTATCAGCGTCCTTGTCGAAATGCGCGAATACCGGCGACGAGTGCATGGGTCGCTTGAGTTGTATAAATGCGTCGACCTGCGGCGTTTACCACTTGAACTCGACGTCACATTTAGTTAGATGTTTCAGCGGCTCAGCGATGCGTGATTTGGAGATGATTTGGGTTGGAGCCGGCATTGACTTGGAATTCCTTGGTCTGAATTTGGAGCCGGCACGCTGGCCGACACACAGCTAACGCCACTGTTGATTATGTAGGTCTATATTGCAATCGAATCAGCGATTTTGCTCAGCGTGGATGGCATACGGGCACCGCTCGCGCTCTCGCGGAAACCATCTTGATCAAACGCAAGTGGATGAGCCACGGCGACAACCAAGTTTAACAGCAGACGACCAGTCATCACCGGCTGCCATCATCGTTTGGATGAGGCGCTCGTCAACGACGATCGGCTAGCCTCCTTTGAGCATCGAGGACGAAGTGAGATCAGCCGAGCCCACTTAAACGCGCAGCATTTGGTGTTCTGTTCTTAGAAACGCCAATGTATGAAAGCCTCTGACCCTACAGCTAGAAGAGAACTGGCAAAACTTTCGAAGTTAATCAACAAGCTGAAGACAGCTGACATAAGGAAGTATATTATGGATAGAATTGAACATGCTCTCACAAATGAAGGAAGCCTAAAAGCAGTGAAGAAACTAGGAATTGGGAAGAATCAGATGTATGCGTTAAGAGACAAAGCCGGCAATATTATTACTAATATGGATGAGATAGTTCAAGTGGCTGAGGAGTTCTATAGAGATTTATACAGTACCAGTGGCACATACGACGAGAATGGAAAACTTGGTTAAAAGTGTTTGCAAACCTAAACTGGGGATGGAACAAAAGTCAATACTAAGGGCACACCGTGTGGATCGCTGCAGTGATAACTTCAAAAGGCCAGTCTTAGTAATTTTTGCTTTATATAAGGAGAAACAGGACGTCGTGCCAAATGCTAATAACTTCAAGGGGTCACCCTACAGTGTGGATCAGTATTATTCATCCGAGACCTGGGGTATACAGAAGTGTCTGTGGGAATAAGCAAAGATTAAAAAAGCGGACAGCAATAACAAGGCAAAGCTAAACTTTGACAAACTCGTTATTAACCGTAGGACCTTCACGTGGGACAAATAAAAAGGGGAAGTGGTTCCATTCAGGAAACAATGATGCAATTAAAATGAAAAGAGATAAGTATGCCGCCACAACGTTGCTGTTTTAGGAAACTGCAGAAGTGTAATAAAAAAGGTCGTTGAATTCGCTTGTTTGATAGAGTCCGTTAAGGCTTACCTCGTATTTGGCACAGCACCATGGCTCAACCCTTCAATCGCGGATAGTGAAGTATTCCCAAAATAATTTATTGCTTATCGGAAGGGTAGGCCCCACCTCAATGGAGGGGTATTTGCTTGCGGGTGACTTTAAGTCACCTGACATGCAATGGCTTGAAGGTGATTGTGTATGCAAATTTGACAGTCGTATTAATTAAGAAATGATAAGCATTGTCGACACCTTCGGACTAGCACAGTATGTAAATGCTCCAACCCAAAATAGTGACATTCTGGATCTTTTGTTCTGCAGCTCACCTAATCTTATTAACACTGTTCATATTGTACCTGGAATAATCGACCATCACGCTGGTATTTCAAACAGTAAAACAGAAATTAACCGATCAATGTCACCCGCATCAATGAGAGTCTTTTTCTTCGAAAAAGTTGATTATGCTATCTGTCAGGAGTTCCTCAACCACTTGCCGGGTTTTGACTATCTTGCTGAGGATTACGACATCCATGAATTAGGGTGGGTGTTTAAAGAGAAACTGTTTGAACTTACGAACAAATATGTTCCAACTTGCCAGCATAGATTGCTCCAGAAGAAAATAAAGGTAAGAAACGTTCGGTGAATTTCCGTTTTTTCAGAACAATAAAAAAAGAAGGAGAAGGTTCAATAGATACAAAAAAACCTAAAAGTATTAATCACCTAGATGAATTATCTGAAGTAACACAGGAATATAAGCTTGCTATGAAAATTCCGAAGGAAGAATACTTTAAGACGCTCCATGACAGAATGAAAACCAGTCCCAAACATGTTTGGAAGTTTTTGAAAGGATGCGGATCAGATTTTGTAGAAATAAATGAAATTGTTTGTAATCAACAACTTTTTACAGACGATCCCTAAAAGGCAACATGATTGCATATATACTTTCAATCTGTCTTCCTACCTGAATGCAACGATAACCCTATACCACATCCAAGCACAGTTCTGGTAATGCAACTATTTCAATTAAGCGTAAGGGGGGGTGCATTGAGGCACTACTAAATGACATAAATAAAGACAGAGCAAATGGTCCGGATGGTATATCTTCACGTAAACTAAAGCGCTGTGCTGTACCTATCTCGATGTACCTTTATCTAATATATGTGGTCACTGTTCCCAGGGCTCCTGCCTGATGATTGGAAAACCACTCAAGTTGTGCCTATTCAATGTAAAGGGGGTTCGAAATAAGATGTCGCGAAATACAGGCCTAGATCACTAACATTCATCTCGTGCAATATTATTGGGCATACTTTATATACAGAAATTATGCCTCATATAACAAATCATAATATAATAATCAAAGAACAGCACGTGTTTCGGGAAGGTATATCATGCACAACACAAATAATTTAGTTTTATCACGAATTGGCACTTCATGTTGATCAAGGAGGGCCAAGAGACTGTGTCTTTTTAGGCTTTCTTAAGGCATTCGACACAGTGTCGCATCCATTTCTTCTCACTAAATTTAAGATGTGAAATATAAATTCAAGTGTGACGAGCTCGGATTTCATGAACCAACTAGAGGCCGCCCAGAGGGTCCGCAACGTCGCGGAGAGTCACCACCTCCCTGTCCCGTCGTGGGCGGAGCCACCAACTTGAATGGGGAGCCTTCAGTTCCCCACAATCAAGTTCCTCAGGACACTCTAATAAAGTTCTTGCCACTGTCACTGCTCGCATAGATTGAAAATTATTTGTCTCAGCGTCGGCAATATGTTGTTTTGAAGGGAAAAAGCTCGGCGTACGTTGATGTGACGTCAGGAGTCCCTCAGGGCTCAGTCTTAGGGAAACTTTTGTTTTTACTTTAAATAAATGATATCTCTGTGGGGATTTCTTTGCGTATACGGTTGTTTGCCGACGATTGTGTTATTTAGAGCAAAATTAAGAGGCAACAAGATTCTGCCATGTCACAGACTCAGAATGTAATAATACTTGGAGTTTCACGTGGAAGATGAATTTGAAGAAGTGTATTCACGTTTGTTTTCCAAAAAAAAACAGATAACGATTGTAAGTCTTTACCAGATAAATGATACGCTCACAAGAAGGAACCTACATACAAGTATCTAGGTGTCACGTTATCATCTGACTGGTCATGGTCTACTCATGTGTATGACGTCATTGTAAAAGCCGGGATGGCACTAAATTTTATTCAGAGGAATTTGAAATTTTCACAGCCAAACCTTAAAAATACTCCTTACCTAACATGTGTGAGACTGATTTCAGAATACGTCTGTGCTGTCTGGTACCTTGATTGATGGGGTCTTGATTGATGAACTAGAAGCAACACAAAGGCGAGCTGCTTGGTTTGCCCTGGGGCGGTATCGACGGAGAGAAAGTTGTACGGAAAGGAAACACGAATTGAACAGGGCATTTGCTTTCCTCTCGGCGGAAAAAATTGAGATTTGAAACAAACCAAGTTTATTCATTACAAAAAGGGAAACGGTTACATTCTTGTTTTAAAGACGAGGGTCCCAAAGTCGAAGACTGCTACCGGAACCCGCGGTGACTAATTACAAGAAAAAAATACATAGGTTGCAGGACAGAAAGAACAGGTACTCTGAGAGAAACAAATAGGTGCAGTGCAACAACAGAAACGTGATTAGGACTGCAATTACTACCAACAGTATTACTACCAACAAATAAATACAAGGTCGGCGTACAACAGTGCCTTTAAATTATGTAAAGAAGGAACACAACGAATAGAGAAAAATATAATCGGCAGGCCCAAGTCAGCACAAAGTACAAATATCAGTGTGCTAAAAGTATACATACAAAAAATTTCAACAGACATAAAAAGCAAGAGAATACAAAAAAGAATCATTTATAAACAAAACGACTAAAGGAAACGGCAAGCACATGATTAGCAAAACATAGGAAAAGCAGTGATAAGAATAAATAAATAAACAATTTGTAACCATAATTGCGTCAATGCGTCAAAAGGAAATATTTAAGGGATTTTGAAGGCATAGAACGAAGTGAGTGATTTTATGTTTCATGGTAAGCGATTCTATGAAGATATGCCAAGAAAAGATCATGTTAGTTTACCATAACTGGTACGAATACGAGGCAGTAAAAAAAATTCTGTTAAAGGCAAACTTACTTCTATGGTAGTTATTCAAATGTAATTTAAGTCAATGAATTCGTAAATCAATTCGTTAGGTGAGATGCGCTGGTCAGGTTCACTGGAAAAGCGCAATGCATTGTTGCCACTGGTCTTAATAGTTTTATTGAGGCAATTATCTGTCTACAAGAACTGCCAGTTGTTATCTTTCTTTAGGGCGAGTGCGTTCGCGAAAAGCCTCTTGTTGTAGGGAGTTAAAAGGTCATTTAGAAAGACTGGAGCTGGGGGTGGAGTGGAGGCTGAGAAACTAATTTGGTTTGTTTGAAGGCGGGCCTTTCGTGCTGTCCGCCCGAATTCGCTTTTCTGGTAGCGAGCAATTACGAAGCGAAGCGAGTAGTAGTAGTAGTACGAAGCGAAGCAGAAGCGAGCAATTACGTTTTTTTTGCCAGTCGTCGCAGGAACGCAATGAACGGTGTCCAGGTCAGAGGACGAAAGACGACATCAATCGCAGTTCCCATTTATTTGAGAATCAGGATACAGTCCTCCCCGCCGGTGGACAGGGCACCCTTAATCTTGACATCATTCGTTCGAGAATATTGTTCGAGATGCGCGACTTATTTTTCAAGATCATTATAGCGTGCTATCATAGCTTTCTTCACTGCCAGTAGCTCGCTCTGTTTCGCCATCAATTCATCGAAGACACCGCTCAGGAGCTCGATACTCGCAATGAGGGCAATGTGCTTGTTCAAAGTCTCGCCAGACAGTTGATCCATGGTTTTCGGCGCTAAGTCACCTACGAAGGTCTCCATCTTTGCATTGAACAATGATTCAAACATGCCAATTTTTTCGCTAGTTCCGCGTTTAACAGCATCCTTCAGCACAAGACAGTAGAACTGGTCAACAGGAAAATATAAACTGGGCAGCAGTTGCGACTAGAATAAGACGTTACAGAGCCGTGTCAAAGGTCGTATAGCCAACATGGGAACAGAATGCAGGACAATTAGACGCTGTTCAGACCGCGCCACCTGCCACTGCCAAATGAACGCGCTGTGTCCGCGTCGCACTTCTGTCTCTGGTTCCTTTTCGTGCGATAAAAACGTTAAAGTTATGAATACTGGTGCCTTGCAGCGGTTCTTTATAGTCTGTACCGTGAGCAGACCACGCAGATGCATCCGGTCGTGACGACTTGCACACTAGGTGGCGCTGCGCAGTTTATTGGTGCGCACATGAAGACAGCCACGAAAGCACGCAGAAATCAGTCTGGGAACAGAATGCAGAATCGGACGCTGTTCAGGCCATTGCAACTGCCACTGCCAAAAATGTTTCCATTTCTCATATTTAAAAATGAGTTTCGAATTAGCAGTGAAAGCTACTTAGCACAACCACATTATGTTTGTAGGCATAATGATCATTGTCTCAATATCTGCGAGTACCGTGCCAGGACGAACTTGTTTGCAAATTCTTTTTTGGTCAAATCTATTGAGCAGTGAAGTCAGCTGTGTGAAGAGCAAGTGTGCTTTATTATTGAAGATTTGTTTTCTTTCCCTCTGGTAACCCTCCACTATAGTGCGTTCTAGCAAAGCGAGGTAATTTTTGAATAAAGAATAAAGGTCTTGACAAAGCGTCTGTAATAGGCACATAAGCCAAGGCATCTTCGCACTGCTTTCTTGTCGATGGGCTGCGGGAACATTGTGATGGCCGCCGTCTTCTACGGGTCCGGGCAGACTCCATATTTCCTGATGGCGTAGCCTAAGAACAGACGCTCATCGTAAGTGAAGCGGTACTTTTCCGGCTTCAAAGTGAGACCTGATGACTTGATCACCTCTAGTACTGTCACAAGCCGGCTGAGGTGATCATTGAAATTTCCGACAAGGACGACAATGTCATCCAAGTAAACAAGCTTTGTCTGGCATTTCAATACTGCTAAAAGGGCGTCCATCATGCGCAGGATCGTTGCAGGCGCCGAGTACAGTCCAAATTACATAACCTTCAACTCTTAGAGAACGTCTGGCGTGATGGAGGCGGTCTTTTGGTGATGTCTCTCGTCGACTTCTATTTGCGAGTAGCCAGATGAGGTCCATAGAGGAGAAATATTTTGCGTTGCAAAGCCGATGCAAGGCGTCGTCTTGTTCAGTGGACGATAATCGACGCACAAACGTATAGTTCCGTCCTTTTTCTTTACCAAGAGTAAAGGAGATGCCCACTGACTTTGCTGCCTTCGATTTGCTGCCTAGTAGGTTCACGGTCACGTATCGAAACTCGATAAGGGCTCTGGGGTAGTGGTCGAGCGCACTCTTCGGTTCTTATGCGATGCTTCGCAACTGGTGTTAATCGAATCCTTGATGACGTCCAAAATCAGTCTTTGTATCGTTGGAGAAGGCTCCGGAGCTCTTGCTGTTGACTCAGGCGGAGACTTAGATGTATGTCGATGTCAGGTTAGAGAACAATGTTCCTCGGGGTAGATGCGGCAGAATTCAAGAAGACAAACGCATTGCTGGTTTTCATAACTTCCTCGATCTGTGCGATCGTCGTGCCCCTGTTGATGTGCTGGCACTCTTGGCTGAAGTTTGTCAGCACCACTTTCACGTTGCCTCCGTGCAGTCGATCGATCCCTGTTGCGATGCAACTTTCACGGTCGAACCCTAGACGTTGGTCGTCATCGATATCTTCTACGTCTGCGGGTGTTTCGCTGCCGAGGGAAATGACAATGCTGGAGCGAGGCGAGATGCTGACTCGGTCCTCAAATCACTTAAGGCACGCTGACTGGATGGCCTGTCCGTCAGTATCGCTTGGTCTGAGGACAGCGTTATCGACTTTGACCTCAGGTCGAAGATGGTACCCTGATGGCTCAGGAAGTCAATGCCGAGGATAACGTATCGCGAGCACTGTTGCAGGGCAACGAGTGTTATAGGGTAGGGCCGGATTCCCGTCGGCGTTATGAGGTGTCCTCCAGGTGTCCGAATTTGAGGGCCGTCTCATCCACTCTTGAATTCTTCGGCTTGGCGGCGAATAATCCACTGATTACGGAGTAGTCGGCTCATGTGTCCACTAAGGCGGTGGCTGCGTGGCCGTCACAAGCACATCGAGGCCGGTTGTTGTTTGTCATGCGCTGCAGTTAGGTCTTGGCTTCGGATCACGGCTGCGTCGTGTTGATGTGTGGCTGGTACGTCGCGTCGTCAGGTCTTTGGCCGGTGCATTCATTGCATCCAATCTTCGTCGGGATGGCGGCGTGTCGTTGTGATGTCGTC
The DNA here is from genome assembly GCF_050947875.1 of Dermacentor variabilis. Lineage (NCBI taxonomy): Eukaryota > Metazoa > Arthropoda > Arachnida > Ixodida > Ixodidae > Dermacentor > Dermacentor variabilis. Next base: position 175,655,604 of record NC_134569.1, read on the forward strand.
GACATAGTCTCTCCGGCGCCTTCGTCAGCGGTGGAGGATCTTCGTCAGTTTGGCGAACAGCAACCTCACCACCATCGGTTGCTGCTTTTAGTTTTCCAGACATGGGCTGACGGACTGGCCCCGGCCTGGATCAGGTCGGCACTGGGACAGCACTGCGGCGACAAGTAGCGGCCTGGTGACGGCGAACGGGGCGGCCGTCGAGGGCTCCACTGTGTAGCGGCGAGGTAGTCGGCGATCTCACGAGGGCGTTCAACTTCCTGAAGGCGCTGTGCAGTGACAGCGAACCCTCGTAGTCCCAAGTCGCGGTATGGGCATCAGCGGTACACATGACCGGCTTCCTCACAATTTTAGCAGAGCGCGCCATGGTTGGAGACGCGCCAAATGTCTGTCTTCCTCGCGTAGCTGCGCTGGGCAATGGCTGGGCGTGCTGCCGGCGGCGGCGGAACACGGCGGAATTGCGGCGTGAGAGGTCCGTGGCACGGTCGCGGAAGCGGATCTTGACTGCGGGCAACGGCGGCGAAGGTCATCGCTTCCCGCTTGGCCTGCAGTGATTGTGGTTCACCTAAGGAACTCCAAGCGATCGCTGAACCTCTTTGACGATTTCGGTGATTGAGGCCATTTGAGGGGGCTACCTTGGGTACAACTAGCTCTTCCCGTACAACCGCCTTGATGGTCTCGCGCATGTCATCGATGGCCACTGATTAAACTCCTGCGTGGTTTGTAGAGTTTATGCAGCAGCTGAATTGCCGGTTCCGCATTTCTTGTGTTTTCTTGATGCGGGTAGCCTCGCGAAGAAACTCCTTGACGGTCTTCGGTGGGCTTCATATCATTCGGGTGAAAAGTTCCTCCTTCACACCACGCATGAGTAGGCGGACTTTCTTCTGCTCGGACATTTCTGGGTCGGCTTGGCGGAATGACGACTCATCTTCTCCGTGAAGATCGCGATGGTCTCATTAAGCAGCTGCACTCGGTTTTTCGTTCGCGGCTTCCGACGCTCGTGAATGTCTGCAGGAAGCCGCTTCGCAATAGGTCCCACGTAGGTAAGGTGGCTTCTCGGTTCTCGAACCACGTCCGGGTGGCGTCTTCTAATTCGAAGTCATGTCGTACTTTGTCGTCGCTGTTCTAGGTGTTAAATGTAGCGACCCTTTTATACGTCTCAAGCCAGTTTTGCACATCCTCCAATGTTGAACCGCGCAACGTCGGAGGCTCCTTGGACTGCTTCAGCACGATGGGGGTCGCTGGGGCTGCGACTGCGGTTGACTTGGCAACGATATTCTTGGTGTTCTCAGGCAAAAGTCCGCGCTCCGCGGGCAGTCCTCGGAGTCTGCGTCTAGATGGCTCGTTCTTGGAGACGCAGCTGTTGTCTTCGGCGTTCGGGCTTGGGTCACGGCTTTGTGAGGGAGTCCGGTACATGAACGCAAAGCACCTCCATAAATGTGGTATGGCAGCGACGGTAAATAACACACTAGCAATGCTGTGAAAGACGAAACTGACATTTATTGGGTGAACCTGTACCCACAAAAACAGGCTACACTTAAAGCATAACGATAGCGGCGAACACAGTCAGCGATCGCCGAAATCTGGTCTACTGGACAAGCGCGCCGGCTTCCATACACAAGCAATCGAACAGTCCACAGTAGTAGCTGGTGCCCGCCTGTCTTGCAGAAAGTTCTACACCATTGGCGTCGCGCATACATGCATTGAAATAACACAACGTTTGTTGACGACAGACAGCGGATAGAAGAACTGATAACATTCGAGGAACTTCCGGTAAATGAGGGCGCGTCCCGCGCTTAGCAGTAACACTTCTTAGGTGGTCAAAGGCGGTCACCGAAAAAGATAAACAAGTATTGTCACGATCCGCCAGGCTTCGCGAACGAGGGAGGGCTCGAGGCATCCTCCGTTAGACAGATGCTGCGCAGCGTGGTGGTGACGAGAGATGACTGACCGCCGAGCAGCTGTGCTCGTCAGTGTTTATTGGGTGCGGTGCCCAATGTGGCCTACCGAGCATGGCATGCCACCGAGCCTGGTGTGCAAACGTAGATTATGCCTGAGGGGGCCTCACATGCTTGTTACGCCCACTTTCTCCAAGTTTGTTTGTCGACAACAAAAAATGTCCAAGTTCAATGTACGAGGCTCTCCCTCCGCCCTAGCCCGGTCGACGGCGGCTGCTACCCTGGGATGCGACCGGAGATGGTTGTTCGGCGCGTTCGTTCGGCTACCGGCGCGCGCGATTGGCCTACTCCGCGCTGAAGTCGCCAGCCGCGGGGCGCGGCACCGCTTTTGGTGACGTCAAAATGACGACACGCTCCTGTCAATCATCCTCCCGCCGAGCATTTCGTCTGCTAGGCGCCGAGCCCAACGGGAGCTGGGAAGTTTGGAGCGATCATACTGCCTCGCATGGCGCATGTTATGGATTGGATTGGATCCAACTGGCGGCTGCGGCATGGCATGTTTGGATCCAATCCATAACTTAATTCGAGAAAATGGCGCTTCCGTTGAGAACTTAGGTTGTTGCGCTGGCGTTTCAAGAGGAAAGAGGAGAGCGGGTGGCGGTGCGAAACGCGTTTGAAGAAATAGCAGAAAGTGAATTCCGGCGTCGTTTTTGCTTCTCGAAACAAATAATTCGTTGCTTGTACAGCGAAATCGAACCACTGGGATGTTGTCGCTGCTTCTTGAAAAGTGCGCCACTTTTCCCGTCGTTTCTTTTTCTTTTTTCTTCTCGCTGTACGCGACACCACCTAGGAACGACGCAAAGAAACTAATAATTATATATTGCAGTAGTCACACGTACTACTATATTAAAACGTGTTTGGGCTTGAGAAGAAAAAAATACATTTTTTAGATAAAGATTTCATTCATTTGGAAGACGAGAAACATTTCGTTTTGTAGTACACTGTCTGCAAGCTGACGACAAACGACGGAAGTAAACTTCCGGGAGATCACTGCTTCCTGATTGGCTGCTCTCTCCGCCCCGTTGTCACAAATTTTGCATACTGACACTTCGTGACGTTGCAGCAACCGAACAGAACTCGTATCGAACAAAGATTTCCGATCACGCCCCAGGTGAGTAATGGTCCGGTGGCCTCCGCCATCGGGTACTCCGCCTGGGCACCAGCGTTGACGGGCCGGCGTGGCAACGCTGGCTGCTGCCGGAGCCAGCCTCGCTCCATCCGGAGGGTCCGCAGTGGTCGCGGCCTTGTGAGTTGCGACGGGCTCGACAGCGGACCAACGGGCACAGCACCACTGGCAACGCTTGCCGCTTCCAAGGTGGGCGTTGCTCCACATGGAAGCGACTGATGCTGCCGCTAGTCTTCCTGCGGGCTGGAACTCCGAAGTGACAGTCGAGGGTGCTGGCCACGTCCCGAGGAGAGGCCTAACATGGTCGGCGTATCTGTGCCATGTGGCCCCGTCTGGCATGCGAACGAGCAGCGATGATGCGCTGGCAGGAGACACCACCAGTCTGGCGGACCAGGGTGGGCCAGGACGGAAGTTCCTGGCGGATAGTGGAGCTCACGACACCGGCAAACGCCCGGGATGGCACCCTTGTTCAGCAGCCAGCTTCTGTTTCAGCTGCTAAAGGAGCACTCTGGATCCGAGGTCGGGATGCAAGACGTCCAAGGGTGTCTTAACCATCCGGCCCAGCAGGAGCTCACAGGGGCACGGCCAGTGACATCCTGGGGTGTGGTCAGACGTTGAAACAGTATCCAGGCAATCTGCGTCCGGAAATCCCCAGTCTGGCTGTTCTTGAGCTTGTCCTTGATGGTTTGTGGCACACGCTCGGCTGCACCATTTGAAGCAGGGTGGTACAGCGGAACCATCATCCGGCGGACTCCGTTCATCTTCAGCCAGGCCAGGTACTCTGTGCTGGCGAAAGCAGGACCATTGTCGCACACGATGACGTCCAGCAACCCCTGGGCGGCGAAGACCTTTTCGTAGCACTGCAGTGGTAGCGCCTGCTGATGGAGTGGTGACAGGGAGAACGTCCACCCACTTCGAAAAGGCGTACACCACCACCGCGAAGTAATAGCCCTTTAAAGGCCCCCCATAACCCACATGCAGGAGAGACAAGGGTTTCTGTGGGAATGGCCAGGGGATGATTTCCACATAACGTGAGGCCCGCTGATTCTCCTTGCATGTTTGGCAGCTCTGCACTATGTGAGCGATGTCCTGGTCCAGGCTAGGCCACCAAACATGGCACCGGGCCACCATCTTGGTCTTTTCGACGCCAGGATGACCGGCGTACAGCAACTGCAGAACCCTGGACCGGAAACATTGTGGGATCACCACCCTCGAACCCCAGAGCAGGCAGCCCTGCTGCAACCTCAGCTCAGCGGCCTTGTGGCTATAACCCTGCTGAACCAATTCCTCTCCACGGGACACCACCTTGACCACCTGAGACAGGACTGGGACCCCGCTGGTCGCTTGCGATACCAAAGATCTGGAGAGCACCTCCGTGTACTCGTGCTCCAGCATGAACACTTCCACAGATTCTGGAACAGCATCAAGCACCTCTGGCAGGGGCAGGCGGTTCAGGGCATCGGCAGGTCCCAGGTTCTTTCCCGGACGGTAAACCAGCTGGTAACTGTAAGCTGCCAGCTTCGAGGCCCAGCTTAGCACTCGAGGTGATGCCTGCATGTGAACTGCCTTGTCAGGCCCTAGCAGCCCTAACAGCGGCTTGTGGTCCGTGACGGCCTCGAATTTACGGCCCCACATAAACTGGTGGAAGCGTTCTACACCAAACATGGGGGCCAGGACTTCCTTGTCCAGCTTGCTGTAGCGTTGCTGTGCACCATGAAGCCGACGAGAAGCAAACGACACAGGGCGTTCCTGGCCATTATTGTCCCGGTGCGCCAGGACGACTGCCATGCCGTACGGCGATGCATCTACGGTCAGGACGACACGATTGGCAGGATCAAAGTGTGCTAGCACTGGAGCCTCGGTGATTAACTCCTAGCTGCGCTGGAAGGCCCAGTCCTGCTCTTTCTTCGAGACTCATTGCTGACCATCTCGAACGAGGAGATGGAGAAGCTGTAGATGCTCCGGCAGGTTTGGTAGGAAACCCCTGTAGAAGTTGATGAGGCCGAGGTAGCTCTGGAGCTCCTTGTTCTGGGGCTTACGCGCCTTGAGCACAGCATCAATTTTGCGGAGAGCCGGGGCTAGGCCAGCCTGGGAAATGACATGTCATATGTTCTCAACACTAGGGGCAAGGAAAACACACTTTTCCAGCTTGCGCTTAAGGCCGGCGCCCTGAATCGATGTAAGAACGTTGTGCAGGTTTCGCAGGTCATTCCTGTCTTCGCTGCCAGGAACTAGGATATCATCCAAGTACACCCCTACGTGCCTGATGTTCCTGAAGAATTCGTCCATCTCCCTCTGAAATATCGCTGGGGCTGGAGCCACGCCAAACGGTAAGCGCGTGTACTGGAAGAGCCCCAAAGCTTTCTATATTATGACATACTTCCGCGAAGCATCCTGGAGCACCAGCTGCTGGTAAGCATTTTGAGGTCGATCTTGGTAAACTGCTGTCCACCGGACAGCGCAGACCAGAGACCTTGTATAGGGGGCAGCGGGTACTTCTCGGCTGCAGCGACGGGGTTGACGGTAACCTTCAGGTCACCACAGATCCTTACACGGCCGTCTCGCTTGATGACTGGCACGACGGGAGCGGCCCATTCAGGCGTCTTGACGGGTATCAGGAAGCCCTCTCGGTGCAACCATTGCTGCTCCTGTGTGACCCCATCCTTAAGGGTGAACGGTAGTGGGTGAGGCTTGAAATAACGTGGCCGGGATCCCTCAGGTACATAGATGCCAGCCGTCATGCCGGCAAATATGTCCACCCCTGGCTAGAACAGAGACTTGAACTCGGTCAGGAGTCTGGGGACATCTTGCACCACATGCAGGCTGGCTTCCTGGCGCTCTAGCAGACGAACGCCTAGTGCATGAATCCAGTTTTAGACCAGCAGCGTAGGCGACGATGATTTGGTTAAGTAAAGGGGAAGGGTTGCCTCCCTGTCGCCAAAGCGAATGCTGACCTGTGCCTGACCCTGGATCTAGGAGAGCTGCCCGGAGTAGCTGTGCAACATCACGCCCGAAGCCTCGATGGACACGCTGGGAATAGTACGCTTGAAGAGTTTACCGGCTTTTACTTACACGCTGGCCCCTGTATACAGCTCCATGGAAATGGGTGTCCGCATATTTCGACAGTCAGCATGTCAGACGATCTTACAAGGCATGTGTGCCACATGTTGAAAATCGGCGGGTCCTCGGGTTGGACGCGGAGCCTAGCCGTGGAAGAACTTGAGCCTACTGCAGCAAGCCGCCGCCGTGTAACCATGTGACGACTACCCTGGCCGCGGCCTTGTGTGGTACCTAGTCTTGTACCAGGCTGCTCCTGCTGTTTGCTGTTTGTCCTCCCCTTTCGGCATACCTGTGCCAGCTGCCCGGTTTTCCTGCACGTGAAGGATTCTTCTTGAGAGAACCGGCACTTTGAGGGGGAGTGGGCACCACCACAGCGACCGCAGGTACTGCCCTCTGTCGCCAACTTATTGACAGCCGCTACCGCCGACGGTGAGCCAGAAGCACGGACAATATCGTCCTTGGCGGCAGCTGCCATTGCCAGCGCTGCCTTCACGGCGTCGTCCAGCGAGAGTTCGGGAAGCTCCAGAAGCCTCGTCTGCATGGCCATGTTGTTGATGCCGCAGACGAAACGGTCCTGGAGCAGTGAGTCCAGTTCGTCCCCGAAGGCGCAGGCACTTGGTAACCCTCGTAGCGCAGCAACGAACTGCCCGAGAGTATCTCCTTCCCGGCGGCTCCGTTTGTTGAAGCGGAAACGCTCCATTAATGTCGTGGTGCTGGGTTGCAATGCGAGAGCAGTATGGCGAGCAGCTCACCCATCGTCTTAACATGCGGCGTGGCTGGCTTGAGAAGGTCGAGCAGGAGTCTGAAGACGCGGGTTTCACAGCTGGCCAGGAAAATGTCCCGTTGTTTGGCCCCGGGTGTCTCATTTGCCTGGAAGAACACGTGGACTTACTCCTCCTGAACTGGCCAGGCAGACCCATCTCCCTCCAACGGCTCGAGCCTTGCGTACAGCGGCATAGCAGCAGCACCGGGAGGCGATGTTTCGCCGCTCGCGGCGGCATGGGACGATCCGTGGGTACTCGTCCGCCAGTGTCACGATCTGCCCGGGTTCGTGAACGAGGGAAAGCTCGAGGCACCCTCCGTTAGACAGATTCTCCGAACTTGGCGGTGACGAGCGATGACTGAGCGCCGAGCAGCTGTGCCGTCGGTGTTTATTGGGTGCGGTGCCCAATGTTGCCTAAAGAGCATGGCAGGCCACCGATCATGGCCGGCCAACGAAAATTATGCCTGAGGAGGCGTCACTTGCTTGCTGCAAGTACACGCGTCAATAGTTAACTAGGTGAAATTGTGACCCCTCCCTCGAGTCTCTATGTCCCAGAACCGCTTAACTTGTGAATCTTCGTGACAATGAAACAGTGTCCATAGTCTAATGGCTAAACCGTCAAGCAGCCTTCCTTACGAAATCCGCTTTGAAAGCAGCCTTTAACCAACTAGGGACACTGAAATTCTGACGCTCAGCATGTGTCACTCTTCAATGATCCGCTTTCACGCAAACTTGAGTCACTAGGTATGTGCCACTTGATACGTGCTGCTCTTCAACGAACCTTTTGGACGCAAAGCCGTGTCACCAATGAATATGTAGTTCTCTTCAATTACACAAAAATGATGCTTTAGAATTGATCCGGTGCTGTGCGGAATAGAACCCGCCTCATCTATATTCAAAGAATTTAATCCGAATTTATATTCAGACACGTGCTACACGCGCATTTGGCGGTGGAGCCGTTAGATAAGCAGTGTATCGGGACGCCAGCGCGGGAGAGTAGCCTGGCTGAAATGCACACCTCACACATGACGCGTCACGACGGCGGCAATACGACGTGTCAATAAACTGCTTCAATACTAATAGAATTAACGTCGGTAGCCCTACTGAGATGCTTTAGGCCCGAAATTGTTTTCTATTGGCAAGCCGCATCCATAGAAAATGGCTGAAATGCAGTAGAAATCTTTGGCAATGGAGAGTGATTGGGCGTGGCCTCGTCTGTGTAATTGCAACTTCTGTTCCGGTCGCATTCTCCATGTTTCTTGTAGTCAAAGCCGCCTTCGATTTTTCGGGGCCTCGCTGCTGTTGTAGTTTCATTTCTGCTTTATTACTGAATGATAACTTGTCTTCGCAAGCGTAAGCTGACCATGCTAGAAATTCCCACCTGATAGTCTTACACATAAAGCAATGCCTACAACTAGGACATCATGTAAGGCTGTGCGTGCATGACATTGTATTTGGCATGTCTTACAATTTCTCTAGTAACTTGTTAGTGACTTAAAGAGCACATGCTCGTATCTTGCTTTACTATGTCCTTTTCGGAGAAATAAATTTCGATGTTCGCCTATGGAATTGTTTGGTGGTCGATAGATTGCAAGGCGTTACTATCGACAGAGACCTATCATCGAGGCCCCACATCTCATACTTGAATAAGAGGCTTACCTCTACCCCCCATATACTACGGATTCTGGCCGGTAAAACGCGGGGCACATCCGTGGCATCGATGTTTCAACTATACAAGACGATCGTCCTAGGATACTTGCGATATAGCGCTCTAGGGCTGTTCAATGGTAACAAAACTAACACCCATGTCCTACAGAGCATTCAAGGCCAAGTCCATCGAACACGTCTGGGGCTACCTCGATGTGCTTCCGCCGTAGTAACAATTTCCACCACGAGAAACCATCCAATAAGGACTTATATAGCTGTCAACGCAGTCCGGGCACATGTTCGCCACATATCCAGAGTACTTGACCACCTTCTAGATCGCTTGCCTGAGAACACACAAGGCAGCGTTTTCCAAATGAATTGCGGCCTCTTTGTCATTGTGCCACTTGCTCGCAACAAGGACGTCATAACGTCTATGGCGCTAGAAATAGCCTCCGGTGTACCTTGCTGTTCTAATAATTGCGAAGAAGGCTAGCCTGACCGCCGCGGCTCTCAGGCAGATCACATTGGAACTTTTGCATTGTTCGTAGGGTAACCGAATGCATGATTACACGGACGGTTCGGTTCGACGGGTGCCATTGTTATTCCATGTCAATCGGTCGTCATGAAGTTTAAGACTGCACACGTAACGACAATTATAGGTTTGAAACTGGCCGCTCTTGGCGCTCCTGTCGAATACATTGAAAAAAAAAAACCGCACAGCAAATGGACAGTATTTTTTTTATTCGAAAGCAGCCGTCGAAGGCTGGTGTCCTAAATCAACGAAATTTGCCATTGCGCTTATGTACGAGGACATGATATAATCTTTCTGTGGCTGCCGCGACAGTGTGTCATCCTTGGTATTCACCTCGCCGATGATGCTGCCCGACGTGGTCCGGTTGGAGCAACGGCAGTCCTTATAGCTCTATCGTGAGTAGACGCTACAAAAGAGCTTCGCAGTCTCGCTCATACCATCACGTTCAATTACTGGCATACACCATAGAACTCGAACCATCGTTTAAACATTTTCGATCCATCACTGAAACTGAAATTACTAGCAAACCTTTCACGACATGATGCAGCACTCCTCTGTCGGCTGTTGGTAGGAGTAAGATTCACTAACTCCAACAACTATCGTATTAGAATGGCGGACTCTCCGATGTGCGCTAACTGCAAGTTAGAAGTGACCATCAGTCATCTTATGTGCCACTGTTCTCGCTTTGATGACCAAAGTCAGACTTTTCAGTGTGCCTCGAATAGACCATTCAAAGCCCGATAGTCGGATGTGCCTGATAGGCCATTCAAAGAAGCAAAGATCTTGGGAGCCTGGCCTCTCAATTCATTAGCCCAGAAAATCATTCGAGCGCTTCTTCACTACCTGAAAGGAACAGACGTGAGTGCCCGATTGTAGACACCCTGCACCTGACTTACTGCATAAGAAAGTGCAATATAGAGTCATGTTTCCTCTCTCTCTTTTTCACTCCCCCTCCCCACGTGTAGGATCGCAAACTGGGCTCAGTCTTACTGACCACCCTTCCTTTCCTTCCTCCCTTCTCTCTCTCTCTTCGATAATTGCCTACTCTTAGTGCTGCGAGTCAGTGCCAGCGGACGCAGTGGTTTTTTGGGTGTATTCATCAAACAGCACCTCACCTGTACACCAGAAAGTAAAGGGTAGTGGACGAAAATTTGGCCTATTTCACATAATAGAATAATTCAGTATTCTTCCTAAGACAGCCTTCTGCCTTCCGCTGGCCAGCTTTTCTTACGCTGCTCCGAAATTTTAAGATCTTCCTTTTTTCTCCTGGGAGTATTGGGCTAAACCGACAAATAATTATGTACTACTGCAAATTCCACGACAGGACACGATTGTGAGATATCTAAAAACATTATTCTTTTCCCAGTAACGTCCCCTACGATGTAGCCACAGCTTCGGAGTGCTGTGACCTAACTGCTGTCGTTCTCAAGGAAACGCAGGGCCTACCGTGCAATTGGAGGAAAGCGGTCGGCAGTTCACTATTCAAGAAAACATTAGGAAAAAAAAATCAAAATTCGACTATCAGAAAACCACCATTGAAAGCAAGTCGTGGCGTATCTTTTAAATAGAGCCACCGGCACTTGTGTTTTTACTCATCAGTAGCTGTTTAGGTGCACGTTGGCCGTCGTATGTTAGCACGACGGCGATAAAAAAAACACCTTGGCGAAGTTTCTATGGCGCGGTACAGTGGCATCTTTGAGTGAGATAGAATATCCGAGAAAGGGCTCAATGCTTCACCTATTGGCATGACGATCAGTAACGCTAGCACTAGAATACTTACTTATTTAGCCGCAATTTTTTGGCTGTCTTGTTGCCACTGTATAGTGAGCATACTCTATGGCAAGTATCAACGGATTCCGCCAGCCGTCGTGCGTCCCTGCTGTTCAACATTTCTGGAACAATTGTACTACTGTGCGTGGTAAAAGCAGTCAGTGATCGGATCGGTGTAGTTGTCTATATAGCGCCTGGTGTGATTCTCAATATGCTGCAATTACAACGTGTTAGGAATTATTTGCAAGTCCATAAAAATTACTTTGAAGGTTATGTTCTTCAGTTCCGCATATAGAAATTTGCTTTGCCATGTTTCTTTCTGCTGATTGGCAGTGCATTCTATGGTTACTGTAATAAAGTTCATGACGGCCGACTCGTTGCTGACGTGTTAGCTCCTATTTGAAGCATGATGTGCCACATCTTAAAAATGCTTTTCTGCATCCCCTTTTTAGCTGCAGTGAACTGTCCAGAAGCTTGCGAGATGTGGGTAAGAGAAGCCAGTGTGAATACCTGGAGCCCGTTATGTGACAAACAATATGAAGAACATTGCGGAATGAGAAAGATTACAGTCTACGACAAAATGTACTGTGATGCCATAATCAATCACTTTGAAGACAAGAACAACACAGAAATCAGAGCGCAATAAATATTTTCATGAACAAGATATTTTCCCTGTTGTCGTACCTAATGTAGTCAGAGAAAGAAACTATATTTTGTATAAAGTTTGAAATGTGACGGTGGCTTCGTGTCGATATGTTTGTTTCAATAAATCTCGCTTGTATAGCAACTCCAGTGTTGAAGCGCTGGCCCAGATCTCTTAAGCATTCAGCCGACATTTACCCTTGTGAAAAGAAGCATCAGTAAATGAGTACATAACGAAAGATGATAGGTTTCTTATTGTACAGATGGGACCAAAAAAATCAGTGGTAACTGAGACATAACAGAATATCATCATGCTTTTGGGAACATCTAGACAAGGTGACGTGTACACGAAGAAGAAGAACAAAGGGGGTACTGCAAGATGGCATCATTGCTTGAGGAAAGTAATAAGATGAAAATCTGAAAGCTTCAGAGGACGCTGACACCAGGTAGACTCGTCGGGGTTTTTTTTTTCTTCAACAAAAGGCTGTGAAAGACCATTTACGTATCCTAATTGTCTCCTTTGTTTCTCTTGCTGCCTGATTCATTTTAAGCTTTTAATCTGATAGGCTAATTTTCTCAGACAAAGTGCCAGGTAAAAGCAATTGTTTAAGAGCGTGTTCCGTCAATGCTTAAATGAGCCTCGAAGTCGCTTTGCCGAAGTTGCTCAGCGGCTAGTTGGCTCGATATTGAACCAACATTCTGAGCGTCCTCTTCTAAAGCTAGAACATTACCTGTTATTCAGGTCTTCTTTACTGGTTTGTTTACAAGCGTGGATCCTCTTGCCCGCGCATACTCGGAAATGCCACCAACCGTACCATTGTCCACGCCCTATTGCTTTCTGTGTTGCATAGTTACCTAGCACTCTAAACCTGCGCGGTGGACTTGAGTGGTTGAGCCTTGCTCCTGAGTTTCAGAGCCCGCAACCGACGTCCCGCTCAGCGCAGCCACTGCTGGTCTGGGAGCCATCGTGGGCGAATCTGCGGTTGGGCTGTAGAAGTAACCACGCAACAACATTTCCTTGTCACGCCGGGAACGCGAGCATTCATTTACTTGACGAACAAATGCAATCCTCTATTAAGTACGCTAAAGAGCGCCCGCGGCCCGCGGATGTGATTAGAGCCGCCTTCGTATTCGCATTGCAGCTTGCTGACCGTCATTGTAATCAGTTTTTGTCAGCGGGCTGGTGGCAGCGCGTGCCCTTCTGAAATTACGGTCATGTTATCACCCTCTTTCCCCTCAAAAAGTTCCGGCCATGTTTCTTTTTTTCAATGCCTCGTAGGCGCTGTCTTCTGTAATGTTCTATGCACAAAGTACATCGCATCAACATACATATAGTTGGACACATGTGGATGATATAGAAATACCAATATTTAACTCCAGTGAGAAAAGGTAAAGTTTAGAGGCTACTTGCTATGTCAGTATTTATGACAGTCATGATTTGGGCTCCTTGATTGTCAAAGCAGAGACAAACCGTGCTGCGAGATTTCAAGCATACGAGTGCTTCGCAGCTCATTTTCATGCAGTGCGCCAGCGTGTATACTTGAAAAAAAAAACCAGCTGGTGCTGGCACACTGCCAAACTACGAGCAACCGATGAAAATGCCTGAAAATGTGTACACTAAACAATGCGCTTACTTGCAACAAATCTGGTGAAAATCAAACGAAAATAAATGCCTTTACCGGGATGAAAAATTTCACTGACGGCTGCTTTACTCTCTAATACAAAATTTGGGCGCAGCTTTATACGTGCTTTCATTTCGCGATATATTGTGGCAAAGAATTTGAGAGACATGTAGCAGAGTCAGCAATCGTTCGAAGTCTGATGTGTGGGTCCAGGACATCAGCTTTTATACATGACTCGTCGAAGGTATCAGTGTAATCGCTGGTGCCTTTTGACTTCCAGTTACTGCTACAGAATTCGCGCCACGCATACAATTAAATTACAAAACAATCGCAAACCATGATAATCGAAATAAGCGTGAACGAGACCAAACCAGGCAAACAAAACAGGCGCGAGCGAGAGCTGACGCGAGCAGACGATACTATGCATCGAGAGAGTAGACGGGTCCGCATGAAACCAGTTTCCCGTGCGTACTTCACTGAATTAGCGGCTGTTTGGTGTCCGCTGTTCGCGGTTCGCGTATTTCACCAGCGGCTCCACGTTCGCTCTTTCATCTTTCGCTTTTGTGCTCATTCCCTCGCTTACGCCGCCGACGCATTAGGCTCTAAAAATGTTTTTTTTACGAGCTTATTGCACAATCAAGCCAGCTGCAACCCAGAGGTGCTATGCTGCGGCATACTGTTTATTGTTTATGTTTATGTCTACAGCAGTGCCCTGACAAGCATTCCTTCACGGTTGTGACGCCGCTGATAGTGAAATCATTGCTGGGCCAGTGGGGTATGTTTAGCAGGCGAAAGGTGGTACTAGAAAAGTGGCCAAGGATACTTGATAAGACATGCACAAGCTCTATACAGATAAACAAAATGTGAAGGGGCAGGGAAGGACCACGAGTGCATAGTCTTCTCGAGAGAGGGTGCAGAGCACCCACGAGAGAGGAGGGAGAACGCCCACGCATCAAGAGAGATACATTGTGTGCACACATTGGTCACGCGCGCACGCACGTGTGCGGTAGCATAGCGTACTTCCTCATTCTGTGCGTTATTGCGTAATATTGAACTAAATGAATTTCTCAAAATAATATGCGCCAGAAAATTCTTAAATTACGAGTTATACACAACCTGCAGGCATCATAGCATCGGATTGTAATCGAATATACAAGAAAAGATAATTCTCTTACTCGGAAACTCAAACACGAAGCCCTTTTCTAGCTGCCGTGGTGGCGGTACCTATTTTTGGGTGAGCGCCGACTGAGGCTAACAACTTCGCTGTAAAATGGAAAATCGACGTGTTTACACTCACTAGAGAGCAGTCAGCTCTGTGATCCCAACCAGTGCGGCTTCAAGGATCGATGATCGACTACTGACCACCTTGTGCGCATTGAAGCCAACATAAGCGATGCATTCGTACACAACGAGTTTTTTTTTTCTTTTGGTGTTCACGGATATGGAAAAATCACACGAGACGACATGGTACTACAGCGTTTTCAGAGATCTGGGGCCCTCTAACGTAAAACTATTGCAATATGTTTCTCTTCCAATCTCCTGACGTCAAATTTGCGTAACCACCGACACAAGCAGCGGGCGGTCACCCGCAGGGTTGTCTGAACAGACCAATCAAACGCTCTCCTCGTTCATAGGAGGTCACTTTTGTTTGCTTCAAAAACGAATAACATTGCCTACACTGAGCGGCTTGTATATAATTGGCTGACAACAGGCGAGGAGAACGCTCAAGTGGAGAGGGATTCATTATAAAATATGAAGACGCCAAATAAACAGACACACACTAGAGAACAGAACGGGACAGGGCGCCTGTTTATTTGGTGTTTGTTTATTTGGCGTCTACATATCATATAATGAACAGCTACCCACTAGCCCAACAAGAAGTGCTTTTAAGGAGAGGGATTCACTGGGGCAGAGCCAGTGCACTGAAAATCGATAACCGGATGAAGAGTGTGGTGCCGGCGTCTGCTATTGGTCGCCTTTCCCTTACTTAGCTTGTGGTGGCTGGTCGAAAATGACGGCGGCATGCAACGGAAGCTTGAGAATGACGCTAAAACTGACCCTCAGCAAATAAGAGTTGGCAGAATGAGGTGGTAAACGTGCCGGAAGGGCCCGAAAACGTTACATGGCCACGCAAGAAGTTTTATTATACGCAAATACACCCATGCTCTCTGGCAGGTGCGAGTAGCCATCTTCTCAGTGATCGGCGGCAGCCATCTTTTATTCCTTTCGGAACGGGGCAGCCTGCGGTTATTCCGAAGAAAATTCAGTTTTGTTCTGCATATTAATGCATCCTTATCGCGTACACGTCACTTTGACGCGGTGAGCATGTGCGGTTTTGTGACGTCGCGTGACAGGCAGGTGAAGTGGGCGCCAGCCCGAAAACGTTTTACCAATAACCGAGGGCTAATGGCGAAAAAGGGTCGAATCAGGAACAACCGTTTTTCGTTTTTGTGTCAAATTATGCATACTCAGTTTGTACACATCATATCAGAAGGGGAGGTATCGCGGTTTCCGTGACGTCGCGTGACAGACAGGGGAAGTGGGCGTGGTCGAAAAAAGTTATTGACCAACCGTGGAGGGCTGGTAGCAGAATTGGAATAGAAAAGTGTGGAATAGTTTTACGTAATAACGCCCCTGTTGGCTATGGGAATCAGGGGCAAAATGATACATGTCACTGAAAACTGGGTATCACACCGCAACGTTTGTATGAGGTCGTGTAATCTAATGTTTGTGTCAGGTAAGGTAATGAGTGCGTGCAAGGAGTCGCAAGATTTCTCGAGCTCAAGTGCTTTCAAATGCCTATTGCCAAACTAGACCCCATGCTACTGCCAGAATTGCCATCTAGCATTTTCCTTGGCGAAACAACCTTGATGTGCCACTTCCGGCTGGCAGTGGCGTTGACAAACGCCTACTCCTATCGTATTGGAATGGCCGAGAGCCCGATGTGCGACTCCTGTAGGTGCAAGGAAACCATCGAGCACCTACAACGCCTATCTCTGAGTATAACTTTAAACAGATTGGACTCAAGACCTTTCTCCGAGTCAGAGATACTTGGACCGTGGCCACACCCGTCACTGGCACGAAAAGCGATTCATGCACCTGTACACTACTTTTAGTGCACCGCCTGAGGAGACCGTTTAAAGTGTCCCTGTGCATCCTCCCACACGCACTCAGTGCTCACTGTCCCCCTCTTTTTCTCTTTCTATTCCCCTTTCCCACACCTAGTTTAGAATAGCAAAACGGGTGCTTGTCTGCTTGACCTTCCTGCCTTTCCTTCCATTGCTCTGTCTCTCTTTCTCTCTCTCTCGCTAATGAAATATCTAAGGAATTCAATGAAGAAACGGGCGTGCCTCAAGATTTCCTAAGGTGCAGACCCTTCATCGTAAAAATTTAGTCGCTCGGCACATCGATACTACCGGTAATATTCCATTTATTATATGTAGATGATATACAGATTTGCTACAGATGTTGTAGCTAAGATATCTCCGAGATGAAGGCGAAGCTTGCACTGAGGCAACAGTGTCCATGGGCAGACTGCAATGAATTTAAATTTAATTCACAAGAGAGTACATCCACAGTGTTCTCCAGCAAAAGACGCATAGTTGTTTATCCAAATATATGTGTAGATGGGCCGCTCAGGTCTTAGTGCAGAACGCAAATTTTTAGGCACAACACTTGACACAATTAAGTTTCTCCCACATTTCACTTATCCGTGCCGAATGTTCTCCAAAATGTTACACGGCCACGCAAAACGCTTTATTACACGAAAATAAACCCATGCTTCCCGGCAGGTGCGAGTAGCCGGTGCCTGAGCGATCGGCGGCACCCATCTTTTATTTCTTTCGGAACGGGGCAGCCTGCCGCTATTCAGAAGAACATTCAGTTTTGTTCGGCATATTAATGCATCGTTATCGCGTACACGTCACTTTGACGCGGTGAATTTTTGCGGTTTTGTGACGTCGCGAGGGAGGCAGGCGAAGTGGGTGCAGCCTGAAACCTTTTGACCAATAGATGCGGGTTAATGGCGAAAAGGCGTCGAATGAGAAATAACTATTTTTCATTTCTTCGGTCAAATTATGCATAATGAGACCGTACACGTCATATTAAATGGGGAGCTATTGCGGTTTCCGTGACGTCGCGTAACAGACAGGTGAAGTGAGGGTGGTCCAAAAAAGTTTTTTAACAATCGCGGAGGGCTTCTTGCTGAATTGGAGTAGAAAAGTTTGGAATTGTTTAACATTATAGCGCCCCTAGTCTTTAATGTCGGTAGGTCTGTCTGTGCAGAAAGTTTAGAAGGGTAGTCCGTCCGCCGATATTTATTTAATATGAATCTGACTGCCAGACGTTGTATTCTTTCGATTTTTGATATAGTTAGAGTAGTTTAAAGGTCGCACACAATCTTGGCATATTCAATTATAAGTCTAATTATTGTTTTATAAGCGAGACGTTTTGTTTCTTGAGTTGCGAATGGTAAATTACGCTTCAGACACCATAACGGCTTGTTTGCCTTGAAACACACATAATCTATACGGTAGTTCCAGCGAAGATCACTTGCGAAAATCATGCCAAGATACTTATGCTGCTCAACTCTTATAAGTTAAAATCAGAGTAGTTTAAGTAATTTAACTTTCTAGAGACTCTGATAACTACAGTTCTTAAAGGGTTTAGGACCATCTGCCATTCATCACACCATTTTTTATCTTCTCTAAATTTGCGCGTAATTTATCCTGGTCTCCTACTGTATCAATTTTATTGTATATAATGCAGTCATCTGTAAAGAGCCTGATGGAAACGTCTATTTCATTCGGCAGGACATTTATAAACAATAATAGGGGACCCAAAACACTGCCTTGGGGAACTCCCGACTTAAGACATGAAATCTGAGACCTTTTACCACCAATTTCGACCATATTGCTCGCGAGAAAGAAAAAAGGAGATGAGAATCATTGTGTAATAGAACTATTTTTGAACATAACATAAATTTTTCCTGGTAGTTTAAGGTGAGACACTTTATCAAATGCCTTCGCAAAGTCCATGGCGATCATATCCGTCTGTCGCCGAGAGTCAATAGTATCTGAATGATCATGGGCTAATTCGATGAGCTGAGATGTTGTGGATAGGCCTTGACGAAAGTTATGTTGGTGGATAGATAAGAAGTTGTATTCAATAATATATTTTAACAGATGTTTCGAGATAATATGTTCAAGCATTGAACAGGTAATAGTAATTGATAAAGAGCGATAATTTGCTAAATTATCAGCACCGCCGCTTTTGAGAATAGGGATCACTTTAGCTTGCTTCCAAACATTTGGTAAAGTATCGTTATGAAGTGAAGACCTAAAGATTAAAGCGAGATATTTAGAATTCCATTCGGCGTATTGATAAAGGAACTCGTTAGGGATGCCATCGGTTCCAGGGCTTTTCTTTATGTTTAAATGAAGCAAAAGATTGAGCGCACCTTGTTCAGAAATTTCAACGCCAGCAATAGGTGGCCTCTCAGATGGAGTTTCAGTACTCGGCATAATACCGTTATCTTCTGTGAAAACAGATGGGCAATAATCATTGAAACTCTTAGAAGAAGGATGCTCCTTAGATTGTGTCGTTGAGCGAGGACTCGATGACGGAATTATAGGTCTCAAAAATTTACCCGATGCTTCTTTTAGAAATTTTGTGATTGTGATACCAAAGAAACTTTGTTTAGATTCTTTCACAAGTATCTTACTATTCCTTCCAAGACATCGAATGGTGGAACGAGTCTGAATGCTAGGATTCTTTTTATAATTCTTCCGTTTTAGTTTCAATTGTCTCTTTAAGTGTATTATTTCTCTAGTTATCCAAGGGCATCTATTGCTAGTTTTCTGTGTACGCTTAGATATATACAGCTTTATAGAAGACATGACCAAATTAGCAAAGTAATCCGACAGACAATCAGGACTCTGATTATGCATATAAAGTTCAAGAAATGTCTCATAAGAGTCCTCTAGCAATTCTAAAACCGCAACATCATCAGCTCTAGCAAAGTTTAACACGACGTGTTTGCTGCGATGGTTGACAGTGTTGGCGGAAAGGCTCAAAGACAGCACTACAAGTTTATAGTCAGAGATACCATCACTGGTCTCGCAGTTGAGTGGACCGAAAACAAGGTCAAGAATAGACGAAGAAAGAGCACTGGTTCTAGTATAGTCGGTCATCACTTGGTTTAAACCAAAACAAAAAACAAGATCCAGAGTCTCATTGCAATTCGAAATTTCTGTATCTCCAGGAGAGTAAGCATTCCAGTTCATTCCAGGTAGGCTGAAATCACCCAAAAGCACAATATTATCACCTTGTTGCATATTGCACTCCATAAAGTGCCGGAGACAAGAAATAACCTGGACTTGTGAATTTGGTGGCCTATATATACCGCCTATGTGGATGGAACGATTCTTAAAAATTGTCTTAATCCAAACTGCCTCAATATCAACGGGGACAGGAAGTATAATAACGTCAATGTTATCGCGAATCATTAACGCAACTCCCCCACCTCTATCATTCCGGTCCTTCCTTACCATTACATAAGACTTGGAGTTATCTCGCTCTCTAATGTATGTTTATTTATTTATTTATTTATTTATTTATTTATTTATTTCCTGTACCCTCATGGCCAGGGGCATTCAAGAGGGGAGTGGTTACTTCAAATACAGGAAAAAAAAGCACAGTGCAGCAAAATGGGCAATAGTGCAGAAATAGATGGCTCTCTGTTATACAATGTTATCTGAGTGTTCTTGGAGTGCTGGTTAATAAAATGAAATACGGTGCATGCAGTGCAGTAATGCAGTGTTCCAGTAATACAAAAACAGTGATACAATTTCTAGCACAAAAACATGAATGAAATGCTCCTGTTGATATAATGTTACCTAATACTGCCATGAAGTGCTGATGGTCAACAATAGTAGCGGTTGAGGCGGGTAAGCGATTCCACTCAGCAGATGTACGCGGAAGGAAGGATAAAGACATGACATTGGTTTGGCATAAAGAAATTCCTACTTTGTTATTGTGATCCAACCCTGATAAAATGTATTGAGGAGGGGAGATAGGTTCATCGCAAAGGGAAGGCAGATGAAATATCTTATGAAAAAGTGAAAGTTTAAGGCCTTTACGGCGAGAGGCTAAAAATGGCAAATCAAGGTTTAATTTCATTATCGAAATGCTCGCACTTCTGTTATAATTAGAAAAAACGAAATGAGCAGAGTTATTTTGTATCATTTCTAAAGAGTGAATTTGGTTTTGTGAAAGGGATCCCAAACTGCTCCGGCATACTCAAGCATTGAGCGGACTAGTGGCTTGCATAGCCTTAATTTTAGGGAACACGGTGCCTTTGTGAAATTGCGTTTTAGGTATCCCAGCATGCGGTTAGCGTTTTTCATTACGTAAGAATCGTGCATGGACCACGAGAGGTTTCTAGTAATATGGATACCAAGATATTTGTAGGATGAAACAGGGTCTAAGGGGATTATTAACGCAGTAAGAAGGAAGCTGGTTAGAGGTTCTGGACACGCGCATAAATTTACATTTTTGATATTTAATTCCATTGACCATGACTGGCACCAAGTTGAAATAACGCTATGGTCGGATTGAAGAGAAGATATATCAGTGTCGCATATTATTGCCACGAAGATTACGCAATCATCGGCGAATAAATGAATGTTAGAGGAAACACAAGAGGGTACATGATTTGTGTAAATTAATCAAGGAGGGGAACAAGCACCGGCCCTTGAGGTACGCCGGACTGTACTCTGCTTGCTTGTGAGTTTGAGTGATTAGCAAAGACAAACTGTGAGCGGTAAGAAAGAAAGCACTAAAGCCATGCAAGCAGTTTGGAATCAATGTTAATTCGATACAGCTTAAACATTAGAAGGTTATGGCACACTTTGTCAAACGCTTTCGATATGGCTAAAAGTATGCAGTCGGCAGTTGAAGAGTGGTCAAGAATGATGTTTAGCTTACGCGTAAATAAACCTAGTGTTTCACATGAATATGTCTTGCGATCAACGTGGCTGTTTCGACACCTTTGTAGATAGTGTATAAGTATCTTCCTGCTTTTCTTCAGCCCACACGTCAGACCTTTATCAATATAACAGCACTACTCCTCAAGGCAGTGCATGGTGCATAAAACTGAAGCACTGGGAATCTCAGAATGACCACTACAAGCTTTAAATCAAGTTATCCTAATCAATATCGTGCGTCGCTAAATTAGTGAGATCCTGATTGCATTATTGTGGGCAGAGAGTAATGGATGAATGGATGGATGAATAAATTTATTGAGGTCCCTCGATGTGCGCGATTAACGCGCTCTGAGGGACCGCCCCTCTAGCTCCGTCCCCGTAGTTTTCCATTCATTGCCACAGAACTTTGTCAGCGAGTACATGCGCATATACATTTCATCAGATTTCTAAGACATGTACGGCGCTTCGGGAAAAATGAATTACCCTAAAAGAGAGACATGAGAGAAAGGATACAGATTTGCCGCCCTTCGACGGGTTTTCTTTTATTTCCTTTTTTTCAAGAGCTGTTTTAAATTTTTCATATGTCTGAGTTCGATGTAACCTGGCAGTCAACACTAAATTTTTTTTAGATTATAAACCCTACGGGTGGTCCACCGTAGGGCTGTCTGAACAAACCAATCAAATGCTCCCCTCGATCATAGGAGGTCACTTTTCTTTGCTTGAAAAACGAATAACATTGCCTGCACTGAGCGGCTTGTCTTACTTAATTGATTCACAAGATGCGCGGAGCATCCTCAAGTGGAGATGGCTTCCACGGGGCCGAGCCACTGCACTGAATATCGATAACCGGATGAAGAGGGTTTTGCAGGCGTCTGCGATTGGTCCACTTTCTCTTAGCTTGCGGTAGCTCGTCAACAATTGCGGCAGCAAGCAACGGAAGATTAAGACTGCATCTAAGACGGATCCTCAGCAAAGAAGAGCTGGCAGAACGAGGTCGTAAACGTACCGAAAGTTCTCGAAAACAATACACGGCCACGCTAAAAGTTTTATTACACGCAAGTAAACCCATGCTCTCAATCAGGGGCGAGTAGCCAGTGCCGGAGTGATCGGCGGCAGCCATCTTTTATTCCTTTCCGAACGGGGCAGCCTGCGTCTATTCAGAAGAATATTCAGTTTTATTCGGCATATTAATGCATCTATAACGCGCACGCACCTGTTTGACGCGGTAAGCTTTTGCGGTTTTGTGACGTCTTGTGAGAGGCAGGTGAAGTAGGTGCAGCCCGAAAACTTTTGACCAATAGCCGAGGGCTAATGGCAAAAATGCATCGAATCAGCAATAACTATTTTTGTTTTGCTCGGTCAAATTATGCATAATCAATGTGTACACGTCATATCAGATGGGGAGCTATCGCGGTTTTCGTGACGTCACGTGACAGACAGGTGAAGTGGGGGTGGTCCAAAAAAGTTTATAACCAATCGCGGTGGTCTGCCTGCAGAATTGGAATAGAAAAGTTTGGAATAGTTTCACGTTATAGCGCCCCAGCATGCATGGCGTGCATGCATTACGAAATTACACGTTTTTTTCTTTTTTATACCGAACCGCACTACATCGACACAAGCGCCGCCGCGGTCACCGAACCTTTCACGCATCTGCCGCAAGCGTTGCTGCAGCCGCGCAGGCATCTCCGGCTCGCGTGATGTCACAGCCACGGAAGCGCATTCCACACGCACAGGGGCCGTCGCCACACTATTTACCCATCTCATTATTCGTCAAACACGATTTCAAAGAAATAAAGCGCATGAAGGCCAACTTGCTACACTAAGTGCACTTTCTTTATACCTGGCGTGCCAATTATTATGCACACATACCAAGATAACTTTGTTTGCCATCGCTTGGGGATACTCAGATTATATATATTTTTTGCATTGCGGCTAGGTACATAATTAGCTTAATTAATTAACCATCTTGTCAAATATCATAGATGAAAGGTGTCAATGAGAAAATTGTAGAGCCACGCGGAAAACTCCCGATACAGCTTTCTATTGCTCAATACGCCCTACATAACAGTGTTCTTCCGAGCGTGAAGAAGGCCCGCGAATACACACGAAGTACTTCGAGCGGCCAGTGGCACGACAATTCTGCGTGTAGTCGCGTTCTTCTTTGACGCTAGCAAAAAACGCTCTTACCTTTCATAATTTTTCCTCCAGCTTGCAGGTATTCCGCTGAAATAATTTGCCAATGACCGAGTTGTCTTTCCGTTATCGTTGAAGAATACATTCCGTAGACGTTGCCCTGATTAGCAATACTTAACATAGGGCTAACTAGTGTCACTACGATTCCATCAACCTATAAAGTGAATCATAGACGCTTCACCCGTTCATGTTTTTTAAATATATTTGTCCCATGTTATGGTAGGCCCATCATTTAGATACTTCACGTCGAAGTAAACAAATACCGACGCCCATCCTCCAGCTGAATTCTTGCTGTGTTACAGCTAAACTTAACGACGATTTCCGATTTTTTGTATCTACGTGGACCCTTCTTGTCTGCTGAATCGTATTAAAGTTTCTCATGCTATTCACCTTTGCAATGTTCACTAAAACCTGGCGTCTAACCTGCAGGCGAGGAAATACTTGCATTGATAGGAAGGTTTCAACCAATAAAATCAACGCATTTTGTTTAGGCACGTGCGCTAGCCCCGTGTTCTGCTTCCACCTGAAAAACTGCGCCTTTGTGCGAAGCTCCCACACCATGTTTTCTCATCTACACTTTGCCGCAGAATCATGCGTCGAAAATGAAACACTGTATTTGAATCAACAGGCGCCTGCTGCGACACTATTTCCTGATGTCGTTGCACGGGCCCGCAAATCCCTGTACTGGCCGATTTAGCAGAAATGTTGCCGCTGTGGTCACGTTGGGTTCTGTCTTCCAACACGCCCCCGCGGTGGCTTCGCGGCTGTGGTTTTTTCGCTGATAAGCATAAGGTGGCAGGATCAAATCGCAACCGCAGTCGCGGCATTTTGATGGCGGCGAAATGCAAAAACACCCGTGCCCCGTGCATCGAGGGCGCGTTAAAAATCCCCTGGTGGTCAGAATTATTGTGGAGTGCCCCACTAGAGCATGCCTCATAACCAAATCGCAATTTTGGCACGTTAAACCGCATAAATGGATGCACACAGTGCAAACAGAGATAATGGAAGCTGTCGGTTAGCCAAAGAGAAGTACTCATTGGTGTTGTGGCATATTTTATCCAATTGAGCCAGTCTGGTGTTAAGCCATTGTGTGCAAAAGGATCATTTTTAGTCCGGCATCAATATTCACCCGTGGCGGCAAGCGACGGGTGTTTTCTTCTTTTCGCTATATCTCAAATGCTCCTAGTGCTATTCAAGTTACGCCGTCACTCGCGCACTGCCATGGCCATAGCGTTCAGTTTTATTGAAAGCCAAGCAGGCTCGCTAAAGCGAGCTGTGAACTTCTTCGCCGACAACGTTTTTTTCTTGTAACGTACGTGTCCAGGAGTGTCGACACGCAGCACGTAGGGTGACCGCTGTGGCCAACCACCCACATCTGTAACTGCTTTCAGAAAGGAGCGATTGCTCCAACGAGGTCTGTATTCACCGAAGTCGTCCTCTGCTGCGCAGACGTGGCACTGGGCAGTGAAGTCTGACGAGCTCAGCTGCGAACTTTCTTTGGACATATTTTTCTTCCATCCTGCATACTTCTCCACATAGGGCACTACAAACACGTCATGCTCAGAACACTACCTTTAATTTTTTTTTAATATCGAAGTGCCTATAGTCGACATGATATTTCTGGCGATGCTTCAGTGACGACAACAAATGCGAAGGGGAAGATATGCGGAATTCAACCCTTTCTGTGAATTTTGAGAAACGCTTGTTTAGCCGCTCCTGAAAAAAGCACGGCGCGTAAACACAGGCCTGCTCGCTACTTCTCCGCGCTCCGTCTCAGCAGGAATCATTGACGATGTCATATTTGTATTTTCTCATCCTCCTTTTTTCACAGATTGATGCCGAAGCCATCACGGACAGTGCGTGGGAGGTAAGCCAGAATTGTATTTTTCATAATCTCCATAGCCAGAAATGAATGTTACGTACATTGAACGATGTCTTCATTCACGAGACCCAATGCAAGTTTCAGAATAGTCAATTTTTCAACGCCAGTTGTCTATTAATATCTAGATGAAGATGGATGCTTTGCAAGTACTGCATGCAATACACTCCGTGACGTTGAAAGGCAGTTTGATATATTTGACTGTCATCTTTCGCTACCATTCCATCATCACAAAGTGTTGTCAATTTTTATTACTTTATATATTTACAGTTTTCCTGGGGCTGTCACCATGTCTAACAGTAGCGCTTCGTATCTTGAAGAGGCCCCAAACGGATCGAACTTTCTGGCAGTGCGTTCCTGTTCACCTGCGAACTTTGCATGTATGCAGGCTGCCACGACCGAACAGTCCTTATACACCCGCTTTGCACACGACATTGGCTTTACACATTCTCTGTCTACAATTGTATTTTATATCTGGGTTCTCGTGCTTGAGTAAAAAGGTATGCACTGCAGCTTCTGCAGTGCTTTTGGTGGGCTCACTCGCGACAGCGTGTAAGGACCCGCTACGACGGACGTCATCGCGTTTCTAACGAGAAAGATGGCCCTTTGTGACTTTCGACCCCACTCCTGTCTTTTCTTTATCCTTCTACGCACGCCCTGCAATGGTTCCTGTCTTTCATTATCCTGAGCGACCACGGCCTACACAAATTTGTCAAAGGAAGCGGTGTAAGATACCGAAAAGACCATTGCTTCTATTAAGCGAACGTGCACAGGCCTGCCCTGGACTGACAGCATCTGCGTGAGTGTCAGTTTGCGCGTTTATTTACGGGGCGGTACTTCTCCCATCGCTCTTACTCGCGCTGACGGCCGCCGACGGTTCCAGGTTGGTGGCGAGGAGCCCGAAGGACTCTACTGAGCATATAAAGCCTTAACAAGGTCTTTTCAGTATTCTTAACGGGCACGTGTGTTTCCTGTACAATGAAAAGCACCCCTCGCGAAGGATCTTCAGTTTTCAGCTTTGATTTTACCTTTATTTCGAAAACCCTTTGGAGCTGACCGCTTTTTGTCTGATGATGTAATGAAAAGTTTTATTGTTTGTGACGTCGCGTCATCTATTCTTGTGCCCTCTCGGCTGCTAGTCAGCCTCCAGAATTTTTCACCAGCGCTAGCTCTATGACATTGAGGGCCCTTTTGCAACAGCCTCAGCAGCGCGACCCATATATGGTGGTTCGTCTCACAAGTACTGGTCGCCGTTCCAGCAACACACAGCTGACTGACGTCAAGGTTCTTCGGACTGACTCGCCTGGTGGACATCGCCTGCGAACGTGGAAGCGATACGTATTAAGGAAGGAATAAAGAGACTCTCTTTACTCGTTTATATATAAACGTGACCATGGTCACAAAAAATTGGAGGATGCTTATGCTTCGCCTTTAAGAGTGTAACACGATAGCATTCAAAGACCCTGAGTGCTTCTTATGCTTCCCGGCAACTGCAGCTTGGTAAACTGTAATGTTTACCAGGAAGCGCTGGCGGCGAATGCTTTGCACGAAGGCGATCTTTCTTCGAGAAACCCGGCCTTTTTCGCGGGCCGCGATGGACGGATGGATGCAATGAGCGTCCACTTTGGAACGGGGAAGTGGGTTCTGCCACCAAGCTCTTGTTATTTTATTGTTTAATGTCCTACTTGTGTTAAAAAGCACAAAAAGAAAAGGAAAAAAAACAGCAATGAATTCTTATACCCGAAGTTTCTGAACCTCTATAGTGAACTTTGTTTTTGTATGCCTCCGTTCTTTGCCGTTTATTTGACTTTGATTTCGCCAATCTTCCAATCGCCTCTTACTACTTTCTATTGCCGACACGTTTACTTACCCATTGCTCTCGCTGAACCTAAAGGCTTCAAAGAGGCCAGTGATTTCTAAATCGACTGCGGCGCAGATACCTTCACATTCTAATAGAGCATGCTCCATCGTTTCCGTAGCTTTGACGCCACCAAGCATTTGTTTCTTCTTCCTTCTTATATCTCGCTTTGTAAGTGCGCATTCTAAGGCATCCTGATCTCGTTTCGAAAAGTTGTGAGCTTCCCTTTGAGTTAACATAAATTATTTCTGTCCTGATGTCATTTTTTCCTCTTAAGTAGTTACTCATGGCAGGATTCTTTTCCACTGCCGCCACCGATGGGATATCTCAGCCTCTCTAACTTTCCACTTGACGCTCTTTGTTGCTGTGTTGCTTACCATAAAGACCACATACTTGCTGTTAAGCTTCGTAGTTCTTTTCCTCCACTTTGAATCAATGTTACGCCTGTACAAATATCTAAACACTCTCCCATTCCATTTGCTTTCTTCAGTATTCGTCAGTCGTTCTTCATAATAAATTTTACGTTGAGCTTCCCTCATTTTAAAACTTAGCCAGCCGATATCACCCGGCACAGCTTCATTTGTAGTCTCTCCGTGAGGGCCCAATGCAAGACGTCCCACTGGCCTTTGGTTACCATTGAATTCTCATTGTAGTCCTGAATTGAAGCCAATAACCACATTTCAAATGTAAGTCATGGAACCATTGCACCCTTCCACATACCCCGGAACACCTCGTACCTGTTGTATAACTAAAGCACTTAGTGTTTCATTATGACAGCATTTCTCTTCCCCTATTTCTACTGCCATCGTTTATGCATACACGAAGTTATCTATATTCTTTTACGGGAGGAATCTCCTGGCCTTGTATTGTCACTGTCTGTTGGCTGGGGTCATTGAATATCATAACACCTGATTTATTAACGCTCATTTTCAAACCTAACTAATACCCTTCCTGTCCAAAGATATTATCAACACATTGCGTACCACTCTGCTTGTTAGCAAGCAACGCAATATCGCCCGCGTAAAACAAACCTGGAAGCTGCCGCTGTACTACTGTACCCCTGTTTGTATGAGAGATTAAACCTGATATTACTTCCTTCTAGCGCCCTTTTCATCCTCACCATGTACATCATAAACAGCAGTGGAGATAAAGGGCACTGCTGCCTTAGTCCCTTGTTGATATGAACTCTCTCGTCGCTCTTCATCCCATTCCATTCAGCGCAAAGGGTATCTTCCAGGTAAATCTCGCAAAAGCTCTAGACAATCTTTGCCTATGCCTTCGCTTTCTAGAATACCCCACTACATGTTGCGGTCAATGTTGTCATACGCTCCTGTAATGTCTAAAAAGGCCACATATAATGGTCTCCTTTCTAGTCTTGATATTTCAATAGACTGAGTAGTGACAAATAAGTTATCATCCAAACGCCTAGCTATTCTGAAGCCATTCTGAAGTTCTTCTAAAATTTCATTATTCTCCGCTCAAGCTTGCAACTTTAACTTAATAGCCTGCATTGCTAACCTTTATATTACCGATGTAATGGTGAACAGTCTACACGAGTGAATTCTTTCTCCCCCTTACCTTTATAAATTAAGTTCATTTTAATTTGTCGCCAACTGTCTGGTATTCGTCTATCTTTTAGACTGTTTTCTACTGCTTTCAGCAGAGATTCCTCACTTTCTGGTACGAGTTCATTAATCAGCCTAACAGAAACCTCGTCTAGCCCTGCGACTGTGTGTTTTGATATTTTCTCTTGGGCTTTCTTCCAGTTGAAATTTGTGAGCACCAGCTCCTTTTTCATCTGGTTCACTTTCATGCCCCTTTTTTTCTTCAACTACAACCTTGTCATTGCCTTCGGAAGACTCAGCAATAGGTAAGACTTAGCTTCGGCAAGACTCGGATGTAGTTTAATATCGCCTCCCCTGCCAGGTTGTTTCCATCTTCGTCTAGGTTACGTTGTTGGATTGTTGCAGAATTCCTGCCTAATAATTTTATGCAGTTCCAAATATTCTAGGTGCGGCCTTATTTTTTCTCATGAAGTTCAGACAACCAACATTCACTTCCACCTTTTATCTTGGCTTGCACCCGTGCTTGGACCATAGGTTATTTCTCCGGGTATAGTCCCCATGTTCAGGCTAATTCATCCTACGACAACATCGCTTTTTTTGCCTGCCTGTGCTCTCGGGATGCTTCCTGTAGTTCGGCTATCGCTTCTCGTATCTCCCTGTTCCACTATCTTCTTTTTTTTTGCTTTCCAACGAATATGTTGCTTCGCTTTCTGTATTTCTGCCGTTATTAGACTTAGAAGCTCACTATATTCCCAATGTTTGCTTAGCCATTTGCGAAGTTCTTCCTCGACTCTTTTGGTTATATTTGCTATTTGTTCAGTGTTCAAATTTCCACTGGCCATTTTGTGCTCCTTGCACTCTTTCCCAATGGCATAGCCCATATTCAAAATTATGTGCTGAAGGTCACTCCCTATGCTGCTAAACCCTTCCTCGTGTATGACCATTTATCTCATCTTGTCATAAATTTATGCTGCCATCAGACAATAATCAATGGTGGATTGCCGGTTTCCCACTTTCCACGTGGTCTGCCCGTCACGCTTAGGCCCTGTATTCAGATAACAAGGCTATGTTGCTCACAAATTCTAGCAATGACTTCCCGTTGTGGTCCGTATAGCCATCTAGATCCTGCGTGTGGACTGGACATGCATGTCACCTAATAAGATAATTTTGGCATCATTCCCAAATCCTTTATTATCACCACTTAGGTATTGCACTAACTCTCGATTCTTCTCTGTGCAATTATTTCTGCTCCACAAATAGGCTACGCCCAGCCAAGTTTGCTTTCCACTCATTGTAGCTGATAACCAAGTATGTTGTTCCCATATTGAACATTCTCATTTCCATTTGGCTCCGTTATAGATGAGCATTTCGGCTCTCCTTCCCTTTCTTCCCTGTATCGGTGAGATATTTCACTAAATCATCAATATTTCACAATGTGTATATCGTGTCCATTGTGCAGACCATTAACCATCAGCATAGTTTTATCTTGCATAGGTTTTATGCACTTTAGAGCGACTGTTTTAGGCCCCTTTCCAGCCACCGCAACATGTGCCCTTTGTTATTCATAGCTCCATTGCGAACGCACTACCACCGGCGTGGCGCTCTTTGGCCATATTTGGCCCTTGAGCCACAAAACACCTCATTCATCATCAACCCTTTCTTTCCGGTTTAGTTCTGCCGCGCCCTTCCCAAACAATTCTTAATCAGTGGCGGCCCTTCCTATTGTCTTAGGCGCGCTTCTGTAACCGCATACACCCCTACTAGTTCTCTCTTTAAATGCTCCTCAATCTTTTCTCACTTTTCTTCTACTGCCCTGCATGTTTATGTAGCTTATTGCATGGTGAGCCCTCTTTCCTGTATTCCGCCTCTTTATCTTATTTATGGTGATGCTGCTCTGATATTCCCCTAGGGGTCTTCTTCACTACTACAAACACTGGCCTCCTGAGCGGCAGTGGGCCGCCTGAAAAAGTAGCCGTTTGATCAGCAAGTCGCTAGCCCACTTTTCGTCGAAGCCTGTAATTCAAGTAGATTCCGTCTCGTTCAAAACCACCACTCCTTCTCACTTCCCTGTCAACTTCGACAACTTCGAACCTTCCTCGGCTGATTGCCCATATACCTCATTAGCCACTACGTCTCTTTGCACGCCACTGTCACCTATAGGCCCCTCCGGCACCATGCACACCACGCTTTGCACCTGAGGAGACAGCTAGCGCAAGTCGCTTACCCCATTCGCTAAACTCTGGGCTAGGCCTGTCCCTGTTTTGTTTAGGACGTGATTAAGCCCACCTGCTACTATGACAAGGTTCCATCCGTGTGTTTTTTTCCGCGAACTTTGCTCTTGCTCGCTCCATGACAGAGCCCAGTGTCCGCCCTGGAAATGTCCATACCGCCACACCTTTGTCGCGTTTCAGCCACTCCAGAATTGCTTTTGAGTATGTGGCCTGGTTCGAGCCGCCGGTGATAATCACCCTTTCACTCTCTTCTTCTGCCGACGCTTCGCCTTGCTTCTCTTTGTTATGCTTTTCCGTGTGATTCGGACTAGACAAGGGGCATTGACCCCTGCGTTCTTGCTTTTCGTCTGTGGCGGCCTGAAGGTAGGTGTAGCTGTTTCCAGCTACCGCCTCCCCACGCTGCACGCATTCCACGTGCTTTGCCAACACTGTCACGTCGGCAGACTGCATTCTATTGCCACGACCATTCTCGTTCACGATGGCAGCCCTGTTCAGCTTTTTTCGGCTGCTTGAAGGCTTTTTTCTACCGCCATCAGTGCATCACGCTCTATACTTAGCGCAGTTTCGAGCTCATGAACCTGTTTCACAAGCACATTCTGGAAATCCTCCAGTTTCTTTAGCCTAGCGTCAACATAACAGCGTCTGCTGACTGACTCGATTTCTTCTCTATTCTCATCCTTCCCCTCGTCTACCTTGAGGGATCCCCCGGACACTGCACGATTTGCCGTCTTTCTTACCACGTGTTGAACTTAGCTTTTTATAATGCAAACACCAAAGCTTTCAGAGCGCGTTCCTTCTAGCAAAAGCCGATACGCAGAGTATCTAAATCCTTAAGACGGCGCAAAGTAATTATCACTTATGTTTTAGAAGCAATAAATGCCGCAGTGGCTTACGGTACGATACGTGTTCGCACGTGTACATGGGTCATGGGTGTACATGGGCGTACATGCGTACACGTGGACGTGGGCCATACGGCCATGCCCTCCTTGTCCATTAAAGTAGTATTCCCGATACCAATGCACACACAGTAAAACCACTAATTGCTGTTAGTATTGCCACTTCCAACCTACTATTTAAATTCTATACAGATCTAACCTGCCGCACGGTTGCACATGCTCAAGCACGTGGCGGGATGCGACGCTCCAACTATCTTGCAAAATCAAATATGCACGAAACACAACCGCACACAGGAAAAAAAGACAAAAAGGAAAGACACCCAATTAATATTTAAAGTCTAAAATATGAGCAAATCAGAAACAGTAGCAAGCTCAAATCATGCACAAAAAATTCGTTTTCGTCGCCGCCATGGAGCCCTAGAAAAACACGTCCGTCCTCCACAAACATCACGACACACTCGGAGACCAGCGCCATCTGGAGGTGTTGCAAGGAACACAGCGCAACGGCCCGTGGACTCCGAGATTTGTGCGCGCCGGCGCACGCACATCTCGAATGGCGCGGCAGGCCTATGGATGGTAGAAATACTTAAAAAGGGGTTTGAGTTTGTGTTTCCACGTAACAGAATTGTTTTCTCATATATTCAAATTACAAGCCGACGCTATCCTGCCGGGGCTGTGTGTAAGTCGTACTTTACGATTTTTCTGATGTATTTTACTTTCCCAAATTCAATTAGTTCCGTAACTTCATTGCCCTAGACGGAAGGTCTGCGTGGTTGGGTTCGCATGGTTCGGAATGAATTTTGCGGGAACGACGATTGACGGCGGACGCCATCGCCAGATTTCTTTTTATTTTGCGGCATGGGCCCTTAACGCTTTCGCGTTAAAACGCATCGTCGTGAGGTGCTGGCAGGTCGACGTTAACGGGAGCATGAGCTACGCCACCGTCTGACAAGGCCAACAGCAACCGGCCTTTGGCTCCTTTTAACATGGTTCGACTATTACCCAAGGAACACGAGGCTCTTGAACCGACACTTCAGACACAGGCAGCTGATCCAGCGGGCAAAACCAAGCACAGGTGAGCACAGTCACATGTGAACACGGCGCCTG
Organism: Dermacentor variabilis; assembly: GCF_050947875.1. Classification (NCBI taxonomy): domain Eukaryota; kingdom Metazoa; phylum Arthropoda; class Arachnida; order Ixodida; family Ixodidae; genus Dermacentor; species Dermacentor variabilis. Next base: position 175,688,435 of record NC_134569.1, read on the forward strand.
CCCAACGAAAGTAGACGCGACAGCGACGCCTCCCGGACCGCTACCAAGCGCAAAACAACTAACGGAGGAATAGCTGTGTCTATGACACTGCTATTTCTACAAGTTGATATGTCTACCAGAGACCCTTCTTCCTGCTCGCCAACAACCTCCGATCTCCCTGTCAGCGGCTTCTGAGATACACAAACCAACCGGAGACTACTTCGGATGGCGCTTGCGCGCCTCCGCAGTTTTGGGCGAGTTAGTATGACATACTTGCAATATAAGACAGCGCGAAAGGTGAGAAATTCATAGTATGGTGTTCAAGCTTTGCTCTTCGCACTTTCGCTTTAGGAACATGCGGAATAAATTCAGCACCTGCCACACGAGAGTTACCTTACGCAATCAGACATGCAAACCTCATCAGAGCGTCAGAAGGCATTGTTATATTTCTGCATGTGTTTACAAGAACTAAATAAAACAAAACTGGCCTGAGACATTGGAGAGAGGTTATAGGTCGCACCATGTGCTCATGCTCAAGCCCCATATACTCGCGGAGAAACGCGTGCGATGTTAAAAGCAGCGGCGGCAGAGCGGCCACACTGACTGGCGGTGAGCCGCTGCGGTAATCACATGAGAGCATGAAAATCTGCCTCCTCCCTTTTACTGTTCCTATAGGTGGCAGATGTAGCGGGTTCTTTATTTCATCAGCTGTGAGATCGGCACTGTGTGTACGTTCTTCCTTCTTAGCACGAGTAATGCCTCATAATGATAACGATGTCGTTGCCACTGATGATATTCATATTGGTGCGTTCTCTTCGGTTGAAGCGTCGCCGCGTTCAAAAAACAAGGATAATGCGTTACTGGATGTGTCCTCCGCGTCCTTGCATTCAAGGCCCGTCTTGTTCAACAAATTCGGATATGACGCACTGTCTCCAAAAACCTTTTCATCCGGGCTTCTTAGCTTAGACTCATCTTTGCATAAAAAAGAAAGATGCAACTTCACCTAAAAGGCGAAGTATGGATTGCGATAGAAAATTACTGGACAGCTATATGAAGTCAGGACGATAGTTTTTTCAGCTGTATGAACTTGTAGACATAGACATACTAACTAAATTAGCAAGCATGGTGTCACGAGCGTACAAGCAAACATAGACAAAGTTCGCTCACTGACGGCAGAAACTCGCTGTCAGAACGTCGCAGTCATGAAGCCCGTCCGCAGTAGCGAGCGAACTGGCCTTGCTGCTTCTCGCATCAACGCGATCTAGGCCGCGAAAACACGGCGCGTGGCGGTCTGTGACCGTCTCATATGGCCTTCCAGAAACAGCGGCCCAGGCGCGCGCGGCCGCCTGCACTGCGCAGAGTAAAACCGCCCCCCCCCCCCTCCTCCACGTCCTCCCGACCGAAAAATCCCTTCCCACGGCTCACCTTGATCCTGTCGCAGATGGAAACCATCTGCGACAGGTCGCGTCGGGAGCGCGACGCGACCTCGGGATGGATCCCGTCGATCACGCGACCTCGTGCTCAATAGCCCGACCCCCAGCCACTGAGCTACCACGGCGGATTACTTGGAGCCTTGCATGCGACAGAAGACGTCGCGCATCCTTCTGGTTTTGCTCCCTTCCGTGCGGGAGATTGAGCCGCGATAGCCGGCTCATCCTCGCACGCTTTCACTCGCGCATACAAGATACGGCGCACGGCGAAAATTCTATCGCCCTTGGTCTTATTACGGAACCTTACGGCGACGCCAACAATGACGGCAGAACAGCGCTTGGAGTACCCATATTATTGCTATCGCAATAAAATTTTCGCAAACCATGCCAACCACAACAAGCTCCAACAAGAGCTGGTGCAAGTATGGGATAGTAGGAAACCAGCGGTCCCGCGGACACCAGATACGAGTAGGACTCGAGTCGGGCTTGTCTGCATGCAGTTTCCGGCGTGCATTTTACTGAAGAGGGCCGCTCTCCCTGGTCTCACTCGTTCGCGACTCCCCTAACGCCGAGGAAAGCTGCTAAAGATCTGCCCTGGACGCGTATTTCCAATTGCTAGTAGGTACAGCGGGGCGTGGCACTTGCGAAGACGACGGACGTTTGCGCCCATGCGCGAGTAAGATGTAGCGGTGGGATCAAAGCTGGAAGCAGGACTGGGGTGCTATGCAGGATGCGCCGAGTTTCTCGTTCACCCGAGTTTTACCCGAGTTTGCTCGACGGCAGTCAGTGAACGGAGATAGCGTGAAACGCGCCGAAGCTGTAGGCGAAAAAATATGTAGACAAAAAGCCGCGTATGACAACATGAGCGCACCCTGAGCGGCACACTGCTTCCACGTTTCAAGCGCAGAAGGCTGCACAACGAAACGCGCCAGCGCCGCGTATTGTTATCAACGGATTATCGCAACTTAGCGATTCCGTGACTGTCCCGCTGTCTGTCTGCACACTTGCCGTGAGCCGCTTGCCACGCCTTTCCCGGGCGCGTCAAGGGCGTGCCTCCTCTTTCTGATGCTATCTTTCTTTCCTCCGTCGAATGCGAACAGGGTACATGCGGTGCATTTTCGCACCTACACTTCCACTCAAACGAATACGTTAAAATACAACATATAAAATAACGAACATTTTTATTTCTTTAGGTATCTGTTTTTCGTTTTCAACGCTAGAAATTTGTGATGATAAACGGAGATAGAGCAAATTATTAAATTTTGCACTTCTTGCCGCGAGTGGCGACAGTGAGGCGAAAGCTTAGAAGCGGTACATTGAAGCGGGTCGCACGCACGAGGGCGTTTATACGGGGATAAGTCGCCTAGGGGCGCTGCAGTGCTATTCTCAATAAAGTCGGTCATGATCCATGAAGGGTCATGGCCACTCTTTCTCTATTAGGGGAATAGACACGCAGCGCCGCGGTACGGCTGTTCATCGCAGGCGCTTCACTAGGCTATTAAGGCCCCCGCTTTACCAACTAAAAACGACACAACGGCTGTCGCTGCAAAATGGCGGCATGTTATTTTAGAGTGCGGAGTGACGCAGTTCAGTGAAAATGTACCAGTTTATCTTTGTGCGCGAAGCCTCTGCGATACTTTGCGAAAAGTGCGTGCTTCCCAGCGACAAAATTCATCGCTTGTCATCGCATGCCCAGTGAAGGTGCCTCTGAGCGCATGTACGCAGTATATGAGTGTGTTGTGCAGTCGAACGTGCTGGCGGATTACCTCTGCTGGAGCCAGCAGCGATCGCAGATGGATATCGTAACGACACCGCAGCACTCGCATTTTGGCAGGTGAGGGCTCTTGTGTGCAGTTATGAAATCAGACTTCGAACGGAGAAAGGTGTTGGAACTGTTGAGTGCGCAGTGCTTGTGAAGAAATGCCATTGCACTTGGTCTAGGAGAGCGAGTGATTCTCGGACGCTGATCGTTTTAACGACGCTGTGGCTCCGTTTCATCACCGATGACAGAGCAGCCATCTCAAACGACTGCTGCAATACGCACTCCTCAGCATCGTCGTCCCCCTCGGCGCATCGACGCCTTGCAAGCAGCTACAGTGACGTGCCGATAATTATTTAGTGTGTGCTACGCGCCACAATGCAGGCAATGAAACCGTATTGTGGGGCCATCTCAGCCCGAGAAGATGTATGCATAAGCCAGCGACAGTCGACGCTTTGTTTTTGATAGTGGTGCTCAGTACATCACCGATGACAGTGCGTTGTGCGTGTTTTATGTCGGCGGTCAAGATTGTTGATGCCTCTCAGCTCGACACCGCGTCGCTGTTGCCGGAAGATAAGTTGGGCGTGGCCCAACTGTAGTGGGTGCGCGCACAAGAGTTACACGCCTCGCGCGGGGCGTGACCTCTGGTTTTGATTGACAGGCGAACTCGTGCTAAACTCGTACATCGCGAAACCCCCTCCGAGTTCAACTCGGGAACATGGCGGCGGCAGCAGCAGCCTGTTTCATTGCATCCAGCGGCAGCAAGCGGCAGTATGACCGTCCGGACCCGTTCACCTACATGACCGACGGGGAGTTTCAGCGTCATTTTCGCCTGTCGAAGACATCAGTGCGCTGGCTGTGTGACGAGCAAGGCGAAGACTCTCGTCTGCGGAGACAGCGTGGCGGGCTTCATTCGCTCACCGTCGTAGAGCAAGTCATCTGTGCCCTCCGTTTCAACGGGACTGGGAGTTTTCAGGGAAGCGTCGGCGCCGAGCGTTGCATTGGACACCATCAAACTACTGTTAGCCACTGTGTCAGAGATGTGTCTGACGCGCTTATCGATGCGGCAGTGCGTAAGCGGTGGCTAGCTTTCCAGAATACTGCGGCTGAGCGGGCATATATAAAAGAATGCTTCCTACTTCGTGGGAACATTACAAACGTAGTCGGGTGTGTCGACGGAACGTACGTAGGAATTAAGGCGCCTTCAGTGTCAGCGTTACTGTGATTAACATTGAAGCAATGTTTAGACACGCCATATTGCCAAATTTGTCACTTCTGTGTTGCCGACTTAAATTTTGTGTTAGCGACATCTCACATGCGGCTGCTTATGATACTTTTCGCTGGTTGATGACTTTTTGCCGATTGTACTACTTGTCTGTCAGGGTGCCTTCCAAATGGCTCATTTTCTTGGGAAAGAGGTTAATTAAGTACAAATAGATAAATGGATATCACAAATTGTGTGAAGTAACCTATGAATCCTAATCTCATAAAGAACTTGGGGTTCTTCATTGGTGAAGTTACTTAGTATGCACAATGCTGAATTTTGGTTATGCGTAATCTATCGGCCGCACTATGAAACAGCGAGGCATTGCACAATTTGTTGCAGCGCGAGATGTGGATGTTGCACCAAGCCTGTTGTGCCTATGCATGTGTGGCGAAATGAAAATGCATTGAGAATCTTAGTGTGTTGGCTTGCATGAAGAGAATACTTCAGATTGTTTGCTCTGTTCATTGTCGATGCATGTGCCAGAGGTTCAGTGTATCTTCATTTTTTTGGGGGGCCGCGTTATTCTGGATGGATAAATTGTATATTTTCGTCTCATAATGGGGCTCTAATTCTTAAGCAGTAGAGCAACGCACACCCAATGCTCTGCAGAACTCTCAGTACGTGAAGATGTCATGAACCACCAAGGCAAAATTACATATCGGGAGAAATGTGGTGCAGATGCCAATGAAAAGTGGGTGTTTAACCCACCATGATAAAAATAAAAATTGCAGAGCAAATAGACCACTTGTACAGCATTAGAGCAATGATTACACAAAACGTGATATGCTCAAAAGAGTAAATGCTCACCGCAGTGCCAAAGTAGGATGAGTGTCATGCAGCATATATTGGCATTGAACATGTCTCGTAACCGTTATTTTTATTGTAAGCCCTCGCTGTCACACCTTTCCCTTCGGCACTCCCTTTACTGAAACGTGGCACTGTCTTTCCATTGGTGTCATGATGATAATGGTAACGGCAGCAGCAAGGCTGGTTAATGCTTGCCCCTTTGATTCCTGTGAGTTTAGTGGTAAAGAATATGGCACGTGCGTACATACACCTGTGCTGCAAAATTTAACACTTGTGATTTTTTGGAGAGCTAATTTGTGTTAGGAAATTTCAAAGATGTGCACCATTGTGGCCTAATAACTAGAGCATTGGTGAGGTTGAAGACTGGGTGTATTGGTATGGAAGCTTGAAGTTTAATTACACAACAATTCGATGGGACACAAAGAAGAAAAATACACAGCAGAATGCTCTGCTGTGTGTGTTACTCTTCTTTCTGTGCCGTTGAATTGTTGTGCGATCCAACTTGAAATATAGCATTCGGCTTCTTTGGTGCAGGACCGAGTAAGTGTGAGCTATTCGACAACATGCCAGTGCCTTGCCACACAATTATGGAAGTCGGAAGGTTTGCAAACAAAGCTTTGCTTTCAAATCCACCTGCTCATGTAATACAAGCACTGATTGAAAGAACCATCATACAAAAATAATGGTGAAATCAATGGTCTGTGAAAAGTGTAATTTGTATATTGACGCTGTTGACATAATAGGTGCCATACCGGCCTCAAAATTGTACTGGACAGAGGAGTTTGTATCCTATGTGAAGCACAACCTCCCTTTACATGCTGTGCAGATAACCAAGCTCAGTTTGTTTTGACGTGCTACACAACATTCACTGTAATCTGTTTTTGATTCTAAAGAAGTGCCAAACACCACCTCTTTTTCAAGAAAGTCATGGGAATATTTGGCGAGACCTTTTTACAGCCCCTCATAATGGAAGTGTGGCCAGCCAGCTTTGCTGGGATGCCTTTATAGATTTCTGCTCCTGATCATTGTGTGCTATCAAGTTGCAAGTTGCAGAAGTCTATGCAACTGGTGCTAGGCATTACGTGTTTCTATAGTCGGATACAACTTTAGGAGGCTGCGGAATCTGCACTTTAAGGCAGGTGAACACAAGCTTGCACCAATGGGCACGCACTCTAGACTGACATCGTGCCGCCAGACAGACTAATACCTGCTCGTTGGAGAGGGACTATTTCTTTAGACGTGGAGGCAATCAGCTGCTGCGCTTTGGTCATCTGGGCGGGGCCTCTCTTGTCTTCTGAAGTTTTATCCGACTGTAAAGGATGCTGCTTTTCATACAGCACAAAAGGACAAAGTGTACAATTATTTGGCCTATAAAATGGATACATCAGAAGTGTGCTATTGAAGGGCTTAAGATGTGTGAAATATAGTACATGCAATTATAAGACAATGTTAAAGAATATGTGGTATCGAACATGCATGTAATGGCACATTTGAATCGGGGAGTGTTGCAGTCATATGCACAGTGATAGCATTATTAAGCTCCTGCTGTTTCCTGTCTTCATTGTGAATTACACACACCGTTCATCTTGTGGCTAATCAACACACACTGTATTCTTGCACATAGAAAGAACAAACAGCACAATGTGTATGCTGCATTAGTGTATTTTTTATTTACATGGTCCAAGAGTGGCACAGGTTGTCTTATGTTTTTGCCTATTTTGAAGGGACACCAAGTGCATGTTACAAGTCTCCTAATATGCACAGCACAATGTTTACTGCAATAATTTTATTTTCGTTCTTGAATAATAAACAAAATATTAAACTGAAAGCTCCTTTATAAGGTGCCTTTTGTGGTTTCAACAGGAGAGCAGTGAGGGCACCGATACTACTGTTGCAGAGCAGCCCTTTGGACCTCTGCCACACTCTCAAGAGCACGTGCCTGGCGCTCGCCTACTGCCACCAGGCAGTTGAGTGCCTCCAGCAGCAGAATGTTTTGCTGCAAAAAAAGTGTATTGGAATGAATCGGCCGCATACAAACCATTATTTACAAAGAAAAGTGCTCGTTGCACTATTAGTACTAAGTGCCCTTAACTGTGGAAACCTTTATGTAGTATGCATAATAAAACAATGTGTCGGGACAACGTTGCTTTATTTTTCATCACTGGGGTTTTCTTTTTCAGAGCCAATTGTCATGTTGATTAGTGTGCCAGCAGCTGAGGTGGCCCCGCACCTTCACGAGTCTCTGCTGTCGGCACCACAAACCTATTTTTGTTCGCTGCAGAACAAATGCCTCACCCTACAATGCCGTCTTATACGAGCTGATTGCATCCTATGCCTACAAACATCATATTTTTGTACCATTACGCAATTTTCTGCCATCCTCGGCTGTAGTTCTCTCTCCTTGACATCCATTCTGTCATGCTTATGTAATCACCTGTTATGAATTGGCAACAAGTGATCGAATACGTGCATGGCCTGCCTGCCGATTCCTTTTTTTTTCCTTATCTCAACTAGCATATCAGTTGCCACGGTTTACTACGCCACTGTCTTCCTGCCTTAATGCTATCTCCAACAATTTTTGTTACTTCGCTTTCTGCACAGTCCTTGACATCTCAAGTTTCTTTGTTAACCTCCGGGTTTGTGTCCCATATTGCATAACCGGTAGAATGCAATGATTCTAAACTTTTTTCTAGGATATCGGTAACGTGGCGATCACGATTCGGTAATGCCTTCCATGTGCTGTTCAACCCATGAAACTTTTGTATAAGTTTCCTGCTTTATATCAGTACCTGCTATTGATATTTCACCTGGATAAAGATACTCTTCCATAAATTTTGCGGGCTCAATGTCACTCATGAATTTCACTCAGTTAGTGAAGGTTACCTTCATCTTTTCCATATTTTCGCGGGCCCACTTGCATGTAAAAGCACGAACACTCATTGGTTCTCACTGCCTTCCTTAAACTGCTTTAGTTCGTTACTACGAAAGTGACTTAATCCGTGCACTCTTATTATGCTAAATATGAAACAGTAGAAATATACTTATCTGCAGTTTGGCGATGTCTCCTTCACTGTGTTGGTAGCGAGATCTATCGTCGCTACCACCTCCTTGTCGCATCGTAGCTATATAGGCTGTCTGCCTTTTGCACACACTATGTAATGTTCGTGACGCTCGCAGTCACGCAGATCGGAGGAACTCGGCGCACTCGCAGAAGCAACACCGGACAAGTTGTTTGTTCAGCACTGCGTCGTGAACAGTAGGTGCGCGTTGCGATCTGTAAAATCTCCGAAGCTATTGGGAGTCTTACGGGGTGCACGGAAAGATTGCTGACGGAGGAACAGAACTATCCAAGAAATAGTGGTCATCGTCAAGCCTGATCACTAAGTCGCGCACTGCAAGCTCGTACGAGTTTGTTTACACTGGGCCTCTTCGATGTTTAGCCGCCATGCTCGCCCGGTGAATGGATGTGATGACGCCACCACAGCGTTCCCTCGCGGTATAATGCGAAGCGTACTAAATTACAAATTAGTCTAATGCACATTCAGTGTACATGTTGTAAGTTTTAAAATGCTTCTAAACCACGTTAAACTAACTAATAATATTGTACTAAATGCGTTTGTTTTATAACTCGCTTGTGCATGTAATGCACTCGGTGGAACGACAAACAAGTGAAAGAAGGCTCGACCATGCACCGACGGTATGATCACGTGAGCCCCAGTTTGTCGACCGCCCAGAAGGCAACGCCCAAGGAATGATAGCCAGCCAGAGTGAATCTAGATAAACCAATGAAACTGGAGGCTTGTCGAAAGATAAACTGTGTCTCGGTGCGATTTGTGCTTTCATCTTGGGGTGTCGCCAGAGCTCGTGAAGATCCCGAGTTTCGCCAAACTCGGCGCATCCTGCATAGCACCCCTGGTCCGTGAGTTGGGGCTCACAGAAGCCTGCGCGTGCCTAGGGAGTATAAGATTGGCTGTCTGCTGTCGTGGATAGCCAATTTTTTATGCGAACACCTTCTGGCAGCCTTTGGCCACCGCAGCCCCAACCCACAGAGCAGTCCTGCTTCCAGCTTTGATCCCCCCGCTACCGCTTGGGTTCCCCGCAGATCCTGCGCCGCCTGCTTTAATATAACCTCAGGTGCTCCCCTGAGGCCTCGGTTTGCCGGATACATGTGTACTCCTGGAGCAGTGCTTGTAAAAAATGCAATTTATCGTCGCGACTAACAAAGTGACCCGCGACTTCTACAAGACCAGTCAGAACCTTGCCCTTTCAGAGACAGTGATCACCAGATGGGGCGTCCGTGCCCACTGCCTCACCGCGCGTGCAGTCAGCGGCGGAGCGTATACAAACTCGACTCCCCTGCGCCATGCCAGCACGCCTATGGACAAACGCACGCTACACGCGCATAGAAACGTCTCCACCGTGACGCCTAGGCACAGTCACATATTCAAGAAGCAAAGGCCCCCAGATTTTCTCTCTCGCCCCCGCTCTTACTCGCGCCTGCGCAGAAACGTCGAGCGCCGTGAAAAGCACCACGCCCCGCTGTACCTACTACCAGTTCTAAAAACGCGCCCCGCACGAATTCTTCACGCGACACAATAAGTATTTTCCGCGGCGCGACGCGTGAATTTTTTCCGCTAGTGTGGATGGGGCGTTACAGTAATTACATTAAGGTTCGCACTCTTAATGAAGTAGTGGTTGGCCACAAGAAAAAAAGATAGTGGGCATATGAACCACCATACAATGAACCGAGTCGTTTGTTTGCGTGTCATGCAGCAAACGGTGGCAATGCATTAATAATTTGACAAGGTGAAGGTGGTCCTTCACGGAACAGAAGCATTAATGCCGGCAATGCGCATAAAGTGCAATGATTGTAAAAGCGGGACGTGGTAATATTAAACAAAATCGTTTTTTGAACCGAGGCGCAAGCTTTTACGCTCGCATTGTAGAAATGCATACCTTGTTCATTTCTCTACTAATAGGAATGAGCATACCATACAGTGTCATACATGGATGCTTAACTCTCAAACGCTTTAAAAATTTTAAGGAATGTTACAACTGATACCCGTAACGATACCGCATATTTCTCTGTTTTGGTGAAGTTTCTTTATGCAGATTCAGACCGTCACAGGAAATGGATAACGGTGCGGGTTAGTGTAGCTTGGGAACCCTTGCAGTTCATTGCAGGAAATGGCACAGAAATGTATGATCGATATCGGAACTTCAACAACACTAACATTTCGTATGAAATGGCGACACAGATAACGCTGGACAATAATACACATGAAGTGGAATACAGGACAAGGAGGTATAACCTAACAGCGGTAGCTGCGTAAGTTGATTTTATTTATCGACATATCTTTACCAAAATAAATATTCCTGTCAAAGCAGCTATGAGCAAACCGTAGGTTAAGTTAAATAATATTCTGTATAATATTCGCTCTCTTTTGCTTTTTAAGGTCAATATAAGCAACATCATCTTCGTCTTGCTCGCAGGAAGCATTTAGGCAGATATCCTCGCTGTAGGTCTTAGAATTTAGATACATTAAAATGAAACTATTCCACAATATTTACTTCAGAAGAATTTGCTGTCACATGTTGTTATGGGCAAACCCCCATAGTTTTAGAGCTGATGGTTTTACTTAGTAGTCGCCTACAAATGTGCTCCAGCTAAAAAATTCTGGCTTTGGATTCCAATAAATGCATCATCGCCTTCTCCAGAGATTACACCCTCAATTATTGCATAGAGGTTACCGTCAGTACACCGTATAACCGAATCTGTGCAGCTGCTCTCACTTGAGATCCGTGCTGTTAAATTTTAAGCGTAGTTAACCCGCACTTGTTGCTACGCGTAATCGCTCAACTAAGTTGCTATCGAGACTTCCAGCTGCGTTTGCATCCAAACACTGACGTTCCAACAATATTCGTATATTCATACCTATACTGAACTTTTACCAAAGGTAAAATACCCATGCTGAACACGGATAACTCAGCTCTTAAACTGGACCCCTGAATTCCTTGTACCACTGACAACATTGTAGCAAAGCTAAGACCACCATTGCCACAGAAGGTGATAGCTGCTCTATTTGGCACCGTGCATGGAACACCAGTAGAGGTAGCCGGGACAGTGATGAGCTTGATGGAACCGTCCGAGGAAGCAGAAGCTATTGTTTGAGGATTGCGATTGTTCACTCGGCGTGGCTTACTTTTCTTTGAAATCATCGTTGAAATCTTTGTGTTTGATGCGATAGCGGGCCGCCTAACTTGTGCTACCGGTGCACTCCGTTTCGATTGTGCGTGAACTGAGCGTCGAAAACCGGCGACGAAATTCCCGAATTAACTCGAATTTCCAGCATTTCGACAAAATCGGGATGCATTAAAGGATGACAGCCCTAACTTTGCTACTTAAACGGCTCCGAAACCATATTTTATTTAGAATTTAAACCATGAACCACATTTATTGCGATACTTACAAGAGGGTGTAATCAATATGATTTTCTACCTTATTAAACTATGTTGTGCGTTGTTAAACTGATAATACATTTCAGGTTATTCAGTGCATATAGTTTGTTTTGCAACATTTTGGAAGCAGTAAAATAAGTACGTAAGGAATAACCGGTCGTGTTAGTGTACGGGGAAACGTGATTTTTTTAAGTTCATACGGTTTAGACATACTGTAAACTGTCGTATTATTTGTTTAAGCAGACAATTTTGTCCATTTTTACCGCCTGGATCAAGCGTATACTTATTTATTTATCTTTATGTTTTTGGCTGTCAGACTCGAAATGAAGTCGCTGTACCAAACCCAGGGCTAAACACTAACAGCAACACAGTGCTATCCATGGGGTGGTAAGCATTTTGTTCCTTCGCTTTACCTTGTATTAGGTACATGTATTAGGTCAAGGCGTTCTTGTGCTAATGCTTGTGAGCAATGTATAAGCCACACCACTGATGGTTATGTTGAAATAGCATGCCAAAAAAATAATTTTTAGGACTTTGAAGACTTTCGTGCAAGTACAAATTAGGTGATAGGTAATGACACATGACGGCAATCAAGAGAATGTCAATGCCGTTTAAACTGCGCAGTTAATCTACAATTTATTTTTGTAGGCGTGTCTATAAGCGGTTCTTGGGAAGAATGGCACTAGCCCAAAGCGCATCGGTGCTTGCATGATTATTGAAAGATTGACAATGCATATCTTTGCATATCTTAGCAAATTCCCTATATTCTGGAGTTTTACGCACCAGAACCAAGATATGATTATGAGGCACGCCGTTGTGGGGGACTCCAAATAAAATTGCGACCCTGAGGTTCCTTACCGTGCATCCAATGCACGGTGCGCGGGCGTTTTGGGACTTCGTCCCCTTATGAATGTGGAAACGACGGCCGGAAATCGATTCCACAACCTTGGGCCTAAAAGCGCAGCGCCTATGCAACTACAGCGCCAGGTGAAGGAGTGTCAGTAAACATGTGTCAGCATAATTTAGTCCGGGCAAGCGATCTTATGAAATTCCACAGTATAAACAATATTCGAATGTGACAAGGACATGCCCATATACATATCACTCAGTGTATGGATAGAGCCTAAAGAGAAATAGAAAACAAATTGACAGCATATGTGGATCATCATCATCAGCGCCAATGGCCTATTTTATGTCCACTGCAGGATGAATGCCTCTCCCAGGGATCTAAACTCAGCTCTCTCTTGTGCTGATTGATACTTGCGCATGCATGTTTCCTGATTTCATCACTCCACCTGCCTCTCTGTCCTGCACGACTGCGCTTCCTTTCCTTTGGCAGTCATTCTGTAACTTTAATTGTGCACCTGTTACCTAACCAACGCAATAAGTATTCTGCGCAGCATCATTTTTTTTCTCTTAGTGGCAACTAGAATATCGGCCATCCCGGATTTTCTCTGATCATTCCTTCTGATGTATTCCTGTCTGTTACCGTTACGTCTAACATTTCTCATTTAATCCCTCGTTGGGGGATCATTAACTTGTTCTTGAGCTAATTTTCTGTCACCTAATTTCTGTCACCACGTGATTTTCTGTCATCCACGACTGCGTGAGCTTCCCTTCCTTTGGCAGTTATTCTGTAATTTTAATGGTGCACCTGTTACCTAACCTACGCAATAGATATCCTGCCCAGCTCCATTTTTTTCTTAATGGCAGCTAGAATATAGGCAATCCCGGTTTGCACTCTGATAATTCCTTCTAATGCCTTCCTGTCTCTTAACCTTCCGTCTAAGATTTTTCGTTCCATCGCTGTTTGTGCGGTCGTGAACTTGTTCTTGAGCTTTGTTACCCTCCAAGTTTCTACCCCATGTGTGAGCAGCGATGGAATGCAATCATTTTAAACATTTCGTTTCAGTGACAGAGCTAAATCTACAGTCAGTATTTGGTAACGCGTGCCGTAGGCATTTCAACCCGTTTTTATTCTTTTTTAAATTTGCTTCTCATTTTCAGTCTCCTCTGAGGAATTGACCTAGGTAAACATATTCGCGCACATATTTTTGAAGCCGACTAATTATGATTAATTATTGTCTTCTTCGCAGTTAGGATTAGTTATATTAATATAACTCATAACGTATACGCAAAGGTGACTTATCCTGCCAAAAAAAAGCACGCTGGGAAGCCGTTGGTAGTATGCGATGGGTCCCAGCTGGACCACCTGGCTCGTACTTTCGCTGAAATCAGTAGAAATATATTTTGACCGGACGGAAAAAAGAGGACACATCGCTGATGGCAGCAAAATGTTGTCCTCCTTGCGTTCTTTCAAAATAAGTGTCTGTCGATTTCCCGGAAAGATTCGTATTGTATATTTCGGTAAGGTCTTAATTCCGGGCACCGTGTTATATGGCCACGTAGTAGTGACTGAATGATACAGCGGTAAAACTGTGAATGACGAAACTAACTTTCTTATTGGGGAACGTTTGCGGACAAAAGCATATTACACTCAAAGCACAGCAAAAGCGGCGAACACACCAGGCGGTCGTCGAAATCTGAACTGCCGGTCAAGCGCGTAGGCTCTTATACATGAGTTTCATAGCAATCACCGATGCCCGCGTGTCTTCCAGAACATGCTACACAATTCGCTTCACACATGCAATGAGGTTACACAAGCTACGGTGACAACAGAAAAAGGGAACAAGTATGGATAATATTGGAGAAACGTCTAATACACGCGGGCGCGTCGAACGCTAAGAGAAATTTATTAGACGAAGAAAAGCATTCACCCGAGAAAAGGTAAACAAGTGCGTGTGTCAAAATGAATAGAATTGATAGGTCATTTCAAGCTTTTTTGATTTACGTACTTGCGCGAAGCCAGAATTAAGGGACTATTTAGTTGTTACAGCGTCAAGTATCGATGCCTAAGGAACTCCTTAGGCTGGTTGTGAAGGATTCTTGTGATGCGATATCCCCCGAACTAATGACACGCTGTGACAATTGTAGGCTTCATACGCAGATATTGGTGAAATTTTTCACTTAGTTGCTGCATTCCTGTATGTCTGCAGCGTTTGGACTTAATTCAACCTTAATATAGTTATAACATATTTAAACATATTTACCTTGACCTACCAAATTAACCGCGGCAGTTCTTTTGTACTCTAGTGAAGCTACTCAGAAATATTGTTCTTGGAAAATACTTCCGCATCCGTATTTTGTTGTAAGGCGCATGTTGTGCATATCTTTATTTCTTTTGTATGCACGTGCCTAAGGCTGAGATGGAGAGTGTATTTCCTGCACTGTAACAAATATTTACCACCCTGTAACGCCCAATATGGGCTAGCAGTATTAATAAATGAAAATGAATGGATGAAATGAATGAAATGGACGTGGACACAAACTGAGAATAATCATATAGGTAGGCAGAGAACTATATCAGCTAATAACCTTGCAGCTTGTGCATGAGGATTCATTGAAAGCCAGTTTTGTGGTTTGTGTGTTTTTGTGTGAAACTGTAATGCATTTGCTCAAACTGATATTTAAAAAAGTCAGAAAAAATTGCCAACATGCTTTACTGTCGAGGCAGCTCTACGAACAATTGTACAATCGCGTACACCGAGAACCATTGCGCAGTTGTGCTTATTGCCCACTGGAAACATGGTATGGGATTTACCGTTTTAGTGATTCCGTAGAATGTGATGCCATAAAGGGCACGCCGTAATGCAGGACTCAGCATCGATATACAGCGCTGAAGTCTTTGACGAGCACTCGAAATTTCGTAAACGAGTATTTTATAGGAGCTCTTTGTTGTTATAGTCAAACATTTGGTGGACGCCGTATCACTGTATTCATGGATGGCTTCCCTTGACTTCAGAGGGTATACAATCTCTAGGGACAGCTTACAGCAATAAAAAATAGCATAGCAGCGATATTCTTCGTTCGCATAATTCTTCGAAGGCTGCGAAAAATTTTTATATATATAGGTAGCTCAATGCCAGTCAAAAACAACACATTCCTTCTTTTCGAATATTGTACTTAAACTTAAAAATTCCTAAATATTCATTATATTATTAATTTCTCCCCAACTTACGATCGCCAAGAAACCTATTTCTGCAAAGTTAGAAAAATCGTTCTATGTAGGCTACTTGCAGAAGATCATGTGTGCGATCCTTTTTTTGTGTGTGCGGGTCTTATTCGAGGTATGGAGCCTAACTTCTAACCGTAAAACGCCAGATACCTGCGGTCACCCAAAAGTGTCTAAATTTCCCAAGGAAGGCTAATTGCTTAAGCTAAAAAGAAATTTAAGAACACACACGGTTCGATGCTATGACACATCTAAAGTTAAGGGACATGAAGACAGGATAAGTATTAGACACCAAACGGGTGTCGCTGGTATGCTAGTTGAGTTGAGAGGAAGCTGCGCAACCCATCAAACGCATAGAGCACGAAATCTGCGGTATTTTGATGTAACAGAATCAGTGTGAAGGAATTAAAGTGCAGTTGATAACAACACCAAATTATGGGTTGCGATTAAATCAATAAACTTGCAGGCAGTTCAAGAAATCGGCTCCCGCAATAGGAGGGTAATCGGTGGTCTTCTTGAGAAACCTTCGTGCGTGAATCGACAAGAAATATGGTGATGACAACGATGATTATCTTAATAATGTAGATGCCAATTGGGATAGAACGGTTAACATAGGCAATTTGAAGCGTCGAAAAATGTATCATGATCGATTCGTCGAACGACTGAGCCTCCACCACCAAATCTAATTTGATCACCGTTCACTCCCAGCTTCTTCCGACATGGCAACAATTAAGCGTAGTTCTCGCAAAAAATATAGAAATCTACGTTTCATTATTGGACAACAACCTTCAAGGCATTCTTCTAGCTGGTCTGCAAGTGCTTCAGAACATAATGAGCAAGAAATAATAGCGGAAGCACGTTGAAGGTCGGTAATTATAAAATTGCCAATAACTTGACATCAATCACATGTTTGTGCAAACGAGACAAGCAACGCTATACTTCGATGGCTACAGGCATCGTCATATTTTTAATACTGCAACAGTCCCATTCACTGTAAACTGTGCGCTGGGTCCTAATAAAAAGACTGTCGCTCCGCACGTACCCAACTGCATTGGAAAGCACACGGCGAACAGGCAATACCGATATAATGATTCGAACATTATAATGTTTAGTCAAAGGACTGCGCGGAGAATTGCATAACTGGCCATTGCGAATGGTTGGCATTGAGAACTTCACCTAAAGTAATTTTTGCGTTCTCTATTTTGGCACTAGAATGGGGTTCACCAACAGTAGAGAGAATGAACGTCTCTATGCTGCGAAAGGCATGAAAAGCCAAAACGCTGCTCACGAGTTTACTGGAAAACATATGTGCTTCTCTGGCAGCTAAGATACCAATTAGACGCGACTCCAGGCAAACATATCGGCAGTAGTGCAGAGAGAGAGAATAAACTTTATTGTTACTCAAGAAAAAAATTCGCAGTTCTGCCCTAAAAGCCAACCACCGAGTGCCATAGCAAATTAATAGATAGCTGCACAAAGTAAGGATAGTATATTTATGGACCCTATGAACTTGTAAACATTCGCTTTACTAAGTAAATTAAAAATGATAGAATATGTAAGCGTGACGCAACGAAGACGTAGAATGAAACAGACACACAGAGGCCGCACTGTCTTTGGGTGTTTGCTTCTTTCTACGCACTTGTTCAGTCGCGCTTACACATTCTATTATGGATTCAAACGAACTAGCCCGCCAACGTGTTTTAACTAAATTAACCAGCAGGGCGTCACACGCTCACGGGTAAACATTAACACATCTCGCTCGATGACACCGGAAACTATCTGTGAAAACGCTGGAGTTAGGAATCGCCGCAGCAGCCGCGAGCAAATTCACCTGCGTGCATCTGTCGCTTCAACGCGAACGAAACGTCAAAAGCACAGCACTACGCGCCCTCTGCAAGCATCGCAGATCGCCTTGACGATTATGCCCGCGCGGGTGCGCACTTTGGCCACGTCCACGACCGCTTTCATGACACACGCGCCGGCGACGCGTGCCTACGGCGTTCGCCAAAGACGGCATCCGCGATTCGCGTGACCCACGCTGTAGTAGAGGCCCCGGTTGTCTCGACTCTGTACGGGGCGGTGGGCGAAGAGGACATCCAGGTACACAAGCAGCCGCCGGAGAAGAACGCCCCTGTTCCCGCGCTACCCCCTTGCCTCGCCCGCCACAGGAGGGGGCACACCTCTGGGCCGCGTTCCTCGCTCACGTACGGGAGATTAAACCGCGTCCCCGGCTCACCCTCACTTGCTTTCACGTATCGGGAACGTCACAGCGACAGCGGCGGCAGAAATGTGTCTGGAGTGCCCATATAATTGCTATCGCAGTATAAGACACCTCGTTGGGAGCAATGTGGCGCACTCCTGCTTTCTGGTACAGGGCCTCAGGAGCCAAGGTTTAAGATATATACTCTTTAGGTCAGAACACGCGCGAGGCGCCATGGAATAGATAAAGTAACAACGGCGCACATCCGGTGACAATAGCGGATACCTATCGATGGAACGACGCAACATTAGTTAGAACGCAGGGAACAGCTTGCGAGGACAAGAACCGCGCGGATAACTGAAGCAACCAGAAAACAGCGCCTATACTTGGCGTCGCATTGCCGCATCGGCTCTGTCGAGCTATGACATGCGCTCAGCAACTATTGTCCGTGACGACCGGATCAACTCATGCCAGCCATCTGAATTTAGTATTGTCAGCCTCCACGTCTCGTCCAGAATCGGCCGATACCAACTTTTCCCCGTTTAGACTACCATATCAAGAGGCAAGTGCTCTCTTTTCCTTACCACGCTGCACTAAGATGCTAGGCCTCGCGGCGCAGCAACCGCCAACCCCGAACCCTGCAAGGGACGCAGCTGCGCACAAGGACGATCTCGTGCGTTGGCGCCATTATTACAGCTACATGGAAACCATTGTAGTAGAAGGAGAAGACATATTGCCGTCAGAACTTACTTCTACCAATGGCTGGCTATCCGTGCGCAACAATTGAAGCTCGGACTCGCAGCTCCCGCCCCACCACTACTCCGGATCCCGCCGCTGCCGAGAAATGTAAGCAGCTATCAACGCCTCAAGCCCAGGCGGGGCACCGGCCTCGGCCGCTCTAACCCTTCGCCCTAAGCCACCCTAAGCTACTCGTCGACGATCATAATATCAACCTCCGTCCCCATGGCAGCCTCAAACTTCATACCGTAAATGGCGTTGTGCTTCGCGATGCTAATCTCCAAGCACCTGCCCCGGACACCATGAGGCCAAGCGAGACACCATAACCTTCAACACTCTCCAACACTCCGTCCGCATCAGCACTCCCGACCCACAACGCCGACTCCACTACCTCGCCATCAAATTCGTAGTCATCAAAGGCACTGCCTACGACGCGTACTCCTACCAAGTGGCCCATGAAGCCTGCGCCTGCATACTGGTGCACAGGATCCCTCTGGCCAACCCATACGAAGGTGTCCAGGGTCGTCTTAATCAAGAGCGGAACGCTCCCTCCTCGACTTAGGCGCATGGGCGCGACAGAGTCCATTATCATACTTTTCTAAAAACACTGGGTGCCCAAGCACATCTACTACTCCTCCCTACTCTATATGTGATAGTGCTTCAAAAAGAAGATCGAGCACTGCCGTAAGTGCGGTGTAATCGGCCACCGCGCGGGCGTGTGCCAGGCCCCCAGGCAACGCCACTTCCCCTGCCATGACCAAGTCGACCTCTCCGAAGACCACGCCTGCACGCCATTCTGAAAGATCTGCGGCAAAGCACACCGGATGGCTGACAGAGCCTGCTAGGCCCACTACTACACCCCATACCTCGACAAGAAGAGGTATTAGGGTGTCAAGCGAGCCGTCGAGGCAACCGCCAACCAGGCTCCCACCAACCCGGCTCTACCCCAATAGCGCAGCCACTCAACGGGCCGCAAACGCTAAGCCCCACAGCTCACCCTGGAATCCCTCACAGCGCTGCAGCCTGCAGCACTGAGAGAGCCCTTCAACCGTACCAAGCCCAAACCTCGATTCCTCTCCTGAACCCAACGGAGGCAACCACCACCTCTAGTTCCCCCGAGACCCCCTGCACTGATGAGGTGAGCTGGGCAAGCGTAGTCTGCCAGCGCTCCACAAATCCCGTCTGTGAAGAACTGTTGCACGTGCGCGCCCAACTCGCCTCCGTCCACGCCACCAACCATCGTCTTTAGTCGTAGCTGCATGCCCTCCAGCAGCCGCAAACCCTACCTCGACGACAGCGGCCCCAGGCGCCACTACACCTTCCCCTATTCGCGAATCGCCGGCCAAAAATAGGCCGTGATTCCCACTACCTCCCCGACTACACAAGCACAGACGGTGAAAACTGCGACCGTGACAACCGCAGTCCTACCCCCCGCTCAATTCTATCTACTCGTGGAGGCCAAAATTGAGGCCGGCTTGTAGACGGCCATCCAGGTCATAACACATGTCTCCAACCTCAGTACCCGTTCAGACGAATTTGCTTGCCAACTTGACGAGCGATTTAAGAAGCAAGTGGCCCACCACGCGACTGCCTGAGCTACCATGCTGCCTACTAAGAAGGTCCAGCTCCGCGCCTTCTCCAGCCCCTCCGCTGCAAACGAAACCTTAAATGCTGACTACACCTCAAACTAGCCTGGCAGTATAACTGTTGAGGCTTTGACTCCAAGCGCAGACGGGTTCACCAGTTCATAGCTCGGGCAGATGGCCCCGTTGGGCTCGCGCTGCATGCGCGCTCCAAGCATCTCACTCTACATAACTATGTGCACGTCATTCGCATTTCTCCTACTTCCCCTTGGGTCTCATTCTTCGTACGCCGTTTGCTTACGGCCATCTCCCACCGCCTAGATGTCCACGAAATAGGTCATTCCCTCATCAAACTCGTGCCGCAGTGCACTTAGTACAGAAGCCTCACCACACTCAACGTACACATCCACCCGAAAGCTTCGACCGACTCTTCACGCTCACTCAGTGCGTCGCACACTAGCGCCGCATCTTAATTTAGGGGATTTCAATGCCCCGTACACAGCCTGAGGCTACCCAACCGACGACCCCAAATGGCGCACGATATGGCTCGCAACACAGCATGCGGGCTTCTACCTTCCCACAGATGCCAACTCACCTACGCGCACAGGGAACAGTGTCTACAAAGACACTGCTCCCGTCCTTACCTTCATCCACCGCCTACCTCATGCTGCGGGGCATAACACCCATGAGAACAGGTGTAGTGATAACTATAATATCGAGATTATCCTACATGCAGGCCCAGCACGCAGACCCGCTCGTAGTGCTACCATCACGAAGTGAGATTCGTTCCGCACCTTCCCAGCAGCCCGCACTCTACACATCATCTACTCTTAGCTACTTACTGCGAGCAGCTCCTGCGCGATGTTCGCGCCGTGACTCGCCCCATCCAAGATGACTGCCCCGAATTCCCATCTCGTGCACGCCAGGGGAGCCAAGGTAGATCCCTAGCAGAGGTGGCGGCGTCAGCGCTGGAATAAAAGACTCAGTCGCCGGCTGGTCCTGCTCAACAAGGATATTGAGACGCATGCTGCGACTCTCTCTGGCCAAAATTGTAAATCCTTCTGTAAGAGGCTGGACTGCAATATGAGCCTGCCGCAGCCTTGGAACCTATTCCGCGATCTTGTTCATTCGACACGGTCAAAGACACACGAGAGACACAACCTAACCAAACTCATATACTCATTCGAGGTCTCCCGCAGGACGTCCTCGGGACGCTTAGTGCTCTGTGCTTCCCCGCAAATCCCCCCATAAACCACCCCGACTATGCAGGCTCCCCCAACAACCTCCTCCACCAACCCATCACTGAGGCATAAGTCAGGGCAGAACTTCAGCGCCTAATTACGTCCTCAGCTGCCCGTCCCGACGAAATGCACAAGACGCTCCGCAACCATGATTCCTACTCCACCTAAGCCCTAACCGACATTTTCAATGAATGCTCAGTGCAAATCTCAGTGCAAGGATGCTAAGGTAGTCTTCATTCCCAAATCAGGCAAATCACTTCTCCCCTCTAATCTACGTCCGATCTACCTTACTTTTTTTATGGGCAAACTCATGGTGCACGTTCTCCAGACCTGGCTTAGCCCGTGTCTGGACAGCAACCTTATGCATTCGTACATGATTGGTTTCCACGCGGGCTTCTCCACCAAGGACATCCTCCTTAATGGGAAAATCAGTGGCTGCCCGGCTAAGGCGGTGGCCCTGGTGCAAGTCCCGGACCAGGACGAATTGTCCTTTTTCGAGAACTGTTTTTTTTTTCGAGGAACGGTTTCTTTGTAGCAATTTCCTACGTTTTGGGTGGATATCTCATTTTTCGTTATTAAATACTTCTCTCACCTTGTGGGCCTCTGCTGAACTCTTGCGTCAAATTCTTCCCTTTGCAGCGGATTGGTAAATCTTCGCCCTGTCATCGGCTAGTAGCCTGGTTAGCACAAATGGTAGAGTGGCTGCCCCGTAAAGGTGGTGGCCCCAGTTTTGAGCTCAGGACGAGGACGCATTTTTCTTCAACTCCAAAGCTTTTCTTTCGAGGAACCCGTATGGGTTTCCTTCGTAGCGATTTGCTACGCTTGGGCGGATGTCTCATTTTCCCTTTATTGAGTACTTTTCTCCACCTTGCGGCTTCCGTAGAACTATTACGTCAAGGACGTCTTTCTACAACTCAAACACCACGTCGTCGATAACGCCGCTAGTGACCAAACGAAAGCTTTTGTCAACGCTAGCCACGCAGCCGTTCTAGAAGGCATCCACGCCCTACGCGCAGGCCCGCAGATGTACAATTACGTCCGCGACTTCATCTTTCACCGCACAGCAGCACTCACTGTAGGCATATCTCCCCCTAAAACAGAAGTAGCGCGACTACGTCAACGCGTTCCTCAGGAGCTGCACGAAGGTCGCCCTCCGCCTACACGCCCAGCACATCTACTGCACAGCTCCCTCCTAAACTCCCTCCTAAACTTCGGTGCCCACAACGCGTTTCAGGAGCTGGCAGAAACAACCTAACAACACAGCTCACTCCTATATTCCCATCTTATCATTCCTCCGATCCCCAAGAATATGAACCCCAAGTAAGACGGGAAACGCAGGGCAGCTCGCGCTGGGGCCCTATGCAGGGAGTACGACATAGTTCTGAGGTAGTTTATGTGGGCGTGGCAACGTATTTATCAGGCTCTCGCATGGTCCTCGCCGGCGCTATGAGGCCCGCTTTCTCGTATCAGGTTCCGTCACCAAAGGCTCATGCGAAACTTCCGACGAGGCAGCCATTGCGCTCGCTCTCCTGTCCACCTCTGCCACTAAAATTCTTTCTGACACAAAATCCGCCCTAGCCAATTTTGCCAAAGGCCTGGCATCCCACACCATTCTCCTTCATGCCCGATACCCCGATGAGTTTCTATCCTCCCGTAAGCTCTCGAAGAAATCGGGAGACTTCTCTTCGCGTCCTCCTCACGTGCCTTACCTTCTCGCACCCTCCATCCCCAACCACGATGCAGTCATACTGGGAGACTCTCCTGGCTAGCTCCACTACTACAGACCAACGCCGGATAATCGCCGACGTCCTCAAGCGGATAGCCCTTCAAGGGCTCTCCATTGCTCTATAAGAGTGGCTCTCCAAGGGCTGCGTCGTTTTGGGGGATTTTGCTCCGCTTTGCATTTATGTGGCAATAAGTGTTTTCACCATAACCACCGTCGAGCGATGCCCTCTCTCCTCACTACGTGAGGTTCTGTATAAAGTCCAAGGGCGATAAAACTGTCATCGGGCGCCGTACGCTGTATGTGCGAGTGAAAGCGTGCGAGGGTGAGCCGCCGAACGTAGTTCTGTCTCGCTGCCGCGAGCGAAGAACGCGGTTCGGAAGCGTGCCCGCAACTTTCGCAAGCGGGGCACATAGGTCAAGCGAGGTAGCGGTGGGTCTTCTCCTGCGGCTGATAGAGTGCCTACTTTCGCCGTCAGTCAAATATTCCGCATTTCCCAGGAGAGCCGCCGGGCTCTCGAAAGTTCGGAGTTGGAATATTAGCTCTGGCCCGCCCGGCAAGCCGAAGATGCCACCCGAGTCTAAGGACCTCTAGCCGCCACCTGAGACCTCCACAACAAAAACTGCCGGACCATTCGTTTTAATAAAGTTTCTTCTTCTTCCCACGAAGCGTTGGTTGATACTCAAACAGGGACTAAAACGTTTTTTTGTCTTGAAGTTGCGCCGTAGCACCGATAGGTAGTCGCTACCGTCACTGAGCCTGTGGGCGCGCGACGTTGTTACTTTAGTTGATGGTACCTCAAAAGCGAGCTGAGAACTGTTCCCATTTAAACAGCAGCCTTAACCTGTGAAGGCATGAAGTAGTAAAGGCAAGACGCAGAAGACCAGGACTCAAGAAAAAGAACACAAACGACAGGACCGGCGCCACTCGAGACTGGCAAGCTGAGACGGCGATCAGGTTGACGCACAAAATGGCAGAATCGGTGCGAAAGCTTTGTTGAAAGAAAGGGCCAAATGTAGAAGAAATATGCTCAAGTGAAACTCTTGCTTGGGCTAGTTGGTTCATGCTTGAAGTAGTAAAGGCAAGGTGCAGAAGCCCAGGACTCAAGAAGAAGAACATAAACGACAGGACCGGCGCCACTCGAGACTGGCAAGCTGAGAGGGCGATAAGGTTGACGCACAAAGTGGCAGGATTGGTGCGAAAGATTTGTTGAATGAAAGGGTCCAATCTAGAAGAAATATGCTCAAGTAACACTCTTGCTTGGGCTCTTGCTCTTGCTTCTTGCTCTTGCTCGAACTCGTGCTTCTTTCAAGAAAGCTTTCGCACCGATCGTGCCATTTTCTGCGTCAACCTGATCGCCGTCTCAGCTTGCCAGTCTCGAGTAGCGCCGGTCCTGTCTTTTGTGTTCTTCTTCTTGAGTCCTGGTCTTCTGCGCCTTGCCTTTACTACTTCAAGCATGAACCAACTAGCACAAGCAAGAGTTTTACTGGAGCATATTTCTTCTACATTGGGCCCTTTCTTTCCACAAAGCTTTCGAACCGATCCTGCCATTTTGTGCATCAACCTGATTGCCGTCTCAGCTTGCCATTCCCGAGTGGCGCCGGTCCTCTCGTTTGTGTTCCTATTGAGTCCTGGTCTTCTGCGTCTTGCCTTTGCTACTTCAAGCATGAACCAAATAGCCCAAGCAAGAGTTTTACTTGAGCATATTTCTTCTACATTGGGCCCTTTCTTTCAACAAAGCTTTCGCACCAATCCTGCCATTTTGTGCATCAACCTGATCGCCGTCTAACCTTGTCAGTATCGAGTGCCGCCGGTCCTGTCCTTTGTGTTCTTGTTCAGTCCCGATATTTTGCGCCTTGCCTTTACTACTTCAAGCATCAACCAACTAGCCCAAGCAAGAGTTTTACTATAAAGGCGATCTGGTCCTCCTTGCATCGGCCTAGTCAAAGCCACTCCCCATTGTTTCTATGTTGGACTCTGTGCCCAGTACACGTTAGTACGTTAGTACACCCACTTTTGGTGGCATAATGCAGCCTAATCCCTGCAATGTCGACACCTATGCTAATACACGCTACGAATTATTATCTTCAATATATAGACACATCTACAAGACAACAGCTCTTCAACAACCCATGGCTAGCATTTAGAATGTGCTATTAGCGAAATAAAGCAATTATAAACACGACAACCTTCATGATTACTTGCCGCTGCAAAATAAATGGGCCAATGTGGGCGTCATATTTACACATTTCATAGTAGGATCGATATATCATCATCACTAACATAATAATCAGCCTATATGTCCACTACGACACAAATGCTTCTCCCACCACTCGCCAATTAGCCCTCTCTTGCTCCAGCTACCCTTATCTTATGTTTTCCACTTCCCGAATTAGATCATCCGACCTAGTTGTCCGCAATTCTAGACGCCAGTTCCCTACATGTGACACTCATTCTGTTACTTTATTAGATGATCGGTTATCTACCCTACGCATAGCCCGGCCTAAATAGCTGCGTGTTGATTGCGATAGCAATTATATGGAGACTACAGGCACATTTCTGCTGTCGGCGTCGCCGCAGCCGTGATGTTCTGTAACAAGTCCAAGGGCGATAAGACCGTCTCCACGCGCCGTATACTGTATGTGCGAGTGACAGGGTGCGACAGTGCACCGGCGAACGCGGTTCTATCTCGCGGGCTCTAGAGGAACGCGGGCCAGACGTTGCCGTCTCCTGTCGCGCGCGCGGTAACGGGAGTCAGGCGAGGGAGGGAAGGCGTTCCTCTCTGGCGGCTGCAAGGATGCCTTGACCTCCTCCTCGCCCGCCCCTCCATACAGGATGTAGACTTCCGCGGTGTCTAAACTCTGTTTTATACATAGCAGTCAACGCTGTAGAGGCTAGAGAGACTTCTTACAGTGGCTTCGTTCGCACTTGGATACAGTTCGATGTTTTTGGCCGCGATTATGGGTAACTGTTTGTTTTTTATTTAAGGTCAGTACTGAATGAAACAAGATTTAATTCTTAGAGACAAGCACACTGTGGTATACGGCTGCTAATGCGCTGTTTTAGATAATTTTAATTTTGACTGTGCTTTCAATTATTTTTTGAACTCGTAGCGAGGCGCCTCACGTGCATGCTCGCGAGAGTGAACGTTGTCAGCGTGCACGAGCATGCGCCTGAGGATTTCTTTTAAATACTGGACTTTAAAGCGTGTTAGTAATGACTCCCGAAATCGATAAAAAATTTCTTTCAAGGTTATGCTCTTGCGATTCAAATATTCAAATTTAGCTTTCCTATTCTTCTGTTTTCTTATTCGAACTGCATTCTATGTTTGTTGTAATAAAGTTCGTGACGGGCAACTCGTTGCTTTCTTGTTAGCTCCTATTTATAGTATTATATGCCACATTTTAAAACTGTTTTTCTTCATCCTCTTTTTAGCTGTAGTGAACTGCCAAGCTGCTTGCGAGATGTGGGTAAGGGACAGCAGTGTAAACACCTGGAGCAAGTTATGTGACGAAAGATATGAAGAAAATTCACAGAAAGCACTGCGATGCGATAATCAATCCCTTTGAAGACAAGAACAACACAGAAATCACAACGCAATAAATATTTTCACGAACAAGGTAGTTTCCATGTTGTCGTACCTATTGTAGTCGTAGGAAGAAGGCTTCTTTTGTAAAAAGGTTGAAATGGGAGTGCGGCTTCATGTCGATTTATTTGTTTCATTAAATATCGCTTGCGTAGCACACCCCGATGTTCGAGTCTTGGTCAGATCAATTAAGCATTCAGCCGACATTTCTTATTGTGAAAAGAAGCATGACTAAATGAGTAGAGGAAGATAACAAATACTAAATCAAAATAACGAAAAATGCTGGGTTTCTTATTCAACAGATGTGACCAAACATTAATATAAATGGTAACTGAGACATAACACTATGACATAATGCTCTTTTGAACACCTAGATAACGCGACCTGTACAAGAAAAAGAACAAAGGAGGTACTGCAGGATGCCATCGTTTCTTGAGGAAAAGAATATGATGAAAATCTCAAAGCTTCCGAGGACTGTCACACCACATAGACTCGTCCCTGCTTTTCGCTTCAGAAAAGGACTGTGAAAAGGTCATTTATGTATCTTAATTGTCTACTTTGTTTCGCTTGCTGCCTGATTCCTTTTTAGCTTTTATTCTGCTAGGCTTATTTTCTCCGGCAAAGTGCCAGCAGAAAATCAATTGGTTAAGAGCGTTTTCTCCCACTGCTCAGAGCCGCAAGGGGGCGCCGAGCAGCGCAGTACTGCTTGCATCGCGCTCTGCGTTTCGATGTGTTTTTTGGTAGACTATTGCTTCCACCCACGGTACCGAGATACCAGTCGACTCGTGAGGGTACAAGGAACACGGGCGTGCTGCCCACGTGGCCCTTGGTGAAGCTCGTGAAGCCCAGCGATCCTACAAACCCGGACTACGGGTTTGTAGGATAACCCGACGCCAGCTCGGCGCAGCAGCCGGTGCTGCTCCGACGCGTGAGGAACGCGAATGGCAGCAACCGTTCTGCCTGGGCATTGCTACGGGAACGCTTAGCGAACTTCAGACGACGACGACAATGCAAGGTGAGACCACACCAGCAGAGAACATGGATCTAACAAATTTAGACAGAACAGAAGACGGAATAACAGGCTCCGTTCGCCACAACGCCGGGGGACACCAGCGGACGGACGACGACTGGCAGACAGTCCTGACACTACAGCAAAAGAAGCAGCAGGCTCGAGAGCGCAAGCGAGAACCGGACTCAACGGGCAGCACTAGCCCGGCGAAACTAAGGAAACGACGAAGAGGCATACCCAAACTTCCTCCTCTTCCTCAGGATGACTTCAAGATAGTTATCCGACCACACCAGGGACTGCCTTTGAAGACTATCAGCCCGCCAGCCCTCGCCGAAGAGATCGTCACGGCCTGCGACTACCAAATAAGAGGGGAGCAATTTTCGCTCCGTATAAAACCCGGCTTCAATATCACCATACTTTCGACATCGAGTCAGGAGGTCACGGAGCAGGCACGCCGAGTCCACTCCCTCACTATCAACGGACGTTCGCATGACGTTAACGTATACGCTGCCACCGGAGAGGAAGCTATCCGAGGAGTTATACACGGACTTCCACCCCGAACGCCACCGGAGACCATCATAGCAAACATACGCATACGGACTCAAGGCGTCGAACTTATCCAAGCAAGAATGATCGGAGAAACAAAGAGTGCCGCCCTTACTTTCTGCGGCCCTTCACTACCTCGGGTGGTGTACTACAACGGAGGCGAACTCCTGTGTCATCCTTACCGTGCTACTGTTCAGGTGTGCAAAACAAGCCATGGAAAAGGGCATCGGACAGACGTCTGTCCACAGCCCGACCTGCGAGTGTGCCGAATTTGTGGACTCAGAAACCCAGTGGACGGACACCCTTGTGAGCCAAAGTGTGCCTCGTGTGAGGGGGCCCACGTCACCGGGGACCGCAGCTGCCAACGACGCCTCAAGCAACCGAAAAAACCTCAAGTCAGAAAGAGTACTGACAAGCGCAATGAAGGGCAGAAAAAACCTCGCTGGTTCGCCTCACAGGATGAGGAATCGGACTAGACAAACGGCCATAGGAGCGACCAACGCGACCGACATGGAAGGACGAAATCGTCATCTCCACACCGACTGAACGCTCGGTCCAGATCAGCGTCACCTCACCCGAGCAGATCCCGCTCTCGAGTACGAGAGCGCGTCCAGGGAGGAGAAGCAAGCCAGACGCAACGATCATCCAGAGAAGCACCGAAGGCGGCCTCCGTTCTGACAAATCCACAGGTAAGCTGGGCAGCGGTCGCGTCCTCCACCACACCCATCACACAAAACGAGGAATACAAGAGAATAGTTGCCGAAAACAGACAACTTAAGGCAAGCTTGTACAGTATGAAAAATGAACTCGAGACACTTAAACGACAAATGGCAAGCATGATGACGCACGGAGGAACCCATAAAACAAACGCACCCGCACAGCTGTCCAGCACACAGACGAACCCAACACAGACCAAACCACTATCGCAAACGCAGCCTATAGCACAGATGCCTACACCCATCACTCATCTGGAAGGGAAACTAGACAATATGTGCGCACAAATCCAATTATGTTTTGCAGAGCTTCACACTCTTAAGCGGTACGTCGACGACTCGCTCAAAGGTGTCAAAAAAACGCGAAAACGTCGTAGCAGCCTTAGCCCAGATAACTGAGATCCAAAGGTCACCGTAACCACAGACACAGAACATTTCGAGAGCCCATAGCCTGGCTAACTACACACCTACTCACCAAGAGAATCTCGTAATTTGGCAGTGGAACTGCCGATCACTACATAACAAACATGCTGCACTTACACAGTATATCAAGGCGGCGCTCGTCCCACCTGACATTATTTGTCTTCAGGAAGTGGGGAAAATGCGGATACCTATTGGGGGCTACCGTTTTTACAGCGATTCGAACTACCCTGAAGAGGCAGCATTGGCCCGCAAGGACCTGGCAATCACTGCCGCCATAGCACCTGGAGTAGAAATCCACCACCAAATACTCACCATTTGGCCAGTTAAGAAGGGTCGTCCCAAGTGCCTGATAACCAAAGTATATAGCCCCCCTGGGAGGCCCACAGAAGCCTCACCAAACGCTGGAAGCGGCGGCGGCGTAATCGCAAACTTAGGCGCCGAATATCCCTGTTGGCAAACGAAGCTAACACCTATGCAAAGGAGCTGAATAATCAAAATTGGCGCAGCTCTGCGACTCTCTCAGAGGCACCCTCAGCACCAAGAAGACCTAGGCCATTCTTCGGCGCATGTTAGACCCAACGAGCACGCGCACCGAGACGTCTAACGTCATGCGACGGCTCTTAGAAGAATACAAGGGCTCAGAACAAGAACTACTCGAGCACCTAAAACGCATATACACCGGCGCTGCCCAGACATCTTCACGCGTTATGAGAGATTACCAAGGACAAAATAACTCGAGCTTGGACGCCCCCATCACCTTCTCAGAGCTCTACGCAGCGGCACAAACCTTCAAGAAGAACACGGCTCCTGGACCCGACCAAATCACCAACGCAATGCTGCGCAACCTTAGTGATGTAGCCCTACAGCACTTAGTGGACTTCTTCAATGAACAGGTCTGGCGACCGGACGGAAGACTACCGCGAGAATGGAAGTAGGCAGACATCTTGCTTATCCCAAAACCGGGCAAGCCGCGCGAGCTCGGCCATCTCAGGCCCATATCGCTCACGTCTTGCATGGGCAAGCTCTTTGAACGCGTAATTCCAACCCGACTCGAAGCCCACATCGAACGAAACTCACTGTTCCCTGAATCCATGTTCGGTTTCCGCAGGAGAATCTGTGCACAGGACGTCTTTCTTCTATTAAGAGATGAGGTGCTCGATCCTCCTCCGGGCAGCATGGACAGAATCCTGCTAGCACTCGATGTCCATAAGGCATTTGATAACATCTCACACACTACAATACTAGACGGACTGCGAGATGTCGGGTGTGGAGAAAGAGTATTTCATTACGTTCAAGACTTCCTGAGCAGCCGCTCCGCGAAAATAGTACTGGGTTCAGCACGTTCTGCCCTCCTCAAGGGCACTCCTCAAGGGCACTCCTCGAGGATCCATATTGTCACCACTTCTTTTTAAGATCGGCTTACGTAGAATGGCCCTGGACTTACAGAAGAACCGGGACCTTGGCTGCGCCATATATGCAGACGACATTACACTCTGGGCCTGCAAAGGGTCCTACGGAAACCGACAGGACACGCTTCAACAGGTCATCAACACAATTGAAAGCTATATGAGGCGAGCAGGCATGAGGTGCGCTCCAGCGAAATCGGAGTATATTCATATTAGACCTAGACATACCCGAGCGGACAGGGCTCCGGATCTGCAGCTCACCTTGGAGGGAGAGCCCATCAAGAGGGCATCCCACCTGCGCGTACTGGGATTGTGCATTCAAGAAACGGGCCGCGTTAGCATAGCACTCTCCAATATCAGACGCACTGTTCGGAGCGTAACTGGGCTTATTAGCAGAATTGCACGCAGCCGAGAAGGCATGACCGAAGCAGACACCATGCAACTAGTAAACGCTTTCGTCATTAGTCGTCTAACGTACGCTCTGCCTTTCCAAACCACGCGGCGTAACGGCATCGAACATGCGGACAGCTCATAAGAATCGCCTGTAAAGCAGCACTCGGCCTGCCTGAAAGCACAAGCACGATCCGACTGAACGAATTAGGAATGATGAACACTTTCGAGGAATGTGCAGTGGCCACCCTAATGGCGCAGCGTGAACGGCTAAACATGACACCTCAGGGACGCTCGGTTTTACAAAGACTTCACTATCGACTGACACCACAATATTGCGGCGACAAAACAATACTACTGCCATCTGAAATCCGAGAGCGCATCCACGTGGCGCCAATCCCCCGTCACATGCACCCAGTCCAGCGCACACAGGGGTAGCGGGGAACGAACGGGTGGACCACTTGGCTCGAGGCATGACTGGCCGAGCCACGGGCCACACGGCCCGAGAGAACACCTCCACACCCGGTGCGCCAAGAGAAATCCTCGAATTACAACGGCTAAGTAGGTGAACCAAAGCCCCTCCTCACCCAGACCTAGACAGGAGGCAAGCACGGGACTGGCGCCGCCTGCAAACAAACACTTTCCCACATTGATACAGGCTACACAAAATGTACCCAGACAAATACAGCAACACATGCCCGTGGTGCGAAGGAACACCGACATTGGAACACATAACATTCCAGTGCGCGTTACGTCCGGCGGCTGCCACCTCGCCGCTGCTAGACAACACTCTACATAACTGGTCGTGGGAGGCGCGACTCGCGGAAGTGGAATTGGGAAGCCAACTGGCGACCCTTGACAAGGCCCGGCGAGCCGCTGTAACCAGTGGGGCCCTGGAGGAGGGGCTCCACCCACCATAACCAAACAACCTCTATTACAATAAACGTTTACTCTCTCTCTCTCTCACTGCTCAAATGGGCTTCTAAGTGACATTGCGGAAGTTGCTCTGCAGTCAGTGGACTACATACTGAACCAGTATTCTGAGGGTCCTCTTATAAAGTTAGGACATTATCTGTTAATCGGGCCTGGTTCATTGGTTTTCCTGACCAGCTTGGATCCTCTTGCTCGCGCATGCTCGGAAACGCCACCAACAGTACCCTTGTTCAGGCCCTACGTATTTCTGTGTAACAAAGTGACCTAGCGCTCTCAACCTATTCGATGGCCTTGAGTGGTTGAGCCTTCCTTCTGAGTTTCAGAGCTCGCCACCAAATTCTCGCTTCGCGCTAGCACTGTCGGCCTAGGAGCATTCGTGAACAAATCTGCGGTTGGGCTGCAGAAGCAACCACGCAACATCATTTCCTTGTAACCGCTGGGAATGTGAGCATTTAACCACCTGTCGAAGAAAAGCAAACCTCTATTAAGTACGCTGAAGCGCGCCCGCGACTAGGACTAGGGCAGCGTGCGGGTTAGCATTGCAGCTTGCTGTCCGTCATTGTAGTCAGTTTTTGTCAGCGGGCTGAGGGCATCCCATGCACTTCTAAAATTACGCGCATGTTATCATATTGTTTGCCCTAAGAAACTTTCGGCCGTTTTTCAATGCCTCACAGGCGCAGTTTTCTGTAATGTTCTCTGCACAAAGTATATCGCATCAACATACATGTAGTTGAACACATGTGGATGATAAACGAATACCAATAGTTAACTCCAGTTAGGTAAAGTATACAGGTAAAGATAAAGTATAGAGGCTACTTCCAATGTCCACATTTATGACAGTCATGATTTGGGCTCCTTGCTTGGCAAAGCAGAGATCTACTGTGATGCGAAATTTCAAGCAGACGAGTGCTTCCCAGCTCGTTTTCATGCCTTGTACCAGCGTGTATACTTGAAAAAAGAAGCTCGCGGTACTGGCACATTGCCAAGCTATAAGCATCCAATGAAAATGCCTGAAAATCAGTACGCTAAAGAATTCGCTTACTTGCATCAAATCTGGTGAAAATAAAAAATATAAATGCCTTTGCCACTGCGGTACAATATTCCGCTGGCCATTACTGTACTCCCTAATGCCAAATTTGAGCGCAGCTCTATACGTGCTTTCATTTCACGATATATTCTGGGAAAGAATTTAAGCGAGACATGTAGCAGAGTCGGCAGTAGTCGAAAGTCTGATCTGCAGGTCCAGCGCGTCGGCTTTTTATACATGACTCGTCGAAGGTACCAGTGTAATCGCTGGCGCCGTTTGACTTCCAGCAAGTACTACACAATTCGCGCCACGCATACAATTAGATCACAAAACCATCGCAAACCATGACAACCGAAACAAGCGTGAACGAGTCCAAACCAGGCAAACCAAAGAAGCGCTAGCCAGAGCTGACGCGAGCAGACGATACTACCCGTCGAGAGGGCACATGGGTCCGAACGAAACCAGTTGCCCGCGCGCACCTCACTGAAGGGGCCGCTCTCATGGGTGTCGCCGTTCGCGTTTTGCGTCTTTCATCTGCCGCTGCACATTCCATCTTTCATCTTTCGATTTTGTGCTCGTTCGCTTGGTTACGCCGCCGCCGCTCGCCGCAGGAACAAGCCATAATAGAGCTGCGCTCCAAAAAATGTTTTCGTCAGGGCCTTATTGGGCAATGAAGGCCGCAGCAATCCAAAGTTGTTAGGCTGCAGCATCCTGCCAATTGTTTATGTTTATGTCTATAGCAGTGCTCCGACAAGCATTCATTCACGGTGGTGACGCCGCTGATACTGAAAGCACTGCTTGGCCAGTGGGGTTTGTTTAGCCGGCAAAGAAAGGTGCTACTAGAAAAGTGGACAAGCAGACTTGACTGGCTCTCTCCAGATAAACAAAATATAAACAGGGAGCAAAGACCATGAGTGGCCTTCTCTCGAGAAAGTGCAGAGCTCCCACGAGTGAGGAGGCAGAACGGCCCCGCATCAAGAGAGCTAGATTGTGTGTACACGTTCGACACGCGTGCGCGAACGTGTGTGGAAGCGCTGCACACTTCTCCATTTTGTGCGTTATTGAGTGTTATTAAAATGATTTAATTTCTCAAAGTATATTCGCCAGGAAATTCGAAAAGTTCAGCTTACACACAAGCTGCAGACATCATAGTCTCGTATTGTAATCGAGTATGCGAGAAAACATAATTCTCTTACGCGGAAACTCAAACAAAAAGCCGTTTTTCAGCTGCCGTGGTGGAGGTACCTATTTTGGGATGAGCGCAGACTCAAAAACATCTTCGCTGTAAAACAGTAAATCGACGTCTTTAACTCATTAGAGAGCAGTGAGCTACTTGGTCCATAGCAGTGCAAATTCAAGGACGGATGATCGACAACTGGCCACCTTGTGCGCATTGAAACGATAAGATATACATTCATTGACAAGCAGTTTTTTTTATTTGATGTTCTTGGATATGGAAAACGCACCCCACACTACATCCTACTACACCATTTTACGAGGTCTGTCGACAGTGGGCATCAGGTTCAACATGCTCAAAATCTTTGCGAACTGCCTATCACACCGCGACTTTTGTGTGAAAGCCAGTAATGCTTGCGCGCAAACAGTCGCAAAATTTCTCGAGCTCAAGAGCTTTCGATTGCCGATTGCATAAACTAGACCCCATGCTACAGCTACAACTGCCACCTAGCCTTCCTAGTGGCGAAACAACCTTGCTGTGCCGCTTGTGGATGGGAGTGGCGTTCACAAACACCTTCTCCTATCGTATCGGAATGGCCGAGAGCCCGATGCGCGACTCCTGCAGGTGTAAGGAGACCATCGAGAACCTATAATGTATCTGCCCTCGCTACGACGTACAACGCCTCTCTCTGAGGACAACTTTAAACTGATTGGACTCAAGACCATTCTCCGAGTCAAAGATACTTGGACCGTGGCCATACGCGTCACTGGCACGAAAAGTGATTCGTGCACTAGTACATTACTTGAACTGCACCGGCTTAAGAGGCCGTCTATAGTGTCCTTGTGCATCCTCCCACACGCACTCAGAGCTCCCTCTCTTCCTCTTTTCCTGTTTCTATTCCCCTTTCTCCCACCCCAAGTGTAGGACAGCAAACCGGGTGGTCGTCTGGTTGACCTGCCTGCCTTTCTTGTCCTTGCTGTCTCTCTCTCTCGGCAATGCAATATCTAAGCAATTCAGGGAAGAGACGGGCGTGCCTCAAACAAATTTACTAAGATGCACCCTCTTCGCCATAAAAATATACTCCCTGGGCTCATCCATACCACCGGTGATATTCCATTTGGGATATGTAGATAATATACAGATTCGTTACAAATGTTCTAGCTAAGATATCTGTGAGATGAAGGCTAAGCTTGCACTGAGCCAACTGTGTGCTTGGGCCGATTACAATCACTTTAAATTTAATTCACAAGAGAATACATACATGCTGTTCTCCAGAACAGAGGCATAGTTGTTTGTCCAGATATGTATCTAAATGGGCCGCTACGACATCTTAGTACGGCAAACAATTTTTTATGCATTACGCTTGACACGAAAATTAAATTCATCCCACATTTAATCTACCCTAAAGGAATGTGCCTCAAAGCAATGATGATATTAAGCATTTTATCCCCACCACTAGGGAAGCAAAAGAAAGTGAATGTGAATTTTACGGAAGTCTCATAAAATCTCGGATGTATTACTTCGCTTCCATATACCTCTCCGATACACACAGCGCGCTCAGAACCCTCGTCTCGGTACACCATTTGGACATCGTCCTGGAAACACGCATTTAGAACCAGGCCAGTGGAGAGCATTTACGCCTAGGCGAGTGAATGGTCACGACACATGCAGAGGTCATCCATCAGTTTTATCTACTTCTTAAAGTTACAAGCTGATTCGGAACACCCTTCTCGCCGGGCAATAAATGACATGTCTACTGAAAGCTTATCCGCACATAATCCAGCAGTCCAAAACGTATTTCCTCTGGGAATAAGGCAAATGTTCAGAGATATGGATATCTCCTCGTGGAAGACCACACTATATCTGCCGAATAGTGTACCATCACTGTGGTAGTGGCGATGCATTGACTGCGATATATTGTCAATGGATGTAACTAGACGGAGCCCGAAACCACTTGCACACAGCCACTTCTTTGAACTACAAGCAAAGTACTCTTACGCGGACTACTACACAGATGCATCAAAGTCCGTAGCCGGTGCATCCTATGCAGCCTTAGGCTCATCCTGCTCGACGTCAGGAGTGTTAAGCTGGCATACGAGAATTTTTACAGCGGAAGCGCAAGTAATCACGCTAGGAGTCACGCGGATTAGAGAGATAAGCCTCAACAAGGCAATAATATTTACCGACAATTTAGGTTTTGTGAACTCCATGAAATCTCTTCAGAAGCACAACAGTAATGTTTTTACAAATCAATACTCATTGTTATGTGCTACTTATGCATCCGGTCAGCACGTTACCATAGGATGGATGGCTGGCCATAGAGGCATTGAGGGCAATCAACCGGCTCACAAAAGCGCTGCCTCTGCTATCACCTATCAATTATCTCGTATACTGACCTACGGCCTACGTTACGCATAAAATTTAGAATACACTAAAAGCAGTTATGGGACTTAGAAATATCTAACAAGCTTCATGCGATTCGGCCGCAAATAAGCAATCCATTTGCTGACAGGAAAATACGATGGAAAAATGTATTAGTATGCAGACTGAGAATAGGGCACACGTACGCAACCTAAATCTACATCATCAGGGGGGTTGATACCCCTTTCTGTTTGGGGTTCGGTGAGATGTTCAGGGTGCTTCATGTACTCATAGAATGTAAACAAATGAATCAATTTAAAGGAATATATAGATACTGCATACCGATGCACTCATCCCTGTTTCTTGGTAATAATCCATTTTTTTTTTTACCATAGGCACACCTATTGCATTTCTGAGAAATATTAGCTTCACAGGTGTGGTGTTCCCAAAAGAATGTACTATATAAAAGTGCCACCCTGCTGGTTCACTCTTCGTGTTGAGTGTTGACGTTGCGAATGGGTCACTTGGAATGTCCGCGATCTCTCGGCCCATGCTGAAGCAGGGGCTATGCACTAAGGTTGGAAGACAGCATTACATTTCTAACCATGGGCACCTTGTTACAGTCATACCTTCAACTGAACTTTATCTACCAGTCTTTAGAATGACACTATACAACAAAGTCTTTACTAAACTCTTTCTTATAACCATAATGGACTAATAACACCTGCATGGCTACCATCATCATTCGCAGCATTTTAGTAGAGGTTATGTACGTATGTCTTCATCGAGCATTTGGAAAATAATATTATACTACACTGTATTTTTAACGCATTAAAGCCCAAGAAAAATTTACCAGTTACATTTTTTTTATTCTTCCTTTTTGTGTCAGGCGATCTCTTCACCCTGTGAATGCATTGTGAAAGTTTTGTGAATAGCCATTCACTCTTTAAAACGCTACATAAAGGTATTTTATTAAGTACGTTGGGCCTATATTGGAGCGAAACTTGATGTAGGTCACGAAACGTATATGCTGTATCTTGGAACTTCCGAAAACAAAAACGATTGCAGCGAAAAGCCAAACGAAATTTTGCGCAAGCCCGCATAACCTTCTGGCAGTAAAATTAGCATTTAGTGGTGGATATCATTTGTTATGTTTGTTATGTTTGTGTTCACTTATCAATTCTGTAACATGACTTCATCAAGTAGCAAGAAAGGGCTTTAATACTGCTTTCGAAGCGCGCGCAAGGCCAATATATTATTCACGCAGATGAAGATGCGTTAATTGCCGATGGATACAGGCATTCAAAACTAAAGTAATCAGCATTTGGTTCAATGGTAACTGAAACGTTCAAGCGACTGGTGACATCACCAATGACAGTTGGTTCCTGCATTTCAATCCTGTTTGATTCCTAGGTGTCATTTTCGTTAGAGATTTCTGTCATTTCAAGAGGTGGTGTCTATGCCTAGTTCACCAATCTTGATTGCCCTATGTAGCGGCCGTCTTCGCAGGACCATTCTTAGCAAAATGGCGTACCAACGAACTCTGTGAGTTTTGTGTTAATTTATTTACAGATGAAAATGGTACTGCACGCTTAAACGTAGGCTGGGCGCTAGTGGGTTAAAGCTACAAAGTATTTAGTCTAGTTATGGCGCTCATTGGTGAATCTTGGTGCTTGCTCCAGAAAAACCTACAAATTATTATTAACTATGTAGTTCATTCACCATTCATTTGCTGACTGCAACTTTCGAGCCTGACTGCGGCTTTTCAGAGCCGTTTTTTTTTTCGACAATCCCTTAATTTCACTGTCTATTTGGCTTGACGTAATAGTTCTGCAGAAAGCGGTAAAGTGGAGAGCAGTAAATAATAAAGGAAAAATGAGATGTAAACCCAAACCTAGCAAATTGGTACACAGGAAACCTATACGGGCTCCTCCAAAGAAAAGCCTCGCAATCGAAGAAAAATTCGCCCTGATCCGGGACTGGAACCCGGGACTACCGCCTTTCTGAGGCAGCCGCTCTACCATCTAAACTAACCAGGCGGCTAGCAGATGGTGGGACGAAGTGGAATTTATCAATTCCAAGCAAACCCAAGAGTTTGGCGTAATAGTTATGCGGAATCCTGCAAGCGGGAAAGTTAGATTATTAAAGGAATATGAGACATCCACCCGAGCATAGCAAATTGTTACAAAGAGTCCAATTTGCCTGTCTGTATTACGTCAGTTGATATTGTTTTCCATGTCCTGTCAGGTACGTGTTCTCCATTATTTCCTACCGGTTTACAAGCTTTCGCTTACTAAACTGTGCCACTGCTTCGTCGAAAGTTATATTAGTTCCTGTAAATAATGTTCCAGGTATTTTAAAGACAGATAATTAAACAAATACATTTATTAAGCTTTATTTGCTAAATTATGCTTTACCGATGTATTTTCACATGTATAAAATGAAGTCATTTCTTCAACCAAAAGACTTATCAACATGATTTTAATCAAGGCGGGGAACATGTGACCTCTTTTCTCAATTTATGCTGT
This sequence comes from Dermacentor variabilis, assembly GCF_050947875.1. Classification (NCBI taxonomy): domain Eukaryota; kingdom Metazoa; phylum Arthropoda; class Arachnida; order Ixodida; family Ixodidae; genus Dermacentor; species Dermacentor variabilis. Next base: position 175,727,792 of record NC_134569.1, read on the forward strand.
AGTGATGAGGCTCACAATCCCAGGTTCACCCAGACATCCTGCTTTGGGAGTTTAGCGCACACGAAAAATAGTCCTTACATAGTTCGTGCAATGTCGTCCTCTATTTTATTACATGCGCTTAAGCGAAGGCTTCGCTTACTACATGTGGGAGGGTTAGAAGTAAATCGTTTTGTTTCGCTTCATTTGAGGTAAGCCCCAAAATAAAACTTCTTTTACACATTGTCTTGGAGATGACCACTTCTACAGCCGTACTTTGGTTCTACAAAAGCCACAAAGGCAGTGTCGCCGTTCTACAACCCTCGTCGTTCTTTCAGATCGAAAGTTCATGCCTCTGAGATACCAGAGATCCGAGAGAAGTACAAAAGAAATCGCTCTAAAATGGGCAGTTTAACTAAAATCTCGTCATTGCAGTGTATCAAGGAAAGCACGTCTGGAGGAGGAAGCACACAACGCTTATTGGAGTACCATCTACTGTGCGCCAAGATAACTTTAATGGTTTAACCTTCTTCCGTCAGCATTGCTCTGTCTTCTAGCCAAATTTCGTGCATATTTATAACCTACAATAGTAACAACAATGGTTAGAATCTTTCTATTTCGTTTATTCATTTATTCTAATTTTGTTGCATTTTTATACGTGGATATAGAAATCCTTGTACTTAATACTAAAAATTCTACGCGAAGCTCTGCATACACATGGACAAGTATGTGTTGTAGGCAAGCATTTAGGTTTTATTGCACTTTGCAACAATTTTCTCTTGGTAATGTTAGGAAAGCAACTATGAATATTGCTGATAATTATTGCTACGAATAAAAAACTTTTCCGTCAACTAAAATAAAACAGTCTTTGTTTTTACGTGCACCTATTGGTTTCAAAAGCGCACTGCAGGTTATATTTTAACACCTTCTTAGGCGTCGGAATAAACGCAATGTTTGTGCAAGAGGGCCTAGTTTACCAGTTTGAATGGGATGCAGAAAAATATCCAAGTAACGTATTGTCCACACAAAATTATATTCTAATATTATAAAGTTCAACGTAATTTTCTTAATTACAAACCAAAGTATACCTCTAAATCTCCATTTAACCAAAAGAAAAAGCACCACCCGCTGCGTTGGAGACTCAACTTCTTATTTGCTCCAGCTTTTCGCCTCGTTCATCGAACAACCGGGCGCTCTATCGACGAGATGAGACGTAGGTTTTCTCAGCGAATGCAGGTGTCTTTTCTGTTGGGTAGACGCCCTAACAAACAAAGAAATAATGCCTTAATAACAAGAAAGCTAGCGATAACAACTGTGCGGAACTATGACAAACTTCTATTCTGCGTTGATTTCTTTAAGACAATGTTGAAGAGTCACTTAGCGAACTCTTATAAAGGCGAACATTAACATGGCAGGACCGTGCCCAGTCAGACAAATGAGAAATGCGACGCAGCGTTCACAACCGCGACTTATGCAAGCCAAGCAATTTTGCCGCTCTCCGCCAGGAGAGGTATTCTCTAAGAGTCCACCTCGCGGATATGTCCATTTCGTCTGCTGATGAAGTGGTTATTGGCTGTGGCACCTCGCTGCTGCAGAAGTGTAACCCACCCCAGCCAATCAGAACTTCAACAGCAGACGGATATGACACGTCCGCTAGGTGGACTCTCACAGAGGACCTCCCTAGGTCATAAGACGGGCGCAAAACTATCGCGTAGCTGGCGTTTTGCGGAAGGTTATTGTCAACAGAGGCAATAAATTGGAGTTCTAAAATGTTTAATTTCTGCGTGGTCTTGCATAACTAGTCTGTAGACATCATACTGAAGCAGGGTGCCTCGGCGGTGTGATGACGTCGCGTGACGTACACGCAAAACAAGCATTACCTGTAGGCTTTTCACTAATCATGGAGAGCTAATAGCAGAAGTAAAATAGAGTCAGAATGGCATACCTTCATATTAGCGCGCACAACATACAATGGCCTGTGCAAATGCCTCTCAAGACGTATCATCATCATCATCATCAGCCTAGTTACGCCCACTGCAGGGCAAAGGCCTCTCCCATACTTCTCCAACTACCCCGGTCATGTACTAATTGTGGCCATGTTGTCCCTGCAAACGTCTTAATTTCATCCGCCCACCTAACTTTCTGCCGCCCCCTGCTACGTTTCCCTTCCCTTGGAATCCAGTCCGTAACCCTTAATGACCATCGGTTATCTTCCCTCCTCATTACATGTCCTGCCCATGCCCATTTCGTTTTCTTGATTTCAACTAAGATGTCGTTTACCCGCGTTTGTTGCCTCACCCAATCTGCTCTTTTCTTATCCCTTAACGTTACACCCATCATTCTTCTTTCCATAGCTCGTTGCGTCGTCCTCAATTTCAGCAGAACCCTTTTCGTAAGCCTCCAGGTTTCTGCCCCATATGTGAGTACTGGTAACACACAGCTGTTATACACTCTCCTTTTGAGGGATAGTGGTAACCTGCTGTTCATGATTTGAGAATGCCTGCCAAACGCACCCCAGCCCATTCTTATTCTTCTGGTTATTTCAGTCTCATGATCCGGATCCGTGGTCACTACCTGCCCTAAGTAGATGTATTCCCTTACCACTTCCAGTGCTTCGCTACCTATCGTAAACTGCTGTTCTCTTCAGAGACTGTTAAACAATACTTTAGTTTTCTGCAAATTAATTTTCAGACCCACCCTTCTGCTTTGCCTCTCCAGGTCAGTGAGCATGCATTGCAATTGGTCTCCTGAGTTACTAAGCAAGACAATATCATCAGCGAATCGCAAGTTGCTAAGGTATTCTCCATCAACTTTTACCCCAATTCTTCCCACTCCAGGCCTCTGAATACCTCCTGTAAACATGCTGTGAATAGCATTGGAGATATCGTATCTCCCTGTCTGGCGCCTTTCTTTATAGGGATTTTGTTACTTTCTTTGTGGAGGACTACGGTGGCTGTGGAGCCGCTATAGATATCTTCCAGTATTTTTACATATGGCTCATCTACACCCTGATTCCGTAATGCCTCCATGACTGCTGAGGTTTCGACTGAATCAAACGCTTTCTCGTAATCAATGAAAGCTATATATAAGGGTTGGTTATATTCTGCACATTTCTCTATCACTTGATTGACAGTGTGAATATGGTCTATTGTTGAGTAGCCTTTACGGAATCCTGCCTGGTCCTTTGGTTGACAGAAGTCTAAGGTGTTCCTGATTCTATTTGCGATTACCTTAGTAAATACTTTGTAGGCAACGGACAGTAAGCTGATCGGTCTATAATTTTTCAAGTCTTTGGCGTCCCCTTTCTTATGGATTAGGATTACGTTAGCGTTCTTCCAAGATTGCGGTACGCTCGAGGTTATGAGGCATTGCGTATACAGGGTGGCCAGTTTCTCTAGAACAATCTGACCACCATCCTTCAACAAAAATGCTGTTACCTGATCCTCCCCGGCTGCCTTCCCCCTTTGCATAGCTCCTAAGGCTTTCTTTACTTCTGATGCCGTTACCTGTGGGATTTCGAATTCCTCTAGGCTATTCTCTCTTCCACTATCGTCGTGGGTACCACTGGTACTGTATAAATCTCTATAGAACTCCTCAGCCACTTGAACTATCTCATCCATATTAGTAACGATATTTCCGGCTTTGTCTCTTAACGCACACGTCTCATTCTTGCCTATTCCTAGTTTCTTCTTCACTGTTTTTAGGCTTCCTCCGTTCCTGAGAGCCTGTTCAATTCTATCCATATTATAGTTTCTGATGTCCGCTGTCTTACGCTTGTTGATCAACTTAGAAAGTTCTGCCAGTTCTATTCTAGCTGTAGGGTTAGAGGCTTTCATACATTGGCGTTTCTTGATCAGATCTTTCGTCTCCTGCGATAGCTTACTGGTTTCCTGTATAACGGCGTTACCACCGACTTCTATTGCGCACTCCTTAATGATGCCCATGAGATTGTCGTCCATTGCTGCAACACTAAGGTCCTCTTCCTGAGTTAAAGCCGAGTACCTGTTCTGTAGCTTGATCCGGAATTCCTCTAGTTTCCCTCTTACCGCTAACTCATTGATTGGCTTCTTGTGTACCAATTTCTTCCGTTCCCTCCTCAAGTCTAGGCTAATTCGAGTTCTTACCATTCTATGGTCACTGCAGCGTACCTTGCCGAGCACGTCTACATCTTGTATGATGCCAGGGTTCGCGCAGAGTATGAAGTCGATTTCATTTCTAGTCTCACCATTCGGGCTCCTCCACGTCCACTTTCGACTAACCCGCTTGCGGAAAAAGGTGTTCATTATCCGCATATTATTCTGTTCTGCAAACTCTACTAATAATTCTCCTCTGCTATTCCTAGAGCCTATGCCATATTCCCCCACTGACTTGTCTCCAGCCTGCTTCTTGCCTACCCTGGCATTGAAGTCGCCCATCAGTATAGTGTATTTTGTTTTGACTTTACCCATCGCCGATTCCACGTCTTCATAAAAGCTTTCGACCTCCTGGTCATCATGACTGCATGTAGGGGCATAGACTTGTACCACCTTCAATTTGTACCTCTTATTAAGCTTCACAACAAGACCTGCCACCCTCTCGTTAATGCTATAGAATTCCTGTATGTTACCAGCTATTTCCTTATTAATCAGGAATCCGACTCCTAGTTCTCGTCTCTCTGCTAAGCCCCGGTAACACAGTACATGCCCGCTTTTTAGCACTGTATATGCTTCTTTTGTCATCCTAACCTCACTGAGCCCTATTATATCCCATTTACTACCCTCTAATTCCTCCATTAACACTGCTAGACTCGCCTCGCTAGATAGCGTTCTAACGTTAAACGTTGCCAGGTTCCGATTCCAATGGCGGCCTGTCCGTACGTAAACTAATATGTAAATTATGTATATCGCAAATCATAAGATGTAGGGAGAAACAGTTGCATATTGCCGCGTTAATTTCCACTATGAAAAAGATGCGACTGCGCCATTTTGGAAGAATAGGCAGTGAAGTCAAGTACAGAGGCAGTTTGCGCGCACTCTAGTGAGCAACAATAATTGTTGATGATTGTCGACCTTAATTCGATTTGCAGTGAAACACTACAGAGATACAGCATACAGCCACAACACAGATCTCTCATGCATCAGGCGTTTATGCAGGGGGACTTGTCTCTCGTGCTTCCACTGGACCCGCTGAATCATTCAGTGACGCTGCCGCAATGCCTGCGGGTGGTGCTTGCATGAATACGCATTCAAAGAAGATTGTTTCATTATTTACGACGGCGGTTCGATTTCACCCAGCACTGCCGAAATATTGTTACGGAAGGATGAAAGAAGGGAGAGAGGAAGAGGAAGATCGCGAGACGCTGGCTGCTGCGTGTTGTTACTAGTCAGCCATTTTAAGCCCATTGACTCTGCTTGTATACACGTCATAAATGCAGTCTTATACTCTCAATATCCCCGTAACACATTGGTGGAGGTGCGGGCTACCACGGCTGGAGACGGAGCTCCGTAGTGGACGTCGCATCACCGTCCTTACCTTGAATTATGGTGAGTACTCGGAATAAACGTCGTTGCAGCCTCCAACTACACCATCGCCCGCTACGTCGCTGTCCCCTTCGGTTGGGATTGTGCAACCAAGGATCCCAGAACTTTCTGCGGGGCTGAAGACGCCGACGTTGAAGAGTGGGTGGCTACGTACGAACGTGTGAGTGGAATCAACAGATGGGACCCTATGCTATGCTAGCTAACCTGTTGTTCTACCTAAGAGGCAAGGCAAAGGTTTGGTTCGAAAACCGTGAACAGAAGCTGACCAGCTGGGACCAATGCAAAGACAAGTTAAAATAGTTGTTTGGCAAACTAGGCGGCCGTAAAATTGCCGCAAAGCAGGAACTGGCGTCTCGTGCCTAATCCGCCCATAGCCCTATGTTTCGTATATCAGGATGTGCTGGCACTTTGTCGTAAAGCCGATCACGACATGACAGAAGCTGAGAAGGTAGGGCATGTGCTCAAGGGAATTGATGATGACGCATTTAATCTACTCGTGTGGAAAAACTGCTCTACAGTTGATGCTATCATCAAAGAGTGCCGACAATTCTAGCAGGCCAAAAGCCGACGCGTCCTGCACCCATTCACCAGACTTCCCAATACTGCCGCAGCTTCGACGTGTGAAGATCAGCCCGCACAGCAGCACGCGTCGCCATCAGAGGACGTGCTGCGAATCGTTTGACGTGAAATGGAGCGATGGCGCCCGCGGCATTCTGTTCGCGTAGCCCTGATGCTACCCATTTTTCAGTTCCCCTCGTGCAAGCCATCGTTCGACAGGAACTTGAAAACTTTGCCCTGCATTCTGTCTGTGCTGTCACCAACGCTAGAGCCAACGAACGCCCCTCTACTATTTTCGCTCCACCCCGACGCTTCTTTCCGCGTTATCGCAACCCGACTGAGTGGAGAATCGCGGACGACCAGCCGACATGTTTTACCTGTCGCCGGATTGGTCATGTCGCTAGATACTGTCGCAACTCGTGGCCCTCAACACCTCGCACTCCGACCAACCTAAGCCGTTTTAAGGGAAATTGCCGGAATGTTGCGCACACCGCCGATCTAACAGCCCCTACAACTCTGCTAGGAACACGTAGTACAGTCGCTCACCATCGTCTCGCTCACCGGAAACGCTTCGCCCATCTTCCCGTTCGCCGCAGCCACGTCGCCTTTCGTCCCATGTGGCTTTTGGCCACACCCTACCGGAAGACTAATAAATGCAGCCCTCGGAGGTGGTGCTGCATTGCCCACTACTGCAGCACATCCTCTGTCCATGCCCACAAAGAAAAGTGTAATTCACGTTAAAATAGACGGCATACCTGCCCGAGCACTCGTCGTCACTGGAGCTCACGTGTCTGTGATGAGTGTTAGCCTACGTAGACGTTTAACGAAGGTCCTCACCCCAGCACCTGCCCGAGTGCTTCGTGTGGCCGACGGCGGCGTGGTGTTTGTACTTCGAATGTGTACTGCCCCCATAAGCATAGCCGGCCGCCCTACTTCAGTTCTCTTTGCTGTGACCGACAACTGCCCTCACGACATTATCCTTTGGAGTGGACTTTTTATCCCATCATTCCGCTCTCATCGACTGCGCAACCGGCGTTCTTGGGTTAGAACTGCCTCAAGTCGCCGATGCTCCGAGGACCCCTCCACAGTACTTTTGCTCGCTTCAAGACGTGCGTCTGTTACATGAGGCATTCAGTTACGTCGCTGTGACCGCACAGCCACAGATTACTGACGGTGAACATGTCCTTCGCACCCTCCATCTATGTGACTTTGAAACGGAACGTTGTTTTTCCGCATATGCTGGTGACGATTACTTATAACAACGTCATTCTTCCACTTCTGAATTTCAGCCTGTGCCCTCAAGTGCTTCCACCCGGCATCTTCTTGGCCAGCGTTTCCAATAATTCCGAATTCGACATTGAAAGTCTGAATGCCGAGAGCGATTTCTTAGCACCAATTGCAGCTTAGAGCTCTGGTTCCCTAACGGATGACTTGGTGAAGATGATTGCACCTGACCTCACCTCAGCGCAGGCCATGCACATACGTCTCCTCCTCGAATCGTACCTTGACGTCTTTGCTTTCGGCGACAAGCCTTTAGGACAAACATCTGTTGTTCACCACCGTATCAACACTGAAGACACGAATCCGATTCGTCGACGTCGTTATCGCGTATCGCATGCTGAACGTCGGGTCATCCAATCAGGAGTGGACAAAATGTTCCGCAAAGGGGTCATCTAACCATCAGCCTGCCCTTGGGCTTCGCCTGTCATCCTTGTGAAAAAAAAAGATGATACCTGGCGCTTTTGCGCCGATTATCGCCATTTAATTAAGATCACCCAAAAAGACGTCTACCCACTACCACGCATCGATGGCGCCTTGGACTGCTTGCATTGAGCTAAATAATTCTCCTCTATTGATCCTCGATCCCACTACTGGCAGATTTCAGTTGATGAAATGGACCGAGAGAAGACGGACTCCATCACGCCGGATGGCTTATATAAGTTGAAAGTCATGCCCTTTGGCCTATGCAAAGCTCCTGCGACATTTGAACGTATGATGGGCTCTCTTCTGCGAGGCGACAAATGGATGACCTATCTCTGTTACCTTGACTGCGTTATTGTTTTCCCCCCTTGTTCGGCAGCAGCGTTACCCGACTCACGGCCATTCTTGCAGTCTTCCGAAAAGCTGGCCTCCAACTAAACTCCACGAAGTGTCAACTCGGGCGCCTTCAGATTACCGTTTTGGGACACCTCGCTAACGCATCGAGTGTCCAACCAGATGCGAAAATATTCGCGTCGTACGCAGTTTCCCTGTTCCACATTATGCTTCTTACGTGTGCTTCTTTGTCTGCCTGTGTTCTTACTTTCGCCGTTTCACCAAAAACTTCGCCGACGTTGCTCGGTCTTTTACAGAGCATCGAAAGAAGAACACGCCGTTCTCACGGGGCCCTGAGCAGGATCACGCGTTCGCCGCTCTTATCAGGTTTATGATCCCCCTCCCATACTTGCCCACTTGGATTCATTTGCACCTACGAAACTCAACACTGACGCAAGCGGCCACGACATCGGTGCTATTCTTGCCCAACAGCAGATTTGTACCGAGTGCGTGATGGCTTAAGTCAGGATGAAAGAAGGATGAAAGAAGAGAGAGAGGAAGAAGATCGCGAGACGCTGGCTGCTGCGTATTGTTACTAGTCAGTAATTTTTAACCCCATTGACTCTGTTTGTATATACATTGTAAATACAGTCTTATACTCTCAATATCCCCGTAATAATAATAAATGCATTTTTTGGTCCTCCAACGGTGCCGCCGACCATGTGCCACACAGTCGTCCTTGTTGGCGTCAAAGAGGTTCACTGAAAAGCAGCATGTATCCAGCGAGAATACATCATACTAGGTGAAGAAAGTTTCCATCAGAGAGGCTCACTGAAGAGCGGTACATACCTAGTGTCGAATACCTAGTGTCCCACTGTGTTGTAACAATAAAAAGTATCTGCTGTCGGTGTTTTTTTTTACATGACATTTGTTTGTAGACTGCATTCTCAAAATGCCAAGAAATAACTTTGCACCGAATGAAAGACAAGATATGAGCAACTTTTTTGATGAAAGAGTGGTTGAATATGCGTGGCTCGAAATCAACATTAACGAGATGATTTTTGCCGGAATGATTTTTACGCCGGACGCGGGACGCCGACGCCTCATTTTCTGCGACACGGGGCCCTTAATACTGTCGCGTTAAAATAAAGCTCTCTCTTAGAATGGAACACATTATTTAAAAAATAAGGTATTCTGACTTGCGCCTCCAGTGCCTTCCTCATTTGGTGCAGAGTGACTCCACGCCGCAGCGAGTCTCCGGTACTTTGTATCACTCGACCTTTAAACACTTGACGATCTTTAAGAAAACAAAAACCGCATGCCTACGTGGCATAAGCAGCACAGGCACAGCATGAGCTGGAGGAGCGTCTGCATGGGAGACCGCCGTGAACTCTTTGAACATGGTAAGTGCAAGTAGTTAGTATATAGAAAGTCATAGTTTTATTTGCATATATGTATTGAAAACGCTCAGGTGCGCTTAATGTTCAGAAACGTGCGTCGAGAAGCACACTCTGCTGGGCATTAAGGGTACCTGCATGTTTATGAATAGGAGTTTCAAAAACTCAACGGTGCGCGAAGAGCTGCATTGTGTATTTGACACAAATTTCATGCCGAGTTTTTCTTGCACACAATGTACGAACCAGGTGTTGTGGGGTTCCTTCTTGTTTCCGTTGAAATGACCTGTAAAAATTAGGGGAACATGATGTTGGATAACCAAGGTATATGCCAGGAAGTCTGCAATCTTTCTTTGTTGAGTACCTGGCGACACATACACTGAGGCAACCAGAATACACTCGGAGTAACGAACTACGCACACGCCAGCAAAGTCTTCGTGCGGTGCTCCTACCACTTTGCATAGCAGACGCATTTCCTCGTTCGTATAGTGCCACATCCGAGGCTAAGTTCGCAGTTCCATCGATGATGTCGCGTAGAGGGCCCAGGTCTCCGAGGAACAGCCACATTAGGATGCAGTCGTGCATAATGTCTAGCCTATGTGCAGCCACAGAACGTACGTTGAGATAGCAGACGGCAGATCGGTGGGGTGAACTGAGTAGTGCAAAGCAGCGTTGCATGATTGTGTTAAGGACATATTGTGCGAGTCATTATAAATGATGAATTCCACTTGTCCGGCAATTCTTGTCCTCCAATCCTGTCGCTGACGTATTACAGGCGGTTTGTCCTACGGCAAGAGTTGCCAATCGCCATCAGTAACACTGCGTCATACTTCGCTGCCAACTGCAACTGGGACGACACTGAAGTGCGCTGGCACCGAATTTTTTTGTAATACCAGCAGCATGCGCCGCGACGAGAGCCAGAACGCGAGCTGGACTGAAAACGGAATATGGAACGGCAATATCGATTGCGCTAACGGCGGTAGGGTGATGACGATAGTGCAGCAATAGTCTCACCAAATTCGTCAAGCATTTGCTCAAGGCTAGACAGCCAATCTTCGAAGTGGGACAGCGGAATGGTCGTTGTTGCCACAGTACCTCTTGTAGAATAGCCATCGACGTGGACCCCAGCTCTGCAAAATTGTCGAGAGACATGTCTTCTGATGTAGCCAAGGCGACGGCCAGATTCTTTGGCAGGCAATGAAGGAACGGTTCACGCCATAGCGGGCTGTTTGCTTCCTGACTAGAAGTCCTGAAGTCCTGATGGTAGACGGTTGCCGAGCTCCTCTTCGTTAAGGAGCTGCTGCACGTGCCTGCGCGCAGATACGTACTCGCGTTGTAGCCACTTCATTTCGAAGCGGACATAGGAGGTGGTGCCGTGGTGTGCGTCCACAGCGTCTTAGAATTCCTTCAACCGTCTCTGTAGATAGTGCCGAGACAGCGTGGAGGAACCTCGCCCGCTGTGTGGCAATGCACCTATGGTCGAAGATGGTCTGCACTTGAGTAAACCAGGCGGCGCGATTTTTTCGCCAAAAGGACGGCAGGTGAATCTGCACCGTGGCGAGGCCATCTTCGCTGCTCGTCACTCTCTCGTTTATGGCCTCATCCATGAGTTCATGCTCGCCGCAGAATCTCGTCACCACGTTATAGGAACCGATGTTTGGCCCACTTGAAGAATGTGTTAGTTAACGAGCACAAAAAAAAAAACCTTCGAAACGTTCGGACCGTTGACAGGAGCAGAAGTGAGAGTGAGTGAGAAAACATTATTTCGAAACAGAACGATTCACGTCCGGCAAGTTAGTAGGCTGGGGCGCCCGCCTAGGTTACGGCCAAGAGTTCTTGTCTCCTGACGGCTTGCATGGCCCACTCGACTTCCCATAGTTCCTCTTCCGGGTTCGTGCTGAGCAGCGCGGCTTGCCATCGTGCACAGAGGCAGTCGGTGGAGGCCTCGCTATCATTATCGTGTATTGTTCCCTGACATTCCCATAGCATGTGTTCTAGCGTAGCTCTGGTGCCACACACATTGCATCTATCTGTTATGGATATTTCTGGATAAATAGCGTGCATTAGTGTCGGACCCATGTATGATTTGTTTTGTAGTTTGAGCTCGGTTTTTTTTATTCTTCTTCCATTTTCTTCTAATTTCGCAGCACGAGGCAGAAGACATGCGCCGGAGCGCGTCATATGTAAAAGCAGCCGAGGAAGATGACGATGGCTGCTTGATCACCAGTGGCGTTTGCGGGGTGTCTTCGAGTTTACGTTGTAGTTCTTCAAATGTCACTAGAGATTTGGCCGGCAAAATGCCAACAATTTCATCTTCTTCCTCCGAGCTGATCATATTGCGAAGGCGGCTAACGGTTGTAAGCGCGCGAACAGCTGATAGCAATGGGGAGTTGCGCAAACCCTACCTGTTTTGCAGAGTGTGAGAGGTACGTCGCATCACTGTGCGGCGGACGCGGCCAGGCTGGCCAGGCCGTTTCAACGACGTCATTTTACAGACGGCCATCGTTTCCACGCACATGACAGCTTCCTATTGCCTTCCTCTGTATTGCACTGAAAGTTCCTGATATGGGCTTTATGGCTGTCTTGTTTCATCTCTATAAAGTATATAGTAGGTTAAATGTCACCGTGTTCTTGCATGGTGGCGCATGGCACGCTTGTCGAAATTAATTGAACTCCGTTAGACTGGGGGTCAGTTTACTGCCTTGTTCAGTGTTATCAGTTCTCCGCACACAACTCAGTCTGACGTTTCTGATACTTGATCACTTTTTCCCGTTCAGCTGAATTAGGCAATGCGTGTCTGCAATGCGCAATAATATTCAGTTAGGCAGGGAAATAGGAGAAAATTTCTATTGAAGGTAATATTTTGGTCGTTTTTTATTTCTTTTAATGACAACTAATTTGTGTGTGTTGGGCTTTAACGTAAGAACCTGGCTATTTCACACCGTCATGACAAAAGTGAGCTGTAAATCAGTGGGCACCTCAGCTGGCATCGGAGCGGCATCATGTCAAACCCGTCACTATTCTTTGTACAGGTGTTCCTACCGGTGCTGTCTGCTACGGTCAACGCGTCGGCTCAGACGAAGATAATTCCTTTTGCGCTCCCGCATCAGCAATGAAATCCCGACTAAGAACTACACGTGCTGAACCTTGCGGGCCGCATGATGGCACCTCGACTGATTGGCCGTGGATATAAACAGGCTGCTCCAACAAAATCCGCTCATTGGGCAGATCTGTCTGGCATCGGAGCGGCATCGTGTCAAACACGTTGCTATTCATTGTATGGGTTGGTGACGATTAATCCACAGTTACAGCAAGTGTTCCTTGTTTCATTCGGCTGTTGTGCTCAATATGCAAAATAGAAGTGAGGCGTACAGACAGGACACACAAGTAGAGAAGTGGACAACACGAACGCCGACTGATTACTGTTGTCTACTGTTGTCCTGTTGTCTACTGTTGTCCACTTCTCTACTCGTGTGTCCTGTCTGCACGCCTCACTTCCATTTTGCATAATGAATCGTTACCAATTAGCTCAGCTTTCTGTTGTCGTGCTCAAACTGCCGGCATGCTCTCTTGATTATTGTGCAATATCTTGTTTTGTCTCTGCTGATGTTGTACGGGCACATTGTGCCCAATCCCGGACCGAGTGCGTAAAAACTTCTCAAGCAGTTACTTGGCGGCCAGAAGCGCATACAAGACTAGACGCTATTGAATCTAACTTGTAAAAAAGTATACAGCATCAAAAAGAAAGCGTACAGCCTAGAAAGAAGGCTTGTGGATTTAGAAAATGAAAGCAGACGCAAGAACTTTATCGTTTTCGGTATTCAAGGAACAGAGAAAGAAACGATCGGTGTTTTTAATGACAAAGTCGTCACTGATATTTTTCAGAACACGTTGACCGTTAATGTACACTCAATAGAAAGTATACAAAAAATGGAGCGTCAACAGCCGAACAAACTTCGCTGTGTGATACTAAAATGTTTCGATCATCGTGAAAAAATAAGCGTACTTAAAAACTGCTTCTAACTAAAAGGAAAGCGCATGTCTGTATCTGGAGACTTTTCCGCTGCCACCAGGCAACTAAGAGAGTAGCTATGGTATAGTACTGCCAAGCTACGCGAATCGGGAAAAAAAGTCAGACTTCGGTACGATAAAGTTAGGGTTGATAACGAATTGTTTGTGTGGGATGACGAAAAAATGGAACGAGTACCAGTTGCGACAAATCGCGGTAGGACGAGGTGGAGAGATCAATGACCAAACAAGAGAACAAAATATTACCTTGCATAAATATGAACGTTCGCAACACTGTTGATAAAACGAGTAATTTGGACACTTTAGACAACGCGCATAATGCAGAAATCGTTGTGCTTACCGAAACATCGTTAAACAGTGACATTAATGACTATTAAATTGTACCCCTGCTTTACAACATCCACAGAAATGACAGATTCGCGTGGTGGTGGAGTTAAGATTATGCTCAAAGGCTCGTTACAGGTATCAAGACTGGTTGACATTGTAGGAATTAAACGTGTCATTGGTAAAATTATCATGAAAGAATCAACATCTTGAAAGAATAGTTTCGACAAAACCTTCTATGAAAGACGTTTATTTTCTTAGAGAAATAACTCCTGTAATTTAATGCTTGTCCGAGACTAATGTTCCCCATGCTGCCTGGGGCGATAATCTTCCTTATACACTCCGAAGTGATGCTGTACCTCTTCTTGGCATTATACTGTTTCCAGAATTAACGCAACTGGTTAAAGTACCCACTCGTGTTGAAAGTACGAGGCTATTGGTGTTAAACCTATTCTTGGTCAGCCACAGGGTATTGCAGCCTAATGCAACTTTTAACATCCTCGATGGCATATAAGAGCATAAGAGTGTAGGCGTCAAAATGCATTTGAATTATGTGTATAAAATCATAAAACGAGAACCGCATGTGCCTGTTTTCTTCGTCGCCGGCGAATTTTAAGTCGTACCATGTCACAAAAAGATCAGTACCTAGCCTTGTTATAAACAATACTGCTGTGACTGACAGCTCGGAAATTGCATGCGTTTTGGATGTATACTTCTGCTCTGTTTTTACTCGTGATAACGGTACAGACCCTGAGTTTCTTTCATTCCATGAGTTAGCGCCAATTTACAATATACGCATAGACGATACACATGGAAGAAGAGGGCGTGTTTTGCCTTATACTTAAGTTAGATGATAAGAAACCCAGCGTATTCGAACACATACCAACCGCCTTTTTAGCAAGATACGCAGAATGGTGTTCTAAGTATCTGAATATAATAGTTCACAAATACCTTGCTCGAGCAGAAGTTCCTCAATGAGTCACGTCACGCCAAACTAACTCCCATACCAAAAAAGGCAAACCAGTTCATGCCATTCGCCTACAGACCTATACCGCTGTTATGCGCATGTGCTAACGTGCTGGTGCACATAACATTCAAGCACATTTCTGAGTTCATATAAACCAATGGCTTAATAGATAGTCATCAGCATGGCTTCCGACGCGGTTTGTCGACAGTGACGCAGGTGCTCGAAATGGTTCACGACCTTGCCATAAGCATGGACCAACAGAGCCAAATTGATATCCTATTCTTAGATTTGTAAAACGCATTTGACCGCTTTCCACACCGTAAGCTTAATATCAAGCCAAAAAAAATTGTGAAAAACAACTCCTTATTAGCTTGGATCGAAGCAAATCTAAACTAAAGGCATCAGTGCGTCAGGGTTAATGGCAGCAATTCGCCGTCTGTGCCGGTTCGATCCGGCATACCACAGCGATCTATCCTCGGGCCTCTCTTCTTTTTCGCTTTTAATAATGACATGATGCACGATATTCCCGTCAATATGTGGCTTTTCGCTGACGACTGCGTGCTTTATGAGGAATTTAATGCCTACAGTGACCAACTTATCCTGAATAACTCCTTAGCTAAAATTCAAAATTGGTGCTCAACATGGAAAATGAACAACAACCCGGAAAGGACTGTGGCCATGACTATAACCCTTAAGAAAGACCCTTTAAAATTCCAGTACCGTCTGGGCTCACATTGCTTGTCTTTTGTTTCAGTAAATACGTAACTTGTCATTACATCTTATTGAATGTGGAATCAACATGCATCATACACTGAAAGAAAAAGCCTTGAGAAAATTAGGATACTTAAGACGGGCTCTACTAAGGCTACCTACGAAATGAGACTAGTTAGCTATAAAACATGCAATACCAGGACTAGAGTATCCGTCGGCTGTCTGGGACCCTTACACGCAAGTTAACATAGATAAACTTGAATCAGTTCAAAGGAAAGCCCTAAGATTTATATTCAACGCCTACTAACGTGACACTTTGCCAACAGTTTTTTTCTAACGCACAAAATTGTAAACTTTCGAACTGAGACGGTATCGCGAAAGACTGGAGCTATTCCATCTTACATATAGTAACAAGATGCCACTAAAAAAATTAAAGTAAGCGCATCAAACCAATCTTGCGCCCCTAAACGCGCTCGTCTCAACCTAAAAAAGTTACTCAAAACCTATGCCATAGCAATACATACAGGTATTCCTTATTTCCCCGTACGACTGACGACTGGAATAATTTACCACCCGAGGCTTTCGAGAGCGCTGATCTGAACTCGTTTGCTCGAGCATTGCCTGCACCGTCTTACTGACAATTCTACTTTCGTTTATTCGTAGTTTTTTTTCTAACCCCCATGCACACAGTGACTGTTTTAATTCCTATTTAACTTGTTGTCTATTTAGTACTAGGCATGATCGCCTTCATTCTATTATTGCTCTCGACATTATTTCCTGCACTGTGCATAGCACATATTTAAGAAATTGTACATATTTACAAAACGCAAACTTTACCACCATAAATAACAACTGCATTTCTCGACGCTTTCCTGCCGAATTTTGAAAATCGTTCGCTTCAGCACGATTTGGACATGTTCGCCGCTAAAGTTCAGGAAATAACTGAAAATGCATTCTATCTCGCACCATTGCTTCCAATTCTTGTGCTCTTTCGTACAATACTCATCCTAAGCGCTTATGTAACCGCAAAAAGCGCCTACATCATTCGCCGACTGCGGTACGCTGGTCTGCTTATAAGTCCGCATTATACAAGTACGTAACAGTACTAAAGAATGCCAAATCTAACTTTCTATCTAATGTACTTCCATCAATGGTAAAGACTAATCTTAAATAGTGTTTAGGTGTAACCCCTTGCAAGATGAGCACCAATCTCTAGAATACCCACTGGGCATCCTTATACCTAAGGAACAGTTGCGCTACCGCTTTTAATGACGCATTTGTGCAGAATGCTTCGGTCCCCTACAATGACCGCCTATCTGCTTCTCGACAGTACGATTATGTAGTTATGCCCCTAGTGATCGTGGATGCGGCTGGCGCTGCGAAACGAACTGATTACCTGAGCCAACACTCATCGCCTCGTTACGACTCTATAAACTCAAAATTTCTTTCGAATACCAACGCCGTTAGTTCAGTTATACCAATAAAACTTTTTCAACAATCACTGGATACATCTGCTGAACCTAGTCAATGGAAAATCAGGAAGGTGGTTCCACTGCTTAAGTCATATAACACAAATTTAAAAGCTAATTATCGCTTCATCTCACTCCCAAACACTTGTTGTAAACTCCTCGAACAATTGTTTTCAAACATCTTGTTAAGTTTCTGGAATACAATGCATTTTTCATACAAGCTCAGCATGGATTCGGAAAAACATTTTCATTTGAAACTCAGCTTGCTATCTTTACGCACAAATTGGATCGTATTCAATTCAGTCAATTCAGCCATAATTTTTCTCTTGGAGAGACAAGCAGACAGGACTAAAAGCTAGTAAGCTTGACAGAGGTCCTGCCCCTTTTACAAACTTGGCAGTACTGTACACAGGCAGAGATATTAAATTTTCCAAATAAATACTGAAACAAAATAACAAAACACTTTGTAAAAAGCAGCACTATGCATTGCAGCACAAACATAGCTATTAGAAAAACAAATAGCAGGTCATGGGGATACGAAAAAAAAAGACAGCAGGTATAGCTTTAAAGTGAGTTCAATATTACGTAATCTTGGTAAGAAAAAAATTGCTTATAGGGTCACTTGAATGCTGAAAGGGTTCAAACAATTATTTGTTTAATATATTCAATACTGGAACAGTATCAGAAAGAAACTGCTCGGTATAATATGCCCTAGGCGTCGGCACTAACGAAATTACGTTATGTCTAGTCTGCAGGATATGCGCCTTTTTCTCAAGCTTTGCCAGATAAGAAATATAATGTTCATCACTTTGTGAGGAGCGTTTATAGATCATTAAAAGTCTATAATAGTATAAACTATAGATTGGCAGGTTTTCATATTTTAAAAACAATCATGTGTAGGGGAACAATAAGGAAGACAAGCAATGCATCTTACAGCCCTTTTTTCAGGAAGGTGAAGCTTGGATAAATTTGTGACACCCGTAGTGCCCCAAACGGTATACAATATTGCGAGAGAGTGAGAACTAATGAGTTGCATAGCGATAGTCTAACCTTGACAGGAAGAATACCGCGCAGGCGCAACATGACACCGACAGCTGAAGACACTTTTGATCTCATATAGACAATATGATCATTCCAAGTCAAATGCTTTGAAAATATAACGCCATGGATTTTAACAGAATCTACCATTTCAGCAGTATCAGAGCTTAACAACACGTTCAACGGCCTAGAAATTATCTTCCCTTTTGGGAAGTACAATATTCTTTTTGTATTTTTAGAATTAATCTTCAAACAATTTGATTTTGCCCATGTATTTAGTGCATTCAGTGTTCTAATTGCTTTCTCTACAATGTCACTTTCTGATCTCTCAGATGTGAACACCGAATTGTCATCAGCGTAGAATACAATCTTTCCATCAGTTACACATTGCACACTATCATTTATATAGATTCAAAATAAGAGCGGTCCCCAAATGCTTCCATGGGGGACTCCTGCACAAATATTTTGTGTTGAAGACAACGAATATTTAGTCTGCATATTGTGTTCTGTTCGACAAATAAGATTTCATAAGGTCGCGAGCTTTTCCTCGACGCAATAGTTTGCCAGTTTATGTAGTAAAATTCTGTGGTTTATCAAGTCAAAAGCATTAGTAAAATCTATATATATGCCTGCACCTATGTCCCATTTGCAGTGCCTTTGGAAATACAGCGGTAGATAATATGACATTGTAAATGTGAGTAACAGCGGGGCATATTAGGCGAAGAACATGTTTAATGGGCGCTATTTCGGGACCAGTTGCATCTACTGACTTGCTATTTTTAATACTACCTATGCACGTGAAAACTTCTGTGTAGTTCGTGGGCGCAGGGAAAAGGTATGATGGACAGCCCTTCATGGATTCAATGTAATTTTGGTTGCACTCTACCGGACTCTGAGATGCCTGTAAAATAAAGAAATTGTTGAAAGCGTCAGTTCAACAGGTCACATAAATTCGTTTTCCTACATGCTGACTGTGTTTTCGGAAGTAGCGCGGGTATGTTGTAGCAATAAGCAATTCCCTTTCCGCCACATTACCTCCGATCGCTGTTCATCAGGGCTCCAAAATACATTTGTGAAATAGGCGTCTCGAGCCATATTTAGTTTTGACGTTAGATTATTTCTGTACTTTTTGAATTGCCGAAGCAACTCTTCATCTTTCAATTGTACAAACTGTGCGTACAATCGGTTCTTACGCTTGATCACTTGGAGCAAGTCGCACGTCTTCCCGGGTTTCCGTGCTTTTGATGGCGCGGCTGTCTTTCTTAGTGGAAAATGTGCGTCATATATAGCCTTGAATGAAGCGAGGAAGCTAAGATAAGCGGTATCACTATTATCTGCCTCGAAAACATGGTTCCAGGTCTGTTGGCTAATGGCAGAAAGAAAGGATTCAAGATTATTTGTTCCTTATAGATTGTGTACAAATTATTCGCCTTTTGTGATTAACATGAACAGCCTTATCAATTATCATGAGGATTCCAAGATGATAACTAATATCGGTATAAACTACGTCTGCAGTTACTAAATGACTGTGAACATTAGTAATGAATACATCTAGTAAAAATTCATTAGCTAAAGTGACTCGCGTCGGCTTTGTTATTACGCTAAAAAATTTAGCAGCAATTAAATACTGGAGTTCTTTTCGGGATTGAGTCAATGAAGGCATATTTATGTTAACGTCGCCACATAGAACGATATCTATATATTGTCAGATGCATAGCTAAAAATTCTTTCCAGAAATTCAAAAAAGCGATTAATGGCACCAGATGGTGGCCTGTAAATAAAACAGAAAAGATTGTTGGAACTTCGTAGAGGGAGCACCTCATAATCAGCAGTTGTCGTTCGTCGTGTATTCTACGATATATTGTACGCTTACGATTGTTACGCATACTCGATCGTTCGTCATTTGCAGATTGCATTTTTTAGACTTCACCAAATCATTTGATAACGTCTGTCATTATTTTATACTTCACAAAATAAGTCAGCTGAACCTTGTCGCTAACATCCTGAAGTGGATTAAATGCCTCGTGTCTGATTGCACTCAATTCGTAACTGCAAACGGCTATGACTCTCCACTTCGAAGAGTAACTTCCGGTGTACCTCAAGGTTCAGTACTGGGGTTTTCTTTCTTTGTTATCTATATTAACGACCTCTCTTGCGCACTATCATCGAACATTCACTTATTTGCTGATGATTCTGTTATCTATCTTGAAAAAAAAACTAACGCAGAGGAGTCTAACCACCTTCGGTTTGATCTAATTAGGGCAGCTAATGCTACAAATTTAAAGGGATGCGTGTATCCTGAATAACTAACAGCATGGATACATACCTAAATAACGTTCCCCTGGAATTAGTTTTTTCTTATTAGTACCTAGGTGTGCATATCTCTGCTAATTTTTCTTGGAATGTTCATACCGACTACGTATTCCGCAATGCTACTCGCACACTTGGCTTCCTACCCCTTAACTTTTCAACTGCCCCTTCTTCCCTAAATAGGCTTCTTTATGATATCCTTATACGTCCCCAACATGAATACGCATGCGCTGTTTGGGATCCTTCCATTGAGAAACTAATTAATTCATTAGAACTCCTGCACAATAATTCAGTTCGTTTGATCTTGAGTAATCACAACAAAAGTGCAAGTGTGCCTGCCACGAAAACCAACCTTGTACTTACCCTCCTTTCCTTCGTCGTAAAATAACACGTTTTGTTCTTTTTCAGAAATTAGACCATCATTCAACACTACGCGACGTTTTCATTTTTTAGCAACAAATGTATCGGCTCGAATTGACCACCGTTATAAAGCTGGTCTTAAATCATGTCACACAAGAACTCCTTGCACTCATCTTTTCCACGGTCATCCACGCAATGAAACCATTTTCCTGATGAAGTCGTATCCCTTTACGATCACAAAGGATTTAGAGCCGTTCTATCTAACATTGTGGAATAAAAGTATTTTTTGTTGTTGTTGCTTTTTGTTCTTGGTATTGAAACATTTGACGTTGGAAGTGCGAGTGGAAGCTTGACAAAAAACTAGCGAAAAGAGCCGTATGTACACCGAAACTGAAAAACAAAACGGCGTCATTAGTGCTAGCCAAAAGTGACACATGGCCTTGGGCGCATGGCTCCTCGGCAAGACCTCCGAAATAAGGCAGTGCCGTCAGCGCGCTGAGAAATATCGGAGCCTGCGCGCGGAGTCACAGAGAACTACAAGGTGCACCGGTCGTCTACTTAGGTGCTGTTCAAAGTCTGCTAACAAAACTATGAAGTTAGCAGCGCTACGGCTTTGCCAGGGTGGCTTTAGTGGGCTTTACAACTTGGTCATAACATATTTAGCAAAAGCGAAATTTTGTTCCACCGGGAAATTAAATCTTAGTTATGAGAGAATGCTGTTGATTGAGGAGAAAGTTATAATCATTTTGTTTTCTCTTCTGCTGCTGCAAATTGTAAAGCTGCTGGCGAGATGCGGACAGGACGGCGTGAATTCGTGAAACACGAATCTGACGACTTCTACAAAGACGAAAACAGAAATGAAAAAATGACCATTTACGTGAAGGAATACTCCTTCTAGACGCTCATGTGTAAAGGTCACCTCTTTGCCAAGAGTTTTAATATCATCGAGAACACTCTTTTATGCACGCTCATTGAAACTCTCGGCAAGGGGCTGACCTTCACATACAAGCTTCGAGAAGAAGAAAGGTTGCAGCTTTTAGGTTCACGCTAAAGTTCATGGAAATCCACATGTGCTGGGCGTATGATGACAATCTTGTATATATTCTTGTATATAGTTTTACAAGTGACGATAGATGTCTTGTAGCGGTGTGGTGCCCAATAGAGCCGCTCGAGAGTGTTAGGCGAGCCTTGTCTGCCATTTCACGATTGTGTTCTGCCTTAACGAAAAAAATTGGAGGACGCTTAAGCTTCGCCTTCAAGAGTGGAACGCGACAGCGTTCCCGTCGACCCGCCAAGGGGTATTGGGCTACGGCGCAGCGACAACGCGCCCCGCATCGGACGCGGTGAGCGTCAAGCAACGCAGCGTTCGGCGCGACAACGAAATGCGCGCCTCAGCAAGCGACGCACGCCTGAGCCTTCTAAGGTAACACCGCGTTCACTAGAGGCGCTTTTGTACCGCTTTGAAGCATCGAACTCGTGGCTCAGTGGTAACGTCTCCGTCTCACACTCCGGAGACCCTGGTTCGATTCCCACCCAGCCCATCTTGGAAGTTGCTTTTTATTTATGAAGTGCCTGCCGTGATTTATCGCTCACGGCCAACGCCGCGGACGCCGACGCCGACACCGACGCCGACGCCGACGACACCGGCTTTTCTGCGACACGAGCTCCTTAACGCTATCGCGTTAATATGGCTTTGTTACTCGCGGGTGACGTTCAACCGAACCCGGGACGCGACCTTTACACGCTTGAAAAAACGCTTGCATCTGTGTTGGAAACCGTTCGAAAACTAGTCGCTGGGCAGGAGGCGATATTAAGAGAAATACGAGGCATAAAGTACAAACAGGACGCCACTGATAGCCAAATTAAGCTTATAAAAGAACAGAAATTAACCGCTTGGGAGGTGAGATGACTCAAAGATGAACAAAGAGCAGCATCTGCTAAAATTGCTTTCCTGGCGAGCAAACTGCGCCACATCAGAGAGCAAATGCAAACACTTGTCACAAGATGACACGACACAGAAAATAGATTGCGTCGGTGCAACCTTCTCTTTTTCGGACTTGATGACGCGTATAAGGAAGACTGGGCATCTTCAGAATAAAAAATAATGAGGTTGTTCGTATAAACTTGGCGTACAAACAACCAGCACGCAATTGGAACATGTGCACAGGTAGGATAAGTTCGCAGAGGACAAGCAGACCAATAATATCAAAGCTTAGCTTCTTTAAAAATAAGCAGGTCATTCTAGCATCTGCGCTCAAACTTAAGGGGTCTGCATTCTCGATTCGACAAGAATTTTCCCCATCGAAGAGGCTTGCTAAGAGGAAGTGGGTTGCATTTGCCAAAACTCGAAACACACGCTGTCAATAGACAAGCTACGTATTGGCAATAATACTGACATGTATGTTCACGCAACTGACGAGGTCACTTCATCTCAAAGATAGCTAGAAAACGGTACTTGTAGACACATGCCACAATTACCTCAATCAATTCCATCAGTACAGTCGATATCCTTATCTTTCACTAATATTCGAAGCCTACTACCAAAGCGCGATCTGGTGACTTGGTTGATCGACAACAATCATTCCGATGTCGTCGTTTTGACATAGACTTGAATGCGACCCGAAAGAACAAACAACAAAATGTTTCATGATTGCCCTGTGTACAATGCATATAGGCATGACCGCATCGAAACATGAGGAGGTGGCGTCTTAGTGGCTGTTAATCAAAATATTTCATCGCATACCATAGACACTAACTCAGCACTTGAAATTGTCTGGGTTGCATGCTCATCCTCATCTGTCATATTAATAATTGGTTCTTGCTGTCGTCCTTCTGGTTATGACCAATAATTTGTAGAACAATTACGTTACACTATTGACAATGCGACAAAAAATATTCTGCTGATAATATCTACGTGCTCGGCGACTTTTACTTTCCGAACATTGATTGGCCGCAGCTATCATCCCCTTGTCAGAAGTCGGCTGAATTCATTACCTTAACCTTAGATTTCAACTGATTTCAAGTTGTCAGAGAGCCCACTCGAGGAAATAGATCTAGATCTCGAGTTCTAGATCTGATATTAACTACCGCTCCTGAAACAGTCGGTCGACTGTCTTGTCAAGACGGTTTTAATGACCATAAACTGCTTCAGTTACAAATTAAGGTGCCTTTAATATTTATGGGAGTCACGGTTAAAGAGATTCGCGATTATAATAAGGCTAACTATACTAAAATGAATACTGACCTGGGTGCGTTCTTTAGTGAAAGCTCCTTGCAGGCCCTTTTAAGTCGTAACATTGACGATAAATGGGTACTCTTTAAAAATATATACGACTTTAATTGTCAAGTACCTTCCTCTAGTCACCAATAACGAATGATAAATCTAAGCCTTGGTTTAATAATTGTATTGGTGCACTACGTAACCGAAAAAACACTTATATAATCGTCCTAAGAAAGTGCGCAATTCTAAATTTTGATATGACTATAAAAAGTGTTTTAAGAAGAACTGCGCTGAAGTAACCTCGGCTAAGGACATGTACTAATCTCGTGACCTACCTTCATTACTAGCTTCCGATCCTAGAAAGCTTTCGCGAACGATTGCTCCAGACAGCACTATCCATCACATATCGCTGCAAAATGATGACCATATCGAGTTGTCAGATCAGGAGAGCACACATGAATTCAATAGGTTCTTTTCATCTGTATTTACTGCTGAAAATCTTTCAAAGTGTCCATTATTCGTGATCATAAATTTCGCTTCAGGGAGCCCATTGACATCACAATTCCTGAAATTGCACGCCTTATTACAAACCTTAAATTAGCTTCCACTTCTGATTCCGCTAACATATGTTCTATAATCTTGAAGAATAAGAAAAGTTATGGGGTTTTACGTGCCAAAATCACTTTCTGATTATGAGGCATGCCATAGTGGAGGACTCCAGAAATTTTGACCACCTGGGGTTGTTTAACGTGCACCTAAATCTAAGTACACTGGTGTTTTCGCATTTCGCCCCCATCGAAATGCGGCCGCCATGGCCGGGATTCGATCCCGCGACCCCGTGCCCAGCAGCCCACCACCATATCCACTGAGCAACCACGGCGGGTATCTTGAAAAATACATTGTCTATCTCTAGTAAAATATTATATCACATTTTCACACAATGTTTATCAACAGGACATATTCCACTTCATTGGAAAGTTGAAAAATAATTCCAGTGTTAACAGCGGTAACAGAAATATGTCGGAGAACTATCGCCCTATCTCGCTGGCTTGCATATGTTGCAAAATGTTTGAACATATTATTGCGTCAACTATTTAAAACCACCTCGAGTTTAATTTGTCTTTAATAATCAGCAAGGTTTCCGAAAATAATTTTCGTGTGATACGCATTTACTGTAATTCACTACTGACTTGCACTTTAATATGGATAATAACCTTCAAACTGATTGCATTTTTCTTGACTACTCAAAAGCATTTGATCACGTAGCTCACTGCCGCCTCATCGCTAGGCTATCTTCTCTTCGACTAGACTCACTAACGCTGTCTTGGCTTCGTAACTTTCTGTGTTTTCGCAAGCAGTTCAACGTCGTCAATAATTTTTGCTTCTCTTTCTGATGTCACATCCGGTGTTACGCAGGGCACCATGCTAGGCCCTTTGCTATTTTTAATTTATATTATTGACCTACCTTCTAACACTTCCTCTTGCATTCGACTGTTTGGTGATCACTGCATCGTATACCGCGCTATTAAAATTCATGATGAGCATCTGATCCTCCAAAAGGACCTTAACCTTGTTTAATCCTGGTGTGATAACTCGCTTATGACGTTGAACTATGAAGTGCAAAACAATTTCTTTTACTCATACCCATTCACTTTTTACCTTCATGTATTCTAAAACCACCGTTTCACGGTCCTGTGTGGTGTCATATAAGCACTTAAGCTTGCATCTTGTATCCGACTTTTCATGGAAATTACTTACCACCAACATGTGTGCCAAAACGTCACAAACGCTGGGTTACTTAGGTCAAAATTTGCGTCATTGTTCAGCTCATACACGCCAATCGGCATATTTAACCTTAGTCCGTCCACAGCTTGAATTTGCTTTGTCCATCTGATCCCCTCATCAAGAGTACTTAATTTCAGTGCTGGAAGCCGCACAAAATACAGCCGCTCGTTTATTTTCACGTAACTATAACTGCTACTGCAGTATAACAAAAATTAATGTGGACATTCTCCTCTAGACGCAAAGTAATCGGGTTCCTATTGCTCTCTTATGCTTAATACGCAAATATATTGACTGCGTAACGCCTTCCCCACTGCCACTTGGAAAACCATTACGCACATCCAGGCGCCTTCATTGTTACCTCCGCGTCAGATGCATTTGATAAAACTAAGGCTTTCAATTCTGCGGCTTTGCCACAAGCCATTGCACTTTCGAAAGATCTTCTAGGTACCATTGTTTCAATCAGTCACCGCGAACTTTTCCGCTGGCGCTTGTATGCACATTTTAGGAACTGATACTACAGATGATGCATTATTTAGTCCTGCTTTCTGTTACTTTTCTTTGTTCTTGCTCGTGCTCATGACTTATTTGGTTGTATAAACCCCCATCACTCAATGCTCCGACCGGAGCCTGTGATGTACGTTCAAATAAAAAAATAGTGCATAAATAACCTCCTTATTTTCTTCTAACCACGCGTCAAAGCCGTATCAATATACCAGCACCACTCCTGCAGACAGGCGCATAGAACTGAAGCATTGGGAAATTCAGAATGATCACTAAAAATTGTAAATCCAGGTCTCCTAATCAATATCCTGCGTCGCTACATAGATTAGATCCTGATCGGATTAACATGGGTATTCAGTTACGATGAGATGATTTTCGAATAAATTTTTTATCTGGCATTGTTATTGCAAAGACACACGGATACTTTTGAGGTTAGTGTCAGTAAGCAAGCAGAGGGCCAGATGGCGAATAGAACAACAGCACACCTCTATGACCTTGCAGATGCACAGTCAGATATGCACTCAAGCGGCCTGTTTAGAGAAGTCAATATAGAAATTCAATGGAGCTGCTTGCACGCCATAAAATTTAAACGGCTGACCGCTTATGGTACAGGACACGGGCGTCATCTTAAAGGGCACATTGCATTTTCTGAGGACACCAATAAAGCATGGGCATAACTGTCATACAGCGGCGTCGTAAGACAGAAATACACTATAAGCTTTATACGCACGCAAGGCACGGAGTAAGACATTCAGGAGGCGAAACTCCCGTCAGCGCGAGCGAGCGCGGGCGACCAGATAAGGTCACAATTGTTGTATGCGCCGACGGGGCCATATACAGTGGCGGCGCCATGCGGCGCGTCGTAGAAGCCGCAGCGAAAAAAAAATGCACCGCCCGGCCAGGCTGCTCCGGCGCGCTCTCAACGGCGGTAATTTCTTTCCAGGCCGCGAGGCGCCGCCAGCACGATAACGGCTCCGCGGGCTTGTGACCTTTTTTGGTCACAAGTCACAAGTAGAAGTCCCTGCGAGTGGTTGCACTCGCGTTCGTGTAGTACGCGGCCGGAACCTTGCCGAATCGTTTCGCAGTGTCCCCGTCCTGGCCTGTCTGCAGCCTGCGTGCTACCTGGAAATCATATTTCTTGCTATGGGTGAGACATGGACGCGCTCTCTCTAATCTCGTGACAATAAGTCCGCTTCGTCTTTGTAGAACAAGGGTCGAGCGTTGTATCCCAGTCTTTGGAGAATATAGCGGCCCTGGGGTGTAGCGCTCAGCCTTTTTCTTTGCGATATCAGAACTGCAGCGGCATGTTCTTCATATTTGTAGTAAATACCCAACCGTTTCACGCGCTCCGTGCTCGCTGTGTTCGGGAGTCCCAGAGCAGATTTGTATGCCGTTCTGATACGTGTGTCCACCTCCTTCATTTGAGTTTGGTGAAGTTTTTGGAACGGCAGGCTGTAAGTGATGCAGCTAATCGCGAATGCTTGTAGCAGCCTAATAGTTTCTTTTTCAGCGAGTCCATTGCGGCTGCGTCCAACTCGCCATATCATACGTGCCACACTCTTAACGGTTTGTTTTAAGCTCCGAATTGTGGCATCAACGTTGCCGTTCTCTTGGATAAGTAGGCCAAGCACTCTCATTTGGGCAACTTCTCGAATGGCCTGGCCGTCGAGATGTAAGTCTATCATTGGTGTAGTAGCTTTCTTATGACGCTTGCTGCGTACCCGCATGAACTCTGATTTTTCGGATGCGCACGACATACCCGCGTGCTTGGTGAAGTTAACTTCCTTGTCTATGATCTCCTGTAACAGGTCTTGTTTTTCTCCCTAGGAACCCGGGTGTGCCCACAACGTTATAACATCGGCGCAGATTGTACATCCGAGGTCCCGGGCTCGCTCGAGTTCTAGGGCCAGTCGCCTCATCCCGACGTTGAAAAGAAGCGATGACAAGAATGAGCCCTGTGGAGTTCCTCGGTTGGGCATCGCAAAGACGTAAGAGCGCGTACTGTCCAACCCATTCGTTGCCTTCCTGTCGCGAAGGAGGGTAAGGACACACCAAAACACCATTCTTCCGCAACCTATGTCTTCCAGACCTTCGAGGAATGCTTCATGAGATATCGTGTCAAACGCTTTTTTGACATCGAACGCGACAACTATCCTGGATTCCTTGCTTCGTGGCGGGTCCAAAACTTCGTCACGAAGCATAAGAAAGGCGTCCTGTGCTCAGACATGTGGCCCGAAGCCGACATAGGGTCGGGAAAAAGTTCATTCCTCTCGATGTAGTTGCTCAGTCGAGTCGAGATCACCTTCTCAAAAAGCTTCCCTGCACACGACGTGAGCGATATCGGTCTCAAGTTTTGCAGATCTCTGGGTCTAGCCGGTTTCGGTATGAATATGATAGTATCCTCTTTCCATTCTTCTCGTAGTGCCCCGTCGTCGGACATACATTATCGTCGAAATAGGTCATACGCTGCCTCAGGTATTCCTGACTCAGGTTGCGCAGCATCGGATTTATATTGTGGTCCGGACCCTGTGCGGTCTTCCGGAAAGATAGTGCGTCCAGCTCCACGTTGTCTGGTCCATCATAGTTTTATTGCACTGATGTTGTGCCCGGTACTCCTATGTAGACGCTCTAAGGGTCCTCAATGAGGGCTTCGGTCGTGCCATCGTATTCATTTTCAAATAATTTCAGTGTTCTATTTGAGGTGGTCTGTGTTCCTGCCAGGTCTATAATACTGCGCAGAATAGCCCGTGTTCGCTTTGTGCTAAGCGTTCCTTTGAGTGCATTACAAAACTTAAGGAAATTGGTGTCTTGCAGCTGCTGCGCGTACTCACTAGCTTCCTGCGCAAGCCTGGCTATCCTGATCCTGAGTATTTAGTTGTGTCTCTATCTCCTGCAACGTGTGGTCAGACTACTCCACGCTTCGTAAAGGTGTAGTAGGGGCCTGTCTGCTGCCGGTGTTTCGAATGTTTTCGAGATTTCTCATCTAGTGCTTCTGTGTATTCCCCTGAGGAATTTCGTCCATTCTATAGCACTATCGCACGGTGCGGTCTACCTTTGCTTCTGTGTATAAGCTGTCCAATCGGTTATGGTGGCTTTTCCTAATCTATGACGAACCCGCTTCGTATTAATTGAGACACTAATAATGCAGTGATCACTGCCAAGGTCTTCGCCTAGGTTTGTTCAGGTAACCCCTCTGTCATTGTTGCTGAAAGTTAGGTCCGGCGTGGGGTGTCTTTGACTACACTGTCTTCCGTTCTGGTTGGTTCACCCGGTCGCGTCAGCAGGACCAGCTCATGCTCCTCCGCGAGGTCGGCTGGCCTTTGTATCCCTTACGAGTGCCTCGATCATAGCTCAATCAAAGTGTGGGGCGTTAAAGTATTCTAAGATAATTGCCCAGTCGTTGCTTTTCATTTTGCGCAATGCGGCCGTCACTAACACGTCGAACTTCGCCTTCCTGTCTCTAGGTGGGCTGTAGAGGTTGACAATAACTGTTTTCGGTTTCCAGCGCCTACACGACCAAACCCTGAGAACCTGATCTTGGACACCGCAGTTATAGACATAGTCCACGCTCACCGCTATGTCCACCCGTGTCAGTGCTGCTATCTGACGATGGTCAGGGTGCGTGTGCATCTTGTATCCTCTGAGGTTCGGTATCTTCTTCCCTGGTTCCTGTATGCATATGATATCCGGGGTAACAGGCGTCAAATCTGTAAAACTCAAAAGTGCTGCGTGTTTAGTTCTAAGAGTCTCGCAATTACACTGCCAGACCTCGATGTTTTCGGCTACTCTCGTGTGGCGATATACATCTATAGTACTTTCGCTGTCGGTCAGCTCTCTCTCTTTAGGCCTGCGTGCAGAAGTTCCTGGGCTGGCACATTTTCTTTTGTTCGGTCCCTCTTTCGGGGCTGGAGAAGTGGAGTCCTCTAATTGTCGTTTGAGCTTCTACAGCGCTGCGAAAAGAAGTTGCATTTGTTGGGCTATGGTATGCAGTTTATTGTTTTTTCCTGTCACCTGTCAGTTCGCCTTGGTTTCTCCTGGCTTGGTTTTGTTCGTGTGGGGCTCATATCTTTATTTGAAGTTGTGTAGCTCCCTTCGAATTTCTGCACGACTGTCCCTTAAAATTCTGTCCTCTTCTGTCCTATCAAAATCTTTTGATAGGCTGGACTCTTAGTTACTGGATCGGCAGTGAGAGACACTATTCGCGCCCAGCTCCCCCATTGTGTGGCGGTGGCCGCCGTCTGATGTTTAGCCTGCGGAGCCCTCTCCTGTTTGGGCGATAGAGGCTTGACATTGCGTGCCCAGGATGCCGAACTAGATCTCCAACGACACCGCCGTCTGGTACGCGATCTCGATCTGGATCTCGATCTTACTGCTTTCCTGGGTTTGGAGGGGGTCACCTCTTGCCGTTGAGGGAGCTCCGGAAAGTTGCTGAACTCCAATTCTTCGTTTTCTATTGCAAACCACCGGGGTCGGTGTCGTTGAGCTGCTTTGTGCGCTCCGCTTCGCGGCCGGCCTTGTGGTCCTGTTTGCTTCAGGCGTTTTTTGCAGCTTCGGTCGCCCGTACGTGCTGCCCCTCGCAAGCGGCACGTCGCGGCGAGCACTCGTGTGCGTCTTCGGGCTTGAGCGCCCCAGATTGCACACACTCTTGTGCCCGGTTGTGGGCAAACGCCCGTTCGGTGGCCGACGCTATGACAAATCTTGCAAACGTGAACCGAGTTGCGGTATGGATGGCACGCCATTTCCCCACTGCAATAGTAGACGAACCGCGGCAGGACCGTGCCGAGGAAAGTGATGACGGCGCTCTATGAGTCCCCTAGCATTCTTTCCTAAATTATCTCGATGCCCTAGGTAAGGTAAGGTTTGCCTTGACTGTCTCTCCGGGCGTGTGTGGCGCGAGTCCATGAATGACACCTCTGACGGCGCCTTCTGCTATGGCAGAGTATGCATGGAACGCATGCGTCTTGCCATCGACTGTGAGAGCTGTCATCTTGCGTAGGAGCTTAGCTGTCTCTTCCTCCGACGTTGAGCCTATTGCGATGTTTGAGCCCTGTTTTATGCGCAGTATAAAACGTTCACCCTTTACTTTGCTGTGACCGCCCGCGATCACTGCTTTTGCGAGCATCGGGCTGGTTAGAGTTTTCAAGGTGAGTCCTTGGTGCGGGCGGAGAATGACCTTCAAGTCATCCCGGAGCAGTGGTGGTGGGTTATTCCGTCGCACCCCACATCGGCTGATAGGGGGTGAGTTCTGTTCCTTCTGCGAAGGCTCGTTCCGTTTCGCCTGCAGGCGTTCCTTTGCTTGCTGCCGTTTTTTTGGCGGAGCATTAGCACAGTCGGTCATCCCTCTTCGTTGGGTGCACTCGTAAACAGCCGCCGGTCCTCAGCGTCCATCAGAAACGTTGCAGTAGTTTCATCTTTATGAGCAGTTAAGGCTTCGGGAAAATCCCTGCCGTCTCCCTCCGTAACGGGTTTTGGTTGGGACGGCATGCCATTTGAGGCGCCCGCCGCTACAGAAGCGATTACTTGAGATGCCATATGCGTCGGTGTCGTGTGCCAGGCGCTGCACCGCGTAATGCAGCGGCCGCCGCGGCACTTTAGCTATGCTGCATGCTAGCTCAGACGCCGTGCACCTGGAAGCTTCTTGAAATTGTGTAGCCGCCGGAAACGGGCCTAGGTCCAAGAGGATGGTGTTCCTAGGTTCCGTAGCCATTGGCAGTTCAGGTAATACACAAATTCGGTCGGTTAATGCAACTATAACCAAAGAAAAACATGGATATTGCGAAGCTCGAAGCAAGTGCTGCTGCACTCCTGTACAAAGTTACAAACTCTCAACTTTTCATGGGAGCCGAACCCACTACCTTTGGCGGTAATTAAGGCTACGAACACACGACTTTGGTGCTGATTAAGGCACCGTTAATTAATACAGTTATTTAAGACATAGTTCATTAATGCACTCAAACCCACGACCCTTAGTGGCATTTGAAGTCTGTGAATTAACGTGTTAATTAAGGCTCAGTTAATTATTATATACTAAATAAAATACTCCATCCCACGATCTTTAGTTTTAATGAAGGTGATGTTAATTGAGGCACAGTTAAGATATAGTTATTTGAGGCACTCGAGCCCGCGACCTTTGGTGATGAAGGGGGAGCTAATTAGTGAGCAGTTAATTAAGATTTAATAATTAAGTCACTGGAACCCATTACCTTCGGTGGGAATCGAACCCACGACCTTTGTTGCTAATCAAGGCAATGTTAATTAAGGTACTGTTAATTAAATTATTATTAAGGCACTTGAATCCACGGCCTTTGTTAAAGGTTATGTTAATTATGGCATATTTAATTAATAGATAGTTAATGAAAGCACTCGAACCCGTGATCTTGTGTGGGAGTCGTGCCCACGAACTTTGGCGTTAATAAAGGCATATTAATTAATGTACAGTTAATTAAGATATAGTTAATGATAGCACTCGGACCTATGACTTGGTGGCAGTCGAACCCATGACCATTGGTGCTAATGAAGACGATGTTAATTAGGGTACCGTTAATTACGGTATATTTAAGGCATTCGGACCCTTTGCCTTTGGTGGGAGTGGTTCATAGTCATCGTTGGGGGCAGTCTAAGAGACAAAAATGAAGAAAACGATATAACACAGCATGAGCGCCGGCTACTCTGGAAACGATTCCCATTTATCAGGCCTAGGCACAAAACAGCGATGTCATTTTCTTGTCTTTTTAATGAGCACTGGAGTTCGTGTTACCCCTTTTCACATTTGGTAAACAGTGCAATCCTGTTGCGTATGCTTTGTTCGGCACACTTTGATTTCTCGGCTGTGTTACTTGTCTTTAAGTGGCAAACCGGCAATTGTGCCGATTAACATGATCATGACAAGGAAAACTGCGCGTAAGCGGCAGCGCCTATTCGCTGGAACGCACTGTAGTACTTGGTTGCAAGCACATCGTACGCCCCCCGCACATTGCTGGCACATACCACGTAGGAGAAATGCACGCTGCCGAGACATACGGGTTTTTCAAGGAATCTTCGTGGGTAGCACGATCAACAAAGAAGGCACGAGCGACAGGAGTGCAACCCGCGCACATTAAACACACTAACGCGAAAGCAAGATACGGACGACAGCGGTGTAAGCTGCGCCACACGAGCAGCTTTGATGCTTTCCGTCTGACACTGTTGCAACGGGCACTTAAACACCGCACACTGCACGTATCTCTCGGAGATCGCGTCAACGATGTGTGAGGCTATACAGTTGATGTTAAGAACAGCAGCGAGTTACTTAATATGAAGTGACGGGGCCGGTAGCACGGGAAGGAGCGAAATGCGTAATTCACGGGTTTTAAGAGACGTGACCGAAGTGCAAATCGTTCGAATAACGTCACAGCAACGGCTTTCTGTAGGGATAACATTTTCAGATCCCGAAGGGCATGCTTTTGCTGGCTGCAGAGAGTAGAAGCGATTCAAATTGAAAATGCGTTATAGAATTTCTTTCTCTGCCAAGCTATAGCTTACAATATAGAATTATCTGTGGTTCTATTTGTCTTGCAACATCTATGCGCAGTTAGGCAGCCGCACAAATCCTCATATGACGCTGGCTGAGGCGTTGGTTGGCCCCATGCGACCTGTTGGTGGCGCCACCTACCGCCCCGTTTCAATACGGACGCTCATAGCATCCATCCAATCAGCCTGTCGCTCTGTATACGACTCGGTTGGGCGTGCGAGCTGCAAGGATGTGCTTGTTTGATCGTGTCTTTTGTGTTTGCTGTAACGAAATGTGCCACAGACAGCTTGTGTCTCGCTGCAAATTCGCCGTATGCGTGGCGCGCCAGCCAAATGTGGACCAACAATGTCCATGCCGTGGAGTGCGTTCCTTTTGTCTCTGGTTGTGGTGGAAAGTTGGGTGGACGTCGTAAAGAAATAATGCGCATTGTTAGCGTGCCAATGCTCGTCCACTAAGCACCGGCGTGTATGCTGGGAGTAACATCGAAGCACCGGCAACATGGAAGGCGCTTTTCGACCGCGTCGTGCCATTCAAAAGGTGAGTAACCGTGCTTGCTAACTACACACGTGTTGTGCGTACTTCTCGTGTGGACATAGGGTGTCTTGCGAACGTAGGAAAGAGAACTCCCACGACCACAGTGAAACCTATGCCGATGCTTGCTGGGTGTCAGAGTTTAGTTGCGCGAATTTATTGCCATAATGAGGAATTGAAAATCTTGATCAGCGTTTCTTCTGATGAGAAAGATTACGTTCAGAAATAATCGTGTTCATCATGCGTGCTTGTGCGTGAGCTGCCGCTTTTCTACTGAAGTCGCATGATAACGACTCATCCACCTCTTCACAGATTCTTGCTGCAATGACGTTTCCTCGCTTTAAATGATTCGACGTTGTAAATAATCTCTGCTTACAAGGCTTTCGGTTTACGAGCAGTAATAGGGGAAAAAAGTGTAAGCAATCACAGCGTGCTGCTGGTACAGGTTTCTTTTTAAGGGGTGTTGCCATAGCTTTGACGTAACTAAACAATACAAGGCATAGTTACTTAAAGTCATGAAAGAAACTCTAGAATTGTTATGTAAACAAACATTCATGTAATGCGCTGCTGTTGCTGCGTGTGAAATATTGCTTTGTTGAAGGGGTCCCCGTTATCGTGACATTGGCTAGTGACTTCGACTTTGGGCTCTGTTGCCACCCTGCACCAGTGCAGGCATTGTTTTCGTGACTGTTTTTACATGCTCCTTGCATGTGTTCACGATGTGATAGTCGTATTGTGCCACAGCTATAAGTTAACACAGAATTCTCTTTGTAGTGGTTAAGCCGTCACCCACAACAGTGTCCGCATAACCTGTGACCATGGCTGCAGCAGCACGGCGCGTGATCGGGATGGTCACGCACCGTTCCAAAAAGTAGGATCTCGGCATCAATCGTGGCTAAGTTTTTTGACATATTACTTAACGCAGCTTGCTAAATAGGCTAAATATTTGCACGACTTTATTCAACTTGCTGCTTTTTTGTGTTTGTAGGCATTATGCACACCTTATCGTGTTCTGTTAAAGCCACACTTCGCATGCCCTGACATTTCGTATGTTTCTCGCATCAATCGCTTGACTAAAAGTCCATTTTATTTTTGCCTATTACACACTGTTTCTCTTTTATTTTGGTTTTATTTGTTTGGAACTGTTTCCCATGCTGTAGCATATATTTCCATATTTTCCTTTCTGCTCATGCTACACACATGTGCTGTATTTGTCCATGTAAAAATTATAAGTGTAGTGTGCCATATATGTCACAGGTCTAAGCAGGCCGTGTGCATACCGTTGTTTAACATTGATATTTGCATTTATGTCTGTGTTTTCAGTATGCCTGCCACTGGCAAATGCACATTTGATGAACTCGAATCTCTTGAAATTAAATAGAAAGGTCAGTATTCATTGTGCTGTAGTTACTTAAGTAGTGTGGTATTTTCTTGTAAGCATGCTGTATTTTCTCTCACTTTCTTCATATTCTTTTCTTTGCTAGCTGCCCCTATTCATACTGGTAGGCATTGTAGCAGTTGTGAGTGTGTCTACTGCAGCAACGTCGCAGCTAGTTTGCACACACTAAAGGATGCCAACAGATAGCTATCACTGTTTTTGTGCATTTATGAGAACCAGCCGTGTCCACTCGGCGAAACTTGTAGTGTCCATTTGAATTTGTGGGTCAGTTAACGTAACTTTTCAGGACAAAATTCACGCAGCGAGGGAAGGGAGACCATGCAACATGACATTGGCTAACAACTGACTGTTTAACTTGATGGAAGGATTAACAAAAATAGCACTGGATGTGCGCTTGTGTTGTGCACTAGTTAATTTGAGAGGGATGGCAGAAGTTGTAATACAAAGGCATAAAATCATGATACACGGTGTTTGCGTATAAAGAAGTAAGTAAATAGGCACAGACTAATTTCTATCCCTTGTAATCTACAAAGGACGCCTTTCTTCATGCATTGATAATGGGGGCTGGCTCACACTTATTGTTATTTATGTGCTGTGCCTGACTCTTGCCAATTTTCAACCATGGGTGAAAACAGATAAACAATAATAATCCGGCCTGAAGCCCCATTGCGGATATGGGTGGCCAAGTCGGACGAGCATACTGGTCTTTTGAGTTAAATATGGTGATCTCATAGGCACATATTTAGGCACCAGCCAGTCCGCCCTATGTACTACATCTGACCACATGTGAAAGGAATACAGTAAAGTGCCTCTGACACGTACTGGACAAATTTGGTGCTACCTGTAACCAAGCAAGCCTCGCGTGCCTCCTTGCCTTTCTCAGTTCAGTTGTGAACTGTTTTGCATATGCTGCCTAATTTATTTTTGCTTGAAATATATGTGCATTGCAGTCCACAAGTGAATTGACAAAGGCACCCAGCCATTGGAGGCTTGCTTAGTTAAAGATACCCAAAATTTGTCTCGTATCTGTGAGGCGTAGTGTAAGCTATTCTTTTGATCACGTGCATATTTGGTCCAACGTACATCGGGCATGCAGACTAGCCGGTGCCTCAGCATGCGCCTGGGAGAGCACCATAATTCACTCAAAGGACCATCGTGCTCGTCCCATTTGACCATGCATTGACACGACAAGCTGTGCACTGGATTTAGATGGTTCATCTGTTTTGTTCGCCTATGGCAACCGATTGATACAACAAAGTCAGTGAGGAATACCACAACCAAAAATGGCACGTGTGTCAGTCAGCACTCACTATGATTGACAAAGAGGAATACTCACTAATCACGTGGGATATCAATCACCATGCTTATTTATTAAATTATTTTATGCAAGCTTGTTTATCATGCTTCAACACATTTGTTTTTCAACTTGTGCCGTCCCTCTGAAAGCAGCGCTCGGGTGTAAATGATAAAACCTCAGACATGGTGTGGTGCATTTCTTTATTGTGATATATGCCATCATACCATTGGCCAACAGAGGCATGACCTAGTAGGCTTGGAATGTATGAGAACTGTGCGGGATACATTGGGTTGCCCGTACACAAACAATCCTGTGCTCACTTCCATGCCAAGCAATTAGTTAGATATTCTAATTCACGCGAACAATCCACAGACACTGCCGTCCTTTGTCAAGAGAAAACCGATATAGGTGAAGTAGTTCACATGTACACACGCCACAGCTGATCCACGTTGCACATTTGTACAGCCACGAGCAATTTCTGCTTGCTGTAGTTACTGCTGTACCTAAAGGCAACACAGTGGTTCCTCAACAACTTTGTGTGAACCGACACCACATAAATTTTTCGCAGAACTAGCTATAACATCTCCAGATTGTTTTGCAGCAAGTGATACAGCGTGTATTTCTGTGGTTGATTGCAAAGTTTTGTTAATTTTCTGTCCTTTCTACCATGCAGGGTACACGTGCGCTCACTTCAAGACGACGACCCTCCACCTCAAGAACAGCCTCTCCTCAATGATAAGTAGCGAGATTAAATGAACGGAAAATATCACATCCGTAACCAGACTGATACTGTGTTTTCCTTTCGTTTAATCTCCTTCTGCATTTAAGGACGCATTGATATGCCCAATAAATGTTTTTGTTAAATTTCTTTCATCGAGTAATCTCTAACATGCATCATATGTACGGGCCCATGTACATGTCAAAAGTGCTGCATCTCCGCTGGACATACATGCATACAGGCTGCATATATCAAGCACCAAAGACAGTCACGCACAGGTAACACCTTTAAGTAAGGTCTGACTGCCATTGGGACACATGAGAAAATTTTACCACACGTGGTGGCCAATTCTGTTATAGGAGTGCTATGAGCACCAGCAGTCTAATGTACAAGCTCGTTAGAGCTTCATTAATAACACATGATAAATTCACAAGAAAACGGCTTTGGAGCGCACATTAGGAAGACATTTCATGCTCACAAGAAAAACACTCGTCAAGAATTCAACAGAAAGACGGCCAATATGTTTTAGAATGGCATTAGGAATACATCAGAAAATTCCAAAGAAACTCATCAGAAAGTCTAATGGCTGTGATGTCAAAACTCGTCAGACTTTCATCTGAAACTCAACTCATATTTTCTTAAGGGCCCGTAGCTTTCCCTTGATTTCCACAGAAAGTTGTTCGCGAGTATACACGCACATCAGGTTTCATGTGTTTTTAATTATCTGTTCCAAATGTTTCATGTGTCTAAGTTCCAAGTAACCTAGCTGACAGTACTAAATATCATTAGATTACAAAAAAAATCATCTCGCAACACTCATAGTTGTTTCATGACAGCGGGCTAGATCCTCCACAATTCGTTAAGCACATTAAAGGCACACTCGAGCCCGTTATTAAATACTGTACTCATGAATGAGAAACCAGTAAACTAACCCGCTTTAAACCTTTGGTACGGGATGAAATACGGGATGTTTTTTAGAGACCACCGAATGCTTTACGAAATCAGCACTTACGAATAGAACACCAGCCCTCAAGCTGTATTATTCGCAAATCAAAACATTCAGTTTGCGAGAAATTCAAATGCATAATCAAGAAATTATTAGAACTGTGCTAAGGAAGTTGCTAATTATTCACATCGCGGTACATATTGCATATTACGAATTGCAGCCCGCAAGTTCGAAAGGTACACCCTCTTGGAACGAATTCGCGAGCTGACACCCGTTTCGAGCTCTGCATTCTCAAAGCGGACAATATACATTGCTGTTTCGATTATTCTTGCGCTTTGAAACACTAAACATCTGTTCGTTACAAACATTCCAGATGCGGCAACATTCATTTGGCGACCGATTACCGGCGAACCTGTTGAGGCTGCATACGTGGGCTGCATGCATGACGTGCATACAATATGAAATCAGACATTTTTTTTCTTTCATGCCACACCGCACTACGCCTACACAAGTGCATCCGCGGTCACCGCACCACCCACGCATCTGCCGCAAGCGTTGCTGCAGCCGCGCAGGCATCTCCGACGGGTGTGACGTCAAGGCCACGGAGGCGCATTCCACCCTTTCGCGCATTTCTTATACCTGGCGTGGCAACTATCATGCACCCGTATTTACAAATATGCAAATACCACATAGCTTGACAGAACCAGGATAAGGTTGTTTGCCGTCGCTTGGCGACATTCAGATTTCTTTCTTGCATTGCGCCTAGTTATATAATTTAACTTAATGAGTTAATCATGTTGTCAAATATAGTTAGATCAAAAGTGGCAATGACAAACTTGTGGAGCAACGCCTAAAACTCCCGATGCAGCTTTCTGTTGCTCAATACGTGCTACATAACAGTGTTTTTCCAAGCGTGAAATAATCCCAAGAAGGCACGCAAAGTGCCTCGAGCGGTCAGGCGCGCGGCACTTTTGCGTGTATTCGAGTTCTACTTGCACGCTCGCAAGTAACACTTCTTTCTTTCATAATATGTCCTCCACATTGCAGTTTTTCCGCAGTAGTAATTTGCCAATGACCGTGCTGTCTTTCCGTTATCTTTGAAGGATACATTCCACACCCACGTTGCACTGTTTATCTATACTTAACGTAGGGCTAACAAGTGTGGCTGCGATTCCATCAATCTATAAGTTGAATCATAGCCCATTTACCGTTCACGCCTTTTAAATGTATTTGTCCCATGTTCTCATAGGCCCGTCATTTAGATACTTCGCGCCGACATCAAACAATAAATAGCCATGCCCATCCTCCAGCTGAATTCTTGCTGTGTTACAACGACACTTGACGACGATTCCCTGTTTTATGTATCCACGTGGGCCCTTTTTGACTGCTGGCATGTATTAGGGTTTCTCATGCTATTCACCTTCGCATTATTCAATAAAACGGGGCGTCTAACCTGCAGGCGAGGAAATGCTTGCATTGATAGGAAGGTTTCAACCAATAAAATTAACCGATTTTCCTTAGGCACGTGCGCTACAATCTTATTCTGACTGCCCCGGAAAAACTGCGCCTTTGTTTGCCCCAGATTCATGCGTCCCAAATGAAACACTGTATTTCACTCAATAGGCGCCTGCTGCGATTTATATCCTGATATGGTTGCAAGGGGCCGCAATTCCTCGTACTTGCCGAATTAGCAGGAATATTGCCGCTGCGATCACGTTGGGTTCCGGCTTCCAACACGCCCCCGCAGTGGCTTAGCGGCTACGGTGTTGCGCGGATAAGCATAAGGTGGCGGTATAAAATCGCGACCATGGTGGCTGGATTCTGACAGACGCGAAATGCAAAAACAGCCGTGTCCCGCGAATTCGTGGCACGTTAGAGATGCCCTGTTGGTCAAAATTAATTCGGAGTGCCCCACTAGAGGGTGCCTCATAACCAAATTTTGGCACGTTAACCCACATAATCCATCCGGCTGCCACCGTTATAACTCACACGATACACCCAATGGGCGCACAATGGGCGACAACGGAAGTTGTTGGTTAGCCAAAGAGAAGTATTTGTTGGTTTTGTGGCATATTTAGTCAAGTTGAGCCAGTCGGATTTTAAGCCATCGTGTGCAAAAGTGGCACTTTTTTTCCGTCATCAAGTGTTCACCTATGGGGGCAAGCGACAGGTGTTTTACTTTTTCGATATATTTCAAATACTCGCAGTGCGATTCAAATTACCTCGTCACTCGAGCATTGCCATGACCATAGCCTTCAGTTTTATTTATAGCCAAGCAGACTCGCTACTGCGAGCTGTCAACTTCGTTGTCGACAACCATTTTTTTTTCTGTCACGTACGTGCCCAGGGATTTCGATGCGCAGCAGGAGGCATAACCGCTGTGGCCCGCCACCCACATCTTTAACTGCTTTCAGAAAGGAGCGATTGCTCCAACCAGGCCTGTACTCACCGAAGTCGTGCTCTGCTGCGCAAACGTGGCACTGAGAAGTGAACTCTGACGTGCTCAGCTGCGTACTTTCATTGCACATACTTTTCTTCTATCTTTGTATACGTCTCCCCAAAGGGCACTACAAGCACGTCATATGCCAGTTTGTCACGTGAAAGATTTCGCACTTAATGTCGAAAGCACTATAATGTTTTTCTTTTTTGTAATACCGAAGTGCCTTCACTCGACGTCATAATTCAGGCGAAGCTTCATTGAAGACAACAAATGCGGAGAGAAGATATGCAGAACTCAACCCCTTCTTTTAATTTTGATGAACAAAACCACGCAAACAAAAACTACGCCGCTTAAATATAGGCCTGCTCGCTACTTCTCCGCGCTCCGTCTCAGCAGTAATCATTAACGATGTCATATCTTTATTTTCTCATCCTCTTTCTTTCACAGAAACATGCGAAAGCCGTCACGGGCAGTGCGTGGGAGGTAAGCCAGAGTTATATTTTTATAATCTTCATAGCCAGAAATGAATCTTACGTACATTGAACGATGTATTCATTCATAAGTTCCAATGCAAGTTCCATAATAGTCAATTTCTCAACGCCGGCCGTCGGCTAATATCTCGATGAAGGTGGACGCTTTGCAAGTACTGCATCCAATACACTCCGTGACACTGAGAGGCCGTTTTAAAAGCGGCGAAGACAGCAGGTTTTCCCGCCGTTCAATATAATATAGGCGCCACTGAAATTAATCCAACTGCCAGACATTTTAATGCAAGCGGCACTAAACTTATTGGAAGTAGAATTAAATTTAATGAAAACGCCAATCAACCTAATCCAATCATAACGCGCTCTGAGAACCTTTGAATTGCTAACATGGAATCTTGGGCAAGTTGGTGATTCAATATCGACATCTTTGTACAGCACAAAAGACGAGGATTTCAGGAGGAACACAACGCCTCTGTTGTGTTCTTCCTTCAGTCCTCGTCGTTTGCGCTGTGAAAACATGCCGACTTTGAACTGCAAGACAACTAAATTTTTGTTAGAATGTTCGGGGTTTATGTTTTGATTTCAAATAAAAAGGCGAAGTACGGAACCAATAGTGTCCCACGTGACTAATGCCAACATATGGACACTTTTTCTTGTTTTAGGAGCAACTGAGAAAACATAAATAGCGTCACACAAGTGTGCGTAAATCTCAGAATTGCGTGGTTATGAGATTTACCCATTGGACCACCAGCGTCCTACAGATATCCAGCAGAGATCTGAAGCGGCACATTTGTACGTCCCTAGGATATATGTAAGGAGCCTGTGGATCATTCTTGGATGTACATGGGATCGTCCCATGCAAGCGAATCGGCGTTCGTATAAACGTCCCGCGAACGTCATATTGGGATATTTGTACGTCGAAGGGATGTCTAAATATGGATTATGCTTATTTCATAATCTATAGTACGTCTTAAGGTCATTTTTGTCAGGATGTAGGACACTTTTGGGACATTTTGTGTTACCTATGGTCCAAAAGACGTTTCTGAGACACTTCGTTGAGGATTTAGGGTGTACACATGATGTGCATACTGATTAGAAATTAGCATAATAGGGGTGTTCCTCATAATGTGCCCTCGCAATGCAGCAGGCTTGCTGCATTTTATATACCATTAGCAAAGCATGGCCTGGTTTAGCGTTGGCCTGTGGGGCAATGATGAGAAGGAACTGCATGGCTCTTCAAGATCCAACCCAGCAGTCAAATAAGGCGACCAAAGGTTT
Organism: Dermacentor variabilis; assembly: GCF_050947875.1. NCBI lineage: Eukaryota > Metazoa > Arthropoda > Arachnida > Ixodida > Ixodidae > Dermacentor > Dermacentor variabilis. The sequence goes on from NC_134569.1 coordinate 175,770,591, forward strand.
TGTCATGTAAAAGGTTAAGTACTAGGAGAGAGGCCAGGTATACAGGCAACCGCACTCAAAGCATGCCAAAGAATGCTGCAGTGCAGCTAAGAATTGTGCGCATAATTCCTTGCTACGATAAGCCAATACATTATGTACAGCTTGATAAAACTGCAATAAATCAAAACATATAGACATGCAAGCTCTACATATTTCGGCTAACAGGAACCAAGCTACAGAAATAAGTTCTGCAGGGTGCTGAATCATTAGACAATATTGCTACGGAACAGCCGCCACAGTGTGGCTGCACTGAGGAGAAGGAAGACGACGTGGCCACCGCTTGACATAGCGTCGCCATCATTGCCACCGCTTGTCTACGTGTAAATATATTGTAGACTCGTACGTCAGCTACACGTAACATTAATTTGGTGGAGGTGGACGTTCCCCGTACCCGTCATGGAGCTTCGCAGCGGTCGCAACGGCGACAGTGCAACTTCGGCTCCTGCTGGCGGCACTTCCTCTACGCAACCGTCTCCGCCTGCAGCCCCGACCTACGTCGCCATTTCCCCACCTCGGGATCCTGGTATTTTCAACGGAGTCGGGAGTCCTGATGTTGACGACTGGCTCCGCTTATACGAACGTGTCAGCACCAGTCACAGGTGGGATTCGACTATTATGCTCGCGAACGTTGTTTTCTACCTCGACGGAGCTCCACTTGCATGGTTCCAGACTCACGAAGAGGAGATCTCGAGCTGGGATCTCTTCAAAGAGAAGCTCCGCGACCTTTTTGGCAATCCCTTCGGTCGTCAAGACAATGCCAAGAAAGCCCTAGCCACACGTGTACAGACGTCGACCGAGTCCTACGTGTCCTACATTCTCGACGTCTTGGCCCTTTGTGCCAAGGCTGACCCGACCATGCCTGAGGACGATAAGGTAAATCACGTCCTCAAAGGCATTGCTGACGACGCCTTCAATTTACTGGTGTTTACCAACGTCACCAGCATCGATACGATCCTCAAGGAGTGCCGCCGTCTTGAGCATGCTAAAAGCCGCCGGTTATCCCAGCACATCCCGCGACTTCCCAACACAGCTGCTACGTCATCCTGTGACGACCTCTTCCACCAGCCGTCGCGATGTAACAACTTGACCCGCATTATTCGTCGTGAGGTCGAAGCGGCACAACCGGCGGCCCCTTCATTTCCGTCACCTGATCATTCTCCGGTGACAATCTCCTTGATCCAGGCCATCGTCCGTCAAGAGTTATCCAACGTCGGCCTGCACTCCATTCGTTCCGCATGCTCGGAACCTCTCTCTCCACGCACGGCCCCACCGCGCCCTTCTTACTCTTATGGACAGCGCAACCCCTCCGAATGGCGAACCATGGACGACAAGCCGATCTGTTTTAAGTGCCGACGCATTGGACATGTCGCTCGCCACTGCCGCAGCCGCTGGACTTCCCCCACACGCTATTCTCCTAATTACCACCCTCGCCCCTCTAGTGCGTCCTTTTCCTTCGCCCCTTCTATGCCCACCCCATCATCTGACCCTGCGACGCCTTTGACACAACCCCGCTACTCCCGCTCGCCTTCTCCCTCCTGTCGTCAATCTTGCTCGCCCCTGTCTCGCCGTGCTCCTTCTCCGACCTACTCGCCGCACCCCCGACCGGAAAACTAGACAGCGCAGCTTCTGGAGGTGAAGCTGCAAAGACGACATTGGCTCAAAATCCTCGCTTCACCTTACCGACGAACAATAATCTTTTGGACGTTCTCGTCGACAATGTTCCTGTGTGCGCGTTGATTGACACCGGGGCGCATGTGTCCATTATGAGTGCTGCTCTTCGCCGTCGGCTCAAGAAAGTTCTGACGCCTGCCCCGAACCGATTTGTACAAGTCGCCGACGGAGGGACTGTCGCTATTGTTGGCATGTGCTCTGCCCGACTCACCATTGCTGAGAGACACACCGTCGTTCTCTTCACTGTCACCGAGCATTGCCCTCACGAACTCATTCTCGGTCTGGATTTTTTTGCCCATCATTCTGCCCTCATTGACTGTTCGGCCGGCTCACTTCGCCTCGACTTGCCTCTTCTTGCCGACCCTGTGGACCCGCCTCCCAGCCATCTGAGCTGCATAGATTTTATTCGCCTACCACCTCACTCTATGACACACGTAGACTTGTTGTCCTCACCAGCTATACCTGACGGCAATTACGTGGCCGCACCAATTCCGGCCGTTATGCTTACACATGGTGTTATCGTGTCGCACACTGTGCTGAAAATTACTGGTAACCGCACCTGCCTTCCACTCGTCAATTTCGCGCTAACCGCGCAAGTTCTGCCTCAGGGGATCTCCTTGGCTATAATTCGCGCTTTGCAGGATGATGAGGTCGAGCCATTCACAGTGGAAGATCGTTACAGCTCAGCCCATACCGTGACGTCATCGCCCAGTACTGACGTCGATATGAAGAAGATGGTCTCCTCTGACCTTACACCTGCTCAAGCTGCAGCCCTTTGCCGCGTTCTTGAAGGCTATCGCGACATTTTTGACTGTGACAATCGACCCTTAGGTCAAACGTCCGTCGTGACCCATCGCATAAACACTGGCGAAGCGAACCCTATTCACCGTCGTCCATATCGTGTTTCTGCGTCAGAACGAGCTGTTATCCAACAGGAAGTCCAAAAGATGCTTGCAAAGGACATTATCGAGCCTTCCTGCAGTCCCTGGGCTTCTCCCGTCGTACTTGTCAAAAAGAAGGATGGAACGTGGCGTTTTTGTTTCGATTATCGCCACCTGAACAAAATCACAAAAAAGGACGTGTACCCTTTGCCACGTATTGATGACGCTCTAGACTGCCTGTACGGTGCCACTTATTTTTCTTCTATCGACTTACGGTCCGGATACTGGCAGATATCCGTCGACGACATGGACAGAGAGAAGACTGCATTTGTTACCCCTGACGGCCTTTATCAGTTCAAGGTGATGCCTTTCGGTCTCTGTAACGCGCCCGCCACCTTCGAACGAATGATGGACTCTTTGCTTCAGGGGTTCAAGTGGTCCACCTGTTTGTGCTATCTGGACGACGTCATCGTTTACTCACCCACATTTGACACGCAGCTCGACCGCCTTTCAGCGATTCTTGACGTGTTGAACTCGTCAAAATGTCACTTCGCTCGCCGCCAAATCACCGTCCTTGGACACCTCGTGGACGCCAGAGGCGTGCGACCTGACCCGGACAAGATTCGCGCCGTTACGAACTTTCCTGTTCCGAAGTCTACCAAGGACGTTCGTAGTTTCGTAGGGCTGTGCTCATATTTCCGACGCTTTGTGAAGGATTTTGCGACCATCGCCCGTCCCCTTACCGACCTCTTGAAGAAAGACGCCCTATTTTCTTGGGGACCTGACCATGCCGCATCTTTTTCGCAGCTTACTACTCTCCTTCCCACGCCTCCAATTCTGGCCCATTTTGACCCGTCTGCTTCAACGGAAGTTCGAACTGATGCCAGTGGTCACGGCATAGGAGCAGTATTAGCACAACACCAGCGTGGACATGATCGCGTTATAGCCTATGCCAGCCGACTTCTATCACCCGCCGAGCGCAATTATTCAATCACAGAGCGCGAGTGCCTCGCTCTTGTGTGGGCTGTTGCCAAGTTTCGCCCATACTTGTACGGACGCCCCTTCTGTGTCATCACTGATCACCACGCGCTCTGCTGGCTATCCTCGCTCAAGGACCCCACGGGACGACTCGCTCGCTGGGCGTTACGCCTGCAAGAATATACCTTCTCCGTGGTATACAAGACGGGACGCTTGCACCAGGATGCCGATTGTTTGTCCCGCTACCCCGTCGACGACCCGGCTGATGCGGACACCATCACTTGCGTTTTCTCTGTGTCCAAGTTGCTCGAAATCGGCAATGAGCAACGCCGCGATCCTTCCTTACGAGCCCTCATCGACCATCTGGAGTCAACGCCTGGCGACGCCTCTCTCCGGATGTTTTTCCTTAAGGAAGGGACACTATACCGCCGCAATCTCGATCCACGCGGCGGTGACCTTCTGCTCGTAATTCCATCCCACTTGCGGTCGACTGTCCTCCAACAACTTCACGACGCTCCCGTGGCTGGACACTTGGGCGTCTCGCGCACATACGACCGTGTACGCCGTCGCTTCTTTTGGCCGGGTCTCGCTCGCTCCGTGCGGCGCTACGTTGCCGCTTGTGAGCCCTGTCAGCGCCGGAAGAAGCCCTCCACACCTCCAGCTGGATGTCTTCAGCCGATCGACATCCCATCGGAACCCTTTTTCCGTGTTGGTCTAGACCTTCTTGGACCGTTCCCTCTCTCGGGCTCCGGAAATAAATGGGTCGCCGTCGCTACTGATTATGCTACGCGGTACGCAATCACCAGAGCCCTCCCGACAAGCTGTGCTACTGACGTTGCTGACTTTCTGCTCTATGACATCATTTTAGTGCACGGTGCCCCGCGCCAATTACTCACGGACCGTGGCCGCAGCTTTCTGTCGGCAGTCGTCGAGGACATCCTCCGCTCCTGCTCGACTAAGCACAAGTTCAGCACGTCCTACCACCCACAGACCAACGGCCTCACGGAGCGCCTCAACCGGACCATCACCGACATGCTATCCAAGTACGTCGCGACCGACCACCACGACTGGGATCGTCACTTACCATATGTGACGTTCGCGTATAATTCATCGCGTCACGACACCGCCGGCTATTCACCATTCTATCTCCTATATGGCCGAGAACCCGCGTTGCCGTTAGACACTTTGCTGCCCTCGGCCACACGTTCAACCACTGAATACGCCCGCGACGCGATCGCACACGCCGACCACGCGCGCCAGCTCGCCTGCACCCGTCTCGAGGCCTCGCAGGAGTATGAGCGACGCCTCTATGATTGCCACCATCGCGACGTACAATTTACTCCGGGTTCTCTGGTGCTTCTCTGGTCCCCCATTCGACGTGTGGGCCTTTCCGAAAAGCTGCTGTCCCGCTACACTGGCCCACACCGTGTGGTGCGACAAGTGACCGATGTCACGTATGAAGTCATCCCCGCCAGCCTCTCAGCGTCATCGTCGGCTGCAAGTGACATCGTTCACGTGGCGAGACTAAAGCCATATCACACACCTTTCGCCGCGGATGTGTAGATTAAGCACTGGGACGGCGCTTCTACTGCCGGGGGTGATGCTACGGAACAGCCGCCACAGTGTGGCTGCACTGAGGAGAATGAAGACGACGTGGCCACCGCTTGACATAGCGTCGCCAACATTGCCACCGCTTGTCTACGTGTAAATATATTGTAGACTCGTACGTCAGCTACACGTAACAATATCATTAAAAATGCAGCATTTATTTCATAAAATAGTTGCGGGAAGATCAGAAGTTCAACTCTCAAATGCGTTGAGCAGTTTCGAAACGCAAAGCGCATCAACGCAACCAAATAAAATTCAATAATTGCATCACACAAGCTCAGCCATTAGAAGCGATTCATTATGCAACATCGTTAGTAAAAGTGCGCATGAAATGAACTGTTTACAAATGCAATTCGGGTAGTAAGAAAATTTGAATTCGCACTGCGTCCAACAGGGAAGTTACCTTGAGACTTGCTCTCGGCTCTTTTTGGTGGTCGCAGGCACATCAATGCAAAATTTGATGAACAATTCAGATACGTTAGCCACCTTAAGTTACACGATCATTTATCTAGGCCAGATTTAGTAGTTACACAGACTAACACGAATTATCCTAAAGGCGTCACAACTACACTAGGCATTAGCGAACTTACCTGAGACTACTTAGGTGGTCAAATATAGAAACAAACAGCTCCTGTATGTTCACACATACATAAAGCAACTGCGCCCTGCATCCATGTTAAATTCTGAGAGAGGTCACCACAGCAACCATTGACACCTTCGTGTAGTGACGAGACCATTTTAGTTGAGCTAATATTTTGCAGAAGCATCTAGGCCAGTAAAATAACTTTAAAAGTGCTCTGCAAGGATGGGGGTACTAAGGAAGTTAATAGGAGGCCTACTGGAGGCTGGCTCACTTCAGCGGTCGCCGACACGAATGCAGTATAGTCTGGAAAGTTCACAGGTGACCTAACCATGAAGGAAGCCTACTCCAGACTTTCTTCTGCTCTGTCCCAGTGGTGGCACACAGTAAAATTACCAAATATTTTATAGATACACTGGGCTATATTAAAGTTACTAAATGATCACTTAGGCACTTGAAAACACGAATATTACTGGAGTTCACAGGCACAAAACAGTTACAAGACACCTGCTTCAGAACAAAACAAAGCTGAATTTACAGGTACTAGGCGCTACAAGTTACTTGCTGTACTTGAATGGTTACAGATACAAATTCACCTTAAGTGTTCACAGGTTCGAAGGCCTATAAGCAAGTAAACAGAAGCTGAATGCGAGCATTCCGCGGTCGCAGTCAAACATTGCTCAAGCCATCACAGCTACCTTGCCTACTGGACAATTTCCTAAAGGGTTGCAGAATGCTCTTTTCAGCACTCGTATACACAAACATGCATTGTATGAGTTCACCCTCACGAAAAGCTAAAATGAGCTTGCTTCAGCGGTCATAGACAAACACAAGTCCATCCTAAATATTCGCGGGTATCAGGCAGCCTCGATGGAAGTTACCAGAAGCAGAGCGTGGCTTTTCTTCCATGGCAGCAGATACAAATACTTCTGAACAGATCACAGGTATTTCGGCGACTAAACATTTTACTAAGGTTCGCTGCAGGCCGGCTCAGCGATCGCAGACGATACATTGCAGTTCACATGTAGCAATAAATTTAGTGGAGCATTCTGAGGACTTGTTTCAACAGTCACAGAGACGAACAAAGTTTGCAGGTACGCCGGCCCATGAGAATGTTACCATTCGCTGGGTGCACCCTTTCATCCACGATTTCAGATACAGAACAGATCAGATGACTGGTACACTACACAATTTACTAGTCATCCTGCAGGATCAGTTCGAGTGGTCGTAGACACGAAAATGCACTGTTCAGATCAGAGGTACTAAGAAAGTTAGCAGGTTTCTGTGGGCATGGTATTGTGCTGATCGTCAACGAAGAATGATGTCGACCCAGCGCAATACCAGGCTGATGGCAGCAACACAGCATGGCTGCAAAGTATGCAAGAAAAACGTGTTAGCAATAAGTAGGAAATTTACTATCCCCCATGTGCATGTTAACAACCTTGACTTTAACAGCAATCTGCTATTTCTGACAGCTAGTTTTAGTCCTTGTAGATTTATTAAAACTTACTTAGCCAGTCATCGGGAAAGAAGCTGTAATAATTTCAACTGTGTGAAAATAAAAGGAATTCTCCTAGTCTCTACGTCAGCATATCTTTGCCAAGCGAGCTGATCACATTAAAAAATTTCCCGATTTCACCCGAAAAGCGAAACAGTGATTGTGAAGGCAAATTATCAGACGGTTATAATTAGCCAGCTGTAGATGTCATCAGCAGTGTACATTATAGTTGGCTTTCGCTTCCTTGCTAAATTAACAAACTTGGTGCCGTGCGGAAAGCCAAACGTGAACACATCTCACTGATGGTAAAGCCGCTGTAGGAATCCTGGCTTGATGAAGAGTAGCAGCAGCGACAAGCGATCGCTTCTTTTTGCTTCCAGCCACAATGCGTTTCCAGAGCCTAGTTTACGCGACCTTCGACACTACAGCTACGCGGGAACAGCCGTTCACGAAGCCACAAACCACCGCGGCAGCAGAATTTCATGAGAGGTGTCCCTACAATTTCTGTAGCAATAATTAAAAACAATCAGGTGAATATCGACACACAGCATCACTAAGCATACCATGACAATACAGGGATGCAATAGTCTCGTAATCTGTACCAGCCGCTTGCGCACACATGTCAGCACATACGCTGGCCGAAATTATAGAATATGCGAAAGGAAAGAAAACTGAAGCAGCATGGTTGCTGAGCCGCCCTGTGTTAGAGTTGCTGCCAAAGAAAGAATGCCTACAATAGTTCCGTTATTGGGCCCGTCCGCGGTTTTGCGTTTGCTCTTAATCACGGTTACGCAAAGAAACTCAAACAGCAGTCGAAGCTTAAACGGATGCTAAAGCGAAAGAATAAATCAGTTTAGACTAATGAGGCATTGTTTCAGAACCCTGCGGGCAGTCATTTAAAAAAAATAGTTTGATTATTAGATGAGAAAATGAAGGTCCGAGTATCGGTACTTGAGTTTCGCGCCGAAACCACAGCGCCGGTACGTGAGCGTGACGTCAGGGATTCCAAAGTATGTTTTCGCATTTGGGCCGCGTTGGCTGAATAAAGGTTCACGAAACTTGACATGTTTGGTATTTGATTCCTATAGAGCACAATGTAGTTAATCTGTACCGCTATATATGATTAGTAGGTCTTAGAAGATGCCATCAAAATCGAAGACGTCACAGCCCCCAGCTGCGGGAACTTAAGTAGGCGTCGCCACCCGTATTTCGTTCTTGCGCTTGTTCTGGCTTACCAAACGTCTTACCGTTGTAAGAGCGGGGTTTTTGGTGTTGTAGAACGGTAATTTACTGATGCAGAAGAAATCATGTTTCACTTTAGTGTCCCATTAAACACGGTAAGCCACCTGACAGAAATTTAATTAACAGTCAACGTAGACAAACGTTCTCAATTAATAAAAAACTTACATTATTGAGTTTTACATGCCCGAAACACGATCCGATTATGAGACGCACCATGGTGGGGGACTCCGGAATAATTTGGACCACCTAGGGTTCTTAACGCTCACCTAAATCTAAGTACGTGGGCGTTTTCGCATTATGCCCCCATCGAAATGCAGGCGCCTTGGCCGCGACTCCATTACTAAAGATGCGACAACTGCGAAAGAGCAACAGTCTAATGAGCGTAAAAAACACCCGCCGTGGTTGCTCAATGGCTATGGTGTTGGGCTGCTGAGCACGTGGTCGCGGCATCGAATCCCGGCCACGGCGGCCGCATTTCGATGGAGGCGAAATGTGAAAACACCCGTGGTACTTAGATTTAGGTTCACGTTAAAGAACCCCAGGTGGTACAAGTTTCCGGAGTCCTCCACTAAGGCATGCCTCATAATCAGAAGGTTGTTTTGACTCGTAAAACCCGATAATTTTTTTGAGCGTAAACATTCCGATCGTTACAGACAGCTGAGACGTAAGTTGACCTCACCATCATATTAGCATTCACCCGAGAACGTACAAATAAGCAGCATTTTCTCAATCACCCAAAATTTTCGTTACCTCCAGAAACGCAAGTGTACTGCATTCGTTGGCGCGAGCAACATACCGGCCCACAGTTAACATGACCATTCAGCAGCTTGGCCGCCCAACCATCACGTGCAGGAAGCGCTCGGATCGTGATAAAGATACCTACGAAAGTTTAGTTATACCCAGTTGATGTTTTTTACAATTACTCTCGCAATCGCGCGGTTGCCCTAATAAAACGCAAACAGCATACGAAGCAGAAGCGACGCGCTTATCTATCGATCTTACGTGACAGAAATTTACCTAAGAGTCAACAGAGACAGACGTTCCCCATTAATAAATATATGACAGCATGTGAACGTGCAATAGTCTAGCGTAAACTTTTCGATCGTAACAGACACCTGAGACGTAAAAGCGTGACCTAAGAATCATACTAGCATGCACACGACAACGTCTAAATAACCAGCAGTCTACAAGTAGCTCAACAGTTTCGTTATTCCCAGAAACGAACGTGTACGGAATTGTTTGACAGAAACGGCATCGGATAATTTAATAGCGCAGCCGGCCAACCATCACGTGCACCAAGTGCTGCGATCTCGATACAAATGCCCACAAATGTTTAGTGATTTCAACCCTACGCCGTTTTGCAATCGCTCTCGCAGTCGTGCATGCGCAAAAAAAAAAAAAAAACGGCAGACGAAGCTCAAGAGACACGGTTAATTAGTGAGAGTGCGCGCGTGACACAAGTTTAGCAGTCAACAAAGATCGACAAGCGGCCCCCATTAAAAATACTAAACAATACGACCACGTGTGAGCGAGCTACAGTCTACGTAGCGTAAATATTTCAATCTTTACCGAAAGCTGAGATCCAAGCTTGATATAATTACCACCATGTGCGTGGCACTATTTGGCGCGAATATACGATCTGTAAATAGAAACGTGGTAAAGTTCAGCAGTGCGGCCAGCCAGCTGGGATCGCGATATAAATACCCAGAAATGTTTAACGATTTAGTGCTAGTGATGCTAGTGAGTAATGTTTAGTGTTCTGATCGTGATGCAGATGCCTACATCTGTATTTCACGTCCAGAGTTAACGGACAAACGCGCGTGCTTATTCCTCCATTCCAAGGACAGCGACAAGTTATTCCACTGTGCTTCGATATCACGATTTACACTTATTTTATCGAGTCCCCCTATTCTTCGTAACGCCTCAAGTGACATTCTGAGTATTGAAATAAATAAATGAACCAAATTCAGTTAATCCATTCTTACGCAGTTTTTACGATTGCTACAGCGATCATTACGCAAAGAAAACGCCAATGGCAGAGGAACCCTAAGCGGCACGATTAACCACTACGAGCGTGCGACAGAGCACCCCCCTCCCCCAACTCTGACAAATTTTCATAATAGAAAAAAAATGCGACCACGTGCGAAAGAGCTAATCAGTGCACACGTTTCTTCATTCCACAACTGAGAATTGAAGTTAAACTTAACGCCATACTATTTGCATGCGTTCACATGCAAGTAAGCAGAAGTCTAACAAGTCGCCTAAAGTTTTCGTCATTACAACGCGCTGCTCGACACTGTTAGCGAAAAACAATACCAGCCCTAAATACGGGCACGGTTAAACTCAGCAGCGTGCCGGCCATCACGGGCAGCAAATTCTCAGACCGCAATACAAACGCCAACAAAAGTTGTGTTATTCCGAACGCGTGCAGTTTTACGATTACTTTGGCAGTCACGGTTGTGCACACAATACGCCGACAGCCTACGCGCCAAAGTTTAAGCGACGCGGTTATCAGTACGAGCGCGTGAAACAGACAAGTGAGAAGAGGTTTCACTGTTACTTGCCGAATTACTCGTACTCGCCGAATTCACTCGTACTTGCCGAATTAGCAGAAATATTGCCGCTGCGATCGCGTCGGGGTTCCGGCTTCCAACGCGCCCCCGCAGTGTCTTGGCGGCTACGGTGTTGCGCGGATAAGCATAAGCTGGGGGTATAAAATCGCGACCATGGTGGCTGGATTCTGACAGGGGCGAAATGCAAAAGCAGCCGTGTCCCGCGCATTCGTGGCACGTTAGAGGTCCCCTGTTGGTCGAAATTAATTCGGAGTGCCCCACTAGAGCGTGCCTCATAACCAAATCGCCACTTTGGCACGTTAACCCGCATAATCCATCCGACTGCCACCGTTATAGCTTAGACGACACACCCAATGAGCGCACAATGGGCGACAACGGAAGTTGTCGGTTAGCAAAAAGAAGTATTTATTGGGTTTGTGGCATATTTAGTCAAGTTGAACCAGTCAGATTTTAAGCCATCGTGTGCAAAAGTGGCAGGGGACATGACCGGTGTGGCCCGCCACCCACATCCGTAACTGCTTTCAGAAAGGAGCGGTAACTCCAACCAGGTCTGTACTCCCCGAAGTCGTGCTCTGCTGCGCAAACGTGGCACTCAGAAGGGAACTCTGACGTGCTCAGCTGCGAACTTTTATTGCACATACTTTTCTTCCATCTTGCATACTTCTCCCCAAAGGGCACTACAAGCACGTCATATGCCAGTTTCTCACGTGAAAGCTTTCGCACTTGATGTGGAAAGCACTATAATTTTTTTTGTAATACCGAAATACCGAAGTGCCTATACTCGACGTCATAATTCAGGCGAAGCTTCATTGACGACAACAAATGCGGAGGGAAGGTACGCAGAACTCAACCCCTTCTTTCAATTTTGATGAAGAAAACCACGCAAACAAAAACTACGCCGCTTAAATACAGGCCTGCTCGCTACTTCTCCGCGCTCCGTCTCAGTAGTAATCATTAACGATGTCATATCTTTATTTTCTCATCCTCTTTCTTTCACAGAAACATGCGGAAGCCGTCACGGGCAGTGCGTGGGAGGTACGCCAGAGTTGTATTTCTCATAATCTTCATAGCCAGAAATGAACCTTACGTACATTGAAAGATATCTTCATTGATGAGTTCCAATGCAAGTTCCATATTAGTTAATTTCTAGACGCCGGCCGTCTGCTAATATCTCGATGAAGGTGGACGCTGTGCAAGTACTGCATCCAATGCACTCCGTGACACTGAGAGGCCGTTTTAAAAGCGGCGAAGACAGCAGGTTTTCCCGCCGTTCAATATAATCTTGGTGCCACTGAAATTAATCCAACTGCAAGACATTTTATTGCAAGCGCCACTAAACTTATTGGAAGTAGAATTAAATTTAATGAAAACCCCAAATAAGAAGAGGTTTCACTGTTACGTACTGAAAAATACGACCACGTGAGAACAGCAATTAAGTCGGCGAAAATACTTTTGTCACAGGCAGCTGAGGAGTAAGCTTCACATGATGTCACCACCATACTAGCGTCAGATCACAACTTAAGTATGCAGAAGTCTAAGAAGCCGCCCAAAAGTTTTGTTATTCGAAGAAACGTGCATGGCACTGTTTCGCAAGAGCAATATAGCAGCGCTAAAGAAAGGCGTGTTAAAATTCCGCAGCGCTGCCGGCCATAATGTGCCGCAAGTGCCCTGATCGCAATACAAAGGCGTACAAATTTCAGCTATTCCAAACTTACACAGTTGTACGATTGCTCTAGCAATCGCGGTTAGGCAAACAAAAAGCGAACGAAGCTCAAGGAATGCTATTCCAGATAATGCGTATCGAGAATAGTTGTTATTAAGAATATTAATTTTGTTATTACTTGCCGCAGTTCAGGAAAGGCACACCGATAACTCTCGGGGATCGATCCTGTGGGCTACATGGGACCTAATTGTTCTTAAGTTTGGAATTCAGAAATTTCTTTTTAGCGGACCTCACCTCTGTGCAGAAAGAAGTATCGGGCAGGGTGAGCTCGGAAGCTTGTAGAATAGCAGTATACGATGCGACCAAAGCTATCACAACGGGTGGTCAATCGCCTATTCATGTTATCGTCGCCGCAAACCATGTAGGTGAACATTAGTCGAAAAAGATTTCAGGGCTGCTAATATAAAAACACTGACTTCATGAACTGTACTTATCTTTGGTAGGCGTAAGACGTACAGGCCCCGCGGAGATGGAACCCCAAAGCGCACCACGAAAACGTTCACCTGGAATGCATAAACGCTCACTCTGGAATTCACGAGCACATCACACGAGCACCACGTTCAGACAAAACGCGCAGACTGAGCGCGGGGGGCGCACCAACCTCCAGGCATTCCGAGCCTACAGAGAAGGGCGAACAGATCCAATAAAATGGCGTCGTTAAGTCGTCTGACCGACTACGCACAAATCAGCGCAAAGCGCGCATGCAACATACAATGAAGATGCGACTGGGTAAAGACAGCCACTGCTCAGTTCTACAGCAGTGGCTGCAGCGGTTGCAGAGTTTGTAGTAGTCCGGTTTCTCGACATGTTCGGTGAATGTAGGAGCGTAGGACATGCTTGATTCGGTTACGCTTTGCCGTAGGTGGTAATACGAAGCTTTTCCGGCACTCTGTCTACCGCTTTGTGACGGTTCTTCTAGATATACATGTGCAGTTTCAGTCGTTCATTGCTGCCTCTCCATTTATCGTCTGCATCGGAAGTTTCATCCCGGGAGTAGCAGCCTCATGTTGCTGGATGACATGTCTTTTCGGGAGAGCGTGCTCTGAGGCCAGCCGTGGGAGCAACTTAATATTCGGCAATATGATCACGCACTACGAGTTGGATTGTGCGTGTTGGTCCCACATGCGCCCGGTATGGGACATCCTGTTGTAAACATCCTTCGGACGTCCATAGAAATAAAGTTTCAGGATTTTTTTAGATCCCGGAATTTCAATCGTGTGGATGTCCAGAGGATGTCTTAATTGGACATCCCAAAATTAATATCACCATGTTATGCACCGGACGTCCTGACCGGGACTTGGACATTCGGATGTAGCCGGGATGCCCAGAGGATATTCGTGGTCCAATGGGTAGTGACGCAGATACGATGTCATCATGTGCGTCAACTGAAACACCAGTTAATGACTTAATGGTGATGACTAGGCAGGGGTAACCATTGGTCACTAGTGAATATGAATCAGTTTTCTACTGCCGCTCTCAGTAGCTTTCAATCAAATACGTAGTCAATCACACCATACAATTTCTCCTAAAAGTGCATGGTAACTTCATCGCACACCTAACTGATAGAGGCTAGTCACTTGTGAGCACAAGTTACTTACTATGCTAAGTTCAGAATTAGCGCTGTTTTAACACCATAACGTCATGAATATGAAATCAAATTTTATAAAACGAGAGATTCAACCAAGCCTATTAGTGATTATGAACCACCTACTTTGTCAGAATGGCAGCTTTCATTCCCGCATGTCGTCTTTGGTATCAATCAAGCTGGCATCAAATGAGCAATGTTGGTTATCGTTGCGAATGAGAATTCAGAATCATTACTGATCACTAGTGATGAGCTCAGTTTAATACTCTTCCACTTTCACGTAGCATAATGTCCTTGATATCAAACAAAAAGTCACTTACACGACGATTCAATTAGGATCATTCATAGACACTGGAATTGAGTCACTAGTGATCATGAGTCAGTATCATCAGAATGGAATTTGCAGTTTTCATCCGTGCTTGTCGTCATTAGTATAAATCTGACATAAAGGCAGCATTTCGGATATCTATAATAAATGATATTGCCGAGTCGTTGGGGATCACTAGTAATCCGCGCAGTCCGGTGTTCTTGTGTGTTGAGCTCTGCATGGTGAGCTCTCTTGTTTTCCTCATTTTTCTGTTATTGACGGCGATGCTGTTCTGGTGTTTCCCTAGGGGATATTGTTAATAATTTAAAATGCTTGCCTCCTGAGCGCCCGTGGGCCCCCTGAAAAGCAATCGCGCGACCAGCAAGTCGCCAGCCCACTTCTCGTCCAAGCCTGTTTTTAAGTGCATTCCGTCTCGTTCCTAACCACCACACCTTCTCACTTCCCTGTTTACTTCGAGAACCTCGAAACCTTTCTATAGGCTCATTGTCCATATAGCCTCATTAGCAGCCATTACGGTATTTTGTACGTTACTGTGATGTACAGGCACCTCCGGCCACGCGATGACCCTGATCTGCACCAGATGGGACAGGTCGTGCAAGTCATCTACCCCCTTTGCCAAGCGCTGGGCTAATACTGTGGCTATTATTTTCTTTTTGTTTAGTGCGTAATTCAGCCCACCTCCTACTACGGCAACGTTACGTCTGTGGGCGAGATTTGCGTCCACTCTCTTTAGGACAGAAGCCAGTGTCCCCGTTGGAAACGTGCCTACCGCCACTCTTTTATTGCCTTTCATCCACTCGACAATTGCGTCTGAGCAACTGGCTAGGTTTGAGCCGCCGAGGATAATCACCCCATCTCTCTCCTACTGCAGACGAATCTCTCTGCTTCCCTTTGTTATCCTTTTTCGTGTGATTCGGACTTGAGAAGGGGCATTGACCCCTAGGTTCTTGCTTTTCCTTTGCGGCGACCTCAAGGTAGGTAGGTGCAGCTCTTACCAGCTACTCCCTCCCCACGTTGCACGCTTTCCACGTGCTTTGCTGACACTGTCACGCCGGGAGACCGCGTTCCATTGTCACGACCATTCTCGTTCACGATGGCGGCCCTGTTAAACGGACACTGAAGTGAAAAATGATTTCTTCTGCATCAGTAAATTACCGTTCTACAACACCAAAAACACCATTCTTACAATAAGACGTTTGGTAAGCCAGAAAAAGCGCAAGAACGAAATGCAGGTGGCGACGCCTACTTAAGTTCCCGCACCTGGGGGCTGTGACGTCTTGGACTTTGATGGCATCTTCTAGGACCTACTAAATATATATAGCGGTACAGATTAACTGCATTGTGTTCTATAGGAACCAAATATAAAACATGTCAAGTTTCGGGAACCATTATTCAGCCAACGCGGCCCAAATGCGAAAACATACTTTGGAATCCCTGACGTCACGCTGACGTACACGTGCTGGGCTATCGGTGCGAAATTCAAATACTGATACTTGGACCTTCATTTTCTCATGTAATAATCAAACTATTTTTTAAATGACTGCCTGTAGGGTTCTCAAACAATGCTTCATTAGTCTACACGGATTTATTGTTTCACTTTAGTGTACCTTTATGTTATTTCTCGGCTGCTTGAAGTCTTTTTTCCACCGCCTTCCATGCATCCCTCTCCATAGTTAGCTCATTTTTGAGCTCTTCGACCTGTTTCTTAAGCTCACTCTGGAAATCCTCCGTTTTCTTTAGCCAAGCATCGACATCACAGTGTCTGCTGATTGACTCGATTTCTTCTCCATTCTCATCCTTCACCTCGTCTGCCTTGAGGGACACCCCGCAAAATCCACGCTTTGCCGTCTTCCTTCCCATGGGTTGCACTTAACCTTTTTCTAATGCAAACACCGAAGCTTTCAGAGCACGTTCGTTCTAGCGAAAGCCGATGCACAGACTATCTGAATCCTTAATACGCCGCAAAGTATATATCACCAATGTTTTAGAAGCAATAAACGCCGGACAGACTTAAGTTATGACACGTGTTCGCGCGTGTACAACCAGGCGACCAGGCTCTCACTGTCCTACTAAAGCAGTATTCGCGATACCAATGCGCTCACAGTAAAACCACTAACATCTCTTAGTCCTGCCATTCCCAAACTAATATTTAAAGGCTATAAAAATTTAGCGTCTCACACGGTTGCACCTGCTGAAGCACGTGGCGGGACACGATGCTCCAACTATCCTGCAAAATCAAATATATACGAAACAACACCGCGCACACGAAAAAAGGGAAAAGAAAGCTACCCAATTATTATTTCAAGGCTAAAAAATGAGCACATAAAAAACAGAAGCAAGCTCTATGCATGCACAAATATCTCGTTTTGTCGCCGCTGCGGAGTCCTGGAAAGACAGGTCCGTCCTCCACAAACATCACACTCTTAACACACCCTTTGGGGCGCATATCTGCAACACAACGATAATCGTCATCTGCCTTGGTAACGTTTCCTCTCTTGAAAAAGCCGCGCCCGCTACGTTCCTGCTGAGACTGCTATGTCATGCTGATAATGAGCATGCCGTTTGTTACTGGGAAGTACCGGGCTCGCAGCGTTAAAGAAAGGAAATGCGGAAAAGACAGATGACGTTCATTGTTGTGTTGCAAGATGAAAACCACAAGGTGTAATTTTCTTTTAGAGTGCACGACTCACTTGGAGGCGAGCGCCATCTGGAGGTGTTGCAAGGAACCAAGCGCGCCGCTCTGTGGCGGCCTCTGAGATTCGCGCGCGCCAGCGGACGCAAATCTGGAATGATGTGGCCGGTCTGTGCATGGTAGCAACGCTGAAAAAAGGGGTTTGTGTTTGCGTTTCTGCGTTACAGAATGGTTTTCTCGTATATTCAAATTACAGTTCGACTCTATCCTGTCTGCGGGTTGTGTGTAAGTCGTATTTTACGATTTTTTATGCATTTTATTTTACCAAATTCACTTAGTTCAGTAACTTCCTTGCCCTACACGGAAGGTCTGCTTGGTAGGGTAAGCCTGGTTTAGTCTTCATGGTTCGGGATTATTTTTGCTTGACGTCGGACGCCGACGCCAGATTTTCTGCGTCACAGGCCCTTAGCACTTTCGCCCTAAAACTCATCGGTGTGATACCTTGGCTGGCCGACGTCAACGTGACCATCATCTGCGCCGCCGTCTGACAGCGCCAAAAGCAGCCGCAGATAGGCTGCTTGTAACGTGGCTTGGATATTAAGAAAGGAACGCGACGCTCTTGAACCGATACTCCAATCGCAGACAGCGGATCCGGCGGACAAAACGCAGCCACATGTGAACACGGCGCCAGCCCGACGAAAGTCGACACGACAGCGACGCCTTCCTGGCCGCGACCAAGCGCAAAACAAAGAGGGGAGGAATTGATGTCTACTAGACTACTATGTCTACGAGTTGCTATGTCTACCACTCGCCGCTTCTTTCCGCTCGCCAACAACGCCCTCTCTACCAAGACTTCAGATGACGCTGCGCGCCTCCGAAGTCTTGGGCGAGTTGGTATGACACACATGCAATTTACGACAGCGCGAAAGGCGAGAAATTCTTAGTATAGTGTTGATGCTTGCAATTTGCACTTTCGTTTTCGGAAGATGCGGAATAATTTTAGCACCTACCACACGGGAGTTACTTCACGCACGCAGACATGCAAACCTCATTACAGCATCAGAAGGCATTGTTCAATTGCTGAATGTGTTTGCCAATACTAAATAAAACAAAACTTGCCTGAGCCAATGGGGAAAGTTCATAGGTCACAGCAAGTGTTGATGTTTAAGCCCCATCTACACTCGCGGGGATACGCTGCGGGAGTCACACGAGACCACGAAAGGTGCGAGATGTTGCGTGTTTCTTTTTTCCACATGCTGACATATCGGCGCTTTGTTCACTTCGTGCTTAGCACGAGTTATGTTTTATAAAGATAACGACGTCGTTGCCACTTATCATAATCATATTGGTGAGCTGTCTTCTGTTGAGGCGATGCCGCGTTCAAAAGACAAAGAGAATGAGGTAATGGATGTCGTCCCCGCGTCCTTGTTTTCACGGCCCGTCTTGTCGTGCAGATTCGGATACGACGCACTGTCTCCGAAAACCTTTCCATTGGGTCTTCTCTGCTTATACACATCACTGTAAAAAAAAAAAAAGACAGACGCAGTTGCACCCGAAAGGCGAAGCGTGGGTTGCAATCGAGAATTACTGGACAGCTATAGGAAGTAAGGACGGTAGTTTTATCAGTCGTGTGAACTTGTAGACATAGGCACTTTAACTAAATTAACAAGCATGGGGTCATGCGCGTACAAGCGAAATTAGACCCATCTCACTCGACGACGGCAGAAACTCGCTGTCATAACGTAGCAGTGAGGAATCCCGTCAGCAGCAGCGAACGCACTGCATTAGCTGTGTCTCGCATCCCAACGCGAACTAAGCCGCGAATACAAGGCGCGTGGCGGTCTGTGACGGTCGCTGACTTTTCAGATAAAGAGGCCCGGGCGCGCGCGGCTGCCCGCGCCGCGCATAGTAAAACCGGAGCCCCCTCCCCTCCTCCCTACCCAAAAAGCCCTGCCCACGGTTCATGTTGGCCCCGTCGCAGATGGTTGTGAAGAGATAACCCGGAGTAGAGCCTGCCCTTCCCGCCTTCCTACCCTGCCTGGAGCCGTGCACGCGACAGAAGACGTCGCGCGTCCTCCTCGCATTGCTTCCTTCCGCGCGCGAGATTGAGCCGCGATAGCCGGCTCATCCTCGCGCACTTTTACTCGCACATACCGCACACGGCGCGTGGCGAAGATGTTAACGCCCTTGGACTTCATACGGAACCTCGCGACGACGCCAACAATGACGGCAGAACAGCTCTTGGAGTATTACTATAATTGCTATCGGAATAAAAGAACTGTAGACCAAGTAAACCACAAGCGCGAGCGAGAGCTGAAGCGAGCATAGGATAGTACGAAACCAGCGGTACGGCTAACGCCCCATACGAGTACCAATGGAGCGGTGTGGTGTGTCCGCATGACACCAGCTACCGGCGCGTACTTTACTGAAGGGGGCCTCTCTTAGTGGCCACGGGCCTTCGCGGCTCGCCTGGCGCGGTGGAAAGCTGATAAAGATCCGCCCAGGGCGGTGGCTCCCCCGACACAGGAAATCTGAACCGCGAAGCAGCTTCCGCGGCCTGCCGCGCGCTTTCTTTCCGCTAGTGTGGATGGGGCGTTACATTAATAGCATTAAGTATGCCACTTTTAGGCAAGTAGTGGTGGCTACATGAAAGAGAAAATTGCGCATATGACGCTCTCATGGTGCAAATGCACACCTTGTTGATATCTCTACAAGCAGCAATATGCACTCCATGGATTATCATATTGGGATGTTTAACTCTCAAACACGTTGAAAATTTTAAAGAAATCTGACTGCTCATATCCGGAATGATACCCCATACTTCTCTGTTTTGGTGAAGTTTTTTAGGCAGCTTCAGACCGTCACATGAAATTAATAATGGTGTGAGTTATTTTAGCTTGGGAACCATTCCAGTTCATTGCAGGAAATGGCACGAATATGTATGTTCAGTATCGGAACTTTAACAGCAGTAACTCCTCGTGTATAATGGCGACACGGATATCACTGAACTATACTACACAAGAAGCGGAGTACAGGACAAGGTGGTACAATCTGACAGCGGGAGCTGCGTAAGTTGATTTCATTTATCGACATGCGTTTGCCAAAGTAAATATTCGTGTTGTAACAGCTATAAGCAAACTTTAGGATAAGTGAAATAAAACTCATTATAATTATTGCCTATAATATTTGTGGGACTGGAGAAATCCCGCAAACTCTTCGCCAAACAAACAAATTACAGATTTCACCTAAAAACTTACACTAGCTGCATTAAACAGAGGAAAATCCCAAAAGGTCTCAGAATTAAAGTTAGATGTGCCCTTGGTTCTTTACCCTCCAGGCTATTATTAAAGTAGAATGTTGTCCTAGAACATGCATCGCTCTTCCTTATCGACATTCTCGAGGAACACTGCAAAGAACAACTTATGATAATCTCTGATCAACTCGACAGCATAAAGTTAACTGAAACGGAAAGAAGAGAACTTAAAAAATTCGTTCAAACTAAGGAGGAAAAATTACTAGATAAATAGCAGCGCAAAGATATTAGAGCTGCAGATGCACCCAAAGAAACTAATGTAACCCCTCCAGCACGTAGCTCCACCGACAGTCCTACAGGCGAGCATCCAGAGCACTGCAGCAATGTAGTAGACATATCCCAGAATCTAAGCCCCGAAGAAGTTGATCTCCTGAAACGTGGTCTAACGTTTTGTCCGACGAACAACGCAGTAAATGAATACGAACTCCACAAAGATATAACAGAGTTTTCACGCGCATGCGCATCAAGGAGTTGTTTTTCGGTAGACCAGATCTAGGAAAAGAACATAGAGACTCTCTTAGACCACCTAGCACGTGGACACCGGAAACCGAACAGTGCCCAGACCTCGATTTATACTTAAAACTGATATCAAAGGAAATTCTAGTCAACGTGGCATTGCCGGAAACGCAAATATTTGACCCCCGCTCAACACCAAATCCTTAAAGAACTTGCGAAAAGGAATGATATTTTAATAAAACCAGCAGACAAAGGCGGCAGTATCGTAATCTGGCCTATAGAAAAGAACAAGGATAAGGACTCTAAACAACTGAGCAACCACACCCATTACAGAAAACTTGACTCTAACCCAACTTCAGATTACAGCAATATTGTGTTAAGCACAATAGCGGAGCTCCTGTCCAGGGAACTAATCACGCAATCTGAATATCGCTTCATGATGCCCAAGAACAAAACAGCAGGCCGCTTTTACCTTCTTCCTAAAATACATAATGTTCCGGTCGAAGAAATATTTACAGCAAAAATCCCAGGTCGGGGCCTATTGTGTCTAATACCAACACACCTGCTGAGTCACTATCTAAATTCTTAAATCACCACCTGTCAAACATGCCCACCACCCTCCCATACGCTCGTTCAAGATACGCCGCACTTCCTTCAAATTATCGACGGCCCCAACGCCAACCATACCCTTTCCGACCGCGCTATTCTAGTCACTTTGGATGTTTCTGCCCTTTACACCAACATTCCCATGAGTGAAGGGATTGAAGCCGTTTCTAGATCCCTGGCAATCAATCCCCAAGCGCACGCTACTGAAGTTTAATTATCGCTCCTTAGGTTAGTTCTCACGCTCAACTATTTCGAATTCGATTCTATACACTACCTGCAAATTTTCTGCACTAGCATGGGTACGACATTCGCTCCCACGTATGCGAACATTTCCATGGGACAGCTCGAAGCAGACCTGCTGAAATCCTACCCTTTAAAACCCCACACCTATCTTCGTTACATTTACGACATATTTATGATATGGGAACACGGTAGGAGCGCCTTAACCGACTTAATTAGCCATTTAGATCGCTTTCACCCGAGTATTAAAATTACTGCTCACCACTCTCCCAGTCCGATCAACTTCCTGGACACGACGGTTTACATAGAAAGCGGAAAACTGAGAACGACACTTTACCGGAAGCCTACAGATAGCCAGCAGTATTTAGACTACAACAGTCATCACCCGCGACATTGAAAGCACGGAATTTTTGTCGGACAAGCGAAACGTATACGAAATATCTGCAGCGAAGACCACAATTATATCCACCACCTAAATGACCTTAAATCAACGCTAGCAGAAAGGAACTATCACCAAGTTGCTCTCGATAGAGCTTATGATGCCGCGTCAAGATTGGAGAGACAGTCCGAATTGGCGAAGAGACAGCCCACATTAGAATCTGACAGACCGCGGGCCTTTATAACAAAATATTCTAATGCACTCCCAAACATAAACAACATCCTAAGAAAAGACCTCCCAATATTATCAAGTAACGAGCGTCTGCGAAAAGCGTTCCCGGCTGTACCCAGGGTTACCTATCGCCGAAACAAGAACTTTAAAGGCATGTTAGTGCACGCAAAAGTCAGCCAGCAGCATTCCCCCGTAATAAATGCATGTTGTCGCCCTAGGTGCAAAACCTGCAGGCACCTTCAAAGTGACATTAAAATTAAAAGCACCGCAAATAATTATACACATGAAGTCGAATCTAGCTTCACTTGCACAAGTTCGGATGTGATTTATATGCTTGAATGTTCCATCTGTAAGAAACAATATATCGGTGAAACAGGACAATCAATGAACGTCAGATTTAACGGACATCGCGCGGACACAGCTAAAAAGCTTCCCAAAGCCGTCGCCCGACCATTTCAGCCAACCAGGTCATAACTTTGATGAACTTAAACTGTACATCTTACAATCGAATTTCCGTTCTGAACGAGAAAGAAAATACAGCGAATCATACCTTATCCATAAGTTCAAGACATTGCAACCAATAGGCATAAACGTTTCAAAGGGAGCTTTAGAATCTATTCGCTATGCTAAACTTCAAGCTAAAGGCAACAACACTTAGTTGGATTTCTTGGCCTATCTCGCCCCCCCTTTTTTTTCTTTCCCATTCCCCCCCCCCCCCTTTTTGTTCCAGGCGGCGTGTCAGACGCCCTTGACAGACCGGCTAACGCGCGCGTGTTGACAGACCCGGGGGGGGGGGGGGGGGGCGCCCTGACTTTGACCTTGTACAAAGCGTTCCTTTACTCTCAATTCGACACGCTAACACATTTTCCCTCGTTTCCGCGTCCTCCCGCCTCACACACTCTCCCCTTTAGAAGACCCCCACCTATATATACTGTGGCGAGGAAAGCATATGTCGCCTTGAAGAAGACAAGTCCACTTGTCGAAACGTTGGCTCCTGCATTCAAAAAGGGTTTATGTAAGATATTTTCACAGAAGCAGCGAGTGGCAAAACAACAACAAAGATGGTGGGCCAGGGCACTGCTGGGCTTGTTTCTTGTCTGCTATGCAACGTCTTCTACGTCCGCTAGACACGTTGCTCATAATATTTTTGTTATTGTACAGCAGCACATTCCTAGTGACATATACCTAGTTATCCATGATGGCATATAAAAGGTTCGATAAAGACCAGCACAGATTTAGTGGCATATACCCAGTGTTCCAGAAGGACCAGAGAGACTGCAGAACAGATGCATATTTGGTTTATTTGGAACAAAAGCAAAAAAAAGAAACATAGAGCGTACCCTGCCAACCTCCTCTTTTTTGGTCGCCTCCAAATTCTGTCTTCAGTCTTCTCTATATCTTCCAGGCGGCGAGAGTCAACCGAAGCAGCCTTCGAGCGAGCGCAACAGCGGTATCGGTGTCGTGAACAATACTCATTTAGTTGTACGAAGTAAGCATGCTCTTACGAAGCCATTCTTGCCTGTAAAATTTTTGGGTACAGCACTTCCACTGCATTCTTTTACGTGCTTCTCCAAGCAGGAGCACATCACCTTCTATATTTGCGCTACTAGCTTTCTTGTACTAGAACATTTGAGTTCCTTTAGATACTCTTGTTGCCATCTTGTCTACCATGTTATCATTCCCTGTTTTTTTTCTCGAGTAAGTAAGCAAACTGTTCGTTCCGCTGTAATGCGTGGTTCATGGGAAAAAGCCGACAAGTTTCCAGTGGGCTAGCGAAGTTTATTGCTAGTTCGTTGGTGCGTGCCTTGTCGAGATAAGCAGGCGGGCAGATTGTGGCGCATGCCTTTTAATCGTTTTGTGCGTCTGCTCATTATCGACCTGACGGCAAACTGCGGCGCTAGACCAGTCACTCCATCCCTTCCCTTTTATATTGGCTAATTTAACAAGCAACACTCCTGCTTGATATATGCCCGGTGGTCGACGGTCTCAAGATTGGTAGCTTCTTGTTTACGCTGTCTGGATTTCCTGCGAAGCGGCAGGACCACTGGCGGTAGGAGCGGAGGAGGTCACTGGGTCGGCGTCTGGTTGAAACGCCAGGAACTCATATCCTTCCTGCTCATGTCTCGCGGTCTCGATCCGTAATCCGCGCGAGCAGCTGGTCCTTCAGACGCCGCCAGGTGAAATTGTCTGTGGGTGAGGGAGGAGAAACGGTAAAAGACACAGGGCCTGACTGCAGCGAAACACTAGGAAACCAATCTGGTCTTCCGCGATAATTGCGAGTCATCACTCGATCACCGACTGTTACATAACGATCGCGAGGAGGGCGAGCCACGGCTTGCTTGAGCCGATTATACGCAACCCTTCCTCCCACCGCTGGCTTGAGAACGAGTCGATTTCGCAGCAGACGGGCTATGAACATGTTTGCTAGTGACTCATTTGTTGTCGCATGGGGCACATCGTGATGGGTAAGCAGAAACGCTTGAATGCTCAGATGTAATGTGTCCGCTC
This sequence comes from Dermacentor variabilis, assembly GCF_050947875.1. Taxonomy (NCBI): domain Eukaryota; kingdom Metazoa; phylum Arthropoda; class Arachnida; order Ixodida; family Ixodidae; genus Dermacentor; species Dermacentor variabilis. The sequence goes on from NC_134569.1 coordinate 175,795,662, forward strand.
CGCTAGATTTAAGAGCGTTTTTAAGTGTGTATCAAACGCTTTGAAAGCCAGTTTGGGCTGGGATGATTCCGTGCTGTAGGCACATGATGACAGCCCCATTCTTTCACAAAAAGCTTGAACTCTTCGGAAGTGAGCTGACGGCCGTTTATCAGTGACAATGGGTTCTGAAAGATCAAACTGCGCACACAGCTCTCAATCTGTCCACTGTAGCATCCGCCGTAGTCGAGTACACAACACTTCAGGCCACTTGGAGTGCGCGTCTACGACTACAAAACATATCGTGGAAGAAAGGGGCCAGCAAAATCCGTATGTACGCACTGCCACGGTGCTGTTCGCCAAGACCAAGGATGCACGGGCGCTTTGCATGACTGGCAACGTTGTTGACAACTTACTGATGCCTTGACACGATGCTCAAAGATCCGCCTCGATGGACTACCACCACACGTAGCTGCGTGCCAGCTGCTTGCTGCGCACGATTCCTGTGTGCCCTTAGTGGAATATGTCCAGCAGCAAGTTTCACAACTTTGCCGCCACGATCACTCGCATCCTGAACTTCAAGGAGCCTTGGTGAATTGCGACCTCGCTGTGTCTCAGAAATAAAAGGTTTCGAATCTTTCAGTCACAGATGGCGGCCACGGCACGCCACGCTTACGGAATCTATCACTTTACAAAGCCAGGGGTACGAAGCTGCTGTTCGGGCAATATCCCGACTTGAAACTGGCATTGATTGCAACCGCAATGAATAAAAAGTTTCCTTTCTTTCTTGTTCCCTCTTTCTCATTTGATAGCGGGAGTCGCGAACAGAAATCGACTTCAGCGTTCTCGCTTAGTCTGAAGATAACCGAATACCGGTAATCTGACAATGCGGCAGCCCAGCGCTGCAAACGGGCTGCTGCGATGAGCGAAGTACCGGTTGTCGCGCCCTAGATTGTTCGAAGCGGTTTATTTTCGGTGACTAATGTGAACTAACGACCGTAAACGTAGAGGTGAAATTAAACCACACGTTATTGTAAGGGCCTCTTTCTCAAGCCATTTCTTTTCTGCTTCGGTCAGCGTACGCGATGCGAAAACTACTGGCTTTGTGCTGCCATTACCCAAAACAGAAGGACCACACCTAATCCACAGTACGAAGTGTCGCATGATCACTACAACGGTTGCATGAGTCGTAGCATGCGAAGTCGGCGTAGAGGCTAGCAAGCTCATGGTGAACGCTTCCTGGCAACACTCATCCCAGCCCCACGCGGCGTTTTTACGTAGAAACCCAAAAAATGGTTGCGCCACCGTAACTACGTTAGCAAACAACTTGCCGTACAAATCGACGACTCCCAAGAACGACTGCAGCTGGTGCCCGTCTTTACGGGCTGGAGCCCTGAGGAGGGCATCAACCTTCTTGGTCGTTGCCGAGATGCCTTGTGCGCCGGTTGGTCCGAGGTAGCGAAGTTCCTGTTGCAAAAACGAAGACTTCTCTTCCTTGACGGGGACGCCTCTTTGAAGAAGGTGTTTTAACAGAGCTTCCAGATTGATGAAATGCTCTTTGTTATTTTTACCAGTCACCAGAATGTCATCTAGGTTGCAGCAAACCTCGTGTAAGCCCTTCAGCATGGTATAAATTATTATTTGGAGAATCCCAGGCGCGGACAAAATTCCAAACACGAGTCGATTCACAGCATGGAATCCTTTCTGCCTATTCAACGTGAGGCATTGTTTTGACGACTCCGACGTGACCACTTGGCGATAGGCCCGGTTCAGGTCAATCTTTACGAAATGCCCACCTCCCAACAAGGCTGTGAAAATGTCGTCCGCCTTCGATAAATGATAGCGGTCGGCATCAAGGCACAGGTTAAGTGTCCTCTTGTAGTCGCTCCAAATCCGTATGCTACGATCTTGGTTGATTACGGGTACCTCCGGCGTAACGTGTTCCGGTGTCGTAACCGGCAATGTAGTTCCCAGTTTTCCCATTTTAGCCAATTCAGCGTCGAAAACTTTTTGCAATGCGAACGCAATCCTTGCTTTTAGGAATTACGACTTCATGTCAGGTTTGAGAAAAAGTTCGGCGCGCTCTTACGTTATCTAATTTTAGCTCTGCCTAACTAGATTTACAAAAGGGGTTGATACTTCGCCAGCAATCCGTCAAGCCTCTTTTTAATGCCCACATGGGTAGTGCCTGACCTTGTAATGTTCACGTTCCTGATTGCTGCCCAATCCAGCCGGACGGCGTGGAGCAACTCCCAGCCCAGTAGAAGTGGCACCTTGTGCTCCACGATGTAGATCAGAAGAATTGCAAAATAGTCATCGTGCTGCACATTGACCTAAGAGACCTCGGGGTTCATGCCAGTGCTCCTGTGTAGGAATTAAATTTAACCGTAGTAAGCTCCAGTACAGCCGAAGAAAACTGTCGACGGAGCTGCGTCGTTGACATGAGGGAAACAGCCCGTCAAGTGTCTAGCTCCATGTTCACCAAGTCACCGTTGATAGTCACCTCTACAGTGTCAGGGTCGAGCTGAGCTGGCGACACGCCGTTTAGACTGAGGGTCAAAGGTTGGGCAGGCTCAAAAGTCTTGGGCAGGCTGTCTGAATATGGCCTCGTTTTGCAATTGAAACAGGTTGCGCCCAAGTGGGGGCAGGCTGCACTCCTGTTTTGGTGAACCACAGCCAAAACAGTTTTGCATGTTTTCTGCAACTCAGCTTGCACCTTCTGCACATCGTCAACAGCGGCGCCACTGCCGCTTGCCTCATAAGCACTTTTCCATTGCAAGAGCCCGCTCCACCGCTCTCTGGAACGTAATGTTGCCATCTTCCATGAAAAGTGCTGCCGGAATGTCTTCTCTTAGGAGGCCGGACACGAAGCGGTTCCGAAGTATCTCGTCAAGGGCGCTTTCCAACTCGCACGTTCGCGACATTTCACGAATTCCGGCAACATAACTAGAGAAGGACTTGTCCTGCCGCGGAGACCTCCGGTGAAACTTGGCCCGCTCTCCAATGACGGATGGCTTCGTGGACAAGTGGTCGCTCAAAAATTTCTTCAGGACTTCGAAAGTCTTTGTAGAAGGCAGTTCTGAAGCGCTTAATGATTCAACAACTTGTAGGTATTGGGACCGATAATGCTCAAGAAGGCGTGTACCTCGTCGCTTGCGGGTACTCGGTTGAAAATAAGGAACGACGTAGGCTGCTACTCGCAGAAGCCCAACCATCGAAGTGTTTCAGCTGGTCCAGTCGCCCGGCAAAGTGCGTTTATTGCTACGAGTTAGTTGGGTCGTGGCTGGTCGAGATGAGCAGGCGGGCAGGTTGCGGCGCATGCCTTTTATTCGTTTCACGCACCTGCACATTGTCGACCTGGTGACAAACTCCGGCGCTAGGCCATACACCACACGATCAGTTTGCTGTCTTCGTGTTTGTTAAATAATTGCTTGCCTCCTGTAACGTCCGCAGCTACTATAGTCTGTGGCTTGCAGGATTGTCATACACGTAAGAAGTCAGTCGTTAATCACTCCTTCTGCCTTAGGAACCACAGTTCGTAGTTCATATATGAGTCTAGCTCCTGTAGCTTTCCTCATTGACGTCTTAAACCTTCTGGAGAGTATTTCATAAGATCCTCCCCACCATGGAGCTAAGCAGGCCAAAAACTTCCTTTAGTCTTCCATGTTGCTGGTGTATTCTTGCACCTGTCCGTCTTCGATCCTTAGGATTTTGCTTATCTTTTCCGACTTCTGAAATGCTCTTGCGTTGTGATTATAAATTGTCTCGTCTGGCTACGAATATTCGGAAGGCGTGTATGAATGCCTCAGTGACACGCGGTTGAGTAATTGAGGTGTACAGCTCTTGTACATATTGTACAACACAATAAATATATCTACTTAAAACTTCGTATCATAATAAGGCAACAAAGACACTAAGGAGAACATAGGCAAAATTACTCGTATTTGCTAATTAAATTAAAGGAAGAACATCATACATAAAACAGAAAACTTCGTAGCTTTGCTCTCCTTCTCTGCTTGAGCATTCAGTGGTCCAGCGAAGTGTATACTAGGGACGTGAAATGGCCTTGTCTTTGCGGGAATGGTGCCACTTCTCGTGCCATTGGTTGGGAATCAATTCCTCTGCATGTGACAAACTTCTTTATAATGTATGTCACTAACTGTCGGCCACGCAACTTGAAAAAGTTGTCCTTAGATGCGTCAATGTTAAGGAAACTCCGCTGTGCACGGTTTTTTGATGCACATGAAGCACTACAGTTCTGACAAGCGACTCTCTCTTGGCAATACTTAGGATGCTTCGCGTCATAGCTGAAATCTGTGTATTCAAGCTTCCCTGAAATTTTGGGATGCCTTCGTCGTCTCTGAAGATGTCCGTGCCGTACAGGTTCGTTTTGTCATTTACTTTTGTTACTTGGTTTCCCAACGTCTTCCGCTCTTGATTTATTATCCCAAACACTGCCACGTCCAATTCTTATTTTGTTAGCCAACCTGTTCTTGCTTCTCTTATGAGATTTCCGCCGTAATGGATCACACACGCTGCAACTCGTAGTGCCGTTCTGTACGATCTGAAACTGTTAAGGTCTATTCTCTTTTCCTGACTCGTCGTGGCAGCCGTGCTTGCCGTAATGTCTTCTTTGCCTTTATCGTGCGAATATAATTTCATTTCATAATCAGCCCTTTATTTTTTCGCTCCCGATCGACGCGGGGCCCTTCCACAATATAACACAGCTCAGCTATGCTTCATCTTAATTCCCCTTGTCGTGAAATCTGCAGGAATTTCCGCATTTTTAACATAACCGTAGCCCTTGATTTCTACTGTGTGATTGCAAAGAAGTAGTTCTTTCGACTTGGTTGACCTGAATTGACGGTGCTAACGTTCCCGATGAAATTTTCAGTTATGTAACTAGCCAACCTGACGTATATTGTGACAGCCAACGAGTGGAGTCTTTCCAGTGTATCTTCTTTGATTGGAGAACTCTACATTTCGCGTTGAGTAAAGGGACTTTTCTACGTCCATATGAGTATTCTGTTATTATGTCCAATGCTGCTCCGTACGCCATTGGACTTGCGTCTGAGAAAACATCTATAGTTGATGCTTTCACTTGCCTGTAGTAGTCTTGCCTGTAGTGAAATTCTACATGTTCTAAAGCTCTTCCGGCCCTTCTTTCCATACTAATCTGTGCTGACATGGTAGTGGGTCGTCCCATCGTAGTTTTTTTCATTCCAATCTTCTGTAGCAATAACTTGGCTCTCACCGAAAATAGTGTCAAAAAACCTAAAGAGTCGTATGATCTCACTGCAGCTTGCAGAACCTGCCGTTTCGAAAGTTGTCTCATATCAAGGAACTATCGCCCTGTAGTGCCTGAAAAACTCAGAACGCCTTTTACGAATTTCTGTTTCAGTCCCAACAACTTGATTTGTTTCTACTTTCTGATTCTTCGACATAAATCTTCCCCTTCATCAAGTCGCTTTCCTAGATTGGAATTGTTCGAAGTCCGTTTTCTAAATTTAATCCCTGCTTTCACAAAAATAGCTCTTGCTTCTTTGCTCAATTTAACAGCTTGCGAACATTCGTCTGCTCCGAACATGATGGCGTCGACACAGCTTCCTTATCACAATTGCACAACAACTAGAGTTTAGTGCTCTTCAATGTCATCCAAATGCCTATGAATTGTGACTGCGAGAAGAAAACTGCTTGGTGTGGTGCGGAAAGTTACCCTCGTCATCCACCATGTCTTTATCTCAGGGTGTGGAGTAGCTTCGGTAGGTACTTCTTCCAGCCACAGAAAGCGCAGTGCGTCTCTGTCATGTTAGAACAAATTATGCGGTTTTACGTGCCAAAACTACTTTCTCATTATCAGGGACGCCGTATTGGAAGACTCCGGAAATTTCGAGCACTCTGAGATCTTTAAGCTGCACTTAAACTTACGCGCACGGGTGTTTTCGCATTTCGCCCCCATTGAAATGCGGTCGCCGTGCCGGGATTCAATTCCAAGACCTCGTGCTCAGCAGCGCGACACCATAGCCACTGAGAAACCACGGCGGGTTCAGCCATGTTCGTGCATCGCTATCACCAAGAATGCTTTTTCGACGTCCACCGACATCGCAATCCTCTGCTGTCGAAAGTTGATCGGCGACTTGTGATTTCAGAATTCAGGTGGCTTCATTATTCAAGTTGTCATTGAGGGATGTTTCTTATCTATGGCTTGACGATGCGTCAAGCGATATGTATCTTTTTCGTGGCTCTTCTCTTGATCACTGCCTGGTGCTGCATATGACAGACAACTTTATTCTCTATGTCTGATTCTGCAGTTTCTTCGACGTTTGCTGTTACTTCTTTCTAGAAATACTTACGGATAGACTTGTCGTAGTCTTCCATGTTTCCGTTTTGCTAATTTCTTAGTCACCTGCATAATCCTCTTCTCTGCAGTTGGCTTGTTACCCAGTGTTACGTTATCCTTCCATGGTAGCCACACTTTACACTTTGATGCCTTAAACACCATAGCTCCTTTGCCATATTGTAGCACATGGCCTTCACTTGGTTTTGTTATCAGTTTCTCAGTGATTCTAATGCTTTCCAAATCTCAGAACTTCTGCAGTTCATCGGTGTTTGTGTTGAGAGATGGCATCGACCTTGAGGATCACAACCATCGAGGATTTCAGTAGTGTAGAACGAATATCTATAGGGGTTTGAACAGTCTATCCCAAAATACTTTCTATTCCCTATTGCAAAACCCAGTGCCACTGGGACCCAGTGGGCCAGATTATGGGCCCAGTGCAGCGAGCTGAATACTGGGGCGCTGGGAAGGCGCAGCGTGCTGGGAGGCTCCGGCTACTCGCGAGAAAAACAGCTCTAGTGCGTTAAACATGCGGTGCCTGGACGCTGTATATATTCTTTTGAATACAGAAATCAACAAAGAACCTTTCAGTGCAATAAAAAAACGTAAAAATAAAGCTGCTCCGACGAGGATTCGATCGTCCGACCTAGAGATCCCACGCCCGACACTCTACCGCTACGACACGCCAGCAGACGAAAAATACGGATAATTTGCCATGTCAAAGCCGAGAAGCAGTTTGTTTCGCAGAGCCACGTCTCGTACAGGTATGGCTGATGCGCTATTGCCCAGCAACTAAACCTCACGCCTTTACCAGAAAGAAGAAGTTGCTGTCAGTATTCAGCAGTATGCTTGGAAGTGCTACAACATCGATTTTCACTTGCGATTGCTTTATTAACTTCGAAAAAAAGTCCTGAACCACTGACCCGGGACGTTGTATGCGCTGTTACTGCCGATTTCGAAAGCTGTTTCTTGTTCTTCACGCGAATGATATGCAACTTTTCCTTAGTTCAGTGATTCCTTTCAGTCAACACGCCTGTCTAGCCATATATCTTCGTCAGAGAAGCGCAGGCTAGTGCTGGGAGCCTTCGGCGATAGCACATATACCTGTGTTTATGACGCGTCACTTCAGCGGTCATCGCTTCTTGTGCTGGCACTAGAGACATAAAAAGACTGCTTATTTAAGAACACCGATGCGAAAGCTGAAATATAGAGGGATTTATCCTTGTTAGATTTCTTGATTCCTGAGCCTAGACGTGCCGATAGCGTGAGGACGGACTCGGCGGATACGCTAAGTCTAAGCTTCGGTGGGGACCGATCTCGGCGCGGGTAGCTGGCGAAAGCTAAAATGCGTGTGTTTGAGCCTTAGAACTTTTTTTAGTACAAAAGGGAGAGTGGAAGCGCACGAGTCACCTCAGCTTTGTTATCGGTGCGATAATATCAGTGAGCGATAGGCTTCGAACTCGGCGTCCGTTCGCACGCGTCTGAACGACTTCTGCATTTCATGTCCACTCCACAACACTGCGACAACGGCGACAACTCCCAGTCATACGTTACGTATGAACTACTAAATAATGCGGCGTCCTCTGCGTTTACATGGTCTCATTGAAGAATTTAGCTATCCGCCCAGTCAAAAGGGAAAATGAAAAAATAAAACCGAAAGTGATTTTCAGTTTCAAATGTGCATGAGTAAACAGGGCAGCTCACGCACCTTTATTCCAAGCTGCGACACGAAATAGGGTTTTATAACCCCAAGATATAGCGTTATTTAGAACAAGAGACTAGTATCAAGGGATAAAATCGTATAAAGCATTTAATATTCAGCAGCGCTCGTCCTTGCGTGCTGGAACCAGCGCGGCACAAACCCAACGAGCGCAGTTTCCAGTGCGAACCAGCGAACTGCAGCGAGAACCAGCGCCTGTACAGCACAAACCAGTGCGCCCCAGCGTCATGGCAGTGGAACCAGCGTCCCTTCCAGTGTGACCCAGCTCTTATCCAGCGTCCTCACTGGTGTCCCAGTGACTCCCAGCGAGTGCCAGCGGAACAGTGCGACCAAGCGCCAGAAAGCACGCTGGTTTCACAATGGAAGACGCTGGTTTTTGCAGTAGGGTTGCCGTTAGTATTGGTTGAATCTTGCGAATTCTACCAGTGACTTGTGTCCAGTAATAATCGACTCCAATAATCATTGATGCCTCGAGAGTTACGTTGCTTCTTTCACCTTCGTAATGTCATCAACCAAAGAAGACATAGATATCTTACACTTTCTTGTATTACCAACGGTGGCGATGGGAGGACCTCGCAGGATATTACTTTGATCTCGAGCGCCTCCATAGTGCTTCGTTCCGATGTAGGGCGCTCTATTAGTTTCAATCGGACGACTTCCATGTCAAGTTCAGCGCCCCGCCTCCAAACGATCCAACGCTGTTTCTTTCAGATCTTTTCACTCTGCAGCCAAAATTTCTCGGTAATTTCTGAACCATGTAAAAAGCGCCGTTTCATGTAATTTAGACGTACAGCAGTCTCTCTTGGAAATTTTATTCTTCGAATGCGAGTGGCCACTTGAGAAAACGCTCGCTAAATTGGACGTCTTTCATGCAGAAACTGAAAAATATATCCGACATTACCAGTTGCCGGAAGTGACATACTTCGAAGATTCTGGAGCACAAGAGCGCTTGTCGTCTGCTTCCGTTGCATGCATATCGTTCCCATGTCCGAGTGAACAGGTCCTGCACGTTTATTATCCACAGAGTTAGTATACTTTGCAAGCTGCTTGGTGGACTGTGCCAATGCCGTTACGCGCCCGTGATGTTCTTCTGATGTGAAGTAAACACAAGTCAACCTGTTTTTCTCTATATGGTTGTGTCTGTTCAACAAGCAGAGACTCGATGCGTTCTGCCTGCACTCCTATACTCATTGGGATGCACTCATCGGTATGGCCAAGCTAACGGCGCAGACATAGTGCAGCTTAACGCGGACGCTATACGCGCGTGACGCGCGTGGCACACCTTTGCTCTACGTTGACGAAAAATGGACGCTCTGCAGTCTACAGTGGCTGACGCGGGAATGGAAAATGACCAATCCCACGCCGGAGACGCTCACGCGTTCACACTGAGACATTCGGCATCTGAAGCGGTGCGGAGCCCAGTTCAGCGGTGGTGAGATCCGCCGGTAAGACGTTGCCACCCCGATCGCTCCCTGACTGATTTTTGCGGCAGCTGCCGCTGCATTCCCTCAACGCAGATCAATCGGAGCGCGACTCAGATGTTTGAAAGATGACGGCCAAGCCTGATGCGCTCGTCATATCGGAGTCATTGAATGCGTCGCGACATCTGACATGCTCATCGAATTGGTGCGTCAAACCACTGTCCTTTTCGACAATTACCACTTGAAGCACAAGGACAGAGTGACCTGACAAGCTGCCGTGACCAAGCTTCTCGTGCTCTTACAAAGCAGGACGAACCCACCAACGCCGCTGGCGTCGTGTTTCTTCTGGGCATCAGGCATCGCCAGCAATGGGCTTGCGAGCAAGTCTAGAAGTACTGCCTCTTCTTGCTCAGGGTTTATTGTCGTTGCAAGCAGTGATGAAGAGGAAGAAAATAAAAATACGCGAACTCTACGCGAGCGGTGATAATCGTAATCTAATCGATCACAGCATAATCGTTGGTGCTCACGTGCCTTCCAGATAGTACTGAACAATTTACTTCGCACCTAAAATCAGATTACACAAGGTTCGATAACAATAGACAGCGGATAGAACCATCCATACCATTCGACAAACTTCAAACTCCTCTCTGTTCAAATATTCATAATAAAGGTGTTTAACTCTCTGCCTCTCCGGTACATGCAGCTGCGTCCTGCTCTGAGCGATAACGTATATCATATGTTAACCGGTGAATCGCTTTCACCGGAGAAAGATAAGCAAGTAAACATATATATATATATATATATATATATATATATATATATATATATATATATACATGCATGTTTGCACCTAACGTTTCTCCCCTTATCTAAGTCAATGGGTAGTCCGTCGTCGGATCGTTAGCGCATGGGGCTGCTGTGTCGCGGCAACAGCCTGCGAAACTAGCCATCAGGCCAACATGAGCCACTGAGTAAATGCCAGCGTTCACACAAGTGCCGCTTTCAATGAGTATATTTCACGTTGACATCTGTCAATGCACGGGACTGTGTAAGCACCGCTATTCGGAGACACTCTGGCGCCGACTTGGAACAGTGGGTATGCGTCACTAGATCTGTGCTGATTATCAGTGGATCTATTTGATGCCAACATGGCTCACCGGGTATGTGCTATGAGGCGTGTGCCATTCATTCTTCAGTGAATGTCTTTGACATCAACATGGGCAACTAGGTATGAGCCACTGGAAATTTGCCTATGTAAAATGACTAAGAACTGCCCTAAAATTTTCCCATGCGTAGCTGAATGTAATCGATGTTTCAAGGCTTCGTGAAGGACAGCAAGCCGACGCATTGAGAGCTGCGCGACAAATGCGCAAGGTATACCTCTCTGGCTTAGGCGATCCGGCGTGGCGCTGCTTGAAAGTATTGTTGTCGCGTGCTACGGAACTATCTCGAGATGTTTTCGATGGTACTTTGTGAAATTTACGCCATGTCCGTTCATATAAGATCGTCAGGGAAGCCTTTCGGTGTATCGGTAACTAGAGTAGGCGAAAATACCTCTTGGGGGCGCAAAAATGTGACGCGCTTTATCAGTCGCGGTGTGTGTATGTATTGCGAACTATTTTGCTTATATCGGTTTTAGTTCAACAAAGAAAACTGGTGTCTCTGTATTTGCAGCATGAATTGGTAAATCTGCTCACTATCTGATCACTTGGAGTAGGGAGTAAAACATAAAGCATAAGAGCGCATGCTCGTGAACGGCCAACCTAAGGCAACCACGAAACATCAAACCACGAAACCATGAAACACCACGAAATATCAAATATTTGTTATGCACCAGCATTGTTCTCGCGCATTTCAAGTCTAGTGTCTACGCTAGACCTTCCCGCATGAGGCCGATGGCGCTGCTCAACACAGCGATCACTGCGGTTGGCGAACCAGCAATATACAGATGTAAGCTGTGCACTACATCGGCATTGCCTTTTTAGCCTGTATACAGCCATGATATATGAGAGGGATCAGATAAAAACAATGCGATGCCTATTTTTGAGGAAAAGATTTCCGTAATACGTGTGAGTGCGTCGTAGAGAAAGGAACGAACACAACGCAAAAAGAAAATCGGTTATCATCCTCTTTCTCGAATAAGCAAGAGAAAGCGAGTTAGCGCCGCAATGCGAACTATATAGAACAAATATATCTATATAGTGCTATATAGAACAAATATATATGTAATCCAGCACCTACCACTGTTTAGGAAGCTCGCGCAGTTCGTAAACAGTCCCTTTGCTGGACAAGCTTAATTCCGACTCTAAGGTATGCTGCTATTACTTGTTATTCAGGGGTAAAAACCTCATCCATCGGAGCAAGTAGTCACGCAATGTAAACAGCAGGGAACAGTTCGAACGCATGTCAAAGTATAACATCACAGCTCCTATCGTAGCACAACGGTACCCACGCTGTTGCGACTATGGCGTATGTTTAATGGTTCCTAAACCGCAGCTTAGAAATAGAGGATAATACTGCAATAAGGTCACATCAGCGATTGGAACATTCATAAATACACAATTGATCTCCGAGGCTGTTTGTAGGCTAAAATACGCGCGAACACATCGCGCTGCGTGTTCCGTCCGCTCAACGCCAGCAGCAATTCCGGCCATGACGTCTTAAACCACTTCAGCATGTCTCACAGAACCGTTTACCACGTAGAAGACGCAGGTCATACTAAAGAGACCGCACGACCGCGAAAACAAACGCCAGAACCTACCGCCGAGCATATACCTGCCATGCAAAAGACCGCTTTCACCCAAGCCAGTATGGCGCTGCTCATAGGCGGCACCACTGCGTTCCACAATATGGCGGCGCCTACAAAAAAAAGAAACGGTCTATATGCCAGTTTCAGTGAACGCTTTCTAGCCAACACATTAGCGAGCTGTGCCGTCAATGCAGTGGGTCGGGGGCGGCGCTCCAAAGACCCTCTCACCGACATGGGTCATTGAGTATATGCCACTGAGTGTGCAGCAAGCGAGGGGAGCAATTCCCATCGTTCGTAGGCACTGGCACACCGCGCCTCTCAGCCTAGGTGGCCAAGCTCGGACTGCTCAGCCTGTCCTTAGATGGCGCAGCATGTCCAGGAAGAAGCGCTAGAGAGTATCCCGGCTACCGCGTGGAGTCGTTTCTCCGGATTCGCTGGTGCGTCATGCATTTCAGACGCCATGCGCTGACTGTGTGGCGGCGGTGCTAGGTCGCACCGAGTGTTGTTAGGGGAGCGGAAAAGGGAATCCCGCTACAGTACACTTCATGCCTCACTCGTTTCGTTTCGAGATGTTGTGTCGCTATATAGAGACAATACTAAACGCTTTATCGCCCTCAGTCTTCGAGACATGGGTTCCGCCACTTTTTCGGAACAAAAAGCACTTGGCAGCTCGGTTGGTGTTGGCATGTTAAGAGCGTAACCCTCTGGTATATGAGACGCAAACGCTTAGTGACGAAGTGGTGAAATTTGAATGGCGCCATATAGCGGCTTATACTAAAGCAACACGTCAAGGCAGATGTATTCAAGGCAAGACTCACCGTGTCAGTGTCTGCTGTGACTGGCTGTGGCATTCAGTTTCAAAGTTCGCGGCATGTTTTGTCACGTGGTCTTTGCGTTTGATATGATAGCAGGGCCGCGTATCTTGTGCTACCGGTGCGCTTGGCTTCGATTGTGCGTAAGCGTCAAAAACCGACGACGAAGTTCTAAAATTAACATTAGTTGGCAGTGTTTCGACAAAATTGGGATGCATTGATAGGTGACAGCGTCTAAGTTTGCTACTTAAACTGCTCGGAAATTATAATTTATTCCAGATTTAAACCATAAACCAGATTTATTCCGATACTTTCCAGAGGATGTACTCAATATGGTTTTCCACTTTCTTACACCACTTTTTGCGTTAAGCTGATAAAAAAGTTCGAGTTATTTAGTGCATATAGGTTGTTTTGCTATATTTGGAAATATCCGCTCGTGTTATTGTGCGGGGATACGTGTATATTTACGTTCATACGGTTTAGAGATAATATTGACACATGTACTTAACTTTAATGGGCGACCACGTTTCCGCGCCTAACAAATGTTATCGCACAGCGCAAGACGCACCTGCATGTAAAAGAAGTTTCTGGAATGTTATCGATGGTTCCGTCCACTGTCTTTCACGGCAACTTGTGTAATCTGATTGCATCTATGCGCGAAGCGAATACTGTAGAACTTTGTGGAAGACACGCGGGTCCCAGCGGTTAATCTGGAACATTCGACGACCGTTCTATAAAAGCCGACGCACTTGACACGCTGATCAGATTTTCGACGATCGCCGACCATGTTCGCCGCTATCGTTGTGCTATAAGTGTAGCCTGTTTTGTGGGCACAGGTTCGCCCAATAAAAGTTAGTTTTGTCTTTGACAGTATTTGTTACTGTGTTCTTCAACGTCAACACCACGTGACAATATACGCTATCGCATTACTTATTTAGGCAGACAATTTTCGCTAGTTTACCGCCTGGATCAAGCATACGTATTTATTCTGTATTTTTTTGCTTTCAGACGCGAAATTAAATCGTTATACAAAACATACAACCAAACACTAACAGCAACACAGGGCTATCCATGGGGTGGTAAGCATCTTGTTCCTTCATATTACCTTGTATTAGATACATGTATTAAGTTAAGAAGTTCTTGTTCTATCCCTGTGAGCAATCTGTAACACACACCTCAAATCGTTATGTTCAAATAGCATGCAATACAGCATAAATTTCAGGACTATGAGGACTTTCGTGGAAGTTCAAATTAAGTGCGAGGTAGTAACACATGACGCCAATAAAGAGAATGTCCGTGTCGTTTAAACTGTGCTATAAATGTACAATTTTTGTAGGCGTTTCTATAAGCGGTTCTTGTGTATAATCTCACTAGTCCACGGAGCAAGACATTTAGGAGGTGAAACTCTCGTCAGCACGAGCGAGCGCGGGTGACCACATAAGGTCACAATTGTTGTATGCGCCGACGGGGCCGTATACAGTGGCGGCTCCATGCGGCGCGTCCTAGAAGCCGCAGCCCCCCCCCCCCAAAAAAAAAAAAATGCAGCGCCCGGGCAGGCGGCTCCAGCGCGCTGTCAACGGCGGTTATTTCTTTCCAGGCCGCCAGGCGCCGCCAGCACGATAACGGCTCCGCGGGCATGTTACTTATTCTGGTCGCCGCAAACAGCGGAGTTTCCACTCCTAAAAATTTCTTGCTCCGGGCACTAGTCCAAAGTGCATCGGTGCTTGCATGATTATTGTAAGGATGACAATCCATTTTTCTGCATATCTTAGCGTTGCTTTTCCTTTCCTCTTTCCTCCCCTCCTTCCTATCTTCCATTTCTGTGTTGCTGTCACATCCTTTCTGAAGAGTAGGCAGGCGTTTTGCCCCTTCCGGTGGCAGTTGCCAGCCTGCTCCTCGCTTTCCTTTTCCTGGTAATTGTATGTGTTCAAAACAAATAATAATAATAATAAATAAACTATAGCCTGGAATTTTACGCACCAGAACCAAGATATTGTTACGCGAACGAAGGATTGAGAGAGGGAACTATTTACAAAGTATATTTACAACGGGTAACTGCAGCGCTGGCAAGTTCGACCGACAGCTCGAGATCCAGAGAGCGTACGTCGTCATCGCCGGTGCGCCCGCGTGCAACGGCCACAAGAAACACGCAAAATACGTGTATCATTGCCCCCGGCGGCTGTAGCGCCGTCTCGGTGCGTCTAAATATCAGTGATAACAGGAGAATAATATGGTATGAGACGTGCAACATGCACAAGGTCAGAGGAACTTGGGGCAGATGAGGCACTGTTACCGACTGGGGCGTTTTCGTACGCAAGTGGAGTCACGGTACGCAGCACTCTATATGGGTCTGCGTGCCGAAACAGGAGTTTTTCTGACAGAACAACGTGACTAGTCGGGGATCATAGGAGTACCAGAGATTCAGGCGAAAAGTGGACCTCTCTGTGTTGGCGATCGTACAAACACCATTGCTTCTCTTGCGAGGTAAGGAGGTGAGTGCGAGCAATTTCGCGTGCTTGGGCTGCCATGGTGATGGAGTCAAGTGCACACTCGCTGGTCTCTGCTGCGGCGGTTGGAAGGGGTGCGTCAAGTGGCAAGTAGGTTCTCGGCCGAGCAGAAAGAATGGGGAATAAGGGGCAGTGTCGTGACGCGAATAATTATATGCAAAAGTTACATAGGGTAGAACAAGGTCACACTCAGCGTGGTCGAACGATACACTCTTTGCAAGCATGTCTGATAGGGTGCGATTCAGACGCTCTGTGAGACCATTAGTCTGGGGATGGTAAGGTGTAGTCAGCCTGTGCTTGGCTGAGCAGGACTGCAGGATGTCGGCGATGACTGGAGAAAGAAATGGCCGACCATGGTCTGTGAGCAGTTGGTGTGGAGCACCATGCTGCAGAATGACGTCGCGTTAAAGAAAATCGGCGACATCTGTGGCGTAGCTTCTCGGAAGCGCTTTGGTGATGGTGAAACGCGTGGCCTAATCTGTCGCCACAGCGACCCACTTGTTCCCAGACGTGGATAAAGGGAAAGGGTCAAGTAAGTCCAAGCCAACGCAAAAGAACGGCTCCGGAGTAATGTCGAGCGGTTGAAGGCATCCGGCAGGGAGCGTCGATGGCGTTTTTCGGCGCTGCCATTTTTCACACGCCGCAACGTATTTCCGGATGGAGCACGCCAGGCCTGGTCAAAATAAACGTCGGCGAATACGGTCGTAGGTGTGGGAGACGCCAAGGTGACCTGCCGTTGGTAAATAGTGAAGTTCATGGAGAACAGCTGACCGGAGGTGTTTAGGCATGACGAGGAGTAGGGCAGGACCGTCGGGGCGTGCATTGTGGTGGTATAATACACCATACCAGAGGGACGATTCAGAAGGCTAAGATTCCGAGTCATCAATGATGGCGCACAAAGTAGCATCACGCGTTGATCGTCGGCAACGTGTAGCAGCTGAGAAACGGAGAAAACGCAAGCGTCGGTATCGGGATCAGGGTCGGCGGGTGGTTCATCCACTGGATAGCGTGATGAACATTCTGCGTATTGATGTAATCGGCCCGACACTGCTGCATAGGAATATTCTTGCAGCGGCAGAGCCCAATGAGCAAGACGGCCTTTAGGATCCCTAAGTGAGGAAAGCCAGCAGAGCACGTGGTGGTCCGTGATTGCAGAGAAGTGTGCGCCATAGAAGTACGGGCGGAACTTGGAAACCGCCCAGACGAGAGCCAGGCATTCCCGATACGTAACCGAATAGTTACGCTCCGCTGCTGTGAGGAGGCGACTGGCGGATGCGATAAGGCGATCTTGTCCCTGTTGGCGCTGGGCTAAGACGGCTCCGATACCGTGGCAACTGGAATCAGTACACACCTCTGTAGGAGAGGACGGGTCAAAGTGGGCATGCATAGGTGGCGTGGTGAGAATGTTGGTGAGGTGGGCAAACGCGGCAGTTTGAGTGGCGCCCCACATAAACGGCAGTCCTTCTTCAGAAGATCAGTAAGAGGTCGGGCAATCGCTGCGAAGCCTTTACCGTAGCGTCGGAAGTAGGAGCATGAACCTACAAAACTTCGGACGTCTTTGACAGACTAAGGAACAGGAAAAGATGTGAAAAGACGAATTTTCTCCCGGTTTGGTTGAATATCGGAAGCGTCGATGAGGTGGCCCAGTGCTGTAATCTGCCGACGACCAACGTGGCACATCGAGGAATTTAGTTGGAGCCTAGCCTTGCGGAAGGCTTGAAGAACAGCTGAAAAGCGCTCAAGGTGTGTCTCAAACGTAGGCGAGCATACGAGAACGTCGTCTAGGTAACCGAGGCATGTTGACCATTTGAACCCTTGAAGCAAAGAGTCCATCGTACATTCGAACGTGGTTGGTGCGTTGCATAGATCGAATGGCATATCTTTGAATTGATATAGACCACAAGGAGTGACGAACGCGGTATTCTCTTGGTCTTTTTCATCCACACAAATGTACCGATAGCCAGCCCGCAGGTCTATTATTGAAAAGTCGTTGGCATCGTGGAGACAATCGAGGGCGTCGTCAATGCGAGGCAAGGCCTAGACATCTTTCTCGGTAATGCGGTTTAGGTGACGATAATCTACGCAGAAGCGCCATGTGCCGTCTTCCTTTTTAACAAATACCACGGGCGACGCCCTAGAGCTTGACGAAGGTTCAACAATGCATTTGGCAAGCATCTTGTTCACTTCATCTTGAAAAACCTTACGCTCTGAAGCAGAAACTCGATATGGCCGGCGATGAATAGGACTGGCATCACCAGTATTTATGTAATGCTTAACAATTGAAGTCTGGCCGAATGGGCGGTTGCTGAGGTCGAAGATGTCGTGGTAGGAAACCAAAAGGCGACACAGAGCTGCAGCTTTTCCAGGCAATGAGTCCGCAGAAATCATGGGACGAAATGTTGCGTCAGGGAAAATAGCATGCTGTGGACATGGTGCAGAATCTTAGTAGAAGTCTACGGAAAAATTGGTGACGTGGTCATGCCCGATAGCATATATCATTGCAACCGATATGCCTTTGGGTAGAACTTCATTTGTCCGGCCGAAATTGATGACAGGAAGGCATGTCGGGTTATCGGCGACGGTGACGAAGGAGTGGGGCTACAGTGATATACGCATCAAATGGACAGCAGGAACAGGTGTGGCGACGTAATCCCCATCGGGCACAAGAAAAGATTATAGCAAATTGAGGAAAGTCAAGGCTTTAGGCGGCAGGTGGACGAATGCGGCCGTACTAAAGTTGTTCGGCAGTTCGGCACGAATATGCGCGTGTAGGGGAAGTTCGAGGCAAAGGGCACCGGCAGAGCAGTCGATCAAAGCTGAATGCGCTGAATGCTGAAAGCTGAATGAAGTCGAGTCCGAGGATTAGCTCATGGGACAATTGGTCAGCACTGTTAAAAGAA
Source organism: Dermacentor variabilis (assembly GCF_050947875.1). NCBI lineage: Eukaryota > Metazoa > Arthropoda > Arachnida > Ixodida > Ixodidae > Dermacentor > Dermacentor variabilis. The sequence goes on from NC_134569.1 coordinate 175,814,084, forward strand.
CAGGAACGTGGCGGTCGGCGACAATTATTAGGGAAGTGCGCATTCGAGCGACGTCAACGGTGCTGCCATCGGCCTCGAGTACAGCTCTAGTAGTAGGAGGCGTGAGAACCTTCCTTAGTCGACGACGAAGGTTGCAACTCATCATGGAAACCTGGGCTCTAGTATTTATTAACGCCGTCCAAGGGACACCGTCGACGTGAACATCAAGTAACTTCTGGTTCGTTAGGAGCGTCAATCGAGGATTTCCACACGACGAAGGTAATGTAGCACTACCTCCAGGAGCTGCATGGTCCAGTTTACCCTCCGGGAGGGTCCACAGTTGGTCGGTGATGAATAGCGGCGTGGCTGGGGCGACGGGGACCGACGGCGCTCAGGTGACGGTGAGCGAGCAGGACGATTGATATCGACGGATACGTCAGAGGAAGGAAGCATACGGCGAGGCCAGTAACGACGCGGTTCGGTATAAGGGCGAGGAGACGGGCAAAGGGAGCTTGAATATGGTGACGTCCAGAAGGTTCGGCAGTGGCAAGTGACGTGGCGACTGCGGAGGCAACGGAAGCAAATAGGCTTGTCATCCGGAGTTCTTCAGTCGGTAGGGTTGCGGTATCTGGGAGGGGAATACAGATCGCCGTGAAGCGTAGCAGCCGGCACCGATAGGGCGTCAGGTCGGGAGACGGAGCAGGCAGCAGAAAAAGCGAAATTCGCGAATTCTTGCCGCACAACTGTCTGAATGAGAGATATCGCTGGGGCTGGTTGGTCAATTGTGCGGTCAGGTTAGCGTGGATGGAATGTCACAGGACTTGTGGCCTCGAGCTCGCGGCGAACAGTAGGTGTGACTTTGTCATTTAAGGGTGATGAAGCGGTAAGGTCGACGCAAGACGTCGTCGTAGCTGTGTTAGTGAGCCGGGAGAACTGTGGATTGATGGGGCGGCTTTAGGCGAGCTGAAAGCGGCTCCATTCCTTGACAACGATATCGATGGCGGACACATTGTTGGAAACCAACAAGTGGAACGCGTCGTCCGCGATCCCTTTGAGTACGTGGCCGACATTGTCAACCTCGGCCATTTTCTCGTCGAGTTTCCGGCAAAGAGCGAGCCCATCTTGTATGTACGATTCAGTAGAAGACTGAACTCGGGTAGCAAGCTCTTTTCTAACAGCCAGCTGCCAACCGGTGGCACTTCCAAAGGGGCCAACGAGTTTCTCCTTTAAAGCATCCCAGCTAGACATATCGTTCTATTGTGTCCGGAACAAGACACGAGGAGTTCCTTCCAAGTAGAATAGGACATTCGCTAGCACAACGGTAGGGTGCCAGCAATTGTTTCGGCTAAGACGCTCATACAGGCTGAGTCAATCCTCAACGTCGACATTACTTTGGCCGGAGAATATGGCAGGATCGCGGGAATATGTAACTGTACCTTACGTTGCTGTCAAGGTCGCAGGAATAGAAGGAGACAAGGTGTAGTCACCGGGAGCCATGGCGGAAAGCACGAGGGTGCGGCCGCTGCGGAGCTCCGTCGCGAGGTCGGGGAAGGGCACCCTCCACCAAAATGTTGCGCGAACGAAGGATTGAGACTGTACACTATTTGCAAAGTATATATACGACGGGTAACTGCAGCGCTGGCCAGTTTGACCGGCAGCTGGAGTGCCAGAGAGCGTTCATCTTCATCTTCCGGGCGCCCGCGTGCATCGGCCACAAGAAACGCGCTAAATGGATGTATAAATATGATTATGAGGCACGCCGTTGACGGGGACTTCAAGTAAAATTCACCACCTGAGGTTCGTTACCATGCATCCAATGCACGGTGCAAGTGCGTTTTGAGACTTCACCCCCATATAAATGTGGTGACGACGGCCGGAATACGATTCCGCACTCTCGGGCTTAAAAGCGCAGCACTACAGTGCTGCGCTTCACTACACTACAGTGCCAGGTGAAGGAGTGTCAATAGACAAGTGTCAACCTAAAGTAGTCCGTGCAAGCGATGTAATGGAATTTTACCGCAAAAAACAATCTTCGAATATGACAAGGACACGCCCATACACATAGGGTTCAGTGTCTGGAGAAAGCCTCAAGAAAAGAGAAAACAAATTGATAGCATCTTCTAATAAGCATCATCAGCACCAGCAGCCAATTTTGTGTCCAGTGCAGGATGAATGGCTCTCCCAGCAATCTACAATGACCTCTGTCTTGTGCTAATTGACTGATACTTGCGCCTGCATGTTTTCTAATATAATCATCCCACTTAATTTTCTGTCGTCCACGACTGCGCTTCCCTTCTTATTGCAGTGATTCTGTAACTTTAATGGTGCATCTGTTACCTAACCTACGCAATAGATATCCTGCCCAGCTCCATTTTTTTTCTCTTAATGGCAGCTAGAGTACCGGCCATCCCGGTTTCATCAGTCCGGAAGACATCACATTACGGAAGACATCAGGAAGACGTTAGTCCCTCCGATATCTTCCTGTCGCTTAACGTTCCGTCTAACGTTTTTCGTTTCATCCCTCTTTGTGCGGTCCTTAACTTGTTCTTGAGCTTATTTGTTATCCTCCATATTTCTACCCCATGCACCGGTAGAATTCATTGATTGTACACATCTCTTTTCAACGACAGAGGTCAGTTTACAGTCAGGATTTTGGATGCTTGCCGTATGCATTCCGACGCGTCTTTATTCTTCTGTAAATTTCCTTCTCATGGGCAGGGCCCCGTGTGAGTAATTGGCCTAGATAAACATATTCGCGCTCATGATTTAGAGGCTGACTGATGATCATGAATTCTTGTTTTCTTCGGAGTTAGCATTATTTCTATTACTACAAATCATAACGTCCACGCAAAGGTGACCTATTGTGGCAAAAAATAGCCAAACCCGCGCTGAGAAGCGTTGGTAGTATGCGATGGGTCTCAGTTGGACCACCTGGTCGTACTTTCCTTGATCTCAGAAGAAATTTATTTTGACAGTACGCAAAAACGACGACACATTGCTGATGTCAGCAATGTGTTGTCCTGTTTGCGTTCTGTGAAAATAAGTGTCTGTCGATTTCCCAGAAATGTTCCTATTATATATTTCGGTAAGGTCTTAATATCGGGCGCCATTATTTATGACCATGTAGTAGTGACAGTGAATGATACAGCGGTAAAACTGTGAATCACGAAACTAACTTTTTTACTGGGGAACGTGTGCGCACAAAAGCATATTACACTCAAAGCACAGCAAAAGCGGCGAATACGGTCGGAAGTCGCCGAAATCTCAACTGCTGGTCAAGCGCGTCGGCTTTTATAAATGAGTCATCGAAGGTTCCAGAGTAATCGCTGGTTCCGGCGTGTCTTCCTGAAGATTCTACACAATTTGCGTCGCACATGCAACGAGGTTACACAAGCTAAAGTGACAACAGAAAACGGGAACAAACACGGATAACATTCTAGAAACGTCTAATACATGCGGGCGCGTCCGGCGCTAAGCCATAAAATCTGTCAGACGGTGAAAATCGCTCGTCCAAAACAAGATAAACTAGTACCCGTGTCAAAATGAATAGAACTTATAGGTCACTTCAAGCTTCGGTGATTTACGTACGTGTGCGAAGCAAGAATTTCAAGATTTATTTTATTGTTATAGCATCAAGTAGCCCAGCGTAAGGAATTCTCCAGATGGTTGTGGAGGATTTTTGTGATACGATATTGCCCGAACAAATTATACGCTCTGGAAATTTTAGGCTTCATTCGCACATATTGGTGGATTTGTTTCACTCATTCGCTGCATTCCTGTATGCCTGCAGCGTTTGTACCTAATTTAAACTTCGTTCATTTAAAAAATCTATACATATTCACCTTGACCTACTAAATTACCCAGAATGTTCTTTTTCAACGAAGTTTAACTACTCAGTAATATGAATATTATTGTGTGCGCTACACTGCCGCATTTGTATTTTGTTGCAAGCCGCATATTGTGCATATTATTAGCCTCATTTGTATGTACGTGCCTAAGACTGCGAGTGAGAGTGTATTTTCTGCACTGTAAGATATATTTAGCAAAGTGTAACGTCGCAGAAATGGGCTCACAGTATTAGTAAATGAAAATGAAAGAATGAGATGAACATAAACAGAAACTAAGAGTAAACTTAGAAATACGTACAAAACTATTACAGCTAATAATTTTGGAACTTGTGCATGAGGATTCAATGAAAGCAAGGCTTGTGATTTGTGTGTCTGAAATTGTAATGCATTTGATCAAATTAATTTTTAAATCATATCAGAGAAAATTTCCAACATGCCTTATCTTTCAGGCAACTCAACGAACAATTATACCATCATGTACACCAACAGCCTTTGCGCAGTTGTGCTTATTCCGCACTGGCAAGAAGGTACGTGATTTACCGTTTTATTGATCGATAGGATGTCGCGCCATAAAGGACACGCCGTAGTTCAGCACCTGTGGTCAGCACCTGTGGTCTTTGACGAGCACTCAAACTTTTGTAAACGAGTGTTTTATAGGAGTTCTCTGTTCTTGTAGTGAAAGCTTATGGGAATGCCGTATCATTGTGTTCATGGATCGCTTTCCCTAGGTTCACAGGGTATACCATCTCTAGGGAACGCTTACACCAATGACGAAAAGTATACCAGCTATGTTTTTGTTTTGCGAAATCCTTCGAAGGTTGCGAAAAATTGTTACACATATAGGTAACTCAATACCAGTCAAAAGGAATACGTTCCCTTTTTTGCGAATATTGTAGTCAAGCTTTAATATTTCCAAATCTTCATTATCACAAAAATGTTTCCTTAACTTATAAACGTCACAAAAAAAAGCAATTTCTCAAAAGTAGGCTACTTGCTGAACATGGAAGGGGGGGATGTGTGCGACCATTTTTTTGTGTGTGTGTCTTATTCGAGCTTTGGAGCGTAACTTCTAGCCGTAAAAAGCTAGGCACCTGTACAGACACGTAAAGTGTGTAAAGTTCCCAAGCAATGCTAATTGTATTTTCTAAAGGATAAATGAAAGAACACAAACAATGAAATGCTATGACAGATGTAACGTTCAGGGACAGGAAGGCAGAGTAGGGATTAGGGACCAAAGGGATACCGCTGGTATGCCAGTTGAGTTGAGAGAAAGCTGGGCAACCCATTCAAGGAATACAGAACAAAGCCTCTGGTATTTTCATGTAACAGTACCAGTGCCAGGCAATTAAAATGCAGTCGAAAACGACTCGAAATTAGGGGTTGCGATAAAATTAAGAAATCTGCAAGCCGTTCAGGGAATCGGCTCACGCGAGACTATGATCATTGGCCGTCTTCGTGAAAAACCTTCGTCCTTCAATCAACAAGAAATACGGTGATAATAATGATGATGGTGGTGATCATGTAGATCCAAATTTAGACTGCATGGTCAGCATTGGCGATTCGAAGCGTCTAAAAATGTATCATGATCGCTTCACCGAACGACTGAGCCTCCACCAGTAAATGTAACTCTATCACAATTCATTCCTAGCGTCTTCACATTTGTCAACAGGTAAGCAGTGGTTCTCGCAAAACTATAGAAAGCTGCCTTTCAGCATTGTACCACAACCTCCAAGGCATCTTACGAGCTTGTCGATAAGTTGCATCAGCTCATAGCGAGCGGCAAATCATGGCGCAAGCACGTTCAATGTCTTTAATTATAATATTGCTAGAGGCTGTAGCTAGCGAAGATAAGTGGTAGGTAAACTTGGCATCTATCCAATGTTTGCGGGAACGAGACCGCCCACGCTATAGTTAAATGGCTAAAGGCCTTGTCATAATTCATAACACTGCAATAGCCCCATTCAATGAAAACTATGCGCTGGGTCCTAAAAACCTAGCTGCGGTTCTATACGCACCCATCTGCATTGCAACGCACAGGGTGAAACAACATGCAATGCTAATAATGCGAACATTAGAATGCTTACAATCAAAGGACTACGGTGAGAAAATCATAACTCGGCAAAGCCAATGGTTGCAAGTCATAGCGTCATCTAAAGTAATTTATGTGTTCTCTATTTTGGAACTAGGATTGGTTTCACCAAATGTAGAGAGAAGGAAAGTCTCTGCACTGTCAAGGGCACGAAGAGCCCAAACGCTGCGCACGGGTGGCCTAGAAAACATCTGTGCTTCTCGACCAGCTTAGAGACGATTAAGACCCGACTCCGGGGAAACATATCGGCAGTGCTGCAAAAGCAGAAAGAGAATTAACTTTATCTTTACTCAAAGAAAAAGAAGATTTTGTTGGGAGCAGGCTGGCGTACTCTTGTATTCTGGTTCCTGGCTCCGGCAGCCACGGTGTAAGATGTATTATCTTTATGTGAGGACATTCACGAGGCGCGATCGACCAGATAAAGTAGCAACGGCGCGTAACCATCTGTCAGTTGACGGTAGCGGATACACATTGGCGGAACGAAGCAACTTCAGCTAGAACGCAGGCGAGAGTTTGCAAGGACAAGAAACGCGCGGATAAGAGAAGCAACCAGAAAACAGCGACTCCACTCGGCGTCGCGTCGTCTCCTCTGACGAGCGATGACATGCGCTCCGCGAGCTTTCTCCCCAACGATCGGATCAATTCATCCCAGCCGTCTATATTTAGCATCATCAACCGCTGCTTGTCGTCCGAAATATGCCGATGTCAACTTTCCCTCAACATGCTGCGCTGAAATGCTAAGTGTCGTGGCGCAACAGCCATCGACACCAAATCGTGCAATACACGCAGCTGCCCACAAGCACGATCCCGTTCTTCGGGGCCTTAATTACGGCGACATGGAAACCATTATAATAGAACGAGAAGACATATCACCCTCGGAACTTACCACTACGAATGACTTGCTATCAGCGCAAAAATAGTGAAGCTTGACTCGCAACTCCCACCCCCCACTAATTCAAATTCCGGGGATGCCGATAAATGTAAGCCGCTATCAACGCCTGAAGCCGGGGCGAGACACCGGCCCTGGCCGCACCAACTCTGCCCAACGCCACCCAAGCTACCCATCGACGATCATAAAATCATCCTCCGTCCCCGTGCCGGCCTCAAACTTGAGACCATGAACGGCATTGTGCTTCGCAACGCCATTCTGCAAGCAGCCCGCCTCGGACACCAAGAGGCGATGTCACACACCGTAACAATCAGCACCCTGGAAGACCTTGTCCTCATCAACTCTCCCGACCCGCAACGCCGACTTCACTACCTCGCGATCAATTCCGTAATCATCAAAGGCACTGCTTACGACATCTACTCCTATCAAGCCGTCAAGGAAAACTGCGCCCACGGTGTGCTGCAGGGGATCCCTCTCGCCCACTCATACGAAGATATCCAGGATTATCTCAATGACGAGCGGAACCCTTCCATCCTGGACTTGAGGCGCACGGGCGCGACAGAGTGCATTATCATACTTTTCGAGAAAGACTGGGTGCCCAAGCACATCTACTACTCCTCCGTACTCTATAGCTCCTACCTCTTCAAAAAGAAGATCCAGCACTACCGTAACTGCGGCGCAATCGGCCACCGCACCGACGTGTGCCCGGATCCCATGCAACGCCGCTGCCCTGGCTGTGACCAGTCCGATCCCTCAGAGAACCGCGCCTGCACGCCGTTCTGCAAGATCTGCGGCAAAGCACACCTGGCGGCGAATGGAGCCTGCAAGGCCCACTACAGAACCCCATACCTCGTCAAGAAGAGGTAATGGGATGCCAAACTAGCCGCCGACGCAACCGCCAACAAGGCTTCCGCCAACGGCTTCCGCCAACCCCAACACCGCAGCCACTCCATTACCCGCAAACCCCAGGCCCCGCAGCTTATTTTGCAGTCCCTCCCGGTGCTGCAGCCTGCTGCACGGAAATTAGCACTCTAGCATAATGAGGCAAGCCTCGACCGTGAACACGGGTCGGGAACGTTGCACTTGCGACGCGCTGGTCTGTATGCTGCTTGAGTAGGTGGTGACGAATCAGTTGACAAGTGTCATCAAGCTTGCACAAAATTACAGGGCAGTCACTGTTGTCATGAGCGCAAGTTCAAGCCAGCCGATCAGCCTCTTCATTTCCAGCAATTCCTACGTGTGAAGGTACCCACTGAGCAACGAGAGATACCCCACGTGGCGCAATTTGGTTTGCAGAGCCAGTAATGCTGCGCACAACTGGGCAATCATTCTGACGGCGTTGTAACCTGCTAAGGGTAGCGCGGGAGTCTGTAAAGATGGCAAACTTTGATGTGGTCAATTTCTGTTGCACGTATTTCAGTTCAATAATTATCGCTGCTAGCTTCGCAGTTGCTGACGAAGTTGGATGAGATATTTGAAAGATACGTAGTAGTTGAGTCCAACGGTAGAAAAAAAGCTGCAGAGGCGCTTGACCGTCACTGTGTACAGATGAATCTGGGGATACATTAAGATAATCTGGAAAACTTTCGTACATGTGAGACTAAGCCAATTGGAATATTGCCGAAACATGCATATCAGACTTTTTGTGTATGTCAGGGATTGTGAAGCAAAGGGGGGATACGTGTTTCGTGATAACTTTTGGAGGCGGTGGCGTAACTGAAGCAGCATGTTCAGAAACATGAGTGATATGCATAAATAATTCCGCCATTTTCCCATGCAAGATAACGGGCGTTGAATGAGAGGATCAAGGAGCGATTGACCATTCGATGAGCGGTGCAGTCGCTGAATATGCTATAGAGCTATCTGGTCTGGTTGCAGCTTCAAGGGTAACTGATGCGCTTCAGTCAGTAGTGCAACAGATTGCGGTTCACGAGGCAATCTAAGCATTAGTCGCATAGCAACGCGATCATCTCTTTCCAGTTGGGCCACCAAACTAGGGAGTACATTCAGGACTGGTAACACATACATCATACCTGAGAGTACAGATGACTGGTACACCTGGATAGCCGTTGTTTAGTCGCAGCCAACACACTAGCAGTCAAGGTGGCAACATACTTAAGGAGGGAGTGCGATTTGTATTATACATATTTAACGGCAGCACGCCACGAGATGCGATTTCCACAAATAACCCCAAATAACGCTGTTGTCGCACCCAGCTTATAGGTATTTCGTCAAGGTGCTGTCGGCACGTTGTTGGACGAGCGCGCTGTTAAGGGTGATATGCTATTGCAGCCGACTTAGCAGGTGATATATGCAAACCAACTTCACTGAAGTACTCCGAAGTTGCCTTTAGAGTTCTGTACAAGCTGGTACGAAGCCGCAGACCAAGGTGCGAAGGGCCACTTATCCACACAGCAATGTCACCTGCATAGAGATAGCGGCAAACGACCTGGAAGCACGGCGAATACGGTGTTATACAAAAGCGGCCGTTGTGGTGTTGAAGTAATACCACGTATTGTGCTTCAAATATGTGACAGCAACTTGCGATGCTCCAGTGATTCACAGAATATCTTCCATCGGTAATTGTCTAGCTTCTCTATGGGACACCGAATCTTCTTCTGAATGCTTCGTGTGTCATCGAAATTATATATTGATTTAGTACGTCTATATCGTCGGTCTGCATGCAGTTCAGTCGCACGAAGTCTCTGAAGTTAAATGTCGGAATTCGTTCGGTTTGATGCGAGCCATAATCAACACTTCGTAGTTTTTATCGCTTTTGCGATGGTGTCGTCTACGTTACCAGCAAAATCTTTCCGACACACTTCTTCCATAAGCGACGAAAATACTCTACAGTGAGTTCCCTTCAAGAAAGCACGGGAGTAAGAGCAAATAAATCCGTTAATAGTGTCACGGGGTAGTGACGGTAAAGGCCGACTCCCACGACGGACCAAGTCTGCGGGCCGATCGGTCACGTGATGCGACGTCATGGCTCGCCGCAGTCCGATCCGGCCCAGAGCACATCCGCACGGTGGGCCGCGTTAGCAGAACTGCTCAAGGAGCAGTTCCGGGAACTGCTCAAGGAGGGATACAATATAAAAACCTCCTCGTCACTCCAAGAGGACATGGTGTTTAAAAAATATATATCTGCTACACGCACGTGTAGGCGTAACGGCGGACATGAAACGACTAGCTTTTGCTGAGCCGAAACTAGATTGGATTTGGCTGAAGACACTCTGTTGCCGGACAACATGCGTTGGCTACGCGAAAATTGCTGCGGTTTGCATGCGGTCCGCCGCCAAAACTGAAGCGGGAAAATCCTCGGCGATTTGTTGGACGGCGAAGGCCGTGGTCTTGCGCGTGGCAACAGCGGTGCGCACAAACTGGTGACGTCTTATCACGTGATGCGCGAAGCGCAGTACAGAAGAGCCATTTGGTCCGTCGTGTGGATCGGCCTTAAACAACACAGTAGCAGTATTGTGAAAGACGCAACCTTTACTGGGTGAACCTATGGTCACAACAACAGGCTACACTTAAAGCACAACGATAGCAGCGAACACAGTCGGCGGTCTTCGAATTCTGATCTACCGGTCAAGCGGGTCGGCTTTTATACACGAGCCATGGAACGTTACACAGTAGGGAATACGCTGCAGGACGAGGCCGGAGGGCGGACGCACTCCGCATCGGCTCCGCACACAGACCTGTTCGGCAGTCAGCGAACCCGCCGTGTAACTCCGCTGCTTTCCTCAATCAACGCAGCAAGGTGAGAGCTTCCCGAAGACCCCACATTTTTGGAGATCCGACGCTCTCCGGCTGAGCCGACAGCCTTCCTTTCTGGCAGCGGCGCAGCCGCCGCACTAGGCCTTCCCAGACTCCAGCATGCAGGTCACAGTGTCAGCAGAGGACTTGAACCCGTCCGAGTACAACCCCTGGGACTGGAAGCATGTCCTGTCCATGCACGCGTCTCGTTGGAACACGACCAGAGCCTCCAAATCGTCTCCCGCATGCCCAGGTTCCAGCATGGGGACGCCACAGAACGCAAGCGCCATGACTCCATCGCCGCCCGCGTTCCAGCCTCGCCAAGAACAGCTGCGTGCTGCGAGAGAAGCAGCGTTGAAAGGTCGCCAACTCGCGCCGTTGACTGCCGACGCTTACGAAATTGTCTACAGATCACAGGGAGGGCTCGCGCTTCTCGACATCCCACCGCGCTCGCTACTCGCCACAATCATGCAAGCACCGCAGCTACAAGGTCAACAAGACATCCAGATCCGAGTACATCCCACAAACAACACGTGCACCATCGCCACCACGTGCCAAGAGACTGCCCTCAAACTCGTCAATCTCAAGGAAATTACACTTCGCGACCGAAAATATGCTATCACAGCCTGCATCGCCCCACCAGCCGGGGCGGTGCGCGGAGTGATCACAAACGCATTTTGGGATGAAACCGCCAGCGAGGTCATCGCAGACCTTCAGGCCCGAAATTCCGAAGTCCCCATCATTGATGCCTGACGTATGGGGAAAACACGCTCGATCCTTATCAGCTTCGCCTACGGACCAGTTCCGAGGAAAATCATCTACGGCGGCGGTGTCCAGCTATGCACAGTCTACCGGGGACACATCGACGCCTGTGCGAACTGCAGAAAACCAGGACATCGATCAGACGTATGTACCCAGCCCCGCTCCCACCGATGCCGAAGATTTGGCGAAACTCATGAAAGAGTGGACCCCTCAACCTGCGCTCCACAATGCATTCTCGGCGGTGGAGGACACCTGACCGGAACAAGTGGATGCAAAGCAAGTCTAAGAAGTCCTACTACAGGCCAGCCGTGGTCCACTCAAAAGAAGACAGAACATCGTCACCGCCATCGATCCAGTCCCAGCCCGCGTCTACGCTCCGGCAGCACAGCTTCTCGCCCTTCGGATGCTCGACAGCTCACATGGATCGACCTGGCCGCCGGAAGACATACCCCCCCCGCTTACCCACCCTCCCGACGCGCTACAACAGGAACGGGAGCTCCGGGCTCTCAGGGAAGAGGTAAGTCGCCTTGCTTCACTCGTCCATACCCAACCCCCGACACAATCAGGCCTCCCTAACTCCACTCCACCCCCCGAAACGGAATCTCCCAGCTCACCTCTCACGAAAACACAGCGAACCACAAGGGAAATACCACCCCCTCAGTTGACAGACATAGATGCCATACTCACAGCGCTTGAGGTTATATTCGATCGTAAATTACAAGAACTCGGAACACGCCTCGAGACTAAACTCACTCACCTCGTAGAAACCCTCACGGAGAAATTAGAGCAACGCACAGATGTTATGCTTAACAAGATGCTCGAAAACCTAGAACACCGCTTCACACAAATGCGCCCTTCCATACCCTCGCAACCCACCCTTAAGCCTACAGAATTCACCCCTCCTAACCAACACATTCCAATGGACACGCAACTAAACCCCCTCTCCGCCCCTCCTCCCACGCTTCAGTATGGCGGCGCGGGAAAATAATAACCTACAAACTCTAACTTGGAATTGCCCTGGCTTCCGCGGCAAGCGTGCACCTCTGCAGCTTTTGCTTCCTACACTCACTGCTCAGCCGCAAATACTTTTACTCCAAGAGGCTGCACACTGCGCAACACTTCCCAGCTACACCTCGGTACATTCGGACGCCACAGACAAAGCCAGGGCGTCCACACTCATACACGGTAGCGTCACTCACAGGGTACGTCATATCGCTTCAGATACGCCCTGCGTGATCACTGAAATCATACACCATAAACACACGTTACCATCCATATTTATTGTCAACATTAAACACCTCCCATCGCACCCAATGGCGTCTCTAGAGTCTCTACTTCGATCGGTCCAACGGCTGGCAGGAAAGCACCCCTTGTTAGTCGGCGGAGACTTCAACAGTCAACATACACACTGGGTATACAAAACAACAACACACCAAGGTCGCAGGCTCCGGCTGCTCCTCCAGAACCTCCACCTCACCGTACACAACTTTCTGACGCCCACTCAGATCGGCAACAGCGTCAGTATGCACACCAGCCCGGACCTGGTGCTGACCCACTCTCTCCGAGGCGTCACCTGGACCAGAACACAATACACACTTGGCAGTGATCAATACATCATACAGGTCCCTGTCCCATACAAACAACCCCGTCACACTTACATGACTCACAAACTCATAAACTGGGACTCTCTCCGCACCACTCGGGCGGCCCACTTTGATACCCCTATTTCCGATATCGACACCTGGGTGAAATCACTCCAGGATGACGTCCAAAGCAACACAAAAGTCATTGAAACCCCTACAGAAACACCTACATTAGACATCCGACTCGCCGAGCTCTTGGAGGCCTATCACAGTCTCCTTGAACGGTGGAAGAGGAATAAGCTAAACAGGACACCTGAAAAGCGGCTGGCCGCGCTGTAAACCCACATCCAACAACATTGTGAGGAGCTCTGCCGGTCCAACTGGGGCCACATATGCAACGGAATTGTTGGGAACCTGTCCACCAAGCGGGCCTGGCAACTCCTCGGCCACCTTATAGATCCGACGCAGACAAAAACAGAAACACAACACCATGTAACAAGACTCATCCACGCACACCTAGATAACCCTGACAGCCTTATAGGCACACTTAAAGAAACCTACACCTCCCCAGGCACACCGACTCGCTTGCCTCCGTATACAGGGCAGCCCAACCCCACACTCGACACGGACATAACGGAGACGGAAGTCAGAGCAGCCCTCCTGACTCTCCGTACCAGCTCCGCACCTGGCGCCGACCAGGTAACCAAATCCATGCTTCGTAATCTGGATGATCAATCCATCACACCGATTACGGACTACTTTAACCAGTATTGGAAGCAGGGCACCCTCCCGCAGTCCTGCCGTCATGCGAAGGTCATTTTCATACCCAAACCCAATAAACTACTTACACTCCAAAACCTTCGCCCGATCTCGCTAACCTCACGCCTCGGAAAGCTTTTAGAGCATGTAGTATTATCAAGACTCGCACAACACATGGCGGAAAACGACCTTTACCCTCATAGCATGGTGGGCTCCCGGCCCCATTTATCCGCGCAGGATGCCATGCTACAACTTACGCACGACATTTTCGACCCCATTATCGTGGGGCACACAAAGGCAGGCTTGACTTTGGACCTCTCCAAAGCCTTTGAACGCGTAGAACATCAAGTGATCATGACTGCCACCTCGCCACTGAATATAGGTGCACGTAAGTACACCTATATTCCAGCATTCCTGACCGACTGCACGGCTGAGATACACTTTTGTCCACTCACCTCCCTCTCTTTTACTGTACGGAGTGTTGGCACCTCGCAAGGGTCCGTTCTGTCCCCCTTTCTATTTAATATCACCTTAATCCCCCTAGCCCGACGATTGGCAATCATACCCCATCTCAAACACACCCTCTATGCCGACGACATCACGCTGTGGACTACCCACGGCAGTGACGGCGGCATAGAGAACACTCTTCAGTCTGCAGCCACCCTGACCCAAAATTATGCTGCCAGTATCGGTCTTCCTTGCTCCCCAGAAAAATCCAAACTACTACTCATCAGACCTCGTAATTGCTGCTCCCCATGCTCCCCCAACACGATGGAGCTGGACGGACGCCCAGTGCCGGAGGTTGAAACCCTCCGCCTACTGGGACTCCATATCCAGAGTGATGGTAAAAACACCACCACCCTGAAGAAAATCAAGCAGATTGCAGGTGCGATTTCACACCTCATTCGCCGGGTTTCAGCCCACCACAGAGGCATGAAGGAGCGCGACCTATGTCGCCTCATCCATGCCTTCGTCCTCAGCCGTGTGCTTTACACAACCCCATATTTACACTTATCCCGACACGATAATAATGCCCTAGATACCTTAATGCGCAAGGCACACAAAGTAGCACTAAAACTACCCCTTAATACACCCACAGACCGACTACTCGGCCTGGGACTCCACAATACTAACGGGGAAGTTGTAGAAGCCCATCGACATGCGCAATACATTCGTCTGACACAGACATTCACTGGGTGGCACATCCTGGACTCCCTCGGGATCCGGATACCGGCCAACGACCCTACACTGCTGGCCACCCCACGCCATATCCACCGAGAGCTGCTTATTAAGGCGCTCCCGAGGAACATGCACCCACAACATCACGAGGACCGCCGCCGAGCTCGAGCTAAGGCGCTCCATTGCTATTACGGCCACGAACCAGACGCAGTATGTGTGCATATCCAGCTTTCCTGGACACGTACCAACTAGCGCCCCAAGCGGCCCCGGCACGAAGCTAGCGCGTTTTCAATGGAACGAGCGGGTTTTTCGCGCATAACAAAAGCTGCAGGTCGATTATCCAAAAACGCAGGCGACAGACGTGTTCTGGAAGACAATCCACACGATCCAAATGCAGTGATCACGTTATGGCACGTAAGAATTTTGTTCCCACAGCGGTTAAAGGTTTAGCAATGGAAGCCTATGGAAACGACGAAAATTTGTACTCGATTTTCGAGGCACGAACGGTGCCTGTAATTAACCTACGACGTCTATCGTAATACGCAGTGCAGCGTATGTAGTCCGGAGACTCAGCTTTCGATTGATGCCTATCTCGACTCTCCACACATGGCGCAACACTGTTCCCAAAAGAGTTTTTTGTAACACTGTCGTAAAAATTCACGTGGTATCTATAAAAAGATGTTCGTACCACAGCGCAAACCCTTGGAAGCCGTGGCCGAGCGGTAGAATTGCGCGCACCTTTAGTCACGCTTCGCGGTGCCCGCGGTTCGATTCTCGCTTCGGACTTTTTTTTTCCCGCATAGGGCGTAGTTTTGTAGTCTCTCACTAGATGGCAGAAACACGAAACCCAACATTTGCTTTCGGTTCTGATTTTTCAGCGGCGCAGTTTTTTTTTTGTACAGCCACATAGGACTTTGTTTTATAGTCTCCCACCAGATGGAAGAAACACAAAACTCATGATTTGCTTTCGGTTCTGGTTTTCCAGTCGTTCTATTGAAATATTATGTTTTCTATTTTTCCTTCCTAAAACACATCAATGTCGTGTTCATTTGTTAAGTCATCGCATTTATGAAGGTTTTATTCATTGCACATCATAACTAGAAGCTTGCACAAAGCTTTGTGCTATGCAAAAAAAAAAAAACTTTCGTGCTTTGTAGCGTGGAACCTGGGAGAACAAAATGGCCATTCTTATTGCGTCCTTCTGGAAGGTGCGTTTTCTTCGACTTTCCCCTGTCCTTAATGGCACATACTCCGAGCGAATGAGGTCCACCTGGGCCACAATGCCACCCGGTGGCCAGTGCCATTCCTATGCAACATTCGTGCGGAACAAAGTGTCTGCTGAGTCGCTGCCCGAACGTTAATTATTTCTAAAGATTCATCCAATTAAGACATGCACCAAATAGGAGAAGATGTGCAGCGTGTGGATTAATAGCTACTGGTAATGTGTTCCCTACAGCCAAGTGGTATGAATCCGTAGGTGTGGCCGTAAAAAAACAACTTGAATAAATGTCCCTTGCTGTGTCTGCCCCGGTCGCTCTACAGAGAAGCTAGCTTGGCTAGCCGTCAGTATTTAGGATCAAAATATGGCGTCGCTCGTTCGGTGCAGTTGCTTTTAATGCGAAGCATTCTTTGGTGAGTGCCCCAATGATCTGGTAGCAACATCGTGCGAAATCGTGTCTGTAACGCCAAAAAACTTGACGCATTTCCCATATGAATACGTAGGTCTTTATAAAAAGGGGTGGGGCGGCCAACTTGAAATTGGAAGTGGCGTCAGCATAAATTTGGCCGTGATACAGGGATTGGTCAAGTTGAATGTGGTAGTGGTATGGGAGTGGCCCAGCCTAAATTTGGGGTGAAATGGTAGTGAGTCAAGCTGAATGTGAGGCTGATATGGGGGTGGCTAAACCTAAATTTGAGGTGATATAGGGATGGGTAAGCCTAAGTTTGGGGGAATATGGGGGGTGGGCCATCCTGGATTTGGAGAGGATACGGGGGTGGGAGAACCTAAATTTGGGAGGGATATGGGGGGTGGGCCACCCTAACCATGGGGCTGATATGGGGCTGGGCGAAGCTGAATCGGAGGTGATACGGGGGTGGGCTAACCTAAATGTGGGAGTGATTTGCGGTGGGCCATCCTAAATTTGAGGTGATAGAGGGGTGGGCTAGGCTAAGTTTGGGGCTGATATGGGGGTGGGCGAACCTGGGTTTGGGGATGATATGGGGGTGGGCCAACCTAAATTTGGGGCTGACATGGGGACGGGCTAACCTAACCGTGGGGGTGATGCGCGGCTGGGCCAAGCTGAATTGGAGGGTAAAATATGGGTGGACTAACCTTAGTTGGTGGGCGATTTGCGGTGGGCCATCCTTAATTTGAGGTGATCGAGGGGTGGGCCAGCGTTAGTTTGGGGCTGATATGGGGATGGGCCAACCTAGATTTTCGGGTGGTATTGGAGTGGGCCAATCTAAATTTGGTGGTGTTGTGGAGGCGGGCCAATCTGTATTTGGGGGTGATATGGGATTGGTCCTACCTAAATGTGGGAGCAATCTCGGGGTCGGCCAATTTGAATTTGGGGGTGATATAGGGGTGGGCCAACCTAAATTTTGGGGTGCGTCGGCTCGAAATTTGTAGGACGATTTATGGAAATTCGTCTGTGGACCAACTTGAAAATTAGGGGTGGACCAATTGAAATTCGGGGTTGAGCCAACTTGAAGTTTAAGACTGGGCAAAAAGAAAATTGGGCGTGGTCGACTTTAAACTTGAGGGTGGGCCAAGTTAAATTTGAGGGTTTGCCAACTTGAAATTTGGGGGTGGGCCTACTTAATGTTTGGGGTGGGCCAATTGAAATTTGGGGGCCTGTTTACGAATAGTTAGACAACACCAGTGGTGTTTCTGCATATTTTTCATCATCGCAAACTACGTACATCAATAATTGTTACCTATATCCCTCAAGGTGAGCTACCACTCGAGCCTTCCCAGCCCACTGAGCTAATGATGTCATGGGAGTGCTCTCATCGTGACGACTGCGACGTTCAATGTGGAGATCCACAAAAACAAATCGCAGACCGAGCTGAACATTTTCACACCAATGACATCGCTAACACTACTCGCTCGTGCTAGACGCAACACAAGCTTACAACGATCATAATTCAACTTTCAATCTCACGCTAGTCGACACGTTCTCAGTGCAGAATTTCGTCAATCATCTGAATAGAAACCATGCCGGATGTTTTACTGTTATGTTGGGCCGTTTTTCACGAAAGCCTTCTCCCACAAAGACAATACATTTTTGAGATTGACGAGGCAAGCTAGTACATAACTCATACGAAGCAAACGTACAAAGGGTTACAGTGATTTCTCAAAAAATATGTTAGGTAAATAAGATTTCAGATGGTATTATTTCGACCGGGCATGACAAAGATTTCTTCCCACCTGTCACAGTGCTTTCACCGAAAACCTAATCATTTTTCTCAAACGCGTTGCCCCAATACTACATGTGCTGAATGTACAAAAGTGCGGTGCGTGGTCACAGCTTCAAAGCCAGTCTATTTTGTGCACTGTTGTTGATATTGTAGTAATGTGGAGTTTTTCTCTTCATAAGAGCACAAAAAGAGAAAAAATATATTACAGATAGTAGCTGAGTGCAAAGCACATTGGAAGATCTGAAACCAGCAATTATTTTTAATTTGCGGGTTGGTCTTCTCTGCTGGTAGATCGCTGTCCGATCACTTCAACGCATTTTGTTTGCATTTTGCAAAAACAGATACTACCATTTCATTGCGAGGACCATTATGCCATTCACACGCACCAGATAATTGACACTATCAGTTTATAAACTGATATTGTTTTGCTAATTTCAGTGTAGCGTGGTGTCTGCGAGCGGAGTATTTTCTTAGTATCAGTCCAGTGTTAGCAGTGAGAAGCAGTTTGGTCTATCATCTCCGTGAGGCCATACTAGCCATTGTAGCGCTTTACTCTAGGCCAAGTACTAAAAACTTGGTGTGGTTCGTCCTTTCCGCAGGTCGTCCATCCATTCTGTTATGGTGGCCATCAACGTTGCGTCCGTCAGGCCTCCTCCTCATTTTAGCTTCACCATCGCGAGAGTGGGCAGAGAAACGAAGCTTTCTTCACAATCAGCCCCAGCGGGGTTCCACCACTCGTAACTGCTGCAATTTGCATTAAGTGGCTGGGCATGCTAACTACATCCTTAGTTTCACAATGGCTAGCGCGCGCAGAAAAAGTAGAGCTGTGGTCGCTATCACTACCACGAACCCATGTCAATGCAGATGTAAGTACGTGGAGGGGCTGGGCATGCTAACTTCTGCGCTACGACCTGCCGCCGCCACCTCAGATTTTCTATGCATACCTGCGTCTTGTTTCTATCGCACACGCATGCAGGACAAACGCGGATAAGTAATTGGATTAGATTGGGAAAACGTTTATTGAGTCTGCAGTAAAGCGCGAAGGCGCGCTTCGGACGTGGCCTACGTCGTCATCGTGGCGGTGTTAGGAATGGCCGTACGGGGTGGCAACGCGACGTGCCAGCTTTCAGCCCGCAGCACGTGTTCCAATCCCACCAGACGGAGCGCACTTCAGAGAACTGCGGATGACCAGCAGCCACGTGGCGCGCGGTCAACTCAGGAATGTGGTACTCGGCTGCGCCACCCGAGACAAAGCAGAGTTCTACGAAGTCCTCTGACGTCGGCTCCGGAACCTTTTCCCCTGTGCGTGTGTGCGGCACGTGTTTGTGAGCCCTCCGCCAGAAGGGCTGGTCCACGGGGACATCGTACGGTGACGTCGATGACGTCGAACTATGACGTCGAGCGGAGAGCTTATAAGCAGCGTTTACCGGCTGCTAGAGCGTGCTCGTCGTCGGGAGCTGAGTGCTCGTTGTCATGCCAGAAATGTACTAGTGAGCTGTGTGCTCGTAAGCTGTTTGCTGTATGATTGTCTTGCGGGCTCCATATGGGAGTCGCGCTAAACTGCCAATGTATCTTGCTTAATATGTTAATATGTAAATAAATCCTGCTCGCGTAGTCCTGTCGCCACAAGGTCCTCCCTACAGCTACGACTGCCAACTCTTGCAGCGGGTGCTCTGCGAGGATGCCCGCTCGCCGTTGCCGGCTCTCCAGGCTCCTGCCTAGCCATCGCCTCGATGACCTGCTGGACGGCCTGTAGTTGTTTTTCTTGGTCTTCGCTCCACGTTGCTTCCTCAAGCTGCGGTGGTATATGTCCTGAGTTAGCTTGGCTTGGATGTTTGGAGCAATCCCATAGCATGTGCTCGAATGTGGCCTTCTTCCTGCAGCACGCTCTGCACTTGTCATGGTGGTGCGATTCTGGGTACATCCTATGCAATAGCGCCGGGCTTGGAAGTGTTCTCGTTTGTAGTTACCTGAACAGCACGGTCTGCGACCTGTCGAGCCCTTTGCAGGGCGGCGGGAGAAGTCTACGGGCCAGCCGAAAGCCTTGGTCAGTTCGTCATAGGTGGTCATCCGGTCTTTGGCGCTGAAACACAGCGGGCAGCCATTGCCTTGGGCGCGGTCGGTTAATCCTCGCGCTCGGGCGTGTGCCGTTTCGTTGCGATTGGCATGCTTCTCCGACGCTTTTCCTGCGTGCTCCGGGAACCACTTGATTCGAGTCCTCTTGTCGCGGTATGCCTGTCGGAGCAGGACGCGTGCCGACGTTGGGGCAATTCTTCCTTTGGCGTAGTTCCTCACGGCCTGTCTGGAGTCGCTGAGGATCATGTGGCATTCTCTGGCTACGATGGCCAGGGCGATGGCTATTTCTTCTGCTTCCTCCACTTGCTTGCTCGATGTGCTGGCAGTCGCCCGCACGCAGTCGACCACCGCGATCGCGAAGCAGTTGCGGCCGGCCTATTCGGCTCCATCCACGTATCTGGCACCGGTGTCTTCGGCGTGCAGGTCCGTCAGTGCCTTGGCTATAGCGCGTCTTCTGCCTTCGTTGAAATCCGGGTGCATGTTCTTCGGCAAGGGGTCAACCTGCACGTTTCATCGTACGTGGCCAGGGACGGGGCATTTTGGTCCCTGCTGTTCGTGATAACCGATGCCTAGACTGCACAGGATCTTTCTGCCGGCCTTTGTTGATGACAATATTTCCAACTGAGCGGCTCTTTGCGCTTCGATGATCTAGTCGAGCGTGTTGTGTATGCCCAGCTGGAGGAGACGTTTCGTGTTGGTAGTTTCAGGTAGACTGAGGGGTGTCTTGTAAGCCCTCCGGATTAGGATGTCTAGCTTGTTCTTTTCGCTTTTCACCCACTTGTGGAAGGCTGCCACGTACACTGGCAGAGTACGAAGGAGTGTATAAGCCTGATGAAGTTTTCCTCCTTCATGACTCCCTTGGTGGTAACGCGCTTGAGCAGTCTGCTGGCATTGGACGGATGATGCGACCCATGATGCGGGTGATGGTGTCTCCGTTCCTGCCAAGCGGTTCGATCGTCATGCCCAGGACTCGGATCCTGCTGACAGTCGGTATTGTGTTACCATCCCTGGTGCGGATCTTGATCTTTTTGTGGTTCCTTTGCTTCTTGATTCTGTGCGTTTTGATTGGTTGGTAAAGCAGGAGCTCCAACTTACTTGGGGAGCAACGCAGTCCCGTACCTTCCAAGCTTTCTTCGATCGTGTCGACTGCAGTCTGTGGCGTGGATTTTGTGCGGGCATCACTGCCCCGTCCACCCACAGCGTAATGTCGTCCGCGTATATCGTGTGCTTCAGTCCTTCAAGCTGGCATAGTCTTTTGGCAACTTGAATCGTAACAAGATTAAATAGCATGGGTGAGATGACGGAGCCTTGGGAAGTGCCCTGGCTCCGTAATGTCTTCTCGTCCATCTTCAGGTCGCCGGGTCTGAGCTCCGCCATCTGCCGGTGAGGAAGCCTTTCAATATTCGTACGACCTCTCGCCTAGGTTTAGATGCGATACCTGCGCGAGGATGGCAGAGTGCGTAAGTTTGTCGAAGGCACTTTCTAGGTGGAGCCCGAGGACGGCTTTGGTGTCCCTGGTTTCGCCGTCGATGACCTGATGTTTGATAAGTAAAAAAATATCAGTGCCCTCCCACTCTGTAAAGAAAGATGACCAGCAAAGCTCTGTATGTGGGCCCCTTAATGGCGAACTGCACCTCCGCCGTATGTCGGCACCGCGTTGCACTGTCTTCGGGATCGGCCCACGTATGCTTAATGCCTGCTTCACCTCCGCCGCTGGTCGGCCTGGCATGGCGTTACATTCGGGATCAGCCCACGTATGGGGAGAGCTGAACGCTTGCTGCACCTCTGCTGCGGGTCAGGCCGGTATTACGCTATCTTCGGGATATTGCTCTATACGCGGACGCGATAGTGGGGAAAGTAGCCCTTAAGAGGAACCTTTAGCTCTGGTGGTCCTATATAAGTACATGTAAAAGGAGAATTCGTTTTTCTCCACAACCACTGCATCAAATTTTACAAGGTTTGTTGCACTTAAAAGAAATACTTAAAATCTAGTGACTGTTGGTTTAGAATTTTTTATTTAGGTCATCATTTGTTTATTCAAAATTGGCAAAAATCACAAATTTTCAGAAAACGAAACCACTTTTACAACTGTCTTTCGGCAATCAAAACTGATATCACAATTCTGTACATTGCATCTAACAGCACACCTAAAGCGGACAAAATTGATATATTACGCATGAATCTGAAACAATTTAGTAATGTGGAAATACAGCTTTTCCACAACCCTTGTTCACAACGTAACGACTTCACGTAAGATATAAATCGGCATATTGGATTTGTCCGCTTTGAATTGTCAAAAGGATTCTGTTTACATAACCGCGATATCAGTTCTTGATTCGGAGTTATTAATTTGTAAACTTCGTGCTTCTGTATTTTTCGCACTTTCGAATTTTTGAAAATCTTTTACCAGAATTCAAGCCCTAAATAGAAATCCCGCTTCTAATAGTCACTAGAATTTACCTTTCTCTCCCGAACCCAGCAAAATTTATTAAAATTGGCCCAGGGGTTATCTCAGAAAATCGTTTCGGCGTTTTACATTTATGTGCATAGGCCACGTCGGAGTTGGGCCCGAGTTAAAGCATACTCTTAACGACTTCGCTGTAAAAAAAGTAATAGAAAAAAAATCGCCTCAGCCGTCAATATCGCCGCCTCAGATTTTGTCATGATGGCACCGCCACCATCGGCACGGCTCCCTGAGCAGCTACCAAGCTGTTCACTTTCGTTATCTTCCTTCCCTCGGCGGCAGTGCACTGTCTTGATGCCGACGACACGCTAAATCTGCACCATCATTCCGTCATGCATCGCTTCTGCGACCAAGCAAGCTTTCGGCGGCACACGTTAACTGCCGTATTGACACTAAAACTTTAATATGCTTGCCTTCGAGAAAGCAGCGCGAATAAAAATGGAACGCGACTATGTGACCATGGGGAACATGTTCACGGGGCCATACTATTGATGACAGCATCACAAAAGGCTAGATGTGGTCAGATTGACTTTACAGGTTTGGAAGGAATGACTGACGGGCTAGTTGCTTCATTATCACATAAAGAACAGCGCTTAATGTTAGCGCAGTTTGTGTGTGGTTCCCCCTGTGTGCGTCCCGTCGTGAAGTGCTGTTCTTTCTTTGACTTTACAGATGTTCTTTTTCTGCGTCAGTTACCTCTTCCAAGAGTGTTTACTTGGAAAATTTTTGTTCGCATTGCTCTTACAGAAGCACATTTAGTCGAAATTTGTTCGCTTGGCTGCTTAATCTCGAGGACGGGCTCCAAACCGCTCATTTTCTTTAACCACGTAAAAACCATTACTGAAAATTTAATAAACGTAGCTTTGTTAATTACGCAAACAACTTCTCAACTAACTCCGCATCTAGAGGTTACCAATCTGAACACTTGAATGATAAAATGATGTTAACATTGTTTGCATCGTTCGAATAGTTTTGTTTCGTGCAGTTAAAAGCAGCCGGCATATTGATGGTGCTGTAGACTTCTTATAAAGTAAGTGTGAAAGTTTGGACAGGTTATCTTGGCACAAATCAACTTCATGAGCTTAAGCACATGACCCAAACTTGCACGTCTGTCTTTACAACCGATTCTCATACATTATACAAGAAGCACCTCAGCGCTACGGTACATCCCACAAGGTGTCCGAGAACATTGTGCGCGCTCCCGATTAGGTTTCTGAGCGTTGGTGGCATCAGACTCGGATTCCTGGCATCATGAGGAATAAAAACAGCTTCCTGGAGGAAAGCATTGGGTACATTTTCGGCACTTTGTAACATATGGATCAGCACGGATATGTACGTTAGAACGAAAAGTACTGAAATATTAAGGTGAGGGTTTCGCTGCATGTATTTTGGCTGTCTAATGTTAAGATCTAAAGAAAAAATGCTTTGATTTTGTGAAAATAATGCTGACATGAAATATGAGCTCCGACACAGTACTCGTGGTGGAACTGGACCCTGGAATACAGGGCTACATTAAAGCACGATATGCTGGTTTGATAAATACCAGTAATTGTAAAGTGGTTCACTCTTGAATTTCCTGTATGTCAATCGGCGCCGCTGTGCAGTGTTGGGGGCCCTTTTTATACCACCAGCACTATGTTTCAGCTAATATTGAAAGCAACTGTATTCTTTCTTTTAAGGGGGGGGGGGGCTTTTTTTAGCGTCTAACCACAGTTCCAAAGTTATCATCTCAAGATGCGCCTGCATGTGTTTCTAATATCCAGTATGTTGGCGCGGATTGAATAGCGAAAGAGCGCTATCTTATCAGATTGCGCGCGTGAAGCGAATACTGCCGTACATTCTCCATCACATTTCCCGACCCGAGATTGCGCTGCGATGTACGAGCATTCCAATCTGACGAACCGACGCCTTGATCCGTAGATCGGAATCAGAGGAAGAACTTTGCGTGCAGCCATCGGTATCTTTGATTGTTATTTTCTTTTCCAGCGCAAGCTCATCTTATAATGAGTAACATTCGTGACTGACTCTTTTGGAAGTGTTTCGTTCTTGACATTACTAAAACGTGAGAGTATAGAGGTGCTCCATCTTTATTGAGAGAATACTGGGAAATGGACTAGGCCTTTTCTTGCGTATGCGTTTACACATTTACCGCACCAATTTATTTTCCATAACTTACGTTTTAATTTAGGGGGCTGTAAAGCACAGCAACCTTTTACTAACAGGATGTTTTAATAACACATAAAATTTAAATGCTTATTAGTCGGCTTTCACTTCATGGTAAGGAATTACAATAAAGATCTACTCACGATAATTAAAAGCCTATCCGTTTGACAACGTTTCATCTGAGTTCCCCTTTGCAAGGTGATAGACTTGCAGATTGTTCGTATTGGGCACCCTCGACATATGTCCAACCGCCAAACAAAGGGTTATTCCGAATGTTTCATTTCAGGACGGCGTGTTACCCTCCTGTCTTTCATTCCCGTTCGCAAACACGCATAAGACGAAAGTGCTGCGTGAAGAGCGTCGTTAGTCCAAGTCGACTAGCTACCGTAACTCATCTCGCCTATATCGCTGTCATTTAGGCTTAGATAAGAAATATTATTATTTTAGACCGACGCATCACGAATCCAAAAAGAGCTGCGCGCGACCAGCCCAGCTAGGTTTGTTTCATTTCGTACATCGTCCTAGCGGCTAATAGTAGCTCACGAAGCAGAGCACTGAGTGTGGATATGGCAGAGAAGGTGTTCGATATAATGTCTCGTCACCCACCGAAAATTGCCCGCCGTGCTACTGGCAATTCCTAGAAAATTGTATATGTGACGCCCAGCCATTTGGAACACGGCAACTTTATTTTGCGATGGGAGAGTCCAGGTGAGAGACAGTGTGGTTATGGAGATAAAGACACGCTATTTTCTGCAGTAACTTAGGCATGCATGGATGAATGCCTTTATTTATTGAGAGAAAGGAGGAGCAACAGCAAGCCTCAGTGGAAGCACGTCTCAGCAGACTGGGAAAGAAGCGGGGGACAAAGAGGAAAAGCTGGAGCCTGGGTGGCAGGCGAAGGCGCAGCTTAGAGGCGAGAGAATATAAGAAAGAGTTGGCGAAACCAGTTGAATTCCAGTGTAGATGTGTGATGTGCCGAGTAAATGATTGGAGTCACCGCCCAGAATCCGTCCTTGCGGCAGTGTAAGCTCCCACCGTTCTTGGTAACAAACCTGTACTGAAAACCGATCTTCGCAATTATTCATCAGCCATGCCTAGCCACGTATTCCTTAGTGGCAGGGTCTGTGGATTACATCTACGCTGTCCCGACAAGTTACGACCATAACGTGGCGCTTGAGGTTACGGATGCCATACTCGTGACTCTTACTATACTACTATTATACTGCGCGAATACTATAAACATGGGTTTACTGCACAAGATAGTGAACAGACATTTTAGAACCACGTTTTTCGCCTTACATACGCCCAACTCAAGCACCATTGTAGCATGTTACGGTGCGAGTCCCTTCAAGACAAAGACGCGAACGCAAACATAAGAACGTGTTAGAAGACAGGGTCTTGGGCCTCGTTCCAAACATATCCAAGCCAACAATATGTTAACGATCATGCTGTCGTTTCTATGAAAAGAGGTTGTGTATTTAAACTCCTGGAGTGACAGTCCAATCCGCCACCTACGGGAGCGCGTGAAGCCGCCGGGGGCCACATTGTTAGAGGAAAAGGATTGCGGCCACAGTACGTGGCTGCGGTATACGCGCGACGCAACCTGTGCTTGCGGTTCTGCGATGAAAAAATAAAATTAAACCCCTTTAGGAAGTATATCAGTCCGCCATTTTGTGTTGCAGTTGTCAAAAATAAAATGTCATGGGGGTGGGTGCCTTGTGTTCTGTGTACAATATTGTTACGAGGAGTTGCGAAGAAATGGTTTTATTTACAGGAGAATTGGACGATGATGGTAGCGTGATCGTAGCGCAGCCCGGCCTCTCTAACTCCTCGTTTTCTTCGTCC
The DNA here is from genome assembly GCF_050947875.1 of Dermacentor variabilis. NCBI lineage: Eukaryota > Metazoa > Arthropoda > Arachnida > Ixodida > Ixodidae > Dermacentor > Dermacentor variabilis. Next base: position 175,840,896 of record NC_134569.1, read on the forward strand.
TCTCTTTCTTCTCTTCTTGTCCGTGCCTTTCGTATCTGTTACATTTCCCCGCAAGCAGACGAAGCCCGTGGGGCGAGTCAGGATGTACAAGCAGGGTAGAAAGGCTTCAGGCGAGCAATATGAGTCAGCTGAATTCTGCTTGATCGCCAACCATTGCACGGGAGGCGGGCTATGACGTAAATGAGTTCGCTCAGGTGGTGCACAACTACAAATGGGCCTGAATATTGTGACAAGAACTTTTGGCGCAATCCACGCTTGCGTTGCGGTGTCCAAAGGAGGAATAAGTCACCTTCTTGCAGCGATACTTGTACGTGACGGTCGTTGTATCGCTCTTTTGAATGACTTTGCGAGGCCAGAGTACGAAGACGAGCTATTCGACGCGCTTCTTCGGCGAGACACAAAGTCTTCGATACAGAATCATCACTGTGCAGAACGAAGGGTAAGAAAGTGTCCAGAGGGCTTCGCGGTAACCTTGCATACAGGAGATAAAATGGGCTATAGTTCGTGGTTTCGTGCTTCGCAGTGTTGTATGCATAAGTGATGAAGGGCAGCACGTCGTCCCAGTTCTTATGATTGGAGGAGACGTACATAGCAAGCATGTTAGTCAGCGTTCTGTTTGTCCTTTCAACGAGGCCATTGGTCTGTGGATGATACGGCGTGGAATGACGGAACTGTGAAGTGCACAAACGAAGTAACTCTTTAATGGCATCAGCCGTGAACTGGCGACCACGGTCGCTGATGATGACACGTGGTGGGCCATGACGAAGGACCACGGAACGGAGCAGGAAGGCCGCCACGCAAGCAACGGTGGAAGACGGTATGGCTGCAGTTTCTGCATACCGTGTAAGATGGTCTACGTAGACAATTATCCAGCGGTTCCTGTTGTTAGATGACGGCAATGGACCCAAAAGGTCAATGCCTACTTGCTCGAACGGCATACTGGGCGGTGTCAATGGCCGAAGGGGACCCGGGGCTGCGGTGGTCGGTCGCTTGTGACGTTGGCACGTTTCACAACTAGCGACATAGCGCTTGGTTGTTTCGTACCTCTTGGGCCAGTAAAAGCGCTCCTGCGTGCGGTGCAGCGTTCGTACGAAGACGAAATGGCCGGATATCACATCGTCATGCATGGCGCGTAGAACGTCGGAGCGGAGACTCTCGGGGACAAGAAGCAGAAAATGCGCTCCATGCCCGGAGTAATTAGTTTTGTACAGCAATTTATCACGGACAGTAAAGCGACCGCTGCCTTTAGAAGTACGGGCGGCGGCAAAAAGCGGATCAAGGGTAACATCATCCCGTTGTTCTCGCTGAAAGTCTGCCGCGTCAGGGAACGTAGGAGTAACAGCAGCGAGACAGTCATCAAAATTCTCAGCATCGCAGTCGATAGTCGCAAGAGGAATCCGAGAGAGGCAGTCTGCGTCAGCGTGACGACGGCCACTCTTGTACGATACCACAAAGTCGTATTCCTGGAGGCGCAGCGCCTAACGTGCAATGCGAGCAGAGGGATCACGCAAACCTACCAGCCAGCATAAAGAATGATGGTCGTTGATAATCTTCAATGGTCTACCGTAAAGATAACATCGAAACTTTGTACGGCGAAAACGGCTGCCAGGCATTCCTGTTCCGTAAGCGTATAATTGCGTTCAGATTTGCTCAGACAACGGCTGGCATATCCGACATGTTCTGCGCCACTGTGACGTTGTACAAGCACCGCTCCTATCCCGATTCCACTCGCATCAGTGTGAACTTCAGTCGGGCAAGATGGATCGAAGTGACGCAAGAGGAGTGCTGACGTTAGTATAAACTCCAGTTGAGAGAATGATGCGTCACACTCTGGTGTCCAATTGAAGGATGCATTTTGTCGCAAAATACTTGTCAACGGGTAAACGACGTCGGCAAACCGGGGAAGAAAACGACGAAAATACGAACATAGGCCAATGAATGAGCGGAGTTCTCGTGCTGACTGCGGTGGCTTGAAGGAGCTCACTGCTTCAATCTTACGAGGATCGGGTCTGACGCCATCCTTGTCGACTAAGTGTCCCAGGACCAGTGTTTGACGTTCACCGAACCAACACTTTTTTGAGTTCAGAACTTGTCCAGCTTTCTCAATGCACTCGAGAACGAGGCTGAGGCGTTCGTTATGTTCTTCAAACGTGCGGCCAAAGATTACAACATCATCGAGGTAACACATGCATATCTCCCACTTTAGACCACGTAATACTGTGTCCATGAATCTTTCAAAGGTGGCAGGAGCATTGCAAAGGACAAAAGGCATAACATTAAATACGAATAGGCTATCTGGAGTCACGAAAGCGATCTTTTCCTTGTCGGCAGGGTCCATAGGTATTTGCCAGTACCCCGATCGCAAATCAAGTGTTGAGAAGTAAGAATTAAGCAGCGTGTAAGCAATCGATGACGTCATCGATTCGTGGTAGTGGATAGACATCCTTCTTCGTCACTGCGTTTAGATGTCTGTAATCCATGCAGAATCTCCAGGAACCATCTTTTTTTCGGACCAGGATTACTGGGGCTGCCCAAGGACTAGATGACTCTTGAACGACACCTTTGTTCATCATCTCCTTGACTTGCTCGGCAATAACTTTGCGCTCGGACGATGACACTCGGTAGGGTTTCTGGCGGATGGGGTGTGCTGAGCCGGTATCTATTCTGTGACGAGCGCGGGACGGCGGCAAATGAAGGGGTGCATCTCCATGCGTGAAGTCGAATGCGGCCTCATGCCTGGCAAGGACTTGTACCAGTGCTTGCCGTTCCGATGTACCGAGAGCTTTGCTGATCATGCCAAGCATTAGCTCTTCAGAATGGCGATTATCGCAAGGAAAGCAAGCTGTAGAGACGTCCGTAGTTAGTGCCGCTATTGAACTACATGCGGCTTCATCGAAAAGAGCGATTTTCATACCGCGAGGAAGGACAACCGGCGTGGCGGAACAGTTCAGCGCCCACAATGTGGCGACTCCTTTCGTCATTCACACGACAGAGCAGGGCACAAGTATATTTTTTTAGCACAGTTTATTCGGAGAGGCCTAACTACAACGTCAACACAGTCAGCATCAACAGCAGTTGTAGAAACACGAACGGGCGTCAGGCACCACGATGGTACAATCACTTCATCAAGAACACTGAGTGTGTCTGTGTCCCCGTCTTCACCACCCAAGCTTTGTTCGGAATGTGCTGATATAAATAACTTGTTCAATGAGATTTCACCACAACCACAGTCCACGGAAGCGCCGCACTGGTCAAGAAAATCGATACCAAGAATAAAGTCGTGCGAACAACGAGAAAGAACAAGGAATTCCGACACAAACACTTTCCCAGCCAACAAAACACTCGCAGCACAAACACCAAGGGGATGAAGCCACTCGCCGCCTACTCCACGAAAGGTAATACCGTTGTTCCAAGAAAACATAACTTTGTGGCCTAGCCGGTTTTTGAAAGCGAGGCTCATCACAGACACAGTCGCCCCAGTATCAACTAACGCCATGGTCGGTATTCCGTCAATCGAGACATTCACTGTGTTTTTGAACATCACAACAGGCAGAGGTATTTCTTGCAAAGACCGTCCGGCGACCACACATCCACTGGCCGCGGATGCTAGTTTCCCGGGGGTGGTGAGGAAGAACGGCGCCGAGGGGACGGAGAGCGACGGGGACGGCTATTTGGTGGCGTCAAACTCCGCTCAGATGCTGGCGAATCGCTGCGTCTGGTCTCGTGTGAGAAGTGATCCCTTGGAAGCAAATCGGTCGTCCGCAGGTCATATGAGGTACGGGTTCTGGGTGGCGAGAACATCGATGGTGTCCTACGTGATTGACGGGCTTGGCGACAATACCGAACTATATGGCCTGTGGAACCGCAGTTGTAGCCCACGGGAGGGTCGCGGTTCCCAGCGTCTTCCTCGAAACGAATGGTAGACGGCTGCGGGCGGCGAGAAAGTTCGTGGTCATGTGGATAACGTGTCTCTGCTGCTTGATGAAATCCGTTATATCTTTCATAAGTCGCGTCGTTGCAGTAGGGTTAGTGCTGTTCTTGTCGTGGCCTGACAGAAGTCGCAGGGCCTCGGGGGTAAAAACACTGCTGCTCTCGTTGTGGCCGAGCGTCATAAGTAGGGCCTCTGTCGTAGAGACGTGACTGCTGTCGGGGCGCGAGTTCATAATCCTCAGTGCCCCTTGCCGCAGGATACGGGGAGAAGGATGCCACGTTTGGCTCAAAATCTGGTGGTAGGCTGAAGCTATCAGTGCCTGGATGTGTCACTTGCGCGTGCAGGCTGAGTTCTTCCCGAACTATTTGTCGGATCGTTGATTCAAGATCAAGGGGCTGGTTGCTGTCCACGCTTGCAACTGTCGTTACATTGGCTAGCCTGCCAAACTTCGGCGTTATGCGCCTCGTCTTTAGTTGCTCGAAAGTACGACAGTGCCGAATGATGTCAGCGACGGAAGCCAGGCTGTCTTTTGCAATGAGGAAATTGTAAACATCGTCGGCAATTCCTTTTAGGATGCGCCCGACTTTGTCTTCCTCGGACATTCCAGAGTCCACCATCCTACACAGCTTTATTACTGCCTCAATGTAGGTCTTGCAGGTTTCGCGTGGTACTTGCGCATGTTGCAGTAGCGTCTGTTCTGCCCTTTTCTTTTTCGTCGCGGAGTCGCCGAATCGCTCTTTGATTTCCGATACAAATCTTCCCCATGTTGTGAATGTTTCCTCGTGGTTGTCGAACCACACCAACGCAGTATCCGTTAGAAAGAACACGACGTTCGAAAGCTGAGAAGCGCTGTTCCACCTGTTGCCGGCACTCACCCGGTGATAATGGATGAGCCATTCCTCGACGTCTTCGTCCGATCTTCCGGCGAAGGGATGCGCATCTCTCAGTTGCAGAACAGAACTTGTCTGGGCAGCAGTTGGAATGGGCCGTCGTTCTTCTGCGTCGTGGGACATGTTCAACTGATGGCTACATCTGGTATGGCAAATAATAAGCGACACGTAGACATATCAGAAAAAGCAGTCTGAGTAGGCGGAATATGCGCTGGAATTTGTATCGAGCGAAGTATTGTTGATGTCACCAACGATAAAAACGTTCTTGTTTTCGATCCACAATTGGTTAAGTGTGACATCAAGAGCAAGTAGGAAATCAGGGGCAGAAGACGACGGGGAATGATAGATGGAACCAAGAATTAGATTTTTAAGATTTTGTGCTAAGAAAGGTTGTTCAGCCTTCGATAAGATAGCCTCACTGCAACTAACATTTATTGAAAGTTCATACCTGCGGGTGTAAGTGACGTCCGGAGCAATGAAAATGGCAGGACCTCCATCACTATCAGAGGAAAGATGACAGTATTCAGAATTGTAAGATGGAACACCATATAAATAAAATCGTGGTTAGAAAGCCAGGTCTCACAAATACAAATAAACGAGAAAGACTTATCTAGATTGTTGGTAAAGTTACTAATGACATCTTGATTCCTCCTAAAGCGTCGAGCGTTAAATTGGATCACTGAACGAATATTACTCGAAAGTTGAAACTTATATCATTCCGGGGACTCCAAAGACATGACAGATTAAGGCACGCAGGCGCACCAAACAAATGAAAGACGGTTAGGTGAAGATGCGCAGATCAGCCTTAGTTGAATTGCGGAATACTTTGCTCTCACTAGTCTTACGAGCTTTAATGAGGCAATTATTTGTCCACAGGAACTGCCAGTTGTTATCTTTCTTGAGGGCGAGTGCCTTCGCGAAATGCCTCTTGTTGTCGGGAGTTAAATGTTCCTTTACAAAGACTGGAGCTGGGGATGGAGTGGAGCCTGATTAACCAATTTGGTTGGTTTGCAGGGGGGCCTTCCGCGCATTGCACAGGAATTTGTTTTTCTTGTCATGGCAGCAGAAGCGGGCAATTATGTTTTTTTTTTGCCAGGCATCGTTGGCACGCCATGTACGGCGTCCAGGTCAGAGGGCGAAACAGGACGTTTAATCACATCGCGGATTAATTTGAGAATCGCGACAGGGTCATCCACACCGCTGGACGGGACACCCTTAATCTTGACATTATTCGTTCGAGAATATTGCACGAGTAGCGCGACTTTCTTTTGAAGCTCATTATTGCGCGTTATCAGGGCTTTGTTCGCTGCAAGCAGCTCGCCCTGTTTCGCCATAAATTCATCGCAGACGCCGATCAAGTGCTCGACACTCGTAATGAGGGTAATATGCTCATTCAAGCCCTCGCCGGACCGTTGATTCTTGATTTCGACGCTAGGTCGCTTACCAAGGTCTCTGTCTTTGCATTGAACAATGATTCAAGCATATATTTTTTTTTCGCTAGTTCTGCGTTTGACGGCATTCTTGAGCACAAGACAATAAAACCGGACAACAAGAAAATATAACCTGGGCAGCAGTCGCGGCTGGAACAAAACGTTATAGAGTCGTGTACAAAGGTCCTATCACCAACCTGGGGGCAGATTGCAGGAGAATTAGACGCTGTTCAGACCGCCAATGCCAAATGAAGACTGGTTCCTTGCAGCGGTTCTTCATAGTTTCTCCGGTTGTGACGAGCCGCACACTAGGCGGCGCTCCGCAGTTTATTGGGGCGCACATGAAGATATCAAAGGAAACACGCAGAAATCAGCCTGGGAACAGATTGCACGAGAATTACGCTCTGTTCAGGCCGCCGCAAGTGCCACTTCCAAAAATGTTTCTATTTCTCATATTTACCAATAACACTGGAACTTGCAGCGAAAGCTATTTTAAACAACCGCATTATGTTTCCAGCGTAATTATCATTCTCTCAATATGTGCGAATAGCGTGCCAGGACGAATTTGTTTGCAAATTCTTTTTTGTCAAAGCTATTGCGCAGTAAAACCAGCTGTGTGAAGAGCAGGTGTTATACCAGTGAAGATTTTTTTCTTCTCCGCTAACCCCCCTACTATAATGCCTTCTGGCAATGCGAGGTAATTCATGAATAAAGAATAAAAGTCTTGACAAAGCGCCTGTAGTTGGCGCATAAGCCAAGGCATCTACGCACTGCCTTCTTGTCGATGAGCTGCGGGAAGGTTGTTATGGCAGCTGTCTTTTTCGGGTCGGGACACTCCAGATGTGCTGATTACGTGGCCTAGGAACAGAACCTCCTCGTAAGTGAAGCGGTACTTTTCCGGCTACAGAGTGAGACCTGGTGACTTGATGGCCTCGACTACTGTCGCAAGCCGCTCAAGGTGATCGTCGAAATTTCCGACGAAGACGACGACGTCATCCAAGTATACAAAACATGTCTACCTTTCAGTCCTGCTAAAACCATGTCCATCACGCGCTGGAACGTTGCGGGCGCCTAGTACAGTCCAAATGTCATAACCTTGAACGCATACAGAGCGTCTGGCGTGATAAAGGCGGTGTTTTCGCGATGTCTCTAGTCGACTTCTGCGCAAAACTTTTTGTCAGTAGTCAGATTGAGGTACATTGACGAAAATTATTTAGCGTTGCAGAGCCGATCCAACGCGTCGTCTTCTTCAATCGACGATAACCGTTCAATCGATAATTGTTCAATCGACGCACAAACGTACGGTTCCGTCCTTTTCCTTCACTAAGACTACATGAGATGCCAACGGGATTTTCGATGGCTGGATAATGTCGTGCTGCAGTTCATCGACTCGTTGCCCAATTGCTTCACGTTCTCGCATCGAAACTCGAAAACGGCTATGGTGGAGTGGTCGAGAGCACTCTTCGGTTATTATGCGACGTTTTGCAATTGGCTTTAGTCGAATGCTTGATGACGTCGAAAAGCAGTCTTTGTATGGTCGAAGATGGTCCGTCGAAAGCAGTCTTTGTATGGTCCTGAAGGGTTGCTGAAGAATCAGGCGGAGACTTGGATATATGCCGAAGTCTGATTAGAAAACTATGGTCGTCGGGGTAGATGCGGCAGAATTGGAGAGTATACACGCATTACTAGTTTCCATAACTTCCTCTATGTATGCGATCGTCGTGCCCTATTTGATGTGCTTAACTCGTGGCTGAAGTTTGTCAGCATCAATTTCGATTTCCCTCCCAGCAGTCGAGCGATCCCTCTTGATACGCAAATTTCAGGGTCAAACAAAAGACGGTGGTCGCCCTCGAGGGCTTCTTCTACGTCTGCGGGTGCTTTGCTGCCCACGGAAATGACAATGCTTGAGCGAGGCGGGATGTCGACATCCTTACGTACACTCAAGGTACGCTGACTTGAAGGCCTCTCCGTTGGTATCTATTGCTCTGAGGATAGCGTTATCGACATCGACTTGAGATCAATGATGGCGCCGTGTTGGTTCAGGAAGTCCATGCGGAGAATAAGGTTTCGCGAACACTGTTGGAGGACAACCAGCGTTACAGGGTAAGTCCGGTCATAAACTGTAATTCTGGTCGTGCACATTCCCGTCGGCGTTATGACGTGTCGTAGAGCTGTCCCAATTTGACGGCCGTCCCATGCAGTCTTGAATTTTTTCAGTTTGGCGGCGAAAAATCCACTGATGACGGAGTAGTCGGCTCCTGTGTCCACTAAGGCGGTGACTGCGTGGCCGTCCACAAGCACATAGAGGTCGGTTGTTCTCTGTCTTGCGTTGCAGTTAGGTCTTGGCGTCGGATCAGGGCTCCGTTGCGTTGACGTGTGGCTGGAACGTCACGTCGGCAGGTTTTGGGGCAGTGCATTCTTTGATTCCAGGCTTCGTCGGGAAGGCGGCGTGTCGTTGTGACGTCGTCGAGATAGTCTCTCCGGTGTCTTCGTCGGCGGCGGAGTGTCTTCTTCAGTATGAACCGCACCCGTACCTCCATCGCTTGCAACGTTTAGTTTTTCACATATAGGCTGACGGACACGACGCGGACTGCGCCAGGTCGGCGCTGAAGCGGCGCCGCGGTGACAGGTAGCGGCCTGGTGACGGCGAACGGGAAGGTCGTCGAGGGCTCCACTGTGTAGCGGCGAGGTAGTCGGCGATTTTGCGATGGCATTCGTATTCCTGGGGGCGCAGTACGTTGACGGCGAACCCTCGCAGTCCCACGTCGCGGTATGGGCATCGCAGCAACACATGACCGGCTTCCCCGCAATGGTAGCAGGTCGAGCGGTGGTCGGCGGCGCGCCAAATGTCCGTCTTCCTCGCGCAGTTTCGCTGGGCTACGGGTGGGCATGCTGCCGACGGCGCAGATGTACGACGGAATGGCGGCGTTAGAGGGCCGTGGCGCGGTCACGGAGGGGGACCTTCACGGCGGGCGACAGTGGCGAGGTCGTCGCTTCCGGCTAGGGCTGCAGTGATTGTGGTTGCACCTCAGGAACTCCAAGTGATCGCTGAACCTCTTGTTTGACAATTTCCGTGATTGAAGCTACTTCATGGTGCCACCTGGGTACAACTTCTGCAGCTTTTCCCGCACGATCGCCTTCATGGTGTCGTGCAGATCGTCGGTGGCCACCGTTTGTACTCCGGGGTGGTTTGCAGAGTTTGTGCGGCGGTTGAATTGCCAGTTCCACATTTCGAGTGTGTTCTCGATGCTGGTGGCGTCGCGAAGAAAGTCGTCGATGGTTTAAGTGGGCTTCATATCATTCGGGCGAGAAGTTCCTCCTTCACACCACGCATGAGTATGCGGACTTTCTTCTCTTCAGACATTTCCGCATTGGCGAGGCAGAATAGACGGTTCAACTCCTCTGTGAAGATTGCGACGGTCTCATTAAGCACCTGCACTCGGGTTTTCGTTCTCGGCGTACGACGCTTGTGAATGTCTACATGTAGCCGCTTCGGAAAAGGTCCCACGTCGTTAAGGTGGTTTCTAGATTCTCGAACCACGTCCTGGCGGCGTCTTCTAATGTCACAAAGACGTCGCACTTTGTGGTTTCTCTCCCAGCTGTTAAATCTAGCGACCATTTCATATGTCTCAAGCCAGCTTTCCGGTTCCTCGAATGTTGAACCGCCGAACGTCGGAGGCTCCCTGGGTTGCTGCAGCACGAGGGGGGGGGGGGGGCGCTGGGACTGCCATTGGGGTTGACCTGGTATTGATCTTCCTGGCCGTCTAAACCAAAAGTGCGTGCTCCGCGGGTAGTCCTTGCAGCCTGCGGCTACGTCGTCGATTCATGGCGACGCTAGTGTTGCCTTCGGCATTCGGCTACGGTCACGGCTTCATGAGGGAGTCTACACATGAACGCAAAGCACCTCCACGAAATATGCCGTGGTAGTGACGGTAAAGCACACAGTTGCAATACTGTGAAATACGAAACTAATATTTATTGGGCGAACCTGTGCCCACAAGAACAGGCTTCACTTGAAGCACAACAATAGCGGCGAGCAGAGTCAGCGATCGTCGAAATCTGATCTACTGTACATGCACGCCGGCTTTCATGCACGAGCCATCGAAGGTTCCAGAGTAGTCACTGGTGCTCGCGTGTCTTCCAGAAAGTTCTGCACAATTGGCGTCGCGTATACATGCGTCCAGATTAGACAAGGTTCGGTACCAATGGACAGCGGATAGATCCTTCGATAACATTCGAGAAACTTGCAGTACATGCGGGCGCGTCCCACGCTCAGCGACAACACTTGTTAAACGGTGAAAAGCGGTCACCCGAAAAACATAAGCAAGTACGCGTGTCAATGTTTATGTAGGTGGCACTGTGATCCCTCCCGTGAGTCTTTATGTCCCAGAACATATTAACTTGTGATGTGAAGCTTCGTGACACTGATGTCATGACCATTTTTATTTATTTATTTACCCAAAGCGCCACAGTGGAATTACATGGGGGGGGGGGGGCTGTACAAAAAAAAATATTAGAAGGGCAGTCACAATGACAATCTAAACACTTCATTGTCAGTAATATTAACAAGAAATGAAGATAAAGCATTCCATTCTCGAACAGTGTGAGTAAAAAACGACGTATTGAACATAACGGTTCTTGACTTGAATTCACGCACTTTATGGTTATGATCAACCCGCTCGGATTTTTAGTGGGGATGAAAAATGTACTTCCCCCTGGGAATAGCAATCTTATCGTAGTATATGTTATGAAAAAAATTAAGCCTTAGCTGTCTTCTTCTTACTTCAAGGGGTTCCCATTCTAATTCCTGTTTTATGCCAGACACACTAATGTATCTACTATATTTCCAAAAAACATAACGGGCAGCTAATTTCTGGGTTCTTTCTAATTTTTGTCTGTCGGTCTTTGTCGGCGGGTCCCATACACTAGAAGCATATTCCAACGCGGACATAATATACGTTTTAAATAGTAAATCCCTAGAGTCTTGCGGAAACATTCTCGTGTTACGGCGCAAAAAAAAACCCAACATTTTGCAAGCTTTCCCAGCAACATAATCAACATGTCGATGCCAACATAGTTTTGAGGTGATGTACACACCTAAATACTTATATTGAAGAACCATTTCCAATAAGTGGTGGCCGTTTATATTATAGGTGTAATTAGGTACATTCTTTTTCCTCGTGAAACAAATGTGCACTGTTTTTTTGCAAATTTATATTGATGTACCACTGTTCGCGCCACCGGTGCAATACATTTAGCTCTTCCTGCAAAGCAAGTGAATCCTGGGAATTTTTCACTTCTCTGTAGACTACACAGTCATCAGCGAAGAGTCGCATGTGGGAAGTAATATTCTCTGATATGTCATTAATGAACACAAGAAAAAGAAACGGTCCCGAAACTGACCCCTGTGGGACGCCTGGCGTGACGGAAGTTACATTTGATTTGGCTCCGTTTATTGTGACATACTTACACCTTAAACTTAAATATTCCCGAATCCATTCAACAACCTTCTCATTCACATTTAAACAGCGCGACTTGTGGACTAAAATACCATGATCTACTACGTAAAAGCCTTTCTAAAATCCATGAATATGCAGTCAATAATGCTACAACGATCCAAAGCTTCGCATACCGCATGAACAAACTCGGTTAGTTGTGTAACACAGGATGTCCCTTGCCGGAAGCCGTGCTGATTTGGATTTAATAAGGGATTGAGATGATTCATTATGTTCGTATATAGGACGTCTCTAGAGTTTTACCGAGATTATTTATTACGGATATAGGACGGTAATTAGAGACCCATTCCCGAGGCCCGGTCTTACGAATAGGGACCACGCAGGCAACCTTCCAGTCCGTAGGAAGAAAACTAGTGAGCAAAGATTTCTTGAATAGGAGAGCTAAAAAATAAAATACAGATTCGAAACACACCTTTAAAAGGCCATTGGACAAACCATCAAGACCTCCAGCTTTGGACACATCTAGTCGTCGAAGTAATGCAATAATTCCCCTTTCGTCTATTTGTATGGGCGCCATAGGATTAAACTGAACTGGCTGATAATGGATGTCACAAGTTGTGCTGGGCCGAAATACTGAACTGAAAAAATCATTAAAGGAATTTGCCTTTTCAAGACTGCCATCTATCATGTGGCCATTGTGCGCTATGGTTGGAATGCCTGCATTATCTTTACCATTGCGTTTGACGCATCGCCAAAATTTATTTGGGTTTTTTTGGAACCTTGACGAAAAGGAGTCAACGAAGCTCTTTTTAGCTTTTGCAACAGCCATCTGCAGAGCAGTGTTAGCCGCCTCCAAGTTTGTTTTCGTCTAATGGTTACAGTCTAATGTGTAATAAAGGCCATAGTCTAACGGCTAAAGCATCAAGCAGCCCTCCTTCAGAAATTTGGTTTGAAACCAGGCTTTAACCAACTAGGGCCACTGAGATTGTGATGTTCAGCATGTGTCGCTATTCAGTGAACCGCTTTCACGCAAACTTGCGTCACTACGTATGTGCCACTGGATACGTGCTGCTCTTCAACGAACATTTTCGACGCTAACTCGTGTCACCGATGAATATGTGGTGCTCTTCAATTACACAAAAATTATGCTTTAGAATTGATCTACTGCTGTGCGGAGTGCAACCCGCGTCATCTATATTCAAAGAATTTAGTGCGAATATATAATCAGACACGTGCCACACGCGCATTTGTGTGGTGCCACTAGATAAGCAGCGTGTCTAGACGCAAGCGCGGGAGTGGAGCCCGGCTGCAATGCACGCCTCTCACATGACGCGTCACGACGGTGGCAATATGACGTGTCAATAAACTGCGTCAATACTAATAGAATTAACGTCGGCAGCCTATTAAGATGGTTTAGGCGCAAAATTGTTTTCTATTGGCAAGGCTCATACTTAGAAAATGACTGTAATGCAGTAGAAGCCTTTGGCAATGGACAGTGAGTGGGGCAGTCTCCATGTTTCTCGAAGTCAAAGCCGGCTTCGATTCTTCAGGGCCTCGCAGCATTTGTACTTTGATTTCCGCTCTATTACTGAATGTTAACTTGTCTTCGCAAGCGTAAGCTGGCCATGTTAGAAATTACGACCTAGCAGTCTTACTCATGGAGGAATACCTACAATGAGGGCATCATGTAAGGCTGTGCCTGCACGAGATTGTATTTGGCATGTCTTACGATTTTGTCAAGTAACTTTTTAGCTAATTAGAGAGCACAGGCTCGTATCTTGCTTCGAAAAGTCTGCGACTGTTACCCAAAAATGCGCTTTACTATATCCTTTCGATGTTCACCTATGAAATCGTTTGGTGGTCAATAGATTTCTATGTGTTAATATCGACAGCGATCTTTCATTGAGGCGCGCCATATCATACTTGAAGAAGAAGCTTACTTCTACCGCCCATATACTAAGGTTTGATGCCGGCAAAACGCGGGGCACCTCCGTGGCATCTATGCTTCAACTACCTATGACGATCGTCCTAGGTTAATTGCGATATTGCGCTCCAGTGCTGTTTAATGCGAACGAAACTAACATCCATGTCCTAGAGAGTATTCAAGGGCAAGCCCTTCGAACATGTTTGGGGCTACCGCGATGTGCTTCAACCGTAGCAACAACTGCCACCGCGGGAGACCACCCATTAATGACTTATACAGCTGTCGACGCAGTCCGGGCACATATTCGCCTTTTATGCAGTCCCTGACAACCAGAGCAGATCCAAGGCAGCGTTTCCCAAATGAGTTGCGGCTAACCAGCGCTCTTCTCATTGTGATACTTGCTCGCAACAACAACACCATCTCCTCTATGGTGCTTGAAAAAGCCTCCGGTGTACCTTGCTGTTCTAGTAATTGCGAAGAAGGCTAGCCTGACCACCACGGCTCTCAAGCAGATCACACTAGAACTTTTGCATTGTTCAGTGGCTAACCAGAACCGTGTTTACACGGACGGCACGGTTCGACGGGTGCCATTGTTCTGCCATGTCAATGGATCGTCATCAAGTTTAAGACTGCACACGTAACGACATCTACAGGTTCTAAACTGGCCGATCTTCGCGCTGCTGTCGAAGACATTGAAAAAGAACCGCCCAGAAAATGCGCGAGATCTTATGATCCGAAATCAGCTCTCGAAAGCTGGCGAGGTTGGCGGCGTGGTAATTGCGAACAGCTGGAGTCTTAAATCAACGAAATTTGCCATTGTGTATTTGAAGGAGCACATGATATAATATTTTATTGGCTGCCGGGACATTGTGGCATCCTTGGTAATCATTTCGCCGGTGATACTGCCCGACGTCCCCAGGCTAGAGAACCGCTACTCCTTATACCTTTATAGAGACTAGACGCTGCAAGAGAGCATCTCAGTCTCGCATGTACCATCATGTTCAGTTAGTGGCATGCACCACAGAGAGCTAACCTTCGTTTAAACACCCTCAACCCATCACTGAAACTGAAATTACTAGCAAAGATTTTATGACGTGACACAACACTCCTGTGACGGCTGTGGGTAGGAGTAGCATTCGCTAACTGCTACAACTGTCGGAATGGAGTACCGGACTCACCAATGTGCTCCTAAGTGCAAGTGTGAAGAGACCATCAGTCATCTCATGTGGCGCTGTTCTCGCTTCGATAACCAACGTCAGACTTTCGAGTGTGCTTTGAATTGACTGGACGATAGGCCATTCAAAGAAGCAAAGATCTTGGGAGCCTCGCTTCTCGGTTCATTAGCCCAGGAAGCAATTGGAGCGCTTCTTCACTACCTGAAGGGAACAGAATTAAGTGCCCGACTGTAGACATCCTGCACCTATCTTACTGCATGTGAAAGTGCGATATAGACTCATGTTTTCTCTCTCTCTCTCTTTCCCTCCCCCTTCCCACCTGTAGGGTAGGAAACTTCCTCCCTCCTCTCTTCGATAGGTGCCAACTTTTAGTGCTCCCAGTCAGTGTCAACGGACGCAGTGGTTTTTTTGGGGTATATTCATCGAACAGCACCTCTCTTGGACACCAGAAAGTAATGGGTTGTGGAAGGAAATCTGGCATATCTCACATCATCGAATACTAGAGGATTATTCCTAAGATAGCCTTATGCCGTTCGCTGGTCAGCTGTTCTTACGCTGCTTCGAAATTTTAACGTCTTCCTCATTCTCCTGGGCGTATTGGACCAAACGGACAAATAAATACGCACTACTGCAAGCTCCACGAATGGACACGATAGTGAAAAACCTAAAAAGCACTATTCTTTTCTCAGTAACATCCCGTACCATGTGGCTATAGTTACGGAGTACTGTGACCTGACTACCGTCGTTCTCAAGGAAATGCAGCACCTAACGTTCAATTTGAGGAAAGCGGTCGACAGTTCCACATTCAAGAAAACATCAGAAAAAGATCTATAATGGCTTGTCAGAAAACGACAATTGAATTCAAGTCGAGACGTATATCTTAAATAGAGCTGCCGCCACTTGTGTTTTTACTCATCAGCAGCACTTTAAGTACACGTTGGCCATCGCATGCTAGCACGACGGAGATAAAAAAGAAACACCCTGGCGAAGTCTCTGTGGCGCGGTACGGTGGCACCTTCGAGTAAGATAGAATATCAGAGAAAGGGCTGAATGCTTCATGTATTATCATCACAATTAGTAACGCTAGCAATAGAATACTTACCTATTAACCGCAATTTTGATGCTGTCTTGTCGCCCCTGTAAAGGGAGCATACTCTATGGCAAGTATCAACGGTTTCCGCCAGCCATCGCGCGTCCCTGCTGTTCAACAATTCTGGAACAAATCTACAACTGTGGGTGGTAAAAGCAATGAGTAAGCGGATCGGTTTTGTTAGCCGCTTTAGTGTGCGGTGCGATTCTCAATATACTGCAATTTTACAGCGTGATAGGAATGACTTGAAAAGTCGAAGAAGATTTACTTCGAAGGTTATGTCCTTCAGTTCCACATATTGAAATTGGCTTTGCATGTTTATTTTTGCTGATTGGGCTTGCATTCTATGTTTACTCTAATAAAGTTCATGACGGCCAAACCGTTGCTGATGTATTACCTGCTATTTATACCATGATGTGCCATATCTTTAAAATATTTTCTTTATCCTCTTTTTAGCTGCCGTGGGCTGTCCAGCTGCTTGCGAGATGTGGGTACGGGAGGACAGTGTAAATACCTGGAGCTCGTTATGTGACGAACAATATGAAGAACATTGCGGAAAGAGAAAAACTACAGTTTACAACAAAAACTACTGCGATGCGATAATGAAATACTTTGTAGAAAAGAACAACACAGAAGTCAGAGCACAATAAATATTTTCATAAGCAAGATAGATTCCCTGTTGTCGTACTTAGTGTAGTTATAAGGAAGAAAACATATTTTGTATAAAGTTGGCAGTGTGAGCGTGGCTTCATGTCGATTTGTTCGTTTCATTAAATCTCGCTTGTATACCACACCCCGCTGTTGGTGCGCTGGGTTAGACCTCTTAAGCATTCATCGGACATTTGCTCTTGTGAAAAGAAGCATGAGTAAAGAAGTAGATGAATATAACAAATACTAAATCAAAAGAAGGAAAAATGCTAGGTTTCTTATTTTACAGATGTGACCAAAAAATGAACGGTAACTGAGAAAAACAGAATGTCATCATGCTTTTATTAACGCCTAGGCAATACGACCTGTACAAGGAGAAGAAGAACAAAGGGGGTACTAAAATGTGTCATCGTTGCTTGAGCAAAAAAATATGATGAAAAGCTGAAAGCTTCCGAGGCCGGGGACGCCAGGCAGACTCGTCTCGGCTTTTTTTCTTCAGAGAAGGCCTGTGAAAAGGCCATTTACGTATCCTAATTGTCCGCTTTGTTTCTCTTGCTGCCTGATTAATTTTTAGCTTTTATTCTGCTAGGCTTACTTTCTCAGACAAGGTACCCGGAGAAAATCAATTCTTTAAGAACATGTTCCGTCACTGCGCAAATGGGCCTCGACGTGGCTTCGCGGAACTTGCAACGCGGCCACTTGCCTCCATATTGAACCAGGATTCTAGGGCCCTCTTCTAAAGCAAGAACAATACGTGTTAATTGGGAGTTTATTGGACTTGTTGGCCAGCGTGTATCCTCTCGCTCGCACATGCTTGTTAACGCCACCAACAGTACGCTTGTCCAGGCATTGTAGATTTCTGTGTTGCACCCCATAGTGACCTAGCACTCTCAACCTGTGCGATAGCCTTGAGTGGTTGAGCCTTGCTCCTGAGTTTCAAAGCCCGCAACCAACTTCTCGTTCCGCGCTGGCAGGGCCGGTCTGAGAGCCCTCGTGGACGAATCTGCAGTTGCGCTGCAGAAGTAAACCCGCAACAACATTTCATTGTCACGCCGGTAACGTCAGCATTGAACCACTTGTCGATCAAAAGCAAACCTCTGTTAAGTACGCTGAAGAGCGCCCGCGGAAGGGATTATGGCTGCCTTCGAATTCGCATTGCAGCTTGTTGAGCGTCATTGTAATGAGTTTTGTCAGTGGACTGACGACAGCCCGCGCCCTTCTGCAATGTCGCGCATGTTATCATACTCTTTGCCCTCAGAAAGTTCCGGCCGTTTTTTTAGTGCATCGTAGGTGCAGTTTCTTGCAATGTTCCCTGCACAAAGTATGTCGCATCAGCATACATGTAGTTGAACATATGTGGCTGTTAAACAAATACCAATATTTACCTCAAATAAGAAAAGCTAAGTTCTGAGGCTACTTCCTCTATCCATATTTATGACAGTCATGATTTGGGTTCCTTGATTTCCCAAGCTGAGACCTACCGCGATGCGAGATTTCAAGCAGACCAGTGCTTCACAGCTCTTTTTCGTCCCTTGCGCCAGCTTGTATACTTGAAAAAAGCTCGCGGCGCTGGCATACTGCCAAGCTATAAGCATCCGATAAAAATGCCTAAAACTTATTACGCTAAACAATCCGCCTACTTGCAAGAAAGCTGGTGAAAATAAAAAGAAAATAAATGCCTTCACCACCGGGGTAAAAATCTCACTAACGACTGCTATACTCCCTAACGCGAAATTCGAGCGCAGCTCTATATGTGCTTTCATTTTGCGATATACAGTGCAAAGAATTTGAGAGAGACATGTAATAGATTCGGCAATCGTCGAAAGTCTGATCTGAGGCTCCAGTGCATCGGCTTTTATGCATGAATCGTCGAAGATTCCACTGTAATCGCTGATGCCGTTTGACTTGCAGTAACTACTGCAGAATTAGCTCCACGGATACCATTAAATTACAATACAATCGCATACCACGACCAACGAAACAAGTGGGAACGAGAGCTAACCAGGCAAACAAAACAAGGGCGAGCGAGAACTGACGCGAGCAGACGATACTACGCATCGAGAGGGCAGACGGGTCCACATGAAACCAGTTGCCCGCGCGCACGTCACTGTAGGGGCCGCTCTCATAGGTGTCCGCCGTTCGCGGTTTGCGTCTTTCATCTTTCGATTTTGTGCTCGTTCGCTCGGTTACGCCACCGCCACTCGCCGCAGGAACAGGGCATTAAGAGCTGCGCTCTAAAAATGTTCCCTCTTTAGACAAGCCTATGGCCCAATGAAGGCAGCTGCAACCCAAAGGTGTTAAGCTGCGGCATACTGCAAATTGTTTGTGTTTATGTCTATAGCAGTGCTCCGACAAGCATTCCTTCAGCGTGGTGACGCCGCTGATGGTGAAAACATTGCTGGTCCAGTGGGGTGTGTTTATCAGGCAAAATATGGTACTAGAAAAGTGGACAAACAGAGTTGACACGACATGCACAGGCTCTCCACAGATAAACAAAATGTTAACGGGGAGGAAAGAGCAAGAGTGGCCTTGTCCCTCGAGAGTGCAGAGCACCCACGAGCGAGGAGCCAGAACGCCCACCAAACAAAACAGAAACATTGTATGCACACGTTTGCCACGCGCGCACGCACGTGTGCGGAAGCGCAGTGTACTTCCTCAATCTATGCGTTATTGCGTATTATTGAACTAATTGAATTTCGCGAAGTAATATGCACCAGTAAATTCGTAAAGTATGAATTATGCACAACCTGCAGACAAAATAGCATCGGACTGTAATCGTGTATACGAGAAAACATAGTTCTCTTACGTGGAAATTCAAACACAAAGCCTTTTCCAGCCGCCGTAGTGGCGGTACTTCTTTTTGAGTGAGCGCAGTCTGAAAAATCCCGGCCAACTAGAGGCTAACATCTTGGCTGTAAAATGGTAAATCGACGTCTTTACACTCACTAGAGAGTAGAAAGTTCTGTTATCCATACCACTGCGGCTTCAAGGACGAATAATCGACAACTGACCACCTTGTGCGCATAAAGCGAACATAAAAGTTGCATTCGTACACAATTAGTTTTTTTTTTCTTTTGGTATTATCGAATAAGAAAAAGCACACGACACGACATGGTTCTACAGCATTTTGCAAGATCTGTCGTCAATGGGCATCAGGGGCAACATGCTAAATGTCATTGTAAACTGCCTTTTACACCGCACCTTTATCATGAGGGCCGCTAATGCTTGCATGCAAAAAGTCGCAAGATTCCTCGAGCTCGAGTGCCTTCAATTGATAAATGCATAAACTAGACCCGATGCTAAGGCTACAACTGCCATCTAGTCTTTCCCCTGGCGAAACAACCTTGCCGTGTAGCTCGTGACTGGGAGTGGCGTTCACGAACGCCTACTCCTATCGTATCAGGATGGCCGATAGCCCGAGGTGCGACTCCTGTGTGTGCAAGCAAACCATCGGGCCCCTACTATGCACCTACCCTCGCTACTACGTACAACGCCTCTCTCTGACGACCACTTTAAACAGATTGGACGCAAGATTGTTGCCCAAGTCAAAGATACTTGGGCCGTGGCCACACACGTCACTGGCACGAAAGCCGACCCGTGCATTAGTGCAATACTTGAACTGCACCGACTTAAGGAACCATTTATAGTGTCCTTCAGCATCCTCGGACACGCACTCAGTGCTCACTCTCTCCCTCTCTTGCGATTCTCCTTTACCGCTTTCCCAGCGTAGGACAGCAGAACGGGTGCTCGTCGTGTTGACCCTCCTGCCTTTCCTGTCCTTGCTCTCTCTCTCTCTCTCTCTCTCTCTCTCGGCAATGCAATATCTAAGCAATTTATTGAAGAGACGGGCGTGTCTAAAGGAGGTTTACTAAGCTGCACCCACTTCATTGCAAAAATGCAGTCCCTGGCCGCATCCATACCACCGGTAATATTCCATTTAGGATACGTTGATGATATACAGATTGACTACATGTCGTGCAGCTAAGGGATTTGCGAGATGAAGGCTAAGCTTGCACCGAGGCAACTGTGTGCATGGGCCGATCACATTAAATTTAAACTCAGTTCGCAAGAGTGTACATTCCTGCAGTTCTCCGTGAATAGAAGCATAGTTGTTCATCCATATATACAAAGTCTGTCCTGCAAGTAATGTCAGTAAAGCAATTAAAAATCATTTATTGAATTTATTGTTACAAATGTTTCAAGATCTTCAAAATACTCTCCTTTTGCGATAACACGTCGGCTCCAGCGAGACTTCCAGCTCTTGATCGAATACGTTGTGGTAGTCCTCCTCCGGAATGGCCTTTAATGCTGCGGTGCAAGCTGCTTTGATCCCGTCCACTGTTCCAAAATGCTTGCCTTTCAGGGGTATTTTGAGGCGTGCAAACAGAAAATTGTCGGGCGGAACCAAGGCCGGGGTGTACAGGGTCAGGGGCATCGTTGGCACCCCTGCATTAACCAGATAGTCGGTGACGACGAAGGCACTGTGGGCCGGTGCATTATCGTGGTGCAACTTCCAGTTGTCTGCGATGTCCGGCCGGATGCGTTGAGCCCTGCGTTTCAGTGTTTTCAGGTTTTCCTCATCAAATTTCCAGTTCACAGTGGTTCCAGGTTCTACGAACTCGTGATGAATCAGTCCGTGGATGTAAAAAAAAACGATGAGGATAATCTTCATCTTTGATTTGCTCATCCTGGCTTTCTTCTAGCGATTGGTCGAGGGCGTGTGCCACTCCGATGATTGCCTTTTGGTCTCCGGGTCATTTACAAATACCCAAGTCTCGTCACCTGTAATGACGTTGTCAAAAAATTTTCGATCATGTTTGCATATGTGCAGGTTTTCTTGGCATGTTTCAACGCGGCGTGAATTTTGGTCGTCAGTGGGCACTTTTGGAACCATCTTTGCGCATGTCTTCCGCATGCCGATAGCGTTTGCAACGATTTCAAGAACTTGAGTTTTCGGAAGATGTCGGCCATTAAACAAATACTTAATCACCGGTCTGAGTTCAGCAGTTCCCTCACTCGCGTCACATTGTCAGCCGTGGTGGTCGCGGATGCTCGTCCGGCGCGGTCCAAGACGTCGACATCTTCCCGGCCTTCAAGAAGGCCTTGTGCCACCGTAACATTTGCCTATCTGACATGGCATGTTCTTTGTAAGCAGTCTTGAGCATAGTAACATTTTCCGCAGCGGTCGTGCCAAGCTTCGAGCAAAACTTGATCGCAAATGTTTGTTCTAACGAGCACTGCATTTTCACTTCACGAGAATAAAACAACTCTCACGGACAGGCCCGTCCTACATTCTCCGATGCTCGGAGAACACTCAGCGACGGACCGCTGCTTAGCTGGGTTTCCCCACTACCAATTTCAACCGGTTAGACCGCGCTTCGACGTACACTCGCGTCATCCTAAATTCCCTGACATTACTTTCAGGTGAGATCCTGTAAATCTAAATGGACCACTACTAGATAATGTTTTCACTAATCAACTGATTAACATGACTTTATCAAGTAACAACAAAGGGCTTTACTATTGCTTTCAAGTGCGCGCAAGGCAAATATATTATTGACGCGGATGTAGACGCAATTAATAATTGGCGATAAATACAGGCATTCAAAACTAAAGCAATCAGCATTTGGTTCAGTGGCAAATGAAACATTCAAAAGACTGGTGACATCTCCAATAACAGTTGGTTCTTGCATTACAATCCTGTTTGATTGCTAGGTGTCATTTTTAGTTAGAATTTTCTGTCATTTCAAGATTTGGTGTCTACGTCTAGTCTGCCAGTCTGGGTTGCCCTACAATGCGGTTGTCATCGCAAGAGCATTGTTAGCAAAATGGCGTAGCAACGAGCACTGTGCGTTTTGTGTTTAAATATTTAGAGATGAAAATGGTACTGTGCGTTTAAAAGTACGCTGCGCGCTGATGGGTAAGGGCTACAAAGTATCTAGATTAGTCATGGCGCTCATTGGTGAAACTTGGCTGTTGCTCCAGAAAAACCTACAAATTATTATCAACTGTGTCGTTCATTCGCCATTTATTTGCCAACAGAAACTTTAGAACCAACAGCGACTGTTCCATAGCCGTTTTTTATAGACAATCCCTTAATTTTGCTGTGTATTTAGCTCCACGTAATAGTTCTGTGGAAAGCCGCAAGGTGGAGAGAAGTAATTAATAAAGAGAAAATTAGACATGCACCCAAACCTAGCAAAGCCTGCTGGTAGGACCAGCAGGCTGGTCCTACCAAAGACTTTACCAAAGCTGCATGGAGCGCTGACAGGCCTGTCCACTGGGAGGCGGAAACAGTGATTTTCTTCACCATCGACCTGCAGCCAATAAGACGCAGAAAGAGTGACGCAAACAATGCAAATGACGCGACAACGACGGTGCGTCGAGCAGACGACAGCCACTCAGCCCGCGAGCGCGCCTTAGCCAACGGGCCCTGCTGAAACTGTCGGAGCTTTAGGAGAAGGCGACGTATTTAGGAGAAGCCGCCGTATTTGCCTAGTCTTATGCACCACCCTCAGCGCTTTCCGAAGCATCCGCTGAAACCACTCGGCCATTTTAGTACCCTCTAGTTTCGTGTGGCGGGAACATCTGGGATAATCCGCGCTTGATGGATCCGCATCGCGTTCCGACGGACAGATGAGCAAGCCAGTGTGTACGAAGCGAATTTCGGCGGCAGGAGAATTCCTTCCGCTGTAGACGCCGGATTCCCCAGTGTGAACGTGCCTGCATCTCGCGCTAGCATGCTGACCTAAATACAGTTCGGGCCCACTGATGTGGGCATATATCCTCCTTGAATGCCGTCGCGTTGAGTTTGCGGATTCGACAAGCAACAAAGCTCTCTATCACTGCGCACTTCTGCACTTGCGCTACAATTGACCGCCGTGCTGCTGCGGTTCACGTTTAAAGCGCAGCGTAAATTTTAAGCAAATTTGGCGACTCCGGCATAACGTGTCCAACTTCAACGGTCGCCGCCTGGCACGGTGTAAACGTCGGGCTCCTCGACCGATCAGGGTAACAAGAGCCATCTCTAGTAAAGATAAGTAGGCGAGGCGTGGCACGGCCGGGTTAGAGAGGTCTACCCTCTAGCACTGCCATGGGCTCTGTGCTCAGTGCACGTAAGCTGAAGGCCACATAGGCCGGTCTCCGGCTGTGCTAAAGTTCCGACCTTCTCGCTCTGGCGGCATCTAGTTGCTGCTTGGCTTGCTGCCGCATCTACAACATGCCCGCCTCATCCCGTTCTCCTTCGTGACAGATGCAGCATGCTGTTCCTGCTGAAATCCATTATAGCGCTACGTCAGAAAGCTATCTTTCGTTCACTTCCATGCGTCCGACATAGAGACGAGCGAAATGTCTCGAAGATGATGCGCTACCGGAAATTATAGCTCGAAAATAACTCCCCAGAATTCAGCTTTGGTTGTCGAGCGCCCTGGGGACCCGTATTATTTATAGTCATACCGAGAAAGCGTTTGCCAAGCAGACCTTGCCTGAGTAAGTGACTCCGTTGAAATGTAGCTTGTGCAGCTTCGTCAACTATAGTTGAAGTGCTTTGTACGCGCTGGCTGCTTTGCGTCGCACTTGCCTACTGCGCCGTGGTGCACGCTTGTGCTCTGAAAGCTGGTACAGTTGGTGTTTGGCCTTCTTCTACTCAGCGTTGCGTACTGCCCAGTTCTCTCTTGTATTCGAATACGTGTTCGAGCACCCGATGGCCACGCAACGCGTCGGCGTTCTTTCAACAGATCAAATGACGTGCGCAACGAGAGAGCATGTGCATACATACACCCATCAACTTGCGCTCAACCAGACCATAGCCTTCGGATGCTAGGGCGTAGTAGGCAGTTGCTTCAAGGACAGTAGTCTACTAAACTCCTTTCATGAATGTTGACATGAAAGAAGAGCAGCGATGTCCGATGATCTCCCTTGGTATACAAACACGCGATAAGATTTCCAGGAGGCACTCTGCAACCTGTCTCAATGCAACTGAGGATAGCGCAACTCCACAGGGATATCGCGTTAAAGAGTCGGTCATAGGCAGTATATAACCACGCCCATGTGCCAACGTTCAATGGTTGGGCGCAATGGACCGATGATGTCAATACCAACACTCATGAACTGTATGCCGATCGTAGTCATGGTGTCTAACGGAGCGCGTCCCACCAGGTGACGAGGAATCGTCCATTCACATAGACCCCCAAACTTCAGAAACCGCTTTGTGTTGTACTGTGCACCACGCGAGTAGAAGTCTCCGGTAACCCCGCTCACTGTTGTGATGTCCTGATAGCCGGCTAAGATGCTTCTTCATGATGCCTTCATCTTGCTGTTGTCGTGGCACCACGAGTTGCTCCAATTGCTTCTGAGAAGGTAATTTGTGCTTGCGGAATAGCATCCCTTCTCGTAGGAATAACACCGTTTCCTGTTGGTTCGACACGACTCTCTTGCCAAGAGCTTCGAAACAATTTCTTAGGCTTTCATCGTCCGCATGATATTTTTAAAGCGTCTCGCTTCCTTGGTGCAAGGCACGAAGTGACATCACAGGTAAGGTTGTATTTTCTACAGCCTTTGTTCCCGCTCTTCTTCCGTATATTATCTCCGGGTCGGAGATAATTTCCAATGTGTCGTCCTGTAGCAAATCTATGGATTTCGTTTGAGACGCCGTAAGATCACCAGAGACTCTCTGCACACCGCTATCACTATTTTATTGCCACAGTTCTTCCAGTGTATTTGCTCGGTCTCCATGCGAGCATTGTAGTGAAGTTCTGACTCACTGTCAGGTACCTTAGTCGCTAATAGCACGCCTTTGATGTTTTATCGAATTACATCATCCTGTCGGTACGCCCTACATTTAACGAGTACCTCACCTAGCAAAAAAAAACGGACTCCACAGAGGGACTGGCCTCTGGAAGATACCGCACACTAAGATCCAATAAATACACTGGGCTTGCTATTGCAGTAAATTTCTCCTTAGGAACTAACACTTATCGCACGACAGCCGTGTTGCAGCCACTGTCCCGTAGCACTCTAACTCGGCTCTTTTCCGGATACCCTTTGCCAACACGCATGCCCCAGTTTCCACCAGCTGTAACAGCTCCCCTCACCGTAGTGTTCATCACGGGAAAATATCTGTCCTGTAGAACGACCTAAACCTGGTTGCTTGTTGACCTTGCATCTGTATTGTTTACAGAGACTATACACGATGCTTCTGCGTCGTCTACCCTTCCGGTGGAAAACTTCTCACTGTTATGTCCGACTTGCGATTTTGTTCATGCGCTGGCCAGCACTCGCAACCAACACTCAGCTGTTCTATGACCTTGCTTGTGATACAGGAAACAGAGGTTTGCGCTCTTCTCTGTTTTCATCGCAGGCTCCTCCTTCGACGCCGACAGCTTGGCTTCCTGGAGGACAAGTTGTTTAATTACGTTCGAGAGCGCCGGCGCTTCTACAAAGCTGTCAGCGATCTGAATTAGCAAACTGAGTGTCTTGCGATTTCTTTTCTTCAGAAAGATTCTGAGGGCTGGGGAACAGCCTCTCATAAACTGCCCGCTAATGATTGCTTCTCTCAAGCTAGAATAGCTTCTCTCTGTCTTCCCCATTTTTAGCCAACAGTCAAAGTAGCAAGAAATTCTTGCAGCATACTGCAGGGCGGACTTGCTGTCTTCTGGCTTGGCTTGACAAAGTTTCTCCCGATAACCTGCTGCAGTGTACCGGAGCCGCTGCAGTAATACCGCTCTTAGCCGATCACAGCTCAGCACAGCTGTTCGATCTAACCGGGTTGACACGGTTAGAGGCTCTCCGGTCATGCATTAGCTATTTTAAAATGCCCACTTCTCACGGGACCACCCTTTACACGTGGCGACCCGTTCAAACCACTGCAAATACGCGTCAAGGTCGTCATGTGCTTTATTGAAGGACGATATCAGCTTATGAGGACTGCAGTCTTAAACAAAATGCACCTGTGGTATTGATGCCATATGCTCCTGGTTCAGCAGCCTCAGCTGAATGATGTTTCTACTGTTCTGAAGTCAAAGCTTCAGCTCTAGGATCTTCACCTCTTGTTTTTGAGCCTTCTGTTTCTGATATAAAAGTATCTGTTGCCATTCTGAGCTTTCTTTTGGTGACTTGGCGTCCCATTGCAACCGTTTTATACGCAACTTCGCTCCAATGATCGTGCCTCTGCTCAAGCTAATAGTTACCAGTACCTCTTTCAGATGGCCTGACTTCTGCGAGTCAGCTTTTCGAGCCCTTAAGCAACACCTTACTTCAGGACGGGTGATTCGCCACTTCTATGCCAGAGTTCCCGCTGTACTCCATACTGACGCAAGCTCACAAGTTATTGGAACAGTACATCTACAACTTAATGCTGCCTCTGATTATCAACTCCTGGCATACGTCAGCCGCACACGTTCTCCAGCTGACCACTACTCATTGGTCAGTTCGGGCATATCGCCCCTACCCTTATGACCGCTACTACGTCTACGTCACTGTCCATCATGCTCGGTGTTGCATGTCAACACTGAAAAATGCGTCGGAACACTTACGACGGTGGATAGTGCGCTTGCTTGAATATGAGTTTGCAATAGCGTACAAGTCTGACAAACATCATTACAATGCAGTAGAATTGTTTGCCTGTCCACTCTCACTGTGTTCCGTTAACGCGTCATCAGCTTCTCCACCACGTCGTTCTGGCACTAGGCCTACAACAGCTCCCACTAAAGTTCTTGGACCAAATTTCGCTTTTGTCACGCTCTGATGTCCTCTTACTTCAATACACAGACTCTTACTGCCGAAGCGAACCACCCAACAGCCGTTTGAGACACCTGTTTCACAATTATGTGATCAAAATGGTGCACAGCACCGCTACGTTTAGCATCCTATGCGCATGGGCATTTTGTACGTCCCAGTCCTCCCTCGCTGCCTTCTCCTTCGATTATTAAAGGCGCATCACTACGAGTTATCGGTTGGTCCCGTATGCTTCCTCGAGACCTATGACTGCATCAAGCTCCGCTTCTTTGGCCTGGCCTATCTATGGCCTATGGAGACACTCAATGACGATATGATCAAGGCAACACAAGCGGTCGCACCCGAAGTCCAGATTGACAAGATCGACAGCCGACTAGCCCACCCCTGGGCAGCCAAGACTTCCCTACTCGCAAGATGGAAGAAGCAAAGACACAACCAAAAGTTTCTTAAGAAGATCGCACGCTTCAATCGCCAGCTAGAAGAACATTGCCGGACTTTAGGCCGCCGACAGTGGTGCGACATCTGCAACGCAATCGGTGGGCAGCTCCAAAATGTCAGCACGTGGCGTCTTCTTCGTCACCTCTTCGGGGGGGAAACGCAGAGCAAGTCTGCTCAGCGAGCAAACCTGCAATGCATTCTGCACAAGGAATGCGCTACCACGAGCGATCAACAGCTCGTGACACGCCTGCTAGATAAGTACTTCCCTCAACGACCCGATGTCCAACTCGGAGATTACACTGGAGAGACAAATGCGACAGTCGATGAAGAATTTCACGAGTCAGAGACCCGCGCAGCTCTCCACGACCTTAATGGCAAATCAGCGCTTGGTCCCGACAAGGTTACTAACAAGACACTACGAAACTTCGATGATGCCTCGGTAACCGCTCCTACGGCGTACGTCAACAAGTACTGGCGAGCAGGTCGCATTCCAGAGGCGTGGAAACGCTCTAAGGCAGTACATACCGAAGCCAGGCAAGCCGTCCAGCCTCGCTCACTTGCGGCCCATTTGCCTCACATCCTGCATTGGCAAGGTAATGGAGTACGCGTTCCTCTCCCGTATCAACCGCCACGTCAAGGACACTGGAGCCTGCCCACCCACTATGGTGGGCTTCCGGTCACACCTCACCACTCGAGACGTCACGCTCCAGTTGAACCACTACATTATCAACGACCCAACTAGCGGCAGCCGGGCCATCCTCGGCCTAGATCTGGAAAAGGCGTTTGATAATGTAGCACATACAGCAATCCTGAGCCGAATAAGCAAGCTCAACATGGGCGAGCGAAGCTACAAGTACATCAGAGTCTTCTTGTCGCGCCGTACAGTCACACTTGCGGTCGATAGCATGACATTCGATGATCATGCACTAGGAAGCACCGGCACTCCTCAAGGGACGGTCATATTTCCACTCCTTTTCAACCTCGCGATGCTGGGACTCCCGGCCCACCTCGATGAGATTGACGGCCTCCATCATGCACTGTACGCAGATGACATCTCCTAGTGAGTCGACAAGGGCAATGACGGTAAGATACAATTCACCTTACAAGCAGCCGTCTCCGCAGTCGAAACCTACCTCCAAGACACAGGTGTCCGACTATCTCCATTTAAATCGGAGCTGCTCGTCTAGTGCCCGCGCTGCCGGCCCAAGCGTACAGGCGAATCACGACAATGTGAAGAAATAATCCTCTATACGCAAGACGACTCCTGTATTCCCCGAGTCTCGAAGACACGCCTCCTCGGTATGCATTTAGGAGCCATGGGGTCAAACACAGAAGCTATTCGCAAAATCGAAGGCAGGGTCACAGCGGCTGCCCGCCTGATCAAGCGCATTACTGACAAGCACACGGGCATGAAGGACAGCGCCATGCGCCTCCTACAATCTTTCGCAATCAGTCACATTGCTTATGTAGCTGCCTTCCACAACTGGAACGTCACGGAAAGGGAGAAAATCAACACCCTTATACGCAAGACTTACAATATCGCCCTTAGCCTACCGAAGTCCACAAGCACTGCTCGTCTGCTACACCTGGGGGTATACAACACACTTGAGGAAATCGAGGATGCGCAAAGAGCCTGGCAACTTGAACGCATGTCCATGACTGCCACGGGCTGGTACATCCTGCAGAAGCTCGGCTTCAGTTACCACGTTCAACACGGTCAGAAGCAGGTCATTCCACCCGACCTCAGCGATACGCTGATCGTCGCCCCTATCCCTCGAAATATGCACCTCGAATATAATAGGGGCCGACTCCAAACCCGTGCCGAGGCACGGCTGTGCTCCTTGGGAGGGAAGAGGACTACGCGCTTCATAGATGCGGCAGCATACACACGAGAACACCGGTTCACCGCGGTAGTCGTGGACGTTAACTCCCGGCTTGCGCACGCGTGTATTGTCGCCATGGAATACCCAGAAACAGCGGAAGAGGTAGCGATTGCGCTTGCGCTTACCGAGCGCTTGTGCGAGGTAGTTCTTAGCAACTCACAATCCGCCGTTAGCAACTATGCGCGGGGGCGCATTTCCTCCGAAGCTCTCAAGATCCCAAGGAAAGCTGGTCGACAGCACTTCCATAGCCCCGCGATTATGTGGTTCCCAGCGCACATCGCCAGCCCCACCGATGAGGGCCCCCCTAACTTGAACGAGGTAGCACACCACTGTGAGCGAGAACTGATCCACCGCGCAGAATCGGAGGCCGCCTCTTCGAGTTCGGAACTCCTGGTTCAAAACAGGCGAGAACGCTCGGTCAGATACAATGACATCACCAAGCACTACCAGCTAGGCAGGCGGTTATTGCCCCCCCCCCCTCAACCCAAACTGAAACGTCACCAGGCAGTCGTTTGGCGACAACTACAGACACAAACCTTTCACAGTCCGGTGCGATTGCGGCACATTTTTCGCGCGCAATACCCGAGTGCTTTTGGCAAGTTATGTAAAGAAACTAGAGCGACGCTCGCGCACATGTTGTGCTAGTGTGGTGCTATATCAGCTACAATGGCAGTAGCTCCGGAGGTTCTTGCGTCGAAGTGGGCCGTCGTTCTGCGCAGCTCCAACCTCAAGACGCAAGAGTGGGCAGTCCAGCAGGCCCGAGAGGCTGCTACGAGGCAAGGCTTCAAAGTCCCTTAATGGTACACCTGAGCCCGGGTCATAAAACTCTCCCGGGTTTAAAATAAAGTTGTTTCCATGGATCCATCTACAACAGTTGCCAAATACGCTACCTCTTCTGCGTCAAGTCAGTAAAACACTCGACATCTCTTGCTGCCGGTTTACTACAGCCTCTCCCTCTCTCGCACGTGCCTGTTGAATGTTTTGGCACTGATTTATATGATCCTTTACTTTGGCACCCACCGGTGACCGTTGCATTTGTAGCGCACTCCTAGGCGCCGTAATGGTCTGGTCACAAATGACGATGGCCCACCCAGCACGCTGACGAAATGCGAGCAGTGTAACCGGCGAAAGCATGCTTCCGCATGGCTTGCGGGTTCGGCTAAAAAATATAATTTGTGGACACCAGGCACCAGCGGCTCAATGGTTTTCCTACACCCACATACTCGTGGCTCCGGATTTCGTGTAATTGCTCCCAACTCCGGGTGCCTCAGCTGCTTTGTAGGACATGCTGCTGCAAGGAGCTCGAGCCCCGCAGTCTCAGCAGTACGCCTTCAATCCCCTCAGCCATGGACTCAGATTCTCCCCATAAAGTATTGCCGTCAGCGCCACTACACCGCCATCCCGAGGTCTCCGCTCTCAATATCCCGGAGTTCTGTTCGTAGGACTTGGAACTTTGGTTCATTACAATCAAGTCCTTGTTCCGTGGCCACCGCCTCAGCTCGCAGTTCACTATGTTCGACCACGTCGTTGGAGCACTTCCACATACCATTGCCGCGATCGTTCGCGGTGTTCTACGCTCCCCGACCGTCGACCACTGCTATGAGAACCTTTAGCCGACGCTCATCCAGCGCACTACTGAAGTGCAGCAGCGTCGATTACACAGAACTTCTTACTTTGGAGGAGCTCGGCGACCGCAAACTTACCGACCTATTGCGACGCAGAAGCCTTGGCTGGAGACCTGCCTTCAAATGACAGTGCACTGCTCCGGGAACTTTTCCCGCAGCGCGTTCCATCGTAGGTGCGCATGATCCTGACCGCGCAATCATTCTCGACGTTGGAATCTCTGGCCCAGTTTGCCGACATGATGGATTTTGGTTTTCTCTCTGTACTCACAGTTAATCGCCATCTTGACCCTCTGTCCCACGTCGCAGCCGCTCCATGAAGCTCATCAAGAGCACACATGGCAAGTAGCCCGACTGAGAGCTGCGGTCGCTGCCCTCTGAACACGCCCGGCGGCGTTCTCGGTCGCGACATCTTCGCCCCAGCACCGGTCACTGAAAGCCGTTCTCCTCATCCGTTACGCTTTGCAAGTACCACCATCGCTATAGATTTCGCGCAAACCAGCCCTGCTCTTACTCGGGAAACCGTCGGGACGGACACTGACGTTGACCCCTGTTCCCCGCCCCAGATCAAGTCGCCTCTTCTACGTCACCGACTACGTCACCAAAGTGCGCACTGGCGCCGAGATTTGTGTCCTTCCTCCTACGTTGGCTGAGCGCCGCCATCTTCACAACTCGCTTCCTCTCACACGGTCAACGGATCAACCATCCGGACCTATCGACAAAGGTCGGCGACTCTTGACATCGGCCTCAGACGTACCTTTCGCTGGATCTTTGTCATCGAGTCTGTGCGCCACCCCACCATCAGAGCCGAATTTATTTGGCACCAATACCTTGTCGTCGACATGTGGCACCACCACATCTTGGGCATCGAGACGAGCTTAACGGTATCAGGAGTTTCCTGTCGTGCTCCGCCGCTTCGGCTTCTCCAAACGCAAATGCCCGTTTCCGACCCTTGGTCTGCCATCCTTGCCGAGTTTCCGGACGTCTTCCGACCCTTCTCCTTTGAGTGTTCGGTCGCTAACAGCGTGGCACATCATATCGCCACGACTGGCCCTACCATGTTTGCTCAGGCTCGTCGCCTCAAGCCGAATCGCGTAGCTGTCGCCAAACAGGAGTTCGAACGCAAGCTTGAGATTGGCTTCACTCGGCCTTCCTCCAGTCCTTGGGCGTGGCCACTCCATATGATGCCCAAGAAGGGCAGTTACTGGCGCCCCTGCGGCGATTACCGTGCCCTCAACAAGGCCGCTGCCCCGGACTGGTACCCAGTGCCTCACATTCAGGAGTTTACGTCGGTAACGCACGACTGCACCATTTTTGGCAAGATCGACCTGCGAAAGCCTACCATCAGGTTCCTGTTGAACCATGAGGTATTCCTGAAACCGTCATTATAACACCCTTTGGCATGTACGAATATATGCGCAAGCCTTTCGATATTCGAAATGCGGCCCAGACCTTTCAGCGGTTCGTTGGCTAGGTATTAGGCTAGGCTAGATTCACGTGCTGTTTTGCCTAACTTGACAACATTCTCGTCTACAGTAGCACCGCCGAAGCTCAAAAGCTCCATCCACATGAAGTGCGGGCCAGACTCAGGAAGTTTGGTATTGTGGTTAATGGTCCGATGAGCGACTTTCGGCGTTAAATAGCTGGATTGCCATGACCATCGCGTCAACGCACACGGCATTCGCCCACTCCCGAGCCGCGTCACAGCCATACATGAGCTTCCTCAGCCATCCACTACCAGGCAACTGCGCCAAATTCTTGGCCTACCTAGCTAACACCACCGCTTCATCGCTTGCTGCGCCAATGTACTGCAGCTTCTACATGACCTCCTCTCGGGCCTCTAGACACCGAATACTCCCAAGGCCTGGAACGATCCCGTTGTCCGAGCATTTAGAGGTATCAAATAAACCATTGCCGGCGCGACGCTCCTCGTCCACCCGAAATGCGACGCCCCAACATCTGCCATGGTGG
Source organism: Dermacentor variabilis (assembly GCF_050947875.1). Classification (NCBI taxonomy): domain Eukaryota; kingdom Metazoa; phylum Arthropoda; class Arachnida; order Ixodida; family Ixodidae; genus Dermacentor; species Dermacentor variabilis. The sequence goes on from NC_134569.1 coordinate 175,874,088, forward strand.
AAGCATCCGACACCGCGGTCGGCGCAGTCTTGCAGCAGTTCGTTGCTTGCGCTTGGCACCCCATCGCCTTCTTTTCCAAGAAGCTGGTGCCCCCTCAGCACAGCTACAGCACGTTAGGCCGAGAGCTGCTCGCCATCTATTTGGTTGTGAAGCGTTTTCGACATTTTCTCAAGGGAAGCTCCTTCCATGTCCATACCACGCGATATGCAATGAGATCATCGAACATTTTCACCGGCACCTGAAGGCTGCACCCAAGGCTTCGACTTTTCCTTTATCACGGATCGAGCTGGTTAATTTCCTTATGCTTGGCGTCTGCGCCGCTCTTCGCTGTGGCACTTGCACCAGAGCCGCTGAGTTTACCGTTTGACACCGCTCCACGAAACCCTGGCGAATTCTTCGACGACTCACCCACCTTTCCTGATAATGTTTCCGACTACGCCTACCGTCTGCGCAGGCCTATGCGTACTGCCGTACTGCCCCCTCCTCCCGACAACGATGTTCGTCCCGGCGTGTATACGTCAACCCTGGCCTTCACGACTGCACACACGTCTTTGTGCGCCTCCACGCCGTCCGTCCTCGGATACCGCCCTTGTTCGATAGTCCGTTCAAAGTACTCAAGTGTGCACCTAAACACTTTCTATTGCTCATCAACGGCCGGGAAGATACGCTCTCAGTTGACCGTCTGAAGCCTGCCTACTTGTACTCTGACGCTTTAGCCAATTCCGCCTTCACATTCCCTCGGCACCAGGCCACTGCCACGCTCCTAACGTGTTTTCGAACCAACGCCATCCGCTCTTAGCCAGTCGCCCAGCTCACAGCTTCCTCGCTTGAACGGAAGCCTCGTTACACACTATTACTTGCCACAATGATCTGGTCACAAAAGACAACGACGGCACGCCGAGCACGCTGACGGACGCAAGCAGTGGAATCGGCGGAATGAGGCTTCCGCCTGACAGAGCGAGCTCGTCAAAAAAAAGATACCATTTGTGGACGCCAAGCACCAGCGTCGGTCTGGTTTTTCTTTACCTACACATTCTCTCTTCGTTCTCGCTTTAGCCACTGTTCCACGGCTGGCCATTGTCGCTTTAGCCACGTGTTTTTGGTGTAACCGTGGCAAGGCGTTCAGACGAAGCTCATCGAGCCACTGACAGTGTGCGCAAATTTGCTTTTACGTAACATCCGCAAACCAACGGTCTTCCACCGGATGCTTTCTGGTATGACTTCAAAGTACCTCCATCCTGACCTCACTGAGTGGTATAGAATTCTTTTTGTGACGTTTGCACCTAATGCGGCCATTCAACGGACCGCCGGCTACAGTTCATTTTGCCTTGTGTATGGAGGACCTCAATCCTTGTATTCAACAGAGCATCCTTTTTACCACCTTATTCACCTGCGGCTTCCCCCCCAGAAACGTTTGGTACCCGAGTTGCAAATTGCTGTGAACGCACCGGGCACGGAAAGCCCGGAAGCTACCCAAGCTGAGAGGAAACGTCAGTGCAATAACAAACACCGCAACGTCAGTGTCCTCTCTAGAGATCAGCTCCTGCTTCTGACTCCAATCCCAAATCCCAACTTGTGCCAGGAGTTCACTCAGCGCTACATTGGTCAGTACGCCGTCGTTTAACACACTTCTGCAGTGAATTATCTCGTCGTCCCTGTACACTCCGCCATTGAGGGCACTCGCCGGAGCACACAAATGAGTGACATGTCCAGGATGAAGAAGTTTACTCCCCGTTCAGACGTTTTCTAAGCTGCAGCCAGGTTGGCCGCGTATATACGGCGGGAAGAAGTTGGTTTGCGCACTATAACCATTCTTCATCATTTTAAGCACATATTAATCATTATCCCTGATCGTCTGCTTCCTCGCGCATAAGCGCGCAGGTTTGCTTTCCATGCATGAGCATTCTTAGGGTACTTTCCACACTTTCTCGTATCCATCGGTCTATAGATTGCCACGCTGATGTAACGGTCAAGAACACAGTAGCAACACTGCGATTGACCAAACTAACTCTTTTATTGGGCAAACGTGTACCCCTAATAGCAAGTGACATTCAAAGCACTAGGATAGTTGTGAACAAAATCCGCCATCCTCAAAAATATGACCAGTGAGGCAAGCGCGCCGGCATTTTACATAGGTTGTCGATGGTTACAGAGAAATCATTGGTGCTCGCGTGTCTTCGAGAAAGTACTACACAATTTGCGCCGCGCCTACCATGAGATTACTAAAGGATCGATACAAATAGACAACAGATAACACCATTCATACCACTCTAGAATCTTACGGTACATGCAGGCGCGTCTTCCTCAGAACGATAATGTTTACCAGCTGTAAGAGGGTGAAATGCGTTCACCGGAGAAAGCTTACCAAGTACACTTTCATCTATATATGTTTGTATGTTCGCACCTCAATTTTCTTCCATTATCAGAGTCAGTGAGTAGACCGTGGTCGGATGGATAGCGCATGGGGCAGCTGTGTCGCGGTAACAGCGTTCGAAACCAGCCATCGGGCCAATGTGGGTCACTGAGTATACGCCATCGCCCACATAAGTACCGCCCTTCAACGAGCATATTTCATGCTGACATGGGACACTGTACGGGACTGTGTAAGCCCCGCTATTAGGAGAAACTCCTTGACGTCGACTTGGAACGCTGGGGACCCGTCACTAAATCTGTGCAGATCATCAGTGGATCTAGTTGATGCTAAGTTGTCTCATTGGATATGTGCTATGAGGCGTGTGCGGTTCTTCAATGAAGGTCTTTGATACCACCACGGGCAACTAGGTATGATCCAGTTTAAATTTCGCCCTCTGCAATAACTCAAAACTACCCTGAAATTTTCCCATGCGGAGCTGAATGGAATCGATTTCTCAAGGGTTCGCGAAGGACAGCAAGCCGACGCATTCAAAGCTGGGCGACTGTATGTGCCACTTTAAGTGAACGTCTTTTGGCCGACGCATTACCGAGCTGCGCCATGAGTGCACAGGGTCGGGAGCCGCTGTCGAAGGAACCTCTCCCCGACTTTGGTCATTTAGTATATGCCCGTGAGTGTGCAGCAAGCGAGGGGAGCCATTCTCAGCGTTCGTAGGCCCTGGAAACGCCGCGCCTCTCACCTAGGAGGCCAAGCACGGACTGCTCAGCAGTGCCCTTAGATGGCGCTGCATGTCCAGATAGAAGCACGAGAGAGGATCCCGGCTGCGGCATGAGGTGTTTCACCGCATTAGCATGCGCGCCATGCATTACAGGCGCCACGTTATTTTGCGGCAATAGATCGCGCCTAGTGTTGTTGGGGGAGCGCAAAAGTGAATCCCGCTACATCACACGCTTCATTCACAACTCGTTTTGACGCTGACAGTACGTTGTGTCACTACATTTCTGTCCATACTAAACACCTTACAGCCGACAGTCAACGAGACATTGGTTCTGCCCCTTTTTGGGAACAAAAAGCGCTTAGCAGCTCGGTTGGTGTCGGCATTCTTATATATATATATATATATATATATATATATATATATATATATATATATATATATATATATATATATATATATACATATATATATATATATTCATTCTTCAGGCTACCTTTCAAACGTAAAGAACTTGAGCGGTGCTAAAAGGTAAACAGAACAAGTATTTAATTTCCACAGTTTCGATCGGTGGAGCCATCTTCATCAGGGTTTACAAAAAAAATGGCAGTTCGGCGCTGGTAGTGAAGACACCAGACCGGGTGCCCGGTCGTTCTCCGACACATCAAACCGAGAGGGACAGTGGTGACAGTGATTGACTTTCGGCGCGTTGGCAGATTTAGAGCTGCCTTTGGCAACTATGCAGGGCAAGAGGAAGGCTGAGTGCCATCTATGTAGAGCAAGGAGCTCAGTGAGAAAAAAAAAGAAAAGAAAAACAAAAAGCACACAGGAGAAGGGAGACGGAAGTCGGAGAGTGATGGGTACGTTCGCGTTCACGCGCACTCGTGCTGCCCAGCGACCGTTTTCTCCCTCCTTGCCTCAGGTCAATGGTCTGTTTACCTTGCAGCAGCACTGAAATTCTATATATATATATATATATATATATATATATATATATATATATATATATATATATATATATATATATATGTGTGTGTGTGTGTGTGTGTGTGTACAGCGCAAACCTCTGCTAGCATAGCAGAGTGTCAAAGCCAAGTGCCCAAGTATGTCGCGAAATTTGGATGGCGCCATGTCGCGGCATATGCCACTGCCGTACGTCAAGGCAGACGCACCGTTTCAGTGTCTGCCTTGACTGGCTGTGGCATTCAGTTTCAAAGTTCGCGGCATCTTTCGTCATGTGGTTTTTGCGTTTGATGTGATAGCCGGGCCGCCTATCTTGTGCTACCGGTGCGCTCGGCTTCGATTGTGCATGAACTGAGCGTCGCAAACCGACGACCAAATTCTCTAATTAACACTAATTGGCAGTGTTTCGACAAAATCGGGAAGCATTAGAAGGTGACAGCCTCTAACTATGCTATTCGGAAACTGCTCGGAAACCATAATTCATTCCAAATTCAAATCATAAACCAGATTTGTTCCGATACTTTCAAGAGGTAGTAATCGATGTGATTTCCCACCCGATTACATTGGTTTGTGCGTTTTCAAACTGATAAAATATTTCGAGGTACTTAGTGCATTTAAGTTCTTTTAAAAACGCGCAAGGAATAACCGCTCGTGTTATTCTGCGTGGAAATGTGAATTTTCAATGTTCAGCTGGTTTAGACATAATATAAACTATCGTAACATTTGTTTAAGCATACAATATTGTCTATTTTTACCGCCTGGATAAAGCATACTTTCTTTTTGCTTTCAGATGCCAAATTACGTCGATATACAAAACGCACAATGACATACTAACAGCAACACAGCACTATCCAGGCGGCGGTAAGCATTTTGTCCTCCCCCCCTCTTCACATTACCCTGCATTAGTTAAATTTATTAGGTCAAGGCATTCTTGTACTATTGCTTGTTCTATCGCTGTGAGCAATCTATAAGACACACACAGATTGTTATGTTCAAATAGCATGCCAAACAAAACAATTTTCGGGACTATGAAGGCTTTCGTGGAAGTTCAAATTAAGTGCGAGATAATAACACATGATGGCATTAAAGATAATGCCAGTGTCGTTTAAACTGCGCAGTAAATCCAGTTTGTTTTTGTAGGCGTGTGTATAAGCGGTTCTTGTGAAGGATATCATTAGCCCAAAGTGCATCGGTGCTTGCATGATCATTGCAAGATTGACGATGCATTTCTCTGCATATCTCAGCGAATTAACTATATTCTGGAGTTTTACGCACCAGAACAAAAAAAATATGTTTATGAGGCACGCCGTTGTGGGGGACTCCAAATTAAATTGGCACCCTGAGGTTCTTTACTGTGCATTGGATGCACGGTGCACGGGCTTTTTGGGACTTCGCCCATGTATAAAACGTGGCGACGACGGCCGGAAATCGATTCCACACCCTCGAGCTTTAAAGCGCAGCGCCTATTCCACTACAGCGCCAGGTGAAGGAGTGTCACCCTAAACTTGTACATGCAAGCGATCTCATGGAATTCCACAACATAAACAAGCTTCGAATATGACGCGGATATGCCCATATACATAGCACTCAGTGTAACGAGAATGCCTGAGGGAAAGAGAAAACAAATTGACCGCATCTGTTAATAATCAGCACCAGCAGCCTATTTCGTACCCATTGCAGCATGAACCCCGCTCCAGCGATCTCCAATCAGCTCGCTCTTGTGCTAACTGATTGCTACTTGCGCCTGAATGTTCCCTAATTTGATCACCCCCGCCTAATTTTCTGTCGTCCACGACTGCTCTTCCCTTCCTTTCGCAGTCATTCTGTAACTTTAATGGTGCGCCTGTTAGCTGACCTACGTGACAGAAATCCTGCCCAGCTCCATTTCTTTCTCTTAATGGCAGCTAGAACATCGGCCATACCGGTTAGCTCTCTGATCATTCCTCCTGATGTCTCCCTGTCTCTTAACGTTCCGTTTAACATTTTTCGTACCATCGCTCTTTGTGCGGTCCTGAACTTGTTCTTGAGCTTTGTTACCCTCCAAGTTTCTACGCCATGCGTTAGCACCGGTAGAATGCAATCTTTGTACACATTTCTTGTCAGTGACAGAGCTAAATCTGCAGTCAGGACTTCGTAATGCTTGCCGTATGCATTCCAACCCGCTTTTATTCTTTTGCAAATTTGCTTCTCATGGGGGGGGGGGGGGGGGGCAGGGTCTCCTCTGAGTAGTTGACCTAGATAAACGTATTCGCGTGCACATTTTTCAGGCCGACTAACTAACATGAATTCTTGTTTTCTTCACAGTTAGTATTAGTTATATTACTACAACTAATAACGTATACGCAAAGGTGACTTATTGTGGCAAAAAAAAAAAAACAACACCCCACGCTGGGAAGCCGTTGGTAGTATGCAATAAGTCTCAGCTGGACCACCTGGCTCCTACTTCCGTGAAATCAGAAAAGAATTATTTTGACAGGACGGGAAAAAGAGGACACATCGCTAATGTCAGCAAAGTGTTGCCCTTCTTGCGTTCGTTCAAAATAAATGTCTGTCCATCTACCGGAAAGGTTCGTATTGCATATTTCGGTAACGTCTTAATTCCGGGCACCGTGTTATATGGCCACGTAGTAGTGACTGAATGATACAGCGTTAAAACTGAATGACGAAACGAACTTTCTTACGGGGCAACGTGTGCGCACAAAAGCATATTGCACTCAAAGCACAGCAAAAGCGGCGAACACGGTCGGCGATCGTCGAAACCTGGGGCCCTATAACGTAAAACTATTCCAATATGTTTCTATTACAATCTCCTGACGTCAAATTTGCGTAACCACCAACGCAAGCACCGGGCGGTCACCCGCAAGGTTGTCTGAACAGACCAATCAAACGCTCTCCTCGTTCATAGGAGGTCACTTTTGTTTGCTTGAAAAACAAATAACATTGCCTACACTGAGCAGCTTGTCGTATCTAATTGGCGGACAAGAGGCGAGGAGAACGCTCAAGTGGAGAGGGATTCGATGTGGCCGAGCCACGGCACTGAAAGCCGATAACCGGATGAAGAGGGTGGTGCCGGCGTCTACCATTCATCGGCTCTCCCTTTCTTAGCTTGCGGCGGCTGGCCGAAAATCGTGGCGGCGTGCAACGGAAGCTCAAGAATGACGCTAAAACGGACCCTCAGCAAAGAAGAGTTGGCAGAATGAGGGGGCAAACGTGCCGAAAGTGCTCGAAAACGTTACACGGCCACGCAAGAAGTATTAGTATACGCAAATACACCCATGCTCTTCGGCAGGTGCGAGTAGCCAGCGTCTGAGCGATCGGCGGCAGCCATCTTTTATTCCTTTCGGAATGGGGCAGCCTGCGGCTATTCCGAAGAAAATTCGGTTTTGTTCGGCATAATAATGCATCTTTATCGCGTACACGTCACTTTGACGCGGTGACTTCTTGCGGTTTTGTGACATCGCGTGACAGGCAGGTGAAGTGGGTGCAGCCCGAAAACTTTTTACCAATAGCCGAGGGCTAATGGCGAAAAGGTGTCGAATCAGAAATAACTGTTTTTCTTTTTTCTGTCAAATCATGCATAATAAGTGTGTACACATCGTATCAGATGGGGAGGTATCGTGGTTTTCATGACGTCGCGTGACAGACCGGTGAAGTGGGGGTGGTCGAAAAAAATTTTAGACCAATCGTGGAGGGCTGATAGAAGAATTGGAATAGAAAAGTTTGGAATAGCTTTACGGTATAGCGCCCCTGATCTGCTGATCGAGAGCGTTGGCTTTTATAAATGACTCATCGTAGGTTCCAGAGTAATCACTGGTGCCCGTGTGTCTTCCCGAAAATTCTACACATTTAGTGTCACACATGCAAGAAGTTTACGCAAGCTGCAGTGACAACGGAAAACAGGAAGAAAATGGATAACGTGCGAAAAATGTCTAATACATGAGGGCGCGTCCCGCGCTAAGGGATAACATTTGTTAGACGGTGAAAGGCGCTCATCCGAAAAACGATAAAGAAGTGCACGTATCAAAATGAATAGAATCGATAGGTCACTTCATGCTTGGGTGTGTTACATAATTGTGCGAAGCAACAATTAACAGATTCATTTTGTTGTTACAGGATCAAGTAGCATAACGTAAGGAAGTCCTTAGGCTGGTTGCGGCAGATTTTTGTGATACGCTGTTGCCCGAACAAATGGTACGCTGTGACAATTTGAGGCTTCATTCGCAGATATTGGTGGATTGGTTTTCACTCAGTCGCTGCATTTTTGTATGCCTGCAGTGTTGGCACTTATTTCAAATTTAGTTCAATTTAAAAATTTATACATCTTTACTTCGACCTACCAAATAAGACACGACAGCTCCTTCTTACCGAAGTTCAGCGATTCAGAAATATTGATGTTGTTGTGTGTGCTCCTAGTGCTGCATTTATACTTTGTTGCAAGCCGAATATTGTGCATATTTTATTGTCATTTGTATGTACGTGCTATGGCTGCGATTGAGAGCGTATTTTCTGCACTGTAACAAATATTTGCAAACGTATAACGGCCCAGAAATGGGCTAACAGTATTAGTGAATGAAAATGAAAGAATAAAATGAACATGAACAGAAACTAAGAGAGAACATACAAGTAGGTACGATATCATTACAGGTATAACCCTGGAATTTGTGCATCAAGATTAAGTGAAAGCAAGCTTTTGATTCGTGTCTTTGTCTGAAATTGTAATGAATTTGCTAAAACTAATTTTCAAATAAAGTCAGAGAAAATTGCCAACATGTCTTATTTTTCAGGAAACTCTACGAACAATTATACCATCACGTACACCGACGGCTTTTGTGCAGTTGTTCTTATGCCGCACTGGAAACACGGTATGTGATTTACCGTTTTAGTGATCGACAGGATGTGGTTCCATAAAGGAAACGCCGTAATGCAGGCCTCAACATCGATATTCAGCACCTGTGGTCTTTTACGAGCACTCAAAGTTGTGTAAACGAGTGTTCTATAGGAGCTCTCTGTTGTTGTAGTCAAAGCTTCTGTAGACGCCGTATCACTGTGTTCATGGATCGCTTCCCCTAACTTCACAGTGTATACCATCTCTAGCGACAACTTACACCAAAACGAAATGTATACCAGCTATGTTCTTGGTTTGCAAAATCCTTCGAAGGCTGAGAAAAATTGTTGCATATATAGGTAACTCAATACCAGTCAAAAACAACACATTACTTCTTTTCGCATATTGTACTTAAAGGGAAGCTGAAACGGTTTTCAATTTTCATGAATTGCTGGGATTGGGATGAACAGACCTAATAATTTACGGTTCCGAATTTTCTTTCGTCGTTTTCTTAATATAATGGGCGGAAATCGCTTTCTAAATCACCCCCGCGGACACACCCCCATCGCTTCCAGGAGCGCCGGTGGAGGTGGTTGCCAGAGGAGAGAACCGGCGAGAGTGACGTCATTCGCGGGGACGGAGCTGCCGGACCGGCGTGCTGGCATGTGCTGGCATGCCTCTTTCATTCCTGCGCTTTACTGAACGCATCATCATGTACACCGACGGCCTTTGTGCAGTTGTTGTTATCCCGCACTGGAAACACGGTATGTGATTTACCGTTTTAGTGATCGACAGGATGTGGTTCCATAAAGGAAACGCCGTAATGCAGGCCTCAACCTCGATATTCAGCAGCTATGGTGCGAGAGATCTGCCGCCGCCGCCGCTCACGTTTGTTTTCTTTTGCGATTTTCGTAAACTGTTCTTTCCTTCTGTGCTGCGTGAGTGCCTACAGCCAAGGGCACCCAACATGCCCTCGTTCTGTGCAGCATTCGGCTGCGCGAACACAGGCGGGCGAGACGATGTGGTGCTTCACAGGTTCCCGAAGGACAAGAAGCTCGCAGCGCAGTGGGTCCATGCGGTGAGGAGAGATAAGTTCGTGCCGACGAAATCAACTGTGCTGTGCTCGGACCATTTCCGCGATAGCCGGATAGCCTTACCACAAATGGGGAAACGCGTTGTTGCTAGCGTTGCCATACTCCGTTTCATACATCAGGTGCAACGCTGTGGAGGCTTGGGATACTTCTTGCAGTGACTGCGTTCGCACTTAGAAAAAGTTCGGTGCTTCTTGACCCCATTTTTGAGAAAATTTTCCATATATAATCTCAGTTCTTAATGAAAAAAAAGAATTTACCCATAGAAACAATCCGTGTACTTATACGGCTGCTAACACGTTATTTTATATCAATTTTCTTTTCGGCATTTTTTAATTTCAGCCCGTCGTGGCAGCTTCACGTGCATGCTCGCGCGAGCAAACGCCGCTGGCACGCTGCGAAGCATAGAGGTAAACGCGCGCAGTAATAAATTTTGGTGACCGGACTTCGTGCGCAGCTTCCATAGCGTTGCACCTCAGGCATGAAATGGAGTATAGGCTTGCCTAGTGACATTCGACGTACGGTTGCAGTTATCGTGTTTACCACAAGGCGGTGCTAAAACTGCCTAATATCTTTATGTCAACACTAGCATGGAGCACGCATACCGATTCTTGATCGAGCCACAATCGCAAAGTCGTCGAACCATAGTATGAATAATGCACATATAATACCTCTGGCCATCTGTGGATGTGTATGATAAGCAACTTCCATGACTCTACCTCGCAGCACTGCATGTGCGCGCTTTGAAACGCGGCACTTATGTTCGCGATCGTGTATCAACACTAAAAAAACTAGGGGACTTTAGACAAGCAGTGGCAAGGCGCTTGACATTGCGGAATTGCACCCGTGTTTAATACCTTATGAGAAGTTAGTGCGTCGGCATTCTTTCAGCAGCAAGTTCCCAGTGACACTTTAGCGCATTTTTTCTCCCGTCATTGGAACGTGCAGCTATATGGAGAAAAAAAAACATACGTACCAGCTAAGATTTCCAACGCGCGCGAAGGTGCACAAATCGCTCTCGCTGTTGGCGCACTCAACATCGTCGATACCGCAGTTGCCGCCGTTGCCGCCATTGTTTTCCGTATCGGCTGTCGGTTCGAACATGTACGGCGAAAATACAAGCTGTCCGAGACAGCGAGAACGTTCCATCGTGCTTACAACTCATCCATGAAGCCAGAACAGTGTGCTGCGCTATGAAACGGCGGCGCCGACCGGCGAGTGCCGCGAATGACGTCATAGCGGCGTTTGCGCGATACCCTGAGGCACTGGTGCGCGTTTCTTCAAAAAACAGCCGCTTGCGTTTGTTTCCGCCCTTTTTGAACCAGATATTCGTGCTCAGGGGACTCAAAACTGTAGAATGCCGCAGAGAACTCATTTTTTCGAAAAGTGTTTCAGCTTCCCTTTAATGTGTTGAGAAGCCGGTACTTGTCTCGGCATAATGTGAAGATCTGCGCAGTTCACTCACGTTAACCCTCGTATTCAGGACTCCATTCTTCGCCTTGGGTGTAAAGAAGGTGAGGTGGCGAAGAAGCGCCGCACGAACTGGCGATCAACCTTGCTGTTTCGACACCTTTGTATATAGTGTATTAGTAACCTCCTGCTTTTCCTGTACCCCCACGTCCAACCCGTATCAATATACCAGCACCACTCCTGCAGACAGTGGATGGCGCATAGAACTGAAGCACTGAATATCTTAGAATGACCACTACAAACTGTCATTCTAGGTCTCTTAATGAATATTGTGCGTCGCTAAATTGATTAGATCCTGATCGGATTAACGTGGGTAGTCAGTTATGGATGGATTTGATGGATGGATAACTTTATTGGTGTCCCTCGGTGCGCGCGATTTGCGCGCAACAAGTCGCTCCCACGTCGGGACAGAGTGGTCATGCCCCTCCGCCGCGTCGCGTGCTCGATGGACAGCCTAGAGCCGAGCTTCAAGGTCCGAGGTGCGTAGAGCTCGGACCCTCTTGTCCTTGGTGGTCCTGGCCCCGGGCGCCAGGGGGGGCGACCCCAGACCATGTGTGCAAGGCTAGCTATATCTTGACAAAACCACACGCATTGTGAGGGTGCGCGTCCGGATATTTTGTGCAGGAAAGCCGGGAATGGGTAGGTGCCCCTCTGAAGCCGCTTGTACGTGACTTCTTGTGCTTTGTTGAGTGCTTTGCGCGGTAGCGGCATCATTATCTTGACTAAATTATAGTGCTGAGTGAGATGATTGTAAGTGACGAGGGGGTAGGGCTCGCTTCCCATCCTGCCGAGAGGGAGACCGGGTTCGCACGGTGAGTTAGGTCTCCTGCGGCGTCGTGTGCCATCTCGTTGTGTTTATGGAATGGCTCCTCCAATGGTCCCTTGTGTGCTGGGAACCAATTTATGTAGTGTGGGGTGTGGTGTTGACTACCAAGTATGCTGCCGACGGTCGGGGATGTGCTCCTCGTTACGTAGGAAAGAATTTGCCTCTCAGGGTGGTAGTATACCAAGCTTTTACCGTATTCTAGGAGTGGTAGGGTGATGGCCGCCTGCTCGGCCAACTCAGGACAATCAGTGCAGACCGTGCACGCTTTGGTGACCGTGCCATCTTTGTTGACCTCCGCTGCTACATAGGCTCGTCTGCCAGGATATGTGGCTGCGTCCGTAAAGCAGCATGCTTTCCCGGAGGCGGCTGTCTGTCGGAGGAGTGCTTTGGCTCGAGCAAGTCTTTTGTCCATGTTGTGGTCTGGGTTCATATTCCCGGGCAGGGGCGCTGCCCTGATCTTTTTCCTCTGGTCGGGTGTTAGCCCGTGGCTCTGACACTGGATCTCCCGAGGCGCGATGCCGATTTCTCGTATGATCCATCCACCCGCAGGTGTGCCGGACAGCCTGGTGATCTATGCCCGTTCCTGTGCCTCTGCAATCTCGCTCGGCGTGTTGTACATGCCTAATGCGTCCAGTGCCTCCTTGCTTCTGTGCAAGGGCAGACCCATGGCTCTCTTGACGGCCTCACGCAGGAGCTTTTCAATCTTGTCTGTCTCCACTTTGTACCAATTGCGCATGGCCGCGATCTACACGAAGTGACTTATTACGAAGGCCTGTGCCAGTCTGAGCAGGTTGTGCTCCTTGGCCCCTTGATGCCGGTTGGCCATTGGTCTGAGTAGGTGTGTGGCGTTCTCGACTTTCGTGGTGAGCTTAGCGACTGTGATGGCGTTCGCGCAGTCGTTGTGATAAGATGGGGCCCAATAACGTAAAACTATTCCTATATGTTTTTACTCCAATCTCATGACGTGAAATTTAGGTAACTTCCGACGCAAGCATAGGGCGGTGAACCGCAAGGATCTGAACAGACCATTCAAACGCTCCCCTCGTTCATAGCGGGTCACTTTTGCTTGCTTCAAAAACGAATAACATTGCCTACACTAAGCGGCTTGTCTTATCTAATGGGCTTACAAGAGGTGAAGAGCTCGGTCAATTGGAGAGGGATTCGATGGGGCCAAGCTGTGTTGCACGAATTGTGCTGCAAATCAGTGCTGGACATAATTCTCTCAAGAGGATAATTCTATAGCCTTCTCTCACCCTATAGCCTTCATAGAACGCTGATAACATTGTGTAAGTGTAACCAACATTGTGTAAGTTTCTGTGCACTTTTAATTAAGCGTGACGTAATAAACTTGTTCACATATATGACTCCAGAAGCCACCCCTTGCTGCAAAAAGCGAGCTAACTATCACGTGTAGCTCTCTCAAGACACTCAGAAGAATACTGGTTAACAACCGGATACGGCAATCGGAATTTACCTGCCATAGCTTTGTAAACTACGCAGTGTGCATACCAACACTCAACACCGCGTGCACACTAGCATTCTTGTATTTTTACGTTTATACTCCCGGAAAGCTTTCTGTGGCAGAATAGGGAAGGCTACGGAGGCAAAGCGCGCACAAGTGAAAGCGCTTCTGAAAAGAGTGCCGTGTTTTCATACACGTTAGTTTTAAGCTGCGGAAGACCGAACATAAGCACTTTATTACCAACAGTTGAATAAGATAAAACACACCAATTAACGTAACCGTTTACTAATTTTGCCTGTTTTCCCTGCCGCGTCTGGGCAAACGCGAAGCCGTCGCACTTCGAAGCTGCGTAAATTCAGGGTTTGTTCCGAGCAGCCAAAAGCACTGTCAAACGCTGGCGGACTACATGGCGCGGTAACACATGTGCAGAAGCTCCGCCCCCGTAGCTTTCCCTTCATAGCCACAGAAAGTTGTCCGCGAGTATGCGCGCACCTATTTTTCATCAGATTCCTGAGACATGTGCAGGGCTTCGGGAAAAATGAAATACAATAAAAGAGAGACAGGAAAGAAAGGTCAATGTTTTACCTCTCTTCGAAGGGCTTTTTTTTTCATTTCCTTTTTCAATATCTGTTCCAAATGTTTCATATGTCTAAGTTCAAGGTAACCTAGCTGTTAGTACAGAATTTCATTAGATTATAAGAAAAAACATCTCGCAACACTCATAGCTGTTTCAAGACTGCGGACTAAATCCTCAACAATTCGTAAAACACATTAAATGCACACTCGCGCCCGTTTTTAAATACTGTACTAGTAAATGGGCCACACGCGAACTAACCCGCTTGAAACCTTTCGAGCGCACTGCCCGTAGGGTGACTCTCATTTCAATAATTTCAATAAAATACGGGACGATTTAAGGGACTGCCGAATGTTTTACAAAATACGGAGTTACGAATAGAACGCTAGTCTTCAAGCTTGATTATTCGTAAATCAGAACGTTCAGTTTGCGAGAAATTGAAATGCATAATGAAGAAATTAATAGAACTGTACTAATGAAGTTGCTAACTATTCACATCGCGGTATATATCGCATTTTACGAACCGCAGCCAGCGAGTTCAGAAGGTACACCGTCTTCAGTGCGCTTCAAAACATTAAATAACTCTTCGTTTGAAAAATTCCAGATGCCGCAGCATTTATTTAGGGACGGATTATCAGCGAAGCTGCTGAAGCTGCGTACGCGGGCGGCATGCTTTACGTGCATACATTATGAAATAGCACATTTCTTTTTTCGTTCGTACTTGACCACAGTACGCCTACACAGGTTCCGCCGCGGCCACCGCACCTTCCACGCGTCTGCCGCAAGCGTTGCTGCAGCCGCGCGGGCATCTGCGACGCGCGTGACGTCAAAGCCACGGAAGGGCATGTCACCCGCACAGGCGCCGTCGCCGCACTCTTTCCCCAACTCGTTATTCTTCAAGCACGATTCTCTACCAATACGGCGGCATTGTATGGAAACCATGCAAAACATGTGAGGTCACAAAACTAGAAACAAATCTAAGATCAGTACAAAAATAAAGGGAGGGTGTTTTGTTTGTAGGAGATGTGACAAGGAACTTTCGCCGTCTAACTCTCTTTGCCTACTTGTTCTTACTCCTCTTGCAGAGCGTCGCACAATTGAATTCCTAAAATTCCTTCAAATATTAATCAATTCTGCTCGCTTCTCTCAAGTAGTTACTCTACGTTTTTCAAACCCTCATGTGCGAGCAGTCACCATGCTCTAAATATCTCAACCTTTTTGCCCGCACTGATTCGTTTAAACACTCTTTTTCTTCTTTTTTTTCAACATTTGAAGTCTCGAATTCATTACCGCGGGCAACATCCATTCACTACCACTGAAACCATTCACGGAAGCTTCTTTATAAACGGAGTATGTTTGTTGTTCATCCCACTCCTTAATCAAGTAATCTTGTTTGCCGTCCCTCGGGGATACTCCGATAATATTTTTTTATGGTGCGGCACGCCCAGTTACATAAAAAGCCTTAATGATTTATTCATCTTCTCAACTACTACAGTTACATGAAAAATGTAAATCAGAAAATTCTAGAGGCAGGTCAAAAACTGCCGATACTGCTTTCTATTGCTGAATACGTGCTACAAAACACTGTTGTTTCTCGGTGTGTGAAGGAAGCCCAAGAATACACGCAAAGTGCATCGAGCGGCCAGTCGAGCGGCAATTTTGCGTGTATTCGGGCTCTTATTCCAAGCTTGCAAATGACACTTTTTCATTTTATAATTCTTTCTGCAGCGTGCAGTTTCTCCGCAAAAGTTATTTGCCCATGGCCGAGGTGTCTTTCTGTTATCGTTGAAGGATACCTTCCACACAGGTGGCACTGATTATCTATACTTAACATGGGGCTAACTAGTTTGACTGCGATTCAATCAATCTATAACGCGAATCATAGCCCCTTCACCCGTTCACGCCTTCTAAATATATTTGTCATATATTCTTGTAGGCCCATCGTCTAGATACTTGACGTCGACATCAAAAGAGAAATAGCGACTGCCATCCTCCAGCTGAATTCGTGCTGTGTTACAGAGACACATAACGACAATTCCCGATTTTTTCTATCCATGTGGGCCCTTCTTGTCTGAAGGAACGTATTAGAGTTTCTCATGCTGTTCACCTTGGCATTATTCAATAAAACGCGGTGCCTAACCTGCAGGCGAGAAAATACTGCCATTGGTGGGAATGTTTAAACCAAAAAATCTACGCATTTTCCTTAGGTACGTGCGCTAGGCCCGTGTTCTGACTGCACCGGAAAAACTGTGCCTTAGTGCCAAGCCCATACGTCATGTTTTCTCATATACACTATGCCGCAGAATCATGCGTCCCAAATGAAACACTGTATTTGAATGAACAGGTGCCTGAGCGACAATATCGGCTTAAGTCGTTGCACCGGGCCGCAATACCCTGTACTTGCCGAATTAGAAAATTTGCCGCTATGATCGCGTTGGGTTCCGGCTTCCAACACGCCCCCGCGGTGGCTTAGCGGCTATGGTGTCGCGATGATAAGCATGAGGCGGCGGGATCAAATGCAGGCCGCAGGGGTCGCGTTTTGACGGTAGCTAAATGCAAAAACATCTCCCGTGTCCCATTTATTGGCGGCACGTTAAAGATCCCCTGGTGGTCAAAATTAATCCGGAGTGCCCCACTACAGCGTGCCTCATAACCAATCGCGCTTTTGGCACGTTAAACCGCATAAATTGGTTCACAGTGTAAATATAGAAAACAGTAGTTGTCGGTTAGCCAGAGTTGTATTTATTGGTGTTGTGGCATATGTTATCCAGTTGAGCCAATCTGATTTTAAGCCAGGGTGTGCAAAAGTGGCATTTTTCTCCGCATCAAGTACTCATCTATGGCGGCAAGCAGCGGGCGTTTTCTTATTTTCGCTATATCTCAAATGCTTGCAGTGCTATTAAAATTACCTCGTCACTCGAGCATTGCCAGGACCATAGCCTACAGTTTTATTGATAGCCAAGCAGACTCGCTACTGCGAGCTAGGAACTTCGTTGCCGACATCTTTTTTTGTTTCTTGTAACGTACGTGTCCAGGAGTGTCGACGCGCCGGAAGTCGCGTGACCCCACTGTGCCCCACCACCCACATCTCCAACTGTTTTCACAAAGGAGCGATTGCTCTATCGAGGTCAGTACTCCCCCGAAGTCGTGCTCTGCTGCGCAGACGTGGCACTGGGCAGTGAACTCTGACGTGCTGAGCTGCGAACTTCCATTAAACGCTTTTTTCTTCCATTTCCATACTTCACCACAAAGGGCACTACAAACACGTCATGCGCAGAACGCAATCTTTCATTTTTTTTTAATACCGAAGTGCGTATGCACGGCTTCATATTCCAGGCGAGGCTTCGGTCACGACAAGAAATGTGTAGGGAAAGATATGTGGAACTCAACCCGCCGCTTATATACAGGGCTGAGCGCTGAATTTCCGCGATCGGTCTCAGCAGGAATCATTGACCATGAAACTGGTATATTTTCTCATCCTCCTTCTTTCACAGAGACATGCCGAAGCCGCCATGGACAGTGCGGGGTAGGTAAGCTAGTGTTTTATTTTTCATAATCTTTATAGCCAGAAATGAATCTTACATACTTTGAACGATATCTTCATTCGTGCGACCCAATGCAAGTTTCATAATTGTCAATTTTTCATCGCCAGGCGTCTGCTAATATCTGGATGAAGGTGGATGCATTGCAACTACTCCATCCAATACACCCCGTGACACTGAGACGCAGCTTTAAAAGCGGCGAAGAAGACTGCAGGTCTTCCCGCCGGTCAAATTAATTCAAGCGCCACTGAAATTACTCCAACTGCCATTCGTTTTAATCCAAGTGCCACTCAAACTAATGCAAGCACAATTGAATTTAATGCGAACGCCAGTCAACCTAATTCTATCATAACGCACTTCAAGAAACTTTGAATTGCAAGTCAACTAAAATTTTCTGAGAATGTTAGGGGTTTACGTTTTGATTCCAGACAAAAAGGCAAAGCGCGGGAAAACTGGCGTTCCACGTGACCAATGACACCGTATGGACACTTTTTTGTGTGTTTTAAGAGCAACTCAGAAAGCAGAAATTCCGGTACACAAGTCTGCAGAAATGTCAGAATTGTATGGCTAAGAGAGCTACCCATTGGACCCCCAACGTCCTGCAGATATTCAGCAGAGATCCGAATGGGGACATTGGTACGTCCATTAAGACATAGAAAGGAGCATGTGGATCATTCTTGGATGTCCATGGGATCGTCCCATGCAGTCGAATTGGTGTTCATAGAAACAACCCACGAACGCCATAATAGGATATTCGGACATCCAAAAGATGTCTATGGACTATTCTTATTGCATAATCCCGAGTACACCCTGGGGATATATTTGTCAGGATGTACAACGCTTCTGGGACATTTTGTGTTAGCTGTCGTCTAAAGGACGTTTGGGGGACACTTGGTTGTGGATTTAGGATATACACAGGACTTGCATACTAATTATAAATTAACATAATAGGGGTGTTCCTCATACTGTGCCGTAGCAGTGCCGTAGGCTTGCTGCATTTTACATACCATTAACAAAGCTTGGCCTGGTTTTGCGTTGATCTGTGGGGCAATGATGAAAAAGAAATGCATCGGCCTTGTAGATCCATCCTAGCAATCCAACAAGGCGACTAAACTTTTTCTCATGTAAAAACTTTAGCACCAGGAAACAGGCCAGGAATGCAGCCCGCCGCAAGTCAAAGCACGACAAAGAAGGTTGCAGCGCAGTTAAGCATTAGCATTGTGCGCATAATTCCCTGATGCCGTAAGCTAATACTTTACATACAACTTGGTAAAACTGCATTAAATCAAACCATATTGACATTCAAGCTCTACATATCTGGCTGTACATACATATTAAGTTCTGCAGGCTGCTGAATCATTTGACAATCTCATTAAATATACAGCATTTATTTCATAAAATAGTTGCAGGAAGATCACAAGTTCAACTCACAAATGCGTTCAGCAGTTTTGAAGGGTAAAGCGCATCACTTCAAACAAGGAAAATTCAGAAATGTCATCATACAAGCTCAGCCATTTGGAGTTATTTGTTATACAACATGGTTAGCAAAATGTGGATGAATTAGACCGTTTACAAATGCACTTTGTGTAGCAAGATAACTTGAATTTGCAGTGGGTCCAATAATGAAGTTACCATGAGGCTTGCTGTGGGTTCTCGTTCCTGGTCGCAGCCACATCAATGCAAAATTTCCTGAACAGTTCAGATTTGTTAGCCACTTAAAATTACCATAGCCTCTCTCTGGGCCATATTTAGTAGCTACGCACACTAACACGGGTTATGCTAAAGACGTCGCAACTAGATTAAGCATTAACAAAATTACCTGAGTCTAGTTAAGTGGTCATATAAGAGACAAACAGCTGGTGTATGATCATTCATTTATATAGCAAGTGCGCCCTGTATCCATAACAAATTCTGGGAAAGGTCACCAGAGCAAACATTGACACTTTCCTGTACTGATGAGACCACTTCAGTTGAGCTAATATTTTGCAGATGCACCTCGGCCAGTAAAATAATTTAAAAGCCCGCTGCAAAGATGGGGGTATAAAGGAAGTTCGTATGATAGCCTACTGCAGGCTGGTTCACTGAAGCAGTCGCAGACAGAAATGCAAATATGTGGTGAAAAGTTTGCGGGTGTCTCAGCCATGAAGGAAGCCTACTCCTGACGTTCTGCTGGTCTGTTCCAGTGGTGGGGCACAATAAATTACTAAAGATTTCATAGATTCGCAGGGCATCAATAAATTACTTGTACTGTAAGATAAGGAGTAGTGGGGCTGTGGATATGAGAGAGAGAAGAACGATATGAGAGAAAAACCTCGTTTCCAAGAGAAAAACACTCGTAATCAAGAGAAAAAAGGAAGTTCGTCAGCGTGCGTAAAAGGTCTTAGGACGCACCACGTGGGCCACTCCAGATCGTGCGCGGCGCCGCTGTAAATGCGAAATGTCATCTCACGCGACCTCATAGTCCAGTTCGCCAATACGTCGGATAATCTTGTAGGGTCTAAAAAAGCATAACAATAGTTTCTTGCTGCGTCCTCGTCGGCATATCGGTATCCAAACCCAGACACGGTCGCCGAGCTGGTACGCGACGTAGCCTCGTGGGAGGTTGTAGTGTCGGCTGTTGGTTTGCTGCTGGTTCTTGATCCGTAGGCGGGAGGGCTGTCGGGCTTCTTCGGCGAGCTGGAGATAGGCAGCGACGTCAAGATTCTCTTCGTCAGTGACGTGCGCAGCATGGCGTCGGGAATTGTCACCGGGTTTCTGCTGTAAACCAGCTTGAACGGCGTAACCTGTGTTGTTTTTTGCAACGCCGTGTTGTAAGCGAAGGTTAAGTATAGCAGGACGGCATCAGAGGTCTTGTGGTCGACGTCGACGTACATTGCTACCATGTCGGTCGGTGAGGGTCTCATTCAGGCCCTCCGTAAGACCATTCGTCTGCAGGTGCTAGGCAGTTCTGCTCCTGTGCCTTGTCTTCCTTTACTGCAGAATGGCTGGGGTGAGCTCCGCTGTAAAGGCCGTTCCGCTGTCGGTGATGAGGACTACTGGAGCACCATGTCGCAGCAGGATGTTCTCGACGAAGAAATTCGCCACTACGGCTGCGCTACCTTTCGGCAGACCTTTCGTTTCAGCGAAGCGTGTGAGGTAGTCTGTCGCCACGACTATACACTTATTTCCGGTTGTTGACGTAGGAAAGGGTCCCAACAAGCCCACCCCGATCTGCTGAAATAGTCGGCTAGGAGGCTCCATCGGTTTTTGCAATCCCGCTGGCCTTGTCGCTGGTGTCTTGCGTCGCTTGCAGTATCGGCATGTCTTGACGTAACGGGAAATATCGGTAATCAGGCGCGGCCAATAATACCTTTCCTGTATCTTTGATAGCGTCCAGAAGAAGACGAGCTGCCCAGCGGTCGGATCGGCATGCAGTGCGTGCAGTACTTCGGGACGCAGCACTGAGGGAACAAGAAGGTAGTTGGCGCAGACTGGTGAGAAGTTCTTGTTTTCTAGTAGACTGTTTTGAAGCTAGAACGAAGACAATCCTCGCCCAAATTCCCTAGGGACAACATCTGTGTGCCCTTCCAAATGCTCGACGAGGTATTTTAGCTCCGGCTCTGCTCGTTACTGTTCAGCGAACTTTTACGCGCTTATTATTCCAAGGAAGGCGTCGTCATCCTCGTGATCTTGCAGTGGCGGGTCAATAAGGGAGTGTCATAGGCAATCGGCATCAGAGTGTCTTCGTCCGGACTTGCAAGTTACAGTCATGTCGTATTCTTGTAGTCAGAGGCTCCACCGCACCAGTCGTCCTGAAGGATCGTTTAAGTTCACTGTCAACACAACGCGTGATGATCGCTGAAGACTTTGAATGGCCTGCCATATAGGTAAGGGCGGAATTTTGCTGTTGCTCAAATGATGGCGAGGCATTCCTTTTTCGTTCGTAGATTAATTGCCTTACCCTTTTGACAGCGACCGGCTAGGGTAAGCTATCACACGCTCAAGTACGTCTTTCCTCTGTAGTAGGACGGCACAGAGGCCTAGGCTGCTGGTGTTAGTGTGGATTTCGGTGTCGGCGTCCTCGTCGAAGTACGCAAGTACCAGCGGCTACTGCATGCGTCGTTTGAGTTCTTGTTGGCCTGCGGCGTTTCGCATTTGAACTCGACGTCACATTTTGTTAGATGTGTTAGTGGCTCAGCGATGCGTGAAAAGTCCTTGACAAAGCGCCTGTAGTAGGCGCACATGCCAAGGAATCTACGCACTGCCTTCTTGTCAATGGACTGCGGAAACATTGCGATGGCAGCTCTCTTCTGCGGGTCGGGGCGGACTCCAAATTTTCTGATGACATGGCCCAGAAACAGAAGCTCACCGTAGGCGAAACGGCACTTTTCCTTCTTCAGAGTGAGCCCTGATGAATTGATGGCCTCCAGTACTGTCGCAAGCTGCGTAAGCTGATCGTCGAAATTTTCGGCAAAGACGACAACGTCATCCAAAGAAACAAGACAGGTCTGCCGCTTCAATCCTGCTAAAATCCTGTTCATGATCCGTTGGAACGTGTAGTCACCGAACACAGTCCAAATGGCATGACCTTGAACTCCCAGAGGACGTCTGGTGTGATTAAGGCGGTCTTTTGACGATCTCTCTCGTCGACTTCTATTTTCCAGTAGCCAGACTTGAGATCCACCGACGAGAAATATTTAGCGCTGCAGAGCCGATCCAATGCGTCGTCTTTCCGTGAAAGGGGGGATACACCCTTCTTCAGGATCTTGTTGTCGATCTTGTTGTCGATGGAAGTCGATGGTAATCGACGCATAAAAGTCAAGGTTCCGTCCTTTTTATTCACCAAGACAGCAGGAGATGCCCACAAACTTTTCGACGGCTGAATGACGTCGTCGCAAAGCATTTCGTCAACTTTTTGCCTAAAAGCTTCACGTTCTCGCGTCCAAACTCGGTGAGCGCTCTGGCGGAGTGGTCGAACGCACTCTTAAGTCATTATGCGATGCTTTGCGACTGGTGTTTGTCGAATCCCCGATGACGTCGAAAAGCAATCTTTATATCGTCGAAGCAGACTTCTGAGCATTTGCTGCTTAATCATGGGGAGACTTGGATTCATGTACAAGTCTGGTTCGGGTGCTATGGTCGTCGGTGCAGATGCAGCAGAATCCGAGAGGACGAACGCATTGCTGGTTTCCAGAATTTCATCCATGTACGCGATCGTCGTGCCTTTGTTCATGTGCTTGAACTCTTGGCTGAAGTTTGTCAGCAACACTTTCGTTTTTCCTTGGTGCAGTCCAGCGAGCCCTCTTGCGACGCAAATTTCACGGTTGAGTAGTAGACGTTGGTCGCCCTCGATGACGCCGTCTACTTCAGCGGGTGTTTCGGTTCTGAGGGAAATAATAATGCTGGAGGGCGGTGGGATGCTCACTTGATCTTCGAGCACACTCAAGGCATGGTGACTACGAGAGCTCTCCGGCGGTATCACTCGGTCTTCCGACAGCGTTGTCGATTTCAACTTCATATCGATGATTGCGCCGTGTTGGCTCAGGAAGTCCATGCTGAGAATCACGTCTCGTGAACAATGTTGGAGGATAACGAAGGCGGCAAGGTAAGTCTGGTCATGAACGGCAATTCTTGCTGTGCAGATTCCACTCGGCGCAATGAGGTGTCGTCCAGCAGTGCAAATTTGAGGGCCTTCTCATTCTTGGTTTCATCGCTTCATGGGGATGGCGGTTTCTCTTTGGTATATCGTCGAGATCGTGTTTTCGGCGTCTTCGTCGGCGCGGACGTTCTTCATCAGTTCGACGAACAGCAACTGCACCTCGATCGTTTGCTGCTTTTAGTTTTCCGGATATGGGCTCGCAGAGGGGCCCCGGGCTGGGCCAGTGTATGGAATGCGCTGCGGCGACAGGTAGCGAGAGCTCCTGTCGCCGCAGCCGAGAGCTCCACCGAGTCGCCGCAGCCGAGGTCGTCGAGAGCTCCACTGAGTAGCGGCGACGCAGAGTGCGATATCGCGAGGTCGTTAGCTAAGCTGTGGTCGCGGCGCGTTAACGGCGAACCCTCACAGTCCCATCTCCCGGCATGGGCATAGTCGCTAGACGTGACCCGCTTCTGCGCAGTGGTTGCAGAGCAGTGGTAGTGGGTGGTGAGGAGCGCGCGTGACGTCTGTCTTCCTCAGGTAGCTGTGCTACGCGACGGGTGTGCGTGCTGGTGGCGGCGGCGGACGGAATTGCGGCGTTACAGGGCGCTGGCGCGGTCGTGGAGGGAGACATTGACGGCGGGTGACAGTGGCGTAGGTCATCGCTTCCGGCCGGGGCTGCGGTGATTGTGATTGTACCTCGCGAACTCCAAGCGATCGCTGAACCTCTTCTTTGACGATTGAGGCGACTTAAGGCTGCGACGAAGGGAAGAGCTTCTGAAGCTCCTCTTGAACGACTGCGCTGATAGTCTCGCGCTAGTCTTCGGTGGCCAGTGATTGAACTTCGGCGTAGTTTGTTGAGTCGGTGCGGCGGTCGAATAGCCGATTCCGCATTTCCAGTGTCTTCTCAATGCTCGTGGCCTCGCGAAGAAACTTGCCGACGGTCTTCGGTGGGCTTCTTACTATTCCGGCGAAAAGTTTCTCTTTCACACCACGCATGAGTAGGTGGACTTTTTTTTGTTCAGACATTTACGGCTGGACGTGGCAGAATAGACAGGCCATCTCCTCCGTGAAGATCCCGATCGTCTCATTGGGCAGCTGCGCTCTGGTTTCTAGTAGAGCTTGGGCTCTACGCACGACGCTTGCACGACGCTCGCAAATGTTTCCAGGAAGCCGCTTCGGAACAGGTCCCACGTCGTTAAGGTGGGTTCTCGATTCTCGAGCTATGTCCTGTTAAACGTAGCGACCCTCTCATACGTCTGCAGCAAGCTTTCCGAGTGCTCGAATGCGGAACCGCAGAACGTCGGTGGCTCTCTGGGCTGCTGCAGAACTATCGGAGACGCTGCGGCTGCCATTGGGGTTGTCTTGGCCACGATGTTTTTGGTCGTCTCTGGTAGAAATTCGTGTTCCTGGGCCAGCTGCTTTAGCCGGCGGCTTGCTCGATGTTCCGGGATGACGTTGGTGTTGTCTTTGCGGTCCGTGCTTGGATCACGGTTTGTGGGGGGCGTCCGGTACATGAATGCAAAGCACCTCCAGCAGATGTGACGTGGTAATGACGTATAAAGAACAGAGTAGCAATACTGGGAAAGACAAAACTAACTTTTATTGGCCGACCCTGTCCCTATAACAACAGGCTACAGTTAAAGAACGGCGAACACAGCCGGCGATCGTCAAAATCTGATAATAATAATAATAATAATAATAATAATAATAATAATAATAATAATAATAATAATAATAATAATAATAATAATCTTTATTTCACTCATGAAGTGAGGCAGTGCGGGAAGAAAGCTGGCAAGTCAGCTTGACTAGTTCCCAGCTCCCCGGAGAACAAAATAGAAGAAACAGAAAACTTTTCGCATCGAAACATAAAAACACCAAACAAATAGTAATAGAAATGCAGCAATATCTTTTCGATTAACACTGAGAATACGTAGCTATAGATATAAAAAGTTTGTTAACAGCGTGATACACCAATGTTAAAGGAAACGTACGAACATGAAAAAACTGCAAGTAAGAAGCGCTACATAATGAAGGAAAAGACGAAAAGTAAACGGCACACATTTGTGTAGTGTGAAACGGTACATTGGTACATTGCAATGCGTATAGCGTACATGCGCAGAGATGAAAAAACCGCACGAAATTCTCTCATGAGAAAGTATCTTTGCCACAGAAGAACAATTTCAGTTTCTGGATGGATGCTGTTTCGGGAGTGAACCGTTGTTATGGCAGAATTTCAGCGAATTCGGTAGCCTTTTGTTTACCATTTGTTGTCCGTATCCGGTTCTGCACATTTTGATTAGCCATGGCTGTGTGTTTCGATTCTCATAAGCTGTGGTCTTTTTAGAAAGCGATGCCAACTGTAGCAGGGAATAGCTGGTATTTTTTACTTCGAGGTAATAACGGGAACACAGGGAACGCGGATATAGCTCGTCTATTTTCATTATACAGTACTTCAAGAACAGAGGGTGGGAAGGGTGACTCACGGGAACGTTTTCAGTATTTCGTAACATTTTTTGTAATATTATGATTCTTTGCAGATTACCTTTTCTTGTGTTCCCCCAAACTAATCAGCGGGTCAAGCGCGTCGGCTTTTATACATCAGTGGTCGAATCGCTGGGACCCGCGTCTCTTCCACGAAGTTTTTTTTTAATTATTGGGCCTTACGTTCCAAAACCGCTTTCTCATTATGAGGCACGCCGTAGTGGAGGACTCATAAATTTCGACCGCCTGGGGCTCTTTAACGTGCACCTAAATGTAAGTACACGGGTGTTTTCGCATTTCGCCCTCATCAAAATGTTGCCGCCGTGGCAGGGATTCGATTCCGCGACCTCGTGCTCAGCAGCCCAACACCATTGCGACTGAGCAACCACGGCGGTTTTCCACAAAGTTCTGCACTATTTGCTTCGCACATATGTGTAATCAGATTACACAAGGTTCGGTGACAAGACTGCAAATCGAAACATCGATAACAGTCCAGAAACTTCCTCTACATGTAGCCTGCGCTGTGCGATAACACATTATATATATATATATATATATATATATATATATATATATATATATATATATATATATATATATACGTATTTTGCTTTTGCTGTGATTTTATATAAACACACACTCACTGCGGGACGCGTCCCCATTTATCAGAAATTTCTCGAATGTTATCGACGGTTCTTGCTACTGCCTCTTGTCACTGAAGCTTGTGTAATGTGATTGCATGTGCGACACGAATTGTGCAGAATTTTCTGGAAGACACGCGCGCACCAGCGATTACTACGGAACCGTCGATAGCTCATGTAAAAAGCCGACCCGATGACCATTGGCACGCCCATCAGCATAAGCAATCTTGCCTGACTCTCTCGCCTTACGGCTTAACATGAAACACCCATTCGAGCTACTTTACGAGCTGCATAAGAACGCACTAGCGAATGAGAACTGCACTGACATGCGGACTTCACTGAAGACATATCGGAAGTAACTGCTGCAGCTGAGTGTTTTAATAAAGAATTTGCAAGAGGGGTACATACCTTAGCATGCGTGCGACTATAGAAGAACCTGGTAGGAATGCGCTCAACACGCACATTGACCCGCGATGTACATTTACCTTGGGTTTTACGTGGAGCTTGCCGTCGCGACGCTTTAACTGGGGCAGACTGTTAAAACAGCCTACACTGGTTCACTCTCGCTGGTGGTGAAGTCATACCGGCATTGGTCTGCGGTGCCCTGTTATAGTCCACTGTACCGTACAAGTTCAATGAATTCGGATGTTATTCCGTCCAGCGGGAATGAATGTTGAAGTCCAGTGGTGAAGAGGAGGCTTGTAGACAAAACAAAGTCGCTTCATCGATAACTAATTTGATTGCCGTATTAGCGCCGAATCCCAGAATTGATGAACCGCGTTCAGTGACATAGAAGTTCACCACAACCGACTTATCTTGGAACTTGACGGTTGTGCAGAAAGATTCCAAATTCTTTACTTGCTCCGAATAGTTATGGATGATTAATGCGATTGAAGGAGGCGATTATGTGAAAAGTGAGACTTGTAGTCTTCAACATTCATGAGTAAGACTTCTCGTGTGTCGATCATCAACGGAAGAGTTACATAGCTGGTACGGGAACGCGCATAAGCGACACAGCACCGACAGAGTCTTCAATACGTAGAATGGTCGCCGTCTTTAGGTAGCATTCTCTTGCGTTTCCAGCTCGCTGACAGGTCTCGATGTACTTTCCCATGAACGGCACATTTGGAAGAAATGTTCCTTCTTTCCACATGTCTGGCAGAATTTGCAGCGGGCATTGCTGCCGCAAGCCGCAGTGGAATCAGCCGCCGGGCCTAGCCGACGGTGGTCGAGGCAGAGGACGCGCACGGTTCGGAGAATCCGACCTCCTTGCTCTCGGCCTCCACCTTCTCGGCGCGGTGGGGGGGAGGGGTACCGTCGGTCCTTTCGTCGCCATCTTGACTGGAACCTGGGCGGGGAGGGTAACCGCCATATTGGGTTGCAGTCGGGCGCGAAAGGTAACCGCCATATTGGACTAGAACGGGGCGGGGACGAACGTCATCTTGAAATGCAGTCGGGCGAGGAAGGTAACCGCCATCTTGAAGGTCCCGAGGAAGACGAGGCTGGTCGCGGCCGCCATCTTGTGGCTGGCTACGCTGTGAAACGGCGTCTACTTGTGGAACGCCGAGCTTCTTCATTATCTTATCTGTGCGTTCTTCTTGCGCAATTTCTGATCCTTTTTTGACGGTGAAGTACTCGCCGAGTTTAATGAACCGGCGGCGAAGTTGTCGCGACTGCGAGCCGCAAAGGATATAATTTTTGGACCGCGAGATCGGTAGCGGTGCCAAACTTCCAGGATTTGACGAGCCGTTGCACGTCCTGAATGAACTCCGTATACGGCTCCGCCGGACTGGGTAATCTGCGCTTGAACTGGAGGCGGCTTCAGATTTCATCTTCCTATATAGAAAAATAACCGAAGACACTTTGGAAATTCTAAAGTGTGGTCGGCGATAGCCTTGTGGTCAACCCATTGCATATACCATGTTGTACATGGCGCTCCAGTGGAATGCCCGCAGTGTTCGCCGATATCCCTTTGAATTACCCAAAGGTGCTTGTAGTAAACGAGGGAGTCTCTTTACAATTTATGTGCATTTTTTCAGGGTCGCGTTCATACATTCATTGCACTAATCGGTTACTTCTCTATGTATGCCACATACCATTCATCGATTGCTTCGAAGTTGTCCTTGTTGTTCGAGCAAAGAAAAGACACTTGCTCATGCAACCCGTGGGTGGCAGAATCAAGTGATTTTCCTTTCTCTAGATCCCTATCATCCACAGTTGGCACTATTCCAGAGCACGGACGGACGCGTCCGCGAGCATGAGCCAATAAAGGCTTTCGCCTTCAAACTGCTTGTCAAGGACTTGAATTGCCGCTTCATAAACATCAATTGCCCAGGCGTCCCCTGTTCCTTCGTCAGCCTCTGTCTTCATGTCGCTGATGTTGTAGCAGACGCTGACACTTTCTACCCCGAGCGCGTTCAGGAGCGCTTTATTGTGTTCCAGCATAGCGGTCCTGGCTGTGGTGTCGACGTATGCCTGCAACACACGTCGCCGTTTTAGCCAGGGGTTGGCCTGTGCGCCCGAGCATGACAAGAAGGGTTGGGAGGGGGTGGGGATTGCCGAATTCATGCCGAGCAGTAACATGCAGGGCCAAAGGGTGAGGACAGAGGCAAAGACGATGTCGCAGTAGCTTCGGGGTGAGACACACGACGTCAAATGCGCGTGAGAATGCAGACAGGGCAAGAACGCTGCTGACAAGAAGGGCAGCAGAAGAGGACACTGGGGTTACAGAAGCAGGAATCAGGCAGTCGTAGAATGTGCAGTAGTACTGCTTGAAATAAGGGCTGGGGAAGTGAAAGATACCGTAAGCAGTGCAGTTCGTAAGCGCAACTTATAGGTAGGGGCTATGTACTTTGATGATCCTCGTCGCCAAAATGTCACCGGAATGGCGACGGAACGCGCTGCTCAGCAGGGCATTGCCCAGCTGTCAACGCTAGTAGCGTCGGGACAGAATCCGGCGTCCACGGCAGCAAAACGGTTTCTGAGGGACCTTGAAGGCATCGTAGTGCGTACGGAAGGGTTTATCCTCGTCGCCAAAATGTTTCGTCGGCGTGGCGGCCATCATCGCCAGGCCGTGCATGTTCAGCACGCCGGGACGGCGGCCTGGAGAGAGAGAGAGAGAGACAGACAGAGATAGAGAGCACGGAGACGCAGACTGTACCGAGGCAGAGAGTGCGTTCATTATCATTGCAGCGCCTTAAATAGGCTCCGCGTCGATACGTCAGCGCCACCTGAGGGCGAGCCAGTTGCTTTTAGAATTACAAAGACGGCGCCGAATAAAACAACACCTACAACACACCATCCTACGTGCTGTCTCGTGTTCCTTCTTCGTGTGTTGTTTTATTCGGCGCCGTCTTTGTAATTATGCTTAACCAACTAGCCTACCAACACATGCTCAGTTACTGCTGTTAGAAACCGAAACCGCCAATATAACAGTGGGCCTAGTTGAAATTTTGAGGTGGGCGAACTTGAAATTGAGGAATGGCCTAACTGAAGCTTTGAGGTGGGCCAACTTGAAATTTGAGAGTGGTTCCACTGGAATTAGTGCTTGGGCCAACATAAATTTGAAGGTAGGAGAACTTCAAGTTTAAAGGTGGGACAACTGAAATAGGGGGTGCACCTACTTGAAATTTACGCATGCACCAACTTGTATTTGGAGTGTTCCAACTTGAAATTCGGGGGTGGGCCAACTTGTCTTGTGTCCTGTGTATTTCTCTGTCTTCAGTTGCTGTTATTCATGAGCTGCTTTTACCATGAAGATAAACGGATTTGCCCAGTTTACACTCTAATGTTAGATATAGCGTTTACAGTAGTCATGAGTATTTCATGTATCAAAAGGTAGCATATGTATTGGAGCGACAAAGACGCACCGATATGCGCTGACTTTTTCCTAGCGCAACATGTCATTTTTCCTTTCGTATTAACAGTACTTTCCAATTAAACACCGTGACAAGAAACTTAGCTAGTACTCTGTTGGTGCTTGCAATGTTAGTAATAGAATTATTGTTTGGGGGCCTAACCACAACAAATCCCAGTGTCGTGCCCACAGGCACGACACTGGGATTTGTTGTGGTACCGTAAAGGCGCCGTAAAGGCACCGGTGCCTGTAGGCACCGGTGCACCGGTAACTACGGTGCCTTTACGGCGCCGTAAAGGCACCGTAAAGGCACAGAAAAGGCACCGTAAAGACACCGTAAAGGCACAGAAGAGGCACCGTAAGTGCCTTTTCTGGTGCCTCAGTGAGAAGAAAAATGCGCAGTAATTGTCTAAGCATTGTCCTTTATTAGTACTACTGGTAGCTCCCATGGGTGCGGAGACTCCGGATTTCACATCAGAAAACATTTCGTGTAGCTCGTGGCGTTCGGGACAGAGAGAAATATTTTATTGGAAGCTATAGATGAACACAACTCAAGACATGACGGTCGATGGATAGGGCCCCTTTACGATGGACTGTGAATGACGTGAAACACTACGGCAACAGCGACTATCAACACGAGCATGCATTGGAGCCGGAGCCTCTGGTACAGCTTTCTCAAAGTAAAAATTACTTCCACGACGCTAATATGAGCCAATTTATTGTACCAACTGATGGGAGTATCAGAATACAAATTAATGCGTGTGTTGCGAGAGTGATCAAGGAACCACTGCGGCCGTCTTTTATCTTTTTACTTGGCAGCAGTAATGCGGCACAAAAGGGGGGGGTTATTATTATTATTATTAGTTATTATTATTATCTATTATTGTATGTTCCTTTTCTTTAGTCAACCACTCGGCATTCCACAAAATCAGCGTCCTGTAATGAAATGTTGCCGTTCGAGAATAAATTTGTCACTTAGCAAATGCATGTCTATAGTGGAGGGGAAAACAAGGCCCCAATTATTTGTACTTATTTTTCATATTCCTAGAATTATTTTTGATACTTCACAAAAGACAGCAGTTCAGGACTATTCTTTCGGTGAGACCCACGTTAGTTATGTCAACACTTTCACAAATATTTTTGCCAAACAAACTATTACATTTCTCATACGTTTTGGCAAAACAGACTGTTTACGCATGGAAAATATAGTAAAGGGTTGTGTACGTGTCTTTCTTAATTTAAGCATGTTACTGTTCCAGGGCCCAACAAATGCCATCTAATAGTCACCGATGAATTCCTAAATAAACCCGTTCCTAAGGATTGCTACACCACTTTCCAAACCACGTGCAGCAAGCAACCTTGTAGGTTCTTATCGAGGCTTTTGTAGAACTGAGCTCGAAGATCCAGCGTCTTGCAAACCGGTTACACCATTCGGCTGTTGATGCTAATGAGACATATATGCATTCTCTTTGTGGAGATATAAAAGCCAATAAATCCTACTTCTGACTACATTCAATGCCGCTATTCTCCTCCAACCACCCTTCCCTGCCCCCAAATTTGTTTATTATAAAGCAATTAGTACATTTCGGTGATGCCTGAAAAACGAGTACTTTCAATTTTTATTTAGTAGTAACTGCGAAGAAAGCAGCAAAACTGGGAATGACGAAATTACTATTTTATTGGGAGAACCTGTGCCCTCAAGAACAGGCCACACTCAATGACCAAGGATAGCAGCGAACACAGTCGCTGATTCTCGAAAATCTTACCATCATGCCACGCGCGTCGGCTTTTATACACGACTCATCGAACTTCCAGAGTAATTGCTAGTTCCCGCGTGTCTTTCGAAATGTACTGCACAATGCGCGTCACGCTTATATCCAATCAAATTACACAAGGTTATGTGGCAACCGGCTGCAGATATAACGATCGATATCATTCGAAACATTTCCGACACATGCAGGCACATCCTGCGCTGAGCGATAACACTTGTAAGACGATGAAACGCGCTCACCCGATAATTATAAACAAGGGCATGTGTCTACACCCCCTCTTCAGAGAACACTGTTCTGATGCTACAAACACGCAAACGAAATCGAAACCACGCGTAAGTAAGAAAACAACAACAAAATACCAAAGAACTAAGACTCTAAGCTCTTCAGCTGGTATAGAGAGGCTTGAGGCGCACTACGTGGATAATTTGAGGTTGTGCGCGGCACAGTTGTGATTACGAAATGCCATCTGCCATAACTTCATAGTCCAGTGCGCCAATGCGTTGGATGTTCTTGTATGGCCCGAAATAGCGGCGTAACAGTTTCTCGCTAAGTCCTCGTCGACCTGTCGGAGTCGAAGCCCAAACACGGTCGCCGAGCTGGTATTGCACGTAGCGTCGTCGAAAGCAAACAAGCCCAAGCTGCTGTTCTAGCGACAGTGTTTGGGCATCAGCATCAATCTGCTCCAAAAGAACCTGAATTCCCTCATCTATGAGGTACTTGCTCGTAAACTCAAATAGCGCAACTGAGTTTCCAAATACACACTCGGAAACAGCAAGCACGCCTAGCATCTATGATTCTTGAGAAAGTCGCACTAAGCATGTCTTAGCAATGGCTTTAGTGTGTCAACTTTGTGATCAGAGCTACTAAGTTTTAAGAAAAGTGCCGTAGGGCAAAGTAATAAAAACCTACTTACCGCGCGGACATAAACGTGTGCGCGGGCTGGCGTAAGCCATGTTTCACTTTCTATGCGGCGGCTACGCCAAGGTATACAGCGCCATCTCTTGCACTGAGCGGAAAATTTAAAGTAAATACCATTACAGCGTTTCACATGCCAAAACCAGTTTCTGATTATGAGGCACGCCGTAGTGGAGGACTCCGGAAATTTTTACCACCTGGGGTTCTTTAACGTGCACCTAAATCTACGCACACGGGTGTTTTCGCGTTTCGCCCCCATCGAAATGCGGACGCCGTGGCCGGGATTCGATCCCGCGACCTCGTGCTCAGCAGCCCAACACCATAGCCACTGAGCAACGGTATCCCTGGAATGCGGAGGTCACTTGCGGGTTCGGCTTCTTGAATACTTCACGCACTTTCGTGGGACTGTCACATATATGGGCCAAACATCTTTGAGATTGTCCATGCGCCGCTTATCAGTTAGGCCGTCTCACACTAACTTGGGTTACTAGGTATCAGCCACTGCCTATGTACCACTCTTCCATGAAATTTTGGGCCCATCTTGGGCCTATGGGCGTGAGAAATTAGGTATCGGCCACATTTCACTGAACCTCCACGATGTCAATTTGGGTCAGAATGTGTGTGCAACTGGCTATGTAGCACTCTTCAATGAACCTCTTTAACACCAACTTCGGTCATTGGGTGTCAGCCACAATGTATGTGCCGTTCTTCAATAAAGCTGTTTCACGCCAACAATGGTTACCGGGTATGTGTCATTGCCAATGTACCGCTCTTCACTGAAGCTCACCGGGGAAACAGTAACAATTTTGGACAGACCCCCTTGACATGTCCAAGCTTACAGCTGTAGTGCAACTGTAATGGTTGCCATGCTGCCTCGTCTAGGCACTGCCCTCCCATCAAGAAAGAGGTCGCTGTTCTCAAACAAATCGTTCGGAACCATTCGACACACAGGGAGGCTGCTGAAACCATCCGGCGTCAGCAACGGCGTCACCGAACCTCCTCAAAAAAGGCAAAGACACAAAAGGAGAGGGGCCCTTCCATGGCAGTACCCACATTCTCCAATCAGGCCAAGAAGGGGCTGAACAACACAAGATATTGTGCTGAAAGGAAGCTTTCTCAGGAAGAATGGTCTGCGCTTTCGAGCCAGCAACTTCCCACAGAACCACAGATTGCCAAACCCGCTCCGGAGCATACTCCTGCCGCTGATGTCACGCCCAAAGCAGATCGTCAAGTCATTTCAATGCTGCGTGCACTCATAGATGCCATTCGAGTGATTCTGTCGAACTTTGGAACTACGCCTACTTGAAGTGCACTGAAAGTACTGGAAGCTTTAAGCCCAGTGCTTGAGTCTCTTGATTGGAGACATGACCAACCATCGCACATTGCTTCGAGAAGTCAAGGCAGCGTCAATCATCCAGTGGAACGCAAGAAGTGTAAAATCACGCCTTGCATACTTTGGTCAGTATATATATATTTGTTCTGAAGCATTGTCACATGTGAGCCAAATGTGTCAAAACCAGTCAGTTTATCGGGATACGAAGCAGTTTTATCCGCAACAACTGATGCATGCAGCAAAGTCATCGTTTTTATTCGTCCAGGACTGACCTATGTTCGCCAGCCGCTTCCGCCTCATGATAACAATGAATATGTTTGCCTAACAATAAAAAGGGCAAACTCATGTTTACACTTCTACGCGGTTATATATCGCCTTCAAGCATTTTTGATCCCAAAACATTAAGGAACACCTTGGCGGTGTGCCATGCTTCACGTGTCACCATCAGAGATTTTAATGCACACCATATGGCATGGGGAAGCACAAAGGTAAATTTAAGACGGCAAAGACTTGCAAACATCGCCTGCAACCACAGCCTTTCTCTCCTGAATGATGGCAGCCTATCGTTTATCCGAAGCGTGAAATATGGCAGCTGTCTTGACCTAGCTTTTGTCTCCAGCTCTTTTAGAAGATGTGCTAAATGGTGTTCGGATATCGAGACACACGGGAGTGATCACATTCCCACGTACCTTGTCATCAAAGGGGTGTCCAGGTCCTCCCGACGGAACACATTCGTTTAATTGACTGGACTAATTTTACTTCCACCGTGGAAGATGCTTGTCGAGAAGGCTTGTCCTCTGGATTAGAGGAAACAGTCAAGTCTGCAATGGGAGACGCCACCTGCATGGTAACGGTTTCGTCGAAGCACTTCGAATGGGATATAGAGTTGGAGCCACTTCGTGCACTCCGTCGTCGTGCGGAGCGGCGTTATCGGCGTACAAAATCCATCGAAGACCTTAGTATAACCAGACTACTACAAAAGGAAATTTAACATCGCATGTATACATTGGCATCTCGACGTTGGACAACGTTTTGCCAATCACTAGACCCCCAAAAACCACTTTCCCACGTCTGGAGAACCGTACGTGGTCTACGTTCCCTCCCTGAACAACGCTTCTCATTTAAAGCGCTGGCGCTTTTCCAGACTGGATGCTGATGTTACAGAATATTTTTGTGCAAGGATCGCTGGCCAAGCAACCGGTCGAGGCTTGCCAGCCCTGTCTCATCCCTTTTCACGTGACTGCCGCATGGATCTTCCTTTCATAAGAAAGGAACTAGAAGCGGCTCTAGCTGTATGCAGGCGTTCTTCATCCGTGGGACCAGATGGAATATCCTACCGCGCCTTGAGCGACCTGAGTGATAGCGCACGGAGAGAACTGTTACATCTATACAACGTATCTTGGCAGGATGGCATGGTTCCCGAATAAGGGAACGCAAGCCGCTTGGTCCCTCTCCTGAAGCAAGGCAAGTCGCCACTTGAACTCACCTCATACCGCCCAATAGCGCTGGTCAGCTGTGTGGGTAAGATAATGGAAGAGATGATCCTTGCCCGCTTGGAGTGGGACCTTGAACACTACAACTTGTTTCGAAATTGCATGGCTGGTTTTCGTCGAGATCGCTCATCAGCAGACAGTGTTGTTGATCTCGCTACGTATGTCCGGCATCAAAAGTCACGCAAAAGATTAGCTGCAGCTTTGTACTTGGATGACAAGGGGCATACGAAAACGTATCTCACGAGGCTCTACTCGATGCTCTTGAGATGGTTGGCCTAGGTGGTCGAGTTTTCAAATGATTTCTCATTAACTTTTTATGAGATCGTTCTTTGTGTGTACCGGCAATGGTCAAACTGCACGGCATTTACACCTACCGAGGTGTTCCTCAAGGTGGTGTACTAAGCCCTACCCTATTAAACCTCACACTCATTCGTCTCGTTGATGATCTGCAAGCAGCCATCAAGATATCAATGTACGCAGACGACATATGTATATGCAATTCAGGTGTGACACGTCCTCAGATACATGCAATATTTCAAAAAGCTGCTACTGTAACAACTATATACATCCACAACCAAGGCCTTGAAATCTCGTCAGAGAAATGTGCACTGATGTGACTCCAGGGTGACTCTAGAGCCACCCTGGAGCATATCCTATGGGGATGTACGGCTGTAATACAGGATAGCGGTGATGCAGCCTCAAACAGCAACAGCCTGCGCGTGCGCTGGGAGTGTGCGTTGCTCAGCTTGGACCTGCAACACCATCTTTGGGCCATCCATCGAGCCAAGGAAGCTGCCAAGCGCCAACAGCCCTTGGCCGAAACATAGGCGGGGTCCAGGCCCAACCCACCAAATCGCAGGGCACCGAATACATTAATTAGTAAATATTTCAAGGAACAGGTATCTTACTTGCTCGGCCTGCACCACTTGTGTGACATTGTGTACATCCGCCAGGCTCTCTAACTTCCTGACTAGCTTTTTCGCTTCTTTCAGCATTGCAAAAGACTCAAGATCAGACACATAATAGGAAAGAAACATGGCTTCATTTCATACATAACTGCGCAGAACTCCAGTTACATGTCATGCACCTATTATTCACAAGACCATTCTGGTCTTGTGAAAGTGGTGAAGTCCCCTTTGGAATTAGTTAATACAGTTAATAGATAGCATGCTAAATTAATAGCAGTCAACTATATACTTGGTGTACCAGCCAACAAGAAACAAGTTCTAAAGAAAATAAAAACTTTATGTGCACATGTCAAACAGTTCAAATAAAAAGTCTGTTAATCAGTGGTAAAAAAACGTTAAGAGGAAGCTTTAGCCCATGGCCAAATCCAAATTTCCCATTCAAATGCATGTAAAATGCACAAATGCTTTTATGAGGCAACACTCGACAAATTTGCAAGAAGCCTGTCACATCTGAAAGGAAAATTCTAGCGACTCAATAAAGCACTAGGGTTGACGACTGGGCGAGTTGGTATTGCATTCTGGAACTGGTAGAGCGCAAGATACAAAGGAAGAAACAGGCTGAGCCGGCCAGATAAAGGAACAGAGTGGTGACTTCCAACTGGTTTATTGGCAGGGTGCACGAAATATATTTGTTATAGAATATTTGCATCAGCTACCGGCACAGTTCTCGTACATTTCAAACCTATTATGTCATGCCTGCGTTGGCCTCCGGTATGATGGCATATATCCCAATCAAGAAATACACCACACCATGTCTGGTGTTATTTATCATTTACACCCGAGTGCTTATTTCAAAGGGAGGGCACAAGTTGAAAAACAAATGTGTGAAAGCATGATAAACAAGCTTGCATCAAAATTTCAATAAATAAGCTTGGCGATTGATATTCCGTGTCTTTGGAGAGTGTTCCTCTTTGTCATGCAATCATAATGAGCGTTGACTGACACACGACCCATCTTTGGATGTGGTATTCCCAGCTCGTCGTGTTAATGTGGTCAAGTGCGACGAGCACACTGGTACTTTGAGTGAATTATAGGGCTCGCCTAGGCTCATGCTGAGGCACCGGCCCGTCTGCATGCCCAATGTACATTGGACCAAATATACAAGTGATCAAAAGGATAGACTCACTACCCCTGAAAAATAGGAGACAAATTTTGGGTCTCTTTAACTAAGCAAGCCTCTAATACCTGGGTGCCTTTCTAATTTACCTTGTGGACTGCTTAGCACCATATATTTCCAGCAAAAAATAAATAATACATCATTTTGCGATTACCTTCATGACGCTTTGAACAAGTTAGTAGTCAGATACCCTAACGCGCCCCTTTTTCTTCTTGGTGACTTGAACTTTCCCGATATCATTTGGTGTAACGACACGGCAACGTCCCAGTCTTCTCAGAGTACCCAGTTTATAAACACTTGTTTGGATTTCCACTTCACGCAGCTTGTACTGAAACCAACGCGTGTCTGCCTCTTCATCTAACATACTAGACCTGATTCTCACTACGAAACCTGACACAGTTTCCCCAATTCTTTACTTAAACGTCTTAAGTGATCACCTTGCACTCACTTTTCATATCAACACACGGGCTCCTGTTAAGAAAACTACGAAGGTGATCCGCGATTACAGCAAAGCCGACTTGGCGTCTATTACCGCTGAAATGGAAAATTTCGCAGCTTCTTACATCACTAATTGTGATCAGCACTGTGTTGAAGAAAACTGGTGCATTTCAAAAATAAATTATTATCACTAATCGAACGTTTCGTACCGCAAAGAACAGTCGCTTGCAAGCCACGGTCCCCTTGGTTCAACCCCTTTTTGAACCGACTACGCAACAAAAAAAGCGGTTGTTTTGTCGAGCAAAAGCTTCACGCAGTGACGCTACTTGGTCCGCTTACTACCGCACTGAAAGTGACTACAACGCAGCCGCCGCTAGTGGGAAACAACATTTTTA
This sequence comes from Dermacentor variabilis, assembly GCF_050947875.1. Taxonomy (NCBI): domain Eukaryota; kingdom Metazoa; phylum Arthropoda; class Arachnida; order Ixodida; family Ixodidae; genus Dermacentor; species Dermacentor variabilis. The sequence goes on from NC_134569.1 coordinate 175,912,956, forward strand.
TTCTGTTACCCTTCCGTCTATCTTGTAAACTAATGCTCGTAAACTCTGGACCATAGTTAACGGTACTCCAAGCAAAATAATTCAATTACCATACCCAAATGATGAACCTGTTGCTCCTGAAGAATGTTGTAATGTGTTTAATGATGTGTTTTCTTCCCATGTTACCGCAATGCCACGTAGATTACCGCTTGTATCCAATTCTGCTTTTTAGCCCATGGATTCAATCTCTATTGACTGGGTTGGTGTTAGCTGCCTAATTACAATCGAAAAACGTCCTCCTCTGCCGGCCCAGACTTCCTGAATTCAAAAATTTGAAGTGTAATAATGTATTTTCTGCTGGTATGTTGTCGCACATTTTCACTCAGTCAATACAGCAGTCTGTTCTTCCACACGACTGGTTCGTGGGAAAGGTGATTCCAGTTCACAAATCAGGTAACACACACTTACCCAGCAATTACAGGCCTATCTCACCAACGAGCATATCATGTAAAATTCTTGAGCATATAATATATTCACATTTGGCCGAGTTTTTAGAATCAAACTCCTTTTTCAACCCCTGTCAACATAGTTTCCGTAAGTTCCTTTCCTGTCAAACACAGCTCTTGTCATTTACTAACGATCTCTTTGCAATTTCTGATCTAGGTACCGACATTGACTGCGTATTTTTTGATTTTGCCAAAGCCTTTGACTCTGGGACCCATGATTTACTAGCTTACTGACCTTAACTTGGACGTAAATGTACTCCAGTGGATAAAAAATTTTCTTTCTAACAGGACGCAGTTTGTAAACACTAATAACTGTAATTATCGGCTTTCTAACGTACCAGCAGGTGTTCCTCAAGCGTCAGTCCTGGGTCCACTTCTCTTTCTAATCTATATTAATGATCTTCCGAACTGCGTTCTTTCCTCTTCCATACAGCTTTTAGCGGATGACTTTGTTCTTTACCGTAAAATCACTAATCCTTCAGATTCCCAAGAGCTGCAGGACGACGTTAACCGCGTAATTGAGTGGTGTTAGAATTGGTGCATGCAACTAAATTTAAATAAATGCAAGGCCCTGCGTATATCTCGTAATACTGCCACACACACGTACTTTATTAATGGCGCACCTGTGACGTCAGTTACCTCTTACAAGTATCTCGGCCTTCACATATCAAATAACCTTTCTTGGCACCCGCATATTGACTATGTTCCTAAAAACGCAAATCGCATTCTTGGTTACTTGCGCCATAATTTTAGCTCTGCCCCTTCTTCCCTGAAGCTAACTCTTTATAAAACTTTAGTTCGCTCCAAATTGGAGTATGCTTCTGCCATTTGGGATCCGACTCAGTCTTCATTAGTTTTTACTCTTGAAAGTATTCAAAACCGTGGTGCACGCTTTGTCTTATGTAATTATTCTCGCCATGCAAGTATCTCTTCAATGAAACGAACTCTTAACTTACCTCATCTTTCGTCGCGCCGCAAATCTTCCCGCCTCGCCCTTCTTCACAAAGTTTTTTCGCTTGAACCCCTTTTTAAAAGAAATCGTTTTTGCCCCTCCGTTTTATATTTCGGCCCGCAGTGACCACAGCCTTAAAATCGGGCTGCCATTGTGCCGTACAAACCGGTATACGGAATCATTCATCCCCAGGACAAGCAAGGGCTGGAATCGCCTTCCCGCATCAATCGCACTCATCACCGACCCTACTAACTTCGAGACCGCCGTTCAGAAAGCGTTTTGTTAATATTTTTGTTAATACATTTCGTTTGTATTTTTACTGCATTTCTTCTTCTTTTGACTCCACTCCTTTCTGTAACGTGTTCGGGCATTGAAAGTACGTGAAATGAATAAATAAATAAATAAATAAATAAATAAATAAAGAGATGCATAACAGTTCACAACTGAATTGAGAAAGGCAACGGGGCAAGCAAGGCTGGCTTGGTTAAAGATAGCACCAAATTTGTCCAGTAATTGTCAGAGGCAGTGTACTGTATTCCTTTCACATGTGGTCAAATGTACACAGGGCAGACTGGCTGGTGCCTAAATGATCACCATACCTTACCTATGACAGCACCATATTTCACTCAAAACACCAGTATGCTCGTCCGACTCGGCCACACACATCCGCAATGGGGCTTCAGGCCGGACTAGGATTGTTTATGTTTTCACCCATAGTTGAAAAGTGGCAAGAGAAATCAGTCAGGCACACCACATAAATAAGAATAAGTGTGAGCCAGCCCCACTATCAACGCATGAAGAAAGGCATCCTTTCTAGATTACAAGAGATAGAAATTAGTCTGTGCCTATTTACTTACCTTTTTTATGCCAACACGGTTTATGTGATTTCATGCCTCTGTATTACGGGTTGGACATTCCCTCTCAAATTAACTTGTGCACAACACAAGCGCACATCCAGTGCTATATTTGTCAATCCTTCCATCAACTTAAACAGTCAATTGTTAGCCGAGGTCATGTTGTATGGCCTACTTTCCCTCGCTGCATAAATTTTGTCCTGAAAAGCTACATGAACTGACCGACAAATTCAAATAGACACTACAAGTTTCACCGAGTGGACACTGTTGTTTCTGAGAAATGCACAAAAACAGGGATGGGTATGGGTTGGCACCCTGTAGTGTGTGCAAACTAGCTGCGACATTGCTGCAGTAGACACACTCACAACTGCTACAATGCCTACCAGCATGAATGTGGGCAGCTTGCAAAGAAAAGAATATGAACAAAGTGATAGAAAATACAGCAAGCTTACCAGAAAACACCTCAATACTTAGGTGTCTGCAGCACAATAAATAATGGCCTTCCTATTTCATTTGAAAAAATTCGAGCTCATCAAGTGTGCATTTACCAGTGGCAGTTATTCTGAGAACAAGACACAAACAATTGTATATATCAATGTCAAACAATTGTATGCACACTGCGTGCTTGACCTGTGACATATATGGCACACTACACTTCCAATTCTTGCATGGACAAAAACTGCACGCCAGCAGCATAAGCAGAACGTAAAATATGGAAATATATGCCTTATATATATATATATATATATATATATATATATATATATATATATATATATATATATATATATATATATGCATATATATACGTATGGAAACAGTTCCAAACAAATAAAACCAAAATCGAAAATATATGTACTGTGTAATAGGCCAAAATAAAATAGAACTTGCAGCCAAGTGATTGATGCGAGAAAATTACTAAACGTCAGGACATGTGAGGTGTAATTTTATACAGAACAAGACAATGTGTGCATAATGTCTACAAATACAAACAAGCCGCAAGTGAAATAAAGTTGCATAAATGTTTAGCCTATTTAGCAAGCTGTATTAATTAATAGGTCGATAAACTTATGATAAATGATACCGAGATCCTACTTTGTGAACACGTACACTTAATGAATACCTTACATTTCCATCCAGATTACACGCCGTGGTGCTTCAACCTCGGCCACGGGTTATGAAGACACTGTTGTGGGTCATGGCTTCATCACTACAAAGATAATTCTGTGTTAACTTACAGCTGTGGCACAATAAGGTTGTCACATCGCAAACACATGCAATGAGCATGTAAAACCAGTCACGAAAACAATGTCTGCACTACTGCAGGGTGGCAACAGAGCACAAAGTCTAAGACCCTGATCAATGTCATTGATAACAGGGACTCCTTCAACAAAGCTAAATTTTGAACACGCACGCAGCAGTAGCAGCGCATTACATGATTGTTTGTTTACATAACAAACGAAAGTTTCTTTCATGAATTTACGCAACTTTTCCCTCTAATGTTTGGTGACGTCAATGTTATGGCACATCCCTTGAAAACAAACCTGTACCAGTAGCACGCTGCGATTACTTACATTTATTCCTCTAACACTGCTCGTAACCCGAAAACCTTGTAAGCAGAGATTATTTACAACGTCGAAACATTTTAAGCTAGGAAACGTCATTGCAGTAAGATTCTGTCAAGATGCAGATAAGTGGTTATCATGTGACTTCAGCAGAAATGCGGCAGCTCACGCGCAAGCGCGCACAATGAACACGATTTCTTCCGAACGTAATCTTTCTCATCTGAAGAAAACGCTTATCAAGATTTTAAATTCCGCATTATGGCAATAAATTCACGCAAATAAACTCTGACACCTAGCAAGCATCGACATAGGTTTCACTGTTGTCGTGGGAGTTCTCTTTCCTACGTTCGCAAGGCACTCTATGCCCACACGAGAAGCACGCACAACACGTGTGTAGTTAGCAAGCACGGTTACTCACCTTTTGAATAGTACGACGCGGTCGAAAAGCGCCGTCAAAGTTTTCGGTGTTGCGATGTTACTCCCAGCATACATGCCGGTGCATAGTGGACGAGCAGTGGCACGCTAACAATACGCGTTCTTTCTTTCTGACGTCCATCCAAGTTTTTACGACAACCAGAGACAAAGGGGACACACTCCACGGCATAAACATCGTTGGTACACATTTGGCTGGCGTGCCACGCATACGGCGAGTTTTCGGCGAGACACAAGCTGTTTGTGGCACTTATGCGCACGCGAACTAAGTCATATTTCATTACAGCAAACACAAAAACACACGATCAAACAAGCACATCGTTCCAGTTCGCACACCCGACCAACTCGTTGAAACAGAGGGACAGGCTAATTGGATGGATAATATGAGCGTCGCTTTTGAAACGGGGAGGTGGGTGGCGCCACCAACACGTTACATGGGGCCAGTCAATGACTCGGCGAGCGTCATCTGAGGACTTGTGCGGCTGCCTAACGGCGCATAACTGTTGCAAGACAAACTGAACCAAAGATAAGTTTATATTTTAAGCTATATTTTGGCATAGAAACAAATTGTGTGACGCATTTTCAATTTTCAATCGCTTCTGCTATCTGCAGTCAGCAAAAGCATGGGGTTCGAGATCAGAAAATGTTATCCCTACAGAAAGCCGTCGCTGTGGCGTTATTCGAACGATTTGCACTTCGGACACCTCTCTTAAAGCACGTGAATTATGCATTTCGCTCGTCCCCGTGCTACATGCGCCGTCAATTCATTTTAAAGAACTTCCTGCTGCCGTTAACACCAACTGCATAGCCTCAACATCGTTGACGCGATCTCCGAGGGACACATGTGCAGTGTGCGTTGTTTCAGTGGCCGTTGCAATAGTGTCCGACGGAAAGCATCAAATCTGCTCGTGTGGAGCAGCTTACACCCCTGTCGTCCGAATCTTGCCCCCGTGTTAGTGTGTTTAATGTGCGCGGGTTGCACTCCTGTCGTCCGTGCTTTCTGTGTTGATCGTGCTCTATAGTACGATCAACAGATTCCTAAAAAACTCATGTCTCGGCAGCGTGCATTTGTCCTATGTGGTATGTGCCAGAAATGTGCGCTGTCGTAAGATGGTCTTGCAACAAAGTACTACAGTGCGTTCCAGCAAATAGACGCTCTCGCTTACGTGCAGTTTTCTTTATCAGACTCATGTCAATCTGCACAATTGTCGGCTGCCAGTTAAAGACAAGTAACACAGCCGAGAAATCAAACTGTGCAGAACAAGCCATACGCTATAGGTTTGCACTGTTTACCAAAAGTGATAACGGGGAAACACGAACTCACAGCGCTCTTTAAAAAGAAAAGAACACGACGTCGCAGTTTTGTGCCTAGCCCTGATAAATCGGAATCGTTTCCAGAGAACTCGGCGCTCACGCTGTTTTATATCGTTTTCTTCATTTTTGTCTCTTAGACTGCCCCAATATGAATCTAAACCACTCCCACCAAAGGCGAAGGTTCCATTCCCACACAAAGTCATGGATCCGAGGGCCTTAATTAAGTATATCCTAATTAACGATACCTTAATTAACACCGTCTTAGTTAACACCAATGGTCATGGCTAAGACTCCCACCAATACTCATGGGTATGAGTACTTTAATTACCTATGTGTTGAATAACTGTGCATTAAATAACGTCGCCTTCATTAACACCAGTGTTCGCGGGCACGAATCACACACAATATCATGGGTTCGAGTGCTTTAATTAATTATATAATAATTAAGTGTGTCTTAATTGACCTCACCTTTAACAACAAATACCGTGGGTTCGATTGCGTAAATTTATTATATTCTAAATAACAGTACCTTAATTAACATCGCCTTCATAACAACAAAGGTCGTGGGTTCGATTCCCATCCGAGATCATGCGTACGAGTGCCTTGATTACTATATCTTCATTAAACGAGCCTTAATTAGCATTACCTTCATTAACACCTAATGGTCGTGGGTTCGAGTGCCTTAACTATATAATAATTAACTGCACCTTAGTTAAACCGGCTTTATTAACACCAAAGGTCACGGGCTCGACTTCCACTAAGGGTCGTGGGTTTTAATGCATTATTTACTACATCTTACATTCCTGTGTCTTAATTAGCATTGGCTTCATTAACACCAAAGGTTGTGGGCTTCACTCCCATCAGAGGTCGTGTGTTCCAGTGCCGTTATTAACTCTATCTTAATTAACTGTGCCTTAATCAACGCCAAAGGTCGTGTGTTCATAGCCTTAATGGCCACCATAGGTAGCAGGTTCGACTCCGATAAAACTTTGAGTTTGTAGCTTTTGTTCATCGTGTGCCCACGCCGACAGTGCCGGATTTTCCTCCTCATGAGTCATTTAATGCTATCGCATCGCAAAAGAAATTTTCACGACTTGGATCGCGCAGATTTATATATGATGTACTTTGACATTAGCAATAACACAAGAAAGCTGTATATTATTCTCATCAGAAATCTTAAGGCGCATTGTTATTTGAGTACCGGATGTACTTTTGATGCCAATAGATGATGTATTTCTTATGAATATCTCATGTCGCATAAGGAACACATGACGTTCTCTACAGAAACTCATTGCTCATTTTGATAAGGATCTAGGTTTACGAAAAGTGTTCTACTTAAAATGGGGGCCACGCAACGAGTTATGGAAAGAATGATGGGTGTAACGTTAAGGAAAAAGAAACGATGAGATTGGGTGAGGGAACAAACGCGAGTTAATGAAATCTTAGTTAAAATCAAGAAAAAGAAAAGCCCATGGGTAGGGCATGTAATCAGGAGGGAAGATAACCGATGTTCATTAAGGGTTACGATGTGGATTCCAAGGGAATGTAACCGTAGCAGGGGTCGGCAGAACGTTAAATGGGCATATGAGATTAAGACGTTTGCAGGGACAACATGGCCACAATTAACACATGACCGGGATAGTTGGAGAAGTATGGGAGATACATTTGCCCTGTATCGGGCGTAACTAGGCTGATGATGACTTATCGGCAACAAACTAGCCTTGCTGCCTGCGATATTATCTTACTTAGCTATGTAAAATACTCGGTTGCGGTAGTCAGAAGTTCAAATACATCATCATCATCAGCATGGTTACGCCCACTGCAGGGCAACGGCCTCTCCCATACTTTTTTAACAACCCCGGTCATGTACTAATTGTGGCCATGTCGTCCCTGCAAACGTCTTAATCTCATCCGCTCACCTAAATTTCTGCCGCCCCTTGCTACCCTTTCCTTCCCTTGGAATCCAGTCCGTAACCCTTAATGACCATCGGTTATTTTCCTCCTCATTACATGTCCTGCCCATGCCCATTTCATTTTCTTGATTTCAACTAATATATCATTAACTCGTGATTGTTCCCTCACCCAATCTGCTCTTTTCTTATCCCTTAACGTTACACCTATCATTCTTCTTTCCATAGCTCGTTGCGTCGTCCGCAATTTGAGTAGAACCCTTTTCGTAAGCCTTCAGGTTTCTGCCCCCTAGGTGAGTACTGGTAAGACGCAGCTATTATACACTTTTCTCTTGAGGGATAATGGCACCCTGCTGTTCATGATCTGAGAATGCCTGCCAAACGCACCCCAGACCATTCTTATTCTTCTGGTTATTTCCGTCTCTTGATCCGGATCTGCCGTCACTACCTGCCCTAAGTAGATGTATTCCCTTACGACTTCCAGTGCCTCGCTGCCTATTCTAAATAGCTGTTCTCTTCCGAGACTGTTAAACATTACTTTAGTTTTTTGCAAGTTAATTTTTAGACCCACTCTTCTGCTTTGCCTCTCCAGGTCAGGGAGCATGCATTGCAATTGGTTCCCTGAGTTACTAAGCAAGGCAATATCATCGGCGAATCGCAGGTTACTAAGGTATTCTCTATTAACATTTATCCCCAATTCTTCCGAATTCAGGTCTCTGAGTACCTCCTGTAAACACGCTGTCAATAGCATTGGAGAGATCGTATCTCCCTGCCTTACACCTTTCTCTATGGGAATTTTGTTGCATTCTTTATGGAGGACTACGGTGGCTGTGGAGCCGCTATAGATATCTTTCAGTATTTTTATATACGGCTCGTCTACTCCCTGATTCCGTAATGCCTCCATGTCTGCTGAGGTTTCGACAGAATCAAACGCTTTCTCGTAATCAATGAAAGCTATATATAAGGGTTGGTTATATTCCGCACATTTCTCTATCACCTGATTGATAGTGTGAATATGATCTATTGTTGAGTAGCCTTTGCGGATGCTGCCTGGTCCTTTGCTTGACAGAAGTCAAAGGTGTTCCTGATTCTATTTTCGTTTACCTTAGTAAATATTTTGTAGGCAACGGACACTAAGCTAAGCTGTGTATAATTTTTCAATTCCTTGGCGTCCCCTTTCTTATGGATTAGGAATATGTTAGCGTTCTTCCATGATTCCAGTACGGTCGAGGTCATGAGGCATTCCGTATACAGGGTGGCCAGTTTCTCTAGAACAATCTGCCCACCATCCTTCAACAAATCTGCTGTTACCTGATCCTCCCCAGCTGCCTTCCCCCTTTGCATAGCTCCTAAGGCTTGCTTCATTTCTTCTGGCGTTACCTGTGGGATTTCGAATTCCTCTAAGCTATTCTCTCTTCCACTATCGTCGTGGGTGCCACTGGTACTGTATAAATCTCTATAGAACTCCTCAGCCGCTTGAACTATCTCATCCATATTAGCAACGATATTGCCGGCTTTGTCTCTTAACGCACACATCTGATTCTTGCCTATTCCTAGTTTCTTCTACACTGCTTTTAGGCTTCCTCCGTTCCTGAGAGCCTGTTCAATTCTATCCATATTATAGTTGCTTATGTCCGCTGTCTTGCGCTTGTTGATTAACTTAGAAAGTTCTGCCAGTTCTATTCTAGCTGTAGGGTTAGAGGCTTTCATACATTGGCGTTTCTTGATCAGATCTTTCGTCTCCTGCGATAGATTACTGGTTTCCTGTCTAACGGCGTTACCACCGACTTCTATTGCGCACTCCTTAATGATGCCCATAAGATTGTCGTTCATTGCTTTAACGTTAAGGTCCTCTGCCTGAGTTGAAGCCGAATACCTGTTCTGTAGCTTGACCTGGAATTCCTCTATTTTCCCTCTTACCGCTAACTCACTGATCGGCTTCTTATGTACCAGTTTCTTCCGTTCCCTCCTGAGGTCTAGGCTAATTCGAGTTCTTACCATCCTATAGTCACTGGAGCACACCTTGCCGAGCACGTCCACAGCTTGTATGATGCCAGGGTTAGCGCCGAGTATGAAGTCTAATTCATTTCAAGTCTCGCCGTTCGGGCTCCTCCACGTCCACTTTCGGCTTTCCCGCTTGCGGAAGAGGGTATTCATTATCCTCATATTATTCTGTTCCGCCAACTCTGCTAATAACTCTCTCCTGCTGTTCCTAGTGCCTATGCCATATTCCCCCACTGCCTTATCTCCCGCCTGCTTCTTGCCTACCTTGGCATTAAATTCGCCCATTAGTATAGTGTATTTAGTTTTCACTCTACCCATCGCCAATTCCACGTCTTCATAGAAGCTTTCGACTTCCTGGTCATCATGACTGGATGTAGGGGCGTAGAACTGTACAATCTTCATTTTGTACCTCTTATTAAGTTTAACAACAAGACCTGCTACCGTCTCGTTAATGCTATAGAATTCCTGTATGTTACCAGCTATATTCTTATTAATCAGGAATCCAACTCCTAGTTCTCTTCTCTCCGCTAAGCCCCGGTAGCAGAGGACGTGCCCGCTTTATAGCACTGTATATGCTTCTTTTGGCCTCCTAAGTTCACTGAGCCCTATTATATCTCATTTACTGCCCTCTAATTCCTCCGAACAGCGAGACTAGAAATGAAATAGACTTCATACTCTGCGCTAACCCTGGCATCATAGAAGATGTGGACGTGCCCGGCAAAGTGCGCTGCAGTGACCACAGGATGGTAAGAACTCGAATTAGCCTAGAACTGAGAAGGAAACGGAATAAACTGGTACATAAGAAGCCGATGAATGAGTTAGCGGTAAGAGGGAAAATAGAGGAATTCCAGATCAAGCTACAGAACAGGTATTCGGCTTTAACTCAGGAAGAGGACCTTAGTGTTGAAGCAATGAATGACAATCTTGTGGGCATCATTAAGGAGTGTGCAATGGAAATCGGTGGTAACTCCGTTAGGCAGGATACCAGTAAACTATCGCAGGAGATGAAAGATATGATCAAGAAACGCCAATGTATGAAAGCCTCTAACCCTACAGCTAGAATAAAACTGGCAGAACTTTCGAAGTTAATCAACAAGCGTAAGACAGCAGACATAAGGAAGTATAATATGGATAGAATTAAACATGCTCTCAGAAACGGAGGAAGCCTAAAAACAGTGAAGAAGAAACTAGGAATTGGCAAGAATCAGATGTATGCGTTAAGAGACAAAACCGGCGATATCATTACTAATATGGATGAGATAGTTCAAGTGGCTGAGGAGTTCTATAGAGATTTATACAGTACCAGTGGCACCCACGACGATAATGGAAGAGAAAATAGTCTAGAAGAACTCGAAATCCCACAGGTAACGCCGGAAGAAGTAAAGAAAGCCTTGGGAGATATGCAAAGGGGGAAGGCAGCTGGGGAGGATCAGGTAACAGCAGATTTGTTGAAGGATGGGGGGCAGATTATTCTAGAGAAACTGGCCACCCTGTATACGCAATGCCTCATGACGTCTAGCGTACCGGAATCTTGGAAAAACGCTAACATAATCCTAATCCATAAGAAAGGGGATGCCAAAGACTTGAAAAATTATAGACCGATCAGCTTACTGTCCGTTGCCTACAAACTATTCACTAAGGTAATCGCAAATAGAATCAGGAACACCTTAGACTTCTGCCAAGCAAAGGACCAGGCAGGATTCCGTAAAGGCTACTCAACAATAGATCATATTCACACTATCAATCAGGTGATAGAGAAATGTGCGGATTATAACCAACCCTTATATATAGCTTTCATTGATTACGAGAAAGCATTTGATTCTGTCGAAACCTCAGCAGTCATGGAGGCATTACGGAATCAGGGTGTAGACGAGCCGTATGTAAAAATACTGAAAGATATCTATAGCGGCTCCACAGCCACCATAGTCCTCCATAAAGAAAGCAACAAAATCCCAATAAAGAAAGGCGTCAGGCAGGGAGATACGATCTCTCAAATGCTATTTACAGCATGTTTACAGGAGGTATTCAGAGACCTGGATTGGGAAGAAATGGGGATAAAAGTTAATGGAGAATACCTTAGTAACTTGCGATTCGCTGATGATATTGCCTTAGTTAGTAACTCAGGGGACCAACTGCAATGCATGCTCACTGACCCGGAGAGGCAAAGCAGAAGAGTGGGTCTAAAAATTAATCTGCAGAAAACTAAAGTAATGTTTAACAGTCTCGGAAGAGAACAGCAATTTACAATAGGCAGCGAGGCACTGGAAGTCGTAAGGGAATACATCTACTTAGGACAGGTAGTGACTGCTGATCCGGATCACGAGAGTGAAATAATCAGAAGAATAAGAATGGGCTGGGATGCGTTTGGCGGGCATTCTCAGATCATGAACAGCATGTTGCCATTATCTCTCAAGAGGAAAGTTTATAACAGCTCTGTCTTACCAGTACTCACGTACGGGGAAGAAACCTGGAGGCTTACGAAAAGGGTTTTACTTTAATTGAGGACGATGCAACGAGCTATGGAAAGAAGAACGATATGTGTAACGTTAAGGGATAACAAAATAGCAGTTTTCGTTAGGGAACAAACACGCGTTAATGACATCTTAGTTGAAATCAATACAAAGAAATGAGTATGGGCAGGACATGTAATGAGGAGGGAAGATAACCGATGATCATTAAGGGTTATGGACTGGATTCCAAGGGTAGGGAAGCCTAGCAGGGGGCGACAGAAAGTTAGGTGGGCAGATGAGATTAAGAAGTTTGCAGGGACGGCATGGCCACAATTAGTACATGACCGGGGCTGTTGGAGAAATATGGGAGAGGCCTTTGCCCTGCGGTGGGCGTAACGAGGCTGATGATGATGATGATGATGATGATGATGATGATGATGATGATGATGATGATGATGATGATGATGATGATGGTGAATTCCTCCAATAGCACTGCTAGACTCGCCTCACTAGATAAGGTTCTGTTTTATGAAGATGTTGAATTAGTGATGAGAAAAGTGCAAACTTGGTATACAGTAGTAATGGGTGACATCAATGCAAAAGTGGGGAAAATGCAGGCGGGTGAACAAGCAATTGTCAACTTTGGCGTCGATTGTAGAAACGCTAGAGGAGAGATGCTGTTAGAATTCGCAGAAAGGAATAAGCTGAGAATAATGGACACCTTTTTCAGGCAACGTGGCAAAAGAAAGTGGACTTTCTGAAAGTGGATGGTGAAACAAGAAATAAATTGATTTATCACTTTCTGCCGATCCTAGCATAGTGCATTGTGTATTAATTGGAACACTAACTTCAGTCTTGCTAGTTTGGCGCGGTTTTGCAGAGCAGGAATGCAAGATTGTTTTAGCAGTTCTGTATTTCGCTATTTCGCTATTTCTGTATCGCTATTCTTGTAATTGTTAAAGATGAATCTAATTGCCTTTCGCTGCAGTCCTTCTAGTTTGTTAATAAGATGTTGTGTATAAGGAAACCAAATTGTTTTACTGTATCCGAGAACTGGGCGAATAAATGCGTTGTATGAAAGCCGCTTAATTGCCGAAGCCGTTTAATTGCAGGTGTTGCTGCTCGAAGTCTTCTTCTGAGGAAGAACAGTCAACCTTTTTTCGATTATCAATGCTTCAGGATAATGATGTGTTAATTGAAGTAATTGGGTTATGGTTTAAAGTCCCTTCCGGAAACCATGTTGGATAGGCGATAGTATTTGTGCTTGCTCTAGATAGCTCGTCATGTGCTTTAGTATGACATGCTCTAATAATTTTCCTACTGTGGACGTTAGCGATATTGGTCTTTAATTACCGATATCACTTGCTTCCTACTTTATGAACTGGGATTAATTTCGCTATTTTCTATTCCTTTGCAAAGGTAAATGTTGATAGGCTTTTGTTAATATTACATGTACATATTTCGCATTGACTTCCGCATATCTCTGAAAAAGTGCTGGGAATACTGTCTGGGCCGTTTCCTTTTTTTTGTGTCTATTTATAGTAATAAGTTGCGTACTCCTGGCTCACTTATCGTTGGCATGTCTAGCGATCTCTGGTTGCAGTGATTCAACTCCGGAATGCGACCATCGTCAGCAGTGAACACAGACTGGAAGTACGTTTTTGAGGAATTCGCAAAATTTAGATTTTATTCCTGAGAACTGAGAGTGTCATTTTGTTTTCTTGGGCCAAGATACGTTTTAACCTTTCCAGGGAAAGTTTTTTTTTTAACTAGGAAGCGTAACTAAAAAGTAGTGTGCTTTCACTGTACTAATGCTTGCTTTCATTTCATTAAGGGCACATGTGAGTTTATGTATATGTTGAGGACCTTTTCTTGTTTTGAGCAATTTTCTTAGTCGCTTCACTTTGCGCTCCGCACGAATGACATCCCGTGTTATCCATGGGTTGTTTCTGTTCGTTCGTTTGGCTTTTGTTAGTATATACTTATTGATGCAGTGGGATACAATGACTTTAAACCTTTCGCATAATGCGCCTATTTCAGTGTTTACATAATTAACGAGGTTTTCAAATGGCTGATACTCCAAAATTAAGTAATTAACTATGCTTGAGTCATCAACTTTTGTAAATTCTATAACTAGTATTCGAAATAGAATTATTTTTGTGGCCTGAATATGAGTACTGCATAATGTTAATTTGTTATCTGATATTCCATCTAGCACTTCTAAGTTAGTTTTATTGATCTAAAAGTGATTGCTCATAGAGATGAGGTGAAGAAGGTTGGATGCATTGGCTTGAACACGTGTGGGCTCGTTGACAACTTGTGACAAGACAAATCTAAGTATAATATCAAAAACAATTTCTGAAGAAGGAGAGCGATAACACATGGTTGGCCAGTGGATATCTGGAAGGTTGAAATCCCCAAGAAGGATCAGCCGCACTTTTAGTACATGAAGTTCCATATGCTGATTTAATGATGTCATTGCGCGTTCATCTGTCGAAGGGCTACGGTAAACAATAATAATAATAATATTTGGGGTTTTACGTGCCAAAACCACTTTCTGATTATGAGGCACGCCGTAGTGGAGGACTCCGGAAATTTTGACCACCTGGGGTTCTTTAACGTGCACCTAAATCTAAGCACACGGGTGTTTTCGCATTTCGCTCCCATCGAAATGCGGCCGCCGTGGCCGGGATTCGATCCCGCGACCTCGTGCTCAGCAGCCCAACACCATAGCCACTGAGCAACCACGGCGGGTTACGGTAAACACAACCGACACAGCTGAACAATATGAATGAATCAGAAAGATTGTATTTATTTTGTGCTAGCATAGTCGTCTTCTGTTGTTGCAACTTCATAAGCAGCAACATTACACTGCAAAACATAACGCAGCAGCACTAAACTCAGCATAATTTCGCTGCAACATTAAGCTCCGCCACATAACTCAGCGATACACACAGTGCTAAGTAATGTTCTCGCATTTTAACTTCAGAAGAATTGCTTAAGACACCCATAGTTTTGTGTTTCCGGTAACTTTCATATTTCGCAACTGTTTAAATGAAAGAGGGTAACGTCTGCTTGAGCCAGTGGGATGGTTTAGCGGCTATCGCGTTTCATTGCTAAGCACACGGTCGTGGGATCAAATCCCTGCCGCGGCGGCCGCATATTGATCGAGACTAAATGCAACGCCTGTGGGCAGGTGAGAGATACCCAGGTGGTAAAAATGGCCGCAGTCTTCACTACAGCGCCTCTCGTAATCAGAAACTTGTTTTCGCATGTAGAAGGACAGAATGTATATAACGTATTGATGGGATAAGCTTACTGCAGTTGAGTTCTTGTTGAAAACACTAATTGCCGTGCTAGAACAAAAGGCTCCGTTAGTCATCAACGGCGACTTCTCGACGCCATAATAGATGAAAAAAGCAGACACAAATGCACATGACTTGACGGACATTTGTCTATAGGGAAGAAAAATAAACGGAGCACAAAGCGCAGAACATTCTTAAGAAGACATCGTCCTTCTACGATCTGAAATACCAACATTTGTTTTGAACTTTGTAGCTTACGTCCAACTTTCTGATATTACTTCGCCTCTACCTGGATAGGCCGACTGCACTGAAATATCTAAGACCGTATGTACGAAAGTCAGTAACGCGTCCCTGCTTATAAATTTTTATGAAGTACGCATTAACCTTTCGTAAAAGTGGACTTCGGCGACAATATATTGCAAAAATATATAACTCTTACATTCGAAAACCTATGGTGGGCACTAAGAAAGCAAGTCCCTGAATTGATAGAAAACGCTTCTTTGTGTTTGATGCAAATTGAACTCCAGTCTAAAAAATTGAGTTTTAAACCTCAGGCGATCTAAACCAACAGCATTTTCTTCGCAGTCATCCGAGTTACTCAGCCTATTAGTGCGAATAGTCTGTTCACCCCAAGCTAGCTAGCTAGCTATCTATCTATCTATCTATCTATCTATCTATCTATCTATCTATCTATCTATCTATCTATCTATCTATCTATCTATCTATCTATCTATCTATCTATCTATCTGTCTGTCTGTCTGTCTGTCTGTCTGTCTGTCTGTCTGTCTGTCTGTCTGTCTGTCTGTCTGTCTGTCTGTCTGTCTGTCTGTCTGTCTGTCTGTCTGTCTGTCTGCCTGTCCTTCAGTCTGTCTGTCTGTCTGTCTGTCTGTCTGTCTGTCTGTCTGTCTGTCTGTCTGTCTGTCTGTCTATCTGTCTCCGACCCAGTGGGCCAAGTTGTCTACTTGTTAGAGCCAGTAGGCATGCACGCCTGGTCGTGAAGGGAATTGGGGATGTTGCATCGTCATTCTGGCTTCGTAAGCTTACTCTCGCCAAGCGCTCATCGTCCAACCTTCGTTCCCGTTCCCGGAAGTGACCCAAGTTGCGGCTTGTTTGACCTACTGAGTATGCGCTCCTCGTCATGATGCCACTATCGTCACTCCATTGTTGTCTTTCCAGCTTCGCGATCTTAATGCCATGCCATTGTCGTCACGTCTTCTACCCCCACATACAGTGGCCTCAGTTGTCGAGCAGCGTGAGCTCTAGGTATGGGGTGGTGATCTTGATGTCGTCATCGTCGTTCCAGCGTTGTTATTCCAGCTTTGTCATCTGTCTGTCGTCATTGTCGTAATACAGTCGTCACGCATTCCTTGCCACACCGCCATTATGATGTGGTCGTGGGCGCTTGGTATTCGTCATTCCAGATTTGTGATCTGAATCAGTGTGATGGGGTCCCCATGTTGTTTGCTCCGACCTAGTGGTACTAGTTCCGTAATTGCGTGGACCACTAGGAACGCCATAACGTAAAGCTACTCCAAACTTTTATATTCCTAATCTGCAATCAGCCCTCCGTGATTGGTCGAAAACTTTTTTGAACCACCCCCATTTCGCCTGTCTGTCACGGAACGTTACGAAAGACACGATAGCTCCCCATCTGATATGACGTGTACGCACTGATTATGCATCATTCGACCGCACAAAAGAAAAAAAAATATTTCTGACTTGGCGCCTTTTGGCTATTAGCCCTCGGCTATTGGTCAAAAGTTTTCGGGCTGCAACCACTTCACCTGTCTGTCACATGGCGTCAAAAAACAATGGAAACTCACTGAGTCAAAGTGACGTGTACGTGTTAAAGATGTACTACTGTGCAAAAAAAAACAGAATTCTTTTCTGAATAACCGCAGGGTGCCCCGTCACGAAAGGAATAAAAGGTGGCTGCCGCCAATCGTTCGGGCACTGGCTACTCGCTTCTGCCGGAGAGCATTGATTTATTTGCGTAGAATAAAACATTTATGTTGCCGTGTAAAGTTTTCAAGCACTTTCGGCATGTTTGCGACCTCTCTCTACCAACTCTTCTTCGCTAAGGATCTGTTTAGCGGCATTCTTAGCCTTCTGTTGCCTGTCGCCGTAAGTTTCGGCCAGCCACCTCAAGCCACGTGAGGGAAGGTGAACCAATCGCAGACGCTGGCACCACCCTCTTCATCCGGTTATCGATTTTCAGTGTGCTGGCTTGGCCCCATCGAATCCCTCGCCGCTTGAGCGTGCTCCTCACCTCTTGTCAACCAATTAGATAAGAAAAGCCGCTCATCGTAGGCAATGTTATCCGTTTTTAAAGCAAACAAAAGTGCCCTCCTACAAACGAGGAGAGCGTTTGATTGGTCTGTTCAGACAACCACGTGGTTGGCCGCCCGATGCTTGCGTCGGCGGTTACACAAATGTGATGTCACGAGATTGTAATAAAAACATATTGGGATATTTTTAGGCTATAGCGCCCCAGGAATATGTTCGTGGTGGTTGCATCGTTTCTATTCTAGTTTCGTCTACCAACTTTCGTCCTGCCATCGTGGTCACGCTGTCAATTTATCACTGTCATCACTTCGGCAGCTTGATAGGATTGTCGTCTTACATTCGTTGGCAAACTGTCGCCGCCTCTCGTCACGCCGTCATCAGCCATCGTCATCATATTGTCGTCGCCATACTGTTGTCACTAGTTAATCAGCGTCCCGCTGTCATTTCATCATCAACATCACTTCTGTAACGTACTCCCATTGTGTCACACAATTTTCCTGGATCCATCGTCGTCATTCTCAGTTGGTCATTTTATCATAATCATGTTGTCATCACTCAATCATTAATATAAAGCCGCTGTCACGCTATCGTCTTCTTTGTGTCATTGTGTCAGACAGTTGGTATAATACATTCTTCGTCATGCTACGATCGTCATCATTCCAACTTCGTCCGTTTGTTGTCATAGCGTCCTCGTCAGACCATCGTCATATCATTTCTCCTAAAGTAGTCGTAGTCACTCTGTTGTCCTTACACCATCATTACAATTTAAGAATCAATATCTCTATATTGTCATCCCTTCGTCATTATACCGCTTTCTCGTCCTATCATATCATTCCTTCTTCGTCATTGCATCGTGACTGGGTCGGCGTGGAACAGTCGCATTGGTGCCTACATTTTTAAGAGTAACGTTGACATGCGATTATGATTGCAATGTAGGAAGATATGGAGCATGTGGAATATAGCTGAAGCAATATTGCACATGCTCACACACTGAACTGTGTGATAGAACTATGCGACAGCGGAAGAGCGCATAAAACCGCAGAATTCAAGCAACGCAAATGTTGTTCTTGCTGTTTCGAAGCGATTTAGTGAACATTATAAGCGTCGTACACGCTTCACATTGTTTACTTTGCGATACCAGGACAACGTGGCCGTGTTTTTCACGTGGTAATGCTTTCTTGAGTACTCAGCAGCTGGCGCGGAGCACATTAAGATGGTTGTCGGATGGAAGAAAGTTCCTGCGCCGAATTCGGAAACACCTGTGGATGCTTTCTCAAGTAACATGAGCAAAAGATAGAAACAACATCGCACGAAGCGAGAGAAAGACATGAGTGAGGTGATTTTGCCGAGGATTGACGTTAGTCTGGCCTTTAGTATAAGCAGCTCCACGCAGTCGTTACACCATGAAGGCTGCCATCTGCTGTTGTTTTGCTTTAAATCTAGGCATCCTACGGCCTGTTGCCTGTTACAGGATTTGAGCATGCTAAGCAAAGACGTGGTGTCGTCTTTCGCCGAGTTATGCTGCGCCCTTTTTCACAAACCAACGTATGGCGTCGCTGTCTTTATTTATCTACGTGTGCGCGTGCGTTTGTTTGTGTGTTTTCTTTTTGTATGTGTGTCTGTTTGCGTGTGTATGTGTGTTTTGCTCGAGCCGATGGGTGCTGCGTAACCGAATCCTCGCTAAATTCATAGGTATTATCTGTGCATTCTTCGATACCGGAAGTACATATATTCAGTGCATTGGTAAATAAACAGCGACTTAAAAATACGAAAATATTGTTGGTCTCCGAAGAACGTGAGCCTGTAGGGTGTAGGTTATTTTACATTGAACGCAAGTTAACAATTTGCAGCCATGAAAGGATGGTGTGGTTTCACATTCTATATATTGAATCACGGGCCTCTTAATAACGACGCCCTGCTGACCTATTACACTGCCCTTCATGGCGGCGGCGATGTTTGCGGTTCATTAGAATCGAGGGGCATAGACCTACCCGACATCTGTTGTCCATTCAAAAGTTGTTACCCACATAGAAGATTATTTGTACGCTTTCCTTTAACTGGATCGGCTACAAGAGGATACACCCGAGTATTTCTCTCTTCGTTCATGAGGTGTATAGTTTACTTCACCGCCACCCGACTGTCCCAGCAGTCCAAGTGATTTTCGTATCAATGGCTCTTTGTAGCTTTATTCGGTATTTATTTGTTTTTGCTATCAACGTAATAACGTTTCGCTTCGAACCATACATAGTATTGCTATCCGGCGTGCGCATATGTTCGCCCACAACGAAAGCTGCAGGATTAGAAAAACCAAAGTCCAGACATTACGTGACTTCGACTTGGGCTGAAATAAAAATATGAGCAATATACCAGAAGAGTGAGAATAACAGCACCGAAGACTACAGCGAATTGTCTGACCGCAACATGTTCTCATTTGTTGGAAACGCTTGGGCGCATTTGGTTATTTCGTCTCGAATTGAGAATTATAGCCTCAACAACATCTGCAAAAATGTTCATTCGGTGCCCTATAAGCGACAGGAAGCATGAACTAGAAAAAAAAACTTTACTGAAGTGTTTTAAACACATCAATGACAAACTTCGCGATTGTCATGGACGGACCTCACATTTGCATTTGTTACCAAGCAATAGCGTTTAACAGGGACTATGCAAAGGCAGGCTTTTTCACGCATAGAGACAGACAGCCTATTGGATATCAGGCCAAAATTCGCAGCACAGAATTAATTTCGATTTCTTACACAGCTGCGCAGTGCGAATACAATTATGAACGAAAATTGCTCAATGCACTCTCAACAAAGCAAAGTGAGCCATAAAAATAAAATCAAGCGTCAATCTCCGCTTTCAATTGTGGCCATTGGCTAATCGGCCGCAACAGCGCGTTCCAACTCTTACCCACGTCACATCGAGTGCAGCATATTATATTCGGAAGAAAGCCACCCCCATCATAGAAACTTCTTATTACGTCGGCAGCTGAGAGGGCTGTTCCTGTTTACTGAATTGATGTAGGCTTACCATTGGCGCAAGTACTGAAGTTTTCCCTGTGCCACCACTACTTACATGTATTTTAAGAACTACAGCACGCTTGCTGACTTTGCGAACGCTTTTAGCTTTGTCAGTACGCTTTCTTATAATATATTTGTTGCTAGAAGATTTGCTCGTATACTCTATTGGTGCATTCCGCTCCAGATTCCCTAAGGCATACATCAGAATACTGCTGTTCATGCGAATATGTGAAAGTGCAGTTTTGAATTCGCTCGTAAATTGTTTGCCGCAGGAGTGTATTGGGAATTTGAGAAAGAACTAAAGACTTATATAACTGTTATGAGGCCAACAAACGGGCGTCGCAGGTCGCAAAGGTTTTCATTTTATTTGAACAGTGACAAGTGTACCGCCCTCCATTTTCTTGGGTATTTAGGTATGCATGTATATGCACAGGTGAGCCTACGAAGGGTTGGCCGCTGACTACTGTTGCCACATGGCGAATGTCGAAGTGTCAGCAACTCGCAAACATCACATACTACTATATCTTATTACGATTCAAATAGCCAAGAAACGCTCGTGTCAACCGCCATGGTGGCTAGGGGATGCGATGTTGCCCTGCTTCGCGTGACTCAAATCAGAGCCTCGGCGGCCATATTTCACACCGGTCGAACTGTAACAACGTCTATGTTCCCTGCATTGGGCGCACGTTAACGATTGTCTGGCGGTAAAAGTCAAACCACAGTCCCCAATACGGCGTGTCTCAGGACCAAATGGCGATTTTCGCACCTAAGGCCCCAGAATTCAATTAAATTCAAACACTGGTGTTCATCGTCCCCGTGAGGAAGTTGCTTGAGTATAATCTTTCGCTATGCATTTATTGAAAGCAGTGAAACCAACCGAATGGCTCAATGTTTAGTATGAAGCCAGATAAGAAATACGCCAAATAAAATGTGCTTTGTGTGTTTGCCTGTGTCTGTGTTTTTTTTTCCTCTTGGCAACATCATCTGTATTATTACAAATACTACGAAGTTACGAAGAGCAGGCCTTCGTGCAAAGTATGTCCTAATTCTCTCCTTAAGCCAAAAATCAGTGTGGCCACGTCACAGTGTAATGTAACCTGTTCGTCCAACTCTTGTTGGTAGTCAATATGCGTAATTTATCAACTGCTTTCCATTCGTTGTAAATTTCATATTGCGGGTGTGTTTAAAAGACGGAGTGTAGCGTCTCCATGACACGCTCTGGGGGCTTAGCGGCAATGGCGATGAATTAGTAAGCACGAGGTCGCGGGATCAAATCCCGGGCGCAGTGGCTGCATATCGATAGAGACGAAATGCCACCACACCCGTTAAAGATGACCCTGTAGACAATATTTCCAAAGTCCCCACTACAGTGTACCTCATATTTACGAAGTGGTTTTGGTACTAAAACTCATGAATACATATAAAGTGTTTATGGAACAAGTATAATGTTGCTGCTTTTTCGTTGAGGAAGCTAGTTGCCGTGTTAGAAATAAAGCTTTCGTTCGTCATCAACATCAGCTTATTGACGTCATGATCATATTTCAGACGACAAAAACCATGCTAAAATGTTAATGACTTCATTGACATTTGCCCATGGAGAGAATAAAACTAATAGGAAGCACCAAGTGTAAAACATTCTTAAGAAGGCATTGCCATTTGTTTACCGTCTGAAATGTGAACCTTCCTTATAAACCTTATAGCTTCCATCCAACATTCTGATTATACTTAGTGTTCATGCGAACAGGACGACTACACTGAAATGCCTAAGAACGTCTGCACAAAGTTCAGCAACGTGCCACTGCTCATACATTTTTATTAGGTCCACATAATAATTAACCCGGCTCACAACTCGACTTCGGCTACAATACAAAAAAAAATATTTAACTCTTACCTTTGAAAACGTAGGTTGGGCATGAATGAAAGCGAGCCATTGAACTGATGGAACGCTCTACTCACGCCATTGCTCATAGATTATTACTTGCTACCCATTTTGCCTAACCAGATTCAAAACACGACTTCGGCAACTATATATAAGAAAAAGACATATACACATAACTATAATGTTAAACATCCTACGCCGGGCAAAGATGAAAGGGAGTGATTCGACTGACAACGTTCTGCTCTGTGTAAGAAGGGTCATTCCACGCTGACTGTGCCAACCTTGGCGCTCGATAATGAGTAATTTATTTGAAAAAAATTGAGGACTATCTATTTAAAGCAAGAAGTCCTTCTTTAAAACTTTTTTGCGAAAAAAAACTTCAGCTCTGCTAAGAACATGGGAAGTTTTTAGAGAGCTCGAAAGTATAAGTCAT
Organism: Dermacentor variabilis; assembly: GCF_050947875.1. Taxonomy (NCBI): domain Eukaryota; kingdom Metazoa; phylum Arthropoda; class Arachnida; order Ixodida; family Ixodidae; genus Dermacentor; species Dermacentor variabilis. The sequence goes on from NC_134569.1 coordinate 175,935,842, forward strand.
AAAACGCATTGTAAAAAAATTTCTATTAGATTAGGCGAGCACACCTTTTCCCTTGAGAATGACGACAGGCTTTTCATTTAAAAAAGGTGTTATCAATCTTTACGTTTCCGTGAGCTTTTACATGGCACAAAACATGCAAAATTTGCTGCATATTGGGCATATTGGGCAGAACTTGCGCGGACGCAAAATTTCCCGAGTGGATGCAGGAAGATCTAGACAAGGTAATAAGCTCCTCAAGTTTTTACTTGATTACTTTGTTAGTAATTATTAGCCTAGCCAATACAAAACGCGAGTCCCAATAGAGCGCATTTAACCGGATGTCGCCTTTCACCGATACCCTGCATAGCGTCGTCACGCGTCATAGGAAAGTTATGAGTACAGAATGCAGTTACTTACACTAAAATATAGAAATGGGCGAAAACTATGTGAAAAAAGAACAATCTGCGACTTTATTACGTCAAATATGTAGCTAATATCAGCCATCCCAATCGTGTTTAGCGACCGTGTTGGCAATGATGTTAGAGGGGTGACGTCGACTCGTCATTAAATGTTTCAGCATGCTTTAATTCAAACTGCTGCATTTAAAAAAAGATCGTGGAAAGAAATAAGTACGTTTAGTTGCTCGCGCTCTCTGTCTGTCTTGTTGCTAAATGTTAAACGCAGACCGAATGAGGCAGTGCGCTGACCTTTGTGAAGCGCAGGATTTAACATGCAGTCTTCGACTACTGAAGAAAAAAATGGGAAGGCTAGTACGAGTTATCGGCTGTAAAAAGGTTGCGGCTATAATCCTAACACGCACTCCTATAATCATCAGATGCGTTATATTTTTCCACACAACACCTAGTATGTTTCAGTGCTTGCAGTTTCCCTGGCGGTCTTCTTGCACCAATGTTCAGGATAAGGTAAGAATGACGTCTCTTAGGCCTTAACAGGCCACAATGATTGCTTTAAATAAAAGGAGGGAGATTTCAAGTGCAAATATTTCCGGTACCTACAGCTACGTTGTATTTCTGTAGTGGCTCTAGCAAAACATGAGAACTTTTATTGGTGATATATGCCAGAGAAGTCAGACTATATATGCTGAAGCATGGAAAGACTCATCCAGATCCGTCTAGAGGATTACAATTTTGACCGTGCCACTTTTGCGTAGTAGAATAAGAAGTGCATCAGATACTTTTCTTCGCAGTTGTGCTTACCAGTCTTTTTGTATATCCGTTTTTAACGTGGTCGCACTCATTCTTTCATATGTCGGATCGCAGGAATAAAAAACGCATGCTTTTGATTTTGCACACATTTATTGCATCCGACATGGAGGAAGGATACCCTGGACAGGCTCCGACTAGCACGAACGTATTGGACAGAGTGTGGCGGAAGCCACGTGCTGTTTATCGCAAAGGAGCACTGGGAAGGGTACTCCAAATGTCAACAATACCATAGCAACCACGCTCACGAACCTTTCGCTGCTGCTCTCGGTCTCTGAAAAGTGAGATAAGACTTTTACGCCGGTGCCTTTTTCGCAGCATATTTTGTTCGCGAAAAAAGCTGACTTTGGAGTGTGGTGTGTTAGCTTGAAAGTTGTGTTGGGTATGCGAGGGTGAGTGTCAGACAGCAACATATACACTCAAACAATCATGGCGCGGGTATTTGTTGTCTTCTTCAACGTGCCACGGAAAAAAAACAGGAGCGCGTCTGCTTCACTAAAACTGCTACAGAAGTTTCGTAGGCTTTGTTTTGACGCGCGTCGGAAGCACACGCTTCCGGTTGTTCATAACAATGCAAGTTCAAACTTCGCACCCATCTGCGCCGGCGAGCTGCAGAACCGCTGATTCTAGGCGCAGCCTTCTTGCAGTCGATAGCTCGAACGAGCCTTCCCATTTTTTTCATCAGTTTACGCAGACTGGATGTTAAAACCTGCGCTTCACAAAGGTCAGCGGACTGCCTCATTCGGTCTGAATTTAACATTTAACAACAAGAAAGACAGAGAGCGCGAGCAAGTAAACGTATTTATTTCTTCCATCATCTTTTTTTTAAATGCAATAGTTTGAACTTAAGCATGGCACAACATTTATTGACGAGTCGACATCACATCTCTAACATCAATGCCAACATGGTCGCAAAAACTCGATTGTGCTGGCTGATATTTGCTACATATTTGCCGTAATAAGGCAGCAGATTGTTTTCTTTTTCACATAGTTTTCACCCATTTTTAAATCTTAGTGTACGTAACGGCACTTTGTACTCATAACTTTCCGACGCCGCGTGACGACGCTATGCAGGCCGCCGGTGTACGGCGACGTCCGGTTATATGCACTCTATTGGGGCTCGCGTTTTGCATTGGCTAGGCAAGTAATTTCTAATAAAGCACTCAAGTAAAAACTTCAGGAGCGTATTATCCTGTCTAGATATTCCTCCATCCACTCAGGAAATTTTGCGGCCGCCGAAGTTCTACTTACCGCAAGGACGCTTTCCCATGAAGGGGAAACAGCTGCAAGCACAGAAAGCGGTATAACACATATTCAAAAATTATTTTCTTGCTTAAAACAAAAAAGTAATTTCATAAACGTTTCTCAGTTTGTAGACAATGTAACTTTCTAATAAATACACTATTTAGCGTGTATTTATGCCGAACACTTCAACGCTAAATTTGCGACCAAACATAGGCTAAAACTAACTTTTTTGCAACTTTGTCGCCAGCTGTACCGTCCATTTCACATTATATTCGTCCCAAATTAATTTTCGCTTACAGTAAAACTTGCTGGAAATTAGTTACTATGAAGTATAACCGTTCGGTAAAACTTATCTTTCTGCAACAAAAATTCCCAATAAGCACCAAATTTTGCAAATTTATTGCCGTATAAAAAACTCACGGAAACCTAAAGATCAATAACACCTTTTTTTAAGCGAAAACCTTGTCTTCATTCTCAAGGGAAAATCGTGTGGTCGCCTAGTTAAGAAGAGAAAATTTTTTACAATGCGTTTTACGACTCATACTTTCTAGCTTTCTAAAAAATCTCATATGTTCCTAGCGGTGCTGTAACTTTTTTTTATTCGCAGGAATGTTTTACAGAAAGACTTCTTGCTTTAAATAGACAGTCCTTAATTGTTTTCAAAGACATTGCTGATGGTCGAGCGGCAATGCTGGGTCATTTGGCGCGGAATGACCCAGATTCTAACAAATTGGACTCAAGTTTAAAAATGGAATTTTAAACTTAAGACGATTTAGACCAAAGCCATAGCCTTCTTAGTAGTCCTCAGTTAGTCAGCCTAATTATGTGACACAATTTTTTATATATTTGGAGGTTTTGAAGCCTATCTATCTATCTATCTATCTATCTATCTATCTATCTATCTATCTATCTATCTATCTATCTATCTATCTATCTTCTAACGCCGACCTATTGGCCCAAGTTTACTGCTAGGGACACGAGCAGTGGCGTAGCCAGAAATTTTGCTCGGGGGAGGGGGGGGGTGAAGGCTCACGTTACAGCTCGGCCTCCTCCCCATAAAATTTGCCGAAGGATCAAATACATGAATAATAACTGCATTGCCATTGCCGAAGATGCTGCGAACAAATTTTTAACGCTACGCACTGTCAAGACAAGTAAAATATGTATATTCTCATAAAAGTATACACTTCTATGTCCCAAACCTTGTGCCCGAAATAACCGGCACCAATGCTTCAATTTTTGTATATTTAAAAGTAAAAAAAATATCACACGAACTTTATAACTATATCAGTTCGAAACCACTAAAGCAGTGCATGCCGCTGATATGAAAAGTGGAAAGGCCGTGAAATGAACAAATTGAGGACAAACATTTTAATGGAACTTTCTCATTCAATAACCTTGTTTACGATCTTGTGCATACGACACGGCCCGAAAAAATTTCAATGACGCTGTCGTTTGTTCCAATGTATTGTGCAAAAGCAGCTGTAAGAGGGTCGTGTATTGTGAGAGAGAGAGAGAGAGAGAGACAACTTCATGTAGTCGCCTGCAGAACGACACCATGACTAAATGGCGCCGTGACGCGGGCCCTGACGTTTTCTCAGCGGGTGCTCTCTACTCAACTCCAGCGCGTGTTACTCCCGCGGTTGGTCGCCGTGTGGGGCAACGTTCCGTCGGTTTCGCTCGGCCTTTGTCTTTTAAGAGCCGCCGAGACCGGCTGGACGGCCCAGGTTTGGCTTTCGAGGTCGTAGCATTCCGCCGCAGCCGCGAGTCGCGGAGGAATCGTTGTACTTGTCGAAGCCTCATTGGGGAACTTGGTGCAATCCCATAGGATGTGCGTCAGGGTGGCCTTCTCCCGCTGACACACGCGGCACACATCACTCACATATAATTTAGGGTATAGATGAGTCATTAATACTGGGGTGGGTAAAGAACCAGTTTGCAATTGTCTGAACAGCCCCGGGTGCGGGGGTGGGAAAGTCCTTCGAGCCAGGCGGTGGAACTGGGTAAGTTCGTTGAACGTCGTAATGCGGTCCTTGGCACTACACCACGTTGGACGGTCGGTTGCAGCGGCGCGGTTGGTTAGCGCGTGCGCCACTGCGTGTGCCGTCTCGTTGTGCTTATGGTGCTTCTCGGACGCATCGTTGCCCGCGTGCGCCGGGAACCACTTGATTCTAACACACCGATTCTGTCGTTGCAGGTCAGCCGAGCACAGAATGCGCACAGCCTCACCACACACTTTGCCCTTTGCATAATTCCGCACCGCACTTCGGGAATCGCACAACACCGTCTGGAACCCGGGGTCGGCAATGGCCAGGGCAATGGCCACCTCCTCCGCCTGACACGCCTCGCGGACCCGTAAGCTCGCCGCTGCCCTCGTCGCGCCGGACGACGCCTCGATGACGGTAGCTACGAACGCCGCGCAGTCTCCCTGGTATTCTGCCGCATTCACGAACCTTGCGTGCTCGTCCTTGGCGTGAAAGTCGATGAGGGCCTTGGCCCTCGCCGCTCTTCTCTCCTTGTTGTACTCCGGGTTCATGTTTCTCGGGATGAGGTCCACCCGAATCCGGCGCCGGGTTCCGTCCGGGACAGAAACGTCGCTACTCGCCGCTTTCGCTCCGGGCGTGAAGCCCAAGTATTGAAGTATGCACCTGCCGGCTTCGGTCATAGAGAGCCGCTCCAGCTGGGCGGTCCGTTGCGCTTCCGCAATTTCGTCGAGGGTATTGTGTACCCCCAGGCTCAGGAGCTTGTTGGTGCTCGTACACTCGAGTAGTCCGAGCGCCGCCTTGTAAGCTCGGCGTATCAGGGCGTCGATTTTGTTCCTTTCACATTGCATCCAGTTGTGGAAGGCTGCAACGTAGGTGACGTGGCTGATTACGAAGGAGTGCACAAGCCGAATCAAGCTTTCCTCCTTCATCCCGGCCTTGCGGTTGGCGACCCGTCTGATGAGACGTATTGCGTTGGTAATCTTGGCTGTAAGGCGGGAAATAGTCTCGCCGTTGCCCCGTCGCTTGTCTATGATCATGCCGAGCACCCGGATTTTGTCGACCTCCGGGATCACGTGGCCGTTCCTCGTCACGATCTTGATGGCCCCGTAATCCCTCGCTTCGCTCTTCTTACGTCTGACGTATTTCGGTGGTAACACCAGCAGTTCTGACTTGCTCGGTGAGCAGATCAAACCAGAACCGTTCAGCTGGTCTTCAATCGCGTCGACGGCTTCTTGCAGCGTGCTCTCAATGTGGCCATCGCTGCCTCCCGGAACCCACAGCGTGATGTCATCGGCGTAGATGGTGTGCCGGACGCCCTCGACGCGAGAGAGTCGCTTGGCCACCCCGATCATGACGAGGTTGAATAACAACGGCGAGATGACCGAGCCTTGAGGGGTCCCGACACTGCCGAGCCTCTTCTCTTGGAGCCGTAGATCGCCGGCGCAGAGCTCAGTAGTCCGTCCCGTCAGAAAGTCCTTGATATAATTGTATGTTCTTGCGCCCATGTTGAGTCTGGACACCTGGGCTAGGATTGCAGAGTGCTTCACCTTGTCGAAGGCGCTCTGCAGGTCCAGCCCCAGAATGGCCTTGTTGTCTTTCATTAGGGTATCTTCGTCAATTATATCTTTCTTCAACACAATCATCGCGTCTTGCGTGCCGAGGGAACGCCGAAACCCGGTGATCGTGGTGGGGTATAGTCCCGACTCCTCCAGGTAATCCTGCCACCTACACATGAGGACGTGCTCCAACACCTTGCCCTCGCAGGACGTGAGCGAGATGGTCCGGAGGTTGTCCGTGTTCGGCGGCTTGCCTGGTTTGGGGATGAGTATGGTCTTGGCAGTCTTCCACTGCCGGGGCAGTGACCCCGCACTCCAGCACTTGTTGTAGTAACCGGTGAGGTTTTCGATGGTCACATCGCTGAGGTTCTTGCGCTCTGTTCGAGATGTGATCCGGGCCGGCCGCCGACTTGCTGTTTAGTTCGTGCAGGGCCGCTCGCACCTCCTCGACGCTGATGTCGCGGTCAAGCTTCTCGTTGGCTTGACCGCCGTACTCAGGATGCCTTTCCGTGGGTGTAACCGGAAGATACTTGCTGTTTATGCGTCTGATTACTTCAGTTTCCCCGTTTTCCTTGACTGCTCTGTGAATGATCTTTGCGAGGCGGTCGCGTTTGTGGGACTTTGTTTTAGTCTCGTCGAGCAGATGCCGCATCAAGTTCCAGGTTGTGCCGCTATGCATCTGCCCGTCCGCAGCATTACAGATTTCGTTCCATTGTTGCGTGCAGAGCAGCCGACAATGAACTTCGATGGCGCGATTCAGCTCCGCCACCTTCTTCCTTAGGCGCCGATTTAGTTGTTGCTTCTTCCACCTGTTTAGGATAGATTGCTTTGCTTCGAATAAGTGCGCGAGGCGGCTGTCAACCTTGTCGACCTGCTCATCCGTTTCTATGATTTTGGTCGCCTCCTTGACCTTCCCCGCGATGTGAGCTGACCATTCTTCTATGTTATTGATTTCCTCCATCTCCGTTGGTAACAGGCTACGGAAGGCATCCCAATCCGTAAAATAATGTTTTCTGGTGTCCTCCGAGGCCTTGACCTCTTCCGGTATGATGACCTCTACGATGTAGTGGTCGCTGCTGAGCTCTGACCCCGTGTTGCGCCAGGAGATATTCCCCTTCTCGTCGTTCTTCACGAACGTGAGGTCCGGCGTCGTATCCCTGGACACAGAGTTCCCAATCCTTGTAGGATCAGTCGGGTCTGTGATGAGGGTGAAGCCCAGGTCTAATGTGTCTTGGAACAGGTCTCGCCCCTTGGCCAATTGCTTGTTATATCCCCATGCCGGGTGTGCCGCGTTGAAGTCCCCGCAGGCGACGAGCCTGTGAGTCCCCGCCACGGTGCTGGCTCTGTGAAGGAGCGTCTTGAATTTTTCCTTCCAGTGTGAAGGGCTACTGTAGACGTTAAGCAGAAAGGTGCTGTTCTTTTGTTTCTTGCCCGTAACGACCTCGATGAGAGTGTATTCAATTTTACTATTGTGCAACTCGTGCTCAATGAAGGTGATTCCCTTGCGAACCAATGTGCATATCCCTCTGCCGCCGCTGACCTTTGGAGACTTGGGGTATACGCGATAACCGGGTAGCGACACTGTATCAGTTCGAGTCTCTTGTATCATGATTATATCAGGCTTGTTTGCTACTTGTGTTATGTGTTGCTGCAAGACTGCCTTCTTGCTAGCGAAACCGTTACAGTTCCAGTGCCAGGTCACGAGACCCTTCACTGCTGTAGTTGTTGTTGTTGCTGGAGCGGCCATGATTGTTGCTGATTGTACTGCCGCGTTATTTGCTGTATTGCGTTCGTTAACTGCTGACACGTCCGCTCGATGGTGGCGAACCTGTCGTTAATCATCGTGGTGAACGTTGTCTTAATATAATCTTCGAGCCCATCGAGGTGTTCCTCGATTTGGTCGACCTTGTCTTTCAGGTTGTCCACCCGGTCGCTGAGCTTGCGCTCCTTCAGGTTCTCGATCGCTCGTCTCTTGGGTGCCGGTTCCTTCTCAGCGGATGTTGATGGCAAAGCGCTGCTGATGCTAGGTGTTGGTTCACATGATACCGCTTGGGGCGTTTCGTTATTGGTGGAACGAGTCGTGAGAAGCTTCTTGATTTCCATGATCTCGTTTGCCATCGTCTCGAGCTCGTTTTTTTTGCGCCTGAGTGCCTCGTTGTCTACCTGCAACATCCTCATCGCCTCGTCTTCCCTCGTCTTGCTCTTGTTGTTGCCATCGACGGTCTTGCTGGTGCTAATGATCGTTGCGGTGGTCGTTGCGGTATTGGAGGTGGTGGTGGTGGTGGTGGCACCCCCTGTGCTTTCTTGGCACCGTGCCTTGCTGCATCGGCCCAGCTCACGCGGTCGCGTGACTGCGATCGCTTGCGGCTAAGGCTACGCTGTCTACTCTCGCTGGCCCTGCGCTTCGAGACGGAACGTGACGCTCGACGACCAGCTGGGCCGGCAGGTGTTGCAGTTGCTGACATCAGCGATGGAAATTCCTCAGCTCTGAGAGATGTTCGCTGTTGCTGCTGCGCTTGTTGTTCGGCCATCTTGCGCTCCCATTGTCTCCTTGTAACTACGTATGGGACCTTGAACCTATTCTTGCAAACCTTGTCACCGGTCAGATGTGGCCCTCCGCACAATCGGCAAGTGGGGGTACAACTATGGTCTTCCTTGGGGTCAACGGCCCCGCATGCAAAGCAAGCCCTCACGTGAGGGTTTGGACAAACGTCGCGACGGTGGCCCACCATTCCGCACTGCAAACATACATCGAATTATTTTCTATATAGGCTGCACTTGGTGAGAACGGGACCATAGCACACGTAATTCGGGACCTTCAGGCCCTTGAAAGCCACGATGACTGTGGTCGAGCTACCAATCCTCTTCGCGCCAAGTGCCAAGGTATTTCTCGAGTTCACAATGTTCCGGTCGATTGCGGCCGTGGAGTCCTCTATTGGGATACCCCTAATAATGCCTTTAATGGTGCCATATGGCGCGGTTTGATATGCGCCAACCACGTGTTCCTTGCCACCAATGCAGATCGATTTTATTTCGGCGTAGCGTGAAGCACGTATATCGTCGGGGGTACTCACCACCATGATGTTTTGTTGCAAGTTGGGGCAGAAGGTGTCCGCTGCTCCATCCTCCCTTGATACGTTCGCCGCCGTCATGATGGCTGATGCCACGGTGGCGGTCTGGGTCCTCGCGATGTTAAGGCCTCCCCGAGGCCGCACTATCACCTTAGTCTCCTCCCTCGGTAGAGCGTCCGGCATCCTTACCGCCCTCGTCACCGAAGCTTTCACGTTCCTGGCAAAGTTCTTCGTCGTAGGTCTTGACTGGTGAGCGGCAGTCCCCTGGCTGGCCAAGGTCTTTATACGCCGGCCTACATGCGACCAGTCTACATTGTCGTTGAATTCCTCGGAAGAAATTTCTTCCCCTTGAGTTTCAACACACATCTGGCTAATGTCGGAATTCGCCGGGTCCCGAATAATGGACGTCTCCATCTCGGTCGACATGTTTGTATAGCCGCCGCCCGAAGACGATGGCCTTTCCTCGCAGAGGATGCGCCTGGCTATGGGCAGATCCAAGCTGTTCGATTAGGCTTACTGGAAAGGCGCCGGCCTCCACGGAAAGTCCCGGGAAATTGGCGAAAAATCGTACCTTTGGTAGCCACCGGTACCGGTTGATGACCCGCACTCTCACAGACACAGTGGTAATAGTTATACCGCGGTAAAAAATTGTGAGCAGTTGCGCTGAAATTATAGTCTCAACAGAGAGCACATATAAAAAGCACGAGTTCTGGAAAAATATACCAGGGCGAGTCCAATGAAAGTGAGCCGATGCGAATATCTGACAAACGGGGTACTTTATTTAAAAGTAGTCTCCATGAGCATTTCAAGATTTGTCCCGCTGACTAACGAGTCGCGTTATTCCCTTAAAATAAAGATCCTTGGGTTGCTGCTTCAAAAAGTCTGTAACTGACTCTTTCACGTCTCGTCCGACTCGAGGCTGGTTTCCTTGAGTTGTTTTTCCAATTCCCCAAAATGTGGAAGTTGCGAGGCGACATATATGGGCTGTGTGGCGGATGTTGCAGCGTTTCATGTTGCAACGTTGCCAGTTTCATGTTAACCACATCAGCGACGTGGGGACGGACATTTTCGTAAAGGAACATGACCCCATTTGCTAATTTTCCACGTCGTTAGTTCTTGATTGCGACACCCAGCCGATGCAGCGCTTCGCAATACCGGAAACGATTGATAGCCTCTTCAGGTTTAGCAAATTCGATCAGCAATGACCCCTGACGATCGAAAAAAAGAGTTAACAACACCTTTTCGGTGGAAATGATGGTTTTTGCTTTTTTGAGTGTGGTGAATTAGAATGTTTCCACTGTAAGCATTGTCGTCGCGGTTCACGCTCGTAATAGTGACAATTACTAAAAAAATATACAACTGCAGACAAGAAGTCGTCATCCTCACTGTGATACCAGATCAGATGAGTCAAGGCAGCGCCGACCTCTCCGTCTCCTAACGGTGGTTCAAAATCTTGGGCATCCATTACCTACACAAGACCCGATAACCGAGAGGTTCATGAATTGCGGTGTTAACCGAACTCTCGCTGATGTTCTCACGCTCTGCCAGTTGGTCGATGCATAGCCTCAGTTCTTGTCTAATCCAATTTGGAGGTCCCTCCCCAGTCTTTGACTATGGGACCTCCTAAAGTTACTTCTGTAAAACATTTCAAACGCATCAATAAACTGAAATTGAAACTGAAAAAAAAAATCTGCTCTTCAACTGGGTGACTGCACGGTGGTTTTAGCACGGCCTTGGATCGTCTTTGCAACTTTCACATGTATCTTTGAACCGGTGGCTCCAACGGTTCACAGTGGCCAATGAAATGCGATGTTCCACGTACACGGCAGCCATACGGCGACTGATTTCTTTTTGGGAAACGCCTTTAGCTGTGAAAAACCACGCTGCTCAACTTTTGGAGCGTCCATTATGTCACGCAACCATTTTCAAACCATGCAGTGTGTAAAAGCAATGAAGAACATATATCCTCACACTTGCGTGTCACTTTTCTAAATCGTAGATGCCTGAGTGCTGCGCGCACGCATCGCAGATAATGAACCAAACCGTTATTGCGAAGACTGGGTTGGCTCACTTTCATTTGGCTCGCCCTCGTACGTTAGAAATGCGAAGTTGCAATGCCATATACATATGCGAAGATACAGCTTCATAAAGGGAAAGAAGTGTCACTGCAAACAAATTTCTATGCACGTATACCCGAATCTCGCAACAAGATATTTCAATCTACGTCTAAGTCTCCAGTAAGTCTACATATCTAAGAAAAATCACTTTATATGACGCGTCGAAGAAGGCAAGTAAACAGGTTGGGCCATCACAGATACACAGATCAGAGTATCCAAAGGCCCGTCCCCCCTCCCCTCCCTACGTCCACTCCCCCCAAAATATTGCGAGCGACGGATGGCGGGGCGCTTCCTCTCCGGTTTACTCCTTTGCTCACACAGGACTGAGCCACCATCGTCGCCTCACCCATGCCACCCACCCCCCTAGCTTTCACTCGCACATGCAGCATGCCGCGCGCAGTCACGATGTTATTGTCCTTGCACTTTATAAGGAACATGAGGGTGACGGTGATGGCAGGAATGCGCCTGGAGTGCCAATATAATTGCTATCACAGTAATACAGTAATGAAACCCGGCAATGGAAGCGTCCCGTGGCCCATTACTTTCCGCAAAAGTGGATGAAATAATGAAATCGAACTTTCACCATGCGGCAATTCGCTGCGCCGCAAGAATCTGTTTTTGTGTGTGGGGCCGGAGCACTGAAACAAAAAAAACGCAAAGAAAAGCACGTTGGCCGAAATCGAATGCCAACTTTCGCCATCTAATGTGCTATCGAAGGAATATGGAAGAAAACGTGAGGCGCTTGTCCACAGAGATGCATACGCATACTGCTCAATATCCTACACCGGCGAGAAAAGGCTTTCCAGGCAGGTTGCGCTGAAACGAACGCGCTGCAATCCGTCCAGTCCCCAAATTGATAGCCGCGAGCGACCATTGTTTCTTTTGCACATCTATCCAGAGAGTGTCCAAAACTCTTCCAGGCGAAAATCCACTTGGCCAGACAAAAACGAACGCGCAATGAAGGGCGACGCGCGGGGGTGAGGGTAACCGGAGGAAAACGCATGCGCTCTGGCTGGCTCTGGCAGCCCGCGGGTAGCGAGATCATGAATATTGAAGACACTCAATGTGTCCTCGCGAATAAAATGTACGTAGAAAAATAAATAAGAACGTAGTTACCTGTGCTGGGTTTAGTCTATAGACGTGGATGCTTTGGCGCAGGTGAAATGTTGGTATCCTTTTCTGTGACATGACGGCACGAATGAACCACCACAACGCCTCGTTTCATCGGACCTCGCAGCGTGCTTTGTCAGCTTGCCTGATAGTGCACTGATTTGGCTTGTCTCATTGTATGGTCCGATGTACGACCTCAGAAAAGTTTATGCACCTTTGGCGTCAATTGTTTGTAACAACAATAAACCCACAAAGTTTCGGAATTGAAAATTTAAAGCATGTCTATCGAAATGTCAGGACACCTTTGTACTAAAAATTTATGAGAGCTTTGCACTTTAAAGTTTTGAAATTAAAATTCACATGCTCCGTAGATTCCGCGGCCCCTGGCAGATGCCGCGACGAGCCCCCTTCCCGTAAAAACGCCCTTAAAACTGTGCACAGATGGGGCTCCTTGCGTGATGCGACTCCTGGTGCGTCGGTTGCCCCAAAATCCAGCCCGAGTTTGCAATGCTTGCGCGGAAATGTCTTATCATGCGTGAAAAAGACATTCTAGAGAAAATCTACAATGGCTTCCGGCGCTGGGGTTTCTTTTGGTCGGCGGTGCATGACAACACGAAAACATTTGTGGGAAGGGGGAGCTGAAGCCCCATAAGCCCCTCCCGCCCCAGCCTGGCTATGCCCCTGGACACTAGGTATGTGCTCCTGGTTGTGGCGGTGTCGTGGTCATTGCATCGTGGTCATTACAGTTCGTTATCTTACTCTCGTCATGCCGTCTCTCCTGCACACAGTGACCCAAGTTGTCAAATAGCTTGGACCACCAGGTATGGTCGTGATGTCATCGTGGTCGTTGCATCGACGTTATCGACACTCTGTAATACGACTCTCATCATACATACCTCGCCACTCAGGTGTCGTCAAACAGTCGTCATGCATTTGTTGTCATACCGCCATCATGATTCTATCGTGGTCGTTCCATCGAGGTCATTTCAGATACGTGTCCTGACTGTCGTCGTGATGGCGCCGCGGTCACTACATCATCGTTATTCTAACTTCGACATCCGGATTTCGTCACGCCGTCTTCGAATATCATTGTCATCACAAAGTAGTAGTCATACCGTTGTCATTAGGCCATCGCTGTCACGTTGTCGTTTCATGATCGTCTTCGCTTCAGTAACGACATTTTATTGTCCTCATACAGACATCGTCATTTGCCTTCGTCAATACATCAACGTCATTCTACCATCGTTATTACATCATTGTCACAGCGTTGTCGTCATATCGTGCTCAGCATCACGTCATACTCTTGAGTGACCTTGGCAAGCGAGTGTAATGGCAAAGTGGGTCATGACAGAAGCAAAATGTACGATGCCGCATGTAGCGGAAGCAAGGGGGTCTAGGAACCACCGCAAAGATCCTAACCAAATGTGGCTTTTGCATTATGATGCCTCGCTAGCTTGCTTGAATGGTAATCGTATTACCGTCGACAGTCATCGAGACATGGGTTGTGATGAACCTTGATAGCGATTTTGGTAATGCAGCTAGAACCGCTTAAAAATCTTATATGCTAGGTAGCATGGTTTTTAGCAAATTACAGTTTATATTTTAGGCTATGTAGGAATCGCTAAAGGCAACAGCTAGGCAAATTTTGAAACGCCTGTTTCAACTAAGGGTTAGATGACATTGGCTGGCCCTCGCTTACAGCCCAATAGAAGGATGTTATCCCCGCCAGACCCAAAATTAAACAACAGACAAGTAGTCGCGTGGACACGACTACAAACTTATACGTATCCGCACCCGGTTATGGCGCACCACATGTTCCCCGAGGCCAGGAGCGATAGATGTAATCTTTGTGGGGCGAGAGGGACCCTCGACCACATAATAAGGGAATGCCCGTACTCTCTCGGGGGAACGCACAAAATAGGTAGTAGAGACACCTGGGAGACTTTGCTGCGCAGCTCGAACTCTGAGCTCCAGCTCCGGCTCGTCCAACTGGCTGAAGAGGCTGCTGGGACCCAAGACCTCCCAGCCTGCATCTGAGGCGGCGGCACTCGCCCTCTGACTTGCGTGTCGGGGGGTGGGTAGATCACCTTATCCGTTGGACAATAAAGTTTATTCTATCTATCTATCTATGAAACGCTCATAAAACGTTTATTGTCCGCGGAAGGACTGAAAAGGGTACAGAATAACTGAATTCCGGACTTTGCCAAGTTAGCAGCGAAGCTGTATACCTCTACCGTCCAAGGGAATTTTGTTGTCGTTGTTGTAATCAAATAAATTCCCATTGGCTGGACAATCCTGGAGATAGTGCGATGCCGGGCCGACCCGCGGCGTAGGTGAAACAGGGGTTAAGCACTACCCACAGGCGGGCCGATCCCGAGGATAGTGCAGTACCAGCCCGACGCGCGGCGGAGGAGGAGCAGGGATTAAGCATTCCCCATACTTGGGGCGATCGCGAAGATAGTGTGATGCCGGGCCGACCTCCAGCAGAAGTGCAGTTCCTCATTAAGTGGCCCAACTACAAAGATTCGCTGGTCATCTTTCTTCAGTGATTGGACGGGCACTGAGAATTTTTATACTTGATACACGGCCTCTTGTTTTTGTTCCCAGATTTTCTCGGAGCTCTGTACAAATACGAAGCTCATATTTTGTTAATGCGTGAAGCATGTAGTGCCGGACAGACGATAATTTTTTTCATCTTTGGAACCTAATTACAATCTTTGGAATATATGACGGATTGAAGTGTTCTATAGTGTCATACTGCCACTTCTCTGTAGATCTTCCAAAGCACTAAGACAATTTAAAAGAGACCGATTTGAAATTCCGTGACTTATGTCATATTGTTAAGTTCAATGCATGGCGAAACTTTCATGTGAGTAGTTTAAATAGATGCGTTACAACTAATTACCGAGCTCTCATATTTCTTTACCTTCAAGTAATAAACGAGTGGAAAGGGTGTTAACCGAGGTTCCCGATTTTTATTAAGCATAAGAAGCCAACAAACATTGACACCAAGGACAACATAGAGGAAAATAATTGTACTTACTAAATGAATTAAAGAAATGATAAATTAATGAAATTGATTTAGTACCTGAGGGTACTATAAATAATTAAATAAATAAATAAACAAAAGTGTGTGAAAAAAACAACTTTCTGCCGGTGGAGAACGATCCCACGTCTTCGCATTGCGCGTGCGATGCTCTACCAATTGAGCTACCGCAGTGCCGTTTCTCGCACACTTTCTTGGGTATTTATTTATTTGCTACTAGAAGACAGGGAAGTATTAGGAAGCGCCCCCACTCACAAATCTTGGTGGCGGACGTGTAACGTCCTTGCTGCCGCAGGCGTAGCGAGTACGTGGTCTTTTGGGGGGGGAAGGCAACCGGTCAATAAGCCCACGCATGCTGCCTGAAGGCATGAATGCTGCTGGATTTGAGACCCTCGTTATGTAATAACCGAGAACAAAGGGGGTTAACTGAGGGGCCCGATCTTTATTAAGCATAAGAAGCCAACAAACATTGACGCCAAGGACAACATAGGGGAAATTACTTGCACTTACTACATGAATTAAAGAAATCGTAAATTAATGGAAATGAAAGTGGATGAAATAACAACTTGCCGCCGGTGGGGAACGATCGCACGTCTTCGCATTACGCGTGCGTTGCTCTACCAATTGAGCTACCGCGGCGCCGTTTTCCCATTCATTTTCTTCGGTACCTATGTTTTTACAAGAAGAACAGTGGGAGTCTTAGCTAGTGTCACCACTCACAAACCTGGGCGGCGGATGTGGCACATCCTTCCTGCTGCAGCCGTAACGAATACGTGATCTTTTTTGGGGAAGACAACTGGTCAATAAACCCCCGCCTACTACCTGAAGGCATAAATGCTGGCGGATTCGAGACATTCCTTATGTAATAAATGCGAAGAGAGGGGGTTAACCGAAGAGCCCGATTTTTATTAAGCATAAGAAGCCAACAAACATTGACACCAAGGACAACATAGGGGAATATATCTGTACTTACTAAATTAATTAAAGAAATGATAAATAATCGAAATGAAAGTGGATGAACAAAGAACTTGCCGCTGGTTGGGAACGATACCACGTCTTCGCATTAAGCGTACGATGCTGTACCAATTGAGCTACTGCTGCGCCGTTTTAACATTCACTTTCTTGGCTATTTATGTTTTTACTACTAGAACACTGGGATTGTTAGCCAGCGCCACCACTCACATACCTTGGTGGTGGTCGTGGAACAAGGCGTAAGAAGTACGTGATCTTGTTGGGGTAAGGCAACTTGTCACTAAACCCACGCATGCTACCTGAATGCATCAATGTTCCCGGATTCGAGACCCTCGTTATGTAATATACGATAAGAACGGGGGTTAACCTAATGGCCCAATTTTTAATAAGTATAAGAAACCAACAAACATTGACACCAAGTACAACATAGGGGAAATTACTTGTACTTACTAAATGAATTAAAGAAATGATAGTGGATAAAAAAGCAACTTGCCGCTGGTGGGGAACGATCCCACGTCTTCGCATTACGCGTGCGATGCTCTACAAATTCAGCTAGCACGGCGCCGTTTCCCCATCAACTTTCTTGGGTATTTATGCTTTCACTGCTAGAACACTGGAAGTGTTAGCCAGCGCCACCACTCACAAACCTTGGCGGTGGATGTGGAACATACTTTCTGCAGCAGGCGTGACGAGTGGTTGATCTTTTTGGGGGACCCTTACAAAAAATCGTTGAAAGGTTATTGAAATATTGTTCAATATCAACAAATGACATTGAAAGAACATTGGGGAATTGTTGAAACATTATTGAGGAAGTTGTTGACTAGTGTTGATAATTGGCCCGCGACATTTTATCGAAACATCATTGAGGCCTTTCAGTTTGAAAGA
Organism: Dermacentor variabilis; assembly: GCF_050947875.1. NCBI lineage: Eukaryota > Metazoa > Arthropoda > Arachnida > Ixodida > Ixodidae > Dermacentor > Dermacentor variabilis. The sequence continues at coordinate 175,953,031 of NC_134569.1, forward strand.
TCACTGGTGTATTGTTTAAGCTATGATGTATTTCAATGTTGAAAGCCCATTGAAGCATTGTTGAAGTTGTGCTGGGTCTCAAAATCGAAACCCAATTGAGGTATTGTTGAAATGTGCTGCTTGTCAATATTGAAAGCAGAATTGTTGCAGATCTGTTGTCTCAACAGTGAAAGTCCTTTGAAATATTGCTGAAGCTGTGTTCAACCTCAGCACTCAGATTATGTTGAAACCCATTTATGCCCCAGTGTGTATTTAGCAGTGTTTAAAACTGCACTTTTTTTAAAATAGTGCTGAACAATGTTGTGTTGCATATAATTATGTTTGATATCACGTTGATATGTTTGCTATGAGAGGATAGGGGTAAAATTTCAATACAGGCACTTTTGTATTGCAGACCTCGGTCACCCTGGGCTCAAACGCATGCTCCTAGTTTGTCTGAAATATACCATATTGTAAAGCTGCAAGCAGTACTGTTATGCCACTTTTTCAATTGTTACAGTGAAGGGCCCTTCACGAAATGTAGACTGCTCAACTGATACAAAACCAAAAACCATTTTTCTAGGTGAAGTGTTTATTTGTTACCAAATATCTGTGTAGACGTACAGCAATTTGTGGTTTGAGAACACCAGAAACTTCCTAAAAACTATTGCAAAGTACACACTTCTTGCAGCTTGACACCATAACAAAATCGAATATTGACAGATAGAGTCTGTGTGGCCCTCATGTAAAACACATTTCCCAAAACAATAATTCTTAAAAAATAAGTACCTAAACAAAATAAATGTACAAGCAGACTCACCTGACTGTAAATAAGAACACCCAGAAAAAGTACTTGCTTTCTCTATTAGGTAGCCAGTGGTACTAAAACAATGGCATGATTCGCTCGAGCCCACAGCACTAACTGAGACACTGTTATGAAGGGTGGTTATGTTTAAATTTCGTGGAATTTATTAAAGACTGGCTGTTGCAGCTAACATAATTCTCGATACACAGTGTCCGTCGTTACTTTTATGAGAAATCAAGATGCATATTCAGCTAAACAACAAACACTCAGTGCCTAATAAATTTTTTAGGAATTGTAGCCGGTAATTTTACATTGTGTATGCACTTAGAGTGAATTTCCAGAATGACACCAGTCACGAGACACAAGCCATCAAACTGGCTGTAGAAATGCACCAATGTGGCACTTACTTACTCTTTAACAAAACGCACTGTTATGCGTAGAAGCACGGAAGTAACTGGAATGTCCATGTGTTTCATGTCACATTTGTGGAAAAATCTCGAAACTGGTGTCATCCTGGAAATTATTTCAAGTGAATACGTTTTTCAAACTCACTGGCTACAATTTTTAAACTGCCATATGCGCCGTGCTGTTATAAGTGTATTAGTAAATTGTGAGAGTCAGTTGAATGTGTTTCCATTTCTTTTGCTAGTAAGGTTCACTTCTGAATAATCCAGCGCAAGAACAAGAATTATGCTACCCGGCGCTGGTAAGCTAAAAAAATCTGTAAAACTGAAAACGATAAATGTACAATCCTGATTTGTTGGTCGAATGGTCTTTGCCAATTTCACTAAACATTATCTAATTTGAAACATGGAATCGCAATAAGCGATGCTTATGGGAGCAGTTTATAACGCTGGATTGCTGTTGCATGATCCAGTTGTGTTTTCTGCCATGACAACGTTTCTGCGCAGGTCATTCCATATCAAGGGACTTTTTATATTGACCGCTTCAGATCTTTACATGAAAAATAAACAGCTATTAGTGATGGGCTGGAATACTACAATATTATTTCTTATATGAGTGCCATTTCAATTTTGTACACTGCCACAAAAAATAACGAAAGAATTCACAAAAATCTGGTCTCATGCAAAGATCAAAGGCACATCATTGGCATTACAGGAGACTTCTTGTTGCTCTTTAAATTTGATCCGACTTATACCTGTTAATTCTTACTCATGTATTTTAGAAAGCAATAACCATTTTACAAAGTTATGTAAAGTGCAGTTTTCGCTGAACAACTCTGACAATAGCACAGATGCACTTGCAGGTCTTCGATTCCATGTCGAACCTACCAGCGTTATTTTGACACCACAGATATAGCTGAACATATTCTCATATGTTTACTGGAGTTCAAACTTCTTACCCACTTTTATTTATTCTTGCCAAAATTTTTCTAGCATTTTCGTGGCAGTTTAGTTTTCCTGCTTAGCTTTGCTAGAGGACATCAATCAACATTCCTTTTCAAACGCACTATATATAGCTGGTGGCCTTCAAATGGTGTGCACGGAATTACGGTGAAGTGATGCCACTGCCAAAATAGCCAATTTTTCAAATATTTGAATACTTCAAGTGCTTTTGGCGCCGGCAAAGGTGACTATAATTGCATTACGTAAATTTTTTTCGTAACAAAATTTAGAGGACCAAAATTGAATACAGAATGGTAGCCCAGGTGACATGGCATAGCAAAAAATATTTGAAGCTCGGAAGGTTCACTTGATCGCCTATGGAGAAACTGTAAAATTCTAATTTTTTGCAAGAAGCTTCATGTTCAAGGTAAAAACAGCTTCAGTAGTTGGCCAAAAAGTATGTGATACGTTATTGGATAGTTCTACATGTCTCCTATGCATGTGTTAAGTTAAAAAAGAAAGCAATATTTTTAAATTAGAAACATTTTTTTTTAGCACTGACTCTTGTCGGATGTAAGCACAATCTCGCCAGCCAGGAATGCAGACGACAAAGCTGGCTTCACATGCAACACAGACGACAGAGAAGCTGTGCTGAGGTCTGCATTTTATTGCCAAAAGACGCATGCTCTAATGCAACGAGCCCTGTGCTTGGTGTGGCCGTGTAAACACTGCAGCCATTGCACATAAAATATCAATACGTTTCAAATTCACGAAGGAGTCCTGGAGTGCCAAAAGATATGTTTCATGCAGTTTACGAAAAGAAATATCTGCTATTACCTAGACAGTAAATCCAGAAAGAGCGCTGATATTGTTTCTACAAAGCATATTAAAGGACATATCGCTATGCAGTGTAACATGCAGGGAGCAGGACACCATTCTGCCCTGCTCCTTGGAACCTAATGACGGTGCAAAGTTCATACTTCATAATTAAAACTGAAAACCTACACGAGTATGAACAAATTCTTATGGTGTTGCGTGTTACCAGTTTCAGAGCCGGAACATGCTTGTCTTTAAACGTCATATGTGCACTGTTCAGTCTGATGGGGTCAGAAGTCGTTGGTGACCACTTTTCGCGTTCATGTTAAAAAATACGAGTCGAGACTGCGGCGCTTGACGTCACCTGCCTTTGTAATGATAAAAAAGGCAGTCACAGTTTGTTGAGTAGTGTATGTGACTAATTAAATTAACAATCTTTCCTTGCTAGATGACAAGGTGTCACATATTTATGCTGTATGTGTGATCCACAAATGAACATTATAAAAAATAATTTATTGTGCTTAAAGATTAATACCTTTTCGCAAATTCTCACATGCACGGAAGACATACTTCTCGCCAGCCACCAAAGCTGATTTGTTCGCCTTCAACACGGAGCCCTTGCAATACATTTGAGCGTTACAGTTTCTTTAGATGATGAACTGGACCTTCAATGCCTCAAATATTTTGCACCTAGCCCGAGTCAACGAGGCTGATTCACAATTTATTTTGTGCCTTCTGTATTTCCCTGGGTTCGAAGATAGAAATCCAAAATTTTGCAATTTTGGCAGTCGCACCACTTTAGTCTCTTGACATGTACACCGTCTGAATACCTTGCTGATAGAATTTCCCTTTGTAAAGAAACGTGGATCAGTGCATTCTAGCTTAGCTGGGCAAGAATAATCAATTGTTGCCGAAATTCAAGAAAATTTTTGGGAAGGAAAATAAATGGGCAGAAAGAGTTTGGAGCTTCAAAAACATATCTAAATTGTTTCAACTATATCTCTGATGGTAAAAGAACGCAGGTTGGTTGCCCTGGAATAATTCAGGTGTATGTATGAAATGAAATATTTTCAAAAAATTTCTCATTGTGCCTACTTTTGAATATCAATCAAACCTCAAATGGCTTCCCTGAATGGAACAGATCTTCACAAAATTGGGTGATTTGGCAGGAAATGACTGAAGATACCTAAAAATATCAGAATAAGAAAACACTATCCTGGCACAAACTATATCACAAACTAACATAAAGATGTAGCGAAATATAACAAAGCACAACACTTGTATTCTGGATTGAGTAATCCAACGTGGGCTTCTCAGAAGACTGGCATAATTAACATAAATAAAATTAACATAAAATGTCAAGGCATAGATAGGCACAAGATTTGTATGCTCGTTTGAGAAATACGAATAGGGCTCGTCAGGAGACTAGCATAAACATAAATGAACATAAAAATGCCGAGAGTTACAAAAGCACAACAGTTGTGAATGGGAAAGCCCATTCATCTTTTTGATAAATTTAAGCCGATAATCTACTTAGCAATGGTTCATAATTCCCCTAGTATTTTCAGAATTGGAATAGTGTACATGTCCGGTGGTGTGTAAGAAGCTTTATACTGTAGTCGCCAAGGGAATATTCTCAATTTATTTTTGTATATGGGGAAAAACAACATAAATATATGTTTTGCATACGTTAGAATTCAAAGTGATTAAATGCATGTTAATAAAAAGGCTAAGCGCTTAGAATGACTAAGCGCCCCCTAAACATAGTACTGTTCACAGTGATGCTGGCAACTCTGTCCCTCTTGTTTCTTTGACTGAAACAACCAAAAGAAAATTGCCACACAACTCATGTTCCCTCTGCTGAAAGGCATTCCATGGACTTCCTTCAAGATAGGAGCAACTTTAATTCAATGTGGTCTGTTAAATTTGGTGAAACTACTGTTTATCACCGCAGAACCTGGAGAGCTGTTTTATTCTCTGAAATTTGGTGAACGTGCTGCTCCTCAAGCTGTGCAGTGAGCACACTTGAGCACAGCTTCTTCTCAATTCGTATATTAGAACACTTTCAGGCTACTTAAACATGTCCTTAATGCCCGTTAGATTTGGAGCATGCTTGACAGCCAACTATTTGTTGCAATGACAGCCAAGAAGCAATGCTAATGCACAAATACAACTCATTTCGTCTAGTGGAGCTGCCAAAAACTTCTGGCAATGAAGGCAACTTTTAAATTTTAGAAGCATTTCAATGTGGTGGCGTTAGACACTTGAGATCATATGAACAGTCATTCCAAATGGTAGGCTATTGTAGCACACAACTGCACGCACAGGCTACTTGAAAGTCCCTTATTATGTCAATTGCAAGTTCCTAATTTTAGATAAAAAATGTGAATGTAAAGATGCAACACGAAAGAATATATCGTACCTGGCTATAACAGCCTTGACACTGCTGGGGTCAAGAGCCTCTTTTGCCCTTTGGTTTATTTTTCCAAAAAGCAGATGGCCCATGAGCTCCTCTGTGAACATATGGTGAAGCAAGGCCCTTGCAAACTTTCCTCGTCCGCTATGGTAGGCCATGGTAAGCTGCGCCAGGATAGCCTTCGTAATGTGCACTCCTCCAGCCTATGCGAACTTGTATGTTTAAGTAAATGTTAGCAAAGCAGTTTTAAGCCTTTCAAGTACACAACAGCCCTACTGCAAGTAAATCACAACAGTACCTGTTGTAAATCTAGAACGCTCAACTTGACTTCTTAGTAGCTTCTTATGCTGCCTGGGTGCCATATGTTTCAGAAGTACAAGGATTTATCCAGCACAAACAAAAAATAATTAGTAACCCAAAGTATGCAAAACATCTAGTATTATTTAATGTGATTACCATTCTTAGGATACTTCATATTTTCGGGCATTTGTCTCTATTTTCCCACCCATTTGTGTCAATGGGTAGCCCATGGTCTAATGGGTAGAGATTGGGCTGCTATGTCGAGGGAAGTGGGTTCATAATCAACCGTCACAACAGCTTGAATGACTGGGTATGTGATCTTGGGCATATGCCACTTTTCAATGAATCTTGGCCATCTTGCGCTAATGCTGCTGCTTGTGTTGGCAAGCAGCATTAGGAGCTCGAAGAGGGACATGACTGTCAATCGTTACTACTGTGACCACTACACATCAGGTTCGCTTGCTGTGATGCAGAATTAATATGCGATATTCCAATCCACTATATGAATTGTATGTAAGCCACAAAGACGGTATGGGCCAACCACAACCTCACCAATTAAGTTAATCTACTCGCAAAGCAGAGACTGCACAAGATCACAGAGTGAAATCAGAAGTTTGGGGAAAGTCAGTTGATGTCCACGTCAGGGATTTCTAGGGAGACTCTGTGATTTCCTCCCTCAACGTGCGCCAAAGTGTCCTCACACACTATATTACAATTATTTCTGTCTCACCGTGCAACCGTTCTAATAGTCATCACGTATCGCCACTAATTATAAGTACACACTTATGTATACTGTTTATTAAATCTTGAATGAGAATACTTTGAGGATGAGTTTTTGCAAGAGATAATTAATGCTACAGCTTAAATGAGTACTAAAGAAAAATTCAATTAATTAAATTCTGGCGTTAAATCTGATCTCGAGGCTCGCCATAGTGGGGAACTCTGGATTGATTTTGACCACCTCAGTCTGCACGGTACACGGGTAGTTTTGCATTTCACCTCCATCAAAATGCGGTTTGATCCTGTGACCTCGTGCTTAGCGGTGCCATGCCCACGCCCTTACGCAACTATGGCATGAAATCACTAAACAGAAAAATTATTTCAGGTGTATCTGCAAATGACCTTTCTACAATTCAAGAGATAGACTCGTACTGTGACAAGAGACAGAGTAAACTGAAAAAGGCGCGAGAGGAAAGATTGCTAGCAGTGCTGCATTGAAGTCGCCAAACCAGCTTGCTGTGAAGTCATGGATTTTGATGGTGTCTGTTCAGGTGTAGCATTTTTTTACAAATAAAAGTGTTTTTCATTATATTAAAAAAAGCCAAAAACACAAAATAAAAAGCGTCAGGAACTTTTACTGAACCAAAACTAAATAATGCTTTATACGTTTCCGAAATACGTAGACTACATACAGGCTCTCGAATCTAGGAATGAGCACTACCACGTAAACAAGCATAAGTATAATCATTTAATATTGAACATACCTACCTTTGCGACACCTGAAACGAGCTTTTAGCGACCATTATTTTACGAGCAAGCGCTACGTTGCATCAACCTCAGAAATCCTTCAAAACCCATTTTGTACGCAGAAGAGACTACAGCTGTTAGCCAAAGCGCCTAAATGTAACATAAATTACGAACACGTTGGGATAATTAAACACTTTCCGAATCATTTCAATGTGATCAAGTTCTAGTAATTCAGATATATTGCATAATGAACGCCTAATATGGCCTCCCCAACATATCAGGCCTCGGTATATTCAAACGTTTTGTCGGCAGCAAAGAAGTGGCTTCACTCCCCCGGTGGTTCTCATACGAAAAAGCACAATTGGATACGTATAGTAGTAGCCAGCAAACCGCAAAACGTTTTCTGCGAACAACGTTTCGAAGGCATAATGTTCATTTTCCAGCCTTACTATTTAGAATAAAAAAGGTTTAAGCAAATCATGTAAGATTGTATATTATAAGAGATACAAGGACACACGTTAATAAATCCTCCCTCCCACAACAATAACCTGTGACATATATGCCACAAATCTGATCAAAGTTTATGATCATATTAGAACACAACTTGGTTAGTACACTGAATATAGTAAACGAAGCCTAGGGAATGTAAACTCCTCCCCTTCTCCACAGGCGCTCTTTCCAGAGTGAATGATTATCTTGCAAATAACAGATCCAAGAATCGTTATCTCGTATATGTACGAAAAAAATAACCCCTACATCAGCAACCTCATGTGAAATGCCACTGAGATGGCATGAATTATTGTTCCGAATATATATACCAATAAATGCTTGTCATAAATGCCGAAACCACCTGAATGAAATTCTGCAGGTCGATTTAAGTTAAGGCTGCTTATTCATCCCGAAGCGCCGGCGTAACGCCAAACACGCTTTAGTTCCTAGCGCAGAATTTAGGGAGCGTTTTGCGAATATGCGATCCGTAATATTCACGACGGACGTTAGTCCACAACACCTAGAAGTGGCACAAGGACACGTATGTAATCAACATCAACAAGAAGAATTACGATACATTTTTTGCGAGAATTTCGCAATGTCCCTAACAGAAATCTGTGGTACATTTCAGTGCAGGTTTTTTGCGACAATTTCGTCCATTTTAGATGGATTGTTCTCTAGAGTTTATAACATTGTGGTATCGTCAGTCGGATGAAACAAGTCGAGTTTTGCGGCTATGGCGTAAAACTTGGGAGACCCGTAAGCTTCGCCTTTAAGAGTAGAACACCATCGCGTTGAAGAATCCCTAACTGACGCGTACACATGCGTCGATACAGGTGCGCCGCCCTTTGCAATAAAGCGATGGCCACGCGGCGCGCTCCGCTTTGGTCAAGCACGAATGACGTCGTCAGCGCACCTGGCGGCCTCCGCCCGAAGCGGAAACCTTTCGGGCCTGCAGCAGCGCGAGTAGTAATGGCAGCACGTGTCGGCCACTTCGACGACTTCTCCGCGACTCAGCACTTTCATCCGCTCGGTTCACCGAAGGTGTTGACGCTCTCAGGAACCATGAATGTTCAGGTATCAGACATGTCACGTGAATGACACACCACGAAGTAAAATCAAAGTATTACATGACAAGTCGATAGTATACAAGACGGCGTAGGCTCATACTGTGTAGTTGGGCATTGTTATTGATGATGACCATTCGTATCATCAATCACTGGTGATAATCGCTCAAAACTAACTACTGCTGTACTGATGTATACGGAGTCATGTGACACGCTTTTATACATTCATAATAGGATCCGTTCAAATTCGATGAATAATCCACTCACATAACACCTCTAATAGATTTACTAATCACCATACACACTCATTATTGACTCGAGACACTAGAACTACAACCATCTCATCGGTACATTTATCATACATACGAATTCACTCATTTCTTGTTGAAACAGCCACCATGCGTTTTTACTTCAAGCTAATTAGCTCATTCCTCATTCCAATACTCACAATCATCCCGTATACGTCAGTACATTTCTCTCAAACACTTTACCAACTGAGAACGCAACATCCTTATCGACACATCACACACACAAACACACACGCCCCCCTATACACACCTATTAATTTCTATGAGTACAATGGGTAAACCGAACACTCGCATTCGGTTCTAACATATTTTTAATTAACGTATTGATAATTACCATGCCCACAACAGTAAATTTCTCTAAGACGCTTTACTAAGGTAAATACCACGAAGCATTCACTACGACATGGAGTCAAAGTAAACAGCGCAAATGATATGGCACATTTCATGAACAAGCAGGTCCTGCCTTGAGCCGAACCACACCTCGAAATTCATCAGCAGACGTATCAGCAGTATTCCTCTTCGGCTCACAAGGCGAAGTTGGTGCACAATAGCACACGAAAAACGTACATTCCATTACACCTTGTTCTTTCCATAGTCCCGCTACGGACAGAAAGAAAGTTTCCCCGGATGAACACGGGGGAGGGCCTGGAGCTAGGAGGTTTAACACAGTGGACATGGTCCCACACATTGCCCACGGCGGAAACGGTCTGGAGTCAAAAGAACGCTCATTCCAGCGTTTTCGGCACGTACTTTCGCAAAGTAGGCGAACAAAGACCTCGCCAATTCTACCCGGCTATCTGGCGCGCCAAGAATAGCTACGGTTTGTGAAAGGAGGAAAAGGGAAAAGAGAGACACTTCCCAAACTTGGCACGTTTGAAATGAGCGGCTGTGTAGCTGGGTGTCTGATGTGTCCAACGGGAAAGTTAGGACCTCGTCTTCTCCGTTGATACGCGAACTGTTATCTGGATAAGAGGGCTCTGGCGGAAAAAATTTTCCGGCTTCCATGACTAATCCCGCCATCGACGAGAGAGCTCCTAACAAATAAAGCTCTACTTACCTGTACATTTCAGGAACTCAACACCGGTTTGCTTGTTTCCCAGAATAATGTTGTTTTGACAGTGTATGGAATAAGGAAGTTGTTAAAAGGGAGTTACCGAAAACAGAGATCCTTGGCATTGGAATTGTCGGCCGTGAAGACGAATTCAATAGCATACAGCAGCTTCGTCGTATAGATGGATGCCAGTCGCTGCAGACGTGCGTCTCTACGTAAACTGATGTTATTATTGTTAATTGTTACCGTGTCTGACGCCAATTTGACGCGGCCATGTGAATCTGTGCAAGTTAAAGTGCAAAAATAGCGAGCAATTTTAGTGTGCTGCATACATTCAGAACAGTTTCTGTCAGGAGCAGCTTTTTTATAGCTGACGAAATTGCGAGAAACTGTAAGCAATGGGCTGATTGCGAATTTATCTAAGGATGTTCCCTGGAGTGAGCAGAACTAATTTATTCGCACGGGAAAAAAAATTGGTCATTCCACGCGCAGAAAGAATTGTGGAAGCTGTATTTGGTGTTTCCGAAGAACTGTTTTTGCTTATCGAACCAGCAGTGACAAGTATAGAGCACGCGACCAAGTTGGATCGATTTTCACCAGGAAACACTTAGCTCAGCATAGAGCACACATCCACGTCGTCACATCGCATGCACGGCCACGATAGAACCACAATGACAATTCGAAGACAACAGTATGGTGACGCCGGAATGCCGGCACTGTAACTACTACGACTGCAATACGTCGACGGCATGACTACACCGATGTGACTGCGAAAGAAATGAGGACGAATGAATGACATTTACTGAATTGTCGTAAATCTACTACTCTGAAATAAATCAATAACTTGTGTTAAACGTAAAAACAATACTACGTAAGCTTTCCATTCACATATAAATCTTGTGTGATTGAGAATATCTAAAAGCTGCATTTTTACAGCCCTGCAAGAAACATTTTTCATACATTGTTATTGATCTGTATACTTCGCGCTTCAGGTATTCCTAAACATGCCAAATTCTAACAATTTTGATGGGACACTTTACACCCAAAATCATAAATTCGGTTCTTGTAGTCAATAGAAATGAGCATTTTCTCATATTCCAAAAAATAATATTTATATAGATCGGGGATTCTTTCAGGAAATAATTTCGGCATTTTAAATACGTTTGAATACGCTGCATTGCTGTTGGCCCCGAGCTACGCCTGAGCTCATTCTGACGCTCACCCACGCTCCTTCCTACGCACTCCATACATTTACGTACCTCTTCATCGCATCACTAGCGTTCATATTGAGACGTTCACTTGTTTATCTTTTTCGCGGGATTGCTTTTCAGTGGTTAGCAAGTGTTAAACATGATCGCACGGCGCAGGAAGCGCTTGTATGTACCAGCAGTTTCTCGAAGGTTGTTGATGGTTCTATCCTTGTCTCTTACCACCAAATCTTGCGTTACTGATTGTATGCGTTATGCTAATTGTGTGCCACTTTGTTGAAGTCATGCAAGTGCTAGCGATTACACTCGAACCTTCGAGGAGTCGTGTATAAAAGCCGGCGCGTTTGACCCGCTAATCAGATTTTCGACGATCGCCGACTGTGCTCGCCTCTGCCGTTGTGCATTGAGTGTGACTTGTTTTTCTGGGCACAGGTTCGCCCAATAAACAGTTAGTTTTAATTACTCGAAGGTTTCAATACCGTGTGCTTCTTCACCGTATCACGAAGTGACAATGTTTACGTCTAGTACCACGAACAGGGCCTTACTCGTATTCATACTATTGCGCATTACTGTGGGAAAGGGCTGCTGGGGCAACGAAAGGTCTCTCTTCATCCACTTGTCTCAGTTAGTGCAATTAGAAACTGCCTGGAACATCTCTACTTGCTCTCAGATGTATTCGATGCGATGGAACTGAAGTGTTGGAGAGATCTAAACTCTGTAAAACTTGAGTTGAACGTCTAGACTTCTTGTAGATAACAGAGCAGTAGCTTTATTTCTCACCGTTCGTGTAATGATAACCTGCGCATGCATTACCCTAAAAGGATAATAGTCACTAGCACTCACTTCATACGTGGCTGTGTGAAAATTTACGCAGCATGCTATTTGCAATTATCAGTGCCTTCTGTTATTCGACATCTTTAACAAAATATCGACCAACTACCTTTGTTTCCTTTTTCACACGCTTCACTGGTAATACTATGAAAGTGGAAGCGTGATTCAAATGACCTAGAGAAGAAACAGGACAGCAGCATTGCTTTGGAAACGCTGACACCGATCTAATATTTCAGGAAGAATTTCGAGCCGCTTCACGGGGATCAGGATCTCGGCAGTTGTTACGTAAAGTTTTGAACCTATGTGCTGTACATCACCCTATATATTTCACCTAACACGCCAAGATATTTTTAAGTGCCGCACGAATTGGTGCTATACGATGCGAATCCTTGGAGTGTGCCCCTAGCACCCAAGGAATCTTCAACGCGAAAGGTTAGAGATGGCACGAACTTAGACCCTATGTAATTGAGAACGACAGTTGTAAACGCAAGGTGTTTTGCAGCTTTTACTGATGTTGCTCACTGTACTAATACAGCTAGCCTTGATATATTATTGCGACTTTTTTAGCGCTAGCTTCTTTTGCTTCTGTTGTGCTTGGCTGCTATTTCAAGGATCGCGACTCTGCTTCAGCTAGGTCAAGGAGCTGTAACGTGAAGTTTTACAAAACTTACAGCTGTATATGTTGCAGACAAGGTAATTAAATTTTGTGGTTGTTATGACACACTATGGGGAGTTGAAACAAGTTTCAGATCAATTCCTTATCAAAAAACCGAGCAGCGGTAAACAACTCGAGTGAAATGTCAATACTTGACCGCGCCTCATAGCATGCGTAGCCTTCATTCTGGCGGCTCAGTAGCTTTTGTGGTCGCATGAACGTAGGCTTTCGCATGAGCTAAATGTTAAAGTAGCAGGGGTTAACTAAGTGCATTAAAATAATGGCATGATAAAGTTAATATCATTTAGCGGTACATTTTAAATGTCAAAGACGTCACACACATTGTGACTGTTTTAAATAACGCACCAGTTCCCGAAATTTTCTCAGTCCGAGTGGCTTTCGAAAGCATTAGTGTAAATGTCTAGACACTTTGCAGCTTCTTTCTTAAGCATGATGGCTTCCCTAAGAGTCCAGACCCTTTTTCACCTATTTGCTTGTCTTTACGCGGTGACTGGCGATACCAGTTACGATATTTCCAAGGTGAGTTCTATGAGTTTCGCAAAGCAGCGTACGTTGTTACCGTGATCGCTAACAGATACCTCCATTTAGTTGCTTAGACATTCACGATAATCTAACAACAGTAGGGCTCAGAGTCAAGATCATACATTTGCGGATGTTTAGCAGCAGATACGTATGCTTGTGCAAAATTCTTAGCAGTCATTTCCAATGTGCTTGCCTTATACTAAGATTCCTTTGTAATATAAAAGCTTCAGGTCGTAGGCGTAGGCGTAGGCGTAGGCGTAGGCGCCGACAAATATTGTTGGCGCCTACGCCGCCTACGCCGCCATCAAAACTGGTCGCAAGCTTCCTTTTGTGCATTGAGTACGCATTCTTGTATTGTAAAGCGTGCCTTCGGCGATATAAGTAACATTTACTGGTTCTCGTCTTTCGCCTTTCTAGTGCTCATTTATTTATCATACATTACCAACTCGCCGAGCAGTGTATCCTTGTTATCAATACAAACCTAAATTGCCCAGTCTCTAATGCCACATACTGTGTGATAAGCTACCACACATCGTAACAAGACTTTCAAGCTGTCAGCTAACACTTTGGCCAAGATTTGCTAGTCCACATTGAAGAGAAATTAGGCCAATATCTATCCGCGTTGTTGAGCTTAACGTCATTATTGTCATTTGCTATAGTTATACGTTGTTGCAGGTGCACATTCTACTTCTCATGCGTCATGATACTCACCACCATCAGAATACTTTCTTTATTCCAAGTTCATTTATGATGGTGCAAAGCATGAAGTAATAAAACTGGAAGCAGTAATGAAGATAAAAGGCCTCGAAAAACATTAAAATTTAAGGGCAGGGCCTACGCAATGCTGCAGCATGCTTTATATTGAAACTTTGCTCACATCAATACAAAAATATAAATAATCATTGCGGGATTTACATTTAGCGGATCCATAGAGCTGATGTACTTTCACTCCACGACTAGAACCGATATCGCCTTATGAAATAATTTGTGGTTGTTGGAAAATATTCTGTTATGTGCTACAACCTTAATTTTATTTTGCGATACGTATTATACCACAAAAGGTTTTCAGACTCACAATACGACAACGGAGACCCTGGACACTGTACTTGCTCTTAGAGCAGATTCCATGCTTTAACACACTTAGCAACACGCAATAAAAACAAGTGCCCTCTTGTCACCTTGCAGAATCACGACCCAGTTTCCAAAGGATCTGGGCCAGTATTCACAAAGACTTCCTATGCTAGAACTGTTCGTAGCGAACGCGTCCAGCTAACCGTGACGTTCTTGATAATATTAGCGAAAGAGGCGGATAAATGGCAAAAACCTCTTACGAACCGAAAATCTCCACAGCATGTTACACTCCTGTAACATGTGAAGGCGAAAACCTGCTGCATACTTAGTAATTGAATGTTTCGCTTTCTCGCGTTGCTGCTTTCGCACTTGTGATTCTTCGGCTAGTTTTGGACGCGTAACTGCGGCTTCGCGCACTCGTATAGCAGGGTCAGATGCGCACCAACGACGCTTCTCTTCGACTTTGCATCCTCTCAGCAGGAATGGAAACGCATGCTTTCTATCTGCTGTATTCGTGATTTCAATGAATGTATGCACTGTTCGTTTCGCTTTGGTGAGCGTTTGTAGCCTCACCGTTACGGGGGTATGAGCCATTGCCTTTTCGCTTACTTGCGGGGGGTATGAGTCATTGCCAACAGAGCTATGAGCTATTGAGGAGGTCACGAGGCCTTTTTTGTACCACTCGAGTAGACACCCCGTTTCTGTAGGTTGTATGTGTGATGCCAATTAATGGACGCACTGTACGCTTCACACTGTTTATTGTTTATAAGTTCTGCATTATTAGAGGAATGAACCACTGCATTTTTTGCTTGCTTAGGGTGGTGTAAACCATTGCTAAAACATGCTGGAACATTGTTGAAAGCCATGCTGAAGAACCATTGCAGCAAAAAGTAAACAATTGCCTGTAACCAAGTTCAGGAATGCTCATATAGTTCACACTATAACAGCGGTCCGTTTGAAACCTTGCCCGAACATAACGCTTTCGGGCCCCTGTTAAAATAAAATTGTCATTTCCCAGAATTCGTCCAAACACATTGCGAGAATTTTGACCATAATGTTCGCCCCCGTTTTTCTAGATGTGACATCTTTGGAGTTTTGAGTGACCCCAGGTCAGCATGCTCACTTCTGCATTGCTCCTAAAACGAAGCTATAACGGTCCGAATAGGCTGCACAAGCAATATTCTGCTAAAGTCTGTAGTCTGGACACACTTCCAACTTTGTTTACAAATTACCTATCAGCCTCTTCGAATTTCAGACAAGCATAAACAAGCTGCCCAAACATAAACAAGGACAGCGCGAAACCTGTTATAAACCTACAACGGAACAATAAGCGAAAGAAAGGAGTTCAGAAATTATTCGCAGTGTTTATGACATGGCCAAAAATGGTACATTTTCGTCTCACATTGCAATGAACGTCAGCCCCGTTACCAGCAAACATAAACTTTGTGTAAAATAGTCATCTCTGGTCATGGGGAAGCATAGCTGATAACATGCATTATGACCCTTTCGAGCAAATGCTTATATTTTTCGCAAAGGCAATCTTTGTTTTCCAAGCGTTTCCAATCATTTAATATGTGCCACATGCTTCCCTTTTTATCGCTTAATTTATTTTCGCTATCGTTTGCTGTTACGTCACGGAAGCGGGCTAGATTATGTGTGCCTGTAAAACAATAACACCCCAGATAGCTTACATATGTAATTTGTAGCAAAATCAGCATTTAATCCACCCAATTTGATTTTTCCAAACACATTATTTATTACCTCCGCCTTACTTTCACCAAACCGAAATAATGTACCTCCTTTATCGCAACAAGGACAGAAGGCGAACGTCGTATCACGCATGGAAATGCCGTAAAACGAATGTTCATGAATGTTTTGAAACGTTCCTAGTTAGGCCAGTGACGAGGAAAGAACCGGAAATATTGCAGTTTAGACGCGTTTAATGTTTGGTTATTATGAAGATTATGTCAGACAGAATTCTTTCCGGGCATTTGGAAGCCTAGCTATGAGCGGCAGCGTCACATTTAGAAACACTTCCGTCAGAGATTTCTTTGCAAAAGCTGTATTTTATCCATACGCCCTCATCTTCACACAAAAATTTCTCATAGCATTTCTCATATTTTGCTAAATGTGATCTCGCTGATATATGTAGTCATGTAATGGCAGCGGGCTGAATTTTACGCCGCTTATATAATTTATTATTATACGCTTTCAAGCGCTTGATCACACAGTTTATTGCCGTGAACGTAACCAAGAAAAACCCTATTATATTAGCTTCCATTACCCATAAATTGCCCTATATTTCGGCCAGATGTAAACCTTTTGTACTATAGAGTTATCCGCAGGCACTGGAATAGATACGTCAAAAGTTCTCATAACGCTTTCCGACACATAGATAAAAAAGTTATAACCATACGTATTTACACCACAGAAACCTGACGTCACACGCCATTTGGGCAGAGCTTTTCCTATATTCTTCCTAAGTTTGACCTTGGTCGTACTCGAAGTTAAATCCACGCGGCGTGCAAAATTTTGCACCACTTGTAAAATACAGCCATAGCTCTCGAGAATGCTTCCATTAGTAATTTACCGCGAATTCCGCAATAAACCCTCCCACTTTGAACTTTCCGTAGGCATCAACATATCAAGTGACCCTTTGTTTCACGAAACAATAAGAAGGTGCCTCCCTTAGAGCAACAAGGATACCGGGTGAACGACGTATAACGGTTCAGAAAACCGAAAAAACGAGGGTTCAATAACTATTTGTAACGTTCATCAATACGCAAGTAAGGTTATTGTTTCAGTATGCATTGCATTTAAGATACCCCTCATTTCTGTGAGGTATAAAGGTTGCGAAACGCCGAGCTCTTTGCTCGCATTAGGAAACGTAGCAAATAAAGGTAGCGTGACATTTTGGAACCGTTATTTCTTAACTTTTTTTTATTCCAGCAACAGTATTAGATCTACACGCAATTAGATCAGTACACAGAGTTTCCACAGTGGTCCGCTTGTGTTTGTTGAGATTGATGTTGGTGACAAATGTAGTTATGTATTGGAAGCCTGCGAGACTTGTTGCCGCTTGTAAAACACAATCTAAATGTTCGAGATCACTTGCAAACGAAATTTATTGGAAACGCTGCAATCTACCCGCATTTGTGAGACTTATCGCACAGATTAGCCAAAATATCTTTCCTATTTGCTCACAATATAAACAAGTTCCCTGTTTTAGTTTAACAAGGGCGTCGTTGAGATACCCGGAAACCTGCTATTTGACACACGAAATTAGGAATTAAACGACGGCTCAGCAATAATTTCTGACGCTCCTATTTCAACTAAAAAGGAAACACAGTTGGAATAGCGTGCTAAATAATTTACTGACTTCCAAGTGAATTCCTTCTACAGCTGTCTCATTACATATGAAAATATAGTGCATAGCGACAGTGTTAACACACTGGAACACATGACTCCCTGACTTTTTTCAAACGCTGTAATCGAGCTACAGAGATAAAATAGTTATGGTTCGTGGCGTACAACGTGCTTCCTACTTCAAAGATATTTAAGCGCCGTGCTTCTCGCAGTTCACTACCAAGAGCGGGGACAGGAGCTACATGCCGTATATAAAGTGGGAAAAATACGAGACGTGATATATTAATTATTATTACAGCACATATTTACACTACCAATAGAGCGGTTCACATGTATTCCTAATATCCACCAAGGAAAGAAACAATATAGCAGAGGCCCTGACGTGACGTTCTTGAACCCAATAGTGCAGCAATGTTGCTGTGCCATCGCCCTTTGCGCCTCCAATCAGCTCTCCGGAGCACATAGGCGCGAGCTTCGAACTTGCATTGCTACGAGCAGCAGCAAGTGTGTGCTTCTGACGTGCGCCAGAGCAAATCCTAAGAAACTTGTGTAACAGTTTTAGTGAAGCAGACATGCTCCTGCCCTTTTCCTTGACACGTGAAAGACGAGGAAGATGCGTGTTATGATTGGTTAATGGCATCTCTTAAAGGTCCGGTACTGAGGATCCTAAAACCTTCGGCATACGTTACTTCTGCAAGATTTAAAAAATTTTCCATTCAAGAAGAACATGCCAAATCATGTGTATTAGATAACGCCGATTTTCAGCACCTTAGGTTTCCTTGGTACAGCGGATGGTGTGCAACAAGAAAATTTGAAGTTTCATTTACGCGTCTGCGTTGCCGAATACCACGGCTTAATTTCTATTCCCATAGGTCTGGTTTGGCACCTTCTCCTAAATGTTTTTACTGCAATGAACCCGAAACTATGGATCATTTCTTTATAGTGTGTCGTAGGTTCAACGTGCATAGAAAACGACTTCTAGAGGGTCCCTTCCGCCAACTTGGATTAGCCATTAAACTACCTATCATTCTGTCTCTGGGGGCGTCGGCACTAGGACACTCTAATAGGAACGTATGTGATGCCATATATAACTTTATAATGGAAAGAAAGAGGCTTCCATGCTAATTTTACTGTTTTATTTTCCACAAGACACCAAAAATATTAACTTCTAATTTTTGAGAAACTATAGCATGAAAATTCTTATTAACGATTAGAATTCATTTAATATCTCGTTTTCAGTTAAAAAATCCTCTTTAGGTATTTATTCTTTTTCAACCCACTGCCGCGCGATTCATGGCCAATCACCCGTTGTGGGTTGGGCTATAAATACAGGCACCAAACCAAACCAAGTTTGAGTGTGTCAGTTGCTGGTTGGGACCACCACTCACAGACTCAAAAGGGAACTTTCAAACTTACACCCCACACTCCAAAATGAGCTTGTCTAGCGAAAAGAACGTGCTACAAGAAAGTTACGGGGCCAAAAATATTGGATCTCACTTTTCAGAGGCCGAGAGCAGCAGCGTGAGCTTCAGGGGCGCGGTTGCTATGGAAACGTTGACGTTTGGGGTACCAGTACCAGTGCTTAGCAAAAAAACACCACGTGACTTCTGCCGCGCATTCTCGACTGCGTCCGTGCTGCCCCGCGCCTCTTCTAGTCTTTCCTCCCTCCATGTTGATGTCAAATTTTCGCCGTTTATGGTTCACTCACGCAAGCGAGCAAAATTTTTATTTTGCAGAATGTTTATACATAAGCGAGACACGAGGGTTGAAAAACTTACTTTTATTTCACCCCTAATTGGCACATATAGTGAAATATTGTGCTGCCTTTTTCCCTGATGATTCAATACGTTTTACATAAAAATTGTGGATGTTCAATTTTTTTCATTAAACCGCAAGAACTAAAATATATAAATTTTTTGTGTTGCCAGTTGTAATAACAGCTTCGCGTTCTTCTGTATTGAGTAGAGCTTTGTAAAATTAGAAATGCCTGAATGACTGATTATTCGGTGAGCACAAAATTTTCTCGCCATAGACCACACGCATATTGAATTGAAAAAGGGAGCTATGCTCTCATCTGTCTGGAATGGCCTGCAGCTCTTCTCTGCTCGGTAAAACAGACATTCAATGCTTTCGTGAAATCCGAGAATATATTAGTTCAATAATGCGTACAGATTCACTTGGTTGCGAAGTCACACCTGACTCAATCTCCTAGCGGAGGTTGCGGGTATTCTGACTTGCGCCTCCATTGCCTTCATCGTTTGATACAGACTCACTTCGCGCCGCAACGAGTCTCCAGTACTTTGTATCACTCCACCTTTAAAGAGTTGGCGCTCTGGAAGAAAAAAAACAACATGCCTACCCGGCACATGCCCCACTGTCACAGCATAAGCTGGAGCAGAGTCTTCATGGGAGACTGCCGTAAACTCACTGAACATGGTAATTGTAAGCAGTCAGTATATTGAAACTCATGTTTTTATTTGCATGCATTTGTGAAACATACTCAGATGTGCTTAGTGCATGGAACAGTACGTGGAGAAGCACACTCTGCTGGGTTGTAAGGGTACTTGGATGTTTATGAAAACAAAGTCCAAACAAAGAAACGGTGTGCGAAGAGCTGCATTGTGTATTTCATACAAATTCCATGCCGAGGGCTTCTTGCACACAGTGTACGAACCAGACGTTTTGGGGTTCCTTCGTGTTACCGCTGAAGTAACCCGTAAAAATGACGGAAACACCATGTTGAACAAGAAAGGCATGTACCAGGAAGCCTGCAATCTTTGCTTGCTGATCACCTGGCGACGCATACACTGAGGCAACCATAATACCCTAGGAAGTGCACACATGATGGCAAACTCTACGTCACGTGCTCTTGGCAATTTTCATGGCCGAGGCATCTTCTTGTTCGTATAGTGCCACATCCGAGGCCAGGTTCGCAGTTCGTTGGATGACACGACACACCTGTAGCCGATGATGTCACGTGGACGACCCCAGGTCTCGGAGAAACAGTCGCGTTATGATACAGTCATACATGATGTCAAGACTGTGCAGCCAGAGAGCGTGCGTTGAGAGAGCAGCCGGCAAATCATTGGGGAGAACATAGCAGTGCATAGCAAGGTTGCATGACTGTGTTGATATGTTGTCCGAGTCTCTGTAATTCGTCAATGCGTGACAAATTCCTTTTGTCCGGCAATCCTGCCACTCACGTAGAACATACGGCCTGTCGTACAGCAAGAGTCGCCAGCTTATATCAGTGACACTGCTGCATGTTTCCCTGCCAGCTGCAAGGGGAACGGCACTGAAGTGAGCTGGCACCGACTTCGTTGTCATTCCAGAAGCATGCGCCGCGACGAGGTCCAGAACGGGAGCTGGACAGAGAAGGGAATCTGGAACGACAATTGAGGTCGCGGTAGTGACGGTGGGGCGATGACCATACTGCAGCAACGGCCTTACCAAGTACGTCAACCACTTGCTCAAGCCTAGACTACCAATCTTCGAGGAGGGACAGCGAACGACCTTCCTGGTGATGTCGTACCCATTTACGATAACAAAAGATTTCAAGCAGCTCTAGCTAACATTGTGGCATTGAAGCCTTTTTTTCTTGTTGTTTACTATATGGTTGTAACCTAAGTGCTTTTGCATTTGCCGCCTTACTATCTTAGCTTGCTGCCAATTTGACATGACGTTGTTAACCCTAGCTAAAACTGTATAATCAGAAGCTTTTGTAGGTTTTTGTATCGGTTCGGCCATTTTTATTATGTTACCTATTGGGTGATTGCAGCTCATATAGCGCTTAGGTAGTGTTAGTTGATATTGCTGTAGCATTATATCACCTTGCTTTGATATGTGTATCGTTCGGGCTTTGATTCTATACGATTATTACTTTTCTTTCTTTTCCTTCGTTTTACTGCAGTAAGATTAGCTCTACATTTCATTGTGCTCTCTATCTTCTGTGTTACGTTAACTCCAATGTATCGATCACCCTTACCTAAGGTCTCGTATTCAGATTGGCAGTATTCGCTTAAATAAATAATTACAATGAAATTTTCTACGGCTGTATTTCACACAAGGAGAGCCTCTTTCAAAAATTTGGCGCTGGAAACACGAGCAGAAGCGCGGCAAAAAGCTAGCGAAAAATACCGTTTTTACACCGAAACTGAAAATAAGAACGCCGCCATTAGTGCTAGCCAAAGTGACCCATGACCTTGAGCGCACGGCTCCTCGGCAAAACGACCGAAATGAGGGAGTGCCCTCGGCGCGCTGAGAAATATCGCCGCCTGCGTGCGGGGTCATTGACAACTAGAACGTGCAGGCGTCGCCTACTTAGCTTCTGTTTAAACTCTGCTAACAAAACTATGCAGTTAGCAGCCCTGGGGCTTGTCAGGGGGGCTTTAGTGGTATATACTACTCGTTCAAGAGAAATTTAGCAAAAGCAAAACTTTGTTTCCCCTAAACATGAAATCATTTTGATGACAGAATGCTTCGCATTAAGGAGAAAGTTATTATCATTTTCGTTCTATCTTCCGCTGCTGCATACTGTAAAGCCGCTGTCGAGATGCGACCAAAGATGGTGTGAATTCATAGAATATGACTTTTGACGACTTGTACCAAGGCCAGAACAGAAATAGAGAAGTCGCCGTTTACGTGAAGGAAGACCTCTTCTGGACGCTCATATGTAAAGGTCAGCCCTTTACTAAGGGTTTTAATATCATCCAGAAGACTCTTTTGCGCACGCGCATTCAAACTCTCGGCAAGGGACTGACCTTTACATACGAGCGTCGACAAGTAAGGCTTCAGTTTTTAGGTTTATGCCTGAAGTTCAGCGAAAGCCACATGTGCTGGGCGTATTCCCAGAGTGCACAAAATGAGATCCTCCAATACAAATCGGTTCAATCTAAGCTAAATAAGAGAGGCATTTCAACACTCTGATTGGAATCCGCGCTCCGGAAGTCGTTTATTCACAATGTACAAGCTAGTTCTGTACTACGATTGGGAAGGCTTTCTTCAGCTGGCTTCTCTGGGTCGGTCGTCGGGTCAGTAGCGGAAACACTCCTCAATAAAATAAAGCGCCGTGCATGCATGAATGCCGCGGGGGCCCCGCTGGGCACTCAGAGACCGGAAGTGGTTCCGTACATCATCATGGTGACACATTGCCTGAAAAAAGTGGCTACTCAAGTGGACGTGCCGATAAATGTTTTTCAGCTCCCAAGAAACTTGCTCAGCTGAGCCGTCGCATCACATGTGCAGGCAAAATGTTGGCTGTAGAAAGAAGCAAGAAAAGCGTCTTGTCAAGTGAGCCAACAACATCGTGTACGATATCCCCTATCCTGCGGGAAAGTCTACATCGGTCAGACGGGCCGATGCATCAATGACCGACGCAGGGAGCACGCATGAAATCGCGCTCATAAGGACAATACACAACTTGCTGAACATTGCAGTAGCTCTTCCACTTGTGAACCACGTTTCCGTAGCGTGAAAATCCTCGGCAAGACCAAAAACCGCTGGTAAAACGGTCGGCGCCGCCGCTGGAAACGGCGGCGCCGACCGACGACTGCCGCGAATGACGTCACAGCGGCCCCGACAAATCACGGGCAACAGCGGCGTTCGTACGATGCCCTGAGGCGCTGGTGCGCGTTTTCTTGATAAAAGAGCCGTTTGCATTTGTTTCCGCCCTTTTTTAACCAGATATTCGTGCTCAGGGGACTCAAAACTGTAGAATGCCGCAGGGAACTCATTTTTTTCGAAAAGTGTTTCAGCTTCCCTTTAATGTGTTGAGAAGCCGGTACTTGTCTCGGCATAATGTGAAGATCTGCGCAGTTCACTCACGTTAACCCTCGTATTCAGGATTCCATTCTTCGCTTTGGGTGTAAAGAAGGTGAGGTGGCGAAGAAGCGCCGCACGAACTGGCGATCAACCTGGCTGTTTCGACACCTTTATATATAGTGTATTAGTAACCTCCTCCTTTTCTTGTACCCCCACGTCCAACCCGTATCAATATACCAGCACCAATCCTGCAGACAGTGGATGGCGCAAAGAACTGAAGCACTGAAAATCTCAGAATGACTACTACAAACTGTCATTCTAGGTCTCTTAATGAATATTGTGCGTCGCTACATTGATTAGATGCTGATCGGATTAACGTGGGTAGTCAGTTATGGATGGATTTGATGGATGGATAACTTTATTGGTGTCCCTCGGTGCGCGCGATTAGAGCGCAACAGGTCGCTCCCACGTCGGGACAGAGAGGCCATTCCGCTCCGCCGCGCTGCGTGCTCGATGGACAGCCTAGAGCCGACCTTCAAGGTCAGAGGTGCGTAGAGCTCGGTCCCTCTCGTCCTCGGTGGTCCTGGCCCCTGGCGCCAGGGGGCCGACCCCAGACCATGTGTGCAAGGCTAGCTATATCTTTACAAAACCACACACATTGTGAGGGTGCGCGTCCGGTTATTTTGTGCAGGAAAGCCGGGCATGGGTAGGTGCCCGTCTGAAGCCGCTTGTACGTGACTTCTTGTGCTTTATTGAGTGCTTTGCGCGGTAGCGGCATCATTATCTTCACAAAATTATAGTGCTGAGTGAGATGATTGTAAGTGACGAGGGGGTCGGGCTCGCTTCCCATCCTGCCGAGAGGGAGACCGGGTTCGCACGGTGAGTTAGGTCTCCTGCGGCGTCGTGTGCCGTCTCGTTGTGTATATGGAATGGCCCCTCCAATGGTCCCTTGTGTGCTGGGAACCAATTGATGTAGTGTGGGGTGACGTGTTGAGTACCAAATATGCTGCCGACGGTCGGGGATGTGCTCCTCGTTACGTAGGAAAGAATTTTCCTCTCAGAGTGGCAGTATACCAAGCATTTACCGTATTCTAGGAGTTCTACGGTGATGGCCGCCTGCTCGGCCACCTGAGGACAATCAGTGCAGACCGTGCACACTTTGGTGACTGTGCCATCTTTGTTGACCTCCGCTGCTACATAGGCTCGTCTGCCAGGATATGTGGCTGCGTCCGTAAAGCAGCATGCTTTCCCGGAGGCGGCTGTCTGTCGGAGGAGTGCTTTGGCTCGAGCAAGTCTTCTGTCCATGTTGTGGTCTGGGTTCATATTCCCGGGCAGGGGGCAGCCCTGATCTTTTTCCTCTGGCCGGGTGTTAGCCCGTGGCTCTTACACTCGATCTCCCGAGGCGCGACGCCGATTTCTCGTATGATGCATCCACCCGCGGGTGTGCCGGACAGCCTGGTGATCTATGCCCGTTCCGGTGCCTCATCAATCTCGCTCGGCGTGTTGTACATGCCTAATGCGTCCAGTGCGTCCTTGCTCCTGTGCAAGGGCAGACCGATGGCTCTCTTGACGGCCTTACGCAAGAGCTTTTCAATCTTGTCTCTCTCTCCACTTTGTACCAATTGTGCATGGCCGCGATGTACACGAAGTGACTTATTACGAAGGCCTGTGCCAGTCAGAGCAGGTTGTGCTCCTTGAGCCCTTGATGCCGGTTGGCCATTGGTCTGAGTAGGTGTGTGGCGTTCTCGACCTTCGTGGTCAGCTTAGCGACTGTGATGGCGTTCGCGCAGTCGTTGTGATACGATGGGGCCCAATAACGTAAAGCTATTCCCATATGTTGTATTCCAATCTCATGACGTCAAATTTACGTAACTGCCGACGCAAGCATAGGGCGGTGAACCGCAAGGATCTGAACAGACCATTCAAACGCTCTCCTCGTTCATAGCGGGTCACTTTTGCTTGCTTCAAAAACGAATAACATTGCCTACACTACGCGGCTTGTCTTATCTAATGGGCTGACAAGAGGCAAAGAGCACGCTCAATTGGACAGGGATTCGATGGGGCCAAGCTGTGTTGCACGAATTGTGCTGCAAATCAGTGCTGCACATAATTCTCTCAAGAGGATAATTCTATTGCCTTCTCTCACCCTATAGCCTTCATAGAACGCTGATAACAAAGAGTAACCATCATTGTATAAGTTTTTGTGCACTTTTAATTAAGCTTGACGTAATAAACTTTGTTCACATATATTACTCCAGAAGCCACCCCTTGCTGCAAAAAGCGAGCTAAGTATCACGTGTAGCTCTCTCAAGACACTCAAAAGAATACTGGTTAACAACCGGATACGGCAATCGGCATTTACCTGCCATAGCTTTGTAAACTACGCAGTGTGAATACCAACACTCAACACCGCGGGCACACTAGCATTATTGTATTTTTACGTTTATACTCCCGGAAAGCTTTCTGTGGCAGTAAAGGGAAGGCTACGGAGGCAAAGCGCGCACAAGTGAAAGCGCTTCTGAAAAGAGTGCCGTGTTTTCATACACGTCAGTTTTAAGCTGCGGAAGACAGAACATAAACACTTTATTACGAACAGTTGAATAAGATAAAACACTCCAATGAACGTAACCGTTTACTAATTTTGTGGCTTTTCCCTGCCGCGTCTGGGCAAACGCGAAGCCGTCGCACTTCGAAGCTGCGGAAATTCAGGGTTTGTTCAGAGCAGCCAAAGGCACTGTCAAACGCTGGCGGTCTACATGGCGCGGTAACACATGTGCAGAAGCTCCGCCCCCGTAGATTTCCCTTCATAGCCACAGAATGTTGTCCACCAGTATGCGCGCACCTATTTTTCATCAGGTTCCTGAGAGATGTGCAGGGCTTCGGGAAAAATGAAATACAATAAAAGAGAGACAGGAAAGAAAGGTCAATGTTTTACCTCTCTTCGAAGGGCTTTCTTTTTCATTTCCTTTTTCAATATCTGTTCCAAATGTTTCAAATGTCTAAGTTCAACGTAACCTAGCTGTTAGTACAGAATTTCATTAGATTATAAGAAAAAAACATCTCGCAGCACTTATAGCTGTTTCAAGACAGCGGACTAGATCCTCAACAATTCTTAAAACACATTAAATGCACACTTGAGCCCGTTTTTAAATACTGTACTAGTAAATGGGCCACCCGCGAACTAACCCGCTTGAAACCTTTCGTGCGCACTGCCCGTAGGGTGACTCTCATTTCAATAATTTCAATAAAATACGGGACATTTTAAGGGACTGCCGAATGTTTCACAAAATACGGAGTTAAGAATAGAACGCTAGACCTCAGGCTTGATTATTCGTAAATCAGAACGTTCACTTTGCGAGAAATTGAAATGCATAATCAAGAAATTAATAGAACTGTACTAATGAAGTTGCTAACTATTCACATCGCGGTGCATATTGCATTTTACGAACCACAGTCAGCGAGTTCAAAAGGTACACCCTCTTCAATGCGCTCCAAAACATTAAATAACTCTTCGTTACAAAACTTCCAGATGCCGCAGAATTTATTTAGGGACGGATTACCAGCGAAGCTGCGTACGCGGGCTGCATGCATTACGTGCGTACATTATGAAATAGCACATTTCTTTTATCGTTCATACTTGACCACATTACGCTGACACAGGCTCCGCCGCTGCCACAAAACCTTCCATGCGTCTGCCGCAAGCGTTGCTGCAGCCGCATGGGCATCTGCGACGCGCGTGAAGTCAAAGCCACGGAAGCGCATGTCACCCGCACAGGCGCCATCGCCGCACTCTTTCCCCAACTCATTATTCTTCAAACTCGCTTCTCTTCCAATACGGCGGCATTGTATGGAAACCATGCAAACCCTGTGAGGTCAAAAAACTAGAAACAAATCTAAAATCAGAACAAAAATAAAGGGAGGGTGTTTTGTTTGTAGGAGATATGACAAGGAATTTTCGCCGTCTAACTCTCTTCCCCTACTTGTTCTTACTCCTCTTGCAGAGTGAATTGAATGCCTAAAATTCCTTCAAATATTAATCAATTCTGCTCGCGTCTCTCAAGTTGTTACTTTTCTTTTTCAAAACCCTCATGTACGAGCAGTCACCATGCTGTAAATATCTCAACCTTTTTGCCCGCACTGATTCGTTTAAACACTGTTTTTTTTTCCAACATTTGAAGTCTCGAATTCATTACCGCGGGCAACATCCATTCACTACCACTGAAACAATTCACGGAAGCTTGTTTATAAACGGAGTATGTTTGTTGTTCATCCCACTCCTGCAATAGCCTCATTGAAGCTGGAGTATATATAACTAAACAAATAAAGAAAAAGAAATCGAGCGCATGATTGCCAACTTTCTACACTAATTGCACTTTCTTTATACCTGGCGTGCCAACTATCATGCACCCATATTTACAGATATGCAAATGTCACGTACCTTCATAGAAGCAAAGTAATATTGTTTGCCGTCCCTCGGGGATACTCCGATAATATTTTTTTAGTGCGGCACGCCTGGTTACATAATAAGCCTTAATGATTTATTCATCTTCTCAACTACTATAGTTACATGAAAAATGTAAATCAGGAAATTCTAGAGGTAGGTCAAAAACTGCTGATACTGCTTTTTATTGCTGAATACGTGCTACAAAACACTGCTGTTTCTCGGTGTGTGAAAGAAGCCCGAGAATACACGCAAAGTGCATCGAGCGGCCAGTCGCGCGGCGATTTTGCGTGTATTCGGGTTCTTATTCCAAATTTGCAAATAATACTTTTTCATTTTATAATTCTTTCTGCAGCGTGCAGTTTCTCCGCAAACGTTATTTGCCATGGCCGATGTGTCTTTCTGTTATCGTTGAAGGATACCTTCCACACAGGTGGCACTGATTATCTATAGTTAACATGGGGCTAACTAGTGTGACTGCGATTCAATCAATCTATAACGCGAATCATAGCCTCTACACCCGTTCACGCCTTTTAAATATATTTGTCGCCATATTCTTGTAGGCCCATCGTCTAGATACTTGACGTCGACATCAAAAGAGAAATAGCGACTGCCATCCTCCAGCTGAATTCGTGCTGTGTTACAGAGACACATAACGACGATTCCAGATTTTTTCTATCCATTTGGGCCCTTCTGTCTGCAGGAACGTATTAGAGATTCTCATGCTGTTCACCTTGGCATTACTCAATAAAACGCGGAGCCTAACCTGCAGGCGAGGAAATACTGCCATTGGTGGGAATGTTTAAACCAAAAAATCTACGCATTTTCATTAGGTACGTGGGCTAGGCCCGTGTTCTGACTGCACCGGAAAAACTGTGCCTTAGTGCCAAGCCCATACGTCTCTCATATACACTATGCCGCAGAATCATGCGTCCCAAATGAAACAGTGCATTTGAATCAACAGGTGCCTGAGCGACAATATCGGCTTAAGTTGTTGCACCGGGCCGCAATACCTGTACTTGCCGAATTAGAAAATTTGCCGCTATGATCGCGTTGGGTTCCGGCTTCCAACACGCGCCCGCGGTGGCTTAGCGGCTATGGTGTCGCGATGACAAGCATAAGGCGGCGGGATCAAATGCAGGCCGCAGTGGTCGCGTTTTGACGGTAGCTAAATGCAAAAACATCTCCCGTGTCCCATTTATTGGCGGCACGTTAAAGATCCCCTGGTGGTCAGAATTAATCCGTAGTGCCCCACTAGAGCGTGCCTCATAACCAATCGCGCTTATGGCACGTTAAACCGCATAAATTGGTTCACAGTGCAAATACGGAAAACGGAAGTTGTCGGTTAGCCAGAGAAGTATTTATTGGTGTTGTGGCATATGTTATCCAGTTGAGCCAGTCTGATTTTAAGCCATGGTGAGCAAAAGTGGCAATTTTCTCCGCATCAAGTACTCATCTATGGCGGCAAGCAGCGCGCGCTTTCTTATTTTCACTATATGTCAAATGCGTGCAGTGCTATTCAAATTACCTCGTCACTCGAGCATTGCCAGGACCATAGCCTTCAGCTTTATTGATAGCCAAGCTGACTCGCTACTGCGAGCTGGGAACTTCGTCGCCGACATCTTTTTTTTTTATTTCTTGTAACGTACGTGTCCAAGAGTGTCGACCACCCACATCTCTAACAGTTTTCACAAAGGAGCGATTGCTCCATCGAGGTCAGTACTCCCCCGAAGTCGTGCTATGCTGCGCAGACGTGGCACTGGGCAGTGAACTCTGACGTGCCCAGCTGCGAACTTCCATTAAACACTTTTTTCTTCCATTTCCATACTTCACCACAAAGGGTACTACAAACACGTCATGCGCAGAACGCTATCTTTAATTTTTTTTAATACCGAAGTGCGTATGCACGACTTCGTATGCCAGGCGAAGCTTCGGTGACGACAACAAATGTGTAGGGAAAGATATGCAGAACTCAACCCGCCGCTTGTATACAGGGCTGAGCGCTGAATTTCCGCGACCCGTCTCAGCAGGAATCATAGACCACGAAATTGGTATATTTTCTCATCCTCCTTCTTTCACAGGAACTAGCCGAAGCCGCCATGGACAGTGCGTGGGAGGTAAGCCAGTGTTTTATTTTTCATAATCTTTATAGCCAGAAATGAAGCTTACTTTGAACGATATCTTCATTCGCGCGACCCAATGCAAGTTTCATAATTGTCAATTTTTCATCGCCAGGCGTCTGCTAATATCTGGATGAAGGTAGATGCATTGCAAGTACTGCATCCAATACACCCCGTGACACCGCGAGGCAGCTTTAAAAGCGGTGAAGAAGACTGAAGGTCTTCCCGCCGGTCAATTTAATTCAAGCGCCACTCAAATTACTCCAACTGCCAGTCGTTTTAATCCAAAAAGCACTCAAACTAATGCAAGCACAATTGAATTTAATGCGAACGCCAGTCAACCTAATCCTATCATAACGCACTTCAAGAACCTTTGAATTGCAACTCAACTAATGTTTTCTGAGAATATTAGGGGTTTACGTTTTGATTCCAAACAAAAAGGCAAAGCGCGGGAAAACTTGCGTTCCGCGCGACCAATGACACCGTATGGACACTTTTTTGTGTCTTTTAAGAGCAACTCAGAAAGCAGAAATTCCGGCACACAAGTCTGCAGAAATGTCAGAATTGTATGGTTAAGAGAGCTACCCATTGGACCACCAACGTCCTGCAGATATTAGGCAGGGATCCGAAGGGCGACATTGGTACGTCCATTAAGACAAAGAAAGGAGCATGTGGATCATTCTTGGATGTCCATGGGATCGTCCCATGCAGGCGAATTGGCGTTCATAGAAACAACCCTCGAACGCCATAATAGGATATTCGGATATCCAAAAGATGTCTGTCGTGCCCAACAAAAGGGCGAAACCTTTACCGACTACGTTGAAGATGTAGTCCACATTTACCGGCGTATCAACCCAGATATGACCGAAGACGAGAAGGTCAAGAACATCTTGAAAGCAGGGAAAACGTTTGGGCGTGTCGGTGGCAAGTGTGTAATAGCTGTGTTTTACCAGTACTCACCTACGGGGCAGAAACCTGGAGGCTTACGAAAAGGGTTCTAGTCAAATTGAGGACGACGCAACGAGCTATGGAAAAAAGGATGATAGGTGTAACGTTAAGGGATAAGAAAACAGCCGATTGGGCGAGGGAACAAACGCGAGTTAATGACATCTTAGTTGAAATCAAGAACAAGAAATGGGCATGGGCAGGACATGTAATGAGGAGGGAAGATAACCGATGGTCATTAAGGGTTACGGACTGGATTCCGAGGGAAGGGAAGCAGGGGGCGGCAGAAAGTTAGGTGGGCGGATGAGATTAAGTAGTTTGCAGGCACAACACGGCCACAATTAGTACATGACCGGGGTTGTTGGAGAAGTATGGAAGAGGCCTTTGCCCTGCAGTGGACGTAACCATGCTGCTGCTGCTGAAGATGATGATGATGATGATGGCATACATAAAACTGGGATACATAGCGCAAGAATGACACAAGGACGAAGCAGGAACACAGGACGAGCGCTAAGGCATGGAAGATGAAGAAGCAAGAATCAATCAAGGCATAAAAGACGACGCCTTCCAAATGCTCTTGGGAAAGAGTCCTCAAACGGTCAACGACCTCATAACGGTTTGCCAAAGCTATGAGGATCTACGCAAACAACGGCTTTCTACGCACCGAGCTCTCGCGCAGCACGTAGCTCTTTTAGCTCTGAGTGATCGTGTCAGCTTTACTCCTTGCACTTCAGCAATATTCGAGCAAATGCACCAATTTGTCCGAGAAGAAGTAGCACGCCAACTCCCTCTACTGCCAGTTAGTCCAGCGTCAGAGTCGGCCTTGTCTCACGATCTACGTCAGGTGATACAAGAACAAGTTGCTAACGCCGTACCACTTGCTCATCAACCGCCTCCTACACCGGTTCCATTTACGTAGGCTGCCGTTTTATCGCATATAATACCTCCAGCTGCAGCTATGCACATATGCACCTACAAGCAGCTACTGGTCGCCACAGCAGTCCGTGCGCCCACCTCGACAACATTTCCATCAGTCTCCGCCTGCTGTTCTCAATCCATGCCGCACCCATGACAACGGGCCTTTTTGTTATTCGTGCGGCCTATCTGGGCATGTAGCACTGCTCTGCCGCCGGCGCGGATGGTATTCTTCGGATTCTCCGAGGGCACAAAGCAACCGTTTCGACTTTCCGTCCCATTGCGCTACTGCCGCTCAGCCTTTCGAAGCCTCGCCTCCTGCTTCCCGAAACTTCAATACTCGTAGGTCTCCGTCTCCCGGTCTTCATTCTCTGTCGCCACTTATCCGTCGCCCTGAAGCAATCCGAGAGGAAAACGAAGGAGTGCGAACTCAACGAACTGCTCAAGACCTCATTTATTTCCTGCGAACGTCCTTAAAATTTATGCAGAAGACATTGTAATTCATGCGCTTGTAGACACGGGAGCAGCAATATCAGCGATTTAGGACCAGTTTCGTCTTAACCTTATAAAAGTCGCGACGCCATGTTCTGCCATTTCATTACGTAAAGCAAGCGCTGTGCCGATTGAACCCTTAGGTAAGTGTACCGTGCGTGTTGTTATATGCGGCAGTTTATGCCATGTTGAGTTCATTGTTCTGCCTCGCTGCTCCGATGCCAAGATTTTAGGATGGGACTTTATGTCCTCTCATCATGCCGATATAGATTGTGCCCGTGCTGAACTCGCGCTGTCGCCATTCGGCAACAACGTTTTTGAATATACTGATGACACTTCCGGTCATGTGTTCGTCAAGGGCGGCGCCGAGATTCCTCCGTACTCTGCCTCACTTGCACACGTTTCCTGCGTTGGGTTTTCCGACTCTAGAGTGACTTTCACGCCGTCTAAGCTTGCTGCTCGCCGTCATCCCTTCTTGCTTCCTTTTGCCCTTCTTGGCATTTGACAATGTTCCAGCGCACATTATGTATCGAGCCTATTTCCTTATCCTGCAAGCCTGTTCCACAATGAGTGTCTTGGTTATGCTGACGAAATCGAACCAAGCTTCCTTTACGATGTGCCTGACGACCCGGCTTCTCCCCTGTGTGACGTTCTGGCCCTTCAAGTTTCTCCTCCCACGCCGCCGTGCGACCCAACATTTTCCCGGTGTATTTATCCCAGCCTCACTCCACGCGAGCACGCCTGAATCGTCAATCTCTTTGACAGATTTCGCATGTCGTTCGACCTACAACAGTCCATCACATCGACCCGGGAAATCATGCGCCTTTACGCCACAGGCCGTATCGTGTATCCATCACGGAGCGTTGCGTTATCGCTCAGTAAGTTGGACACATGCTCCAACGCGGCGTCATACAACCTTCGCACAGTCCCTAGACTTCTCCTGTAGTGTTGGTCTAAATGAAAGATGGCAGTATTCGTTTCTACGTGGACTACAGGCGACTAAATAGGATCCCATGCAAGGACGTTTTATCGACTATCCAGTATTGACGACGAGCTAGACTACCTCCAAGGCGCCGAATTCTTCTCATCTTTAGACTTAGGATCCGGGTACTGGCAAGTGCCAGCGGCTGAGTCAGACCGTCCAAAAACGGCCTCCATCACTCCTGATGGTTTATTTGAATTCACCGTGATGCCATTTGGCCAGTGTAACGCGCCTGTTACATTTGAAAGAATAATGGACAACGTTTTGAACGGCCTGAAATGGTATTTATGTCTTTGTTAACTGTACGACATCGTCATCTTTTCACCGGACTTTCCTTCCCACTTACTTCGACCTGAACGTGTCAAGTGCATCGCCAATGCTAGCTTCCAGCTTAACTTGAAGAAGTGTCGCTTTGCTGCCCGGCAGCAGGTCATCCTCGGCCATGTCGTGTCGAAAGAAGGTGTACTCCCTCTATTCCCGCGAAACTACAAGCCCAGTTTTCGCGATGAACAACCTGGAAAAAACGGCACAAGTTCATTGGGTTAGCGTCATACTGCCGCCGTTTCACCCGCAATTTCGCAACCATACTAGCACCTTTAACGAAGTTTCTTCGTGATGGCCACATACTTTCGACCTGGTCACCGGACTGCGATGCCGCATTCACAATGCTGCGCTGTCACCACCAATCCTGCGCCATTTAGAGCCAAGCGCTCCGACTGAAATACACAAGGATGTCAGTTCCGTCGGCCTTGGTGCCGTTCTCGCTAAGAGAAAGGCTGGCTTCGATGAGTACGTCGTCGCCTTCACCAGTCGTGCACTCACTAAACCGGAATTGAACTATTCTGTAACTCCAAAAGAATTCCTGGCTATAATTTGGGCCATAACCAAATTCCGTCCGTATCTCTGGCCGCTCATTTGACGTGATAACTGATCACCATTCGCTGTTCTGGCTGTCATCTTTAAAAGGACCATCCGGTCGTCTTGCCCGATGGGCCCTTCGATTGCAGGGATACGACATTCTCGTGCTGTACCGTTCCTGCCGAAAACACTCGAATACGGATGCCTTGTCTCGTTCGCCCCTAACAAACGAGGTTAGCTCGCGGACGGCCTCATTGTCCGAGTTTTCCCTTGCTGCCACAGAGATTCTTCTGGAGAAGATGAAAGATCCATGAATTGTGTCCATGCTGAGTTTCTTGTCCAGCCCATCGACACCCACTACCAATCACGCATTACGTCGCCAAGCACATAACTTCTCCATTCGCGACGAACTCTTGTACCGTCGTAACTACCGCTCTGACGTCCGCAAATAGTTGCTTGTAATCCCTGGGCATCTGCGTTCCGATATTTGAGCAGCGTTCCACGACGACTCACAGTGCGGGCATGCAGGTGTACTGAAGACGTACCCGCGACTACGCCTTCGTTACTAGGGGCGGGGACGTATCGATTCATCCGTCATTATGTCCACTCCTGTCTTGTTTTCCAACGCCGCAAAGATGCCCCTTGTCATTCAACCGCCCCATAGCAGCCTTTGCCTTGCCCAGCACGTGCTTTTCATCGAGTAGGCATCGGCGTTTCTGGACCTCTGCCAACCACATCAGACGGCAATCGCTTGGTAATCTTGGTCATCCAGCATCTTAAGCGCAATGCGGAAACTTTCCATTTGTCCAGCGCTTCTGCACGTGACGTCACATGGTATATGCTGCGCCACATCATATTTCGTCATGGATCTCCCTGGGAATTACTCAGTGACAGAGGCCACAACTTCATCTCCCACGCCATCGATGCTCTACTCAAAGAATGCCGTATCATTCATCGCACCACTCCTGCATATCATCCGAGCGTTTTAATCGCACTATAGGTGACATGCTGTCCATGTACGTTGCACCCGACCAAAGCAAATGGACCATTTTCTACCATTTCTAACCTACGCTTACACTTGTTTCTCCTGTACGGACGCGAACCTTTTTCTACAATGGATACTATCCTTCTGTACCGCCCTGGCACCACGGAAACACTACATTATCCGAAGCTGCTGCACACGCAGAAGACTGTTGCAAGCTATTGCGTATATCTACGCCAGAAGACCAGCAACGCCAGAAGACCGGCAACGCCAGAAGCACCATTGAGAAACTTCCTATGCTCCTGTATGCTATGATCCTGGCTCGCTTGTGTGGTTTTTGGTTCCAGCCTCTACCCTTAGAATGTCACCGACGTTCGTGTCGAAGTACCAGGGCCCATACAGCGCGATCCATCAAACGTCTTCAGTCAACTATATCGTGGAACCCCTCGAGCTACCTTTGGATCATCGCCGTCTAGGGCTCAAAATTATGCATTTCCAGCGTCTCAAGCCGTAGAACGATCCGCCTGTCTTGCCCTATCCGTAGGTCGCCGTGACGGCTTCCTTTTCCGCGGCGGAGATAACTGTACTGTAAGATAAGGGGCAGTGGGGCTGTGGCTATGAGAGAGAGAACGACGACGAGAGAGAAAAAACCTTGTTTGGATTCTCCATCGGCTGTACTACCTC
Source organism: Dermacentor variabilis (assembly GCF_050947875.1). NCBI lineage: Eukaryota > Metazoa > Arthropoda > Arachnida > Ixodida > Ixodidae > Dermacentor > Dermacentor variabilis. Next base: position 175,988,928 of record NC_134569.1, read on the forward strand.
TCGCTGCTCTATCGTTCTAGTCGCGAATGCTTACTGCCCAAAGTGCTTCTGACATACTAAAGGATCACTTAGGCAGTTGAAGGCACGAACATTACTGGAGTTTCAGAGGTACTAAAGCAGTTACAAGACACTTGCTTCAGCACAAAACCAAACTGATTTCACAGGTACTAGACGTTACAAGATACTTGCTGTACATGATAGGTAACAGATACAAATTCACCTTAAGTATTGACAGGCTAGAAGGCCTCTAAGCAAGTAAACAGAGGCTAAATGCGACATTTCCACGGTCGCAGCCAAATATTGCCGAAGCCGTCACATCTACCTTGGCGACTACATAAATAACTAAAGGCTTGCAGCATCCTCTCTTCAGCAGTCATATACACAAAATGCATTGTATGAGTCAACCCGTACGAAAAGTTAACAGCATTTGTGTGAGCTTGTTCAGCGGTCACAGACAAGTAATTATGGAATTTTATGTGCCAAAACCACTTTCTGATTATGAAGCACGCCGTAGTGGAGGACTCGGGAAATTTCGACCACCTGGGGTTCTTTAACGTGCACCTAAATCTAAGTACACGGATGTTTTCGCATTTCGCGCCCATTGAAATGCGGCCGCCGTGGCCGGGATTCGATCCCGCGACCTCGTGCTCAGCAGTCCAACACCATAGCCACTTAGCAACCACAGCGGGTCACAGACAAGTACAAGTACATCCTAAATATTCACAGCTATTAGACAGCCTCGATGGCAATTAACAGAAGCAGAGCGCGGTTTTTCTTCCATGGCATCAGATAGATATACTTCTGAAAAGATCAAAGGTATTTTGGCGACTGCACATTTTACTAAGGTTGGCTACAATCTGGCTCAGCAGTCGCAGACAATTACATTGCAATTCACAAGTACTAGGAAATTTAGTGGATCATTTCTGTAGACTTGGTTCAACAGTCAGAGACAAAACTAAACCCAGTTTACAGGTACGTCGGCCCATAAGGAAGTTACCACTCGCTGGATGCAGCCTTATATTCATGGTTGCAAATGCAGAACGGATGATACGACGAGTACGCTACACAGTTTACCAGTCTTCCTGCAGGATAGGTTCTAGTGGTCGCAGACATGAAAATGCACTGTTAAGATGAGACGTACTAAGAAAGTTCACATATTTCTGTGGGCTTGTTTTGTGCTGATCATCAAGGAAGAATGATGGCGACTTAGTGTGACACCAGTCTGATGGCAGGAACACAGCATTGCTGTAAAGTATGCAAGAGAGCCGCGTTAGCAATATGTACGAAAATTACTATCCAACATGTGCATGCTAACAACCTCGACATTTAACACCGATCTGCTGCTTCTGACAGCAACTTGGCTTTCTTGTGGCTTTATGCAAAGTTGCTGAGCTAGCCATCCGAAAAGAAGTTGTAATAATTTCAACTCTGTGCAAAGATAAAAGGAACTCCCCAGTCTCTACGTTAGCGTATCTTTGTCAAACGAGCTGATAACAGTAAAAAATGTCACAGTCTCACCCGAAAAGCGAAGCAGTGATTGCGAAACAAATTACCAGACAGCTATAATTAAGCAGCCATATGTGTCATCGCCAGTGTACATTACAGAAAAGCTTCGCTTCCTCGTTAAATTGACAAACGTGGTGTCGTGCTCAAAGCCAAGCATGAACACACATTCACTGACGGTGAACCTGCTGTAGGAATGCTGGGCATGATGAAGTGAAGCAGCAGCGACAAGCGATCGCTTCTTGCTGCTCCCAGCCACAATGCGTTTCCAGAGCCAAGTTTACGCGACCTTCGACACTACAGCTGCGGGGGAAAAGCCGCTCACGAAGCCACCGCCCACCGCGGCGCACGTTAGCGTCAGCAGAATTTCGTCAGGGGTGTGCCTACAATTTATATCGCAATAAAAAAAATCAGGCGAAGGTCGACATGCAGCTTCAGTAACAATACAATGACAATATGGGGATGCAACAGTCTCGTAATCTGATCCAGCGCGTTGCGCACACATGACAGAACATACGCTGACCCAAATGATAGAAAATGGGAGTGGAAACAAAACATAAGCAGCACGGTTGGTCAGCCGCCCTGTGTGAGAGGTGCTGCCAAAGAAATAAAAATGCCTAAAGTAGTTCCGTTATTGGGCCCTTCTGCGGTTTTGCGCTTGCTCTTGCAATCACGGTTACACGAAGAAAATTCAAAGCGTACACGAAGCTTAAGCGACAGGGTAAATCAGATGACAGATATTTAATTAACAGTCGAGAGAGGCAAACTTTCCCACTTAAAAAAATTTACTATTTATCTTTACTTTCACAAACCACGATCTGATCATGAGACACACCATAGTGTGTGTCTCCGGAATAATTTGCACCACCTAGGGTTCTTAACGTGCACATAACATTGGAACATTTCCATTGTTCATAAGCTAACCGAATCGATGTTTACAGAGACCATTCCATCTCGGAAAATTCGACGGGCGCCATTGTTATACCAACTCAATCGGTCATCGAGTTTAAGACTTCACACGTAACAACATCTACAGGTTCCGAACTCGGCGCTCTTCGCGCTGCTGTCGATCACATTGAAAAAGAACAGCCCAACAAATGAGCAATATTTTGTGGTTCGAAAGCAGCCCTCCAGAGCTTGCGAGGCTTACGACGCGGCAATTATGAACAGCTGGTGTCACAAATCAACGAAACTTGTCATTGCGCGTCTGAACGAGGTCATATCATCTTTCAGTGGCTGCCGAAGCATTGTGGCGTCGTTGGTAATAACCTCGCCGATGACGCTGCCCGTCGTGCCCAGGCTGGCGCACTGACACTCCTTATACCTTTATCGAGAGTAGACGCTGCAAGAGAGCTTCGCAGTCTCGCTCGTACCGTTATGTTAAGTTACTGGCATACACCACTGAACTCTAAATGTCGTTTATGCAGCCCCGACACATCACTGAAACTTAAATTACCAGCAAATCTTTCACGACGTAATGCTATACTGCTGTGTCGACTGTAGGTAGGAGTAGCATTCACCAACTCCTACAGCTATCGTATTGGAATAGCGGACTCACCAATGTGCGCTAATTGCAAGTGTGAAGAGACCATGAGTCATGTTTGGTGCCACTGTTCTCGCTTTGATAATCAGCGTCAAACTCTCCAGTGTGCCTTGAATAGACGGGATGACAGGCGATTTACGGAAGCAAAGATCTTGGGAGCCTGGCCTCGCAGTTCATTAGCCCAGAAAGCAGTTGGAGCGCTTTTGCACTACCTGAAGGCAACAAACTTGCGTGCCCGACTAAAGACATCCTACACCTAACTTAGTGCATGTGAAAGTGTGGTAAAGACTCATGTTTTCTCTCTCTCTTTTCACTCCCCATTCCCCTCCCCACGTGTAGGGTAGCAAACTGGACTCTGTTTGATTAAACTCCCTGCCTTTCCTTCTCGTCTTCTCTCTCTCTCTCTAAATCTCAATACGCGGGTGTTTTTGCATTTCGCCTCCATCGAAATACAGCCACCGTGGCCGCGACTCCATTACTAAAGATACGACAACTGCGAAAGAGCAATAGTCTAATGAGCGTGAAGGTTTGTATCGTTACAGACAGCTGAGACGTAAGCTTGACCTCACCGTCATATTAGAGCGCACCCGAGAACGTGCAAATAAGCAGAAGTTTCACAATCACCCAAAGTTCCTTTATCTCCAGAAAGGCAAGTGTACAGCATGCTTTGGCGCGAGCAATATAACCGCCCAGAAGTAACGTGAGAATTCAGCAGCTTGGCCGCCCAACCATCATCACCTGCAGAAAGTGCTCGGATCGGAATAAAAGTACCTACAAAAGTATAGTTTTACCAAGCTTACGTTGCTTTACTATTGCTCTCGCAATTGCGCGGTCTCGATAATGAAACGCAAACAACAAACGAAGCTGAAGCGACGCGCTCATCTGTCGAAGTTGCATGACAGAAATTTAAGTAACAGTCAATAGAGACAAATGTTCCCCGTTAATCAATATATGACAACGTGCGAACGATAAATAGTCTAATAAGTAACGTAAACGTTTCGATCGTAACATACAACTGAGTCGTAAAATCTTGACATCACTATCATACTAGCATGCACCCGACAACGTCTAAATAAGCAGCAATCCACAAGTAGCCAAACAGTTTCGTTATTCCCAGCAAAGAAGGTGTATGGCATTCTTTCAAAGAAACGGCATTGGAAAATTCAGTAACACCGCCAGCCAACCATCACGTGCAACAAGTGCTGCGATTTTGATACAAATACCCACAAATGTTTAGTGATTTCAACCGTACGCCGTTTTACCATCGCTCTCGCAGTCGCGGTTACACAAAGAAAAATAAAACGGCAGAGGAAGCTGAACAGACACCGTTAATCAGTGAGAGTGGGCGCGTGACCCAAATTTAGCAGTCAACAAAGATCGACAAACGTTCCCCATTACTAATACTAAACACAACCCCACGTGCGAAGGAGCTATAGTCTAAGTAGCGTAAATATTTCGATCGTTACCGGAAGCTCAGACCTAAGCTTGATCTTTATTACTGTCATAATACTATGCATCCGACCGAATGCAAATAGGCAGTAGCTGAACAAGTCGCCGAAAGGTTTCCTTTTTTAGAAAAATGTTCATGGCACTATTTGGCACGAATATACTAGCCGCAAAGACTAGCGTGGTAAAGTTCAGCAGTGCGGCCAGCCAATTAACCATCGCGTGAAGCAAGTGCTCCGATCGTGATGCAGATGCCTACATCTGTATTCGACGTGGTCAATCACCGATTGGCGTTATCGTCGCCGCAAACCATGCAGATGTACAATACCCGCCATTCGATTACGCGCATACACGTCACTTTAGTCGTAAAAGATTTCAGGACTGTTAATATAAAACACTGACTTCATGAAGTGTACTTACTTCTTGGTAGGCGTAAGACACACAGGCCCCGCGAAGATGGAGCTCAAAAGCGCACGACGAAAACGTTCACCTGGAATCGATAAACGTTCACGTTGGAAATCAGGAGCCCATGACACGACCGCCACGTTCTGAGAAAACGCGCAGGCTGCGCGCGGGGCGCGGCAACCTGCAGGCATTCCGAGCCTACAGAGAAGGGCGACCAGATCCAATAAAACGGCAGCGTTAGGTCATGTGACCGACTATGCGCAAATCAAAGGAAATCGCGCATGCAACAGACAATGACGATTCGACTCGGTAAACGCAGTCACTGCTCCTTTCTACAGCAGTGGTTGCAGCCGTTACAGAGTTTGACGTAGTCCGGTTTCTCGACATGTTCGGTTAGCGTTGGAGCGTAGGACACCATTCATTTCTTTACGCTATGCGGTAGGTGGTAATGCTTGGTAATGCGCAGCTTTTGCGGCGCTCTGCCTACTGCTTTGTGACGTTCCCTTCAGATATGCTTGTGTAGTTTCTGTCGTTCATTGCAACTTCTTCCTTTATCGTCTGCACCGGCAGTTTGATCCTGAGTGCAGCAACCTCATGTTGCTGCATGACATGACTTTTCGGAAGATCGTGCGCTGAAGCCAGCCGTGGAGACATTGGGATCACTAGTGATGCGCGCAATGCGGTGTTCTTGTTTGTTTATGCACCATAGCTTCACTCATTCACCATAGAGTGAGTGAATGAAGCAACTTTGTTTTGAATGCCTGCCGAACGGTTAGCCTTCCCCGGTTAGGGAGCCGTCACCGCGACGCGGCCATGACGTCTTCGCGGCGTGTGCCGCCTCTACTTTGGCCGCAGCCGCACTACTCACTTTGGTCGACCGCGCCTGCCCCTATTTTGGGGTGTCAGCCTCCCTCAAGTTTCGCTCGGTCGTTGCCTTTCCAGGGCCGCCGAGATCTGCTGGACGGCCTGCATTTGGACATCTTGATCATAGCACCTCGTTGCGGCCTCGAGCCGCGGCGGCATCGTTGTTATCGTTGCAGCTTCGTGCGGATTCTTAGCACAGTCCCAAAGGATGTGAGCTGCAGTGGCTGTTTCCTTTTGGCACACACAACACAGGTCACTTACATAAACACTTGGACACACGTGCCTCATCAGCACCGGGGTGAGTAACGACCCCGTTTGAAGTTGTCGATATAAAACCCCTTCCTTATCGGTCAAGCCCGGATGAGGTGGCGGCATAGTCCTTCGCTATACTCTGTACCACTTCACAATTGCGTTGTAGGAAGTCATTTTGTCCTTGGTTTCCCACCACCACGACGGGTTTACCGCAGTAGCAGCGGCAGGGTTGGTTAGTCCTCGCGCCGCCGTGTTCGTCGTCTCGTTGTGGTTTGCGTTGCCGTGATCCGACACATCACTGCCCATGTGCGCCAGAAACCACTTTATCACGACACACCGATTTTCACTCGCGAGATCGACCGCACGCAACACACGCGCGGCTTCACGACACACCCTTGCTCTGGCGTAACTTCTCACTGCCGTCCTATAATCACAGAGCACAGTCGTGCACTCGGGGTCGGCGATGGCCAGGGCAATGGCCACCTCCTCGGCTGGATGCGCCCCTCGAGTCCGCACACTCGCCGCTGTTATCGTTGCACCGGTCGATGCCCCGACGACGGCAGCGCCGAATGCCTTTCAGTCATGTGGATACTCTGCCGCGTCCACAAACACGGCACCACTGTCTTTGGCATGGAGATCGATGAGCGCCTTGGCCCTCGCCGCCCGCCGCTGCTTGTGGAACTCAAGGTTCATGTTTCCTGGCACCGGACATACCCGTAGCCGTTTACTAATTGCATCCAGTACACGCACTTCTGTATTTTCGGGTCCCTTTTCCTTTCGCCCCAGGCCTAGGTCACGCAGCACTTGTCTGCCCGTTCTTGTTTCCGATAGCCGCGTGGGCTGAGCGGTCCTTTGCGCCTCAGCGATTTCCTCCAGGGTGTTGGATGTCATGGATCCAGGGTGTCATGGATGTCAAATAAAAATTTGCCGACAATCACGATACTCCCTACCACGAAATTTGAGCGCAGCTCTAAGCGATATATTGGCTGGCGTGGACAGTCTCCCAGGTGTGGCACGTTTCAAACGTGGCGAAGTGTGTTGCGACTGCCTTAATCGGGAGATCACTAGAAGCAACGCGTCGATGACGCGTTGGCGCAATCCACAGCAACCGCCGCCGACAGACCTCCCCTCATGCAGGGCGCTACTGTGGCGCCATGTCCTACCCCATCTTCTCAGCAAAGCCTGTCGTACGCGGCACTACACTTTTATGTTCAGCTATTTCACCATACCCTCTTCGTCCGCTCTCCTTCTCGCGCTCTTTCCACTATCGCCGTCTTTCATCTTCCGCTGCGCTCTATGTACGCTTTAATACTTCACTCGTGCGCGTTCGTTCGGTGATCAGGGACAACGCCAACGCTCTGCGCAGGTGCGGGCACGTAAGAACTGCTCTCTAGAACTTGTTTGAACAGCATTTCAAATATGACAACGAGAAGGTGCTAGGTTGAGCTCACTAGTGACCATGGGTCAATTAGTTTTGTATCACACTGGAAACCATCATTCGGGCACGTCGTCATTGGTATCTATCCAAATGTAATTAAATGAGCATTTGCGCTTACAAACTGTATCTAATAATGCTGTCATTAAATATTAATTCAATTCTCCATTACTTTGCTTTGATACAGCTTATAGCCATAGGATAAACTGAGAAGCTATTTCAACAGCGATTCAAGTTTTATAGTACGGACGTTCTAGGAATGAGCCACTAGTGATGACGAATCGCTCTGCATTATGATGCGGAGTGATTGCGATGTAGAGCAGAAAAATGCTCTTTCACTGACATTTTTGTTAAAGATATCAATGACGATGTGAACTAACGATAGCTACCACTGTCATACAGAGCAAAGTGATCCGCGATCACTTCCGACGGCACCCTAGCATCCTATAGCTATTCCACTATAATCACTGTTTAAGAGGGCTTTCATTTCCCAACCCTGATCCTATAATGCATAAAAGTACAACAACACAAAGTGCAAGAGCGGATCACTAGTGATCCCTAACGACTCGGCGTTATCATTTAACAATTATATCGAAAATGCACATTCGATAACAATTTGATTGCTACCAATGATGACATGCTGGAATGAAAGCTAGTACTATCACGCTGAAGATAGTAATTCAAATAGCACTATTGAATCAATGCTAGCATCTTAGAATTATCATAATTGAATCGCCGTTTAAATAACTTTGATTTGATATCCATGATGACATGCTCTATGAAAATCGGAGTGAACCGAACAGAGCGCATCACTAATGATCACTAATGTCGCGGCGTTGTCATTTGTCAATGGTACCAAAAATGTTCATTTCATGACAGTTTAACTGATACCACCGATGACATGCACGAATGTATGTTGCCGCTCAACGAGGGAATACGTGATTCATAATCAGCAGTGCCTTAAGCACACCAGTTTTTCTTTTATTACATTTTATTGATGTTCATGGGATTATTGTGTTTATAACAGGGGCAGCACTGAACTGAGCCTAACAAGTAACTTGTTCTCACTAGTGAGCAGGTCCCATTAGTTAGGTTCATCATGCCGTTCATTTCTCATTTTATTAGCATATGAATGCTGTCGCTGCCGACGTATTCGATTGAAGGCTACCTATAGCGGCAGCAGAAATATTGATTGGAATTCACCAGTAACCAAGACCTACCAGTGGATGGTGGTCGTCATCGAGTCACTCTTTGGTGTTTTAGTTGATACCCAAGACGGCAGCGCACGTGCATCACTACCTCTTTCATCGATCGAAAGATGACATTTCCTTGGACTTCATCTGCGATAATTTCTCTTCTAGGTTGTTCTCGAAACACAAAGATAAACGTCCAAATGCTGTCTTTAGCCACGGGGAACGATTTTGCTCCCCCCTCCCCACCTTGTCCTTCAATATAGAAAAATATGAGTCTTTTCTGGAAGCCACGCGTTAGCAAGGATTACACCGGAACCTTCGTCCAGTCTTGTGTAAAAGTCGACGCGCTTGAGCCGCAGATCAGATTTTCGACGATGGAAGACTGCTTTGTGTCTCTCTCAAATTGTTTTCCTCAATATATCATGAAATGAAAACACTTCTAGCGCAGCGCTCAGATTTCACATTAGGGATTATTGTAGTCGTCCGTAAATTTTTAAAGAGAAGAAAGAAATCGAACTATGATGGGTAATGGGACAAATAGGTTGCATTAATGCGCTAGTTTCTATTTCTTCATGGTGGAAACTAGAGCGTGCTGGGACGGGACACAAAGGAAAAAGAGAAATACAAATATTTGTATATGTCTGCTTTCTTCGTGTCTCGTCGTTACAGCTAGCGCTCTAATTTACCCATTTATTGTTACAACCTGTCAGGTACACCGTAGCAAAGGGCTCATCTGAGGGTCCTTGACGTGGGCATATACCTTAATTCGCCGGTGTTTGCTTAGTTCCTTTTGTTTTTGCATTACGCTTCTATCCCAAAGCGGGCGCTGTGGGCTTCAATTGAACCCGCTACTTTGTGCTCAGTAGCCACCGCGTGCGGAAAAAGCTGTGAAGGCTGTGACATTGTGTATTATGCATTTTGGTGCGGCATGTTGCAGTTCATGCCTGCAGTTCGATCATGCCTGAACATGCCTGCAGTTCGATCATTGGGCAGCACTGCCTGGAAAAATCCTTGTCCAAGAGCACACGGCTTAAACACTGCTATTTACTAATCACCGCCACTCCCTTCAAACGGCCTCTAGGTATGGCTCTTGCAAATGAATGTTGCGATGAGTACGGTGATGTGGACCTCGAGTACGCATTAGTTGACCGCGTTTGGCACGTTAACTTCACCATGTGTAAGTGCCGCGAAGAAACTTGATAGCCCTCCGGAAGGTGTGCCAGACCTCAATTTGTACTTCCACATGTAAAATTACGGGCTCGGTATGCCCTCTACATCGCCATGTCGCCTATATTAATCGCATCTTCAGCTGGGAGTTTGGGATTGTTCAAGGCCGCTCTCGCGAGCGGCGTTGTCTTCGGCTGGTTGAAAGAGCGAACGCGCCTTGCACTTGGCTGTTTTTTTTTCTCGATCACTCTCCTCTAAAGACTCTTGATAATTTGAAAGTACCGCCACTCTTTGAACTCTGCCGCCCCCGCGTGACCTCCTCGCCCCTTGCGTGTCCCCTTCGCGGCAACCAGTTTTGCCCCGGTATTTCTGCTTGTGTTTTGCTTGTGTTCTTCTTCTTCATTCGGGCCATTTCTCTCCTCAGCTCGGTTGGCTCGGCGCTTTAGGTTGGTGTAGCAAATTTTGAACGCTGTGTTTCCTTCGCTATGTGCTAGCGCTATGCCGTGCTGTTGCGCATACAACTGCAGAGAGAAGCCTGAACATGGTTATGTCGTTTGTGTGATACCACAAGGAAAGCGTGACGGCTTGCGCGGGAAGCAGTGCATGCATAGCATTGGCCTAAAGAACTTTGTTCCAACAAAGAACAGTGTTGTTTGCGACGTTAGACGCGTTTGTTATTGCTCGTAGCAAAGCATCCCGTTATGCTGCAAATTTCTCATTCTTTCGGCCTGCTCACCAGCATTTTTGTGGCGACAATTTGTACGTTCCACAAAAATGCGGTTGTCCTCTATATGTTTAATACTCCGTGGCGGCTCCAGCACTTGGCACGTCGCCAACTGTTATTCAGTCGGAAATGCAGCACTGTAGATTCTGATTTCCGCTCTGAAGAATTATGTGCGTAGATACAGCCTCTCGATCGCACTTTTCGCGATTGTTAGGATCCGCTGCCTGTTTTACTAAAAATTACAGTAGCGGCTTGTAGTGAAGCTATTATTTCTAGCTGACGTCGATGTGTACGTCAGTCAGATACAATGAATGCAAACCCTGAAAAAATTAGTGGCAAGTATACCTGTGGTATTGCATGCGATGAGCGCTATTTAATAAGTCTTTAGATGTCTATGCTTCAAAGTGGCGTTGTGAACAGAAAATATCACGTGACCTAAGGAAGGCCAGAGGCGACCCAAAGCATGTACACTCCTGTATAAGAGAAGGATTAGCCAAATTAACTCATGATTCATTAGTGGCTGAATTAAGGTGGATTGTAGTATAGTGAGAAGGATTATGTGCATGAATAAGGATTAAGGTCTATGAATAAGGATTAGGAAGGATTAAGGTGGATGTAGGAGCATTAAGGTCGATTAGGGTAAATTAAGGTAAAATAAACTTGATAACAGGGGATTAAGACCGATTAGGATAGATTAAGGTGGATTAGGCTTTATGGAGGGGGATTATGGTGTATTAAGCAGGATTAAGGCACATGAATGAAGATTGTGGTGGATAAAATATTATTAAGGTGGATGAAGGAGCACTAAGGTGGATTAGGGCGGATTAAGGTGAATTACGCTTGATGAAGGAGTATTAAGACCGATTAGGGTGCATTAAGGAGGATTAATGTGCATGAAGGAGGATTATGGTTGTTAAGCCTACTTTAATAAACCTTAATGCAGCTAATCCTTCAGCGGCCTTAATCGGCATTAATCCTCCTTAATGCACCTTAATCCATCTTAATTCACCATAATCCAGCTTCACGCTTTTTCATCGACCTTAATCCACCGTAATTACCCTTAATGTACCTTAATCCTCCTTCATTCACCTTAATCTACGATAATTCTTAGTGCACCCTAATCCTCCTTCAGCGAAGTTAATCCACCATGATCATCCTCAAAGCTCTTTAATCATCCTTAATCCACCGTAATCCTCCTTCATTCTCCTTAATCCGCGATAATTCTACGTAATGCACCCTAATCTACTTTCAGCGACTTTACTCCACACTAATCGTCCTTAATGCACCTTAATCCTCCTTCAACCACCCTAATATTCTTCATTCACTTTAATCCCCCTAATCCACCATAATCATCTCTAATGAGCCTTTATCACCCTTCATTCACTCTAATTCACCTTCATCGATTTTAATCCACCTTAATTATCCTAAATGCACCTTAAACCTCCTTATCAACCTTAATTCATCTGAATCATATCACTAATCAATCATTACTTTGATAATCAGTAACCATCTTTATACACGGCTGCACATGCTCTGGTTCGCTTCCAGTTTCCTTCGGTCACGTGATATTTTCTGTAACTCACAACGCGACCTTGAAACAGAGATCTAATGATTTCGCATATTAAGCCAAACAAAAGGGATGTGCCACAAGCAATACTTGATCAGACGTACAAAGTAAAGCACCTCATCATGCCGCAGAAAAATTGTGTGGAGTATAAAACTCGCCTCAAATCTTCTTTTACATCAGTATAGCCCGTTCATACGGCTTTGAGAAAATACCAACCTCCTCTTAAACGTGGCCTTCAGCATTAGCGATGCTGTTATCAGCATTTTTCAAAATTTTCAACACCACTGGGGCGCGCAACTGGCCCAGAATAACACGCCTCTATAGAATGATGCTGTCCGTCCGCGCGAGCCCAGGGGAAAAATCGTGCCGTGCGCAGCCGGCGTGCGAGAAGAATCAAAGAGGAAAGCGGCGCGAGGAGGAGAGTGTCACTACTTTCAAGTTATCAAGGGGCTTTACTTTCCTCAATCTTCGAGCGCTCTGAGGCACTCCGTGACCTGTTGTCGGTGTTTCCCGCAATTATCATCACAGCACAGTGCCGCTGTTGTTAGCGAAGGTCCACCGCAACCTAGGCCAGTATATGCTGGCGTCTCGACGAGCGCTCACCGCATCGAGGTGGCAGTCGTGGTTGTGGTGGTGAAAAACTATTAGTGGTACCACAAAAAGTACAAGAATGTATGGTAGGGACGACCCTGATTAGCCCACCCCTTAGAAACAGCTGGTGGAGTCCCTAGTACGGGAACCCCAGTGGCGGTAGCCACCGTCTAAGCGCACTCAACTGGGGGCTTTTGGGCCCGTGGGTCAGAGCTGCCAAACGCGGCAGCCTCCCAGTCCTCCCAGGTATCGTTGTGTGAGAGGGGGAAAGCAGGGTTGGATGGGCAAGTCCACACCATGTGGTTGAGGTACGAGGACTTTTCCGCACAGTGTGTACAAGCTCCGGTAAAGGCTGTATCGGCATGTTTGAGAGCCGCCGGGCCCAGTTTAGTGTTGGTAAAGGGGCGAAGCAGGAGGCACTCCTCCTCCTTTTTGAGGCCTCTACATGGTTGGGGGTAGGGTTCGTGGCCAGATTCATAATACGCTCTTATTTCAGTAAACGAGTAGATTGGGTTGGGGGCGGAGTCCTGATCGGCGGTTTCAGAGAAGAAAGAAACCCGGTCAGAAAGCGTGCGGGCGGCAGCATCCGCTGCATCATTTTCCTCTAATCCCATGTGTGCAGTAGACCAAAACGGCGCATCGGGGGTGGGGGTCAGCGGTTTGGAAGCAAGACTTAACGATGCGATAGGCCAGGAATGGAACATGACCCTGTTCGTAGTTCCGACAGCCCCCTCGAGAGTCGGTAATGATGATTTGAGAGCGAGAATCGGATGCAGCCGACGCGATGGTGACTTCCTACGCATATGTTATGTCCCTAGCGCGGAAGCTGAGGCTAACTGTTTTGCCTTCGAGAACCACCGCGGTCGTAAGCCACCCTCCATGGTGTGGTCCGGAGGCGTCCACGTATAAAACGCCGGGTTTGGAGTCATAATGCCGTGCCAAGGCCTCCACCGGAGCCAAACGACTACCATCATGGTATGGGTGTGCCATGTACTAGGGAAGAGGTTTCACGTGCAAGTCATAGCGCCATCCTTGTGATGTGCGTACGCTCTCTTCCATCTGTCAGAGAGGTTGGAGGTGTAGTCGGGCAAGTAGGCGGCGACCAATCAGTCTCTGAAAAAAGCATGTGATTTTCTCGGTAGGATCGGCTTCCTAGAGCTGCAGATACGTATTAACCATCCCCAGGCCCAGAAGGCGCTGGTTATACGCGCGAACCGGGAGATTAAGGGTCTTTTAACAATCTTTTGGATAATTACCACGAGGGCGTCCTCTTCGTGATTGCGGAGATGGAGGTATTTAGTCGAACACAAGATTCGACTAGTCACAAATGCACTTGTCAGCAGCAAGGCATCTTTGCAACTGAGACCCCCGCGCTAGCTAGAAACCCGGTGAACTATGCGGCCCACTTGATCCCCCATCAATCCGCAGATTCCATAGTCTTGTGTCGGACCGATGGTGTTGGCTGATAAAAAGTTCGAGGTCTCTAATCTCAGGTAGTTCAGGGATTGGACCATACTCTAGCGAGATAGCAATTCCGAATGTGGATTTGGGCGAGGGGCGGAGATGCACGAATTCAGAATTTTGGGGGGAGCCTTGATGGCAGCAAGCGTGAGCATATCGGTTCACTTTAGTCGCTGCTTGCTGCAGCTTGGCCTGCGTGTCTCCCAAAGAGCCTTGCGGGGCCCAGACAGTGATGTCGTCCACGTAGAGTTTTTGTTGCACACCGGGAATGGCCTCCAGCTAAGCAGGCAAGTTCTTCATTGCCAGACTGCACAATAGAGGGAGAGGACAGCTATCTGTGGTGCACCTCTGGAACGTAGCTTGCATGGGCCATCTTTGGTGTGCTGTAAGCCCAAGTTTGCATACCTCTTTGTTAGGAATTTTCAAACCTACTCAACAGCGTTACGCCCGCAGTCAGTTTGAGAGAGACGAGTTAAGATAATTTTATGAGTGACGTCGAATTATTTCTAAAACTCCAAGGGCAGGACCACCTTGTAGTTGTGGGGGCATTCACTGGAGCCTAGGTATTCCCGCATTTTGTTGAAGGACGACGTCCTGTGTGCATTTGTCGGGGCGAAACCCGAACATGGTGTCCGCAAATATGTTGTGGTGCTCCATAAGTGTAGACAATCGGTCCCGCACCATCACCTCCATTGACTTGCCCACACAAGAGGTGAGAGAGATGGGGCGGAAGTTGTCCGTATGCACGGTTTCGCCACGTTCAGGAATAAAGGTGACGAGTGCTGTCTTCCAATCAATAGGGAGGGGTATTTCTCCGAGCCAGATAGAATTGAAGTTTGCCCATAGTAAATTGTAAGCCCAGTCCGGCAGGTTTGCCAGGAGCTGGACTGTAATTCTGCCCGTCCGGGTGCAGTGCCACGTTTCATTTTGGCGAAGCGTGCCTTCAAGTCATGGAGCTGGAAAGGTTCATCCATTTCGGCAATCTCAGAGCCTGCATATGAGTATGCCGGCCTCGGGCATCCTGAGTAGTGCACATGTATTGGTCCCTGAGCTTGTACGCCAGCTGAGTTGTGTTACCAACAAAGCCGTGGATGGCACCCTGCAAGTGCTTCTGCGTTTCACTGCGGGTTTGTGTGGGGTAAATCAGGGTGCCAAAGAGTCCCATGTGTTTCAGTTGGACATTTGTCCTGCAGCCGTATTGCAGTGGCTAAGCCAGTTAGAGTCGGCGAGCTGGGCCGCCTAGTCGGTCATTTTCTGGGTCAGATCTGTTATGCGGGATTTTAGCATCCTGTTGTGCTTCTGTTGGCACTAGCGACAGACGAGGCTGTGCCGGGCTTCCCAAAGTTGGAGGTGGGTCTTATCGATATCTGAGACTGCCTATGACGATTGGACCTGTGTTTCCGTAGAATGCAAGCCAGCAACCGATTTCTAGGTCCCGTCTTAGTAGCCTTGCATGTGTATGCGAAAAGTGTCCTTCCAATTTTGCCTCAATTTCGTCCAATCTGGGATGCGGGTCTGTTTGATGGCTCGTGGCATGGGGCGTGTGCGAATGGTTTTGCTTATGAGGCAATTGTCGCTGCCGAGGGTTTCCTTAATATTCACCCACTGGGCGAACTGAATCTTGCGTGTACAGGTCAAATCCGGACAGGTGCCCCTGGTTAGGGAATCGCCAATCCAAGTTGGGTGGCAGGATCAGTGAAAGGGTGACGCCCACCGTGGACGTAAGATCCGCCAACTTGTGGGCACGCTTCTTTTCAACGCCATATCCCCAGACCCGACTGGGGGCATTGAAGTCGTCCACAATCAGGAGGGTGTCCTGGCCCGCAGCTCTCAGCGCACGACTGCAGAGCTCCACGAATAAGACGCTTTAGAGTTCGGGAGAACTGTATGCGTTGAGTATGGGAATGGGCGGGTCCTGCTTGCGGAGCGGGAGGATAGTCACTATCACGTAGGAATAGTTGGTTTGGAGGTCATGATCGCCGTGGTTAGCTGTACAATTTCGATGGACGCAGAGACAAGACAACGGGTTCTCTTGGAACGTCAAATAATTTGTGATAATGGCGCCTTTCCCTGGCTCTTGGAGGGCAACCAGTGCGGGAAGATGCTCAATGGTTGAGCGGAAAAGGCCGAGGTCCACTCTCTTGGTGCTGGAGCGGAGGCCCCGACAGTTCGACTGGGTCATGGTAATGGGCTAGGCCGACTTGAAAGGCGGAGAACGCCTAAATTTAATGTTGGTCCCCGCTACGTCTAGGTGGGGCATTGAGGGAGCGGAGCTGCCTCAGAGGCAGTAGGCATAACAGAGGATTGATTTCTAGGCTTTCCAGGAAGCAGTCTTCACAATCGTCAATGTCGACAATGCGACGCAAAAAATCGGAGGGGCGGCCAGATGAGGAGACCCGCTTTGCGCTGCGACAGCTTGGTTAACTTGAGTTGTGATCCGGTCATCACTTTTCTCGAGTATCTGGGCCATTGAGGTGCGGATTAGGAGCTCCATTTTTGCGTTGAGGCGCACCTCCATGCCCTAAAAAGAGTCATGGCCTGACGGCTTCGGCCGCGTAATCTCATTATCCATGTACTCCGCATTTGAGGCGGAGGGGCAGGTAAGAGCCGACGGTGAGTTGGAGAGTTGAGCATCAATGCTCGCAATCTGTGGGGCAGCAATCTGCGGCTGCGGACTACATCCGCAATGAAGAACTCTTTCGCTTTCCTGAGCGCCACTCCCAGCGCAAAGCTACGATGGCGTCTTCATCGGCTTCGCCCGCCGGCAAGACGCCTTCAACCCAGACAGGATCCACCACGCTCACGGTACAAGGATCCGGCGCGAGGCGCAGCAAGCCCACAACGATGTAGAAGCCTAAGCCTCTGCCTCGACAACACCCCGACGATTTCGTCGTCATCAAGACACATGAACCAGTGGCGCTACGACACTTCTTTGAACGTGATGGGTTCGGCGCCACCTTCGCCACACTCCTCGGAGTAGAAAAGGCGGCGCCGCTCAGCCTGCTTCTCTCGCCGGAGCAGAACCTCATCGACGCTAGCACGCGGGAGGGCCAGATGGCGGGCCAGCTGCTTGGCTACTTTAAGCTACAAACCGGCAAAGGCAGATGGACACCCACAGCCGCCTGAAGCAACTCGGTGAGGACGTCTGCTACGGCATAGTCACGGTCGCCAACCACGAGATGACCGACACCCTACGCCAGGCGCTGCAGTGGCGTGCAGGCGAACCCTTGGATATCCCTGAATTCTGTACGTCGAACAAGATTCGATTGACCTTTGCCGGCAGAGTCAAGCGTCGCTACATTCATTACAACTCGGAAACCACCTTCGTTCAACACTATTACCGCACCATCCTGGCCTGCAGACTGTGTGGCACCGTTGGACAACAGGCCGATTCGTGTCGCTACCCAGCCAATCGGAAGTGCGGCCTGTGTGGACTGCAGGCTGAGCTTGTGGAGGGAATGGGGCCCCTCACGAGTACAACCCAGAGTGCCTGGTATGTGGAGGAACCCACGCCATGAACTCATACAAATGTACAGCCTTCTAGAGTCAAACCGAGATGACCACCCCTCAGTCAGGAAGAAGACACGTCATCATGCGGCATTGTGGCGTGGGGAAGCACGCCAAGTCGACGTCACTAACATCAGGTGCCACCAAGGGCCAAGCGGCGCAGCAACCGGCACCGCACAACGGCAAGAGGAACCTCGGCCAGCAGCAACAGCAGCGCCACGATGCTGAAGTCCGTGCCTGGGCGAGCGCAGTGAAATATGGCAAACATGTGAGCGGTCAGGGTGGGGCAGCCTCCGCTCTTCAATTCCCCCATTTTTATCCTATTCTTAGTGCTGTGGAAATCCACAAGCACACGGAGCCTCTCCGTGCTAAAATTGCGAGCCTTGGGGCTCAACTCTCCAACTCACCATCTGCTCCTACCTACCCCTCCGCCTACAATGGAGAGTCCACGGATATTTAGATTACGCTGCCGAAGCCATTGGGCCATCACTATTTCGAGCGCATGTAACTCCCAATGCTTCAAAACCCTTCCTCGTGATGACCATTTCTGTCAACTTATCATGAATACCTTCTCTCAGCAGAAAGTAATGAATGGTCGATTGCCGGTTTCCCACTTCCCACGTGGTCTTTCCGTCACAATAAGGCCTTGTATTCATGATAACGAGGCTATTAATAACGGGAAATCAGACATCCACCCCTTCGTAGCAATTGCTACAAAGGAAACCAGTACGGTTTTCTCGAAAGCAAAGCCTCAAAGTTGAAGAAAAATTCCTCCTGGTCCGGGAGTCGAACCCGGGACCACCGCCTTTCTGAGACAGACACTCTACCATCTGAGCTAAGCAGCTAGCAGATGGCAGGGTGATTTTGAATTTGTCGACAACACGAAGCAAAGGCAAGAGTTAGGCGTAATAGTTCTGCGGATTTCCGCAAGGATACGGTGGAGCGGCTGCCCCGGAAAGGCGGTGGCCCCGGCTTCGAGTCTATGACCAGTCTGAATTTTTCTTCAACTGTGAGGATTTTCTTTCGAGGAACCTGTATAGGGTTCCTTTGTAGCAATTGCTACGAACGGGTGTATGTCTGCTTTTCCGTTATTATTTGCTTTTCTCCACCTTGCGGGTTTCCGCAGAACTGTTAGGTAAAACTCTTGCCTTCGGTTCGTGTTATCGACAAATTCGACGTCGCCCTGCCATCTGCTAGGCGCCTGGTTAGCCAAGATGGTAGAGCGGCTGTCCCGGAAAGGCGGGGGGTCCGGGTTCCAGTACCGGGCGAGGGCGAATTTTTCTTCAACTCTGAGGCTTTTCTTTCGACGAAACCGTACGGGTTTCCTTTGTAGCAAGTGAACGGGTGGATGTCTGATTTTCCGTTATCCATTTCTTCTCTCCACCTTGCGGGTTTCCGGAGAACTATTACGCCAAACTAGTGCCTTTGCTTCGTGTTGTCGACAAATTGGACTTCGCCCTGTCGTCTGCTAGCTGCTTGGTTAACTCACATGGCAAAGCGGCTGCCCCAGAAAAGAGGTGATCCCGGGTTCGAGTCCCGGACCACGGCGACGCCAACAATAACGGCAGAACAGCTCTTCGAGTTTTCATATAATTGCTGTCGGAGCTAAACAGCTGTAAACCATGACAATCACAACAGGCGCGAGCGAGAGCTCATGCGACATAGGATAGCATGAAACCAGCGGTCCGGCTGACACCAGATGCGAGTACGAATTTAGTAGTTGGGCGTGTCCCCATGGCACCAACTTCCGGCACGTACTTTACTTAAGGGGGCCGCTCTTATTGGTCACAGGCGTTCGTGGCTCGTCTGCCGCCGGGAAAAGCTGCTGAAGATCAGCCCAGGGATGATCGCTCCCGCAACTCAAGAAATCTGCCGCGAGGCAGCTTCCACGGCGCGCCGCGCGCTTTTTTTCCGCTGGTGTACACGGGGCGTTAGGGTAATCACATTAAGGCTCGCACTCTTAGTCAAGTGGTGGTTGGCGACATGAAAAAATTAGTGCGCATATAATGCACGATCTATTGAAACAAGTGGCTTTTTACACGTGATGTAGCAAACGCTTACAACCCTTTAATTATTTTATAAGTTGAAGCTGGTATGTCACGGAACAGAAGCCTTAAATGCCGGCGATGCGCATAAAGTGCAACGATTTTAAAGGTGGACGCGTTATAATTAAACAAAATCGTTTTTTGAAGCCTGGCAAAAGCTTCTACGGTCGTAGGGTGCAAACGCATGCCTTGTTGATATCTCTGCAAATAGCAACAAGTATACCATAGAGCATCATACAGGGATGTTCAACTCCCAAACACTTTGAAAATTTTTAGAAATGTCACTATGGACACCCGTACTGACACCAAATACATCTCTGTTTTGGTGAAGTTTTTTATGCAGCATCATACCATCACATGAACTTAATAACTGCGTGGCTTACAGTAGTTTGAAAACCATTGTAGTTTATTGCAGGAAGTAGCAAGAATATGTATGTGCTGTATCAGAACTTCAACTCCACTAACTCTTCGTGTATAATGGCGACACGGATAAAGCTGTACAATGATACACGTGAAGCGGAGTACAGGACAAGGTGGTACAATCTGACAGCGGAAGCTCCGTAAGTTGATTTCATTTATCGATATACGTTTACCAAAGCAAATATTCGTGTTTTAGCACCTATGCGCAAACTGTAGGGTTAAGTGAAATGAACTTCCTTACAATATTTGCCCTGTTTTGTATTACCAAATCAATATAAACGAGAAGAGAGGAGGTTAACCCAGGGTCCCGATTTTTATTAGTCATGTCATAAGAAGGCAACAAACACTGATACCACGGACAACATAGGGGAAATTACTTGTGCTTAATAAATGAAATAAAGAAATGATAAAAGATTGGAAATTATAGTGGATGAAAAAACAACTTGCCGCAGGTGGGAACCTATGTTGTCCTTGGTGTCAGTGTTTGTCAGATCAATATAAGGAACATAATCTTCGTCTTGCGCGCAGAAAGCATTTAGGCAGACATCCTGATTGTATGCCTTAGAATTTAGATGCATTAAAATGAAACTATTCCACAATATTTACTTTAGACGAATTTGCTGTTACAGGGTGCTATGAGGAAACCCACATAGTTATAGAGCTTATGGTGATAATTAGTAGTCGCCTGCAAACGCGCTCTACCTGGAAATTCACGCTTTGGATTCCAATAAATGGATCATCACCTTCTCCAGACATTACACCCTCAATTATTACACAGACGTTACCGTCGGTACACCGTATAACGTAATCTGTGCACCTGCTCTCGCTTGAGATCCGTGCTCTTCAAGTTTCCGCTTAGGCAACTTGCACTTGTCGCTACGCGCTATCCTTCATCTAAGCTGCAATCAAGACTTGCCAGCTGCGTTTACGGCCAAACACTGGCGTTCGAACTACGCTCGTATATTCATAACTGTACTGAACACTTACCAACGATAAAAATACCCATGTTGAATACGGATAGTTCAGCTCTGAAACTGGACCCCTCAATTCTTTGCATCGTTGACAGCATTATAACAAAGCTAAGACAAGCATTGTCACACAAGGTGACAGCTGCGCTGTTGGGCACCGTGCATGAAACACCAGTAGAGGCTGCCGGGACCAAATGATGGGCATGATGGAACTGTCCGAATAAGCAGAAGCTGTTATTTGCAGATGGGCATAGTTCACCCGGCGTGGTTAACATTTCTTTGAATGCCCTTTCATTCTGATTCTGTTCCGTTTACACCAGGAGCCTTCCGTGTGCAATGAAATGTTTTTTCCGCAACACAACATTTCACGCGTATTACACATCCTTTCGCTTGTTCTGCCTCGTAGCATAACTTCAGAATAAAACAAATAAATGGAGGGCCCTTTTGTGCAAATAGTGCAAAAGCATGAAAATATACCTGTAATGGCACGTGACATTACATAACCAGGACACCTTCATATCTGAAGATGACTTGTACACACTTATGGTGTGTAATTAAGCCGGAGAATAGAAAGAGATATTATTTTTAACACAGCTTAACACAGCTTCCAGATTGATGAATTGCCTTTCGTCATTTTTAATACTCACCAAAATGTCGTCTATGTAGCAACTAACCCCATGTAAGCCCTTCAACATGGTGTCAATTATTCTTTGGAAAATCCCAGGTGTGGACGTAATTCCAAACGCAAGTCGATTAACAGCAAACTATCCTTTCTGCGTACTCAACGTGAGGTATTGTGTTGACGACTCCGATACAACCACTTGCTGATAAGCCCCGTTGAGATCAATCTTCGAGAAATGCCTATCTCCCGACAAGGCTGTTAACAGGCCGTTCACTTTTGGTAAAGGGTAGCGGTCGACATCGAGGTACGGATTGACGGTTGTCTTGTAGTCACCGCAAATCCGTATTCTACGATCTTGTTTGATTACTGGTACCGCCGGCGTAGCGTATTCTGGCATCATAACCAGCGATACATTTCCCCGTTGTCCGTTTTAGCCAGTTGAGAGTCAAAAGCTCTTTGCAATGCAAACGGAAAATTCCTGGCTTTTCCGTATCTCGCCTTCATATCAGGTCTAAGAAAAAGTTCGGCGCGCTCGACCGTTATCGTGCCTAACTAGTCGTTAGAAGGGGTTGATACTTCGCCAGAAATGCGTCAAGCCACTTTTTAACGCTGATATGAGTAGTAGTATCTGAACTTGTAATGTTGTTCAGGTTCCAGATTGTCGCCCATTCCTGCCGGACGGCATGGCGCCACTCCTGGCCAGAGGTGGTTACTTATGGTCCAGAATGTAGAGCGGAAGATTTGAAAAGTGGTCGCTGTGCAGCATGTTGACCAAAGAGAACCCCTTGGGTCGTACCAGGCTCCTGTTTACGTACGAAGTCTAACTGTAGTAGGCACCAGTGAACAACTGACGAAACTGCGTCGCTTACATGACGTAAACAGCCGCTCACGTGCCTAGCGTCTTGTTCACAATGACGCCTTCGATAGTCATCTGTACGGTGGTCGGGTAGAGCTCAGCTGCCGATACGCCGTTTAGACTAAGGGTCAAAGCTTTCCGCGACACAACCACCAGCATCTTAACATTATTTTCACCTGCTATTTCTTAGAAAATGCCTAACCACCACTCTAACAGGCTCTCTGGCAATTGAAACAGGTAGCGTACAAGTGAGGGCACGCTTCACTCCTGTGTTTTGGCGAACTACAGGAAAAACAGTTTTGCATGTTTTCTGCAATTCAGCTTGCACATTTGCACATCGCCAACTGCGGCGTCGCTGCCGCGTGCCAAAGCCGTTTCCTAGCAGCTTTCATTGCAAGAGCGTGCTCCACCGCTTTCTGGAACGTAAACTTCTGGCGCCGCCATGACTGCCAGGCACTTATGCATCGTGTTTCTACAGGTTATGCAAATGGTGACTGCTTATCATGACAGCATCGATGCAACGTGTCCCGTTCCTGATTACACCGCTTGCAAGGACTGTACGTGCCCGCCTTTCATCTGCACTACCTTGGATTTCAAATCACCACTGGACATGACAGCGCTGCCTGCGGTTGCTTCTCTCGCTTGCTAGTCACCATCGGAAGAAATACTGCTAAAGCAGCCGCCGCAGCCGGCCATTTCGGGATCTGGCGTCGCCATGGCTGCCAGGCACTTACGCTTCGTGTTTCTACAAATTGGTTATTCCTGTCGTTGCGTAAGTTGCAAACCTTTTAGAAAACTGGCGTCAGATCCCACCAAATGCCTGTACATGCTTGCATGTCATGTGTTCTGTTTAAGATTGTGCTGCTCTATTGCCATTTTTTGTCTGTTTTCAAAGTTACTCCTACAGCTTGCCGGGGATGTCGAGCTGAATCCTAGCCCTCTTACCGAAAAACAAGAACAGGACATGCCTAAGGCTATTGTGCAGATACCATCAATCTTCGAAAAACAATCCGACATTCTTAACGGCTTTCGTTCGCTTCGAAGTAATCAGCAGGCCATTGAACGAAAAGAGGAGCTCGCAGCCAAGGTTGTGTGCGCTGAAGACCGCGTATCATATGTCCCACGGTTAAAAGAATCGTTAGAAAGATCTCGTCTCGTGTGGAATCGGTTGCTTGTATGCGACAGTCCACAAAGGCCAAGACAATCTATATAAGAGACCAAGAAGGAACAACCTGATCTTTTTTGGCGACCCAGAGTCCGAGAATGAAACATGGGCACTGTGTGAAGAACGGATTATGACCTTTTGCGCTGAGAATTTAAGTGTGGAACTTCACTCGATGGCTATGGAAAAAGCGCACAGACTTGGGCGTTACTCACGAGAAAAAAAAAACGGCCGATTATAGTGAAATTCATATCTTTCAAAGACAAGCAACGCTTGCTTGCAGCTGTCTCAAAACTAAGAGATGTAGGTTTTGCTATCAGTGAAGACTACTCGAATAAAGTAAGGCATGAGCGGAAGAGGCTGATACAGTTTGACAAGGAACGTGGCAGTGACTTCAAACTTAATGTCGACAAACTAAGGTAGGCAAATCAAGTTTACATGTATCCCATCGCTACTGATACCGTGAAATGCATAAGCCAATAGTCATCAAGGAATCCTGCATTGCAGAAAAGAGCAGATCCTAAATTCGACTTGATTCCTGCTGTCAACTGCCGCACCCTCAAGAATAAAAAAGATGAGTTTGCTTCACTCTTGGAATTGGTCAAACCACAAGTGGTAATTGGCTCCGAGTCATGGTTGGACGAAACAAGAGGCACCTGCGAGATACTTCCGCCTAATTAAAATGTATACCAGAAAGACCGTAACAAGCTTGGCGGTGGTGTATTTGTCATGGTCCACAATGGACTGAACAGCATACCTCTTAACACAGAAAGCAAAACATGCGAAACGGTCTGGTATAGGGTCACACTGGCTAACGCTTCTTCAATAGCTATCGGTTCATTTTAGAGATCTCCATCCCGTACAACACCGCAACCTCTATTTGAATAGTGCAACATCCTACTAACCATGGATGCATCTTACGCTATTTTAGGTGACGATTTTAATTTACCTAATGTAGAATGGGTCTCCGTTAAGCCGAATATAAAGGCCACAATGCTTCTTCATACTACTTTTCGTGAAATGATTAAAACTCATTCCCTATTTCAGTTTGTGGAATGCCCAACTAGAATAGACTGCAGCAGTGCAAATGTACTTGATTTGATTTTCTGCAACGATCGCACCCTCGTTTCTTCAAACACCACAATTTAAACGACCTTGAAGTTGTAATAGCAAGATTATTCTGTTGTGCCGAGCACCGGAGAAAGCCGCCACCACGTACGGTATTTCATTACGACAGAGGAGACTTTCTAGCTATCGTGGGAACGCGACGCCTTTATCCCAGAATTTTTTAGACATCACAGTTTCAGACTTGATATACATTCCACGTGGCTCCTAATGTAGACAAAACTCCTGGCCTTAGTGCAGACGTATGTCCCATCACGAACCATTTCGTCGAAGTCTCGAACAGATAAGCTTTGGATGAACGCCGTAATTGGAACCTTGATAAACAAAAGGCATCGCGTATATCGTAGGTACTGTCAATCACCAGAACTTTGCTTTCATTGTAAATTGAAAGAGCTCAACAAGATTATAACGCGAGAGATGCGCCGATCCGAACGTGCGTATCTGGGTGTTCTTGGCGGGTAAATACAGAATAATCCAAAGCAAGTATGGAAGTATGTAAAAAGTAAGCAGCGCATACGAGACAACATTCCCGATATTATAGATGACTTTAACTTTAGCTCGGATCTGGAAGGCAAGGCTGAACAGTTTAGTCGTTATTTTCAGTCAGTTTTTTCGCTATTGGCATGTCCTACAGACGATTCACATATTGTGAATGAGTTTATGTAGATGAGTGGCATTGATTTCTCAGTACATGGAGTAGTGTTACTTTAGGAGAAGCTCAAGGTAAACACGGCACCCGCTGCTAACCGTATTCCGAACTGCATCTTGAAGAATTGTGCAGTTTCTGTCGCTCCCTTTTTCGTAACACCGTTTCAAAAATCAATGGATGTCGGCGCCTTGCCCGATGACTGGACAAGCGCCAACGTAGTTCCTCTATATAAAATTGGTGACAAAACAAAAACTGTAATTTATAGGCCTATCTCCCTTACAAGTGTCATATGAAAATCGCTAGAGCACATCGTTTACACTAATCTATTTAAGCACCTCCCGGATAACAACTTTTTTTGTCCAATGCAACATGGCTTCAGAAAGGGATGCTCTTGCGATATGCAACTGATAGAGTTTGCTCTGGATATCCCTTTTTCAATTAACAATGGTAACCAGGTTGACTGCATTTTTAGATTTTCAAAAAGCTTTTGATTCGGTCGCATATAATTTGTTATTACTGAGACTGTCTACCCTCAAAGTTGCACGCACTCTGCGGAAATGGCTCGAAGCATACCTCGTCGGTAGAAAGCAATGCGTTATTCTTGAAGGCGCAAGTTCATCTGATATTCCAGTCTTATCGAGTGTTCCACAGGGATCAGTCTTGGGCCCTCTTCTTTTTTTAATATTCATCAATGGTATAGTTGACCGGATTTCCAGTCGGGTCAGATTGTATGCTGACGATTGTTGCATTTACGGTGACGTCACATATGTAAGCAACTCTTATGCATTGAAAAGTGACCTCGACTCTGTCTTGGCATGGTGCAAAACATGGAACATGACATTAAATTTTTCAAAATGTAAAGTTCTGCAATTCACAAATAAAAAGCATGCATTACCTACCCAGTACTCTTTAGGCGACAGAAATTTATCATTTGTTAAGAAATACAAGTATTGGGTGCTATCTTCGCAAACTACCTTTCTTGGAAGGACCACGTGAACCATTTCCTGCCAAAGCTATCCTTGTGCTAAACTTTTTAAAACGCACTTTCAAGCAGGCACCTACTGATTTGAAGGAGACACTCTACTTGACAAACGTGCGTCCCATCTTAGAATATGGTTGTGCGACTTCGGACCCTGAAACAAAAACACTTATCACTGAACTTGACCCAATTCAAAAACGAGCAGGAAGGTTTGTGTCCGCAAACTATGATTTCACCAAGAGCTCCTCTCAGATGTGCAAAAATTTGAGCTGGCCTCTATTGCAAAACAGACGCAACTGCCTTAGACTTAAGCCATTTTACAATATTTATATAGGCGCAACAGGTTTGTCTAAAAATTCATACATGAAAGCTCGCACCTATATATACTCCCGATTAGATCATTCTTTAAAGATTCAAGAATACCAGTGTCGTATAATTCTCATTGAAAATTCATTTTTTCCCAAAACAGTGCATGACTGGAATAAATTGCCGGAAGAGGTCGTCTTAGCCTCGCAATCCTCTTTTGAAAATGCTCTGACACGCCTTTTGTTGAATAAATTTTTGTGTGTGTGCTGTGTTGCTGTGCGTCTTGGAATTTTTTGTATACGCGTGTTCATTAGACAATATTTACCTCTTTCTTGCTTTCATGATTATCTTTTTATCAGTTTGCTCAGTATTGCAATGCGTTGTATTTTTATTGTTTGTTGTTTGTTATTTACGCAGTGTCAGCTGCATGATGTATGTTTTGCAACTGTATCCCCCTACAAGAATGCCCTCAACGGGCGCTGTAGGTACCTGAATAAAAAAAAATAAATGAAAGCATTCGTTGAATGTCTTCTCGTTGCAGGGTGCACACGAAGCGGTCCCGAAGGGACTCGTATAGGGCGCTTCCAAACTGGCACGTTTGCGACAGTTTACGGAGCTCGGAAACAGAACTATATAAGGACTCGCCTTATCGTTGACACTTCCGGTGAAACTTGACCCGCTCTCCAATGACGGACGACTTCGGGGACAGGCGCTCGCTCAAAACTTTCTTGAGGACTTCGAAACTCTTTGTAGGAGGCAGTTCTGGAGCGGTTAATGACTTCAACAACCCGCAGTTCTCGGGACCGATAATGCTCAAGAAGGCGTGTACAACGTGCATATGCGGGTACTTTGCGGCGCACGCCTTTTATTCGTGTAGCGCGCCTGCGTATTATTGACCTGACGACAATCTGCGATGCTAGGTCGGACACTACACGCTCGGTTTCCTGTCTTCCCGTTTGTTAGATACTTGCGTGCCTCCTACAAGGTCAGCAGGTATTACATGCTTTTAGGATTGTCATACAAGTAAGAGGCTGGTCGTTAATGACTCCTGCCTCAAGAACCACAGTTCGCTGTTCTTCATTTGTGAGTCTAGCTCTTATAGCCTTGCTCATTGACGCTTTGAAACTTGTGGAGAGTATTTCATAAGATCATCCCCGCCATGGAACTAAGCATGAAAAATACTTCGACTTGACTTGCATGTTGGTTGTGTATTCTTGCACCCGTTCGTCTTCGATTCTTGGGATATTGTTTATCTCCTTTTACGAATTCTTGAATGCTGCTGTGCTATCATTATAACTTGCCGTACATACTCCTCTTCTGGCTACGAATACTTGGAAGGCTTGTATATATACTTCAGTGACATGCTGTAGACTAACTACAGCTGTGCAGCTCTTGTATGTCTCCGTGCACAGAAGTATTACACCTCGATAATGCCTCATATCATAAGACGCCAGTAAAGACACCAAGGACAACATAGGGAAAATTTGTCGTATTTACTAATTGAACTAAAGAAAGAACTTCATACATGAAGCATACAACTTCGTAGCTTTGCTTTGTTTCTCTCCTCGAACATTCAGCCGTCCAGCGAAGTCTATACCAGTGATGTCGAATGGCGTTGTCTTTGTCGTCCTGCCAGCCGGGAATGGTGCCATTTCTCGTGTCATTGGCGGGGAAATAAATCTCCTGCACGTGATGCATTTCTTTATAATGTATCTCACAAACTGTCGGCCACGTGAAATCCAAAAGTTGTCCTTAAATATGTCAATGTTAAGAAAACTCCACCATGCATGGTTATTTGATGAACATGATCTCACAAACGACTCCTTCTCGGTACTGCAATAGGATCCTTCACGTCACAGTTGAAATCCGGGAATTGAAGTCTCGGTGCAACCTTGGGACGCAGTCATCGTCTTTGAAGATGTCCGTACCGTACAGGTTCATCTTGTCATTTAATTTTGTTGCTCGCTTTTCCAACGTCTTATCCCCTTATTTTATTAGCACCAACACTGCTTCGTCCAACTATTTTGTTAGCGAACCTGTTCTTGCTTTTCTTCTGAGATTTCCGACGTAATGCATCACCCCCGCTGCAACTCGTAGTGCCTTTCTGTACGATCTTAAAGTCTTAAGGTCGATTCTCTTTTCCTGACTCGTCGTGGCAATCATCCTTGCCGTAATCTCTTCTTTGCCTTTATCATAGGATTCTAATTTCACTTTATTATCACGC
The DNA here is from genome assembly GCF_050947875.1 of Dermacentor variabilis. Lineage (NCBI taxonomy): Eukaryota > Metazoa > Arthropoda > Arachnida > Ixodida > Ixodidae > Dermacentor > Dermacentor variabilis. The sequence continues at coordinate 176,017,942 of NC_134569.1, forward strand.
CTTTGTTTTTTCGCTCCTGATCCACGTGGGGCCCGTCCACAATAAAGTACAGCTCCGCATATGCTTCATCTTAATTCACCTTATCTTCAAATCTGCAGGAATTTCCTGGCATTTAACATAAGAGTTGCTCTCGATTCCTTGTGTGCGATTGCAAACAAATAGTTATTTCGGCTTGGTTGACCTCACCCAAAAGAGCGCAGTTTTAGAGTCAGTCCAGAATTTCACTGTGCTAAGGTTCCTGCTGAAATTCTCAGTTATGCAACTAGCCAGCCTAACGGGTACCGTGACCGGGAATAACTGGAGTCTTTCCCGTGTAACTTCTTTGATTGGATAACTCTACATTTGGCGATGAGTAAAGTGTCTTTTTTGCGCGCACATCAGTATTCTGTTATTATGTGTGCTGCTGCTCCGTACGCCACTGGACTTGCATCTGAAAAAGTAATGTATAGTTGATGCTTTCACCATCCCGTAGTATTCATAGCACCTGTGCAAAGTGAAATTCTGCATGCGCTGAAGCTCTTCTGCCCGCTCTCTCTTATCAGGCTTAAGGGCCAATCAGTGCCGGCTTGGAAGTGGGTCGTCCGTTTTAAGGTTTTCTATACAAAGGATCTGTAGCCATAACTTGGTTCTAACCGAAAGTGGTCTCAAAAAACCTAAAAGGTCGTATAGCCTCACTGTAGCTTGCAAAATCTGTCGTTTCGAAAGCTGTCTCATATGAATGTACTATCGCTCTGTAGCGTCTGGAAAACTCAGAACCCCTTCGACGAATATCCATTTCAGTCCCAAAAACTTGATTTGTCCCTATTTTATTATTCTTTGGCCGAACTGATACCCTTAATCAAATTACTTTGCAAGTTTGGTATCGTTCGAAGTCCATTTTCTCAGATTCCATCCCCACTTTTAGAAAAATATATCTTGTTTCTTTGTTCAGTTCAACAGCATGCGAACGTTCGTCTCCTCCGAACAAGACGTCGTCGAAATAAATTCGTTACTGCCGTTGCGCAAAAACTACAGGGTAGTGCTCTTCGATGTCATCCAAATGTCGATGAATTCTCACTTCGAGAAGAAAGCTACTTGCTGTTGTGCGGAACTTTACCCTCGTCCTGCGCCATGTCCTTATCTCCGGGCGTAGAGTATCTTCGCTACGTATTTCTTCCCACCCCAGAAAGCGCAGTGCGCCTCCGCCAATTACCTGAAGCGCTATCGGAAGAAATGATTTTTCCGCGCCCACTGACATCGCAATCCTGCGCTGTCGAACGTTCACCAGCAAACTTGTGATGTCGGAATGCATTTTGGCTCCATTTGCCAAGTTGTCATTGAGGGACTTTCCTTAGTTGTGACTTGACGATGCGTCAAAAACGGTACGTATCTTTGTAGTGGCTCTTCCTCTTTTGATCACTCTCTGGTGCAGCGTATTGACGCGTGTTCATGTTTATCTTTCTAGGGTGACCACGTTTCACCCGAGAAGGCCTAGCAGTACTCCCTCTTCTTGCTCAGGGTTTATTATTGTCGTTGCAAGCACTATGAATAGGCGCAAAATAAAAATACGTGAACTGTACGCGAGCACAGATAACTGCGCAGCTTCGATAGGCTGTACAAGAAAGGGGAAGTGGGTCCACCGCGGCCGCCCCGCTGAGGATTTTTTTATTGAAAACTTAGTGGCACCACCGTCACCTTCACTTGAATGAGCGGCCTCGCATGCCGCTCGGATGCTTCTTGGGTCGGAGACCCTACCGCAGCTGCATGAAGCTTTGACAGGCGGGACGACATAACCGTTTGGACAGGAAGAGGGCCGTATGCGGAGAAACAGGACACACTCCAGAGAGCTGTGGAGAAGATACTGGCTTTCACGGACGGAGCAGGGAAGAAATGTTCCCCTGAGAAGACCGAGCTGATCAGAATCAGGGCGAATTACGCGAGAAATAGCGATATTGTACCAATAACGATACATCTGGAGGGACGTCCCGTGAGAGAGGTGAAAATACTGCGCATTCAGGTAATGTAGGTACAACAGAATGGAGCACCACTCACACCATCCAAAAGGTGAAAGCAGCAGCAGGGAACATAAGCCGTATGATACGAAGGATATCCAGTAGTACAGATGGGCTAACTGAAGTACAAACGATCAGGCTGGTCCTCGCCTTTATAATTAGCAGGGCAACATACGCGCTCCCGTAACAAGCACTAGCAAACCAGGAGATGAAACAAGTTAATTCCATTAAAGAAAAGCCCTCAAGGCCGCGCTTAGCCTCCCCGAAAATTCTAAGAATGGTAAAGTCGAGAAACTAGGCATCTGCAACAATTTTGAGGAATGCGCGAGCGCGGTTCTCATAGCTCAAAGAGAGCGGCTCTGCTCAACGAACCAGGGACGTGCTGTTCTAGAAAAGGCGGGCTTCACGCCACGACCACTGTACTGCGATGAGGATACAGTGTTACTGGACAGGGGCACGAGAGCTCATATCACGGTGCCACCAATACCAAGAATATCCACCCAACGTACCACGCAGGTAGAGACGAGCACGAGCTGCAACCCTGCGGAATCGTTTTCGGAAAGGTTCTACCGCGTACTACACAGGCCCTACGAATGCCAGTAGAGAGACTCGCACGCTAGCAGTCACTCTAAAACAACGTGCCGTAACGGCCAAAGTCGTAACTCGGTTCACATGTGCGGCAGAAGCCGTTACAATAGCCGTGGCCATTGCAAACGCGGAACACAGAAACGAATCTGCAGTCATACTCCCCTACTCGCAGACAGCGTGTCGCCTATTTCTCAGAAGGACGGTACCCAAAATTGTACGTAGAATTCTGGCACAAACCTTGACAGAACACCACGACATTATTTGGTGTTCGGCTCACGAGGGCTTGGAGGGTAACGTTGCGGCAGGCCGTATTGCTCCGGGATTCAACAACCGAGCTGCGGCCGAGCTGAGCATGGGACTTTTTACAAGCACTCGTGATATTCTCCTACAACAGCGGCAGGAACGCAAAATGTACGGTCATCCACACAAGGCCCTTAACACACTTCAGAGTAGGCACTGGCGACGCATTCAAACAAACAGCTTCCCCAACCTGCATCAACTCAGTAAAATAAACCCAAGTATATTTCTGGACGTATGTCCATGGTGTTCTAACAAACCCACACTAGAACATACCACATGGGAGTGCCTGGAAATACCTTCACACATTACTAGCCCATACATAACCGCACATCCGCTTATGTTAAATAGGCAGTGGGAGGCATGGCTTGCGGACGAGGGAAAGGAGAGCCAAGTGGCTCTCCTGGACCAAGCCCAGCGAGCCGCTCGCGCCAGTGGAGCCCTGGACTAAGGGCCCAACCACGCTCGCCTATTTTTCTTTTTGAAAGTAAAGTTTCTTTCCTTCCTTCCTTTCACAGGCGTTTCACTCTGCTGCATCTAGTTTTGATACTAAATGGCAGAAGCAGTGATTTCTCCCCATGAAACTGCAGTCAATAAGATGAAGAAAGAGCGACGGAAACACTGCAAACGCCGCAACAACATGTAGCGCCGAGCAGACGACAGCCACTCAGCCCGTGAGCTCGCCAAAGCCAATGGGCGCTGGCGAAACAGTCGGAGCTTCAGGAGAAGGCGATGGCAGCGCCGCCGCAATATCATCGTTTTTTATTGCGAAAGCAATACTGCTCGCACTTTCGGCCCATCGGTGGTTGTGGCGCCTCCTTACACATTTGCGTGTCACGTGACCGTGTGACGTCACGCCAGACCGAGAGACGGGGCCCCAGCTCGCGGCATCGATGGTGGAGGCGAAGCCTTGCGCGCCGCTCGTGCGGCGCTACCTAGAGAGGGCGCTCGCTGGCGTGACGTCACGCAAGGAGTGTAAATGGGGCTACAGCTCGGCTCCTCGCAGTGGTCGGCGCGGTGCCTTGCGCTATGTCGCATGATGTATGGCCATAAGTTTGACAAAGGGCAACCATGTCCACACCATCAGCCGAACCCAGGCGCAGCCAATGGTATTGCTTTCGCAATCTTCCAGGCTTGACCAAGCTAAGCCTTCAGCCAATTTTTTTTGCGTAATCCTCGACCCTTGCCAAAGCATCCGCCTGACCCACTCCCCCTTTCGAGTACACTGAAGTTTCATGTGGCAGGAAAATCCAGGATATCCCGCGCTTGATGGCTGTGCCTCGCGTTCCGGCGGCGCGGTCGGCAAGTAGTGTCCACGAGGCAAATTGCGGTGGCAGGGAGATTCCGTTCAGTAAAGACGCCGGTTTCCCCAGTATGAACGTGCCTCTGCATCTCGCGATAGCTTGGCTCAACCGCAGCGCTCTGACCGATATACAGTTCGGGCACACTGCTGCGGGCATATATCCTCCTTGAACGCGATCGTCTTGAGTTTACGCTTTCGACAAACGACAAAAGTTTCATTCGCTACGGACTTCTGCGCTTGCCCTACGGCAACTGATCGCCATGCTGCCGCGTTTCACGTTTAAACCGCAGGGTGAAATTTAGTGAACTTAGCGACTCCAGCATAACGTATCCGACTTCACTGGCCGCCGCCTAGCACACTGTAAACGTTGGGATAGTCGACCGATCAGGGCATAACCGCCATCTGTAGTAAAGATAAGTAGCTGGGGCTCCACACCGCCGGGTAAGAGAAGTCTACCCTGTCGCACTACCGTAGGCTCTGTGCTAAGTGCGCGTAAAATGGAGGCCAGACAGGCCAGTCTCCGGCCGTGATAAAGTTTCGACCTTATGCTCTGGCGGCATCTCGTTCCGGCATGGCTTGCTGCCGCATTTACAAAATGCCCACCTCGTCGCGGTGTCCTTCGTGAACGATGCAGCATGCGGTTCCTGCTGGCAGCGTTTATGAAAGGCTTTCTTTCCTCTACTTCGACGCGTCCAATGTGGAGACGAGCGAAATGTCTCGGTGATCATGCACTACCGGAAATTATCGGTCGAAAATATCTCCCCTGAACGCAACTTACCTTCGGTCTTCGTGCGCCATCGGGACTCGTAGTATTTAAAGCGATCTCGAGAAAGCGTTTGCCAAGCAGACTTTGCATGAGTAAGTGGCTGTTGAAATGTAGCTTCTGCAGCTTCGTCAACTGCAGTTTACATTTTTTGTACGCGCTGGCTGGTCTGCGTCGCACTTGCCTGATGCGCCGCGGTGCACGATTGCGCTACGAAAGCTGGTACAGGAAAGATGTGTTCGGCCTTCTTCTACCCACCGTTGCGTACTGCATAGCAATCGCTTTTCTTGGGATACGTGTTCCAGCACCCGACGGCTACGCAACGCGTCGGCGTTCTTTCAACAGCTCAAATCACGTGCGCAACGAGAAAACACGTGCATAGAGATACCCACCAACTTCTGCTCGACCAGACCTTTCGCCATCGGATAGAAGGGCGTAGTTGGAAGTTGTATTAAGGAACGAGTCTACTAAACTCCTTCATGAATGTTGATATGAAGGAAGAGCAGCGATGACTGGTGATCTCCCTTCTTGTACCAACGCGGGATAGCATTTCCTGGAGGCACTCCCCAACCTGACTGAATTCAAATGAGGGTAGCGCAACTGCATGAGGATATCACGTTGAAAAATCTGTCATAGTCAATGTATATCGACGCCCCTTTTCAAAAGTGAGGCACAATGGAACGACGATGTCAATACCTACACTCCTGAACTGTATCTCAATGACAGTCATGGTGCTTAAGGGAGCGCGTCCCACCACTTGACAAGGAACCGTCTGTTCACATACGTCACCAGACTTCAGAAACCGCTTTGTGTCGGACTGTACAACTGGCCAATAGGAGACTCCGGCAACCCTGCTTACTGTTTTCGTGATGTTCTCATGCCCGGATAAGATGCCTTCATTTGCTGATTTGGGAACTATTATCTCGCTCTTGCCGTGGCAGCACAAGGTGCTTCAATTGCTTCTGACAAGGTAATTTGTCTTTGCGGAATAGCGTCCCTTCTCGAAGGAATAACGCCACGTCCTGTTTGTTCTGCACGACTCTCTTGCCAAAAGCCTCGAAACAATTTCATGGCGCTTCATCGCCGGCCTCTTATTTTTAAAGCGTCTCACTTCCAACGCGCAATGCAGGAAGTGACATCACAGGTAATGTTGTATTTTCCACAGCCTTGGTTCCCGCTGTTCCTCCGTTGATTATCTCCGGTTCGGAGATCGTTTCCAATGTGTCGCCCTGTAAGAACTCTTTAGATTTTGCTTGGGATGCCGTAAGATCGCCGGATACTCTCTGCACACCGTTATAAAGATTTCAGTAGCCACAGTTCTTCCTCTCTCTTTGTTCGGTGTTCTTGCGAGCATTGAAGTGAAGTTAGGACTCACTGAGAGGTAACGTAGGCTGTAATACCGCGCCTTTGATGTTTCTCAATATCGCGTGATACAGTATGTACGCCGTGCATTTCACGACGACCTCAGCTAGCAAAAACACGGACTCCACAAAAAAGATGGCTTCTGAAAGGTACCAGTAAATACACTGTAAATACGATCCAGTAAATACACTGGGCTTGCTGTTGCAGTAAATTTGTTCTTAAGAACTAAGGCTTGTCGGACGACAAACGTGATGTCCCGTAGCGTTCTCACTCGGCTCTTTACCGGATAACATTTGGCAACACGCATGTTGCCGCTTCCACCAGCTCCAACAGCTCCCCTCACCGTAGTGTTAACCATCTCTTCACATTGTAGAACGACATAATCCTCGTTCGTTGTTGAGCTTTTACCTGTTTTATTTACGGAGAAAATACACGATGTTTCTCCCTTGTCCAGCCTTCCGGTGGAAAACTTCTTACTGCTATGTCCTACTTGCAGCCATTTCCTTAACGCGCTCAAAAACCTCTTTTGGTCCGTGACAAGCATTCAGCTGCTCTAAGTCCTTGCTTGTAACACAGGAAACAGCGGTTTGCGCTCTTCCCTGTTTTTATCACAGGCTCCTCCTTCGACGCTGACGGCCTTGCCTCCTAGGAGACAAGTTCTGTACTTAGGTTCGAGAGCTCTGGCGCTTCCATAAAGCTGTCAGCGGTCCGAAACAGTGAACTGACTGTCTTACAATTGCTTTCCTTCAGAAAGATCCTCAGTGATGGGGAACAAACTCTCATAAACTGCCCGCTTATGATTACTTCTCACAAGCTAGAATAGCTCCTCCGCTTTGCCAATCTTTCACGAACGGTCTAAGTAGCCAGAAATCCTTGCAGCATGCTGCAGCGCGGACTCGCTGTCTTACGGCTTGGCTTGTCGAAGTTTCTCCCGATAACCAACTGAGGAGTACCGGAGCCGCTGCAGTAATGCCGCTCTTAGCCGACCACAATTCAGCGCAGCTGTTGCATCTAACCGGTTTATCACAATTAGCGGCTCCCTGGTCATGCATTCGCTATGTGAAAAGCCCACTTCTCACAGGGCCACCCTTTAAGAGGAAGCTTTAGCTCGGGCCCAACTCCGACACGGCCTATTCAAATACATGTAAAACGCAAAAACGTTTTTATGAGATAACCCATGGACCGATTTTGATGAAATTTGTCACATTTGAAAGAGAAAGTTAAATTCTAGTGACTGTTGGAAGCGGAATTTCGATTTAGGGCTTGAATTTTCTTAAAACGATTTTCAAATATTTGACCGTTTGAAAAAAATAGAATCACGAAGTTTACAAATTCATAGCTCTGCATCAAGAACTGATATCGCGGTTCTGTAAACGGCATTCATTAGATCATTCAAAGCGGACAAATTCAATATGTCATTTTACATCTTACGTGAAATTGTTACGTTGGTTACAACGGTTTTGCAAAAGTCGTATTTCCCTATGATTAGATTTTTTTTATATTCATGTGTAACATATCAATTTTGTCCGCTTTAGATGTACTATTAGATGCAATTCACAGAATTGTATTATCATATTTAGTGGTTAAGTTACAGAGTTGTAAACTTGATAGTTTCGTTTTTTGAAAATTTCCGATTTTTGCCAATTTTTAATAAAAAATTGAAAATCTAACTCAAAAATTCGAAACCAACAGTCACTAGATCTTAAGTTTGTCTTTTAAATGCAACAAACCTCGTCAAATTTGGTGCAGTGGATGCCGAGAAAAACGAATTCTCCTTTTACATGTATTTAGATAGGAGCACTCGAGCTAAAGCTTCCTCTTAAAAGTGGCGACCAGATAAAACTGCTGCAAATATGCGTCCGGCTCGTCACGTGCTTCATGGAAGGGCGATATCAGTTTATGAGGACTGCACTCTCAAACAAAATGCACCTGTGGCATTGAAGCGATGTCCTCCTGGTTCATCAAGAGCTAATGGTTACCGGTGCCTCTTTCAGATGTACTGACAACTGCGAGTCGGCTTTTCGAACTCTTAAGGAACAGCCTACTTCCGGACATGTGCTTCGTCACTTCTATGGCAGAGGTTTCAGTGTACTCCATACTGACGCAAGCGCAGAAGTTATTGGAGCAGTACTACAACCTAATGCCACCTCCGATGACCAAGTCTTGGCATAAGTCAGCTGCACACGTTCTCCAGCTGACTGGTACTAAGCCATCACGGAGCAAAACTGTTTGGCTATTGTTCGGTCGATTCGGTAATATTGCCCGTACCCTTGTGATCTCCACTTCATCGTCACCACCGACCATCATGCTATGGGTTTCATGTCATCAATGAAAAATGCCCCAGGATGCTTACGACATTGGATAATGTGCTAGCATGAATGTGAGTTTACAATAACGTACAAATCTCGCAAACATCATTACGACGCCGTAGAATTGTTGCCGTGTTCACTCTTACTGTCTTCCGTTAACGCGCCATCGACTTCCCTGCCACGTCATTCTCGCACTACGTCTACAACACCTTCCACTAAAGTTCCTTGACCAAATTTTGCTTTCGTCACGCCCTGACGTCCTCTCAGATCAATACGCAGACTCCCTACTGCCGAGCCGCACCACCCAACACCGCTTACGACACCAGTTTAACAGTTCTACCATCAACATGGTTCACTACACCACTACGTTTATCACCCTATGAGCCTGGGCATTGGGTGGGTCCCAGTCCTAACTCGCTGCCTTCGACTTCGATTATTAGAGGCGCTTCACTACGACGCATCGGCTCGTCCCAAATGGTTCCCCAAGACCTATGACCGGATCAAGTCCCACTGCTTGGGCCTGGTCTATCTACAACCGCTGCCAAATACGTTGCCTCTTGAGCGTCATGTTAGCACCGCAAACACTCGAAATCCCCTGCTGCCGGTTTACTACAAACTCTCCCTCTCTCGCACGTGTGTGTTGAGTTTGCTCACATTGATTAATACGACCGTTTGGCTCCCACCGATCATCGTTGCATTTGTGGCGCGCTACTAGGTGCTGCAATAGTCCGGCCACAAATGATGACGACCACGCGACCAGCACGCTGACGGTGCGCGAGTAGTGGAATCTGAGGAATCAGGCTTCCGCATGGCTGCGCGGGCTCAGCTAAAAATATAATTTGTGGAAACCAAGCACCAGCACCTGTCTGGTTTTCCTACTCCCAGAAATTCGTTACTCCGTACTTCGCAACAGTGCTCTCAGTTCCGGCTGCCTCAGCCGCTTGGTTGGGCCTAGCGCCGCAACGAGCTCGAGTCCTGCTGTCTTAGCAGTTCGCCTTCGATCCAGCCAGCCATGGCCTCGGATTATCCCGATCAAATATTGCCGTCCGCGCCACTACTCCGCGATCCCGAGGTATCCGCTATCAAGCTCCGTGAATTCTGTTCGTCGGACTCGGAACATTGGTTCATTACCCTCGAACCATTGTTCCATAGCCACCGACTCATTACACAGTCGACCATGTTCGACCACGTCATTGGAGCTCTTCCACCTACTACTGCCGCGATTGTTAGCGATGTTATACGCTCCCCTCCCGTCGACCGCCGCTATGACCACCCTAATGTGACTGTCATCCAGCGCACCACTGAAATGTATCAGCCTCGATTACACATAACTTCTTATATTGGAGGAGCTCGGGGTATACAAACCTACCGGCTCATTGCGTCGCATGCAAGCATTGCCTGGAGATCTGCCCTCTATTGACAGTGCACTGCTCCGGGAGCATTGACTGCAGCGCTTTCCACCACAGGTTCGCATGATCCTGACCACGTCTTCAATCTCGACGTTGGAATCTGTGGCCCAGTTGGCGGACAAGATGATGGATTTCGGTTTTCCCTCCGTAGCCACAGTTCACCGTGCTCCTGACCATCGGTCTCACGGTTCAGCCACTGCCGACAGCTATGGGCGTCTCCTCGAAGCAAGCCAGGAGCACCCTCGACAAGTTACACGACTGATAGCTGTGGTCGCTGCCATCCAAACACCCCGGCCGCGTTCTTCGTCGAGACCTAGCCGCCCCAGCCCCGTTCACTGAACGCCGTTCGCCGCCTCCCTTTACGCATTGCTGGTACCACCATCGCTGAGGTGTTCACGCAAACCAGTGCCGCCAGCCCTGCTCCTACGCTGGAAGCGCTTGGGCCGGACATTGACGGCGACCCCTGTTTCGGCCCCAGATGCAGTCGCATTTTCCACGTCACCGACCGCGTCACCAAAGTCCACTATCTCGCCGACATTGGCGCCGAGATTTGCGTCCTTCCTCCTACGTTGGCTGAGCACTGCCATCCTCACAACTCGCCTACTCTCACACGGCCAACGGATCTTCAATCCTGACGGTGACTCACCGTCCTTCGTTGAAGGACGGTGACTCTTGACATCGGCCTCAGACGTAGTTTTCGCTGGACAATTGGCATCGGTGCCGTGCGCCAGCCGACTATCCGATCAGAATTTATTTGGCACTACAACCTTGTCGTCGACGTGCGGCAGCGCCGAATCTTGGGCTCCGAGACGAGCTTAACCATGCAAGGATTTTCCTGGCGCGCTCTCTCGCTTTGGCTTCTCCAGGCGCACATTCCCCTTCCCGACCCTTCGTCAGCCATCCTGGCCGACTTTCGGCGCGTCTTCCGACCCCTCTCTTTTCAGTCCTTGGTTGCTCACTGCGTGACATATCATATCTTCATGACTGGCACTTCCGTGTTTGCTGGACCTCGTCACCTCGCGTCCCATCGTCTAGCTGTCGCCAAACAGGAGGTTGAACGCATGCTTGACCTTGGCTTCATTCGTTCCTCCTGCAGACCTTGGGCCTCGCCACTCCATATGGTCCCCAAGAAGGGCGGTGAGTGGCGCCCCTGCGGCGATTACCGTGCTCTCAACAAGGTCACTGGACCGGTACCTAATGCTTCACATACAGGACTTTGCGTCGGCACTGCGCGGCTGCACCATTTTTAGAAAGGTCGACCTGATGAAAGCCCACCTCCAGTTTTCCTGGAGGGTGTAATAAAGAGGGTGTAATCAATGTGATTTTTCCACCTATTACATTACGTTGTGCGTTGTTCAACTGATAATACATTTCGAGGTATTTAGTGCATATAGTTTGTTTTGTTGCATTCTGGAAGTAGTAAAATAAGTGCGTAAGGAGTAACCGGTCGTGTTATTCTGCGCGAGAACGTGAATTTTTTATGTTCATCCGGTTTCGATATAATATAAAGTATCGTATTGTTTCTTTAAAGATACAATTTTGTCTATTTTTACCACCTGGATCAAGCGTATACTCATTTATTAATTTGCTTTCAGACGCGAAATGAAGTCGCTATACAAAAGCCAAGGCCAAATACTAAGAGCAACACAGTGCTACCCAGGGGGTGGTAAGCATTTTTTTGTTGTTCACATTACCTTGTGTTAGATACGTTTATTAGGTCAAGGTTTTCTTGTGCTAATGCTTGTGCTACACCTGTGAGCAATCTATAAGACACACCACAGATCGTTATGTTGACATAACATGCCCACAAAACAATTTTCAGGACTATGAAGACTTTCGTGGAACTTAAAATTAAGTGCGAGATAATAACACATGCCGGCAATAAAGGGAATGTCGCTGTCGTTTAACCAGCGCAGTAAATGTACAATTTTTTCTAGGCATGTGTATAAACGGTTCTTGTGAAGAATGTCGCTAGCCCTAAGCGCACCGGTGCTTGCACGATTATTGCAAGATTGACAGAGCGTTTCTTTGCATATTATAGCAAATTAACCATGTTCTGGAGTTTTAAGCACCAGAACCAAGATATGATTATGAGGCACGCCGTTGTGGGGGACTCCAAATAAAGCTGGCACCCTGAGGTTCATTGCCGTGCATTGGATGCACGGTGCACGGGCGTTTTGGGACTTCGCCCCTACATTAAATGTGGCGACGACGGCCAGAAATTGACTACACACCCTCAGGCTTAAAAGCGCAGCGCCTATTCCACTACAGCGCCAGGTGAAGGAGTGTCAATCTAAACTAGTCCATGCAAGCGATCTTACGGAATTTCACAACATAAACAAGCTTCGAATATGCAAGAACATGCCCATATTCATAGCACTCAGTGTATGAGGAAAGCCTGAGGGAAAGAGAAAACAAAGTGACACCATCTGTGAATCATCAGCAGCAGCACCAGCAGCCTGTCTTATGTCCACTGTAGGATGAACGCCTCTCCCAGCGATCTCCAATCAGCTGTCTCTTGCGCTAACTCATTGATACTTTCGCCTGCATGTTTCCCAATTTGATGAACCCCACCTAATTTTCTTTCGTGCACGACTGCGCTTCCCTTCCTTTGGCAGTGATTCTGTAACTTTAACGCTGCACCTGTTACCTAACCTACGCAATAGATATCCTGTCGAGCTTCATTTTTTTTCTTAATGGCACCTACAATATAGGCCGTCCCGGTTAGCTCTGTCATCATTCCTTCTGATGTCTTCCTGTCTCTTAATATTTCGTCTGACATTTTTGGTTTCATCGCTATTTGTGCGATCCTTGTTCTCGAGCTAATTTGTTATCCTCCAAGTTTCTGCCCCATGTGTTAGCACCGGTGAAATGCAATGATTGTACGCTTTTTATTTCGATGACAGAGGTAAGTTCACAGTCAGGATTTGGTAATGCGTGACGTATGTATTCCAACATGTTTTTATTCTAATGTAAATTTCCTTCTCATGGGCAAGGTCCCCTGTGAGTAATTCATCTAGAAAAACATATTCGCGCACATACTTTAGAGAGGCTGACTGAGGATCATGAATTCTTGTTTTCTTCTCAGATAGCATCAGTTCTATTACTACAAATCATAAAATCCACGCAAAGTTGACTGAGTGTGGCAAAAAATTGACATCCACGCTGGGAAGCGTTGGTAGGATGTCATGGGTCTCAGTTGGATCACCTGGCTCGTACATTCCGTGAAATCGCAAGAAACATATTTTAACAGCACGCAAAAGAGAGGACACATTGCTGATGTCAGCAAACTGTTGCCCTCCTTGCGTTCTGTCAAAATAAATCCCTGCTGATTTCCTGGAATGTTTCGTATTGTATACTTCGGGTAACGTCTTAATTCCGTGCGCCGTTTTATATGGCCACGTAGTAGTGACTGAATCATACAGCGGTAAAACTGTGAATGACGAAACTAACTTTCTTATTGGGGAACGTGTGCGCACAAAAGTATATTAAACTCAAAGCACAGCAAAAGCGGCGAACACAGTCGGCAGTCGTCGAAATCTAATCTGCCGGTCAAGCGCGTCGGCTTTTATACATGAGTTCTAGAGTAATCGCTGGTTCCCGCGTGTCTTCAAGCAAATTCGACACAATTCGCTTCACACATGCAACGAGATTACACAAGCTATGGCGACGACAGAAAACGGGAAGAAATATGGATAACAGTGGAGAAACGTATAATACATGCGGGTGCGTCCCACGCTGAGTGACATTTGTTAGACGGTGTAAAGCGTTCACCCGAGAAGAGGTAAAGTACGCGTCTCAAAATGAATAGAATTGATCGGTCACTTCCAGCTCGGGTGATTTACGTACTTGTTCCAAGCAAGAATTAACAGACTATGCTGTTGTTATGGCATCAACTAGCACAGCATAATGAACTCCTCAGGCTGGCTGTGGAAGATTCTTGTTATGCGATATAGCCCGAACTAATGATACGCTGTGACAATTTTACGCTTCATTCACAGATTTGGGGGATTTTTTCACTAGGTCGCTGCATTCCTGTATGCCTGCAGCGTTTGCACTTAATTGAAACATAACTTAGTTATATCTTATGTATACATATTTAACTTGACCTACCAAATTAGCTGCGACAGTTCTTTTGTACCGACGTTCACGTACTCAGAAGTATTGGTGTTGCTGTGTGTGCTCCTACTGCCGCAACTATATTTTGTTGTACGCCGCAGGTTGTCCATATTTTTATTTCTTTTCTATGTACGTGGCTAAGGCTGTGATAGAGAGTGTATTTGCTGCACTGTAACAAATAGTTACCACCCTGTAATGGTCCAAAAGATGGTCTAGCAGTATTAATAAATGAAAATGAATGAATGAAATCAACGTGAACACAAACTGTGAATAATCATATAAGTAGGTACAGAACTATTTCAGCTAATAACCTTGCAGCTTGTGCATGAGCATTCAATGAAAGGCAATTTTGTGATTTGCGTGTTTTCATCTGAAATTGTAATGCATTTGCTCAAATTGATTTTAAAAAAGCCAGAGCGAATTGCCAACACGCTGTATTTTTCAGGCAGCTCTACGAACGATTATACCATCACGTACACCGACAACCACTGCGCAGTTGTGCTTACTCCACACTGGAATCGCGGTATGTAATATACAGTTTTGGTGATCTGTAGGATGTGGTGCCTTAAATGGCACGCCGTAGTGCAGGGCTCAGCTTAGGTATTCAGCGCCTGCGGTCTTTGACGAGCACTCAAAGTTTAGTAAACGACTGTTCTATAGGAGCTCTCTGTTGTTGTAGTCATAGATTTGGTTGATTTCCTATCACTGTGTTCATGGATCGCTTCCCCTGACTTCACAGGGTATACAATTTCTAGGGAATGCTTATAGCCATGACAAATAGCATAGCCGCGATATTCTTCTTTCGCATAATTTTTTGAAGGCTGCAAAAATGGTTATATGTATAGGTAGCTAAACACCAGTCAAAAACAACCCATTTCTTCTTTTCAAGTATTGTACTGAAACTTTAGTATTTCTAAATATTCAATGAATTAAAAATTTCTCCCTAACTTACAATCGCCAAAAAACATATTTCTGCAAAATAAAAAAAATAATTCTAAGTAGCCTAGTTGCAGAACATCATGTGTGCGATCCTTTATTTGTGTGTGGGTCTTATTCTTCTAGCCGTAAAAAGCTAGATGCCTGCAGACTGACCAAAAAGTGTCTAACGTTCCCAATGAAGGCAAATTGGTTACGCTAAAGAAGAAATTTAAGAACGCAAACAGTTCGGTGCAATGACACATCTGACGTTAAGGGACAGGAAGGTAGGATAGGTATTGGACAGCAAACGGATGCCGCTGCTATGTTTGTTGAGTCCAGAGGAAGCTGCGCAACCCATCCAAAAGGATAGAGCACAAAACGTCTGGCATTTTACTGTAACAGAATCAGTGTCAGGAAATTAAAATGCAGCTGAGAATGACTTCAGCATATGGGTTGCGATAAAATTAAGAAATTTGCAGGTAGTTCAGGAAATTGGCTCAAGCAAGACGAGGGTTATTGGACGTCTTCTTGAGAAACCTTCGTCCTTCAATCTACAAGAAATAGGGGGATGATAACAATGATGGTGGGGATCATGTAGTTGCAAATTTAGACTCCATGGTCAACATTGGCAATGCGAAGCGTCGGAAATATATCAGGGTTGTTTCGCCGAACGACTGAGCCTCCAACGCCAAACCTAATTAAATTACCATTCACTTCCAGCTTCTTCCGGTATGGCAACAAAAAAGCGTAGTCCTCGCAAAAATGTAGAACGCCATGTTCCAAGATTGGACCACAACATTGAAGGCATTCTACTAGCTTGTTTACAAGCTGCTTCAGAACATAATGAGCAAGAAATCAAAGCGGAAGCACGTTCAATGTCGGCAATTATAATACTTCCAAAGGCTGTACCGTGCGAAGATACGTGGAAAGTAAGCTTGACATGTATAGCGTGTTTGTGTAAACGACATCAGCAACGCCGTACCTCAATGCCAGAAGGCATCGTCACAATTCTTAATACTGCAACAGTCCCATTTACTCCAAACTGTGCGCTGGTTCCTCGTAACACGGCTATCGTTCCACACGCACGCAACTGCATTGGAACGCATACGGCAAAACAATAGGCAATATTGATAGAATAATGCGAACATTATAACGCTTACAGTCAAAGGACTGCGCGGAGAATTGCATAACTGGTCATTGCGAATGGTTGCCAATGATAGCGTCACCTAAAGTAATTTTAGCATTCTCTATCGTCGCACTAGGATGGGGTTCGCCAAAACTAGAGAGAATGAAGTTATCTGTGCTGTCAAAGGCAAGAAAACAAAACGCTGCTGCCGGGTGTACTAGAAAACATCTGTGCTTCTCGAGAAGCTTAGATACGACATAGACGCGACAGAGAGAGAATATAACTTTATTGCTACCTAAAAAATGCAGTTTCCCCCGAACACCCAAGCACGTAGTGCGATATCAAATTAGTAGACAGATGTAGGAAGTAAGGAGAGTAGTTTTATCGGTCCTACAAACTTTTAAAGGTTCGCTTACTAACTCAATTAACAATGATAGAATGTGTAAGCGTGAGTGAACGAGGATATAGAAAGAAACAGACACAAAGAAAAAGCGTTGTCTTTGTGTGCCTGCTTTTTCTACGTCCTTGGACAATGGCGTCTACACATTCTATCATGGATTCAAACCAACTAGCCCACCAACATGTTTCACCTTAATTAACATGCACGTTTTAACGCGCCCACAAGTGAACATGAACAAATTTTGCCCGATGTGCGCGGAAACTCGCTCTCAACATGCTCGAGTGAGGAATCGCGGCAGCAGCAAGCGAACTGACTGGCTTGCGTCTCTCTCTCCAACCCGAACGAAACATCGAAAGCACAGTGCATACGAATCTACAGGCACTACGGGCGCTCTGGAAACATCAGAGATCGCCTTGAAGATGACGCCCGCGTGGTCGTGCACCTTGGTCACGTCGCAGATTGTTTGCAAGACATGCGAGCGCCGCCAACGCGTCCCTACGGCATCCGCCAAAGGCCTCTGCTGCGGTGTCCGCCATTCGCGTGCCCAACGCCGTATTAACGCGATAGCGTTAAGGAGCTCGTGTCGCAGAAAAGCCGGTGTCGTCGGCGTCGGCGTCGGTGTCGGCGTCGGCGTCCGCGGCGTTGGCCGTGAGCGATAAATCACGGCAGGCACTTCATAAATAAAAAGCAACTTCCAAGATGGGCTGGGTGGGAATCGAACCAGGGTCTCCGGAGTGTGAGACGGAGACGTTACCACTGAGCCACGAGTTCGATGCTTCAAAGCGGTACAAAAGCGCCTCTAGTGAACGCGGAGTTACCTTAGAAACGAGCTGTTTCTAAGGCTCAGGCGTGCGTCGCTTGCTGAGGCGCACATTTCGTTGTCGCGCCGAACGCTTCGTTGCTCGACGCTCACCGCGTCCGATGCGGGGCGCGTAGTCGCTGCGCCGTAGCCCAATACCCCTTGGCGGGTCGACGGGAACGCTGTCGCGTTCCACTCTTGAAGGCGAAGCTTAAGCGTCCTCCAATTTTTATACTCCGTTTCATACATAGTAGTCAACGCTGTGGAAGCTACGCAAGTAGTTCAGTCAAGAATAGTTATCACTCCGCGCGTTCCGTACAAGCTTCGCTGCGCGCCAACAGTGTTCGCTCGCGCGAGCATGCACGCCAGACTCCTCGCTACGGGTTCCAAATAAATAAATACCTAGAAGAACAACAAAAACAAAAATGATCTAAAACAATGCATTATAAGCCGTATACGACGGTGTGTTTGTTTCTAAGGGTGAATATTTGTTTCATTCAGTACTGGGCCTAAATAAAAAAAAGCAGTTACCCACAATTGCGGTCAAAGAGAAAAAATTGGCAGTGGCTTAGCTCGTTTATACCAGGATATACGTAGTGAAAGCTAAGGCATAGCATGGTTAGCCTTGGCTAATATTGATTGCATGTCCAGGTTACTGTGGCTGTCTATTTGGGTTGAGCATTGGGCGAGTTGGTATTGCATTCTAGAACTGGTACAGCGCAACATACAAAGGAATGTACAAACATACAGACAAACAGCGCTCTGTTTCCTTTATCTGGCCGGCTCGGCTTGTTTCTTCCTTTGTATGTTGCGCTGTACCAGTTCTGGTTGTCTAGCTATGTTGTGGCGTTTAGCCAGTCGTTCGGCGCGCTTTTAGTCTGTTTCCTGGGCGATTCGTTTCCTCTACATATATTTCCGATGTCGATTCCAGGCCTCCTCCTGCTTATCAGAAATTTCGCCGTCCATACTGCCGCCTCAACTGTGGTTGCAGCGCCCGCGAGCTCTCCTTTTCAATCCTCCGACATGTTACCAGGCATGCGACGCAGCTGGCGAAGCGAGCGAAGGCGAGCGCAACGACGAGGAACGCGGTGTGACGTCATAGCAAACGGTGGCAGCGAAAGGCGCGGCGCTGCGGCGGAACACCTGTGGCTCGGTGCTACTAGTGGCGCATGCGCAGTAGTGACTAGGAAGCGAAACAGAGAGAAATACCCGCGGCGAGGCACGCGTTATGACTTCATGGGCCTCCTCGGAGCACCTCCACGCCGAAATCGCAAATGTGGCTCTTGTGGTCCAACGTTTGGAAGCTAGCCATACTACAGTCTTGGAATCATTAAATAAGATACTAAACATTCATATCAGCCTCAAGAATGACTTGGATGCCCTAAGTAAGCGTGTCGTTGAATTGGAATATAAAACTGAATTGGTGCCATCTGCACAGTCCGCGTTAACCCCGAACTTCGAATTGTCTAAAATGCAAGACAAAATTGATGATTTAGAAAACCGGTCTCGACGGTCCGAGGTTCTTTTTTATGGAATCCATGATACAGACGATGAAACTTGGGCGACTTCGGAGCAGCTCGTGAACAAATTTTGTTCCAGCAATTTAGGTGTCGTCACAACCTCAGTTGCGAGGGCGCATCGTTTGGGCCGTTTTTCTACAAGTAAGGCGAGACCAATCATTGCTAAATTTTACAATGATAAAGAAGTTGAATATGTGCTAAGCAACGGATCGAGGCTGAAGGACACTGACTTCAGCATCGCTTGTGATTATTCTGAGGCTGTCCAACAAAAGCGCCGTCATCTGTGGCAATACGGGAAATCTGTAAAAAAAGAAGTTGACCGCATTCGTCTCGTATTCAACAAGCTTCACATTAATAGCGATACTTATGTATGGGACACTGAGGCTGCTCGCGCAGTATGTGTTTCTCGGCATCCCACGCGAGGAGGATGCCACTCCCTCAAATCAGACCCCAGCTTTCCATTTTCCTCAAAGATCGCCATGTAATGCTTCCAAAACCATTTCTTTCATTTACACTAACATCAGAAGTGTCGTATCGAAGGATGTTGCTATCCCTTCACTAATCGATTCATGCTCCGCATCACTTGTAGCGCTAACCGAAACATGGCTGACTGATCTTATTCCTGATAATTCAGTTTTAGTCAGCCAGACACATTTTAACATCTTTCGATGTGACAGACCGTACCGTAAAGGAGGTGGTGTACTCTTGGGGATAAGGGATGATTTGCTAACCGTGCCTGTGATGATTAGTTCTTTTCTTGAATGTGTATGGGTTTCTTTTAAGTATTGTTCAACTGATGTAGTTATTGGTGCTGTTTACCGTCCTCCTAATATTAATGTTGGTTTTTCGTCTTAATTTCGTCGAATTCTGTGTGAAATATGTACGCGTTTCCCTAACTGTACTTTATTCATATTTGGAGACTTCAACTTCCCTAGTATAAACTGGTTTTCACGATGCGTCACAGCGAATGAAACCAAAGCTAACATGTTTCTTCAGTCATGTCTTGATTTTTCACTAGCACAACTTATTACCAATCCCACGCGTCGCACATCATGTACCGCCAACATTAGAGATTTAGTATTAACGAATAATCCCGATATTCTTTCAGACATTATTCATCTAGACGACATTTCGGATCATGACGTAATAACAGGACGCATTACCGGTTCCTTTAACGAAAATAAAACAACTATTAAACAAATCAGGTGTTACAACAGAGCTAACTATTAAAAAATAAATTCCGAATTAGATTATTTCACCACCCAGTTCATGAATCAATATTTATTGCGCACTATTCAGCAGAATTGGGATTTATTCAAGAGTACTTTCACTAAACTTGTTGATGACTTCGTTCCACTTATGACCATCCGATGTAGCAGCAGTGCGCCGTGGTTTAAATCAGAAGTTGAGACGTATGAATAATAAGAAAAAGCGATTTTACCGGCAGGCACTAAAGTATGGTCTTATAAGCGCGTGGGACAAGTATATGGAATGCGACAAGGACTACCAGTCACTCCTAAAATCCACTCGACGCCAGTTTTTCAATCGCGACCTGTCATGTATGCTAACTAACAATCCTCGTAAGTTCTGGCGCATCATAAATCCTAGCTTTCATCCTGACATTTTGCTTAGCGACAGTAACGGCGTCATATTTAATGAGTCTAAATGTGCTCAGGTTTTGAATGACACCTTTTGATTAGTATTCACAAAAGAAGACATTAGCTCATCCCCTGTCCTAAACACAATCCATGACATTTGTATGCCGGAAATTGTGATTAATGAAACAGGTATCTTAGCTTTATTAAACAATCTTAAAATTACTAGTAGTTCGGATCACCTCGGCTTTAACAATAAGATACTTAAGCGTACATGTCAAAGCATTTGCGCTGTGCTGTCCTGTTTGTTCTCGCAATCATTATCACACGGTATAATTCCTAACGACTGGCGGATAGCCAAAGTAATACCTATATTTAAATCAGGTGAGCGTTCCTCTCCATTGAACTATCGACCCATCTCGCTAACCAGCACCGTTTGCAAACTTCTTGAGCACATCATTCACAGCCAAGTCATTAACTACCTCGAAGATCATACCATTATTTTCAATTATCAGCACGGTTTCCGCAAGGGATTTTCATGTCACACTGAACTAGCTGGCTTCGTTAACGACTTACAATTATCACTTGACGCAGGCTTTCAGGTAGACGCAGTGTTTCTTGATTTTTCAAAGGCTTTTGATCGGGTTCGTCATCACAGACTTCTACTGAAACTAGCACAGCTTAACATCCACCCTATCGTGCTCGCTTGGATTAAGGACTTTCTGTCATCTAGAACACAGTTCACCTCGGTTAATACTTCTAACTCCTCCTCTGCTTATGTGACATCTGGTGTACAACAAGGAAGTGTGCTCGGACCTCTGCTATTTTTAATCTATATTATTGACTTACCTGCCTGTGTAACATCTAGAATTCGACTTTTCGCTCATGGCTGCGTAATTTACCGTAACATCACTAGTGACAGTCACCGCCAATCCCTACAATCTGATCTCAACGCAGTAAGCTTATGGTGCTCATCCTGGACAATGTCATTAAACGTTTCTAAAACAAAACAGATATCTTTCACTCGTCGTACAAATTGCATTCCAACCACTTATATTCTTAACGACAATACTGTAGAACTAACAACATGCAAGTATCTTGGTGTGCACCTTCAGTTTGACCTATCATGGCGTCACCATATCGAACTCACCCTAGCATCTGCTAACCGCTCACTTGGTCTTCTCAAACGTAACCTCAGACATGCCCCTATGCACTTTAAAAAACTGGCTTATATAACTCTGATACGCCCTAAAATCAAATATGCTGCGTCCATCTCAGACCCTGAGAAAGCCTACGTTATCAGTAACACCGAATCCTTGCAGAACCGCGCTGTTCGCTTCATATTTTCGGACTACTCACCCTTCACAAGTGCTACAGCATTTAAAAAAAAACGTGCCCAACTGGTAGATTTGTCATATCGCCGCAGACTTGCTCGTTTAACACTTTTCCATAAACTTTATCACCACCCCTCCCTTCGAAGTGATTTGCTTCAGTCACCTCATGCCATCTTTCCACGCCGTGATCATTCTTTCAAAATTAAACGTGTAAAGTGTCATTCCTCGTCTTACGCCAGTTCATTCATTCCCCGTACTATCATCGAATGGAATAATTTACCATCAGCCATCGCCACAGAAACTGACATCACCAAATTCCAAGAGTTTCTTCGCTGTGACGGAAATGTGTAAAATTTGCTGTTTTTGTTTGTGTTCATTTTTTTCTTTTCGTTTTATGCCATATGTTTTATTACATTTATTACTGAAATGATTCGCGTTTATTGAAAGCTGTATCGTCCCCCCCCTCCTATGTATTACCCTCTCCTGTAGGGCC
This sequence comes from Dermacentor variabilis, assembly GCF_050947875.1. Lineage (NCBI taxonomy): Eukaryota > Metazoa > Arthropoda > Arachnida > Ixodida > Ixodidae > Dermacentor > Dermacentor variabilis. The sequence goes on from NC_134569.1 coordinate 176,040,268, forward strand.
TTTAGGGGTAACGTGAATAAATCGATAAATAAATAAATAAATAAATAAATAATGTTTTTGCTTTAAAACATCGAACTATATCCAAGTGCGAACGAAGCCACTGCAAGAAGTCTCTCTAGCCTCCACAACGTTGACTGCTGTGTATGGAATGGATTTGAGACGCCACGGATGTCTACATATTGTATGGAGTGGCGGGCGGGGAGGCCATCAATGTACCCTAGCAGCCGCCGGAGAAGAACACCATCTCTCCCTCGCCTGACTCAAGCACGCGAAAGAAGACGACACGCTTCCCGCGCGCGTTCCACGAGCGCACACCATATAGAACCGCGTTCAGGTGAGAGGTGAGTGAAGCGCACAGGTGAGACGACACTACATCTTTCCGAAAGAGCACACACCGGAACACACAGAAGCTACATCAAAGGCCTGCGCTTTCAGCCCCTCTGTCCTCCTAAACTGCCTAGGCCAGGGCAATCCGCGGTCATACCATCTTCTAACCGAAGCACTCGTAGCCGCCTTGAGGACGACAGTGCGAACAGTCACTCCGGCACCTTTGTTCACGGAATACAATAGGAGATATACCCCCAGTTAATACCGAACCGTCCCTATATATGGGTATTCGGCCCCCGTATTTCTCATTCAATAAAAGCAACGTCAACTGTTTCAGCGCTACTTTTGGGAGATTCGCCTTGTTCTTTACAGCCGAAATAATTAGGCGCATCTGAGGCCGTTAGAGACACGACAATAGGAATGAAGGCCTGGCTACTGGTGTGTATCCGGATAGAAGACACTCTGGATGAGTGATGAGAGCTTCAAGAAACGTTGCACGAAGTCTCTGCCGGGACAAGAACGCCAAATTGGAAAGCTGACGCGGGAAACATGACGAACGTGTGCCCTGAGACAATCGACAGTAGCTTATGTCTGGATGGGGTGATCTTTGGCGAGCACGATTGTTGCATGTGTTGATGCGCAGCGGGGAAGACCTAACACGGGCGAAATTATTGGTCCTGTAAATTCTATTTAAGCTAACATTTCACTTGTACCTATTGGACGTTGCGAGGCTGTAGCGTACAAATTCTAGAAATAGAGCTCTGTACAACTGAAATATGGAGCATAGAGATGTGTCCCATGTTTTCTTGCTCGCGAATCTCAGTACATGGGCAATCGACGAGTTTTGTCTGCAAGTACACGCATCAAGGGCTGCAAGAAAAGTTTCAGTCGAATATTAACCGAAGAATCGATGGGTCTTGCCATAGTTGATAATGTGTCCAGTAATGGAGGCTGCGTATTGTGCCATAGGTTGACGTGTGAATGCAATCAATGCACATTTCTCGGTCGATACACTGAAGCCTTGTGCTTGAAGGTATGGTGATGTCAAGGTTGCTGCCCACTGCAATCGCGCGCGCGCCTGAAGTGTAGTGTTCACAGAAGTACAAAGGCAAATATCGTCGGCGTATATCGAAAACTACATTGTTTGTCGTAAAGCATCAGCTAGTACAATGACCGTCAGATTGAACAATGTGGGATTAACCTCTCTCTGAAGCAGTCCGCAAAACGCGTAATGGTCGCCTGCAGAGGTGATATTCGGTTTGTACAACAAGACCGGCGAGTTCTGTAGTTAAATAACCACAGAATCACGTGGTCGCCGATTACAATAGTCTCCAGAATGTTGATAATAGCGTAATGTGCAACGTCGTCATATGCGCATTGGACGTCCGGAATGAACGCGACTTATATGCGTTTACGTTCTGGGGTCAACGATGCCATCAGTGGATGAATGGATGAAAGCCGACCATGGAAGCCCGGTAGATATTGTAACGCCGAAGATAACACTCTAGACGTGCAAGGGCCATCCTTTCCATCGCCTTTCCAACGCAGCTGGTTAGAGAAATAAGGCGATATGCAACCTTGTCCAAGTGGGATTTTCCAGCCTTTATCAATAGTACCAGGCACCTCAACTTCTATAGTCGAGGTACTTTACCTCTAAGCGATGAGCCGCCAAGTTTTCAAAAGTAATTTTTCTTATCTTTTGTCCAATGTGTCCCAGGACAGCATATGTGACGTAGTCAAGGCCTAAGGAGAATGATCGTCTACGGACCGCCAGGTTAGCTTCTGGTTATTGAATCGTTAAAGGCACGTCTATTTCGGGTACCCCACCCGCGGGAGGGACACTTATCGCCTTTGGCATTGTCAGGCTCGTTAGTCACTCTCGCACAGAATCCCTTCGCCACATCAAGCTCGGTTTGGTCAACATGGAGGACCGAAGCAGCAAATTGGTGTCACTGTTGTGGGGACGAACGAATTGCACGCATTGTCTTGCAGGTATGTGACAGCGGCTTGGGATTCACAGAATGTGTTCCATCGTTCCCTATCTAGTTGTTCTATGCGATATTCAATTTTCTTCTGAATGCGTCGTGCGTCTCTGAGATTATCATTTCACTTAGTCCGCCTGTGTCCTCGGTCTGCACGCTGTCCAGTCGCAAGTAGACTCTCTCTCAAGTTCAACGTAAAATTTCCTTCGGTTTGATAACAGCGCGATTATGAACGCTACCTGCCGTGGTTGCTCAGTGGCTATGGTGTTGGGCTGCTGAGCTCGAGGTCGCGGGATCGAATCCCGGCCACGGCGGCCGCATTTCGATGGGGGCGAAATGCGAAAACACCCGTGTGCTTAGATTTAGGTGCACGTTAAAGAACCCCAGATGGTCGAAATTTCCGGAGTCCCCTACTACGGCGTGCCTCATAATCAGAAGGTGGTTTTGGCACGTAAAACCACAAATTTTTTTAATTATGAACACTTGGCAGTTTTCATTGCTTCGACGATGTTTCGTCTATGCTGCCGTCGAAATTTTCCCAAAACAGTTCTGCCATAGACGACGAAAATACACTACACTCGGTTCCCTTCAAGAAATCACGAGAGTAAGACCGATAAATGCTTTAATGCTTTAGTGGCAATGTTATCTTTCTATTAGTACCGATGTAGCAAAATATTTAAGATGTGATGTTACGCTTCGTGATACTAAAGTCACGTCCGTAGGCTAATGACTATAGCACCAGGCTGCCGTTTTCAGGAACTCGGGCTCGAAGCCAGCTTTTAACGAACTAGCGCCACTGAGATTGTGACGCTCAGCATGTGCCGCTCTTCAGTGAAGCGCTTTCACGCAAACTTGGGTCACTAGGTATGTGCCACTGGATACATGCTGCTCTTCAGCGAACATTTTCGACGCTAACTCGTATCACCGATGAATACGTCGTGCTATTCAATGGCACAAAAATCATGCTTTATAATGGATCCGGTGCTGTGCGAAATACAAGCAATGAGACGTCTCACTAAATTGCTTCAATACTAATTGAATTAGCGTCGGCAGTCATACGGAGATGGTGTGATGTGGGGTGCGCGACACGGTGCGGTGTTCGGGACGGTCGAGAGCAGACGACGCTGAGTGCACGCGCGCCGAGCTGGAAGGAGGAAAGACGACGACGCCGAAGAGCGCCCGGCACGTGAACGCGCGGCGCAGGAAAGACAACAAAAGGAAAAAAGCAACCAATTAGAAAAGACCACGGGGCGTTGGGCAGCCAATCAGTAAATGCCAAATCGGCCAGACCACGACAAAAAGCGTGGTGCGCTGGCAGAACGGGGGCGACACGCAAGAGGACACGCAGGGAGACGCCGGGGAGACGCCAGGAGAGTCCCAGGAAACGACGGCGGGAGGAGGTCAACCACCGGAGCGGGCGTTGAAGACGAGCCGTCGGGTTCCGGACCCGAGCCCACCAGGACTTCACCCGCCCGGGGCCTCCTGCCAACCTGTTACTGTGCGTCGCCCGTCTACCTGAGCGTGCCGTCGGCTCCTCAAGGCCGGTGAGCTTTTGCGCCAGTGGGCAGGACGGGAACAGTCGGGCTTCGGGCCCGAGTTCTACGCCAGCTGCCCGGCCAGAACGCCACCCCCGTCTGCCGTGCCGCCTGCTGCCCGAGGCCGGCGTTCGAGCTTCCGTGCCCGTGGGCGAGAGGGGAGCAGTTGGGCTACGGGCCCGAGCTCTCTGCCCGGCCAGAACGCCGCCGCCGTCCACTCCTGCCACCCAGCCGCCAGCGTTACCTCGCCTCGCCAGAGCTGGCGCGCTCCCGGCGCCCGGTCGGTCAACCTACGCCGCGACCTTTGGTGAGGCCGGCGCCACTCCTTCTGCCAGCTTGTCGCCGCGTTGCCGCGTCGAGACTGCGACGCGTCCCCGCCCTCGTGCAAGCCCTATAAGAGCGCCCTCGTTAACCTCGTGCAAGCCCTATAAGAGCGTTCCTTACCGCAATGTTTTCTTGAGTGTGTATATTAAACATGTTTTCTGTTTCTTTTTATTTGCTTTATGCTTCTTTTGTGTGTGATTAAAAGTCTTTGTGTGTGTGTCCAAACCAACGGCTTCGTCCTCAATTGGGTTCTCGGGGGCTCCGCCTAAGAGAACCAACCGAACCATTGAGAACACGAACCTTTGCCCTTAAGTGGGTCATCACAAATTGGCGTCCGCGCGACAGGACAAAGCCGTTCGTTTGGATATTTTTTATTCTAGCGGCTAGGAACTATGGCTAGCGCACGAGACTTGTTAGCCTTAGCCGAGCGCATGGGGCTAGAAGGTGCGGAGTTGAGGGCATGGTTGAACGAGCAGGAAGCGCGGGCGCGAGAAGAGCGGGCAGCGGAGCGCGAGGCCAAGAAGGAGGAGCTTGCGCTTGAGGAGAAAAATTTACAATTACGGCTTAAAGTCGCAGAGGCTGAGGGCACTTATTTGGGCAAAAAACAGCCAGAAGTTTGTTCGTTTGACTTAGTCACCGTGGCCCAGCGATTGGGTTTGCATGGGGCTGACTTGCACAGGTGGGTGCAAGAGAGATGGTTGTTAATATGCGAGAAAGCTCAGAGGGAGTGCAACAGGCGAGTGGCCGAACAGGCAGCTGAGAGGGAACGCCTGGAGGAAGAGCTTCGCAGGGTGCGCGTTCGCATCGAGGCACTCGCGGATGCTAGCTTCGAAGGGACTAGCTCCATTAGTCAGGATGCAGCCCAGCGATGCAGGGGCGACCCAAGGGTTCCCTCCGACATGACGTCAGGCCTTGGCAACCAAGAAGTGTCTCAAGGAGAGACACCTTGTAATGATGCCATTGTAGGCAAAGATACTGAGGTATGGTCACAAGACAAGGAGCATATTGCTTCCATACCTCAACTAGTGCCGCGTGAGCACAGCGCAGGCGATGACTGGCTCGTGCAGGGTTCTGAGCTGCCGTGCATGGGCCTGGATGAAGTTAGAACTGAGAACCTCCCACAGGCTAAATATAGTACGTCGGAGTGTTTGCGCCAGGGTCAAGATGTACCTGAAGATATCAGGGCCCCTGAGGAACCAGGTTTGGTTTCAGTAAAAATTATTGAGTTGTCCTTACTGCGTCCTTTGAATTCAATAAAGGCAACTGCTTGTGACCCTATGTGCACTTGGGAGGGCTCAGGCAAGTGTACCCCACCAGATTATGGCTTTAAGGAGTCAGAACATCCTTTCTGTTCTCATGTACTCGCGCGTGGTCCGACCATTGGCAGAGATGCTGCAACCACACATTACAATTATCACTACCTTAGAACGCAGGCAGTGACGTGGTCGACACCACGCAGAGACATTATTGCCTGGAGCGGTATTATCGCGGACTGGCCAGGGTTCTCTGACCAAGAAGATAAATGTCTAGTCAGGTTGATATGGGAAAGGGTCACCTGAAGGAGCCGATGCTTCACTCATGGCTCTTCACGGACTTTTGACCTCGGACTTGGTGACTTCAGCTTGATGGTTTATAGAGTGTTTTGTGATAGCCTTTGATGCTACACTTTTTATTCCATAGAGTTTGTTGTGGTGTTTTTCAATTACTGTCTGTCTTTGATCTGTATGCTCAGTGAACTGTACTGTGAGTTCTTGTGAACGGACCATGACTGTGACTGTAGTGTTCCGAGCATGTGTGAACTATGTCGCGCACTGAGCGGCAGTTTTTCTTCTGAAAAACTTGTTAAAAAGGGGGCTTATGTGATGTGTGGTGCGCGATACGGTGCGGTGTTCGGGACGGTCGAGAGCAGACGACGCTGAGTGCACGCGCGCCGAGCTGGAAGGAGGAAAGACGACGACGCCGAAGAGCGCCCGGCACGTGAACGCGCGGCGCAGGAAAGACAACAAAAGGAAAAAAGCAACCAATTAGAAAAGACCACGGGGCGTTGGGCAGCCAATCAGTAAATGCCAAATCGGCCAGACCACGACAAAAAGCGTGGTGCGCTGGCAGAACGGGGGCGACACGCAAGAGGACACGCAGGGAGACGCCGGGGAGACGCCAGGATAGTCCCAGGAAACGACGGCGGGAGGAGGTCAACCACCGGAGCGGGCGTTGAAGACGGGCCGTCGGGTTCCGGACCCGAGCCCACCAGGACTTCACCCGCCCGGGGCCTCCTGCCAACCTGTTACTGTGCGTCGCCCGTCTACCTGAGCGTGCCGTCGGCTCCTCAAGGCCGGTGAGCTTTTGCGCCAGTGGGCAGGACGGGAACAGTCGGGCTTCGGGCCCGAGTTCTACGCCAGCTGCCCGGCCAGAACGCCACCCCAGTCTGCTGTGCCGCCTGCTGCCCGAGGCCGGCGTTCGAGCTTCCGTGCCCGTGGGCGAGAGGGGAGCAGTTGGGCTACGGGCCCGAGCTCTCTGCCCGGCCAGAACGCCGCCGCCGTCCACTCCTGCCACCCAGCCGCCAGCGTTACCTCGCCTCGCCAGAGCTGGCGCGCTCCCGGCGCCCGGTCGGTCAACCTACGCCGTGACCTTTGGTGAGGCCGGCGCCACTCCTTCTGCCAGCTTGTCGCCGCGTTGCCGCGTCGAGACTGCGACGCGTCCCCGCCCTCGTGGCACGCCCGGACTAGCACCCTCGTTAAAGCCCTAAGTGTGTTCCTTACCGCAATGTTTTCCTGAGTGTTTATTTTATGCATGCTTTCTGTTTCTTTCTATTGACTTTTTGCCTTTTTTTTGTTTGATTAAAAGTCTTTGTGTGTGCGTCCAAACCAACGGCTTTGTCCTCAATTGGGTTCTCGGAGGCTCCGCCTAAGAGAACCAACCGAACCATTGAGAACACGAACCTTTGCCCTTAAGTGGGTCATCACAGATGGTTTAGGCCCAAAATTGCTTTCTATGGGCAAGACGCATCCACAGAAAATAGTAGAAATTGATTAGAGGCCTTCGGCAATCGACAGTGATTGGGCCTGGCCTTGTCTGTGTCATCGTAGCTTGTGTTCCTGTCTCAATCTCAATTTTTCTTACATTCAAAGGCTCCAAAGGCTCCGAAGCTGTTGTGCTTTCGTTTACGCTTGATTACTAAATGTCAAATTGTCTTCGCAAGCGTAAGCTAGCCACGCCAGAAATTGCGAACTTACAGTCGTACAGATGAAGGAATGCCTGCAACGAAGACATCATGTTAGGCTCTGCATTCGTGATATTGTATTTGGCATGTCTTGCAATTTTCTCGAGTAAGTTATTAGCGACTTAGAGAGCACATGCTCGTATCTTACATCGAGTAGTCTGCGACTGTTACCCAGAAAAGGGCTTTGCTATGCCTTTTCAGGGAAATTAACTTCGATAGTTGCCAACTTTTACTACTGCCAGTCTCTCTCAACGCACAAAGCGGTTTTTTGGGTGTATTCATTGAAGAGCACCTCTCTTGGACACCACTAAGTAGAGAAAATTTGGCGCATCTCACATAATCTAATATTTCAGGATTCTTCCTACGATAGCCTTCTGCCTTTCCCTGGTTATTTCTTCTCACGCTGCTTCGAAATTTTAACGTCTACCTTATTCTCCTGGGTGTATTGGGCTAAACGGACAAATAATTATGTAAAACGGCAAACTCCACAACGTGGCACCATAGTCATATACCTAAAAAAAACTTGATTCTTTCCTCGGCAACGTCCCATACCATGTGGCCATAGCTTTGAAGGGCTGCAACCTAACTACCGTCGTTCTCAAGGAAACACAGCACCTACCTTGCAATTTGAGGAAAGCGGTCGACAATTCAATATTCAAGAAAGCATCAGAAAGAAATCTAAATTTGCCTGTCAGAAAACGACAATTGAAAGCACGTCGAGGCGTATCCTTTAAATGGAGCCACCACAGCTTTTGTTTTTACTCATCAATAGCTGCTTAGGAGAACGTTCGCCATCGTGTGCTAGCACGACAGAGATAAAAAAAAAGCCGGGGTGAAGTCTCTGTCGCGCGGTACGGTGTTACCTTCGAGCAAGAAAGAATATCAGAGAAAGGGCTCAGTGCTTCGTTCATTTTCGTAGCGATGAGTAACGCCAGCAGTAGAATACGTACCAATTTAGCCACAATTTAAAGCTGCCTTTGCGCCGCTGTATAGTGACCATACATTATGTCAAGTGTCAACGGCTTCCGCCGGCCGTCACGTATCCCTGCTGTGCAATATTTCTGAGACAGCTCTACTTCTGAGGGTTGCAAGCAAGCAGTCAGTGAGCGGATCAGTGTAGTTAGCCGCTTTACTGCGGGGTGCGATTCTCAACATACTGCAATTTACAGCGTGTTAGGAATGACTTGCGAAATCGATAAAAAATTGCTTTTAAGCTTATCTTCTTGAGTTCCACATATTCAAATTTTGCTTGGCTATATTTTTCTTTGCTCATTGAGACTGCACACCATGTTTATTCCAATAAAGTTCATGACCGGCGACTCGTTGCTGTCGTGTTAGCTCCTATTTATGCATCATATGCCGCATTTTAAAAACGTTTTTCTTCATCCTCTTTTTAGCTGCACTGAACTGTCCAGCTGCTTGCGAGCTGTGGGTAAAGGAGGACAGTGTAGATACCTGGAACAAGTTATGTGACCAAAAATACGAAGAACAATGCGGGAGGAGAAATATCACAGTCTACGACAAGAAGTACTGCGGTTCAATTATCAATCACTTTGAAGGCAAGAAGGACGAAGTAAAGACAGCGCAATAAATATTTTCACGAACACAATAGTTTGACTGGCGTCGTACGTAGTGTAGATATAGTGAGGAAAACATCTCCTGTATAACGTTTGAAGTAAGAGTGCGGTTTCATGTCGATTTATTTATTTTACTACATCTCACTTCTACAGCCCACTCTGGTGTTGGAGCGCTGGGTTTGATCTCTTGAGTATTCAGCGGACATCAATTCTTTTGCAAAGAAGCATGAGTAAATGAGTAGATGAAGATAACAAATACCAAACCAAAACAAACGAAATGCTAGGTTTTTTTAATGTACAGATGCCGCCAAAAATTTGAATAAATATTGACTGATACATAACACAAAGTCATCATGCTTTTCTCAACACCTAGACAATAAGGCTAGTACAAGAAAAAGAAGAACAAATGATATACTGCAAGATGGCCTCGTTGCTTGAGGAGAAGAATATGATGAATAGCTCAAAGCTTCCGAAGGCGGTCACACCAGTTCACTCGTCTCAATTTTTTTCTTCAGAGAAGGGCTGTGAAAAGCCCATTTACGTATCATAATTGTCTACTCTGTTTTTCGTGCTGCCTGAATAATTTTTAGCTTTTATTTTGCTAGGTGTATTTTCTCCTACAAAGTGCCAGGAGAAAAACTGTTGTTTAGGAATCTGTTCCGTCTCTGCTGAAATGATCCTCGATGTGGCTTTGAATAAGTAGCTCCTGCGACCAGTCGGCTCCATACTGAACCAGGGTTCTCATGGTCATCTTCTAAAGATAGAACATTTCCTTTTAATCGATCTTGTTTATTCGCTTTGTTGACCAGCACGGATCCTCTATCTCGCGCATGCCTGGAAACGCCACGAACAGTACCCTTGTCCAGGACCAATGAATTTCGGTGTAGCGCAGTAGCCTAGCGCTCAGAACTTGTGCAATGGGCTTGAGTGGTTGAGTCCTGCTGCTGAGTTTCAGAGCCAGCGTGCAACTTCCCGCTCCGCGTTGGCACTGCCGTCTTGGAGCCTTAGTGGACTAATCTTAGGTTGGGTTGCAGGAGCAACCACGTAGCATTTATTTGTCACCGCTGGGAATGTGACCATCCAAGCACCTGTCGATGAAAAGCAAACGTGTTTTGAGTACGCTGAAGTGGGCTTGCGAGTGGGACTAGCGCTGTCTGCGGGTTCGCATTGCAGCTCACTGTCCGTCATCGTAGTGAGTTTTTGACATCGAGTTGTCGGGAGGCCGTGCACTTCTGAAATTACGCGCATCTTATCATACTCTTTGCCCTCAGAAATTCTGGCCGCTTTTTCATGGCATCGCAGAGGCCATTTACTATAAAGTTTTCTGACGAAAGTGTGTCACATCAACATAGATGTAGTTGAACACATGTGCGTGATAAACAAATACCAATACTTAACTCCAGCGAGAAAAGGCAAAGTTTAGAGGCTGCCTCCTATGTCCATACTTATGTCAGTCATGATTTGCACGCCCTGCTTGCTAAAGCCGAGACCTACCGTGCTTCGAGATTTCAAGCCGACGAGTGCTGCACAACTTACGCTCATGCAGTGCACCACCGTGTATACTTGAGGAAGTCCGGGGTGCTGGCACACTGTTCATGCCTTAAATATCAGGTGAAATGCTTGTAAATTAGTACGCTAAGCAATGCGCTTACTTGCAACAAAACTTTTGAGAATAAAAAGTAAATGAATGTCTTTACCACTGCACTAAACAAGTTTCACCGACGACTACGATAATTCGTAATGCGAAATTTCAGCGCAGCTCTATGCGTGTTTTCATTTTACGACATATAGAGATAAATAATTTGACAGAGACATGTAGCAGAGTCGACAATCGTCGAAAGTCTGACCAGCGGGTCAAGCGCGTCGGCTTTTATGCATGTCTCGCCGAAGGTTCCAGTGTAATTGCTGGTGCCGCTTGGCTTCCAGTAAGTACTACGCAATTCACGTCATGCATACAATCAGATTAAAAAAGCATCTCAAACGATGACAATCGAAACAAGCTCTAACGACGCCAAACCAAACAAACGCAATGGAGAGCTCACGCGAACAGGCAATAGTACTGCTATCACTGAAAATCAGCAAGCGATCACAAGTATGTCATATGCTGACCTTAAACCTGCGTTACGCAAGGCATTGAGAATACACTGGCACCAGTCATGTGACGGAGAAATGCTTAACAAGCTTTATGTGATTAGGCCGCAAGTAATACTTTATTTGCTGTGTACTGAAGGCACTGGGCAGTGGGCATAGTGGTTGTGAAAGTGAAGACAACGAGAATTGATGGCTTCCCCGTTTCGCTATAGTACCGATCTGTTTAAGCCTACTGCTACAACCTAGAACTAGGGCTGCTACGTAAACACCCCCGTTGTAGCTGATAGAAAAGTAAGATGGCAAGATGTATTACTGTGCAGAATGAGAATAAGGCACACGCACGCAACGCACGCCCACATCCACAGGGGTGGTTATCCTCCTGTTTGTGACAGGTGCAGTAAAATGTACATTGTACATCTTGTACTCTGTATGTAAACAAATGGAATGTGAAAGAATTAAACATTTAAGGAAACATATAAATACTGCATACCGATACACTCGTCCCTCTTTCAAGGTAAAAATTAACTTTTTTAGCACAAGCAAACCTATTGAATTTCTGAGAGATATTACCTTCACAGGTGTGGCATACCGGAAAGAATGTACTTTACAGAAGGCCCACCGTGCAGGTTCACACTTCCTGTTGAGTGTAGACTTTGCGAATGGGTGACTTGGAATGTCAGCAATCTCTTGGACCATGCTAAAGCAGAAGTCATGGACTGGGGCTCCACGGCAGCATTACTTTTTTCAACTATGACCACCTTGTTAGTCATATCTTCCACTGAATTTTAGGTAACCGTCGTGCTACGACACTATAAGTCGTTGCCTTTACTAAACCCTTTCTCAGAATCATAATGAATTCAAAAAACACCCACATGGCTACCATCATCATTTGCAGTATTCTTTAGTACCGTAATGCACGTATGCTTTCCACACGTATGTTGCAAAATAATCTTACACTACACTGTATTTTCAGCACTACAAGGTATTTAGATTAGTCATGGCGCTCTTTGCTGAAACATCGCGCTAGCTCTACAAATCATCAGCTATGTCGTTCATTCGCAATTCCTTTCCTGATAACAACTTTAGAACCAGACAGCGGATGTTTAAGAGCCATTTTGCTGGAGAATCCCTCAATATCACTATGTATTTGGCTTGACGTAATAGTTCTGCGGAAAGCCGCCAGGTGGAGAGAAGTAATTAATGAAGGAAAAAATGAGACATTCACCCAAACGTAGCAAATTGCTACAAAGGAAGCCCTTGCGAGTTCCTCGAAAGAAAAGCCTCGCAGTTGAAGAAAAATTTGTCTTGGTCCGGGACTTGAACCCGGGACCACCGCCTTTTTGGGACAGCCGCTTTACTATTTGAGCTAACCAGGTGGCTAGCAGATGGCACGGCGAAGTCGAATTTTTCAACCACTCGAAGCAAAGGCAAGAGATTGTTGTAATAGCTCTACGGAAAACCACAAGATTTAGAGAAGTAGTTAACAAAGGGAAAATGAGACATTCAGCCAAAAGTAACAAATCGCTACAAGGAATCCTATTTGGATGTCTGTATTACGTCAGTTGATTTTATCTCCTTTGTCGTCGCAGCTACAAGTTCGCCATGAGTTCCTATCGGTCTACGAGCTTTCACTTACTTACCTGTGCTGCTGCTTCGTCTACAGTTATTTTAGTTCCTCTAAATAATGTGCGTGGTATTTTCAAAGGACACATAATTATAAATACATAATTCTAAAACTTTATTTGCAAGATTATGCTTTAAAAATATCTATTCATGTGCATAAAACGAAGTCGTTTCTTCAACCAAAAGTCTTATCAACATGATTTTAATCGAGGCGTGGTAGATGTAACTTTCTTTCTCCATTTATGCTGTAGTGTTGATGCTCACAATCACAAGTTCACCCAGACATTCAGCTTTGCGAGTGCAGCGCAAGAGCACTAGCCCTCACTTCGTTTGCGCCATCTCGTCCTCCATTTTATTACATGTGCTTATGCGAAAGCTTTGCTTCCTACATGTGGGAGGGTGACAAGCCAATCGCCTTCTTTCGCCTCATTTAGGACAAGCCCCCAAGTAAAGTTTGCTTTACAGATTGTTGTGGAGACGGTCACTTGAACAGCCATACCTTGGTTCTTCAAAAGCCACAATGTCTGTGTCGCTGTTGTACGGCCCTTTCGTCCTTTCAGCTGGAAAGCTGATAAATCTGAGCTACCAGAGATCCAAGGGAGAAGTATAAAACGAATCCCTGTAAAATAGCCAGTTTAACTAAAATCTCTTCATTGCAGTGTAACAGGGAAAGCCCTTCTGGAGGAGCAAGAACATAAGTGTTATCAGTGTGCGACCTATGCGGCAAGATACCCTTAAAGCTATAACGTTGTTCCGTCAGTATTGCTCTGCCTTCCTGCCAAATTTCATGCACGTTGATCATCAACAATAGTAATATGCACAGCTAGAATCTTTCAATTTTGTGTTCTTCTTTTTCAAATTTTCGTGTTTTTTTCGACTTGTACATACGAATGCTTGTACTTAATGTGATGAAATCTACGCAAATTTCTGCATGCACTTGCAGAAGTAAGGGTTGTATGCAAGTATTTAGCTTTGCAGTAATTTTGTCACGGTAAGGTTAGGAAATCAACCATGAATATTCCCAATCAATATAGCTAAGAATGAAAACGTTTTCCTTCAACAAGAAAACTAAAAGAAACAAATTTTTGTCCTTACGTGCACCTATTTATATATAAGGAGCAAAGTGGGTTATATATTAAAGCTCTCTAAGGCCGAGTATTAAGCCCAATCTTTGAGCAAGAGAGCCTAGCTTTGCAAGTTGAAGGAGATGCAGAAAAATAACCAAGTAAGGTATTCTTAACATGAAATGATATTCTAAAATAGAACGAAAACATATTGCACGTAAGTTCAACATAATTTTTCTGATTACTAACCAAAGGAAATTTCTAAGACTCCATCACCATTTAGCTAAAATAATAACCATCTAAAGCAGCGTTGGTGGCTCGACTGTATATTTCATCCAGTTTTTCCCGTACTTAAGCGGACACCGAGACGCACTATCGAGGAGATGAGACGTAGGTGTTCTCAGCGAACGCAGGTGCGTTTTCTGGTCTAAAGACGCCCATGTAAACTAATAAATAACGCCTGAATAACATGAAAGCAAACGAATGCAGCTGGGCAGAACTGTGACTGCGTAACTTTCTTTTGCGTTTATTTCTTTAGGACAACGTTGTAGAGTCACTTTGTCGACACTTCTAAATGCAAACATCAGCATGACAGGGCCGTACCAAGTCAGCCAAATGAGAACTTCGACGCATTCATGAAACTGCGACTAGTACAAACCAAGCAAAACTGTCTTTCTAGTATAGTCCACCTAGTGGACCTGTCCATCATGTCTGATTCTGAACTGCTGATTGGTTGGTGTGTGTGTGTGTGTGTGTGTGTATATATATATATATATATATATATATATATATATATATATATATATAAACGAGAAGAAAATGGGCTAACCGAGGGGCCCGATTTTTGTTAGTCATATAAGATGCCAACAAACACGGACACCAAGGACAACATAGGGAAAATTACTTGTAGTTAATAAATGAAATAAAAAGCGTTATAATAATGGAAATTAAAGTGCATGAAAAAACAATTTGCCACAGGTGGGAACCGAACCCACAACCATCGTATTTCGCGTGCGATGCTCTACCGATTGAGCTACCGCGGCGCTGTTTCCCGATGCACTTTATTGGGTACTTATGTGTCCTAGGAGTGGTGGCGCTGGCTAACACTCCCAGGGTTATACTAAGCCAAATAAGTACCCAAAAAAGTGGATCGGGAAACAGCGCCGCGGTAGATCAATTGGTAGAGCATCGCACGCGAAAGGCGAAGGTTGTGTGGGTTCGGTTCCCACCTGTGGCAACTTGTTTTTTCATCCAATTTAACTTCCATTAATTTATCGTTTCTTTATTTCACTTATTAAGCACAAGTAATTTCCCCTATGTTGTTATATATATATATATATATATATATATATATATATATATATATATATATATATATATATATATATATATATATATATATATATATATATATATATATAGATGCTCCACATCTCTCCGTTAATTGCCACAATAAAAAGATGGGAATGCGCCATTTTCGAAGGACTGACAGTAGCGCTAGGCAATGAAGTCAAGTAAATAGCAGTTTGTACACGGATTAGTTAGCAACTATAAATGTTGATGAACGTCGACGTTGATTCGATTAGCAGTGAAGCACTATAGCAATACACCGTATAGCCACCGTATATGCCGTATATGCAGAAGGCCTTAGTGCGGGGACACTTGTCTCTCGAGCTTCCCTCTGGTCACGCTGCATCATTCAGTGACGCTGCCACAAGGTCCGCAGGTGGTGCTTTTTTGAATGCCTACTCAGGGAATACTGTCTCATTATTTACGACAGAGGTTCGGTTCCACCCAGAAATGCAGAAATATTAAATGCATTTTTCGCCCTTCAATTGCAGCACATGCAATGTGACACACAGTAGCCTTAGTTGGCGACTTTGTGCCAATCCAGCAGTCACCCTAACAATATGCTTAAATATAGCTTTTTTTTAGAACGATGAAAGACTGGAACATGCTTCCCGATTTCGTAGTTCACTTTTCATCTTTTAATAAATTTCTGAGCAATTTAGATACTGGTATTTATTCCGAGAGCGCGATGCAGTAATCACCTGACATTTTAAATATGATTTTGTTATTATTGTATGTGTATGTTGTTCTTATTTTTACATGCTTCAAAGGACATTGACTCGTTTTGCTACTTGCTTCACTTTAATTTATATGCACTGTAATTTTTTGTACGCTGCATTCGGATGTTTGTCATATATTGTGCGCTCTGCATAAATCAGATGTGTTCGCAATGCGTGTTTTATTTTATTCTTTTTCCACTACTGTAATGGCCTATAGGGCAGATACTATCAATAAAGAAAGGAGATACTCACTGTAAAGCGGTGTGTATCCAGAGGCGCATATTAGGTGATCAAAGTTTCCATCAGAGACTCATTGAAAAGCAGCACATGCCTGGTGTCGAATAGCCATTGCCCCGAGTTTAGTCAGTGGTTGGTTTCGAACCCCATTCCCTCCCTACAGCAGCCCAATGCGCTGCCGATTTGAGCATGAACTACCCGCTAACTCAATTTGGCGGGAAAACAGTTGCTTATATATATAGACACAGTGGAACATTGTCCTAAATAACGAATCAAGCGTAATTTCTTTTTCGCCCGTATACACATGTGTATCTTGTTAAATGTTTGTAATGACATAATTTTTGCTCGTCCTTTTCTTTCTCTTAATTATTCCAATATTAATCGACCTTTGCATCTTTTCACCTTTAATGATGCATCTTCAAGTGTACGCGATTTTCACTTATATTTACGTATTGCCAAGTGTATGTAATGTGGTGGTGCGTACTATCTGCAGTGATTTTATTTGTCATTATCCCATTTCTTTGCTCCTTTTTCGTTCGTTCCGCTATGGAAAATTCTCTTGAATTGATTAATGATTGTACTTAATATTTATATGTAATGTTCTTTGCGTACGGTTGATTGCGCTACTCACTGCCACCATGGAAGACGGGGGCTAAGCGCACCTCAAGCTGCCTCATTGCAGCTTTTAGCTTAGCCCCCGTCATTGTATTTTAGCAATGGAAAGAAAGAAAGAAAGAAAGAGAGAAAGAACGAAAGAAAGAAAGAAAGAAAGGAAGCCTTTAAAAAGAAGTTCCTAATGGCTGCGAAATCCTTCGTTATACAGATCAATGAAAAATTCAATGAAAAGTTAACTCAGTTCAGTTACTCCTTTCTTGAAACGTTCACTTGTCGTTCCGTTGAAGATAACTGGTTAATGTTTAAAACCAAAATGCAAGAACTAACGAAAGCCCATATTCCTACCATCACTGTAACTGAACGGCCCTCATCCCCTTGGTTTAATAACACATTAAAACGCCTGAAAAATAGAAAGAAAAGGCTTTATCGTATCGCCAAGCAATCTAACATGTCGCACGCATGGGAAAAGTACCGCTGCATTGACAAAATGTTTCAGTCACAAGGTAACAAAACTAAGCGATCATTCTTTTCTACCTCACTTCCTGATATGCTACGTAATAACCCTCGTCAATTCTGGAAGGTTGTCAATCCATGCCCAAAGAAATCTATAAGTATACTTGACCAAAATGGCGTCCCTATCCCTGATACTGAACTTGCAACAACACTTAATTCAACATTCTGTTCAGTTTTTACAAAAGAATCTGAAAGCAATCTTCCTTATTTCCCTAACCCTCAATATCCTCCCATGCCTGCCATCACGTTTGAACCTCATGGCATTTGCAGACTAATAGAATCTTTGAAGCTAACTTCATCGGCTGGCATTGACGGAATTAACGCGAAAGTGCTTAAGAATACAAAAGATGTCACTAGTGTCATCTTATCACACATTTTTCAACAGTCACTCTCGTCTGGAGTGGTGCCACAGGACTGGAGGACAGGTAAGGTCATTCCAGTCCCCAAAAAAGCTTCTTCAACGTCATGTCTTGACTACCGGCCTATTTCCATTACCAGCGTTTGTTCCAAACTGATGGAGCATGTAATCTTTTCCCACATCATGAGATTTCTAATTTCTACCAGCTTTTTTCATCATAGTCAGCACGGATTTCTTAATAATTTATCTTGCGACACTCAACTTGCGCTCTTTATAAATGACATCAGTTCCCAATTAGACCTTAATGTACCCGTAGACTCATTGTTTTTAGACTTCGAGAAAGCTTCTGATAAGGTACCCCACAACCGTCATTTCTTGAAACTTTCAGTCCTGAATCTTAATCCCTTAATTTATTATTGGTTGCGCAGCTTTCTGACCGGCCGACAACAGTTCGTTTTTGCAAATAACTTTTCATCCCCTCTGTCTCCTGTACTTTCTGGGGTTCCTCAAGGTTCTGTTCTTGGCCCCCTCCTCTTTTTAATCTACATTAATGACCTCCCTACTGACATATCTTCTAACTTGCGCCTATTTGCGGACGACTGTGTTATTTACCGACCCATTAACAATAGCTCAGATATCCCTGCCCTGCAGCATGACTTACAAACGGTTGAAAATGGTGTAAGACATGGTTGATGTCATTAAATGTAAATAAAACCTCATTAATCTCTTTCAATCGTCGGCACTCTTATGTAGCACCCTCATATCTCTTAGGTAATTCAATAATATCACCTGTGACCTGTTATAAATACTTCGGGCTTATCTTAACTCAAGATCTTTCATGGTCCTCTCACATCGCTAAAATAACTAACGAGGCTAACCGCACCGTAGGCTTCCTCCGGCGACATCTGAAATTTGCCCCTCCTCCAGTAAAAACTCTTGCCTACAAATCTGTGGTAAGGCCCAAACTTGAATACGCATGCTTAATTTGGGACCCTCACCATACTAATCTTTCTAACATGCTTGAATCTGTCCAAAACCGCGCAGCCCGATTTATCTTCCATGACTATTCTTCATATACAAGTGTCACAGCACTAAACTCTAATGCGAATCTTCCTAGACTACAAGCGAGACGTCAAGTGTCCAGGCTCATTCTATATCACAAGTTTTATCATGCCCCGATTGGTAACAGCGTCATATCGCCAGCTCACCGCCATTCATCCCGGACTAATCATTCAAAGTCAGTGTACCCCCCGCATGCGCGCACATCATCCCATCTTCATTCGTTTTTTCCACGTACAGCGAGAGACTGGAATGATCTGCCTCAAGAAGCAGCGGGCCACTCCAGTGTGACTGCATTCAGGACTGCCATCGAACGCATTTTCCTTTGAAGCAGCCCACCCCTCATGTAAAACCCCTCTCCAGGGGCACTTGAGGAATAAATAAATAAATAAATCACTACGTTATAAAGGTCGCGCACCACACAACTCACAATAGAATTGGGACAAATTATTTCTTCATTGTAGAGGTATTTGAGTCTAGATAAATAGACAGAGAAGCAGACTGACAGACAGACAGACAGACAATGCAAGTTTGTGAAGTAGCCTAAGAATGCTATTATCATTAATAATTTCTTCATAACTTTCCGTATTTATTTCCGACATTATTTGAAACAAAAATGGGTAGCATGATTATGTGTTGGATAGACGATGCGGGGCACATTTTTTTTCCATCAAATTAGTGGTGAGAAAAAGTGCTCTTCCAATATGGGAAGAAACACGACCAGCGAAGCTGTTACGTGTTCGTCTGATATATATATATATATATATATATATATATGTATATATATCTTAGGGGTGTGCGAATATTGAAATTTTCGAATGCCGAATCGAATACAAATAAAGCAAAAAACTGTCTTCGAATGTCGAATCAGATATCGATTATGTACGCAGTATGAAAAAGTTGCAAAATGTGGCAACAATAGCTTTATAACCCTTGTTAAAAATAATATTGCAATTTACAAGGCTGCTGCAGGGTAAAAAAGACACTCATTACAGATATTGCGCTTAGTAATGACAGGTAATGCTCTCAGTCAAGTAATGCACTTTTTAGTGATTATCATGAAGGAAAATTAGCTGCTCAACATGTTCAGAAAGTAAACGCGCTGTATGCGCTGTGACAACATTTCAAGAGTTTAAAAATACTTTCACTTGGAACTGAGGTGGCAGTGATGGCGAAGTACTTCTGGGCGAGTGTACTTAAAAGTGGGTACGTGAAGCGGCCAATGGACGGCCACCACTCACAAGGATCCTTGCCCCTTTCGAGAAGATGCTTTTACGTATAGTCTGCAACTTCCCTCTCAGAGGCAGATATCAAATGTGCGTTCTCCTTGTTCATCAGTATACCGTTAAAAGCTTTGCATACAGTGGATACCACTAGCGGACACGAACTCGCCGCTGGCATTGCCTTGCCCTCACTGGGTTCTACGCCAGCTGCGTGGAGCTCCCTTGTTACAATGTCTTTCAGCCAGCTCATCTAACCAGACGCCTGATGAACTGTGTCCTTAAAGCGTGGATCAAGAAACATGGCCAGTTTGGTCACTTTGTGAAATTGGCACTCAGCAAAACGAGTCTTGACACATTTGGCGAGATTGTTAGCAAACGCTAAGTTGCGTTTGCAATCTTCGAGGCAATGCAGCATTCCAAAAATAATTGGAATTTGACAGGACAATGAGGGGTACTTTCCAGCACTTAAGATAACCGTTGCGTCAAATAAGGTCTTCAATGCCTCCGAAAACTCCAATGCATCTCTTCACTTTGCAGAGTTAAAGGTATCTAAGCTCGTGTCCGAAACGGTGAGCTCAAGTCTATGGACTCTTAGAGCTCAAGGAGCCTTTCGCAGCTCGTGGTTTTCGCTGCTCGTATCATACCTTCGGCCTTGTGTCGTTGTACATGCGCGGGACAAACACACGCGACAATTTTGTTCGAGATGGCTGACTGTAGCACGACTGTACAGCTTCTTCGACCAGTGCTTTGAATTGATGTGGCAGAAATGGTGAAGAAATGAATGGCTGCCACATTCTGGTGAAGTGCGTTTTCTTTCTTCTGAGACACAGACTACTGTCTCTGCTTAAGTATATCATCCAGTGTCGGTTGATTCTTCAACGGATGGTTTACGGACGGCGGCCTCTTTTTTGTACTCTTCCATCAACAAAGGGTGCTGTTTCATGTGATTTCGAATAGTAGTGATCATTTCCGTTGGTATTTTAAAAGCATGTTCACACGACTTGCACCGAGCTATTGACGGCGAGAGCTTTGTGTAGTGCCACCAAAGGAGACTTCTTCCGGCTTTCTTTTCTAGCTTGCTCGGTTACTCGTCATCTGCAGTTCATGCCATTCTTGGAGAACACGCCTGACCGAAGGCTGTATCAGCACTGAGATAGTTGCAAATAGCACAGTGGCGAAGTTAGCGTGTTTTGCGTTTGTCTCACGGAGAAGCAGCGCGGCAGCTAGCAAAGAGCAGGCGATTACATGAGAAAAGCAGGAACACAAGGCGCGAGTCGTCGATGGCGATGCAACGTTATCCTCGGACATATTTTTTTTTCTTTTTAACTTCGAAACATCTTAAGGTTGTACAGGTAACACTTTTGGGAAACATATATCATCGCATATATTTACAGAACCCTAAAGGACATCATATGTGGTTATGTAAGAGGCATAAAATGAAGCTTGGTAAAAAAGAAACTGAATCTGATCGTGTCTCACGGCTGCCGTGCAGATAGACTGAAAGAGAGCATACAAATAACGAGCTGGTCATGCGAAGTTCTCAGTGAATAAACATGCTCTGAGGAGAATGCGGAGCGAGCATATAATTCGTTCCTTGCTAAATTATTCCGTCTGTCAGAATATTCATTCGCGATTTCTACCTTTATTCGGTCCTCTTCGAATATTCGGGAATTTCCGAATATGGATTTTTCGAATCGAATACGCTTCGAATAAGGAAAACATTCGATTCGTATTCGAAATTTCGAATATTCGCACACGCCTAATATATATATGCAATGAAAGCATGACGACAAATGCACCTTAATCACCTACAATCCACCCTAATCGACGTTAATCCACCTTAATCGAACTGAATCCTCCGTAATGCACCCTAATCTAGCTCCAATCTAACCCTAATTCTCCCTAATCCACCTTATCGACCCTAATGCACCTCATCCACCCTAGTCCTCAATCCACCTTAGTTGACCTTACTCCACCTTGATGCGCCCTAAACCACCTTAATCAACGCTAAAAATACTTAATACACCCTAATCCACATTAATCCGCCTTAATCCGTCTTAATTGGTGGATTGGGAGGTAGACTAGCTTCTCTGTTGGTCGGCCTGGTGTTGGACTATCTTAGGGATCGGCCCACTGTTTTCTCTGTCGACGCAACTTTTTCTGTACACACGCGGTACTTGTCTTTTTACAGCAAAGCTGTATATGGCTAGGTTGCGACCGAGCCATATCCAGCGTGTGTGTAACCATCTTCCAGGGTAGGTATTCTGTAAGAGTCCACTTAGTGGACATGTCCATTTCGTCTGGTGTTGAAGTCCTGATTGGGTGTCGCGCCTGGCTGCTGGGGACGTGCAGCACAGCCGCAGCCCAGAGCAGCCAATCATGAATTCAGCAGCAGACGAAACGGACATGTCCACTAGGTGATTCCTACATAGTACCTGCGCAGTTCTAGAGTATTGTACAGCCGCGCAAGGTGCATTCCTACCGTAGGCGCCACCGTCACTGCCGTGCTATCCTGAAATTAACGGCGCATGCGCGGCTCGCGCGCCGAGAGTTGGTGTGTCTACATATATTTGAAGTGCATTTGGTTGCAAAAACTACAAAGCGGACGGACGGTTAACGCACTCCT
The DNA here is from genome assembly GCF_050947875.1 of Dermacentor variabilis. Classification (NCBI taxonomy): domain Eukaryota; kingdom Metazoa; phylum Arthropoda; class Arachnida; order Ixodida; family Ixodidae; genus Dermacentor; species Dermacentor variabilis. The sequence goes on from NC_134569.1 coordinate 176,062,711, forward strand.
CAGCCGTCTAAGTGCTGCACCCAAGACAGAGTTCTGGCGTTGCACTGCTCGCCTGTGGGCTTCATCGCTGTGCCCACGTCCACTGTTAAAGCACTAGCTTTCCGGCTAGGCTGCGGTGTCTATGCACAGATTGGAGGCGAGCGGACAAGTAAACCACCATTGATGGACGCTGGCAAATGTCAACGTAATGCACAACTTCACTGGCCGCTGGTGAACGCTGACGTCTGCCGGTAAGTCTAGCTGAATGCAACATCTATATGCGATGTTTGCAACGCCACCGGTGATTCTCGTCATCATGGCAGCTTTGTGAGACACATGGAGGTTACCGGAGCACTGCTCCTTGGGCCCAGCGGCAATTGTTTAGCGTGCTACATTGTAGTAACATATGGCACCCACATATATAGGTTGTCCAAGCTAACTTTAGTCAACCTGTATGAAGATATGAATTACTATAAAAGTACTTTGCAAACTATGAGTATAACCCTGACCGTGTTCTGTAGTCAAACTTCGCAAAACCTAGCACTGTAGATCTTATAATAGCATGATGCACTGCGTTCTTATAATTATTTTTCGCTTGAAGAAGCTGGCTAAAGTTAGCAGAGACACATGGTAGCTACAGCACTGTCCTAGGAGCTCAGGCGCCCACCCCCCCTAAACTTTGCTATTGCTGTGACTGCTTCATTCTCCGTAACTTCAAATGTTTTCAAACATTTGAAGTTCAACTCTTGAAGTTTCGAAGGTTCCAGCTTCCAAAATGTTTTTGCGACAGCATTATATGTGCACTTCACACAAAGAGGATGCGATAGACAATGCATTCTCACGCAGCCTCTCAAAGACCTTACTGTGACGAAGGTCGATTGCAAGAACTGGCACAAAGGCAGTGCAGCCAATGGCAGCGTGTAATCACAATCTTGTGCGCAAGGTATTCGTAAGTCAGCACTCGGCGCTTCCTTCAAGCATGCGCATTGAGCTAACTTTCAGTGTCACTCAATGTCTTCCCAAGAAAGCAAGTGAAGATTGCCGAAGAAAATTTTGAAAACCAATTCTTAGGGAACATAAACAATGTGTGAATGTCTGCAGAGGGCGCATTGAAAGAGCTACGTCAGATCCTTCTAGTTCCTGCACTAAAATAAGAACGAATGTTACGTAACATAGTCAATAATTTGCTGAGTAGTTGCTCAATTAATTTAGAGCCAGTAATTCACAACCGTTATCAACTACATTACCGGACGAGTAACCTCAATCGTAACTAATGATACCCTTCTTGTAAAGTGTAAAATTCTGATAAAAATTATGATAATAATGTTGCGACATTTTCTTGAGTATATATTGTTTTGTTCTACCTTTTTTTTGCTCTGTGAAAATCGTCAATCCAGCGTTTCTAGCTTCGTTCAGTGGTCACAACTAAAGTGTTTGTCATGTGTTTCAGTCCTATACGTTGCACAATCCTATTGCTTTAACGAACACATGTCACACATTTTTTCTGCTAGGCTTTCTGGCGCCTACTAATAATCACCATTAATCAATCTCGGGTGCGCAAGGAGGAAAGCAGAGAGGAAGCGCGCCGTCTTCCGTCGCGCGCAAGGCACTACGACTGCGAGGGTGGGGGCGTTATACTCTGGCAGCGCCTGCGTATGGCGGATCCGCGCTGGCTCTGTCTTGAAAGCGATCTGAGACGGGGACAAAGTGCTGATGCTTCGTGTGCGTAATGTTTTCGCCGCTTATTTCGCGCTGAAGCGAGGGGCAGCACGAAGGTCAATGCGCTGGCTGCTGCCACCACACGCACCCCACTCCTCTCTCCGCTCCTCACTTTCCTCGCAGCGACAGGTTTAATCTACGCAAATAGGAAGTAAAGATAGCTTAAGCGTCAGGCAAGGTTGGACTTGCCCAGGCTCCTGTATTAAAGCTCATGGCCCGGCTATCGGCTCCCAGCTAGTCTGATCACCGCCTTACATTTCCGGAAAATTTGCGTCCACCCGATATTCTTGGATAAATAAAATTTCAGTTATAGTAACGACGCATACCTTCCTTATTGTTTAAACAAAAAAACTATCAGCCGTGGTCTTAAAGAAGCAGCCTTAGAGAGAAAGTGGAAGTGAAATGGCATAATATGGGCATCCTAGCATGTGATTACTTATCTATTTATTTATTTAGATATACCTTACAGGCCCATTGAGGCATTATGTAAGGGGGAAGAGTACACTCAAATATGATACAATAATTTGAATACATATGTGAATAAATATACAAAAAATTGAGCTTAAGAAAAGCGCTAACATGCAGCAATATGGTGTTAAAAATTATAAAGAAGACAAACCAATGCTTTTGAACGCGAGAGGTCAGTGAACAAGAAATTTTGCCAAAGTAAAATAGAACAAATAGAATAACAGAGCGAGTGGGAGAACACTTGGCTATAAAAAAACAGTATTTAAGGGGTAGTAGCACAATAATAACGGGAAACTCAAGAAAATATAACAGGTTGCGTTATGTAGAGTTTGAAAAATGCGTTGCTAGAAGATGCCGGAATTTTTCTTGGTCACTCTTATAAGCGATGGCGTTAGCAAGATTGATCCAAAGGCGAATGTATATTGGAAGAGCGGATTAGTTAAATGGAGTAGTCTTTCCGTAGATGCGCATAAAATTGAACTGATTATACAGCCGGTGGGACCTGCAATGAAGAATTTCAAGAGGCATGGCTGATGGTGCTGCATTATGAACATATTTATGAAATAATGATAGCAGGGCTATATCACGACGATCATGGAAGGGCTGTAGTGAGAGGTCGAGTACAATTTGTGTTATGCTTTTGTTTTAATCATAAGAGCATGAAATAAAACGCGCAGCCCTATTCCGGATAGATTCGAGTTTTCCGATCAAGTATTTCTGATGGGGAGACGAGACGGATGCGGCATATTTAAGCTGATGTTGAACAAATCTTCGATAAGCTAGTTTACGAATGCTTTTAGTAGAATTTTGCAACTTGCGTCTTATGTAGCCTAATGATCTTGAAGCATTGGCGCATATGTATGCAATGTGCGTTGACCACAAAAGAGTGGAAAATCGGTTAACACCAAGATACTTATATTGAGTATCATGCAATATGGTGATGTTATTTATGTGATAAGGAAACGTAGATTTAGTATACTTGCGGCTAAAATAGATAATTTTACATTTAGCAGCGTTAAGCTTCATTAGCCAAGTCTTACAAAAAAGAGAAATAAGTTCAAGATCTTTTTGTAGGGTTGCATGATCATCGGCAGATTTGATGGAACGATAAAGGATGCAGTCGCCTGCGAAAATGCGCACGTGTCAGGAAATGTTATTGGGTAAGTCATTAATGTATATTAGAAATAGTAATGGCCCAAGAACGCTGCCTTGTGGTACACCTGAAGCAACGTGCAAAAGAGGAGAGGAAAAATTTTTAACAGCTGTGAATTGCTGACGATTAGAAAGGAATTTGCGAAACCATGTTAATGTAAGAGAATGTAATTTAAGAACACATAATTTCAAAATCAAACGGCAATGTGCTAAGAGGTCAGACGCTTTTGAGAAGTCTAGAAAAGCACAATCACTTTGGAGATCCTCTTCCATTTTAGCATGCAAATCAGTTTTTATTTCTAGTAATTGCGTTTCACAAGAGCAGTTCTCCCGAAATCCGTGTTGGTTAGAAAAGAAAAATCTGGTAGGTTCCAGGTGACTGTAGACATTTGATGCAATTACATGTTCTAGAATTTTACAGCATATAGATGTTAATGATATTGGACGGTAGTTATCCGGGGCGTGTTTATTACTTGACTTAAATATGGGTATGACCTTTGCTATCTTCCGATCTGAAGGCAGCAATCGAGTCTCTAAAGATTGCCTGAAGATGTAAGACAGAATTTCGCTAGATGCTATGACGGTGTTTTTCAGAATTTTAGAATTAATGTCGTCAATGCCACAGGATGTGGTTAGCTTGAGGTTATTTATCAGGCATGAGATTTCAATTGGTGTTATTCAATTGTTATTTCAATTGTTATTCAACTGTTAGGTGTTATTCAACTGCTATTTCAATTGGTGACATGTATTGGTAGTTCAGCTCCGATGCATGTGGCACATCAGCCTGATCTTCTGTGGTGAATATAGAAGAAAAACAAGTATTTAAGGTAGAAGCACACTGATTATCTGGAATGGGAGTGTTATTGATGTGTACAGAAATGTTAGTGTGGTCCTGATCTGGGCTTATAATGTGCCAGAACTTTCGGGCATTAGATTTTAAACGAAATGGTAAGTCATGGGTGCAGTATTTGTCTTTAACTGAAGACAAGGCAGAACAGTTAATTTTAAGCTTTCCTTATACGTGTCCCAAGCTGTTTGCGTGCGCAAGCGCTAAGCACTTTCGGAATGGCGCGTTTTCCTGTTTCTAATTAAGCGTAGGGATCTGGTTAACCATGGTTTAGATTTATCGTTGGTTACCTTGATGAGAGGGAGGTACTGGTTAACCAAGGCAGAAATCTTATTCCTGAAGAGTATCCAATTCTCCTCCACCGATCAACTGTGAAATCAAGGTGACAGCATGTGGGAAAATAATATATCTAATTCCGAATTCATAAGGTTGTAATTGCCTTTGTTATAATCGCGTATTTTTTAATAGCGAAGATTGCAAAAGATGAGGGCACGTAAAGAGTAAAAGTAAAGAGGGCCGTAAAGAGTGTGCAATGATCGCTAAGACCATTAATCGACACAATGTGATGAACTGTCTGAGGTGGTGTTGTGAGGATTAAATCTAAGATATTATTATCCCTTGTAGGCTGCGTAACAATCTGAAACAGGTTAAAATCTAAGGTAAAATATGTGAATTCTGTTGAAGTTAACTCAGTCGGTGAGAGGAAAATTGAAGTCGCCTAGCAGATAGATGGCATCAAACTGGTGAAGCTTCATCACTCATTCTATGTTGCTGCGCAAGTTATTAATAAATGAATTAGTAGAATTTGGAGGTCGGTAACATACACCTACACTCTAAGAACTAAGAAGGGTATCGCAGGAGTGAAGCGGCCGGTTCACTCTTCAAAGCGTCGTTTTACTCTCGCAAAATGTCGAGGAGAGTGAAATGCGTTGTTCACTCTGTCACCAAGGAGAGAGTGAGATGTGCTTTTCACTCTCCCCTTCAGAGAGAGAGTAGAATGCCCGTTCTACTCTTGCGGCAATAGAGAACAAAACGTAGCGTAATCTTCTGCTTCAACTGTAGGTGGCTGGCCCCGAACATGGCAATGTATCATTCATGCACGCTGAGCAAAGAACACATCGTTTTGCTTCTAAGAGAACAGGCTGCCGCAGTTCAAAGGAACGCGTAGCGAGCGCTCCACTTTTTCACTCGGAGTTGCTCCACGGCGCGCGCGCGCTCAAGATAGCGGAACAACACAGCACCGGAGAAAGGTGATCCGTACAGCGAGCAGCGCAGCAGCCGCGAAGGCCAGCCAAGGGAGATCGTATGTCAGCCCATCTCGCGTCGCCACGAAAACACGACAGTCGTTCGTCATGCCTTGGATGTAACAGCAAATCCTCCACGGTAAGTGAATTCTAACTTAGGTGCACATTCTCCGTATATGTGATACTATCGCCAGGAAGTCGTCGCTGCGCTTAGCCGACGCAATTGACAAAGGACTAGGCATACACGCTGTGTCTCTCGATGCCAATCGAAAAAGCCAGTCGTCGCGATGACTGCATGTAATTTCACTTTGCCGTTGTCCGTAAGAGCTTTAAAGATCGCAAACGCTGCCACAACTACGGTATGTTCAATAAGACGCCAGCCGAGAGGACGCTTAAGATGGTTCGTTCACCAGCCCGTGATTCCGAGCCTATGCGGAGCGTGATTAGCGTGCGTTTTGTGTGTTTGAATTTATTCAGTTTGGCAGTCTACTGTGTACGGAACGCTGTTGAACTAAGGAATCACATAACAGAAGGCGTCATTTTGCTGGCAGCATGCTTTTTTTATAAATAAACCGCGCGCTTGACGGTGTCTCGCGCAGGGGGAATCTGCGACCACTGAAGTTACGTGCAGCACCAGTGCTAGTTAGAAACTTTGCCGCAGGCATTCAGCTGCATGCTGCAAGAGGTCAGTTGGGCGCGTTATCTTGAACTTACTGAAAACGCATGAGGAATCCATGTTTTATGCTGAAAAAAGTATAAACCCCATATAAGCGATCTTGCGCGCGGCAGCTACAAGCGACGCGACGGAGATGGCTGTCGCGTTCGCTCGTCGCCTACAAGTCGTACTCCGTGCGAGCGACGATATTGAGCGACGCCTCCCCGGTGTTGCCGGCATGAGGGCTGCAATCACGCGTGACGCGTGCTTTAGTAATTTACGTTGATGTATTTTACTAAAAAAGTAGCATAAGATATTTCCGGGGGTCTTGCCGTAGGTTCTTATCCTTGCACGTATAAAAATTGAATCATTTGCTCGTTCCGCGCTACAATCGGTAGTTTTTGAGCGATGTACATCCAGTTCCGGCTTCGCGCTATTGGCTGGTCGCTCGTAGCACTTTCGGGCGACAAGCGACGATTTCTAGATTTCCAGAACGGAGCCATCTGTTCAAGCGACGGCCCGTTTTGTCGCTCGTCGCCGTCGCGCACTAAATCGCTCTCACAGTGTTTATCCCTAAGACTGAACTGTTTTTGCTCATGTATTGAAATGGTGTGATTATAGGTAGGTCTGGTTTTGTCTCCTGTTGCGGTTTTCGTGCACGGTGCGAAACTGAAAGGATGCTTATGTCTACGAACTCGGTGAATTGTCGAGCAGCTAGTTATGCATCGGCATCGAATATAACGGCTGCTGTGTGGAATTACAATTGCAAGGGCGCTTTGCATACGCTTATTGTTTTGGAAATGCCTGTGCATTTGCTAATATGAGTTGGCGTGTCAGAGTTATGTCATGAATAGCTAAATCAGCCTTCCTTTGGGGGTTACAAGCGTAATGTGTGCATTTTGCTATTGCATGGCAGATCAAAATGTGTTTATCGCTTGAATATATTTAGTAGAGAAATAAAATATCAAAATAAAATGTTGCTTTAATTCCGTGTTACCAGCCTGTCGTACACAGAACAATAGGTTGGTGTAGTAAACTAATAACTGCGGTTTAACTGCAGCTTTTACATGCCTTCAAGAATCTAAAATGCTAGATTTCAAACTGCAGCAGTAGTCGGGTCTGTCAAAAATGAACTCCAATGTGCATCTCATACATGAAAATAAGTTCGTGCCTTTTAGTAAGCTTAGATGCAGGCCGCAGTGAACTTTCTTGTTAGTATTGGAATGTGGGTAAGCTTGCCATAACAAGCCTTGTTGCCCTTTTTTATAGGCACATCCATATATCCATTGAACTGAAGGACAATATTTCCATCCCTAGTGAGCATCATGTTTGCAGCTATAATCCTCAAATTATGGCTTCGGCAGTGGCACAACCAGGGATGGTGCGGGGGGCACACTGGGCACGTGCTTAGGATGTGTCACAAGTGGTGTTTGCGATACACTAGACTCATGACAGACCTATGATGTCTGAAAATGACCAATATTCTATTCATCAGCAGGAGTATTCTAACATTCGTGCCGAACGAGGATGAACTGTCCGTTATTTCTTTTTTGTGTAAATCTAAAGTTGAAGTTAATTTAGCAGTTGACTGTTGCAGTCATTTGGATGTTTTGCATGCATTTCACTAAGAAAACTAAGACTTTCTTTTATTGCCATGGCCTTGACTGTCTTGATGTTGTTTTGCACCATGCCCTTGTGTTGACTTTTGCATATGATATTTTTCAGGCACCCGCTTTATATAACTCAAGAAGGCAGCTGCAAGGACACGAGGATGTGAAAGAGCCAGTGCAGCGCGACTTCACGTAGTGCAGAGGAGCCAATGCCAAAAAATCAAAATGCATTGGCATGCAATTTGGACAAGAAAACTAGTATGTGGGTATATTGGGTGTACCATTTGACCAAATGTAAACAAAATCAAGATACAGTATGTTACACCAAGATAAAAATTCTCACGTGCTCCAGGCAGTCATCTTAACATGGTATATTTATGTAATGTCTCCGATTGGAAAGTCAAATCAAGTATGCTCTCTGGAGACAAACACATTGCAGCAAGTGTCATTGAAAAGTTAGAAATGTGTTTTAAAAAAGCTGATTAGTTCAGAGAAGTGACTGCTTTTTGTCTTGCCTCTCAACAGATACATCCATGTGATAAAAAAATAGTGGTACAATGAAATTGCATATTTGCTCAGTGACATGATACATACTTGCAATGAGCACGGTGCCTGTGTTTACTATAAAAAGCAACAGCCCATGCTTGGTTAGGTTAGGCCCACTACAACATGCAGGCATGGGTGATTGGCGCTTTTTTTATTTCTGTGTCGTGAGGTTTATTGACGTGCGTATAGGTGCAATGGCACGCAGTACGGCTAGCACAAAAAAAAAGGGGGGGGGGCAGATATATGTAGCTCACTGTACACGACACAGGGCAAAGGAAATCCGTGTTCAGCAACTATGTTAAATGCCATGTACGCAAATTTTACAACGCTACTCATTCGAAGCGCGCACAGGTGCATATTGAAGAAAAGTTTTCCAGGGTACATAATTTAGTGCGTAATTTACACTAATTTTGCTCTAACTACAAGACATAATAATTTGAATATACTGCACGGAAAAACCTAGAGCGAATTAAATTGTGTGTCAGCTTCGTGTGTATACATATAGTCTTTCCTATGCATTAGGTTTTTCGCGTAATGCAATACCAGTTCACAGCCTATCTTATGTGTACTCTGTTTACATTACAGTTGTTTATTACTTTACTCATTTGTTTTGCAACTTATGAAATGCCGGTGTATATATATTTTCAACATTTGACATAAACCTGTATGTTTTGTAGGGACAACCCAGGACGTGCATTTCTCAGCACCCAGTCAACTGCCAGAAGTGACTCGAACACAGGCCACCAGTAAGTGGACATCAGTTGCAATTTCGCATTATGCAGTTGGCTGCTGCCTTGTACTGAGGCTTTTTTTTAATGAGATGGTGGTGTCGTTTTAATGTACATTTTGACCACAAAGGTGCGATCATGTCTCACAGAGGCATATATGGTTGCTATTTTCTGCGAGGGACGTGTTCTCGTGTTCGTGAAGCATTTGTGTTTGGCAGTATTGTCGCCCAATGAGTCAGATATAAACACTGTAACTCGCCACTGCCGGGAAGTAGTTGCGAGAAACACAATATATTATGACGCTGTAAAGTTATTTCATTATTTCGAAGGAAAATTTTGCAGCAGAAAAAAAGGTTGCTATTCCAGGTAAACATATCTTTTTCTCACAAGTTATTTAACCAAACTGTGGATGCGTGAAATTCATGACTTATGAATAGATTTTAATTCATCCTTTAGTAATGCTTCTAAAAGAGACTAGAAATAGCATGTGATTACCTCTCCAATCAGCAGATCATGCACTTACAGTCATAAGTGGTAGTTCCATGCAGTCTCGCACTCTATATAACCTTTCCTTTCAGCAGCATTGGAATTGGCGGCTGCGTTTTCAGAAGGAGGAGTGCACTTGGCACTGTATATGTATGTGTGAATTCGGTTTTCTTTGTATGTGTCGGCTCACTGACACAAACCAAACCGTGCAAAAATCAGTTGTACCATGAGGCTGACGACGCCTTCTGCTGCTAGAAATGTGGCACTTCATATTTTATAGTACTGCATGACATTTAAATCAAAGCTAGCACATAAAATGATCAAGAAAACTAACCGCTGTTATAGGTATTTTCCTCAAAGAAAGCTTGTCCTTTATGGACTGTGTTAATCTGAGCTCTCCACCGATGTTTCAGTAGTATTATCCCTTAGTGAGTGAGAGATTGGGGGCAATTAATCGTGTTAGTCTTTAAATGGTGTCCTAATTATGTGTATTTGTTCCAACAAAGTTGTCTAGATTACTTTATTGTGTAGTGTAAAGCTTATGAAACCATCAGCAACTAGTGAGTTGCTAACATGCATATGCATTTTTCACTATACAGGTGGCACTCGGCTGTACCACTGCAGTGCTGCGGAAATTGCCAGCACCAATGGCTTTGCAACAGCTGTTTCACAGCATGCCGGTATGTGCTAATTTATAGTTATGTTGGGATGGGTTAGTAGTATGGACCACTGCTACTCTGTATTGTGACAGATCCATATGATAAGTGATGTAATGGGCACAGTGAAAACCTGTGAATGTTTTACTATAGTACATAAAAAGGCTCTCCTTTTCGTCACTGGAGCAGTGGAGAAGAGCATGCAGGCACCCCTGAATGTACATATATTTAAAAACATGATATATATATATATATATATATATATATATATATATATATATATATATACATACAATTAAACTAAAATCAGGGACATTCCATCTTTCATTTTGAATTGACTTGTACAGCGCAAAAATACAACACAGACCACAGAGAAGCCCGCATGTTAAACAGGTTTGATACACACAATAATTCAACAGATTTGATACTTCAGGTGTGCTATTTTACGCAAGGGGGAAGGAAAAGGGGATAAAACCAGAAAAAAAGAGTGGTGTGGAAAAGAAAGGAATAGTGCCAAAAAGCATGAGAAACATTGTGCAGCCAGGATCGCCAGCAGGACATCTAAAAAGCACTCTGATAAAATTACATACAGGGCAACCTTACGTATTGTTTGTTTCAATCAACTCAGATCACATGCAGCTATTACTGCAATCAAGTTGTTTCCTTATGTCATGAGGGAATGATGCGGGCCCAAAAAACTGTTTAGAGCTGAAGGATTATGTTCCATGCTAGCCTCATTACCTGCTTTTTATCATATTGTTATCAGCTGCTTACGTTAGGGACAAAAAGTAAGAGTACGAGCGTTTTCCTGATTCGCAATTCCACACAACATGTCTTTGTGACCATATGTACATGCAGATGATCCATAGATGAAAAATATTCAGTACAGTAGTATCTCATTACAAGATACACTTGGTTGTAAGAGACATCTGAAAATGGTTTGGTTGGTTTTCCGATGTTTGCCACGTTAACAACACTGTACACAAGAGTCACCTTTGTTACTAACGACTTTTTAAGTATTCACTACTTCGAAGGGACACAACCCAGACACATTCACTTCATGCACCTTGTGTGCTCCGAAGGGCGTAAAGATCACGCAATCCTCACACAGGTCAATTGCGCATGTCTCTTTAGCATGAACTAGAAAAGGAGGGCAACGAGGACAGTGCAGAGAAGAAAGTGTCGACAGTTGAAGCTGATGAGCGTCTAAGAGCACATCAAAGGTACTGCGAGCAACAAGGCTTGCAAAGTGAAGTGTTTAACTTCCAGAAGTTAGGAAGGAAGCTAACACAATCTACAGTAACTAAAAAGCTGTGAATGTCTTCTTTAAAGAGCCCCTAAACCACCGAGGTTGAAATTTAGTTGCGGTGTTGCAGTTGTACATGTTAAGGCAACGAACACGTAGCCACGAGAATTTTTCGAAATGGTGCAGTAATAGTGGAGCTTCGTGTTTGATTATCGAAGAGTAGTCCCCGCTCATTTTACTCTTTCATCTGGTACACGCCATCTGGACAGTATCGTCTTTTCCTCGCCTAGTACACCTCCAAATGTTACGGGACAGGCCATCACCAACGAGCTCTGTTGCTGCCGCGCAGGCCTGTCGTCCTGCGAGGGGTGGCGCTAATGACCTCGCCAATACAATGGAACTGTATGGTAACTCTAGTTCAAGAGCCTCATAGGGAGACCCTTCTGTTGGTGTTTCTGTTCTTTGCCCCCATTGGCTGCCCACAATGGCATCGCGAGCAACGCGACGAGGGAGAAGGAGTGTGTATTTGCTTGCAGGCCTTGCCGGCAGTCGTACACTTTCTTTCGACCAATCGACAGCACCGGAAACTGGTGACGTCATCAGAGACAGCCTGGTGATGTCAGGATAAAGTGGGGGGTGCAGGATAGGTCCAGAGAGGCGCACGGGGTCGTTTTCTTCATATTGTGGTGCTCCCACACTGCTACGCACTGTGGCGTTTGGCATAGTCAATTGTGAGGGCATTCTGATTTTGATGCGCGTGTTTACTTGAAATGTTCAAAAAATGTCAAGAAGTGGTTTAGGGGCCCTTTAAGCCACCCTGAGCAATTATTCCTTCAGATATATCTAAACATACTTCAGTGATGATGCATAATAAAGTGATCTAGTCTGGCTCCTCAGTGTTTTAAAATTTTTGGTTTTGAGAGACATGTTTCCCGTGCCTCTTGAGTATCTCTTCTAATGAGGCTTAACCGTAATGTACCCACACAATTGTGTAACTCCTCCTGCAAGTATTATTCAGTAAGCCTGGTCACTGATGTGCAAAGCTTGTGGTTAAGTTTTGATGTCCGTACTTTTTAGAGCCATGTTTAATAATTCAGGCTGTTCTTCTTGTTTCTTCGATGCAGGAGACAATGCCTATGAAATTATTGGCCCTGATGACGAGAGCCCTCAAGGGGCAAACGACATCTCTGTTGCAGAAGTGAGCCCGATACCACCTGAAGTTACCATGACAGGTGGCACGGCAGCAATAGATACAGAGACGGCCATGTCTACTGCAGCTGCAACAGTGTACGAGGCAAGCAGCAGTGTGTCAGCATCAGCAGCAGTGTCAGAAGGAACCGTACCAGGCCTGGTAGAGCAACATGTGTGCTATCACTGTGACTTTTTTGTAGTGCATACAACTCATTTGCTCAACATACAAAAGCTTTTCACCGCGACTGTGAGCCAGTGTTCTTGTGCAGCAAGTGCAAGACTAAGTTAGGTGTTAGAACACAGTACAAGCATCACTTTAAGATATGCAAACATATTACAGTTGTTGCCTCCCCAGCCAGCCCACATAGCGACAACAATGTGGAACACATGGTGGGACAAACCTCTTCCCCATTAGAAGATAGTAGAGACTGTCAGTGTTGTTGCTAGATTAACTGGTCTTTGTAGGCAACTAGAAGGACAACACAGGTGTCATAAGATTGTTGTTTATGTTGTTGTTGAAGAGGTAAAAAAGAAGTTTGATGCAGCTGAAGTGCCAACTGATATTGAGCAAATCAAAAACAACCACCTGAGAAAGCAACACTCTCGAAATTTGGGTATCTATGTGCCGCCAACTCTGGTAAGGATGGCATAGGACAGAAGTGTGATGAAAATCACACAGACACTGCTGTTCCATCACTGGTCACAGTGAGCAGTGATTTGTAGGGCAAGAGAGTCAACTGAGACGAACATTATGGCATAGTGTCATGCTCCCATGTGACCTCTTTCCATGTTATTATGCATAATACAGCTCAACATCCAGAAACGAGACTGCAACTTGTCTGTAAAAAGCTGTCACAAAAAATTATTCACAACACTATTAACACAGCAGTATCTTCTTTTCTTGTGGGTTCGAGGTTCCCGGGTGTCCATTAATGCAAAAATTGCGGAAAGAAAGAACATGTGTCGTACTTACACCTTTTTAACAAGTACAAGGGGGACAGAACTTTTCTAGTCGTGCATCTTCATCGTACTATCAAGTTTTTAAATGCCTTTTATAATTATTATTACCAGTTATATCTGAGTGCATTGTATGCATTTAGCAGGTGTAAAATCAGGTCAGTTCGATCAGATGCCTTATCGTAAGAGAGCCCTATATTCAAGAAATTTCAATTGAAATAGGTACGTTAGAGACGCAGTCTTTCAGCACTTTATTGCGTGTGGTTTAAGCATTGCTCAATACTTTTGTGGATGGCAGTTTCAACCGGCACAGCACTGCGCTTTGTCACGGTCACGTGTCTTCAAAGCGGTGTTTACCATTTGTGTTGATCTGCTTGTGTATTCATAGAGCAAGTTTTTAATTTATTTTTTTCTGCATTCTTGTGCTTGCACTAAGCTTGTATAAGGCAGTTACAAAATGGGCGTCACTATAACGAACTGTTCTGTTGAGCTTACACTTGCAAATAATAGTGTTCAGATGGCCGCACTTCTATGTAGGTGCACCGATAGCTTTGGGTATGTTCTCATGTTTGTATAAAGCTTATATAAGCTAGTTACAAAATGTATGTCACTAAGCATTGTGATATTCTTTAAAGAACTGCTTGGTTGGTTTTATACTTGTGAATTAGTATTGAGGCTGTTGCATTTCCATGTAGGCGCACTGCTAGCTTTCTGTGTGCTCACGTGTTTGTATTAAGCTTTTACAAGGGAGTTACAGCATGTACGTCACTAAGCGCTGTGATATTTTTAAAGAACTGCTTTGTTGGTTTTACACCTGTGAGTAATAGTACTCGGGTGGCACTAGTCGTGTGTAGGTACACAGGGACCATTTGTATACATTATGCTCATGTAAAGCAGTTACAAAGTGTATGTCACTAATCACTGTGATATTTGTTGAAGAATTGCTGTGATGGTTTTACACATGTGAATAATAGTGGTCAGGACACAGTACTTGCGATGTATAGTTGAATTTATACAGTGCCAAGACATGGGGTGTCTACGTACCAAAAGAAATGTATGTCATTATATTTTTTTGATTATTACTGTTTGGATTTTATTAAACTAATAACATTTTTTTTGTATCTTTGAGGTATGGCAATTTGTCATGCAACCAAACTGAGGACCTGAACTTGTGCATACAAATAAACAGCTAATTTAAGAGTATACTGCTCATATTCTGCGAAACCAGTTTAACCAATCTTGTACTACAATGCTGGAAAATGACAGAGCTGACAGGGATGTACAGAAAGTTCTGCACTGGCTGAAGGACTGCCCCACACTGGAGTTGGTAATGTTGCGTTTATTGGAGTAGAACAGTAAGTGCACTTCTATTAAAAATGTGACAGTCAATGCAGAAACATCAGGCAGACGAGCAGATGTGGCAAATTTTTTTCAGGGCCCTCCATGCCTACTCGACGTGTCTATTCTTTAACTTAAACTACAACTTGCCGGCTAATGAACTGCTTCTTCGTTTCCAGTTCATTTCACCCTTTCCTCTGAAAAGTTCCAATTCATATTCGAACTAAAATTTAATAATTTGTTAATTGTGGGGTCTACATGCTGTAGCGACACATGGTCTCGCCTTAGCGCCATAGATACGGGCAGCGGATAAATTTGGTATAAAGAATTGATTTATGCTTTTCCTTTCTCTTCTTTTTTTTCTTTTTTGGGGCGAAGTGGGAGGCTAGGCTTAGTGGGTATAACCTAAATATGAATACCGCTAAAGAAACGCTGGCAGCGGACAAGGATGCTGTTGCCGTCGTGGGGAAGCTATCAGCCCGTGTCGGTCGAACGCGGCCACGATGATTTACCCGTAGTTATGACGCCGGTCCGGCATTATCTGCCGACCACCTGCAGTTGGTCGGCGAAGTGGCTGGCTATGTGCAACAGCCAAGACCATCCTGATCCAAATGGCTGACATCGAACCATCTAACGTGTATCTGGCCATGCGCGTCGGCCCGATCTATGACCGAGCTCATTTTATTGCTTAAGCCATGCAACCCTCTCTTATTAGCTTACGAACGCGATACGTTGCTGCCAACTTCGCCAAGTCTTTTCGTCAGCGGTTTGCTTTTTGTCTAACTTCGTGGAAATGTTTTACAAATGCCACACGTTTCTTTTCTCTTTTACTTCCTTGTGGTGCATCTTTCTCAAACAACACATTGTAAGCGAGAAAATTGACGCGCACTTACAGATTTTCTATTCCTGCTGGCTATGCCAAATTGACGGAAACAGCATTCCAACACTGCGTGTATTTTTCCGGGGACATACAGAAAAAAGAAAAAAAATACGTTCGCACCACCTATTTTGCATCAGCTTATCAATGTTATCAAAGGATTGAGCGACGATTCCTCTAATTGAGAATGCGACTTCCCGCGAACCGTATGCAACAATGGCCGACACCGCTTCAGCAATTTTACATAACGTATGACAAGAAAAAAATAAATTGCCCCTTTTTATTGGACCTGGAAAGATGAGAATGCACGTAAAATTACTTCCAAATCAGTCGCTATGCCGGAAATGAGTTTCTTGTACCCCAAAAGCGACCCACGCACTTTTACAAGCCACATTACTACGGCAATAGCAGAGCTGCGGAGCAGCGCATGCCACTCCTTAGTTACTGTCGAAGTACTTTCTTGCCCTTCTTAATGGTACAATCGTTGACAAATATGATCAAGTTTATAGGCACGATTGAACATTCCCTTTGTAATATTCTGTGAAATTTATGACGGGCCTAGGCCATTTTCTTAAGTCGATTCACCAATTTTGTAATAGCGTCAAGAGATGCGCGAAACGGCGCTCTAGGCTCACCACGTCATGACCCCAATCACGAAAAGCCCACCTGATGGTTTTCTCCAGACGCTCTGCAGCAACAGCTGTGGCAGTAAGAAAAATATGACCAAAGCCAAAAAAAGTGTGCGCGTTCTTTTACCTTCTTCACTACCCGCCGTGGTTGCTCAGTGGCTATGGTGTTAGGCTGCTGAGCACAAGGTCGCGGGATCGAATCCCGGCCACGGCGGCCGCATTTCGATGGGGGCGAAATGCGAAAACACCCGTGTACTTAGATTTAGGTGCACGTTAAAGAACCCCAGGTGGTCGACATTTCCGGAGTCCTCCACTACGGCGTGCCTCATAATCAGAAAGTGGTTTCGGCACGTAAAACCCATGATTTAATTTTACCTTCTTCACTCAAAAGAAAGAATTCGAAGTCGCTTATGCGTTCAGAAGCTTGCTTCTGTTCACGCATATTCTCTAAGCGTGCTGTTCGCAAGGTGTAGACAAAACCATCTAGAAAATAGTCTAGTGAGTGAAGTGCGCTTTCCCCCGAAGCCACCTTAGTTGCCTACGTTTGGTACAGTGTTCTAGCAGAAAAGCTGGAGTGGCGAACTGCAGCGCTCTAGCAGATGACGCGAAGCACGTCCCCTAGGACTTCGTGCTTCTGCGCCGCTTCGTTTCGATGCGCGACCGCGTCGGACACACTGGAGCTCCGTGGAGGGATACCATGTTGAGCCATGTTCACCGTAAGAGTGGACGATCCTGTACAACCATACATTCGTAACTCGCATTCGTAAAAGTTCGTAAAAGTTTGAATCGTGAAGGTATGCTTACTTAAGCCAGATCGGCATTGCCCACTTCCATGCTACTGGAAGTATGGACCCTTTCACTATTTGCAAACATAGGCCCTGGACGGCTTCCGGTTTTGCTATTGACTGAGCCCGGTAAATTTAACGAGCAAGGAAGTCATTTGCGGCGAATCAAGTAACAGGGGTGCATTAAAATATAAGGCGGCAGATTTTCAACACATTTCCTGTGTACATAACGACAATTTTACAAGTGAATTTTGCCGTAAGTTATACGAAATGTTCTTGTTTTAATTTTGAGGTGTAATGCTCATCTCTTTAATCTAAAAACTTAAAAGATAGACTTTCAGCAGAGTAAAACAACTTAAAAACGCACTTTGTGTTCTGGCGCAGTAGGCTGATAAGGCCAGCGACCAGAAGATTCTTGAGGCCGCATTCTCGCTGCAGATATCGCACGAGTGAAATCGTCTATATAAATGCTCCCGCCTACGCGTGAAGCGGAGAGCGGGCCACTAATCACTTTCATGGCAAGAGCTGGAAGCACCACTTGAACGAAGTACGTTCAGTCACCGTGAAAGCAATGAAAACAGACCGACTATTTGGTGAATATTTCCGATAGGGAGCTTTACTAAGCATATTTCACTAGTTCTGTGATGTCTATACTATTCTTCCTGCTACTTGGGGCCAGACAGACAGCGGTCGGCAAGGTTTTTATTGGGAAAGAAACCATAGGGCCTTTGAGATGTCACGCCTGAGGAAACCATTTTCACTGAATACATATATAAGGGTAGTTTGAGAAAATGAGTGATTTGTAGCCCTCTCTACTGTTTAACGCATAGGGGGCATGGAAGTGCGCAATGTCGATCTAACTTAGGTAAGCGAATCTTCAAGATTCAAATTCCTATGAACTTCTGGTGATATCGGCTTTCATTTCTCCACACAGACCACCATGTGCGCCGCCCTGGTTTGTATTTCCCGCCAACAGGCTATCAGTTGAAGTGGAAGCACGAACCAAAATAATGCATTGGTGGGACTAAAATTCGAAATTTTTTTTCTCGATGAAAACGCACATTAATTTGATTAAATTTTATGTGCCTAAAGCTGCAATACCTTTCAATGATATCTCCTTTTTCACTTATTTCATTGATGGACCACCTTAGTGCGTTACTAACGTCTGAACATAGGCCAAAATAGCGTTTTTGCTAAATTCACGCTTTCATTTTGGAGTCTGGGAGCACCCCATAGGTGAAAATAGAACCTTTTAGTGACAGTCCTATAAAAGTAATTCGAAGGTTTCTCCCTGACAGTTATTCGTGAAAAATTTCGCAAAAAGGCTAGAATTTGCGCATTTTCACCTTGGTGCTAAGGGGTAAAAAACATAAATTTATTTTCTGAAACCCTTTTATAATGAAATAAAAATGTTCTCACTACGCAAAACCCAAATGTTGAAACAATGCGCAGGACAATCTATTTTTGGCGATTTTTTTTTTGCAGCTGGTTTTCGATCATTTTGTGAAATTCAAATGGCGCTCACGTGGCCAAATTTTTTTTTTTACGTTCAAAATATTTTGCGGAAATACTGCTCAAATAATGCTTATATCCCTGCAATTTTTTCGTAATTTTTGGAGAAATTATCATTCTCGAGCGCCACCTCGGGACAGTTCGCGTGCAATGACCCATATTGAAAAGTAAATATTTTCTGGGTGCGCGAATAGCCCCGCAGTTCTAAACGCCATGACGGAAGGAATATATTAGGAGGGAGCGTGACTTGACAATAAAGAGTACATGGGAAAGGCTTATGGGAAATGGGTGTCGCCACGGGATGAGGCAAGTGGAAAGTTCTCGCCGCCGAGGTTGGGGAGAGTATCGGGGACAGCAGGAGGCAATAGAATACGAATCGGATGGAGAGGACTAATGCTGACGAGAGCGCCCACTTGGAGGCACCACAAGCAAAACAATTCCGTGCAAGGTCAGACAACCTCAAAAGACGTACTTCACGAGAGCCATAGGCAGACATACCCCGAAGAGAGGGAGGGGCGGCGTCACTGCAGATTGCGTGGCCAACGCTAACTGCCTGACGTCTTGCTCCTTCTATATATATATATATATATATATATATATATATATATATATATATATATATATATATATATATATATATATATATATATATATATATATATATATTTCTCTTTGTGTTAGGTCCGCTCTCACTCAACCATACTCATTGACTCCGCCAAGAGTAGGTGACGCACCTCCCTTCAATCGAGGAGCGGTTATATTTTTTCAGTACTTATCCGTGTATTCCGCCTCTGGAGAGTCATTTTTCAGTCAGAGGCAGCCCCGTAGTATGGCTTCATAGCCTTCCATGGCGTCCCTCGCGCCTGTGGAAGGCGTATCTTGCCTAGCTTTCAGGTGTTCTCGCACCCAGCGCTTGGAAAAAAAGTTTACCCCCAAATAGAGAGTGTCGCGCGCACCTATCAGGTGTTGCAAATGAATACACAGGATCTCGCTCCGGTAGAAGCGCCCCACACTATTTATGTATGTGTGTCCACCACATATCCGTGGTCGTACAAAAGGTTTAGGCCCCTTGCACGAGCCATCACCCCTGCAAGATTTCGCGTCGGAGCAGGCCTCTATACTATTTTTCGCCGGCGTGCCACCAGCGACAAAGCGGTTCGAGCCAGCAATCGCTGACAGCCGAGTCGCGCGCACGATGACGAGGCGTGTTCGCGCAGAGCCCGAGTTTCCGACTTCGCAGGATAGCTGAAGCACATGATCATGCTTAACATGGTTTGGCGTAAGTAAAAATACAAAAAAGAGAAATGGGGACTTCATAAGTATCGCAAAACAAATTTGAAGCGTGTGTGCTTCACGGACGTGAGGAACGACATTCGACTAATATTGCATTTTCCTCTTTCAGGGCTATTTCGTGGCAGGAGGTCTCCTGTTGTCGTTCGCCGTATCCGCCATTTTGTGCCTTTTCCTGGAGGTGCCACTGTATGGTCTCGAAAAGCCCATTTTTCCGCGCCAATAGAGGAATCCTGTCTGTGTAGGAGTATATTGGAAGGCTTGTAGCAGCTATGGGCATTTCTTTATTGGTTTCACTAAAGTTTTACTTCTTTTGGTTTATAAGTTTTGACTGAAACATATCGAAAAAATGGCATCTATAACAAGGTCGCCTTCACTTTTTAATTTTTCTGCTGTAGCGCCACAGTGCTCAGCCTACTCATTCATTGCTACAGCATATTTTAGACCAGTAAACTGGTACATCACTCCAGCGTGAGCACAGATAAGTTTTGTTGAATAAAATCACCACTGCACTTCGAGTTCTTCATAGACGTGCACAGTATGTATTTGCAACATTATGGTGTCCCACATCGGGGTAACACGCAAGCAGAAGGTTCAGTGTTCACTTTACCAGCTGATCGATTAAGAAGCGATAGAACCCATCATAAAGATATTGAATTATTTCGTTGAGCAACAATTTCTAAAAACGTTTGCACTGTATGCGGCTTATCTCCTAATTACTTTGGCGCAAAACAACGGTCAAAAGAAAGACAAGACAAGGCACTACTCTCAAGTGACATCCTCTTATTGAGTCACTCCTCCGAGAGGCACAGGTTCCCATTTGGCTCAGCATTGTAAAATATGAAAGTGCAAAGCTATGTTTCGTGATATTGCGATATTGAAAAACAACCGTGATACCACCGCCCGAGAATTATCGGAAGCTTTCTTCATACAGTCATTGGGGTCACAGTGCATTAGTGTGCCTTCTTTAACCTTATACAACGCTGCATATGTTTTTTTTATTTATTCTGTCGCGCGAGTGCGCTCTGGTGATCGGATGTTGGTGGTTTCTGCACATGGTGCTCGCCGCGCATGTTCTTCTAGATTCTGCTCTCTATAAAGGAGTGACGCTATAAAATGATGTCAATTGAGAGTAGCGCCTTGCCGGGGGGGGGGGGGGGGGTCGTCTTTCTTGCGTCCGTTTTTTGCGCTACACAAAGTAATTATGGATTCGCACCAATTAGCCCGCCAACGCATTGTGTTTATCTCATCCCACAGCAAGAATTCTCATCTTCCTTGCCCGCTGTTCCCTTATTTCACGCTGCGATTCCGGTGCTTCCGGGTCCTGAACGGCATGCGTGTTATCAGCATTCTCGAAAGGAAAGTAGCAAGCACAGAGTTTTGTAGAAAGGAAACGCAAGCAGGGCAGCTACTGATTATTGCTGTGGGACAAGATACGCCGCATGAGGCGCAATTTTTTTAAGAGTGAAGCGCCAAATGGGGCAGCAGCACCGAGCTGACGGACAACGCCAGCCTCAGCTACGCCTAGGCTAATCATGAACCGCACATCGCGTCTCTGTATCAGTCTCTTTCGAAGGGACGCCTACATTTCTATCGCGTTAGCTACCGCAACTTCGGTTCCCTGGGTCACAAATATTCGTGTATTGTGAAATATTCACCAGCCGGTACAGGCCCTGCGTGCACTCATCGCATCACTGTGCCCTCAACAAGCTGCACAACCATAGCCATCCTGGTATCAGCGCCTTCTTGTCCTCCGCATGAGCAGCTGATAAGGGCGCTCAAAGTTTGTCTTGGGGCGGCTTTCCTGGCAGAGTGGAAAATATCAACGAGCCCCGCAAGAGTTTGGTCATCCGGCTTGCACTGCCGTTCTTTAGTCGTCTATGCCTAGCTGCGGCTGCTGTTTTCTTCAGGGCTGTTTTCCTGCAATTTACGCTTGCTGGTCAGTGAATTATTCCTAACCTATTGCAATCTACGTTGGAATGCATCATTGTGTGATTTCGCATCATATGATGGTTAGCTGGAAGAGATTTGTTTCACGCTTTTTGCAACCCGTCGTGGCGGCGTAGTGGCTTTGCCATTGCACTGCTAAGCCCGAGTGTGCGGGATCGAATCTTCGCCATGGCAGGTGCATTTTGATGGATGGCGGCGATACCCGCGTACCGTGCAATATTGTAGAACCCCACTTCGCCAAAATTATACCGTAGTCGCCCTCTAAGGCATGGTTCTTAATCCTGTTGCTGTTTTAGCAAATAAAATCCTAGAATTTAGCTTTTGATTAGGCTTTGGATAAGTTTTGGAGAGGCGGTATGGTGGCTAGGCTTGGTGACTGTCAAGTAATGGATTTACACACATTAGCCTCATTTTCTCTCACTTAAAAGTAGGCCTATCACACCCTCGAGCTGGTTAACTTCTTCCTGCTTTAGGTACAAGTCTAGAAAAAACCAAGAAAAAGCCCAGCCTAGACAACATTGGAGAGTAAATTTGCGGTTGGGGGTTGCTCACTCAATAAGCTGAGACAGCTGCGCTCCCTGCCGCTACAGCTCGCGACGTTGATTTCTTCATCCTGAGCGATTTCGTGCTTCGAGATGGCGCTCCTCGAGGACACCTCAGTGACAGAGGTCATTTTTCTTTCCCAAGTGGTTGAAGCCCTGCTTGCCGAGTGCCAGGTCGTCCACCGCACATCTCAGACCAATGGATTAAATGAGCGCTTAAATCGCATTCTTGACGACATGCTCACTACATACGACGCGTCGGATTACTCCAACTTGGACATAGTTCACCCCTTCGTAACCTGTGCTTACAACACCGCGACTCAAGCAACCACGGATTTTTCGCCGTTATTTTCTGTTTTATGGGCTAGAACCCTTGTGCACGCTCGAAACAGTATTGTCATGCTAACCGGACAGCCTGACAGACACACAGACAAGAAACTTTATTTAGTCCTAAGGGACTACGTTGTCGTAGTCACAGGCCCCAACCGCGCCCGGGGCGGAATCCGTAATATTCAGCCTTGTCGCAGGCCCTTTGGACAGCCCGAAGCTGTACTTGAAGGTCGTCGCTCTTGACAGCTTCTTCCCAGTCTTCTTGGCTGTTGAAAGTCGAGTGGTGCAACCCAGACCATTGTCAGAGTATGTGGTTCAATGCGGACCATTCCTTTCCGCGTTCGGGGCAGCGGGGACCCACACCCGGAGTGTAGTGGCTCAGCCTGTATCGAGACGCAAAGGAGCCCGTCTGCAGCACTCTCAGCACCGAGGCCTGAGGTCTGCCTAGCTTCGGGTGAGGAGTGGGAAACTGCCTGCGTTCCAGCTGGTAGTGAGCAGTGATGTCGTGGACAGTAAGCAATGGGTCCGAGGTTCGGTGGATCCCCTACGAAGCCGGGCCGTTCGGATCAGCGAGGTTGACGAGACTTCGCGCCTGGTCGTCCGTCAGCTCATCGGGGTTGATCGAGCCAGAAGAGACCTTCCGGCCCATGTGAGCTAGGAACCAAGTGATGACGTGACGGGCCGTGCCTGGTTTGCGGGTCCTCAGCATCGCCGCAGCCTCGGCCGAGACCGAGCCGGCAAGAAAGACCATCGTCGCAGACCTGGAGTCCTTGAAGACCTGGGTGCACCCGGATTCGCACAGAGCCAGCGCCACTGCCAGATGCTCTGCGACAGACGCCGTCGAGTGTTGGTTAGACGCTGCATTCAGGATGCCTCCAAATTTAGGCCCATATCATAAGTAGCCAAGTACGCTCAAGAATTCCACCAACTTGCACTTACCTTAACGACGGAGGGTGAAACTCACCACCAGAATCGGGATAACAACGACCTGAGCACTTCGACTCGTCGGCTATCTCGTTTGGTTATGGATTCCACCTCACGTTCCAGGTCTTTCATCTAAGCTGCTGGCTCAATACCGCGGACCCTATTGTATCGTCGCCTGTACATCTGCACTAACAGTGTGGTTGAACCTTTCACTCCACCTGACGACTTGCGGCTTCGCGGTCGTGAGACAGTGCACATAAACCGGCTTAAACCGTATTACGATCCTCTTACCGTGTCGTCACCGTGAGTCGTCAGGATGCCTATTCCTCTCTCGTTGGGTGATTGTAAGGACGAACATAGCACAAGCTTTTCTGCGGCCGCATGGTTCGTGAAATGGGAAAGACAAAGACCAAAGGGTTCGTTTGGCTTTTCTTCCTCGTGCTGGCGCTAGGCTGGAATTGCTTAACAGCTCTATGCGCTGGACTCCACGTGACGGCGAATACCGCTAATAGACAATAAACCTCGTAGCACAATGATTATATTTAGAGAAGTAATTATATTTAGTATATTCTCGCGCATACACGGAGAATAGGCGCTAAGCAATGTTTGATTTCATGTTTACGCATACCTTATATGAATTCCTACAGGAATTACGCAAATTCAAGGAAACTGAACTCCATGATTCAATGCTTGCTGTATTGACTTCATCGCTGCTTGCCTCTCGGCCCTCATCGCCACAAATAAAAAATACAAAACCATAACGGTATTTTAGAGCCGTCTATGCTTCCCTAGCGTCGCGAAGACGCAACGCAGCTTGGTTGTGGACACCACACTACCCACTGCCGAGTGGGCAGTCCTGTTGAGAATAGTAGGTAGCGGGCTTGTGTAATACGGCAAGCCAGCCGTATTCAGCACACGCAGAGCTGGGGAAACGGCGAGGAAGCCTCCCTTTTAAGAACCGGCTGTCATTGCGTTGCAAGGATGGAAATTTATCACAGCCACTTTGACGTCTCTATCCCATTTGTAAGTTTATTCACACAGAGCATGCCACAGATACGCATTCTTTGGTAACAACCTAGCTGTCAAACGAATGTCCTGAAAGTCCGCCCTGATGTCTCAGCCGTGTTGTGTTTTCCGCTGGCCTACAGAATGTAGAAGCTTGTCATGCCGCACCTTGTTGATCCTCAACTTCTCTGCATCAGCTACGATGCATCGCACATGAGATAGTGTGTTACAGAAATGATCCCGTCAGCCGAAGCGACAGCGCTGCAGCTGCACCTAATAGCGTAAAACAAACAACAGTGAACACCTTCGAACTGTTTATTAGGTTCCATGTATTCTGCAGTGACGATGCGCTATATACACTGTAGACGCAGGAGATGTATACCGACTACAAATCTGGCTGCTTTCTGAGAGCTGTGAGGAAAAGCTCATGCAATGTTTCGATCTGACGAGGCTGGGAGCTCATTGGTCGGGACAACTTCCTAGGTAGCGGTACACCATCTGAAAGTAAAAAAATTAACAAAAAGGGTGCTTTGAGTCTTCTACTTATGTTCCTACTATGCCACATTCATCAATGCTTTACGCAGCATAACGAAAGGAGGACGATCGCGAAACCTACTGTACTTCAACACAGAAAAATATAGTTCATGATATGAACTAAATTTGTTGACTCACTTATAAAGATCAATTTTGTCATATTTTTCTAACTGCTCTACTTTTCTTGGTACTTTTGTGACCTTTTCTATTGAATATTACCACCAGGGGTCGCAAAGTATAGCGCCAGCGACTACGTTATGGAGGAACTATGCTATACATACGCAGTTTACAGGCGCCATCACTAGACCTATAAGTGGCCAGACAAACAGAAAGCTCACTTTTCGTCATCCTACTAGGTGACGGGATTGCAATATAAGGGCTGCATATAACAGCGAAGATCCAAAGTAGCTTTTTTAACGTCATTATTGCTTTTCCCCCAAAAAAAGAAAGATATTAGAACGGGACACATGGTCATGGCGTAGTGGAATCAGTCTGCGCGTACAGCAAGTCAGCCTTACACCTGTATTCAGAAATGCATCTTGATTGAAGCCCATGCTTCACTTGACCAAAATGACGCCTAGCGTGTATGTGCCCAAGACGCTAAATGCATTTCTTTTAGAGCGTTCATGACAGGCGTAATTTATATCAAGGGAAGCATGGGCTTCAAGCTAAGATGCGTTTATGAATACAGCGGTTAGTTTAGTCGCGTGCGCACAAAGTCGACCATCGTCTGTGAAGTCCTGGTTTCTTTTCCAGCCTGCTGATTGCTGTGACAGCATCGCTTGAAGAGAAAGTTAAGATCATGCTCAAAATTACACCACGAATAAGCGAAAGGGTCAAGCAGTGCGTCGAAGTTGCATAGGCTTAAAACCAGGGCCTAAATAATAAGGAGCAAAGACGTGTTGAAGCCGTTGTCTTCAAAGCCCCTTTCAGGCACACAAATGCGCTTATCTAGAAGACAGCGTGTGAAGATTGACACACAAGAATGATCGTCCCTTGCGCTACCTAGATGGCAACCGAAACTCCACTCAGCTGTTGGAAGGTTTCTATAGGCAAGATGGGTCCCGGCCTCAATGACCGACTCTGACAGTGCTTAACGTTTACGAAGCCCCTAGGCGGAGGCACGCCTTTCCCGACGCACTTTCATAGATGTTGCCTAACTGTATTCTTTAAACTTCTATACTGTTTATTTTGAAACGTAAAACATAGAAATACAATAATTTGTCTGCGCACCAGACCATTGATGCCTTTGAATTAAACTGGGCAATGCCTTCATTGGCTAGCACAACATTGTTGGTAGAAACCTCGGCAGTACGTCGTGGAAAGAGAAATTCTAGAGGCCAGACTAAGCAGCTCACATACAAATACATTCACCAACATGACTTAAGAGCATCTGATGGACAAACAATTGTAGTATATGAATAATGACTAAAGATTCAGTTCCCCCGGCTGTACCTAGTGTTTCTGTGGCGACATCAAACTTTTTTAACGTTATTAGCCTATACTTTATTACTTCCGGCTGCTAGCGCGTGCGTATTTCAGCTCGAAGGTGAGATACTTTTCCAGAAAGCGACAGTTGAATGAAAGGAGCGTCTTTTCTGTCCACTTCTATGCCTGTCAGTGCTAAACCAGCACGGACACCTTTGCCCAATAAAGCACGTCCTAGTTGCACTATCTACGACAGCACGAATCACCAGCTTTCTCAAGCTGCTACCGCTGCGAATCCTTAACAAGGTATTTAGGTGTTTTTTATTTACGCAAAATAACCAACTTAATTTACTGCTACGTTAAAATAAGGCTGTACGGGCGCATGATGGATCTATATGGATATCTATGAAAATATGGACCTTGTGAAGAAGCGAGCTAAGAATAAAAACATAGTCAAATAATTCTCCGCAAG
Source organism: Dermacentor variabilis (assembly GCF_050947875.1). Lineage (NCBI taxonomy): Eukaryota > Metazoa > Arthropoda > Arachnida > Ixodida > Ixodidae > Dermacentor > Dermacentor variabilis. The sequence goes on from NC_134569.1 coordinate 176,089,811, forward strand.
ACATAAAGTACCAAACTGTCCTGGCCAAATATAAATTGACTATGTGTGCATGCTTAATATGAAGTGGTCATGTTTAGATATATATTACATTATTTTGAATCTATTGCCAGACATGCGTGTATATGAAGACAGCCGAAATACTTTCGCGTACCACTAGTAGCTGCTGCAAAAGTAGAGAAGCAGGGTGGAATGTCGTCCTTTTTCCGTGCACTATCACCGATAATTTCTTTTTTGAAGATAAGTTTCGGGAACGGGAATAAAAACCTGTTGTATTTAAATTTCATCCACGCTTGTATCGGGTTGGTTGTTCGCAGAAGGAAGTCGTGCGACACATTTTTTGCATACTGTTTTAAAAGGGCACAAGGCTGTTTCCGTCAACCGTTCCTGCTATCAGCATGTTTTATGTTCCCCGAGAATTCCTCCCATTAAGCGTAGCTAATTTACATTATTTTTGTTTTAGTCTGCCTGTCCTGCTTTCGTTACGCAAGGTACTCGCATACTGTCCTAGTGGGGACTGCTAAAGTTTAGTGCTCGTAGTCCACATAAAGAGACGGCGCAAATGACGCCGTCATTCCATGGTTCGGTGACCATTGTGTCTACTGCAGGAAATGTCCCACAACACTAGTTAACAAACACACGTCTCCCACCGAGCTGGCATGAATGCAACTGCCACATATTTCTGTTTGAGATGCATGAGCATCAAATACCTGGAGATATATATATATATATACACTACATATCAAGGTCATCGTCATCATCATCATCAGCCTGGTTATGCCCACTGCAGGGCACGGACCTCTCCCATACTTCTCCAACTACCCTGGTCATGTATTAATTGTGGCCATGTTGTCCCTGCAAAGTTGATAACCTCATCCGCCCAACTAACTTTCTGCCTTCCCCTGCTACGCTTCCCTTCCCTTGGAATCCAGTCCGTAACCCTTCATTACTATCGGTTATCTTCCCTCCTCATTACATGTCCTGCCCATGCCCATTTCTTTTTCTTCATTTCACCTAAGATGTCAATAACTCGCGTTGGTTCCCTCACCCAACCTGCTCTTTTCTTATCCGTTAACGTTACACCCATCATTCTTCTTTCCATAGCTCGTTGCGTCGTCGTCAATTTAAGTAGAATCCTTTTCGTAAGCCTCCAGGTTTCTGCCCCGTACGTGAGTACTGGTAAGACACAGCTGTTATGCACTTTTCTCTTGAGGGATAATGGCAAGCTGCTGTTCATGATCTTAGGATGCCTGCCAAACGCACCCCAGCCCATTCTTATTCTTCTGATATTCCAGTCTCCTCATTCGGGTCCGCGGTCACTACCTGCCTCAAGTATATTTAGTCCCTTACCACTTTCAGTGCCTCGCTACCTATCGTAAACTGCTGTTCTCTTCCGAGATTACTAATAATTGCTTTAGTTTTCTGCAGATTAATTTTTAGAACCACCCTTCCGCTTTGCCTCAAGGCAAAGCACAGCAATGTATTCTTAGTTTACGTGCTATTTCCGTGTTTCGTTTCTCCAAATGAGTCACCGAACAATTGAAAATCTACTTCAGCTTGTTCCACAGCCCCAGTCAACGAGTTTTATTTCCAATAGATAGCAGCCTCTAACATAAAACGACTCCTGTGGAGTTTATTTCCACCGAATGGATGGTTTCATAGTATAAGATAACGCGTATGTAGTGCAATGGCTGGCTACTGTTGAACTTTAAGCAAGTAGTGTCACTTTAATGATAATCGATTACGGTCTAAAGAAGGTTCGTGATATTGCGTATAAGTCCGGGAATCCGGGATATCAATACAGCAGTGAAGCCTACTCTGGCGCGAAGCAATCGGCGTAACCATATGGGAAGCACTTTTTCTAAACCCATTTTAGAGCAGTGCTTCGTTTTTCACAAATAGCATTCCTAGCACATCATCGCGTCAACGTTCTCACGTTATATGGTGCATCTAGTCGACTTTTTCTCGGGACACTTTTGTACACTTGTTTAAGATACACATTATTTTTAAATGCTGATTAAACCGCAGCGAGCATTCGTCCGCTAATTGCACTAAGGTGGCATATGCTATTTGACTGCCTTACCATTTGGGTTCAGTTTGGTTTTATTCCGCTTGCAGGATTTTTTTTTCCTCGAGAGCTTTTGTTACACGCAAAGCGGCGAAACAACACTATAGGGGAAAAAGATTTACCTGTCGTGGAACTGACGGCAAATGGTTCCTCGATCATGACACACTAAAGGAGAGCCTGCAGCTCTGACGCACATTCGTGCTCAGTCGCAGTAAGATAACATTGTGAGACTCTACATGCAGTGGCCCGATTGACCTTACAGAGTTACATACAAGCATTAAGGCCGGCTCCGCGCGTTTTACGCGTGATTTGTACCAAAAAAGCCAAGTCTATTTTAGTAATTAGGCATGTGCCACTTTGTACTTCATGGCAGCTTAGCTCTTCCGCTACTTTCAAGGGAAGGCTAATTCCTCTGCGCCTATTACCAACGCAGTGCGTCCGGGTAAGAGCAGTCGGAATTCGTGACCTCACGAGATGGTGGTTGGTGAACTTCAAGGTGGCATCGCCACTCACCTTTTGCCCTTGCGTTTCCTATTTTCTGAAGTAACGGCGCATGGTAAACATAAACATAACCTTCAAGCTTAGCGCAGAGAAGCCATTTAGTATTCACACGGTAGATTACTGACCAACAAAACTATGCCACCTCAATGCACATGAACCTAATAAAGCATTTTCACTAACCCTCATTGCAGTTGCTGTGAGAAAATTAACTGGTTGCCCTTCAAACTGCCTCTATTACTTATAATCACTGAAATGCGTTTTCCTTTTGTCACGACTCACTAGGATTTTAACAGGATGTGAAAGAAGAGTCGTGAATGCCTACGGCTCTTCCTTAGTGTTCCAAATAAAAATTTCTTGCACTGCTGCTTCACGGATAAACAGCAGGAGATGACAAGGAAGCCGGAAGCCGACGCTCACCTGCAGACTTTCGTCGTGCGGCGACCTCAGGCTCAGCAGATTTCACAGTGGGTTCTGGCTTGCCTTCGTAGAGGCCCTGAAATCCCAAGAATGGAACCACGAGCCGCGCAAGAAGTCCTTCGAGCTTCAGCTTCGTTTTTGTTGGTGGGTAACTGTCGCTCACATTCTGCGCAGAAACAGGTCAGCAAACTCTAAAGCACTGGCTTCACACTGACGCTCGTTACGAACGTTTATGATGCCTGTCATCGTCTACGCTTTTAGGAAAAGCAGGTAGACGTTAACACAATTTAAAATGACTGCATTTCTTTCAACATTCCACGATTCCTTGCGCTAGCTCTGCCTGTGTCGCGCTCGCTTCCACGCCTTTTTCTTCCTGTCATCCACCACTGAACTGTTTCCTATGCTTCGATATTTAAAACAATCGTACTTTTGTAAAACTATCCGTTAGTGACAACGAAAGAAAAAAAAAACACAGTTTCGACATAAAGGCGAAGCAATAAATGCGATATCACCATGGTAGAACATTATTACACATATTGTAACGCTCGTAGCTGTAGTAGCAGCATTACTTGTAAACGTAAGCTAAGTAAAAACGAGCCGTTGTCCTAGGGGTCCTCTATTTGAATACTCCTTTCGTACAATTTCACTTACGTTAATAACAAAAGCCAACGTCATCATTAGCGACTTTACCACATTTTTGTATCGTGTATGTTTCGAACCACTTTTCTGGGTCAATCCCGCAAGTAGTGCAGATACGCGCCTGTAAAATGACGTAATTTTCCAGTTTCAGCTGCAATTGCATCGCACTTTTGATATTTAAATCTGAGAAAATTTAAGATAAAATGCATGCTCTGTCGGTGTTTTGTTTCATGACATTTGTCCGTGGACTACCATATTCAAAATCCTCAGGAATAATTTTGTCAAGAACGTAGGACCTGATACTCGCAACTTAACCGATAGAAAGGTGTGGTAATATAATAGCCATATACCGCATGCCATATAATAAGGCGTTACATATAGCGTACATATACTTAACTATAACCGGAACCTCACAGTAATGCCGACGCCGAAAATTCGCTTGGAGAGTCCATGTAACTGCTATCGCAATTTTTATTCTTTGTTGTAATAGGTTTTCGCTCGCACAGAGGGTCATATTTGCTGCGGCCCTCCACCCAGTTCAAGTCGTGGCAATGCGAAGACTTCCATGGCACGAGATCTATTGATATTGCATCCCCGTTTCATCTCAAAAAGTTCCTGCATCGAGCTCTGTTGGTGCAGTGAAATATAGTTATTCACAAAAGATCTTACGAGGAGACAAGTTGCTAATGAGTACAATGAATCTACTAGAACAAAAAAATTCCGAATCTGCTCAGCTCATCAGAGAATTCTCTTTAATAGAGCCTGTCTGTAAGGGATCCTGCTGCATCCTAGTTATCTATAGAAGACCCTGCCATGTATGTCCGAAGCAACAACGCCAGGACAGCTGTGATCAAAGCCTTTTGAACAGTCCACCTACTTCTCTTATTGTTTCAGTGGCGAGCCGCATCAACTAAGCAATATAGTCGGCTTGTTGTTATTTCTGTATGCAAAAATTTTCCATAAACCTTTTTACAGCTCCAGAGTACTCTATCGTCATTTAATGTGAATGTATACTGTTGCTGCAATTAACAAAAGCTTTCTTTGACGACGATCCTGAGCAATGACAATCGAAGGTGTCCCTTAGAAAGTATGCATCAGCTCACGTAACAGCAAAGGCGGAAGCTTTAACGCTGATTATTAGACGTATCCCACTAGCGTTACCTTCACAACGCGTAGTGGACGACTATAGAAAAGGCAGGCAGCATATCGCAGCGATAACATATTTTACAGTTTTAACACATCACTAAGTATTTTTCGGTAATATAACATTTCCATTAATGCAGTACTCAGATTTTCTGGAAAACATAGGTGCGCTATCTATGGTTGACTCAACAGAACATATCAGCAACCTAATGACGATCGCGCCCCACTATTTTATTGTATATTTCCAAAAAGTCGCAGTTTCGCCCAAAAGGCGAAGCGTCGATCGCGATTGCAAATTAGTCCACAGCTATATCAAGTTACTAGTTTTATCGGCCGTGTAAACGAGTGAACATCAGCTTGTTAGCTAAATTACCAAGCATGGTGTCAAGCGCGCATCAGCAAACGTGAACACATCTCACTCGATAACTGCAGAAGCTCGCCGTCATAACGCTTGAGTGAGGAAGTGCGGCCGCAGAAGCGAGCGAAATAACCTTCACGCTGTCTCTCGGTTCAACGCAAACTAAGCGGCGAAAGCACAGTGCACATTAAGCTATGAGCACTCGGTGCACACTCTGTCCCATTGCACATCGCCTTCAAGATCGTGCCCGCGCGGCCGCGCCATACGCCGCAGCATGCGGTGTATACTGCCCCCCCCCCCCCACCTCTCCCTCCCATTCGCCCTGTGCAATGGGCGACGGAAGACGGAGCGCTTTCTGCCCACGTTCCTCCCTCGCGCGTGCGACATTTAGCCGCCATCGTCGACTAACCTTCGCATGCTTTCTCTCGCACATACAGCTTACAGCGCATGATGACGATGTTATCGCGACGCCGACAACGACGGCAGAAATGCGTCTGGGGTATCTATATAGTTGCTACCGCAATAAAAAGATTATGCGCCATATCTAGTTATCGATTATTTCATTCGAATAAATGGCGAATTTACTAAGAAGATGGATTGGGCTTACGTAGAGGATCAGAAGCATATGTCGCATTCCATCGGGAACGGAGTGGCGGGTATCCTCGTTGATGAGCTCTGCAGATAAAAGCATGGTGATGAGAGTTTCCCAAAGTGTAGGTCAAAAGCAGTGCCACGTTCGTTCATCACCTCATCATTTCAGTGCGAAGTGCCACAATGTAAGTAAGATGCAACTACATGCACGCCACTGTCGGGTTAGGATATGAATATGTTGACTGCTGCAAATTTGCTGTTTACGTATGAGGAAACGAAAACAAGGTTTTTCCGCAACAGCCATGCCCACCAATATGCAATCAAGTGCGCGCTTCAAAACTACACTCTAAAAAAAGGTTACACCTTTTGAGTCCTATCTTGCCACACAACAACAAACGTCATCTGTCTTGTCCGCATTTCCTTGCTTTAACGCTGCAAGCCCCGTACTTCCCAGTAAAGAACACCATGCGCGTTATGAGCATGACAGCATTGCCGACAGGAAAGTAGTGGGCGCGGCGTTTTCAAGAAAGGAAACGCAACAAAGAAAGAAAGAAAAAAAAAGCAACAAAAAGCGCGGTACCGCGTTTATGAGTAAACCGTACGTGACGTTATGGGCGCACTATTGCATGCGTAAAATATTTGTCGACGCAATTTGATTTTAGAGACAGTGTTTACAATCCAAATATAAGGAATTTGTAAGGACTTCCCTGCTAGCCAAGACTAGATAATTATCAAAATATCGATCGTAATCCTTTGATTTATTTAACCTTACTAAAGCGGTTTTTTATCCCTTAAACCCAGGATATACACATCGCATTATACGAAAGATGCAAGTATATATTTCTGCAAAAGAGTTAGGATTTGGCCACAAAGCTTTCCATTCGTGTCCGAAGCTTTAATGCTAACGTTGATGTAGATAGCGAAAACATTGCACGGGCGAGATATTTCTCGGTGTAGTTTAAGTTTCCATGACAGGGTTGACAATCCTAATATAATGAACTAGCAAGATTGTCCCTTATCGACTAAGCTAGATAATTGACAAAATATCGAAAGTAATCCTGCGAGGTCTTTACACTTACTAAAGCGGGTGTTTTTCACCTTTAAATGCCGGGTATAAGTTCGTCGGACGATGCGAGATATGTAAGTAAATATTTCTGCAAATGCTTTAGCATTGGGCCACGACGATTGCTGTTCGTGTCGGAAGCTTTAACGTGAACATCGGGGTAGTTGACCAGTATTTGTGTTCTACACAAGTGCAGTGCGTGCGGTTCTAGATTAATTAATTTATTTATTTACTTATTCATTTATTTATTTATTCATTTTACATACTTTCAGGGCCTAGTAGCCACAACAAAAAGGAGTGGTAACAATGTAGAATAATTGCAGTACAAGGCAAGAATAGGAAATCAAACTATAAAGCACACTGAATGGCGATATTGAAGTTAGTGGTGTCACAAATTCAGACTGTGGAGGCGGTTCCATTCAATGGCTGTTCTTGGTAAAAAGGAAGAATGGAACAATTTAGTTCGACAAGACAGCACTTCAATTTTATGTTGATGTTCGATGCGAGATGAGATGTAACTTGGTGCGGTGAAAAGATTTTCTTTCAAGAGAATGGTTGAAGTAAAATATTCTACGAAAAAGACAGAGACGAAAGTACTTGCGACGTAACCAAAGGTCAGGTAGATCTAGTGTTGTTTTCATGAACGTGACGCTAGAATGACGAGAATAATTTCAAAGAATGAAACGGGCGGTGCGGTTCTGAATGCTTTCAAGGGAAATGGCAAGATTGGCATGAGCAGGGTCCCATATGGCACAAGCATATTCTAATTTTAGACGGGCGAGTGTTTTGTATGGAGCAAGCTTTATTGAGTTCGCTGCTGATGCAAAGTTTCGTCTCAAATAGCCTAAATTTCGGTTAGCATTGTTAGTGACATATGCAACATGCATATTCCATGAAAGGTTGCTAGTAACGCACAGGCCGAGATATTATTAGGAGCTAGCAACCGACAGGGTAGTACCGTTATTCGTTTTTACTGCGGTGTATTCACGCTTGTTAGTCGCATCATTATGCTAGTGGGGCGTGGCCTAACTAAGTTCGCAGCCGTAAGATTGGGTCATATTTGGTAACTTTTGCTTGTTTTTTGTCTAGTTCTTTCAAGGGCTTCTCTTGTGCATATTTAAAGCAGTTGTACAAAATCATTCGACGACAGCCAACGAGATTCGCCTGTAACAGATTGTTACAGCCAGTGTATTTACATATTTTACTACTGTAGCACTACTCACAAAAGATATGATGCTAGATCTCAATTTAAAACTCTTCCAATACTTGATGTCGCTCTACAAGGAAAAGTACTTTTGATCGGCTAGAGGACAGTTCAAAGCATTAAATGAAAAAAAAAAACATTGTATAATGTAGACAATAATTAAAGTTAATTATTGAACTCCATGTTACAAATGATTTTACGGACCTTCAAGATCCAGCTTTGTCACCACGGAGTCTCGGAATACCACTAGGAATGCTTGTCGCACGGTTGTGGACCCTTTGCCCTGCAAAGACACACAGTAGCACGCCCTAAAATTGTCATGCCATCATTAATTGCCAGAATAGGTGCACTTTCACATTAAACAAAAGTCTGCCGGGCCGTGTGCTTAACGGAGCAACCATGTCTGAGAACACATCGCACTGACACTTCAAGAAAAACCCTCGGGCACTTGTTTCCTGCAGTGTCTCAACTCACTTTAGGCAGCAGCTACGAGCAACCAGCTCTCCAACGCGTATAGGAACTTTTAGATGACTTTGACAGGGAAAAAATGGGAGGGAAAGCCGTGACGATGACATGACCCGAATCAGATCGCCAAGCTGCAATGATGATGATTTAAAGGTCATGACGGCATGGTGGTGTGGCAATGCATCCAAGGCATAGCTGAGTGTCGGTGTAGGCTAGTCGGTGGCTCATGATTTTGCGAAGTTACCGCAAGCAAAACACGGGACTTGAAGAAAGGGAGAACACGAAGCGGTTTTCGCATCATGGTTCCGTTGCACAGCCCTCCTCCATTTTCCTCCTCGCGTTCTCTTCCCTATCCCTGTCTTTCATTCTCTGCTGCGCTCTGCATTCGCGCTTTCATACTTCGATAGGCTAGTTCGCTCGGCTACGAGGTACGTTGAGGCTCGCCGGAGAAAGGGGCGCCAAGGAGCTGCGCTCAAATATTTTTATCCGGTGTAAACTCTAAGGCCGATCCAACTGGACAAGTTACAATTGAGTCTGGGCCGCAGTTTGAAAGATAGGCGGACAGAATATGCTGCATGAGCCATACACTGCAAACGGTGTAAGTACCAAACAAGCATTTGACGCTTTAGTTGAGTCTGATACGTGACCTCGGGCCCTATAGCGTAAAATTATTCCAATATATTTTTATTCCAATCTCCTGACGTGAGATATGCGTAACCACCGACACAAGCATCGGGCGGTCACCCGCAGGGTTGTCTCAACAGACCATTCAAACGCTCTCCTCGTTCATCGGAGGTTAGTTTTGTTTGCTTGAAAAACGAATAACATTGCCTACAATGAGCGGCTTGTCTTATCTAATTGGCTCACAAGAGGCAAGGAGCATGCTCTAGTGGAGAGGGATTCGACGGGGCTGAGCCACTTCACTGAAAATCGTTAACCGGATGAAGAGGGCGGCGCCGGCGTCTGTGATTGGTCCGCTTTCTCTTGCTTAGCTTGCGGTGCCTCGTCGACAATTGCGGCGGCATGCAACGGAAGCTTAAGAATGAGCTAAAACGCATCCTCAGCAAAGAAGAGTTGGCAGAACGAGCACGTAAGCGTGCCGAAACTGCTCGAAAACATTACAAGGCTACGCAAAAAGTGTTACTACACGCAAATAAACCCATGCTCTCAAGCAGGTGCGAGTAGCCACTGCCTGAGCGATCGGCGGCAGCCATCTTCTATACCTTTCGGAACGGGGCATACTGTGGCTATTCAGCAGAAAAGTCAGTTTTGTTCGGCATATTAATGTATCTTTAACGCGTACACGTCACATTGACGCGTTGAGTTTTTGCGATTTTGTGACGTCGCGGGACAGGCAGGTGAAGTGGGTGCAGCCCAAAAACTCTTGACCAATAGCCGAGGGCTAATGGCGAAAAGGCGTCGAATCAGAAACAGCCATTTTTCTTTTGTTCGGCCAAATCATGCAGAATCAGTGTGTAGATGCCATATCAGATAGGGAGCTATCACGCTTTTTGTGACGTCGCGTGACAGACAGGTGTAGTGGTTTTGGTCCAAAAAAGTTTTTCACCAATCGCGGAGGTCTGATTGCAGAATTGGAATAGAAAAGTTTGGAATAGTTTTACGTTATAGCGCCCCTCTACAGACAGGAAGATTCATTTTTCCCGGGACGGGAACCTACAGCATCGTCCAAATAATTTTTAGTGATCAGCTTGCAAGTATTTAGAGTTTCATCTGTGAACACAAAATATCCACAGCGACAATGAAATTGTGAAGGAATGAATCTGATTGGTAGTTTTTGCGCTATCTGAACTTGTTCAAACACTACTTTTGTATGGCGAAAATTGTGCTTTTGAGTGAAGCGAAAATATAGATATAGGAATGTAGGTTTCTTTTTGTAGTATTGGTGTTTGATACTTATACCCTAAGTAAATCTGTGGAAATCTATTTTCTGGTTGCTCCTAGAGTTCGGCTAATTGAAGGTAAACTGATGGAAAACCACTATGCATGAAGTGTGCGTTTGCCTGTGTGCGAATTGGCATGGTGAAAACGCACCACTATGTTTAAATCTCCAGTCACTTCAAAATGTATTTTTGCGGACAAGCTGCAAACTGCAGCAGCGTTTGTATCTTCATTCCATTTGGTATTTTTCCGCCTGCCGTGCCATAAGGAATTGTAGATTGTACGCCAACGCCGGGCTTCGGCAGCCTGTAACTCAGTGAGTACAACATAATTAAATATTTTTTTTTATTCTCACCGTTATTCTTGTCCAAGCAACAGGCAGCATTCGCGACAACGCAACTGAGGCATAGATTTTTTTTACGGGAAATCTCTTCACTGCTGTGTGTAGCACGTCTTTTTGAAATGTCTGCAAATGAGTGATTTAACTATTTCGTTACCACGGCTCTATAGATCGATCAGCTTGGTCAACAGGTTTTCTGCCCGTTCGTAAGCATTTCAGTTCGGTTTTTTCTACTAGTGAAATCATTCACCGTCTCAAATGACGAGTGAACTTCATCTATTTGACAATATTTGGCAGAATTGGGGAGTCTGGAAAAATGAGACTTCGTATGAAGGCGTCGTCGAGACTAAGCCCCAGTGCTCCTAGCACTTCAATAAAAAGACGCAAAATGTGCAATTTCGACCTTCCGGCAACCTGATTTTTAAAAGAGAGCAGTAGTAGAGGCTCAGACACAACTCTCGGGTTGCTAAATTTCTGTTCCGGCTTATAGGCTGTTATAATGATGTCTCAAACAACCATACATACTCATGAGTGCGTGATATTTTGATAACTGTGTTCGACTGATATGAACTACAACTTCATTTCTCCCCTCCCCCCCCCCTCTTGTGGGCTTCTTCCGCGCATAAGCGCGTCGGCAACGTATGTACAAATTATTATGAGCAATCCTTCCTCTTGTGTAAGGTTTTCACTCACACAAAAAAGCAAGCAGCCGAATTCCCACCAACCTGCCACCCGACGTTTGACTGCCCGTCTAATCTGCTACACTATGAACACCACCTGGGCAAGTGCTGTGTATCATTACTGAGAAGAAAGGGGTTTAACGGAGGATCCCGATTTCTATTAGTCATACCATAAGAAGCCAACAAACACTGACACCGAGTACAACATAGGAGAAAGTAATTGTGCTTAATAAAGGAAATTAAGAAACGATAAGTGAAATTCCCATTAATTTATCATTTCTTCGTATCATTTATTAAGCACAAGTAATTTCCCCTATGTAGTCCTCGGTGTCAGTGCTTGTTGGCTTCAAATGATATGACTTATTCATTACTGTACGATATTGTGCAACCATCCGCGTGACTGTACAGTGCTGTAAACGAACTTAATAAAGCATGAGGAGGCTCCAGCGCCAGTTGAATGCCCACAAGACCACCTTGCTTGCATATAAAAGCTGATCGAACACAATTGTAAAGCTTGAGCAGGGTTCTGCATGATCCTTGAGCTAAGAAACATCGCTTCGCGAGCCCAAGGAACGTAGTAAAAAATCAAATCAGGTGTCTGCTGCAATCAGTGAGAACAAACACTCCCTGAACACTATTTCTCCCTGTAGAATAATTTCTCCCTGAGAACAAATGATCCCTGTAGAAATATTTTCCCAACCGCGGCAATGTTATTTCTTATAACAATATGCCAAGGCACAAAACAAGTGTGTGTCGTTTAGTTAAGACCGTCCCTATATTCCCCAATTTTCTGTTAATTTGCGCTCTTACAGTGACGTAGACTCAGACGAAAAACCTCCGCAATCATTGTTCTTGTGAATAATTCAAAAAAGAAACGTCGTGGTGTCTCTTAACTAGCGATAAAAAGCGAGACACTTTCGCTTTCCACTCGTACACTTAAGAGCAGAAGGAACTGCTGTGCATAGTTGTTACATAAAGGAAACCGGCTATACTCAGTAAGCCTACTTTATTTTTAAAAAAAAATATTTTCTACAGGAATGAAATTGTCAATTTTACTGAAATGTCTAACTGTCCATATCCATTATTTTTCTCCTTTGATGACCACTGAAAAACATTCGCCCTGCGGCTGCATTTTAGTTCATGTTGAATGCATCATAACAAATTCTCGTATATCGCGTTTTCTGAAAAGAGGGAAATGGCTTATTGACAGTACCTATCTTTATGGCACATATCCACAAGTTACCTGCTAAACGCGCGAAATGATTCATGTAGTGTCGCTGGGTGGAATTACGGATGGGAAGAAACAGAGTGGACAGGACAGACGCTCACTTACAACTGAAGTTCGATTAAATGTTTTCCAGGAAGGGCAGTACATGCGCAATCAGAAGGCGGATACAAAGTTCATGCATAATCACATGCAAACGTTGTAAAAAATGCTGTAGCCCAAGGAGATAACTAATTTCATTATCCGTCAGGGCAACTGAAGGGACAGTGTCCTGCCCACTCAGTTTCTTCCCGCCCGTATTTCCGCTCAACGACACTACATGATAGTGACCAGCTGGCCCAACAGTCTACGCTTTTCAACTGAATCAGGTTTCTTGCACAGTAAGCGAAAAGCTCAATGAGGATTATTAGAAGGTGCGTGCCTTGACGACGTACAAGATCATGTCAAGGGTCGGCAGGACGTGTCGGAACAAGTTTTCCCATTCAGAGGACAGCACTTGCAGGAGTTTCTCCCCTGCAGCGAGTGAACGGCAGAATGCAAAACACACAGCGGCGCAAAAGGCAGCAGCTCAATGAACGTTTTATTTATATGTATACGGCTCTTCCGCAGCGAAAAAGGCTATCACCAAGCATTACATGGGGCTACTAAGTGTGCAGTGAGGCTTGCGTAATGCATGGAAATCTAGACCATATTACTGCGTCTTTCAATCTGCACTGGTCAGCAAAAACAACAATGTGCTTTTCTATATCCAAACGAATCGCGCAAACATCAGTGATAATCTCACACACGCTGTTTGGTTCAGTCAAAATGGTAGCCCTCAAACACTTTTTGAAGATAATAAAGAAACGTTGCTGATCTATTAACGAGGCTCGTGTCAACATGTGACGCAAATATTATCGCAGTGCATGCAGCAGCCAATTTACAATAATGTGTCAAAAGCAGTGCCAGAAGCTTGCTTTCGCATTCGCAACGGCATCTTCGAAAGCTGTTCGAAAGCAGTTCAGCCGCCAACGCTATACTGGCAGATTTAGAAACCCCGAAACATTTTCACTAAGGCATAACTGGCAAATTTTATATATATATATATATATATATATATATATATATATATATATATATATATATATATATATATATATATATATATATATATATATATATATATATATATATATATTATGTATGTATGTATGTGTGCGTGTGTGTGTGTGTGTGTGTGTGTGTGTGTGTGTGTGTGTGTGTGTGATCTCACAGAGTGGGAAAAAATTGGCTGCGGCTTAGCTCAGTTAAGCCTGGATATGCACAGCGAAAGCATGGTTTAGCCTGTTTAAGTGTTGCTTTCACTTGGTTAACCTGTGATTTAGCTGTAATTATTATACTTCGGTATGCAGCCATCGTTATCCAGGTAAAAGTGCTGTGCCTAGGTCGGTGGCTAGGCATGACTGTAATTAGGCTTGGGTAGACACGCATCGTTCGACGGTGCGACGCCTGTTGTGACACAGGGAAAGCGCAAGTGCTGGACATGCTAAGAGACGCCGCGATCATGCGTAGCGTCGAAGCACAAACGGACAAGGCATGAACGTGGTCGTCACATTGATCTCGACGGTGCGAGGCCTGTTGCATTCCGGACCCTCTCCAGTGAAGCAGCTCGCAGGGCGATAACTGCGGGGTGGTCAGACGCCACTTGGCTACGACGGCTCAAGGCCTCCCGCACGCGGGCAACGCTCACAGAAGACGGCCTGGCGTCGCTCTTATACATGGCCAAGCTCGCACTGACTAGGCGAGCGCCGCGCTGCTCTTGGCCAGGCGCGGCGATTCACGTGGTCAGGCGCCGACCCAGCTGCGGAGAGCGCATGCGTCAAACCGGCGGCGGTGGCGGAGCTCGACTCGGCGAGTCACGTGATGCGTTGCCAAGGTTATGGCACAACTGCGGTCAAATGAAGGTCAAATTGCTGGCGCCGGCAAAACTCGGCTCGACGCGGTTCGTTTATTAACCATTTCATCCGTGCACTGCAGGTAACTGCCTGCTACGCGCGGAGTCCGAGTGGGCAATAGCGACCACTTTCTCCGCCGCGACACTCAACTATTGGCTGGAGCTTTCCCTCTCGGCTACTCCGCTCTCTAAGTTCTATAAACAACCCTGTAGTCCGGCAAACCCAGCTTTCCAAGGTGAGCCGTCAAGAACTGCATCGCTTCTTAGTTGAAAACGCATCGCAGAATATTGTTGCTGAGTGTGGGCAACCGTTTTAGAGTGTACAGCGCCGACGAAGAGCTGGACATAATGAGATGTGGCCTGGGTAGCGCTAGCTAGAAATAGTGTATAACTACAGGAACACATGTACAAGCACACGACAGCTCTGTTGTTCTTACTCGACAGAATTATTCTTACTCGACAGCATGCTCTCGAAAGGCTTCCGCCTAAAATTTGGCGGCACGTCAAAGTCGGGAACACCAAAAACAAACGGAAACGCATTGACGGTATGGGAATATCACGGTATGTCCCCCGAACTAGCACCGTAGAGCACCGCAGCAACAACAATCGTTAAACTGCATTCGAAGCAGTACTGCTAGCTGCGAATAATCTAAAGTCCGAATATTCGAAACTTCTCTATTGCGAATAATCCAAATTTTCGTATAACGAATCGAGCAGTGTCCTATTCGATTCGGTCTTCAAATCCAATAATCACTGTTTAAATGCAAACATTTTCAAGTATTTTTAGAATATATTATTGTGTCAACCGTACGCAATCAAGCGTAATATAAAAGTACCATAATTTAATTCCCCGCGCACATAACATACGCATAAAGCTTGAGAACTTACGCAGTGCAACAGGTTGCGTGCAGCAACAAACTACGTTACAGCAATAATTCGCTCTCTCCGAAAAGTCTTATGCATGCAGTCAAACTGCTGAATTGTTCACAATGATCCATTCCCACATTTGAAAAAACAATGCTTGATAATGCCCAATTGTAATGACAGAAAGTTGCTAAGGTTACGAATACTAGGATGTATATATAATGTAAATCAATTGCGAAAATGGCTGCTTATGCAAAATCTATAGGAATGGCACTCAGTATTCGCTTCGATTTGCTTGTGGCGCTAGCTCGATTCGTATTCGATTCGGTCCCAAAAATTGCTATTCGCACATCTCATTTGCCCTGAACCCAGCAATTTTCAAAGCTACTGCCAGCGGTATGACTGGTAAACTTTGTGGAAATAAAATCTTACTTGGCCCAGCTTGCAGCTTTTGCAGAAGAGTGGTAAAGCAAAGTTCAATTTCCCGCTGTAAGAGCAAAATAAAACAGCTTTGTTAGCGAGTGAAACGCAGTTTCGCAATATTGAGTCGTGAATTTCGTACCTTGAACGAGTCGAACAGGAAAGGTCCCGCCTTTGAGCTTCCCAGAATCCTTCCGTATGAAAAAAATTGGAAAAGCCACATCTAGAATAATTCCACTTAAGACTTTCTTTTCTGCTAAGAACATGAGAAAACAAGGCGAACTGTTATATGTTGCCGAGAGAGATCTGTTGGAAATTTCGACGAATAAAAATTTGCAGTTCCGCCGGAAAGACGAAGCACCGATTGCGATAACAAATTAGTAGATAGCTGTACAAAGCAAGGATAGTAGTTTTATCGGCCGTATAAACTTGTAAACATTCGTTAACTAAAGTAACAATGATAAAATCCGTAAGCATGACTCAACGAGGACGTAGGAAGAAAAAGGCACACGGAGACAGCTCTGTCTTTGTGTGTCTGCTTCTTTCTACGTCCTTGTTCAGTCGCGCTTATACATTCTATCATGAATTAAAACCAACTAGCCCATCAACGTGTTTTAACTAAATGAACCAACACGGTGTCACGCTTGCATAGGTATACATGAACACGCATCGCTCAATGACAGCGGAAACTGCTTGTGAAAACGCTGGAGTTAGGAATCGCGGCAGCAGCCGCGAGCCAACTGACCTGCATCTGTCGCTTCAACGACTACGAAACGTCGAAAGCCCAGCGCATACGAAGCTACCGTCACTACGAGCACTTTCCAAACGTCGCAGATCGCTTTGAAGATGACGCCGGCGCGGGCGCGTACTTTAGCCACGTCCTAGACCGTTTTGAAGACGCGGTAGCGCCGGCAACGAGTCTCTACGGCGTCCGGCAAAGGCGTCTACTACGGCGTTCGCGATTCGCGTGGCCATCGCCGTTGTAGACGCCGTGGTTGTGTCCAATCTGTACGGAGCAGCGGGCGAGGAGGACATCAAGGCACCGAACAGCCGCCGGAGAAGAACGCCCCTCCTGCCTCGCCTCATCCCCGTGCCTCGCGCGCTACAGGAGAGGGCAGGTATCCGGGCGGCGTTCCTCGCTCACGCACGCGAGATTGCACCACGTCCGCCGGCTCACCCTCACATACTTTCATTTATACGGAACCTCACGGCGACGGCAGAAATGTGCGTGGAGCGTCTACATAATTGCTATAGCAATAAAATCCGAGGACATCTACGCACTTCTTATGAGGTATGAATGCGAAAGCATTAATGTCGAAATAAACACCGCTGAGCGGCCTTTCGAGTTATGTACTCCTCTTGGGCAAGCGAACGCGCTGAGACTCTTGGCGCGTGCTGATTTGTCCTTACCGAGGCGCAGTTAGAACGCTGACTACAGTTTACGCGGCCAAGTAACGCGCGGATAACACAGGCTTGCGAGAGCGAGGATGACGTGGCGTCGCGGCAATGACCTCTCCCTTCCTGCAACACTTAGTCCGCTGTCGGGCCAGAAGGTGTACCCTTTCGCCCGCTGTGCCCCGACGAGGCCCGAGCCTGCAAGTACGACACAGTGTCACGAGGCGCACTCGTGACATGGCGTCGCAGCCAATGGGATATTAGGTGCCGTTTCGACTCTACGGACGTCGCCGACTTCGCTAAATCGGCCATTTGACGCTTTCGCACACACAAAACTTAAACAGAAGACGGGAAACCCCGCCTCAACTCGGCGCTAAAATAAACGAGAAAACATAATGGAATAGTCGCACAACCTTAGTGAATAGGGAACATAAAATTTTAATTATGGAAGTTATACGTGCCAAAACCACGCTCTGATTGTGAAGCATGCCGTAGTGGGCGACTCTGGAAAAGTTTAGACCATCTGGTGCTCTTAAACGTGCACCTAAGTACATGCGTGTTTCAATATGAAACTTTGTTTTAAAAACGACGCTTTAGGAAAGTCTGTTCATTAGCTGCCCGCATTGGTTTGCTTGCCTCAGGTTCACTTTCCTAAAGTTTTTTGTAATGGCTCTCGCTGGATTTCCCAATGTTAAATGTATAACCTTGATTACACTTTCCTCGCTGCCTTGCTATTTAAATGGAAACTTCACCTCGGGGCCAACTTCGGTTTCCCTGTATAAATACACGTAAAACGAGGAAAGACTGATTTGATCAGTTATACCGATTTAAACAAAGTTGTCGCGTTTGATACAGATAATGAATTTTTAGTGACTCTGGGTAGTAATATTTCAATTTATGGCTTGGAACGTTTGATTAAAATTTTCCAAAATAGGGAATTTTAGACAAGATGGAAGCATGAAGCTTACAAATCCGTAACTCTGCAAGAAAAACAGATATTGCGGTTTTCTAAACTGCATCCGTGAAGGAATACAATGCAGACAATTTACCATATGCATTTACTGCTCACGTTAAAGTAATTAGACTGTTTACGAGAGTTTCGAAAAAGTTATATTTACAAATAAGTGGTACATTTGAAATCAATGTACAATAGATTAATTTTATCCGCTCTAGATTAATTATTATTTGCAGTTTACAGAATTATGATACTATCGTTCTTTCTCTTTTTTTTTTTTTTTTGCTCAGTTGCAGAGATCCAAAACTGATGCTTTAGTTTTGAAAATTAGCAATTTTCAATAATATGATATATGACGGCATAATTGTAAATATTTGCTTGCCACATACACTACAATTTGACTTTTTTTATTTTAGGTCCAATAACAGTGTCCCAAAATCGGCGCCGTGGTTCCTGAGCAAAATGATTTCTCTGTTATCACGTATTTAGATTCGAGCTCCCGGGCTCAAGTGTTCTCAAGTACGGCCTCCGAATGCGCTTCTTATAGTAATGTTTTATAAAGACAGTACTTCGTTTCAAAGCTGAACCTTGATTATGGATGTAATCATAAATATACGGAGTAGTGCCTCGTATATTGCGCTCTCAGTTTCTACCCAATAAGACGGCAAGAGCACAAAAAAGAAAGGAATCTATGGGCACAGAGAAACGTCATGATAGAAACGAGCATTTCGCGTGGACCGAATAACATCGGGAAATGACGAGGACGAGAAAAGCGACACACACATGCATTGACTTATATATACTATCACTTCCAGTAGTGCGCGGAACATATAAAACACGCCTGACACACTAAAACAAAAAAATAAGATACAACTTGGTGCGTAAGTTTAGAGGAATAAGCGGTTCTGATTAAGCGGCCAAAACGGACGCGTGATTTCGTGTGTCAAATATATGCTTTATGTTTCGTACACTTCAGAAAATAAAGGAAGTTGTAAGTCAGGGCATATGTGTCACCTATTCGTCCTCGTCATTTCGCGATGTTTGTTCAATATGAACCAGAGCAAACTAGCCCATCAATAACCTCAACACAGTATTTCGCATGTTTATTATTTCCGTTCTGAAAAGCGCCTTCCGTTGAAACACAGTTTCTATTCAAAACAACCACCTCAAAATTGTCACATTGGCGCCCCGCACTTAACCTTCTGTGAAGTTTAAGATGTCCTCAAATAATTGAAGAGGCTAATGCACAAAGCTCAAGCGCCACTCTGAAATGCGCTTGTTTTCTTGCCGCTGTAGCCTAGAGGAGTTTAGGGAACAAACCAATACTACAGGCCACACGATAGTCTTGTGAGCGCTGGCTCGCATAACATTTGTGGCTATCGTTTGATTATAGCTTTCATATGCAAGTGATATAATTGCCGGTTATTGTCAGGTAGGTCAAGTTGGTGCCGATTCGTTGATATTATCGGGTTGTCTCTTTGCGCACACTAGTACGAACAGGTTCAAAATTTTTAATTTGGCGCGTGGCAGTTTCGTACAATTCAGTGAATTTAACACTGTCTTTTTTTTTTCGCTTGGTCTGCAAGTGGCAGCCAAGCGCGCAGCTTGTATATAACCCAACTTTCAACATGTAATAATCCCTTGATTAGCGCAGTTCGGAGAAACTGCTTTAGACATGCGGAAGATCTGCGAAGGCTACCTGATGGTCCAAAACCTTTAGAATGTTTAGATGTGGGATCAATGCAGCATACATGTGGATCTTCTAGCACAGCATTGTCAGGTGCAAAGAGCATCGTGTATCACAAGTGCCCCTTTTTTATTTTCTCTGTTTATTTCCGTTTTTTGTAGCTTGTTTGCTCTAAACAACGCAAGGAACTTAAAGCTAAACACCTTGCAACCCCATGCGCTTACTGGAACATTCATTAACGAATGACGCACTGTTACAGCGCAGGCACGATATCGAGTAATAAAGAGATAACGCTCTTTGCCCGAGCTCTTCAGCACTGGAACTATTTGCTGTGTAACCTTTTTCGTGGTTCCATTTTTAGTAGCAGCGGCTTTTTATTGCGATAGCAGATATATGGACATTCCAGGTGCTTTTCTGCCGTCGGCGCCACCACCGCCGTCGGGGTCGCCGAGTGCCGTATGCTGTATGTGCGAGTGAAAGCACGCGAGTGGAGTGAACTATCGCGGCTGAATCTGGCGCACGCGAAGGAGGTGAGCGGAGAGCGAACGCGCCTAAGATGGCGCGCGTTTGCTGACGCGCGTTTGCTCTCCGCTCATCTCCCTCACGTGCGCATGTGGTACCGCACAGGCGCACTGGCGCCTAGGCTGGCCCGCTGGACCAGCCGGGCCCACTAGCCCGCTCTCTCGCACCTCGCTCGCGAAAGGAAGGAAAGCGTAGAGGCAGCGCGAGAGGAAGGAGAGGCCTTTTCTACTCCGCCAGCAACTGCGTACTTTGCGCGGTCGGGCGCGCCCTATCTTGAAAGCGATCTTAAAGCGGTTCAGGCGCATGTGCGTGCTGTGTTCTCGCCGCTCAGTTTGCGTTGAAACGATAGACCTCAAGGTCACTTCGTTCCCTGCTGCTGCTGCTGCTGCTGCTGCTCTTTGCTCATGCAACGCTTTGACAGCGACCGTCCGCCGTCAGCGAGTGTGACGTGTTCATATTTGGCTGTGCGCACTAACGCCATCCTGGTTAATTGAGTTAGCAAGCGAATGTTTCCATGTGTCATACAGCTGATAAAACTACTATCCTTAATTTGCATAGCTCTTAACTAATTTACTATCAGCATCAATAATTCACCTTCGGGGCTAAACTGCAACATTTCTTTTTCCCTCAGGTTTTAAGTGCCGAACCCATGATCTGATCGTGAGGCACGCCGTTGTGGGGGAGTCGCAAATAATTTTGCCCGCCAGTAGATCTTTAACGTGCCGGTCGTCTTTGCATTTCGCCCACACCGACATGCGAGGGCCGCGGCCCAGATTTGATCCAGCGACCTCGTGCCTAGCAGCGCAACATGATTGCAGTTAAGCCACCGCGGCGGCTCAACACGTTATGCCCTATGTCTATGCGAAGCATAAAATAAAGGGGAGCAGCGTGCCCTGCGCGAAAAACAGCGGCGACGTGACTAGTAAGAGGGCATGACGATAACGACTCCATGACGACTATGGCAACATGACCAGAACGGCTTCACGACCCTGATGATGCGCATAAGACGACGGAATACCGACGGCGGTGACATGACGAAGATGGCATGATGGCTACGATAGCCTCGCAAGAGAACAAAGACGTTTACGACGGCGACGGCGTCTATTGCAAAAGCGTCCTTATTTTGATGCCGTCACGTAACGTTCGATTAGCACGATGCGTTAGATCTGCGTAACTTTATTACGGACCAATATTGCTGTTGCAGTAAAACATAATGTTGTCTTTGAGATTGAGCAGTCATAGTTGTCAGTTGCACATACCGTATTTTTTCATGGAGTATGGCCATTTCTCCGGCTTCCAAGCGAACGCCCTTTGCTTTG
The DNA here is from genome assembly GCF_050947875.1 of Dermacentor variabilis. Classification (NCBI taxonomy): domain Eukaryota; kingdom Metazoa; phylum Arthropoda; class Arachnida; order Ixodida; family Ixodidae; genus Dermacentor; species Dermacentor variabilis. The sequence goes on from NC_134569.1 coordinate 176,111,496, forward strand.
AATAGACTTCGAATTGTGTGTTGCAATCTGCAAACAAATTTAAGTTCACGTTAGCACAACAGGAATTTGGCTGCAAGGCGTATTGCATGTTCTGAAACACGTTCGGGAAAACATTCTGCACTGTAATGTTAAACGGAAGCAAAATCAGAATGCCTGAGGTCATTGATCAGCTGGCCTTGTTACAAACAAGCATTTCGCGCATGCTAAATTTGCAGCAATTCTGAATTCATCCGCAATCCGACAACAATGGTAAGGTAGCCAAGCACGAAAGAAAAGGGGCTGCTGCACAAGTACTGAATGAAGTAATCAGTTTTTTGGTAATACGTATCAGTTTTAAATGAAAACTCGTCACATGAGCACTTCAAAACATTGGTGGATATAGAAAGAAAGTTAGAATGCTGCTTTTGAAAATGTTCTCAATGAAACTCTCTTTAATAGACGTGAAATAACGCGCAAATATAGGAAATAATTACTCTGAAGCCTAATATTTTAAATGACAGCCCACAAAACATTTTTGTAGCTGTGTTATGCCTTAATGAATGACGCTAAGCGCTTGTTCATTGGAACACAACATGAATCAATATTTCCCTTACATGACAACAATCGCGGCTGAATTATGGTGACATTACATGATAACCGCGCCAGACTCATATTTCTGTCGAAGGCAAAATCGCTTCACCTCTCTGAAAGCGCGAGACATGAGAACTGTAACTTCAACTTACTGAAGTACAGAAAAAAATGTTGCTTTAAATGGAATCGGAGTTCATTTCGGCAGTAGCAATATTGAGGCATATGCTTAAATCAGACGCCAGCATTTCGTCAAGCGTAATTGTTCGCCTAATTTTCTCAGAGTGGTAAACGGCAGTACAGTGTATCGTAGAAACGTTGACACCAAGTAAAAAAGTTTTCGTCTTCGTTGTTGCACAATTGTTTGCACCTTTCAATTTATTCGCAATCTAGAGAGACTCCAAGCGTTTCATTATCACTCCATACGTTTCACGTATCACAGGTGGTATTTCACAACACCAGCGGTGAATAGCGCGTGCGCTTTTTTTCACAATTGATCAGTCTATGCTAGCGCTCACATCCGAATTTTAATTGTTCCACTCCTCCGAAGCTGACCTTCGAACTGGACATGCAGGAGGACAGCGTACATGAGGCTCTTTGAGACACTTCTTGACTAGCGCTTCAATGTTCGCTCTGTCCCCGGCCGCACCTCACGATACCACCAACAAACAGGAGCCGGGCCTCGTCTGCGCTCGTCCGCACGGACAGACCCGGCTCGGCAGGTAGGTCCGGGCGAGTCGCGTATACGCCGTCGAACCCAGAACAGCATGGCGACACTGACACAATAGTCATGGCATGAACGCGCATGGAATGTTCGTATAATTGTTATCACAATAAAACAAAACCTCAAATGCAGACGCACTACTGGACATGTTTCGAGCAAGCAAGCGACATTACGCCGATCAGACAAGGGCGTCGCCGGTGTTCCGGCTCCATCTATCACGCCAAGGAGGCTTGTAAACTTCACTTAAAACGTCTGCACCTCACCGAAGGGCCAACCTTCAAGCCCTACAGGTACCACATACCAGAAAAAATCGAGCGTGCTACCTATTAGCATTCCGACTCGCAAGACGCCTTCCATAGCTGCCAAGGCCGTTAATTGTGTATTTAGTTATAGTACACAAAAGCACTAGTGACACCGGTTCTCATGTGCTGCCGTTTGACAGTTGGGTCATAGATAAATAAATGCCAGGTTCTGGCTTTCCATATGAACTCCGAGAAGCTGCCCAGCGTTTTTAGCCGTGATGTAAGACAGTATACTTTCAGCATATATGTAGCAGCAAATCGTGGGTTGTATGCTCAATTCTGGATGAGAAATTTTACAGGCCCATGTAATCTTTATACTCATATGGGACTCCAATGGATGTAACAAAGTCCTATCAAGTATAGATCTATTATGCGCAATATAAGGATTCTCTTGAAGACAAAGAAGCACTTGGGCACCAGCGCTCGGACTGCGGGCGTGGGAAGAGAAAATGAGGCAGAGTGAAGCAGGTCATCGCAGGGATGGCCTCTTGTCTACTTCCCTCTGTTACAATGGCGCAGTCTACAAGAAGCCTTCCTTAATGCGTTCGAGCCTTAAGTGCGTCCTCGAGGTTTTTTGTCGTGCCAGGTTCCTTCTACCAAAGAACATCGTACACGCTTCCTGGGTTATGGAGCCTGCTACCCTACCACCGCCGAAAGTAGCCGCAGCACTATCAGAGGACGTCGTCTAAGCCTCCGCGATGCCTCCAGGGCCGGACTCTACCGGTGATCTCTTGAAAGCCATCGCCAAGCTGACATTACAGCTGCAGGTTATGACGAGCCTCCGCATCCGTCAGCGGTTGCGCCGTACTTCGACCTCACACTGAGACAGAGCTTCGGCCCCTCCCTCTTGGACCCGTCCTGTCTGGGAACGCCGTCCATGCTTCCCTCGGTGATCATATCCTCCCAGGCACTACTCGGACCTCCAAACAACCAACGTGCGCCGTCGATGCTTTCTTGGTGGTAGAACAGGCTGCCGTGATTATCACAAAGAGAACACTGTCCATGGACTGTTACGGTTGGCGCGCAACACCCAGAGCAAGAATGATGCTCGAAAGACCCTGCTCAACCAAAACGGTGGAAGGATTCCTAATTTTCTGTTGTTACCTCGTGTGTATGCCGGTCCGGCAGACGCCCCGCAGTGATGACAGGCCCCTTTGTGTGTGCGACCAAGGGAAGAACCCTTTCCACGAACTGTCCGACTCTAGGGGAGAACGCTTTCCGCGAACCAACGTTACCTAGAAGATCAGCCGCCTACGATCCCCGACCCGCGTCTCGCCGCCAGCGGAGGAAAGCACGTGCGAACGTCACATGGGAGAAGGGCTCAGCTGCCCATGATCCCCGACCCACGTGTTGCCGCCAGCGGAGGAAAGCACGTGCGAACGTCACATGGGAGAAGGGCTCAGCTGCCCATGATCCCCGACCCACGTGTTGCCGCCAGCGGAGGAAAGCACGTGCGAACGTCACATGGGAGAAGGGCTCAGCTGCCCATGATCCCCGACCCACGTGTTGCCGCCAGCGGAGGAAAGCACGTGCGAACGTCACATGGGAGAAGGGCTCAGCTGCCCATGATCCCCGACCCACGTGTTGCCGCCAGCGGAGGAAAGCACGTGCGAACGTCACATGGGAGAAGGGCTCAGCTGCCCATGATCCCCGACCCACGTGTTGCCGCCAGCGGAGGAAAGCACGTGCGAACGTCACATGGGAGAAGGGCTCAGCTGCCCATGATCCCCGACCCACGTGTTGCCGCCAGCGGAGGAAAGCACGTGCGAACGTCACATGGGAGAAGGGCTCAGCTGCCCATGATCCCCGACCCACGTGTTGCCGCCAGCGGAGGGAAGCACTTGCGAACGTCACCTGGGACAGGGATCAGCAGCCCATCCACAGCCAGACTAAGTGCCTGTCACTTGACGTTGACGTGACCAAGATCCCGCCTACGATTTTAGGGTGCCTATTTAAGGGGCCCCGCAATGTATTTTTTCACTTCACCAACCATTGAACAAACACTGCAAGTATCGCACTAGAAATCCTCTCGTCCTTGCCTGGTCGCCATGGTCTACCGAAATCCTGCAGCCTGCCGACAACACCACGCTACTCAATAGTAACGTCGGTCGAGCTTCGAGAAACAGGCGTCGCAACAGCAAATTGTTCCTCGTTCCTCGGGAAGCTAGACAGGCAGCCTGGAAAACATGAGCCACTGCGACTTCCAGCGACCGTGACGAAATACCGCTGCTTTGCGGCATCCAAGACGACACCATCCTTTGAGTTCAGGCTATTGGATGGATGGTTGATGAATGGATGGATGGATGGATGGATGGATGGATGGATGGATGGATGGATGGATGGAAGAACTTTAATGAAAGGTCCTGCGAGCAACTGGACGCAAGGTCCCATAGAGCCCCTGGCCGCATCGTGGGCTCACTGGACGGTCCTGAGCTGCTCCGCCAGGTCCGTGCTGCGTAATGCTTCTTGTAGCCTGGCGGAGTCTTGATCCTCGTTTGCGTGGGTCCGACCACACGGCCAGAGCAAGTGATCTACGTCTAGTGTGCTATGGCAATTTTCGCAATATGATGTTTTGTATAGGTCAGGCATGTAGTGATGTAGTCTGTTCTGCGTGGGGTACGTGTTTGTTTGAAGCATTCTGAACGTGAGGGCTTGAGGCCTGGTAAGCTTATTGTGAGATGTGCTGTATATTCTGCGGTCTAGATAAAAGTGCTTTGTTATCTCGTTATATGTGGAGGGAGGGTACCGATTCTCGCTGGGATGGTCACGACCAGAATAGGTGACGTCGCGGAGGGTTAGGTCTCGCGCGTTCCTATGAGCCATTTCATTGACATTGCGAGGGGCGTCCTCGATATCTCCGACGTGTGCCGGGAACCAGCAGATGGTGTGATGCTGCAGCGGTGCGGATCTATTGATTATTCGTAGTGCTTGGCTTGCAACTGCTCCTTTCTGAAAGGCTTTCACGGCCGAGCGTGAATCGCTGTAGACGTGGGTGGTGGTCGGGTCTGTGAGCGCGAGTGCGATGGCGACCTGTTCTGCTATCTCGGACGTGTGGGTCTTGACTGTGAGAGCGTTTGTGACTTGACCTTGGTTATTGATCGTGGTGGCAACGAAGGCCTTCCTGGTCGGGTACTGTGCCGCGTCTACGAAATAGGCTAAGATCTTCTTATCACGTATTTCACGCAGGATGAACGATCCGTGTGCCAGCCTTCTGGGTTGATGGTGCGCGGGGTTCATGTTCCGCGGGAGTGGGTGAACCGTGTAGGAGTTGCGCGTGTCCGCCGGAACGCTTTGATATAGATTCTCCATTACAGTGGTGTGATCACCTAGTTTGGCTAGGACTTCTCTACCTCGTTTGGTTCCAGAGAGTCTTGTCCATTGAGCCCCTTCTTGAGCTTCGGCAATTTCTTCAAGTGTATTGTGTACCCCCAGTTGCAGCAGGAGCCCTGTCTCGGTGTTCTTGGGGATTCCCATTGCTAGTTTAACTAGCTTCCTCAGTTGCACATTGAGTTTGTCCTCCGCTAACGCCTCGCGTAATTGTCATGCTCGGCAAGACGAAAACAAACAGCTGCTTCCAGCAAAAAGACTTTCCCATGCAGCCGAGGCATGTGAGAACTACGAAGACATCAAGCAGCGGTTCTGGTCTGAATGGAGTGTAGCTCTCATAGCTGTTTTAGGCCAGGCTCCTTATGTCTTATGTGAGCCCGGCCAGCGCGATTCTACGCACGGCGCTTCTGAGAGCTATCGCTTCGATGCTGCGGCAAGTATGCCCTACAACCCTCTGACAGAGTTCCGCAGTGGACCCCCTGCCAAGCTTTCCTTTTCCGCTGCACGTGTCTGACTCAGCGTTGGCACCTGACGTCATATATTCATCACAAGAGGTTGAGACCACTTCCCATCCACAGCAATCGGCAACGCAGCCTCCAAACTCGCCTTCTGTTGGGCACATGAAGGCGGCGGCTCACCGGGTGACCGCGTCGGCTCCATCCGAACTTGTCGAAAACGCCCGACGAATCACTGCTTCCGCTGTAACCTAGGGCCAGACACCCTCCGTGCTCAAGATTTTCAAAACCTTTTCTAAGCCCACAGCAACGACAGTCGGAACAACAAATCCAGTTCGAGACCACGAGCGCAGGCCGTCTTTCCCCATTGACATTGCGGGCCTGTCAACTTCTTCTGAAGTCGTGGCTTCTCACGGAACATCACTCAGTGTCCCGCCTCACAACTGCAGGCAACGGGCCGCTGAGCTCCGATGCCGGAGCGTTAACACTCAGGCCCACACAAATATGTCCACGGATCCTAAGAGTGAGATACTTCGGGATACGTCAAACCCACACCTCCGGACTTCACAGCAGTCGTTGGCATATTGCAGAGACGCCCATGTCTTGCCTAGTGACATCCCACTGAAGGGAGCCAGGGAGGAAAAACGGTTGTGATGATGATTACTGAATGCAGGTCTGTGAACGAGGGCTAGTCATCTCCAAATAGCATGAGCACTGGCCAGGATGGCGGGGCAGCACGAGGCGCGTTATCTAGATCTGCAGGTTCGAGCACCTTGAGGAGCTTTGTTCGATCAGCGGAAACTCTCCAAAAGCGCAAGTTGCGCCCCATACTAGCACGGATGCTCTTCCCTCCTTTGAAGAAGCCGCGCCGTAGACAACCCCGATGTATTGCGAGCGACCGCGATCGATGTGACAAACCACGTTCAATGCTACAAAAAGCGATTCAGCGTCAATGATCTGCTGCCACGTTCTCCCCACAGCGACGGCCTGATCATCTCAAAGACCAGCGACCAGAGCGCAGCTCTCAGTGCCGCCCACCGAAGGACATGGTTGCACAGGCACTGGGCGGGTCAACGACGACGAATTTAATTTCTCAGCCCTGTCGACTGTGGCAAGTCGCAGCCTGGACGAGCGTAATCATTAATCTTGAAGACAAAGAGGCACTTGGACTCAGGCGCAAGAAGAGGACGAGGCAGAGTAAAGCAAGCGATCGCAAGGAAGGCCTCATGTCTGCTTTTATATATATATATATATATATATATATATATATATATATATATATATATATATATGATCAGCGCAGGCGCCTTCACCGGCGGTCGGAACTCTTTATACTCTAAAAATTTCAGCAAGTTATTTTTTCTCTTTTTCATTACTCGCAGAAAAACCGACATTAGAAGGTTAAAAATGGTAAGCCATTCCACTCCATGAACGTGGATGACCTGCGAAGCTGTTTAGCCCACGACAGAGGCAATTTCGAACAAAGGTACGAATCATTTAACGTGATCTTTATATGCACTCGCGTGGACGACGAGACGCCGCCCCGAAGAGCTAGAGGAAACTGGACACGCGTAACTTTCGACGGGCCCGCTACCACGAAAGAGCGAAAGGAAAGTGGATGCGCAAGCGCTTGGAACGCAGAGAAAGAGAGGGCGCTTCCAACCTTGACATCGCCGACTAGAGTCAAAGTATCTGGTCTTTTCTGCTTATTCTGATATGGGTTCAATTTGGGCCCAAGACCTGAAACCTATTTTTCAAGGTTGGCGCACTGCTTGAAGCCTGCTTCCCCTCCGGCCGCGGGTCGGCCCTGTAGTATGCTATCGGCCAAGGGTTTTTGCACACGCAGAACAAAAATGCACACAACCCTAAGGATAAAAAGCTTCGCTGCTGCACCACTGGCAGCTGTGGACAGCAAACCTGGCACACGATAGTATGGCATTTTTCTCCCAAAAAACGCGCTCTTTTATTTCACAATTAAACATTATTTACTTAGATCTGGTCTGGCGCTATTACACCTAAGTCATATTTGTAATAAATTTGAATCCACATAGTTTCTTAACCTGTCGAATATTTGCAACTGGAAAGCAAAATAAATCAAGGGATGTTGTTTCGCGTCTAAGGCACATTATATAATCCTAATTTATGTTTTGACCTCAAGACCTTGGCCTTCTTTCTTAGCTTCCAAAGTGCTTACAAAGTTATTGAGGACTAATATTGCGACGCAGAAGATATACCAACTGAATTTCCTGAAAATTATTGGAATCCATAGTATTGCGAGTAGTATTCGAAATTCATTTATTATCACCAAATCTCCAGGTATATTGTAAGCCGTACGTCATTTTTTCTCCATATCTATCCAAAATTAGTCTTCAGTAGTACAATTACAATTTTTTCTCTGTCTTGCCTTCTGTGGTGACCGCCTGCCTCATCCGCCTATAAGCTCCCGTAATCGCACGATCCTTTTGCAACGCCGTTGTTGATAAGCGCGATTTGGTAGAGGAGCAGCAAGCGAGCTAGCCGCCACATGCCATATATACGGTTTTACGCAAACTTCGTGATTATGTGCTGCAGCAGCAGTATAAGTGCAACACAACATCTCTAGGGCCATATTCTGTAACGGTTCGCTCTCACGAACGCCATTGGTCGGCGCTTCGCCGTCGTCATCCCTGGCGGACGTGACAGCAAATTTTGTTGTCGTCACACAGCTTGTCAACTAACGGAACCACGGAGAAGTGGTTTGCTCGAGCGCCGTGCGTAGTCACGATCATGATATCGAAGGTTGCTAAGGCAACCGTGGCCGTCTGCTGGTATCGAGAAAGACGCCGATGGCTGCTTCTATGGTTGTGTTTCTATGAAGCGTTGACGAAAGACGACGACTTGGTGAGAGGCGACGGTGCGTACGACATGAGCGATGAAGAATTCCGAGGACATTTGAGGCACTAGAGAAATATTGTGCGATGGATTTTTCACGAACATCTCAGACCGCAAGATTTAGTAGGGTTGACACTGGGACGTAAGTGCTATGCGCGCTGCGTTCTTTCTACAGCGAAGCTGTTAAAGACTACTTCCCCCAGGGTCGTGTCCATGTGCCGACGCAAAACTTGATCCTTCTCCTCCGGCGTCCACGCCAGACGCAACCTGCGTTCGTGCCGTCGAGTACGTGCCGTGATTGACGCGGCCCTACTGGAAAAAACGTTACTACGAGGGTCAATCTCGAAGTTAGGGCAATGTCAGCCTGACACGGGGCAAATTGGCAGTGGCTTAGCTCAGCTGTGCCAGGATATACGCAGCGAAAGCTAAGGTATAGCATGGCTAGCCTTGGTTAATCTTTATTGCAAGTCCAGGTTAGTCTGGTGGTCTGGCTGTGTTGCGGCGCTTAGCCAGTCGTTCGGCGCGCTATTCGTCTGTTTCCTCGGCGATTCGTTTCCTATTCATCTCGTTCCGATGTCGATTCGAGGCCTCCACCTGCTCATCAGAATTGTCGCCGTCCATACTGCCGCCTCAACTGTGGTAGCGGCGCACGCGAGCTTCCCTTTTCAATCCTCCGACATGTTGTCAGGCATGCGACGCAGCTGGCGAAGCGAGTCGAGGCGAACGCAACGACGAGGAACGCAGTGTGACCTCATGTGCCTCCTCGGAGCACGGCCACGGCGAAATCGTAAGTTCGCGGCCAGTAAAGCTTTCGCTTTCAAAGAAATAAATTGTGGGGTTTTGCGTGCGAAATCTACTATCTGATTATCACGCACGCCGCACCTAAAGCTTCCTGTTGAGAGGAAGCTTTAGCTCGGATCCCAACTCCGACGCGGCCTATTCAAATACGTGTAAAACGCAAGAATCCTTTTCGAAGATAACCCCTGGACCGATTTTGATGGAATCTGTTGGTTCTAGTGACTGTTGGAAGCAGAATTTCGAATTAGGGCTTGAATGTTGTGTTTCAATAACTCGAAAGTTCAAAAATATATATGCACGAAGTTTATATATTACTAGCTCTGCATGAAAAACACATATCGTGGTTCTGTAACAGCATCCATTAGATCATTCAAAGCGGACTAATTTCATATGTGAATTTATATCTTACGCGAAGTTGTTACATTATGTACAAGGGTTGTGCAAAAGCTGTATTTCCATGTTACTGAATCTTTCAATTCATGTGTAACATGAATCTAATTTTTTTGTATTTCCATATTACTGAATTTTTTATTTCTTCTGCAACATATCAATTTTGTCCGCTTGAGATGTGCCATGAGATGAAATTCACAGAATTGTGGTATAATTTTTTCATTGCTGAGTTACAGTCTTGTAAACTTCATAATTTCGTTTTCAGAAAAATGTTTGCCAATTTTTAATAAAAAGTTAACAGCCTCAATCAAATACTCAAAACCAACAGTCACTAGATTTTAAATTTTTCCTTTAAATGCAACAAATCTCGTGAAATTCGATGCAATGTTTGCCGAGAAAAATGAATTCTCCTTTTACATGTATTTAGATGGGAACACCCGAGCTAAAGCTACCTCTTAATGGGACACTAAAGGCAAATACTAAGTCGACGTGGACTGTTTAAATACAATTCTAGAAACCTCACAACGCTTCTTTCGTGCCAAGAAAATACTTAGTTTACGAGAAAATTGTATCTGAAGGGTCCTCAAAGGTTTTTCTTAATTCAATTCTCCCGCCACCCAACCGGGGTAATAGTGACGTTGCATACGCCATCACCGCCCTTGCTGCCGTCGGTGAGTAAAACGGGGCCCGACAGGCGGCGGCATCGAGCCAAGACAGAGCGGCGGCTTCGCCACTGCACTTGCTTTTTGGTGGCGCAGACCGTTCGGGCAGCCCGCGACGTCACATGGAACTTCAGTTCTCTGCTACTAGCAGTTTATGCTAGTTTTGCTTGCCAGCAAGACCAGCACAGCACTACGCAGTCAGGAAAGTACTGAAATGCGAAAGCGTCGCCGGCGCATAGTCGAGGAGCACGAAACCTTTCGACCACCTACGTCGTTGTCAACAGAAATTTTAATCAGTTCTTTTTTTTAAAACATGAAATGGATCTAGACAAGTAACATTTCATTCCAGCTTACAATACAATATGAGGATGCTTTTTGCATTGAGTAGTTGAAAACTAGTGACAAAATTTAGCTCAGGAGTGCTTTCGACATCGAGAAAGTGCTTGAATGTCCCTGGGTAGTGCGTAATCATGTCGAGCATATAGCTCGCTTTCTCAGTTATTAAGGCTCCGTTCGCGATAATATGGACGCCTTAGAGATTCTCTAGCACTAATCAATCACTTTAGTTTGACTTATTATTTGCCTTTAGTATCCCTTTAAGCACTCCCTATGTGCGCCGATACTGAAGATGGTGCAATGCCGGGCCCACCCGCGGTGGAGATGCCGTTCGCCATTAAAGGGCCCACATAGCTTCACTGGTCATCCTTCTTCACACAGTGAAAGGGCACTGAGGTTTTGTCACGGTCTTGTTTTTCCTTTTCATCAGTGCGTCTGGAATGTAGAAGCTATTGGGTTGTCGGAACAGTCAGCCAGGCACATCGTTACTGCCGTCGCTAGGGTCAATACGGTAGAGGGGAAAGAAAAAGGGGGTGAGAATTCTCTCGACGGTGCAGGTTACATGCGCAGTCGAGGAACGGTTCCTTGACAGTGGCAAGATTCTCGAAGGTGAGGGATATGCGGACGGAACTGTAGTCGAAATCGTCCGCCCTAAGAAGCTTACGTCCGGCGAAACGAAATCGTGTTAGAGCCACCGCCTACACACAGAGAACCATTTTGATTGCTTAACGTACGGCGCACCACCTAGCGACAAAAAAATAAAACAACGCAGATAAACCGAACACCCAGCTGTCCGCGTCGGACGTTGACATTTATTACTGGAAACTACGTTTGCAAGTGTTCTATACAAATCAATATTTTTTTATCTAACTGCCACGTACACCCTTCAGCTGCCATCTCGTTCCCAAAGTACAAACTGAAATGACGACCTGACCTTGCGGAAGAACGCCGCTCATTCATTGGTTTCCCTCGCGCCGCGACGTTGAAGCCTTTCTCAGAGTGACGTAACACAGACATAAGAGCCGCAGCGAACCGGTTCCAAAGCGAACCGCTACAGAATACGGCCCCTGGTTTAGGATCACACAGTTGGCGTCTGATCCCTACCTCCATATTTTTTTATCATCTTTTCACTATATGCAACAACAAATTATAGGTACAGTTATGTACAGTGATAGCACTACTTGGTAATTTACATTCACCGTCAGGAGCTTATAGCACCCTGCACCCTTAAGCACTTGCTCGACTCTTGTCTAGCATCTAGCATTTCACGCAAAATTGATCTCCTAGTGAACTATGATATTGTTTATTCTGTGCACAAATAATCTTGGCCAAGAGCGGTGTCTACACTATGGAGATGCCGAACTCCTGCGTAATAATCATCGCGGTGACAGCACGTAATGCTGCGATGTCCCAGAATAGCTAAGTGGTTTCCTTCCTATCAGTCAACATCTCTGCCACATTTCAAAGTGTATTTTTGTCCATTCAATTTTGCATTGAAGGCTCATTAAATACATATTACCAACACAGCAGACAGTTGCGATTTTCCACCGTACACTACAAAAAAAAACGCAACTCTTGCCACTGCAAATTTATCTTCTGGTTTTAGTCAGTATTACACATTGTATATACACAAGAACGAATTTATAAGGTAACGTCACAAACAAAGAGGAAAATCAATCAATGGTTTTACTTCATGTGTATTATTATGAGAAGATCCATCCTTCAGTACAAAAGGCCGATTTGTACACTCATGTTAAGTTATGTTGGTAGCTTACGTAGGAACTTAACCGTGATGGTAATAGGGAATATCACAAAAGACGGAGCGTAATACACGGTGATGTTATGAGAATTCTCCACGCTGAGTGGTTAAGGCAAAAAGCAAAAGGAACGTTTTTAAGGCAGGTTGTCAAATGGAGCTTTCGAAGGAGGTTGTCCGGCAGAGTGCTGGCTTGAATGAGGGCGAATCAGAAAGTCATCACCCATATTTTTTTTTTTTTTGCCGAACTAAGGCTGTCCACTCAAGATATTCATTCGCAGCGGTGGACCTTTCTTGGAACGGCCTGATCTTATCTACCGGCAGCTCGGCGGCACCGCGCTGCTGTCAGTTGTTGAAGATTACGGTTGTACTTCGCACGTCCACGGCGTACGAGCAACGAAGTGTTATTTGTTTTCTATGGAGCGAGGGACGAACGCACATCCAAATCCACACGGAAATGCAGCCCACGTATGTGGACAGCCCACGCTGTCCTGGCAGGACAGCGATTCGCGTGCAAAGATGAAGCCAAAACAGTACGACCATGGAGGAAGGAAACTGAGGAGAGGCCCTACCCCCTCCGCGCGCTTGAAGAAAAGTGTGGAGGAAATGACGTAGTAGGTTCTCCTTTTTTGCTGTTTTTTTTATTTCTTTGCTGCTGCGGCCATGCCTTTCGGGCCACAATGGCTGCTTTGTTATTGTTCTGCGCGCTCACACGTGTTGCTCCGTAGGTGTCGTACCGTGGCAAAGGCGCCGTGCGGGCAAGTTCGCGTTGGTCTCCCTCTTCTGTTGCGCTGCGTTATCTGCATCGTGCTCTACTGGATGTTGCTGTGGCCAGGTGGGACCGGAGGAACTAAAGTTTGTGAAATGAGCGCGCATTCAACGCTGTACGCAATGTACCGCGCCACGGCAATGGCAACGGACGAAGGAATATCCGCGGGAAATTTTGCCCTCTTTGGCGGCAGCATGCTAACGTGCTAACGATTGTTCCGTATTGTTGCGGAGCGCGCGCGTTCGACCAGCCCGGTTGCGCGCAGCGCGGTGTGGTTTCGCGAGAAATGTAAACAAGAGAGGAGAGCTGGCCCAATAGGCGGAGCAACGCCATGAGCAACTGCAATTTCCGGCTTCACTTTAGCTTCACAAAGAGTGACTTCAGGGCCTCTCCTGAGTTTCCTTCCTTCGTGATACCGACAGTGGTTCCACCGTCAGCTGGACGAATTCTACCACAAGGGCACCTCAGATTTAGTGCTCCGATAGTAGATATGTTGGAACCGACGTGGGGACTAGGTCGAAAATAGTCTAAGGTACGCAGAATAGCACGCATATTTGTAATTACCTGTATGTAGGTTGTTTTGGCTATAAAGATAGAGGGAAACACTTTCTGTTTCGCCCTCGTAGGAACTGTGCGATAATTTTACAGGTGGTATTTTTAGGTGGAGGATTAACTACTTTGTGTAGAGAGAGAGAGATTGAGAGAGAGTGACAAGGGGAGGAGAGACAGGGAAGTTAGCCAGTGTAAGTACCTGCTGGCTACCCTGTGCTGGGGAAAGAGGCAAATGGAATAGAAGGCGAATCAAGAAAACAACTGAGAAAGATTCACACAGTAGCGCGACGCTACGCGTTACAACATTCAAAGGCGGTCGCACAATTCACATGCCCTTAATAACTTCAGCAAAATCCTGAAAGTCTTGAGTGCTGAAACCCGTCTTGACCAGTGTCCTAGAACGTTTTCTTCTGTGAAGCGGCGATTGTCCAGTTTTTCGAGCGCAGTCACGAGCAGTTTTCTTGGCACATTGTAACCCCGACAGCCCTACTTGCGACACCTGCGGCTGCAAGCCGACGATCGAGCACCTCCTTTGTAACTATTTTGTGTAACTGTTACGACGCCCTATGCGATATCCTCGTATCATGTCATATCATAAGTCACGTTGAAAACAGAAGGCTAAGGGGAGAATAAGAAGAAGCTTAACAATAAGCTGGACACCGCAGAACGCGACGAAAAGAATAACGTGTGTTGTGCGCAGAGAAAAGACGCCAGTATCTATATAAATATAGCCAACAGGTATTGAAATTACCGTTGGTATTCTAATTGAGATAAAGAGGAACAAGTGGAATTTGGCAGGCCACGTTATACGCCGACCTGAAAACTGCTAACGTATGCGAGTAATAAGATAAATTATAACGAAAGAAGACGCTGTAGGAGACGGCAGAGGTTTGGTTTGTGTGATGTAATTAATAGAGTCGCATGCATGTAGTGTAAAGTTGGCCGTCACAAGAAAGGAACAAATGAACGCAGCCAGGAAAGGCATGCATCCTGCCATGGAAGAATAATCTCATTCTGATGATAATGATGTCTATCGTCCGTGAAAACACTATCTCAAGAACGACCGACTAATTTTTCGCTTTCGGTGAAAATTAGAACAACAGCTCAATTTTTTCTGAGCATACGTCCAAAATGACCGTTTACACTGCATACGTCTCCACGCTAGAGCACTCGCATGACGTAAGCTTATCCTCTTGAACCGGAGTGCAGTCGTGGGGTAGGAGATATGAGTGGCTTATCACTGGGCACTTGAGCGTTGCTACATGTGTGCGGATCGATAGGCGTCCCACCACTGGCGCACATGCACATTATAACCCGCTGCAGCCTATAAACATTGCTCCAACACGCACAATAACCTGGCTTGGCGCTCTTTGGCATTGCCTGGCCCTTGCGACACTAAACACCACACATTCATTCATTCATTCATTCATTCACAATAACCTGTTTTCATGGCTTCTAAAATCGGCGTAACTCCTGAAGGTAGTTAAATGGGGTTTAGTGTGGCGCGAGAGCACCTGAGGCTATTATGGAGTGCCGAACACAACGTGTCATAAAATCAAGCTTAATAATAACAAAAGGTGTGTTGACCTATAGCTTGTGTTAAAAGACGGTGTCGCCTAGAAATTTAAGCACGTGAGGTAATGGCACTAGTAGATCATCTTCTAAAACTAAAGCAGGGTGTAGATGTATGTGTAATTTATATAAGTTGTGCAAAAGCTTTCGTCTGTGTGTTTCAATATGTGTACATGCCAGTAAAATTTGAAAAACTGTTAGCGGTTCTTGGCATTTCTCGTATGTTGGCGGACATTCTTACTGTAAAAAAATTCTGTGCGAGGTGTCTGTGTCAAACCCTTAGTCGGCATAAAACTACTTCACTACACCGTCCCTGGTAATTACGTGATTTCCACTTGTCAAGTACAGGTATAGTAAGATGCAGCTTGTTGCTTACAGAATAGTCCCATTGGTGTTACCATTTTGTCATTAAGGCTTGCCGAATCACTCTGCTACTATCTTTGTATGGAAGCATTGCCTTTGTTATGCCTTTGTACGAGGACACGAATGCGCATATATCTGCAGCTTCGTTACCCCGTATTGCACACGGCTTGCGACTCAACAGAAAAAAATTGATCGATATTTGTTAGGCTTTACCATGTCGAAAATATCTGCTAACAGTGGCTCACATTGCGATTTTAGATGTGGGGCTTTCAGTGTACTTAAGGAATTAGTGTATATGACGGTGTTTTTGTGCTTGTCCGTGATAGTCACGTTTAACAACAGCCCATATAGCATAAGCTTCAGTAGTGAAAACAGAAGCATGCTTTGGTAATAGAATACTTGCTTCCAAATTTTTTGTTTCGGCCTGCACTCTTTCTTGTGTTTTAGAGCCATCCGTGTGAAATTCTGCGTAATTTTGTGTTTGTCCTGAAGAGCGTGGAAATCTTGTATTATGTGTTCTCTAATCAGACAACTTTGTAAAGTCGTACTATGGGAACAATCGTAGTGGCGTTTTAGCAACATGGATGACCTCTTGAGGAATAGCATAACGTCGACAATATTCCTGATATCGCAGGACAAGCGGCCTAAAAGATGGTTTATTTGTGTAGTGGAAGTGGGCGTTGCATGCTGTAATGATCTTGTAGCATACGTGCTGCGATGATAACTGGACCCTGAGTATGTAGGAAAAATTGAATAATGCTTTGCGCTGCTGTAAGGAAGTCTCATTACAGTAAACATATAAACTTTTAGCAGGTGACGTTCTTTAATCACCACTTGCCAGTCGCAGTCCGAGATTACGTAGCGGATAAAGTCGTCGAATGTAAGATTGACTTGCTGAGCCATAAACTATACAACCGTATACTAGAAGAGTACGCACAACAGACCGGTAAATGCGTGAGATACAATTGCGGTCGTAGCCCCAGTGCTTATGAGACAACACAGAGGATATTCAACGCTTTATCTGCCTCAACTTTTTTTTGTGGTCATGGGGAGCAGGAAGCTTAGTTTGGTGTCAATGGTCACTCCTAAATATTTATAATCTTGTTTGACCGGCAGTGTCATGTTCTTAAATATCAGAACTGGGTCGGTGTGCAGCCCTCGTTCCTGAGAAAAACAAAGCAGTAACTGTCTTCTGGGTGGAGAAGCAGAAGCCATTTTTGTTAGCCCATTGTGTAAGTCTATGCATTCTGATTTGAGTTTGCGTCTCACAAATTCACAAATTTGATGCGCGGCAAGCCTCTTGCAGATTGTTGAGGTATACAGAATGCATAGCAGACGCGGTACAACCTTATTAACACAGTTAATTTTTACTGTGAGAAGTGTCGTGCTGCGGACAAAGCCTTGCGGAACGCCATATTTCCGTTAAATGTATGAGAAAGCACTGCGCCAAGTCGTGCCTCAAATTGTCTATTCGACATGAAATCAGCTAGGCAGTTCAGCATTTTACCACGCATTCCTATGTCAGCCAGGCGCCCTATAATTTGAAACTAGTCCAATATGTTTTTATTCCAATCTCCTGACGTCAAATTTGCGTAACCGACGACGCAAGCATCGGGCGGTCACCCGCAGGGTTGTCTGAACAGACCAATCAAACGCTCCCCTCGTTCATCGGAGGTCACGCTTGTTTGCTTGAAAAACGAATAACATTGCCTACACTGAGCGATTTGTCTTATCTAATTGGCTGGCAAAAGGCGAGGAGCACGCTCAAGCGGAGAGGGATTCAATGGGGCCGAGCCACTGCACTGAAAATCGATAACAGGATGAAGAGTGTGGTGCCGGCGTCTGCGATTGGCCCGCTTTCCCTTACTTAGCTTGCAGTGAGAGAGAAAGCAATAACAGGAAAGCCACGGAGGTCAACCAGAAGAGCACCCGGTTTTGTACCCTACAATGGGGATGGAAGAAGGGGAATAGAAAGAGGAAATAAGGGGGAGAGTAAGCACTCACTGCGTGTGAGAGGGACACTATAGGCGGTCTCTTAAGCCGGCGCACTTCCAGTATTGTACTACTGCATGAATCGCTTTTTGTGCCAGTGACGGGTGTGGCCACGGTCCGAGTATCTTGGAGTGGGTGAACGGTCTTTAGTCCAGTCCGTCTAAAGTTGCCCGCCGAGAAAAGCGTTGTACATCGTAGCGAGGACAGCTACACAATAGGTGCTCGATGGTTTCCTCGCACCCACAGGAGTCGCACATCGGGCGCTCGGCCATTCCCAAACGATAGGAGTATGCGTTCGTGAACGCCACTCCCAGCCACGATCGGCAAAGCAAGGTTATTTCGCAGCGGGAGAGGCTAGATGGCAGTTGTAGCCGTTGCGTGGGGTCCAGTTTATGTTATCGGCAATTGAAGGCACTTGAACTCTTGTGACTTGTGACTTTTTGCTTGCAAGTAGGCGAAGTTCCTTGGCAGCGTCTGACCTTCCCAACGGTGTTAGGCGCGTCTGGGTATCTTCGTGGGCAGACCGTGCAACCTTGTTAGCTAGGCTGTTGTCGACGACGCCACAGTGAGCAGGAATCCACTGAAATATGATGTTGCGCTCTCTTTCCAAAGCATGGTGGTGCTCTTCTCTGATGTCAGATGTCAAATGTTCATAAGTTCTATGGTGTAATGGAGACGTAATACTGTGAAGAGCTGCCTTAGAATAACAAAATACGACCCATTTCTCTGTTGGCTCTTCGGTGACTTACGTCATAGAGGCATCGAGAGCTGCAAGTTCTGCCGACGTAGAGGTAGCCATGTGTCACAATTTATTCTAACTGTAACCTGCTTAGCTGGAACGACCAATGCGGCAGTTGAGCTGGTGGGTGAGGTCGAACCATCGGTACATATGTTTATGTGGTCATGATACGTCTGGTGCAGTGATAGGACCGTAAGTTACTTCAGAGCCGGCGATGAATGATTGGCTTTTTTTTTGTAATTCCAGGAATAGCAAAATTCACTTGTAGCTTGCGGTGGCTGGTCGAAAATCAAATCGAAGCGGCATGCAACAGAACCTTAAGAATGATGCTAAAACGGATCCTCACCAAAGAAGAGTTGGCAGAAAGATGTCGCAAAGATATCGCACCGGCATGTGCGAGTAGCCAGCGCCTGAGTGATCGGCGACAGTCATCTTTTATTCCGTTCAGAACGGGCAACCTGCGGCTATTCAGAAAAAAATCAGTTTGGTTCGGCATTGTAATGCATCTTTAACGCGTACACGTCACTTTGACGCGTTGAGTTCTTGCGCTTTTATGACGTCGCGTGACAGGCAGGTGAAGCGTTTGCAGCCCGAAAACTTTTGACCAATAGCCGAGCGCTAATGGCGAAAGGCGTTGGTCAGAAATAACTATTTTTCTTTGGTTCGGTCAAATCATGCATAATCAGTGTCTATACCGTATAGCACATTGGGAGCTATCGCGATTTTCGTGACGTCGCGTGACAGACAGGTGAAGTGGGGTCCAAAAAAGATTTTGACCAATTGCGGAGGGCTGATTGCAGAATTGGAGTAGAAAAGTTTGGAATAGTTTTTCATTATAGCGCCCCAGGCCTCCTAAAATGCCACATCTCGACGTGGTACTATAGGCTTCTTTTCTACATCAAAGAAAACTGCAAGACACTGTTGCTTGTGTAAAAATGCACATTGAATTTTATGTTCTAGATGGACAATTAAGAAGGTCAGTGTTTCAACAGCCCTTTTTATATCGGCACTAGTGAGTCTCCGTTAGGCTTCTTGATTCTAAAATAAATGAGAGCCTCATATTAAAAATGATTCCATGTGATGTTCCCAAACGGCTTGTCACAGCAATGGGTCTGTAGCTGCTTTCGGATGATAGGGATTATTCAGCGTTTAGAAGTAGAACTACTATTGCTTTTTTCTACGCTTCATTACCCCAGGTTCCCAGTTTATGCTGAAGAATTCAAGGACAGACTATACAACTTTCTGGGATAGATGTGCCGGCATTCTTTTTAATCTGCAGAAGGTACACTATTTAATTCCTGCTGTGTAAGCGGAGTATTATACAGTTAACTTGGCGCGCCCGTAGCAGGCAGCACCTGTTTTTCATCAGAGTGTATTTTAATATTTTCTTTGAATAATTTACTACGCTGGAGACATAAAAGTGTTCACCAAGTATGTCAGTCTGTTCTTTTAGCGTAGTATGTGTGCTCGGACCTGTAAGTAGCGGTATTGTGTAATAAGAGTAATCGCCTTAAACTTCCTCATCTGTTCCCACATTCGTTTAGATTTCCCTGAATTGTTTATTGATGATGTGTATTTCCTCCGTGAAGATTTCTACGCCTGCTTTTGTATAAATGGTGGTTTGAAGTCAGCCTCTTTGATACATAGGAGCTTTGTATAGGTCGCGTCTCTACGCAAGATTCCCGAGGTTCTATTTTATTGTTCGTTATCATCTACGCACTCAAGTATCCAGCAGAGATTAAGTTCTCTTATGCACAAGGCTGGATGCTGGAGGGATTAGATTTTCTGCCGCTGTAAGTAAAACCGCAATGAACCTTTCGTTAATTTCGGTAACGCTTAGCTCACTTGAGAAGACTTGCTCGAGTTTTGCATGTTCCACAAAACGTGGCCACTTAGCAAGGTTTATTCTTTAGCGACGCGTTTTAAACTGTATAACGGGTCGGGATGATGCGAGTTTGACGGTAGCAGGCCAATGATCGCTGTCATATGCGTTGTCCAGGAAATCCCATTTAAAATCAGTAAAAAGTCCATAGTGAGCTAAAGGCTAAATCCAGGACACCATAATTCCATGAAGTAGGCAAAAAATAGGTTGGCGCCCCTGGATTTAAAAGACAATTGTTATTAGATAAAATAAAAGCTTTTCTATGCTGCCCTCTTTGGTCAGTTATAGCGCTAACTCAAAGAGCACAACGGGCATTAAAACCTCCAACTAAAACAAACGGCTGCGGCAACTGGTATCTTAAGATTTTCCAGTTGTCAAGTACTAGAATGATTGTGGGGTCGAATACACAGTGAACAAATGGTGATGTTTTTATGCTATAGAACAGTGAGGGCTACAGCCTCCAAAGAGGTATTCAATTGAACATTTTGGGTAGGAGTGCCGCCCTGCTCGAGTATGACGACTCCTCCCGACAAACTGCTAGAGTGTTCATGGTACCGTCGGACACGGTAAGGCCTCTGAGAATTTGACTATTCTTCGGCCCTAGGTTTGTTGCTTGAAGGCAGAATGCCACTAGCGAAAAGTTATTCATGATGTAGTTGATGCCACCTAGATTATGGATCAGGCCCCCACTGTTTTAATGGATGATGAAAGCCATTGGGAAGCAATTAAAGCTGTGTACTTGTGTATGTGTCAACTGTAAGGTATACGGGACATGTAACGAAAAAAAGTCGCTATTCTAATCAACGGCGCCAACCGTTCAGGTTACCTGTCCATTTTTCCGCGCACTTACAAGAAGTACGTCCTTGTTGGCGCTCTCCAAGGAGCGCGGATTTTTTGGCATCAATAACGCCGGGGTTTTCGGGTAGACCTCTATCGCTTTTTCCGAGAGGGTAAATGATCGAGATCCAGGCGCTGAGGCGCGCGTAATTGGGTCGTGGAGCTCGGTTCTATTAAGACACTTAGGTGGGCTCGTAGGTTGCTGGCTTCTTTAAAAATGGTTAAATCAGCAAGTGTACCGAAAGGACAAAGACAAAATGCACGGAGGACAATCGCCGAACTTGAACTGATTCAACTCAGCTTTACTCGCGGAAAAAATACACTGGCAGCAATTCCTGCGAAAAAAAAAAACGTTAGAAAAAACTCGAGCCACAGCGCATATTATACGCGAAATCACAACAGATGTCGTGCAACACTACGGAGCAGTGTGATCTGCGCCGGATTAAGGGCACATTTAAGAACACATTAAGGACACAAGAGCATACTTCACGCTGTTCATGCCCGCGAAGTTCGAAGCTTTATGTGCACGCATATCTCCTTTTTTTTTTCTCTTTTACAAGTTAAGTGACGCAGTGCTAATGCAACGTTCTCCTTCCTTCTTTCATGTAAAATGCCTCAAACAACACTCTCTCTTTTTGACCCTAAAAATTTTATGTATAGAGGTATCAGTGAACGCTGGAGTTCACAGACACCCTTGGCAATCGTCATCCAAACGACCCCAAATCAAACGCTGGTTAAAGCATCGAGCAGTTTTGCCGATGTAACACTTGCCATAGGAGAGTCGTATATGGTAAAACACCTCCGTCTCGCAGTACACAAAGTGCGTAGCGTGCTTTTTTGGGCACCTTTGTGAACTACTGGCACAGTTCGCTGCTGGGCAAATCGCGCAATTTCTCCGGCGCCGAGAAGACAATGGGAACCCTACTCCGCCCACTGGAGTAAGCGAGCAGCAACAAATGTACCGAAATAATTCCCAATGATATTAAGGGTCGTAAAAAACTTTAATACCTGTAAACGGTAAGATTCAGTAGAAGCCAAACAAGCTGCTCCATAGTGCGCTAGCTGCTTTTTTTTTTTTTTGTTGTTACTGACTGCGTCACAGTGGCTCGCGCGGCCGGCGCACCCGAAGCCTAAATTTCTTGAAATGCCGCGCTAATTCTAAATTTCGCACCTTGCAGAGTTCAAATACCACAGGAGTGCAGAGTCGAAGTGCGGCAGGAACGTAAAGATGCTCCGAGAGCCCAAGACACCAAAGCTACATAAAAAGAAAAGACAGACGGGCCACCGAATAGCCGAACTCTCGCATGCGCATCCGGGCTCCCTCGCTTCGGTGGTGCGTCTGGCGAATGCGCACCCATCTGCGCCATCTAGCGTGTCATTGGCTTTCAGCTAGGTAACCCAAGAAAATAAGTCGCAAACCATACTTTCTTATATACGCAGTCTTTCTTTGAAATTTAGCAGAAAAGAATAATAAATAAAACAGTTAACTTCATTTCACGTTCTCTTTTTCCGATGCTAACGTCAGCTAAAGGCAGATGTGAACACTAAGCGGGACGCGTTCCTTTTTGCCAGTTTTCGCGTTTATCTCCGTCGCTGTACCACATCTGGCAGCGCATCGCACGCGTAATGCGAACCTTACGGGTTCGGTCCCCACCGGAGACACCCCCCCCCCTCAAGTTATCTTTCTCGCCCACTTTTATTCTCACTTCATTAATTTCTATACCACAATTATAGCCACAGGTGATTATTTTCCCCTATGCCTTTTCGGCTTCACCGCGCGCTGCTTTTATATCGTCATGGTTAGCAAAAAAATTCGTGAGGCTGCAACATTCATATGGAGATGGACTACCAGCGAAGTTGTTTTGAAGCATAATACATGGGTTGCATACGTTATGAATTCGTGTATATATATATACATATATATATATATATATATATATTTTTTTTTTTTCCATGCGACACCGCACTACGCCGATACAAGCGACGTCCCGGTCACCGCACAGCCCATGCATCTGCCGCAATTGTTGCTACAGCCGCGCCTCTAACGCGCATGACCTTATAGCCACAGATGCGCAAGGCATGTGCACAGGCGTGGTCGCCTGTGCACATGACGCCACCAGTCCCGACAATCAGGCAGCCTAGCAAGCCGTCGTTTAATGAAGCGCCCGGATTAACCTAGTGATAAACACAAGGGCCGCACGTTTCAGCTTCGCTGGTTTACCATCTGTACGGAGTGCTTGGGCGGCGGTATTTCTCCATGGCGCCTAGTCAGATAATTAGTCTGAATTAATATTTCAACTTCTCGAATACTATAATTAGATGAAAATGGTCAATGAGAGAATTGTAGAGCAAAAAAAAAAGCTCCCGATAGAGCTTTCTGTTGCTCAATACGTGCTACATTAAAGTGTTTTTCCGAGCACGGAAGACGCCCGCGAATATACGTGAAATTGCCGCTGGCTGGCGGCTCGAGGCATTTTGCGTGTATTCGCAGGCTTCATTCGCGATCGGAAAGACACCTCTATGCTTCTCTTAACAGATTTCCAAATGTACGTTGGATCTACATGTGTTTGTTACGCACTTTTGCTTTTGGTGTCACACATTGGCCGATAATTCTAAAACAGCAATTGACGCCACTAGCTCTATAGAGATGTGGCCTTGGCAAAGTAACACTGGTGATGAAATGGTACCTCGGTTTCCAGACCTGACGACGCTTTCTTCAATGGTTAAATCTACTACTAATAATTAATGAAATGACAAGCCCATGATATTATCTAATAAGGCGCTGGCATTATTACGCCTCCAACGGTGGTGGTAAGCAAAAGCTGTCGCTTTAAAATTTCAGCAGACCATATTCAGCAAGACCAATGCTGTTCATCCAAAAAAAGAGTGTGAAAGACGGGGCCATATAGGGCGAGCATGACAAGGTGATGGCCACCAATAGAGGCGCTTACTTTGCGAGCACAAAGTGTGAAAATATGGCAAATAAAGAAGACATATAAGGCAAGAACAACAATACGAGCAACGAAGAAAGAAAAACATCTCACATACCCTAAGAATGCCTAAAATAAACAGGTGGTATCATTCAGCAGCCCAGATAGTTAATGTATTTGGCAGTCATCGAAAGTGTAGGCGGCTTGACAAAGGACGACCACTTGCCAATGCATAGTGAGAACTTCGCAGATTTCACAAGCGCACAGGGCGCGACACCAGCCCATAATACATGTCTGAAATAAGAGTGCCTTACATTCGCATGCGCCAGAGGGCTGTCAGTATTTGAATTCTTGCAGCCTGTGTAGCTATAAAAATTTCTTCGCATTCATCAAGCCGCCAAAATCATACGAATTACTACAATACACTGCCCGTCGTGCTTGCTTAGTGGCTATAGTTTTGGGTTGCTAAGCACGAGGTCGCGGGATCGAATCCCAGCCACGGCAGCCGCATTTCGATAGGGGCGAAATGCGAAAACACCCGTGCACTCAGATTTAGGTGAACCTTAAAGAACTACAAGCAGTGGGAATTTACAGAGTCCCGCACTACGACGTGCCTCATAATCAGATTGTGGTTTTGGCAGGGAAAATCTCATATTTCAGTTCTTTTATTACAGTGATGTAACCACTACTCTCACAGAGAGAAAGATGAAAACCCATATAAAACACGAACTTTGATATAAAATTAAGAACCATTCTGATCTGTGAAGGTGAATGGCCGACGAAGATGTTAAGTACACGACAGAGAGGTGACACGGAATTTTCTACAAAGGTACAAACATATTTATTTTCCAGATCGGTGGAAATCGTGAGGAAAGGTAAACACATTCTCCTGTCACCTGTTATTAAATACGGAAGCAATTCTATGCCTACCGAACAAGAAATTTGTCCGTCGCGTAAGACAATAAATGTGTAAAACTCCCGTAAATTAAAAAAGAATCCTAGCGCGACCTCCCCATTAGGACGAGCGAAGAGAAGTGACATTTTACGTTGGAATGATCAGCGGCAACAGAGCCAGGTGTGGAAGAAGACACTCACGTTGTTGCTGATGATGATAGTTTGTGATCACGCAGTTTTGTTGACTTAAACGAAAAATGCACGAAACCCTAGGCTGCGGCCAAAAAAGACACCGCATGCATACATAAGGAGGCGAAGGTTGAGAGGATCCCGAGTTTTCAGCCTTACGGTCAGGTTCACATAAATTATACTCGAAATATCAGTTTTCATTGCGGATACCGAATAAAGGACGGACAGGCTACAAAACGATCGTAAAACCCTGGGCCACTTTATGCCTTCTTGTAGAGCGAGAAATAAAAATGTGAGCTGCCGCGATGTTCGCAGACATTATTGTTGATATTTCTACAAGGCGAAAAAACCACCCAGCGTTTTAAAACAGCGCCAGCTAAGACATGAACGAGCATGACAGGTGTGGCGCCTGTCCTGCTCTTCTTTGTCTGTCTTATTTTGCTCTGAAACCATGACAAAACTAGACAAGCGACAGGCCAATAACGTGTTATATTTCCCCTACTGGAGGGCTTTTTGTGTATTGAGTGTCTAGTGGCTAAGCTTGAATAAAAAGGGCACATTTCCTGATCTCGTCTGTGTCTTGATTTGCGCTAATAATCTGAAATCATCAACAACCAGCGTAGCGTCACGTGCAATCCAGAACACTATACAGCCCTTGAGGTGGTTTAAATCCGAGTTTTGGCAAAGATTTAAATTTCGAGTACTCTTTCTCGCAGACCTACCGGAGCCAGTCACGGTTCTTGGGCAGAGCACCTTCCGAAGCGTTCAGCGGCGCGTACTTCGTGAGGCAAACCTTCGCCTCCTGAACTGAACCAGGCAGAGTACCCGCTGCAGACACGAAGCCGAGCGATCCGTGCCTCCTGCCGCGACTGCGCAGTTCCTCGTGCTCCGGAACATCGGTCAGCGCAGCCCTCGACGCGGGCAGCGTGTTCCTCGGGCTCCTGTCGGTCACCGAGGTCACCATGCCTGCCGCAGGTGTGCTGTGCGTGCGACGGTGCGTGCGGAAGCTTCTGTGGAGGAGGTGCGACATCATTCGGTGCTGCTGGCAGTGAGCCAGCGATGACACGAACGCGTCGAATCGCTTCTCCCCTGTTAAGCCAGTACTTCCCGAGAAGTGTCCTGCGAGATAAGGGGAAGAGGCAACGCGTCGGTGGCTTTGCTCTTTGAGCCGGTTGCACTGAAATTTCTCGAGAGCAAAGCATATTATCGCTGACGCCGTGCCTTCACTGAACTAGATATACAGTCTACCTTTGCTGCTTCATAAAAGAAGAAATGGTGGCAAAGAGAAACAAAAACATAGAGTCCATTATCAAGAAGAAAGACCGTAGATGATGACGCGTGGTATTTAGTGGAGCAAGAGCCAGCTAATGCCGAACAGGGCCTTGACATATGGTAACGAATTGTGTGTGTATTGTGTATGAAATGACCAAACGAATTGGAAACTGTAGGTTTAATACTACTGGTAAGAGTGCGTAAAAGCGGGTTGCTGTAAACTGCGTAAAATATATAAGCATGAAAATAATTACAATGTGAGCTATGAGCAAAAAAGTTTAACAACAGAGTACTGGTAAGCGCTATTCTAAGACGGGACAGAAGATAGGCAGAGAAGCGCCGGAGAAGCGCTAACTCGCAACTAAATTTTATTCTGAAATCTTCGCCTACTTAGGTACACAGCAGACTAGGATCGCGCAACCACACTGCCCATCAAGCCAACCAATGGATCATATCAAGAAGCGTATAGATTACAGCATCTTTTCTAAAAACTGCTTTTCTTTGCTAAGCAATGCAACCGATCTATCGCTAATACAAGCACTTCATTTCTTTCTAATATGATGTGCCACCATTATTTCTCTGGCCAAAGTATTGCCACTCCTGCCTAGAATTCTAAAACCAGAAAGAAATGGCTCCGACGGACCGGACCTACAGTGCATTGGAAAATTAAAAGCTTTTTTAGCTACAGAGTGCTCGCGGTCCCGCGCCCGATCGTTGACGCATCCGCCGGTTTGTCCGATATGTACTACCTCCTCCGCACTTAAGCGGCGCCTCGTACAGAACGCCAACGGCACATGGGCCGTAGGCATGGTATGCTTCTTTACTCAGGCAGGTTTCTTCGGAGGTCCCGAAATGCGTGGGCACAACCCAGCAAGATTTCGCGGCCCAGAAAACACAATGAGCACGTCCTACCTTTTTGCCACATTCTTCAGGTTGTTCCTTGCAACGTTCCTATGCAACGTCTCAGCTTAGAAGCGCCGAATGTGCAGTAGAGCCTGTATCTCTACCAGAGGCAACTCGAAGGGGATTTGATTAGATTGTGCGGTATACTGCTCCGAGAGCTGCATACTTGGCTGTGGTCAGCGCCGTAGTGCAGGGGTTTCAGGAATTATTTTGCCCACCTCGAACTTTTTCATGTGTACGAAAACCAAGGCCTGGCGATATGCCCTGGCATTGTGAACACCGAAATTCGTGTCGGTATCCATCTTAATTGCAATGGGAACTAGCGCATATGACGAAAAAGAAAAATCGCCTCCCACCTGTTTCTGCATAGGCGCTGTCATCTGCTGCAGCACAGAGCGCAGTTATGCGACTCAGTCATACGCTGTGGAGTAGCGTGGGGACGACTACGGAAAGTGCGCCCGAACGCAGAAGCACGACGTGTGCTAGCTTTGTTTCTGTATGGCGACAGACACGGACTGTTTGATTCAAAGTGTTTTTTTCTGCGTTTCTTTTGACGCAGCAGTACCCGGTGCTGTATATATATATATATATATATATATATATATATATATATATATATATATATATATATATATATATATATATATATATATATATATATATATATATATATATATATATATATACATATATACATATATATATATATATATATATATATATATATACACATATATATATATATATATATATATATATATATATATATATATATATATATATATATATATATATATATAAACGGGAAGGAGGGGGGTTAACCGAGGGGCCCGATTTTTATTAGTCATAGCATGAGAAGCCCACAAACACTGACACCAAGGGCAACATAGGGGAAATTACTTGTGCTTAATGGAATGAAGAAAGGATAAATTAATGGAAATTAAAGTGGATGAAAAAACAACTTGCCGCAGGTGGGAACCGAAACCACAACCTTCGCATTTCGCGTGCGATGCTCTACCAATTGAGCTACCGCGGCGCTGTTTCCCCATCCACTTTCTTGAGTATTTATGTGTACTAGTAAAACCCTGGGAGTGTTAGCCAGCGCCACCACTCAGAGACCTTGGCGGCGGACGTGGAACGTCCTTGTTGCCGCAGGCGTCACGAGAACGTGATCTTTTTGGGTGAAGGCAACTGGTAAATAAATCCACATATGCTACCCGAAGGCATCAATTTTACCGGATTCGAGACCCTCGTTATGTAATAAACGAGAAGAAAGGGGGTTAACCGTGGGGCGCGATTTTTATTAGTCATATCGTGAGAACCCAACAAACAGTGACACCAAGGACAACATAGGGGAAATTACTTGTGCTTAATGGAATGAAGAAAGGATAAATTAATGGAAATTAAAGTGGATTAAAAAACAACTTGCCGCAGGTGGGAACCGAACCCACAACCTTCGCATTTGGCATTTTTTCATCCACTTTAATTTCCATTAATTTATCCTTTCTTCATTCCATTAAGCACAAGTAATTTCCCCTATGTTGTCCTTGGTGTCAGGGTTTGTTGGCTTCTCATGATATATATATATATATATATGTATATATATATATATATATATATATATATATATATATATATATGTATATATATATATATATATATATATATATGTATATATATATATATATATATATATATATATATATATATATATATATATATATATATATATATATATATATATATATATATATATATATATATATATATATATATATATATATATATTACGGTACGCAGAATTTGCAAAAATTGCCTGTGGAAGATAGCACAAAGCTAATCCCTGAATTGAATTGCTCGAAGAGGTCGACATTACGTGCACAGTAAATAAACTATTGTTTAAAATATGCGACATATGTTTTTGGCGAATTACTTCACGACACAAAATGCAATTTATTAGCTGTTGACGAATATTAACTCCGAAAAAGAATATTCACGCCGAGACTCCTCCGGTTTTCTAAGTATATGTAAGGACTGTGCTACTTGCTCATCTCCAGGTAGCCCGGTGTTATTATCATTGTTATGGAACATCATCAGTTCAGTATAAACCCTTATCAACCCTCTTCAGTCGTTCACTTATCATGGTCGATAGCGAACATGGTAAGGCAGGTTTAATTAAGAGAGAGCTCATAAAGGCACTCGAACCCACGACCATCGGTGTTCATTAAAGTGAAGCTAATTAGGCACAGTAAATTAATATAGGCTTAACTTAGGTACGCGAACCCCTGACCTCTGGTAGGGGATGAACTAACAACCTTCTGTATTAATTACAGAAGGGTTCCGGTGTCGACATGAGGACCACGCACTTAAGGCTCCTGTTTCTGCAGCTCTTTCAGGCACTTGGAGTGGTCCGCGGCGCCGGCTTTTCGTCGTGGAAATTCGACCACCTGTATTTTAACCCCCCTACGATAATGCCGTACAGGCGATGTAGGTATACCGAATAAATAAATAAATAATAAATTAAGGTGAATTAAGGTTAATTTACCGAAGCTGTTGCAACACCGCCGATACATTTGCAGAGCAGGGTATGCAATTCTTCATTGATTGTTCGCATGCGTTTTTTAAACTTGCTTCTAGAAACGCATGCTGATCTGTGTATTGTATGGGCGATTTAAATGAATGTATGCATTGTTCGCTTCACTTTTCTGAGCGCTTGTAGCTCGGCCTATGTGAGTGTAAAGCACTGCATTTTTTCTTGCTTACGGAGGTATGAGCGATTCATTGTTTTACGTGACGGACAAATTTCTCGTTGGGTAGGCATAGAAATGCTTATGCATTTAGAAGAGCTGCTTGACCTAAACTGCGCCTTTCATGTAGAGTCAAAGAATCTGATGGAATAGGTGGGACGCTTAAAAAAAGTTCCTACAATAAGTAAAGCTCCAAAACGATCACAACAAACACATTACACTTGCACCACCTGCACAAAATTGTGAGAAGAAAAGAGCCTTACATGACATCAGGCCACGTGCATTGCCTACAATGGCCGCAACCTTGCATAAATTAAGTTTGAAGCTTTACGTGCCAAGTGCGCGATCTGATCAACATTTAACGGCGCAGTAGAGAACTCCTAGCTAACTTTCACTACCTGTGATTCTTGAACCTGCATCTAAAGCAAATTACACGAGCGTTTTTGCGCTCTGAGCTGATACCGCCGCGGCCGGCATCAGCGCAGCGACCTCCACCTGAACAGCGCGACGCCTTAGGCACTAGCAAGTTGGAAAACAGCGTCCCCGTAGCGTTACAAATTAAATCGGAACCGACCACGCATACGCAACCACGCAGACCCTCCATGTAGCGCAAAGAAGTTACTGAGCTAATTGAATTTCTCAAATAAAATATGTAGGAAGAATCATAAAGTGTTACTTACACACAACCTACAGACGTGACAGCGTCGCATTGTAACTTGAATATAGGAGAAAACATAACCCTGTTACGCGGAAACTCATACAAAAACCCATTTTCACCCTTTCTACCATTCATACAGCCGCGCGCATGGTTCTTTGAAACACCATCCAGATGGCGCTAGACTCCGCGCACCCGGATCCCACGCAGGGGGCCACGTTTCTACCAGAAAGCTCGCCTTAGTACAGTGCGTTCCCTGCCACCGTTTCCCGGTAAACATAACAATTACATAAACACCAGTTGCCGGGAAGCATGAGAAGCAGTCAGGGATCTTTGAATATTATCGCTCTCCTCTCTTAAATGCAAAGCTTAAGTGTCCCCTAAGTTAGCGACATCAATATGTACACCTCACGCATGAGATGAGTACCTTCACTTGTCCAATTGTCTCTCTCCTTGTATGTGTGTGTCAACTCGGACCCATATTCAAAAACGTATATTTCAGCAACGAGCCCAACATGAAATGT
This sequence comes from Dermacentor variabilis, assembly GCF_050947875.1. NCBI lineage: Eukaryota > Metazoa > Arthropoda > Arachnida > Ixodida > Ixodidae > Dermacentor > Dermacentor variabilis. The sequence continues at coordinate 176,142,504 of NC_134569.1, forward strand.
TACTACTTTCTGTGTTGCATCACGTCATATTGTAGCAGACTTCACTGCGGCGAGGGTGGGGCCTTCCATACCACTTCGCGCACGCTCTCTTAATGCCCTAGCTCGCACACAAACACTAACATCGATGCTCAACACACTAATCGTAAGACCGCAAGCTTTAGAGGAGTGTTGGCCGAAGAACTCATGGCTCAGCCTTTCGGCGGTAACAGGCAAGCAGTTAGCTTCATGGTAGAAGATGATAATGAGGTCGATTCAGCTGACTTGTCTCCCTCTCGCTCCTCAGCGTACCGTCCTTCGCGAACGACACAAAACATTAGGGCTCAAACAAAGGGTACTGAAAGTTTTGCTTTTCTCTAACAAAGTTCTGTATTGTAAGCCAAAATTTCGATAAAAAAAGGTATTTATGATGCGGAAAAGCTAACATATATTTTTTTTTCCTTTAGAATGAAAGCCGTAACACAAAAGTTCTTTCATATTTTAAGAACTCTGTAGCACGACGGATATCTCCATTTGAAGTCACGCACGAGAGGGCACCACTCAATATCTGAAAGTTATTAGCAACTGCACCAGATCAGCTAATGCACCTTCACTAACCAGTTCTGCAGTAAGAAATATATATATATATATATATATATATATATATATATATATATATATATATATATATATATATATAAATATATATATATATATATATATGAGCGACATGTTCAGCTTGGTCTTTTCCGATCACATAAATCCAAATCAAAGCACTGAGCGGCGCTCGTAGTATAGCCATAAGAGCAGAAGTGAAATATAGTCGATTTCCGGTCATGCGACCCTACCGGTTCCCATTGTTGCGTTGGCGAAGGAGAATTGACTCTCCCTCCGCTAATAGAAATGACGATTATGCCCCACGTACGCAGCATCGCTGCCATGTTTGACACCTAAACTAAGCAGCCGCGGCCACCGGCAGTGGCGCTGGCAGAATTAGGCGGATGTTCCCCTATGCTTTCGCTTCTGTCCCGCATGTGTGAGTGGCGATAGCAAAATTTTGCGGCCATACGAAGACACCACAAGTCTCCCAGGTCCAGGTCAGGCTCACGCACGCACGCACACACGCGCGCACACACGCGACGCATGACTGGCGTATTGAATGCGTGTTGTCGTCGCGCCATTTCCCTTTCCGCGATCGCGCACTGTTATCGCCCAGCTGCCTCCTATGCCATGTCTGGTTCAATCAGTAAGTACATGAATCACATCCATGCCGAAAGATAAAAACGCCATTTTCGCGGACGTTCAAAATTTGTGCTGCGCACAATACAATGCGCTCGAGATTCTTTCGCATACCATTGACGCTAAACATACGCCTCGTGGACCACCAGCGTCCAGTCAACTCCTTCGCATACTGGAACCACAAGGTTACCAACAAAGAGGTACGAGAGCGAACTCTGGGGCTACTGTCTATGGGAATTGTACGCGTGAAAATTCATGTAGCGTGGCAATAATAGCCAATACGTGAATCTACTTAAGCTTTGTCCTTCTCGACTGAAACGGCTTTGTGCCTTTGCACATCGACCGTCTTAACCGACGAATTGCGATGAAAATGCAACAATTCACACTGTTGATGCATGTGTGCAGACATTACAGTGTCCTTTTTTTTAGAAAAAATACAACTGCTTTGAAATTTCAAGCGATAAATCATCCTAAATGACTCGAGGAGACAAATTTGTGTGCTACACATCTATCTTTGGTACCTGAATGATGGCAGCGCCAGCGCTCCTTGTAGTAACATTTGTAGGAAGCGTAATGACTGGTCGCTTATAGCAACTGCAGACTCCGAAGCGGAGGCACAGGAATTGAGTTATGAATTATGGGGTTTTGCGTGCCAAAACCACTTTCTGATTATGAGGCACGCCGTAGTGGTGGACTCCGGAAATTTCGACCACCCGGGGTTCTTTAACGTGCACCTAAATCTAAGTACACGGGTGTTTTCGCATTTCGCCCCCATCGCAATGCAGCCTCCGTGGCCGGGATTCGATCCCGCAACCTCGTGCTCAGCAGCCTAACACCATAGCCACTGAGCAACCACGGCGGGTGCGGAGGCATAAGAGAAATAGCCTCGCTATAGTTAAGCGGACACTTCTAAGAAAAACAATTTGAGCGGTATTTGTAAGTTACACTTCTTAGATACCAAAAAGCCACTATTGTTGTAAGAAGAGACTTGGTGAGCAAGAAAAGAAGCAAAAAGTAAATTGAATATTGCGCATAAATCATCCGCAATGAGTGTCAATATAAGCGAACAGCCCGAACGAAAGAGCCAGTGGGCAAACAAACAAATGAGCAAGCGATCGACAGCTTTAAAATTTTCTCATCCGCCACATAATAAGCGCGCGCTCGGTGCACTAAAAATGCAGCCTCTACTGGACACGCGACGCTACGCCATGCAGTGTCGTATGATTGATTCATAGAGCTAAACGCCGCTGTGAAATCGTGCAAATATGAGCGGCGCCGCACAATGAAGTGCTTCGAGTTACTTTTGACCACCTGAGCTTCTGCAACTCGTTCCACAATTTAGGCACTCCAGCGCTTTTGCATTTCACCTCCATCAAAGTGTGGCCACCGGGCATCAAAACAGCACTGTCGTGCTGAGCAGGACAATGCCAAAGCCTTGAACGGTCGCCATTTGTCAGTTGGAAGCGATCTGCCATTTTACACTGACAGCGTGTCAGCAATCGTCCCTGAACGATATACCTCGTTTCGTCCCCATAAGCGCACTGTGTTCATTTGAACGTTCCTTCAAGGAACAAGAGGAATGCAACAGTGGCGACTACGTGAACAATTGGAGGCTGTCATGCATTGATGAAGCCTTAACACAGATACCTCGCTTCATTTGCGTATAACACTGTTATACATGTGCCGCAGAGTGAACCGCAAGGTTCGTCTGCAGAGGTTGCGAAGCTTGGAAACAGAGGTATCATGCATTGTAGTACGATTTAAGAGGGGCTACGTGTAGGGGAATGTAACAATCAAACAAACAAACAAATATCTATGCGAAAGCAAAACATGGACAATAATGCTTAATCCGAATACAGCGAACTACAGTTGGAAGATAGAGTTAGGGTATGGGTGTCGAGGGATGGGACATGCAGTCAAGGACAGCATAAAATTAGGAGGGGCGGTGAAATTAGGCAATTTGTAGGCGCAAGGCTCAGCTAGAGCATGGCAGGGGTAATTGGAGATGGCAAGGACAGGCCACCGTCCCGCATTAGACATAAAGATAGGCTGCTGCTTATTATCTCACTAGGCACGCATATGTGTTCTAGGGGTGCTAAGAGTTTTAACATGGATAATAAGGGTACTAACAGTGTTCTATGGGGGCTACGTTTCTGCGCAATCCTGCTTGGCACAAGAGCAGTGTCCTCTGGTTCAATCCTCACTAGTCCTTTGCGCTGCGAATGAAACACATCTAATGATGCATGGACTTGAGGTTATCTTAGTTGGGCCACACCATTCGTTCACAATTTCCTTTGTCGCCGTGCATTCACAGGAATAAAATACGTAAAGTGAGATCAACCTTTTTACTGAGCTTATTGAGTAGAGACTAGAGATGCAAAATCTCATTAACTTTTGAGAGGTATGGGAAAGGCTGGTTTCTTTCGTGTTTTTTATACATAAATATACCAAAATACTGAAAAAAAAGACGATTGCGCACAAACCTATCAAAAACGCGACACACACGCAAACACACACAACAATATACTTGTTACATTATTGCACCAGAAAAGTCCCGCAGAGCTTCCACGCTCGAAATCTAGGCACAATTTGACGTCAAGGCATTGATTGCACATCAGAGCGTCAAAACCAACATTTGCATCAATCTGTGTCTGACTCATTCCCGCTTGACGCGTCAACACTTCGCTGTGCAGCAGACGAAACCTTCCGGACATTGAGGTTCGAGTGCGCGTATACAACTTTTTGCACTCGATCGCTTGTGAGCCTGTCGCATAGCTTGGTGTGCAAATTTGCAAACTCGGACCAGTTTCTTTCACATGCCGTAGAAGAAGGGGGAATCTGCAGTACGCGACAGGCGAGGGGGTTGAAGGGTTGGTTGAAACAAAGTGCTTGCCACCACGTGGCCGGTTCCAGGTGCTTCGGAGACTCCCGATATACTTTTTTCTAATTAAATTTTTAGATACGTCGAAAGAGTCGCATCGCAACAGAATTCCACAGGGAAGCTGCTTTCTTTCTTTCAGTTTTATCCAGGTTGAAAAAAAAGGAAGGAAGAACGTGTTTCTTCCCCTTAAATTTTCAATGTTTTTTTGAGCCACTTACATCTCTAGTAGCGACGAGGAAATTGTGCGCAAATGTGTCTGTTAGCTCTGTTTTTATATTTCCTTACTGTGACGTGGATGAAATAGTATCCACATATTGACAAATTCGTTTCCGCCGACTGCTTTAAGAGCCCTCAGATGAAAGGCAGCTTGAGAAACTTTAAGCAACATTTAGTGGTTGTCATGTTGCTTCTCCTCACCGAGATTAGAAAACAGGTAGAATATTTAGTGTTAATGGGAACATCCTGATACATATGTTCGCTTCATATGTAGAAATTAGAGAACTGAATAAAAACTGCTCATGTTTTTTAACATTTCCCCCTTCCTTCGAGTAATATGTGTCAGTAAATATCAAGTCGGAATTGCTGCTCCTTTGACTTACTGAACTTTCATTTGTAACCTTGCTTCTTTTATTACATTTTCCCGTATAAGCACCCCACTAAATAATGCCTTAATTCGAAAAGGCATGCAAACAAATAAAAGTAAACAAGTAAATAAATTGATCATAGCTAATTGTTCCACTTTTTAATGCGTGACGCTACACGGCTGAAGGCGCTACGAAAACACCTTAAGAATACCAAAGCAGGATGACGAAAGAAAGGAATTCGCAAGGAAAACGGTGCATTGTTCGTGATACGTCCATACGTGCGCTGGCCGCGCCCTTTTCTGAGCTGCTGAACAAATCACGCTCACATATCGTCGGAAAGAGTGACTTGCGGTTTGAGAACGTCTCCCAGATTGCACAAGGCCTGTGCACTTCGACTGTGATGTCATGCTACCTTGCTCGACTGTCATAGAATCTAATGGGGATCCTCCCCTGCAAGCCTTCGTAGTTTTCACGTCACCGCTTTTGTCACGTCAGGCTTGGCAATGGAAATTTCGGTCCCAGTTGCATGACGTCATAAAGCAGAGTGCACAGGGCTGCTATCTAGGAGGAGTTGGTCTAGCTTGCGAGCTTACTCCCTCTCTCCCCTTCTGTTATACACGCCACCAATGACGCCATAAATGCGTCGTTTCGTCTGGTTCACGAGTCATTTTGGAGTAGGACGCCCGGCGACTGCCAGTGGTGGAGAGGCGCTGACGCGACGTGTTGCCACGCCACCGTGGGAAATTTCGACGTATACTGTTCGAGGTGTAGGGAGTTGCTGCACCCTGCTTGTACGCGGATCAATACCCCGCACCTCTGTCAAATATGTTACGTGGAATTGCAGCAAATAAGAAACTATCCTCTAAGAAATGATCGCTACCTTTCGACTTGTCCCAAAACTATAAGGATGATGCTGCGCGCACTACGGAGTGCGCTACTGCTGGAAATGGCTGGGTGCACGACGCAGACGTGCCGCACGGCTACAGTGTACATAGACAGTGGTCGAATAGGCCAAACGGCGCTCTACCGCTGAGGCGCCACGTGTGGAAAATTTTAGCGAGGGCGCTGCGAGCGAACTGCATTGGGGTGGAGACGCGCTTCGCGGCATGTTCAACGCAATTTCACAGCGGGCGCTCAGACCGATTACGTGCGTACAGGTTCATAATAGTGCTTTATTTCAACTGCAAATTTATGTTAACATCCTCTTTGCTACGCATACATATTTCAGGCACGGGTTGTACAACATGACGTCATCAATTTTGCTGTCAAGTGCGTCGTCTCTTAGAGAAGGCGCGGTCGTGGCACAGACGCTGGCGGACGGCGAATTTTTCTCGCAGAATGTCTATGCACTGAAATTTTTGTCTGCCCTTACTTGCTATAGGGCGCGCGCGCGCGACTCTCCTCTTGGCCGGTACCAATTGTACTTTTAGCAAGGTGAACTGCTATTTTTCACATTGTTTTCCAAAACTAACGCGTAACATTTGGCACAGAAGCCGCCCGTCTGCAACATGAAGCTACGTAAGAGAATTTTATTGATATCGTGTCATTTTGCGCGCGCTTCTTGTTGGTAAAATATTGATCAAGGACAATGATCAAAGAAAACACTAGTACAGTTTTATTAACTGGTTTATTAACTGCGTGGCGTGAAGAGATGCTGATTTCCAATGCACTTCCATGTAAATCTAAGCGCACATAGACATATACATCGACGGCCCATATGTAAGAGACAAATTATCAAATATTCTAGATGCACTGACTGAAAAAGTGAAAACTCTCGACCGGAATAAGCGTGTTTCTTTTAAAAGCAGCGCCAGCCACAGGTAAACCAATAGACTTTCCGAGAAAAGGAATCAAGGCAATTACTGGATGTTAATATTGACACGTGTACTTTTTTATCTTTCCCGGGTGACCACTTTTCACCGCCTAACAAATGTTATCGCACAGCGCAGGACGCGCCTGCATATATCGGAAGTTTTCTCGAATGTTATCGACGGTTATATCCGCTGTCTGTTGTCACCGAACCTTGTGTAATCTGATTTCATGTATGCGCCACGCGAATGATGTAGAACTTTCTCGGAGACACGCGGGTACTAGCGATTACTCTGGTACCTTCGATGACTGCTGTATAAAAGCCGACGCACTTGACCCGCTTAGCAGATTTTCTACGATTGCCGACTGTGTTCGCCGCTGCCGCTGTTTTTTGAGTGTAGCCTACGTTCAGGGCACAAGTTCACCCAATGAAACACTAGTTTCATCATCCCCAGCTTTGCTGCTTTCTTCACCGTCATTACTACGTGATAATATGAACAACAGTATTAGGGAGAACGCATTGCCTATGTAATCTGACTGAATCGCTGAGACCGGGAAATCTTTACCGAGGCTAGTCTGGCAACCTCCTTCAACGTTCCGGCAGGCGAATTGAAGTAAAAACGTGTAGTTACATTGAATGGTATTTGATATTCAGATCTACTCGACTTTATAATTCACTATTCAAAATTATCAAATAGACGTTTCCATTCGAATGTAACGCATAACACCACTTCTGAAGCCGCGAAGGTGAGCGGCCGATGCAAAGGAGAACTGTTATTTCGAATGATTGTTCTGCTGTAGAATCGTGGCTGTTGCCCAGAGCTGCACCAGTTCCTGGGGTAATTAAGGCACGAGTGCTAATCGGTTCTGCTGAACAAGTTCGTAGCTGTCATTCAATATAAGCGCCCCGTGTTGGGGCAGCCTGTAAATCTGCTAACTTGATTCAGGCAAGGAAAAAAATATATTTTTGACAGCATCACCATGTCTGCAATCCATTAAAACTGGATGCGCAATTCAGTACCACACTTACCTTCTCCAACAAACACAGCAAATATACAAACATCTCCACGTGTATATGAGGCATGCCGTTTCTATGATTGCTTCATTATTGTTCTTATAATAGTGCACCGGATAACTGAAAGCAACCGTTTATAATACAGAAGCTGCCTAGTTAAGCGGACGTACACTTGGGAACGGCATTACATTTAGGTATAATATATAAGATAAGCGTAACATGTTTTTTTTCAGAAATCAGACTCGAGAATAATTTATTTCGTTTACACCCCTAAAAAAATCCGAAGGACGCAGCTACCTTTTCTTCTTCTTAAATAAACAAATTGTGGTGTTTTACGTATGGCGATGTGAGGCAGCCTGTTACGTTCTCACAACTTTGGGTTCTTTGCATGCACCTAAAAAGAAGTACACGACTGATTTATTTATTTTTTTTTTTCATTTCGTTCCCATCGAATTTCGCGACCTGGTTTGAACCCGTGAGCTCGAGTTTAGCAGTGCAACGCCATATCCACTATGCGGCCACTAATTAGCCTACCGCGCCGATTTTTTTCCTTCTTTCGTTAAGCATGGACAGGACAAAAAAATTAACACGGCTTACGGGCCAAACATTAGCATGTGTAATGGCTACCTAAAGCTGGTTTCGGCGCCCCAGGTCCCACCGCAATAAAAGAACCCGTACCAATTATTCCGTGTTCTGCTACGCGAGCTAGACGAAAACCCAAATGGAATGTTGCACTCATAGGGTGGAACTTTACCTTTTTTTTTCTTTTTCTCTAATACTTCCCGTAAATCTGAGTAAAGGGCACAGCATGGGTCAGATATGTTTTATTTCTTTGAAGCGGCAACCAGGAAGTTTATAATTGTTTTCTTCTGCCTTTTGCGAGACGTACCGATGGCAAACTATATGCGGAAAAATACAATAATAATAATATTTGGGGTTTTACGTGCCAAAACCACTTTCTGATTATGAGGCACGCCGTAGTGGAGGACTCCGGAAATTTTGACCACCTGGGGTTCTTTAACGTGCACCTAAATCTAAGCACACGGGTGTTTTCGCATTTCGCCCCCATCGAAATGCGGCCGCCGTGGCCGGGATTCGATCCCGCGACCTCGTGCTCAGCAGCCCAACACCATAGCCACTGAGCAACCACGGCGGTTAGGGAAAAATACAAACGAGTGGTACATGCTGCTTGAAGAACAAGAAAAATATTTGTTCTCCAAAGGGAACCGTACAATAACACCGTAGAATGAAAGCCGACACTACGGCAGCAACGCACGCGCAATCCCTGAGCGGCATTTAAAGGACATAAAACGAAATAAAGACGAGAAAGAAAGGCCCCTACTTCTACGGCTTAAATACATGCCGTCTGAACGCATATAGCAGCACGCGAAATAGTACGAGTGACCTTTCCGAAAAGTATCGGCAGCAGTTTCCAACGGCGCGACCTTGATGCGGCCCAATCCAGTTCGATCGCAGCGCCACCGCAGTATTTTTCGTCGTCGCGCGCCTCCCTTCAAAGCATGCGCCACCCCAACAGCCCATCCCACTCAACCGTATTCTAATACACTCTACGCACAGTGATGCTGCCATATTCCGTGTGAGGCTTGTCCTTTCAGCCATACAGTAGTTTGCCAATTGAAACGTACACTCGACGGGAATTACAAGCTTTAAAATTCGCGCACCGAATCCAGGAGCTTCAGTAACATTTCGTTCAAACCGAGTCATCCTTAACTTGTTTCTAACCTAACCTAACCTTGAGCCAAACCTAATATCCATGCTAACACGCGCTAAAAGAAGACAAGTTTCATCAAAGCGAGAATTGCCATTAACTAGATGACACTGTATTGTCGTGTACCAAGCTATTTCCGGCAGGGGCGCACTTCGTACAGTGCGCGTAACATGATGCAAACAACAATCGTCTTCTCCTCTTGGGTGCTATTCCTTTCTTTCACGATTTGTGCAAGGTAGTTTTGCGTTAGGTTATAACGATACATATTATTTTCTTGACAGCAAACAAGGAAACGTAGAGCTTCAAGAAACGAAAAGCCAGCAAGCCAAACGAATTTCAAAGTTTGCTACATATGCGTTCAAGAGCGCAAGCTCTTTTCCTTTTTTAGAATGTACCACAAGCAGTAGGTCAGCACACAGGTAAGTCTGCGGGCCGGTAACTACATTGCCGAGTCTCACGATATCAATATTAAAGTGAATTTAGGTTTGAGCATGCCTATATGCCCAAGATTTCACAAGCGCGTCTGCCCGTCAAATGAACAACGAGGGGGTGGGAATTTCCACAAAGGGCTTAAATCTTTCTGTGAATCCCATTGAACCTCTATTTGATGGATAAATCTAACGTCACCCTATTATTCGTTTGGGCTATCAAACACGTGGTATATATATATATATATATATATATATATATATATATATATATATATATATATATATATATATATATATATATATATATATATATATATATATATATATATATATGAGTGGTGGCGCTGGCTAACACTCCCAGGGTTCTACTAGGACACAAAAATACCCAAGAAAGTGGACGGGAAAACAGCGACGCGGTAGCTCAATTGGTAGAGCATCGCACGCGAAATGCGAAGGTTCTGGGTTCGGTTCCCACCTGCGGCAAGTTGTTCTTTCATCCACTTTAATTTCCCTTAATTTATCGTTTCTTTATTTCGTTTATCAAGCACAAGTAATTTCCCCTATGTTGTCCATGGTGTCAGTGTTTGTTGTCTTCTTATGATATCGCTATATATATATATATTTCTGACTATTATAAATAACGGGAGTTCATTAATTGTCCGGTAACTTCAAATCCACTGCAACAAAACAACTGGTCATGCCTCTATCAAACGATGAACATGCTCACAACAGCACCCATGAAAAAATGCAAAATAACAAACCGGCAGCGAAAATCATCTAAAAATCAACAATCCTAAACAAAACCTAAAAATCAACAATCGTACTGCGAACTTTCATACGCCTTCTCGGGTTCCTCAAAATGCCCCTTTGTTCGCTCAAGAGAAGGTCAATTCTACACGCACCTCCAAGGCCAAAAAGCAGTAGCTCACAACAAGCCAAGAGCCGGGTTTGTCTTCAGCGACCCGCTGTCTCCGTGCGTCGACGCCAAGCACCGCGGCAAAGACGCTTCACAGCGCACGCATAACTCCAGCGGGAACACTAGCGGCCGATCGCTCTATTTCGTCATCGTCCCGGGGCTCAGCTTCCGGGCAAAAGGCACGTCCGACGCGCAATTCATCTGGCAACACGACGACGGCGTTGCCAAGCGGACCCGCCACGGGTGCGTTGCGGAAAGAACGGCGACATAGGAGGATGTGGGGGCACGCCGGCCCCCTTGTCACCAGATAGCACACAGACGCCGGAGACGCCAGGGAGCGCGCGTGATTGTATACGTGTGTCTGCAGCATGTTTGGCAGCAGATAGCTCGCTTATCACGCGCCTGCCGCGACAACGAAACCATGTGCGCCAGTTTGAAAACACAGGCCTCTTCTACTGTTTCCTTTGTATTTAATTTGTTTTAACGTTGCGGGAATTGGCCAACATCCATCTTGGCCGAAGCCTTCTTGACGCTGTCAAGGCCGAGGACGTGTTTGTGGGCAGCGGCATAAGCAATGCGTGCGGCGTAAACAAACAATACTAGTAGGACGGATTGCATAGTTGCTCCCATCGTGCGGCCATTACGCACCACACGAAAAGGTTGAGTAAGCGCTACCGCGTTTCTTTTTGTTTTTGTTTTTTGAGTAAACACATAGACCGAGTTTGGCCGTACACCGGATACACCGGCAGCGAACTCATTTGATGATGACTGGAAAAAAATATAGTGACTGTAAAAAAGATAATTATAGTTTAGGCTTTCACATTTTTGTAAAAATGCCGGTAACCAGTACATTTAAAAAAGAAATCAAGTATCAAGTTCAGAACTCCAACTAGACAATTAACACGATATGACGGTTCTGTAAAACTGTACTTAGTATTACAGGAAAGCAAAAGAATAAGCGCTGTATAACACTCCGCTGTGAATTACACCACTAATTTACGAGTACGAATTGCGATAAACTTTTGTAAACATTGTTGGAATATTACCTAAGCCTTAAATTCAATTGCAAAATGTCTATGCTTTACATTCTCTAACCAGTGCAGTTTACAGAACTACAATATCTAATTTTAGGGCACGATTGCGAATTCGTAAACTACAGCTTTCTTTTTTCTAATTACCTTACGAAACTTTTTGCAGGATTGTTTCGGTTCCAAATCGAAATTGGGCTTGCTTGAGTCACTAGAACAAAAATTTCTCTCTAGAGTAGAACTTCCCTCAAATCGGCCGAGCTGTCGCCTCTAAATGCGTTTCTGCGCATTACATTTATTTGAATAGTGAAATTGGAGTTGGCTTCATCCTAACCCCGCCGTGTTACACGTCATCTACCCGGATGTCTACCTCGACGATGCGTGCCCCTCGTGCGGGGTCACGGCGACACTCGCACATGTGCTCTGGGTGTTCAGAAACGCTCCGCTTGACTCTACCACCGACAAGTGGAAGACCCTACGAAGCCCGCTCCTACGAGGCCAGCAATGGCCCTCCAGCAGGCTGGCGCAGCGGCCGCCAGGTACCGCCTGTCGGTCCCTGCGTGAGAGACACCCACTGCGCGCTGAAGTGCGCCCTGCAGGACCTTTATGAAAGTTTGCCCAATCCAATCTCGCCACAGTTCGCGCCGTTTGCAACGTGCCGCTCGAGACAGATTGTCCAGGCCAGCCAATATATATCGAAATGAAAACACATATATTGTTGCGCTCAAATTTCGCATTAGGAAGTGTCGTAATCGTCGGTGATCTTTTTTACCTTCCATATACCACACGCTATATTGCTTGTACAAAATTAATTTGGCCCTTCGTGATTGTCTCCTACAGGTGATATGCATGCTCTTATGTCGTCGTAAGCTTTTGCAGCGAAGATATCTATGGCTAGGATCTGCAAGGAAATGTGTTCCCCAGCCCCGCCCCCTCAGGTGTTCACAAAAGCAAATCATCATGTGGCCCGATCGCGGTGACAGTGCAGAAAGGGTCCAAGCTCTATGGCACGCCCTTGTGGACTAGGGGGCCTGCAAGGCGCCCTCGACCTACCCTCGTCACACGTGGGACCCAAAGAGGTCCCAGGCAAAATGATAAGAACATATTTTTTTTGAAAAACAAAAGTGTTTTTTTTTTCCAAAATGAATGTTAAAAAATTTCGGCGCCAACCGCGGAAACGCGCTAGCGGCACTGCTTGCGCATTTATCGTCGTCTTCCATAACTGGCTCCATTGTGAAAAATAATACCATCATCAGCAATGGCTCGAGCGTCGTCGTCTTCCAGGACTGGCTCAGTTGCCGCTCAGCATTCCAGCGTAGAATTGTCAACCGTCTCGCGGCCAAAGTCACCACGGCCATCGACTTCATCAAGAGGGCGTCACACAGAACAGCAGGCATAAAGGAAGAAAGTCTCATCTGGCTAGTGGAATCCTTCGCTATAAGCCACATTACATACGTTGCTGCTTTCCACAACTGGAGGCAGTGCGAGCGAAATAAGATCAATGCGCTCACACGCAAAGCGTACAAGGCTGCACTCGGACTTCTCGACTGCACAAGCACCGACGAGTTCCTGGCCCTGGCAGTGCATAACGCACTGGAGAAAATCGGGACCGCTGAGAGGACCGCTCAGCTCGCGCGGCTATCGGGAACAAACACGGGCAGACAAGTGCTGCGTGACCTAGGCCTGGGGTCAAAGGAAAGGGGACCCGAAAATACAGAAATGCCTGTACCGTACGCCATTAGCAGACGGCTACGGGTATGTCCGGTGCCAAGAGACATGAACCCTGAGTTCCACAAAGAGCGGCGGGCGGCGAGGGCCAAGGCGCTCATTGACCTCCATGCCAAAGACAGGGGTGCCGTGTTTGTGGACGCGGCAGAGTATCCACATGACAGAAAGGCATTCGCCGCTGCAGTCGTCGCGGCATCGACCGGCGCAACGAGAACAGCGGCGAGTGTGCGGACTCGAGGGGTGCATCCAGCCGAGGAGTAGGCCATTGCCCTGGCCATCGCCGACCCCGAGTGCACGACTGTGCTTTGTGATTCTAGGACGGCAGTGCGAAATTACGCCAGAGCAAGTGTGTGTAGTGAAGCCGCGCGTGTGTTGCGTGCGGTCGATCTCGCGTGTGAAAATCGGTGTGTAGTGATAAAATGGTTTCCGGTCCACATGGGCAGTGATGTGTCGGCTCGCAGCAATGCAAACCACAACGAGACGGCTAATGCGGCGGCGCGAGGACTAACCAACCGTGCCGCTGCTACTGCGTTCGACCGGTCGTGGTGGTGGGAAACCAAAGACAAAATGACATCCCACAACGACATTGTGAAGTGGTACAGACTAGAGATGCCGCCACCTCATCCGGGCTTGACCCGTAAGGAAGGGGTTCTATATCGACAACTTCAAACGGGGTCGTTATTCACCCCGGTGCTGATGAGGCACGTGTGTCCAAGTGTTTATATAACTGACCTGTGTTGTGTGTGCCAAAAGGAAAGAGCCACTGCAGCTCACATCCTTTGGGACTGCACTAAAGATCCGCACGAAGCTGCAACGATAGCAACGATCCCGCCGCGGCTCGAGGCCGCAACAGGGTGCTATGATCAGGATGTCCAAGCCCAGGGCGTCCAGCAGATCACGGCGGCCCTCGAAAGGCAACGACCAAGCGAAACCGGAGGGAGGCTGCCACCCCAAAAGAGGGGCAGGTGCGGTCGACCAAAGGAAGCAGTCCGACCGCGGCCGAAGTAGAGGCGCCACACGCCGCGAAGTCGTCATGGCCGCGTCACGGTTACGCCTCCCTAACAGCGGAAGGCTAACAGTTCTGCAGGCATCCATAACAAAGTTTCTTCACTCACTCACTCACTTGTGTCGTAATTGGGAGGCCGCGTTTACGGGGATATGAGTCATTGCTTAAGAGTGTATGAGCCCTTCATTGTCTTACGTGACGGACACATTGAATAACAAATGTGATACGCGTGTATGTGCCTACCTAGGTAACCATGATGACCACAGGTTAGGAAAATAAATACGTTCCTGCCGCTGTTCAACCATTATAGCAAAAACACAATATAGAACTTCATATAGCTGTTGAGCAATACAGCTTTGCTGTTCTTCAACCTTCGCATAGTGGAAGTGCTCCGATGTTTTCATTTTCGCTCCACTACACTTCTGAAGACGCTAGTAAACCTGCTTCACATAGCAGGCGTTTTACACCTTATACCCATAGCTTGTTGTTAGTTAATTTGAATTGTTCCTACCTAAACTATTTAGTGTAACATAAACTAAAAGTCTTAACGTATTTGTCAGATGATGCAATAATTCGAATATATTGAGAAAAAGGCAGTTTCTTGCTTTTACAAAAGAAACAAACTTTATTGCTTGAGGTTAACTATATGGGCCGTAAGTAAACAACACTATGCTTCAAGGGCAGAACATTTTGCGAGAAAATATCATCAATGTAAATCTCACCGCAAAAGAAAGATCACGACTATCAGCACTCAATGAGAGAATCAATAAGATTTTCTATAAACAGTTCATTACAGACATAGTTCACAACACAGCGTGCAGCCGAAGAACTAACAAAACGAGATAATTGCAAGACCAGCAATCCCCTATATCCTACGTATATGGAACCCTATGTGGCTAAGGTTGGTCCTGCTCAGCATTATGGACGTGCTGGTATATCCTGCAGATAATTTCGATCTCGTCGATCACCGCGTTGGTGATCATGTCGACGAACGCAAGCAAGATGACGGCGATGAGGCAGCTGCCGCCGATGATCATCACGTGCTCCTTGACGTAACGATGCATGGCGTCTGGGCAGTTGCCGATGTGGACGATGAACCAGGCGTCGTAATCGGACATGTTGAGCACGTTGCGGCCGCAGTTCAGGCTCACCGCTCCTAGGCTGGTGGACTTGCAACACGAGTACGGCACCGAACAGCGTTCCTGGCTCGGATTCGTCAGGTTGCAGTAGAAATAGCTGCGAATGTTCGTTGGTTGAATAGCTGATTGACTCTCTTCTATTGCGGCATTTTCTTCGAGAGTGTACGCAAACACTAATTAGCCCCAAAGCCATATACTAGAAATAAATATGCAGGGTGTCCCAGCTAACTTCAGCCAGAGCTTAAATATATACAAATGCCGCGTTGCTGGACAGAACAAAGGTAATGTTTGCCGTCGCTTGGAGATACTCAAAGAATTTTTTTCATTCCGCCTAATGAAATAATTAGTTTTAATTAATTAATTATTTATTAACGCCTCAAATATTATAATTATATGAAACATGTCAATCAGACAATTATAGAGCGACATGAAAAACTCCCTATACAGCTTTCTGTTCCTCAGTACGTGCTTCATTAAAGAGTTTTTCCGAGCGCATCTGGCTGGTTCGGAAGAGCTCGCTGTTTTTCCGAGTGGAGTTGGCCAGGAGACGTTGCGCAAGTTTGATCCTGCAGCTGAAACATGCCGACACCCTCCAGTACAGAGATCACGAAAATAACACATTTTAAACGATAACAGATACGTGCCTGCGTCAACGTTTGCTGTAGCGCGATACGTTCCAGCCAAATGACGATCTTCTAATAGTTTCTTTTTTTTTTAGTTACAAAGCACCCTCTATTTTTGTGTAGAGTTTATTTGATTAATCCAACGAATACAAATGGCGCGGCAAAGCAGAGGGCGGAGGAAAATAACGGAAGCTAGCGCTTGGTCAGGTATTTCAATCAGTGTAGCTTTTGCTTCATGTTCTCTAACCAAACCATCTATATCTATGTTAGCGTCTTCCCAGCCGAAACCACATGCAGGCAAGCAAATGAGCAACTGATCGTACAAATTTCTTTCACAATATTTGAGGAGCGCACAGAAAGATTTCGTGACATAGAAAGCAATTTGACAGGCCGAAAAACGTGTCCACAAATATATATATATATATATAAGCACAAAATTTGTTTTTCCTGCAGGCTCTTTGGCCTCGACACCTACAGTCTTCGTCAAAAAACTTGAACCCGCTGTGAACGGCCGGAGAGCAGCTGCGCTGCGCGCGCCGTTGCTTGCTTGCGCCGAGGATAAAGAGAGCGAGGGAAGCGTGTCTCTTCCTCTCCAGCGTCGTTTTATAAGGGCGCTCGTGAAAAACTAGTGCGGCGAGTGCGGCGCGAACGCGACGGTAGCGAAGCGGAAGCCACCCGACCGGAAAGCATGCCGTTTGCAGCGTATGCTGGATGAGCGAGCGGCGGTCCCTGGCGACCGCTGTCAAACGCGATACGCTCAAATTTCGAAATTCTCAGTATCGTAATCATCAGTTCATGTTTTTCGGAACCAAATTAAAGGAACAATGCCATGAATAGTCGTGCGCATAATCCAGCACGGGCACTTTGCGAGGATCGTAACTAAGATTTGATTTAGCAGCTGATTTCTATATTAAATTATGTGCCACAATGGCATCTCGTATTTGTCATCATGAATGTCACAAGTAGCTAATTCATAGAGAAAGAAATTTCAACAAGAGCGGACACTCCCATAGAGCCCAGCGGCCGAATTGACTGAAGCAAACCAAGCGGATGGTATTAACTTCTTCCGGTTGCGGTTTTGGGAGCGCATGTTTTGAACACCAATTGGTACACGCCGCGCCGGCTCCGCTGCTCGGCGCGGCATTCATTTATTTATTTTTTTCGCTTCTGCTGAACCCCGCGTGGCCTTGGCGTGGAATCGTTTCATTATTCAGTAGAAATGATTGCGAACGACTTTCTGCGCCGAATCTGTCAGGTGCGATTTCATAAAGAAAACAAAAGACGTCTTCTGAAATGATGAAATGTTTATTTAGCTTTATATAAATGCTCATTCCCGGGTTCTTCTGCATTCATCCAAAGTTGTGGCACCGGGCAAACAGCAGTCGTTACCGTACGAAGCTCCAGGGATGTCATCAGCTGAAAGAAAGTAAATTACAAGCACGTATCATTTTGGTATATTGACCTAACAGGAGTATTGCGTGTAGACACGAAACGTTCGTAAGTGATGAATGAGCGGCATTACAGATAAATTCACTTTTACGTACACTTTGCAGCAAGGACTATTCCCAAACAATGCCATAAAATGTGAAGAAAACATCCGATTTTCAAGCATCCCTCCTTTCCCGGGCATTATTTACTGCACTTTAAGAGCACAAGTACACGGGTGACTGCGTGTTTCCAAAACAACTTCGCCTCAGTCGACGCGATGGTACGCCAAGTACACAGAGGTAACTACAACACAGGCTTAGCCAGACCATGTTACACGCTCGCAGGATGCCTTCTAGTCGCAGTCAAGACAGATTCGTGGGTGCAAAGCCTGTTTTCTGTCGATTAGAATACATAAATGTCCAAGTCTTGAGCTCCTCCGTGTTATCTTTCACGCGTCCTGCCGGCGCAAGCAACACTCCCGTGTTATCACTCTCGGCAGTCGCTCGTCGCGTTTTCGACAAGCGTGAGTACCGAAATAAGGTATATGTTGTTGCAGGGCTATAAAATGCGTCACAAACTTGTCCCACTAAAATTCAGTACACGCAAAACTAACTCACTATGGCTGGCTTGCTTTTTTGCTAACAACTTCACAACCTCAGGCCCGACGAGCATGCCTCAAAATATCCCAAAAAGTTACCAAATAGATTACAATACCTTTTCGGGTCAGAGAATGCGTCACGAGCTTCTACCACTAAGATTCAGTACATGCAAAAATAACTGAGGCACACAGCCGAGCTTCTTTTCACTAACTGCAACACTACGTCGAGCGCGGCCACTGTGCTTGAAAAGTACCCCAAAATGTAGCGAAATTAGTTACAATAATGTCTTGGGTCAGAGAAAGCGCCAAACTTGTCCCGGTAACATTCAGTAGACGCGAAACTGCGTCACACGGCCAAGGTGCTTTTCGTCACAAAGCCAGGTGCGGCGAGCGTGCCCCAAAACTACCGAAATAAGTTTTAATTATGCTTGGTCTCATACAAAGCGTTGCAAACATCTCCCAGCATGAATAATTAACTCAAATCAACGGCGTCACTATATAGGTTCACTTTTGTGCAGTAAGCCTAAATGTGCCTTGAAGTGCGTCGCAGACTATCAAACAAAATTCCTCACCTTGTTGAAGTCCAGTAGTGCAGCTGGGCCGAAATGCAGACGGAACACAAAAGAACGCCGGGAGCCCAAAAAAAACGGGCTACATCCAAAAAAAGAAGGGTCGCCGAGCACGTGAGCTTCACATGCGCAGCCGGCCTCGCTCACTCCTGCGGCTTGTCTGGCGCATGAAGTATGCACGCGCGTCTGGCGTGCCGCTAGCTTGTTGTAGGCAATGCAACAAAAATAAGTCACAAAGTAGTTCACTTACACGCAAAACTTTTTTACTTTTAGTGGGAAAGAATAAAAAAAATAATACGTTGTCTGCAAGTTTATTTCACATTCTTTTTTTCTGATGCTCGCGTTAATTAACGGATGGAGTTGAAACTACGCGTGACGTGTTTGCTGTTGCCAGATTTTGTAGAGTGTCCCCTCTTGTTGAATTTCTTTCTCTAAGGCGAGATTGACCGACCAAGCGCCGGCTAAGCAGCTGCTAAACCCTCGCCTAGTCACGTGGTGCACAGCGGCGAGGCTCGAGCGAGCGCCGCTGCGACGCCTCTCCACAGCGAATCACTTGACGTGACGTCACGGCTTGATGTCACGCGCGCCGTGACTGACCTTTTGAGTTTTATCTCGAGGAGTAGAACTCCCGCTCTCTCTGCTCGTTGGAACACCAGCGTTCACTCGTCTAAACGTTTGTTTCATTTATGCGTACATACGGCGACACGCACGGTTGTCGTTTTCTCTTTTACGACTATGAATTCTTCACACATCTAGGATTACGAACAGAAGCGCAGAGATGTTCCATGGGCTGAACCGAATGAACGCTGATTATCATTTGTCCTTCCCCGTCCTTCGGTGTCTGATCTGGGGCCTTGCCTTTGCACATTGAAACCCTTACTTCTATTATTGCGGCGACCGTTTATCCCTCGCCATTTGTTTAATGTCATCGCTAAGCCTAAAACAAGAGGTGCCTGCATGCTTTGGAACTTTCTCGAGTAGTAAATTTGGCTTTATATGCTATGTTGACACAGAATCTTGCGTTATCAGATTTAAGGCGCGACGCGAATAATGATGTACTTTCTTGAAACCAGGCGGGCAACAGCAATTACGCCGGAACCTTCAACGAGTCATGTATAAATAGCCGACGCGCTTCACCTGCAGATCACATATCGACGATCGACGCATGTGCTCGTCAGTATCTTTCTGCCTAAGTGCAATTTGTTTCTCTAGGCACAGGTTTGACGACTAAAGAGTTAGTTTTGCGACTCGCCGTTCTGGGGTAGCGGTCTAATCCCTCACCATCATGACAACGTGGCAGTGTTAGCTTTCATTCTATAAAATTTAGCTTGATAACGATTACATAAGATGTTCATCATAAATATAAATTTTTATGTACCGGGAAATGCATGGAACTTGCTAAAGCACATTTTCGCCATCAGTTTTTGTGAAAATTAGCACAAATTGAAACTCAACTGTTCTTGTGCCCATCAGCTGTCTTCAGGTTTGAGAAATAGATTTTTAGTGGCGACTTATGACCGATTGTTTCTAAGATCTGTAATTTTGTATGTCTCTTTCCGAGACATGCGGAAAGATTGAGAAAATTATTTCGTTCTAGCATGAAGATTTCATTCAAGAGCTTGGTCATCACATATAAAAAAATGCTCATTACAGATGCTCCATTTTATTGGTGATGCATTATATAATGAAGATAAATAAGATATATGCTACAAATTAATGCGTTGGGTTCACGGCGTCCACGTGCAAGAAAGAATGTGAATTAACAGCATTGAAACAGAGCGATATGGCAAATTTTCGATCAAACCTGCTAGTGCGCCTCATACGATATCGTTGTTTTGCATTTCGCAATGTAATAAAGAGACCTGGGACATTGTTTTTGGTTTGCAAATGACTGAATTTACATTTATATCTTGTAGTCAATAATCGTAACGTTAAAAACTTGCGTCTCTATATAGAGAACCCATGATTGAAAGGGATATATGTATACAAGCACGTGCAACAGCGATCAAGCCAACGTAAGCGCCATGTTTGGCGCTAGCTTCATGACGTAGTTCGCATGATGTTGCTACGGTTGTGAGAACGCCTGCCTCACAACCGAAATCGAAAACCCGTTACGTTGAATCACACTCAGAGAAACCGATTTCTCTTTGTGCTCATGAACTTTTTTCTGACCATCTGATGAATGACACTAGGGGATGGCTTGTGTCTCGTCCGCAGAAAGTCGATCGCTATTCAAAGCAGTCCGTTCATGGTCGTCAACCCTAAGCGCTGTGTACTGTACTCAGTGAGAGCCTAAGCAATCCGTTGGGGCCCCGCCCTCACAAATGCACTGCGTATGCCACGTGCACCTCTACCACGCTGCGAAAGGGCTTTCGCAAGAATATGGGATTTCCAGAAGCACAGAGCTTCCTGCAAACGTTTCTGGAAAGGACCTTGGCGCTAGTGCACTAACTTCGGAGCATTGCGAGCTAACTGATTTCACCGAAACATTTCGTCATAATTGCCACAATAACACATATGTGCACAGATTATCTCGCTGTGGTAAAAAACTGCGAAAGTTTTGAAAGTTACACATATAACCTATATTAAGTAAAGTCTCAAGAACGCTTGAAGGCACAAGTGTGCAAAGATTAGACAAATGCAAGTACTAACCATCATTCCTATCGTAGCCGAATTATCGCAGTACCAGGGGCCCTATAACGTAAAACTATTCCAATATGTTTCTATTCCAATTTCCTGACGTCAAATTTGCGTAACCACCGATGCAAGCACCAGGCGGTCACCCGCAGGGTTGTCTGAACAGACCAATCAAACGCTCTCCTCGTTCATAGGAGGCCACTTTTGTTTGCTTGAAAAACGAATAACATTCCCTACACTGAGCGGCTTGTGGTATCTAATTGGCTGACAAGAGGCGAGGAGAACGCTAAAGTGGAGAGGGATTCACTGGGGCAGAGCTAGTGCACTGAAAATCGATAACCAGATGAAGAGGGTGGTGCCGACGTCCGCATGGTCGGCATCACGGCGGCATGCAACGGAAGCTTAAGAATGACGCTAAAACTGACCCTCAGCAAAGAAGACTTGGCAGAATGAGGTAGTAAACGTGCCGAAAGTGCTTGAAAACGTTACACGGTCACGCAAGATGTTTTATTATACGCAAATACACCCATGCTCTCCGGCAGGTGCGAGTAGCCAGCGTCTCAGCGATCGGCGACAGCCATCTTTTATTCCATTCGGAACGGGGCAGCCTGCGGCTATTCCGAAAAAAAATGCAGTTTTGTTCGGCATATTAATGCATCTTTATCGCGTATACGTCACATTGACGCGATGAATTTGTGTGGTTTTGTGACGTCGTGTGACATGCAGGTGAAGTGGGTGCAGCCCGAAAACTTTTTACCAATAGCCGAGGGCTAATGGCGAAAAGGGGTCGAATCAGAAATAACTGTTTTTATTTTTTCTATCAAATCATGCGTAATCAGTGTGTACACATCATATCAGATGGGGAGGTATTGCGGTTTTCGCGACGTCGCGTGACAGATAGGTGAAGTGGGGGTGGTCGAAAAAAGTTTTTGACCAATCGCGGAGGGCTCATAGCAGAATTGGAATAGAAATGTTTGGAATAGTTTTACGTTATAGCGCCCAGGGTTCGTTTTTAGTAATTTTCGTAGCATACATTATGCCAAATTAGCCTCCGCAGTTACTTCACAGAAATTAGCGGGCGCAGTTTGCTGACGTATAAATGCAAGTTATGAATGAGTTAGGCAGAGGCCTGCCACAGTATATTGATGACATCACCAACTATAGTTGGATCTCTGAAGTCACGTGCTGGGCATATGCGGGCCGGCGAGGACTAGTGTGTCAGCCAACTATAGTTCCGACGGGAGCATAATAACTGGGGAACGGCCCAAAGGTCAGCTTCACATCTGATCTCTTGTAATTACGTAAACTTCTCAGGCTCTTTTGGGATCCCGAGCATTTTTAATGGCCTTCGGTACGCACATGTTCATGTCCCAGTCCCGGAAGCTCTTGCTGCTCATTCCGCAGCAACGCAACTGGCGCTGCAAGGCGTCTACAACGTTTTCCGTGTCCACGGTGTCGCGGTAGTGGATCACCAGTGACTCGGACAGCGTGTCCTTGATCACCTTCTTGACGCTTCCTGCGGAGAGCATGTCGAACACGTCGATATCTTAGCCTTTCGTACCAACGTCGGTGCAAAATAAGTGGCTTATCAGCAGGACATTCTCTGCATCCTAGAGCCTCCTACAAAAATTACTACAGTTAGCGCCGAGGCAGTTCAGCTGCCATTGAAATAGTGTGCGCTAAGTATCTACGCAAATCGAAAATCATTGCGACTTGTTGCATATATGCTGCAATGCCTCGTTCAAAATGATCCACTTCCGAAGCAACAAAGTCGGTTGAAGTGAAAAGGAAGAATGTTATACAAAGTGACATACTTGTCATCGTTTGAGTTTAGGTTAGGTTCGTTTAGGTCATCGTTTGAGTTTAGGTAGTTTGAGGTTAGGTTATGCTACGTTAGGTTTGCTAACGTGTGCATATACCGCCAAGTTCCATGCAGCAATTTTTGTAGACATCTCCATGAGATTGACCCTGGCACTCACGACTGCGACGATATTTTTTGTTTGTTTTTGTGTTTTCGCTCCCTTCCTGTAGAAGTAGCGCAGACGCACAGATAGCTTTATCAATCTGGCTTTCACGGGAGCCCACCAGTTGTTTGCGCTACTGCTGGCTATTTGTACGCTGCAGGCGACATGCGCACAAAGCGGCGGCACCCTTTGACATCATCTCATTGGCGGAGCATGTGGCTCTTCTGTAATTGGTGTTTGCTTTCTTCGAATTTCGATCTTCTTTCGCAGCGTAACCAACGGCTACGTATTCATGAATCTGATCGGCAGGACAGGGTCGAATCAAAAGAGGGGCTCAAACAACCCGAATCCGCCGTAGCAGGGTACTGCCGAGCCGAGATGACAGGTCGAGATGTTTGCGGCAACCTGTGATGAGGGTACCAATAAGGATACTGCTTCGGCCTGCGAACCACCGACCCGACCCATCCGTGGTTACGTACGCGCTTCATATAGGTCGGTGAACCTATCGCGCACAGTGCAGACTGGCTCTGTCCGATTCGGCCACAGCTACGCCCTACCACCTATCGTTTACATGAGCGCGGCAGGCAACTCTCAGCTTGTGAAACAAACTCACCCCTTTTTTTCTCGGGCTCACGCAAAAGCCCTCTGTATGATACTCTGCAGAAGCGATCGTCAGTGCGTGGATAATTTGCGGTGCTTGTTTGTTTATAATGCCCAGACCTTGACTGTCTTGACTGGCTTCCACCTAAACCTTACGTTTTTTTTTCTAGATTTAGAGTTTCAGTCGCTTCTGCAATGTGTTACCTGCCCAGCTCCATTTTATTCTCTTGATGTGAACTATGATATCGGCTGTCCCCGTTTACTTTGTGATCCACACAGCTATCTTCCTGCCTGTTAACGTTACGCCTAACATTTGCCGCTCTCTCTCTCTCTTTGCGCGGTTCTTACCCTGTCTCGAGTTCCTTTGTTAGCGTCCATGTTTCTGCCCCATATGTTAACAACGGTAGAAGGCAATGATTGTGTACTTTTCTCTTTAGCGTCTGTGGCAAGATTACAGGAAAGATTTAGTAATGCCTCGCATGTGCCCTGTAACCCACTTTTATTTTTCTGTGAATTTCTTTTACATGATGAGAGTCCCTTATGAGTAATTGACTTGAATAAACGTACTCCAGCACAGACTCTGGAATCTGATAAGCGACTCAAGAGTAATGACTGTGAATTTAATTTTGGTGCCCATGCTTCAATTCGCATGGCTGAATTTGATTTTGGCTCGCATAGCTGATTGGCTGCTCTTCCTTGCTAGAGGGAGACATAGATTGCGATGATGGTGACACTTCAGAGACCACTCATTACAAATAATGGCACCCTGAAGCCCAGTACGCGAATGTCTAAAGGCCTACATTTGCCCATGAAAGATGAAATCAAAATCGCTGCAAAATTCCGTAAATCTGGCGCTCAAAACGACTGACACCGCTGCGCTGCCCATTTCATGCTGTGCATCTCAGAAGCGACGACGATTTGTTGTTTGCTGCAGTTTTAGTCAAATTTAAGGCGGTGATTATGATGATGACAGTAACAAGGGAAAAGTAAACCCCAATCATGCTTCAATTTGAAAGCTCTTCTATATATAAAAAAAGAAATAGGTAAATATGAGTATGAAATGACAGAACAAACGCAACTAGCGTGTAGAATTTTTTTCAATACTTGGGTTTCCAGTGGAAACAAGCATATGAGTAAATTTCTCCGCAAACTACAAGCAAGCAATATATATATATATATATATATATATATATATATATATATATATATATATATATATATATATATATATATATATATATATATATATATATATATATATATTGTAACAGATACGAAAGGCACGGACAAGAAGAGAAGCGAGAGAAGACGCAGAGAAGGAGGAGTTTGAGAGGCCGGGCTGCGCTGCGATCACGCTACGACCATCGTCCATCTCCTGTAAATAAAACCATTTCTTCGCAACTCATCGTAACAGTTGTGGTGGAAGGTGCTGGGTAATCGACACCCGAAGACGGAGGCTGAACCACAAGTTCTTCGACGGAGCCGTCGCCTTGTTGGACTCCTACCGAATCCACCGGAGTTGAATATGTCCCACGACGCAGACGAACAACGGCCCATTCCAACTGCTGCGCCGACCAGTTCCGTTCTACAACTGAGAGATGCGCGTCCCTTCGCCGGAAGATCGGACGAAGACGTATAGGAGTGGCTCATCCATTATAACCGAGTGAGTGCCGCTAACAAGTGGAACAGCGCTTCTCAGCTTTCGAACGTCGTGTTCTTTCTAACGGATACTACGTTGTTGTGGTTTGACAATCACGAGGAAACGTTCACAACATGGGGAAGGTTTGTTTCGGAAATCAAAGAACGATTTGGCGACTCCGCGACGAAAAAGAAAAGGGCAGAACAGACGCTACTGCAACGTGCGCAAGTGCCAGGCGAAACCTGCACGACCTACATGGAGGCAGTAATAAAACTGTGTAGGATGGTAGACTCTGGAATGTCCGAAGAAGGCAAAGTCGGGCACATCCTAAAAGGAATTGCCGAGGATGTTTATAATTTCATCGCAAAAGACAACCTGGCTTCCGTCGCTGACATCATTCGGCACTGTCCTACTTTCGAGTAACTGAAGACAAGGCGCATCACGCCGAAGTTTGGCAGGCTAGCCAATGTGACGACAGTTGCAAGCGTGGACAACAACCAGCCCCTCGATCTGGCATCAACGATCCGACAAATAGTTCGGGAATAGCTAAGCCTGCACGCGCAAGTGACACATCCAGGCACTCATAGCTTCCGCCTACCACCAAATTTCGAGCCAAACGTGGCATCCTTCTCCCCGTATCCCGCGGCGAGAGGCACTGAGGATTATGAACTCGCGCCCCGACAGGAGCCACGTTTCTACGACAGAGGCCCTACCTATGACGCTCGGCCACAACGAGAGCAGTCGCGTTTTCACCCCCGAGGCCCTGTGACTTCTGACAGGCCGCGACAAGAGCACCACCGACCCTACTACCACGACGCGACTTATGCACGAAATAACGGATTTCAGCAAGCAGCAGAGACACGTTATCCACATGACAACGAACTATCTCGCCGACCGCAGCCGCCTGCCATTCGTTTCGAGGAAGACGCTGTGAACCGCGACCCTTCCGTGTGCTACAACTGCGGTTCCACAGGCCATATAGCTCGGTATTGTCGCCAAGGCCGTCAATCACGTAGGACACCACCGATGTTCTCGCCACCCAGAACCCATACTTCATATGACTTGCGGACGACCGATTTGCTCCCAATAGACCACTTCTCGCACGAGACCAGGCACAGCGATTCGCCAGCATCTGAGCGGAGTTTGATGCCACCAAATAACCGTCCCCGTCGCTCTCCGTCCCCTAAGCGCCGTTCTTCCTCACCGCCGCCGGGAAACTAGCATCCGCGGCCAGTGGAGGTGTGCTCACCGGACGGTCTTTGCAAGAAATACCTCTGCCTGTTGTTATGTTCAAAAATAAAGTGAATGTCTTGATTGACGGAATACCGACCATGGCGTTAGTTGATACTGGGGCGACTGCGTCTGTGATGAGCCTCGCTTTCAAAAACCGTCTAGGCCACAAAGTTATGTTTTCTTGGAACGACGGTACTACATTTCGTGGAGTAGGCGGCGAGTGGCTTCATCCCCTTGGTGTTTGTGCTGTGAGTGTTTTGTTGGCTGGGAAAGTGTTTGTGTCAGAATTCCTTGTTCTTTCTCGTTGTTCGCACGACGTTATTCTTGGTATCGATTTTCTTGAACAGTGCGGCGCTTCCGTGGACTGTGGTTGTGGCGAAATCTCATTGAACAAGTTATTTATATCAGCACGTTCCGAACAAAGCTTGGGTGGTGAAGACGGGGACACAGACACACTCAGTGTTCTTGATGAAGTGATTGCACCATCGTGGTGCCTGACGCCCGTTCGTGTTTCTACAACTACTGTTGATGCTGATTGTGTTGACCTTGTGTTCAGGCCTCTCTGCATAAACTGTGCTAACAAATATACTTGTGCCCTGCTCTGTCGTGTGCATGACGAAAGGAGTCGCCACATTGTGGGCGCTGAACAGTTCGCCACGCCGGTTGTCCTTCCTCGCGGTATGAAAATCGCTCTTTTCGATGAAGCCGCATGTAGCTCAATAGCGGCACTAACTACGGACGTCTCTACAGCTTGCTCTCCTTGCGATAATTGCCATTCTGAAGAGCTAATGCTTGGGATGATCATCAAGGCTCTCAGTACATCGGAACGGCAAGCACTAGTACAGGTCCTTGCCAGCCATGAGGCTGCATTCGACTTCACGAATGGAGATGCACCCCTTCATTTACAGTCCTCCCGCGCTCGTCACAGAATAGATACCGGCTCAGCACACCCCATCCGCCAGAAGCCCTACCGAGTGTCATCGTCCGAGCGCAAAGTTATTGCCGAGCAAGTCAAGGAGATGATGAACAAAGGTGTCGTTCAAGAGTCATCTAGTCCATGGGCAGCCCCAGTAATCCTGGTCCGAAAAAAAGATGGCTCCTGGAGATTCTGCGCGGATTATAGACATCTAAACGCAGTGACGAAGAAGGATGTTTATCCACTCCCGCGAATCGATGACGTCATTGATTGCTTACACGCTGCTTCTTACTTCTCGACACTTGATTTGCGATCAGGGTATTGGCAAATACCTATGGACCCTGCCGACAAGTAAAAGACCGCTTTTGTAACTCCAGATGGCCTATTCGAATTTAATGTTATGCCTTTTGGCCTTTGCAATGCTCCTGCCAGCTTTGAGAGATTCATGGACACAGTACTACGTGGTCTAAAGTTGGAGATATGCATGTGTTACCTCGATGTTGTTGTAATCTTTGGCCGCACGTTTGAAGAACATAACGAACTCTCAGCCTCGTTCTCGACTGCATTGAGAAAGCTGGACTAGTCCTAAACTCAAAAAAGTGTCGTTTCGGCGAACGTCAAAAACTGGTCCTGGGACACTTAGTCGACAAGGATGGCGTCAGACCCGATCCTCGTAAGATTGAAGCAGTGAGCTCCTTCAAGCCACCGCAGTCAGCACGAGAACTCCGCTCATTCATTGGCCTATGTTCGTATTTTCGTCGTTTTGTTCCCCGGTTTGCCGACATCGTTTACCCGTTGACAAGTATTTTGCGACAAAATGCATCCTTCAATTGGACACCAGAGTGTGACGCATCATTTTCTCAACTGAAGTTTATACTAACGTCAGCACCCCTCTTGCGTCATTTCGATCCATCTTGCCCGACTGAAGTTCACACTGATGCTAGTGGAATCGGGACAGGAGCGGTGCTTGTACAACGTCACAGTGGCGCAGAACATGTTGTCGCATATGCCAGCCGTTGTCTGAGCAAATCTGAACGCAATTATACGGTCACGGAACAGGAATGCCTGGCAGCCGTTTTCGCCGTATAAAAGTTTCGATGTTATCTTTACGGTAGACCATTCAAGATTATCACCGACCATCATTCTTTATGCTGGTTGGTCGGTTTGAGTGATCCCTCTGGTCGCGTCGCACGTTGGGCGCTGCGCCTCCAGGAATACGATTTTCTGGTATCGTACAAGAGTGGCCGTCGTCACGCTGACGCAGACTGCCTCTCTCGGATTCCTCTTGCGACTACCGACTGCGATGCTGAAAATTTTGATGACTGTCTCGCTGCTGTTACTCCTACGTTCCCTGACGCGGCAGACTTTCAGCGAGAACAACGGTATGATGCTACCCTTGATCCGCTTTTTGTCGCCGCCCGTACTTCTAAAGGCAGCGGTCGCTTTACTGTCCCTGATAAATTGCTGTACAAAACTAATTACTGCGGGCATGGAGCACGTTTTCTGCTTGTTGTCCCCGAGAGTCTCCGCTCCGACGTTCTACGCGCCATGCATGACGATGTGACATCCGGCCATTTCGGCTTCGTACGAACGCTGCACCGCAAGCAGGAGCGCTTTTACTGGCCCAAGATGTACGAAACAACCAAGCGTTATGTCGCTAGGTGTGAAACGTGCCAACGTCACAAGCGACCGACCACCGCAGCCCCGGGTCCCCTTCGGCCATTGACACCGCCCAGTACGCCGTTCGAGCAAGTAGGCATTGACCTATTGGGTCCATTCCCGTTATCTAACAACAAGAACCGCTGGATAATTGTCTGCGTAGACCATCTTACACGGTGTGCAGAAACTGCAGCCATACCATGTCTTCCACCGCTGCTTGCGTGGCGGTCTTCCTGCTCCGTTCCGTGGTCCTTCGTCATGGCCCACCACGTGTCATCATCAGCGACCGTGGTCCCCAGTTTACGGCTGATGCCATTGAAGAGTTACTTCGTTTGTGCACTTCACAGTTCCGTCATTCCTCGCCGTATCATCCACAGACCAATGGCCTCGTTGAAAGGACAAACAGAACGCTGACTAACATGCTTGCCATGTACGTCTCCTCCAATCATAAAAACTGGGACGACGTGCTGCCCTTGATCACTTATGCATACAACACGGCGAAGCACGAAACCACGAACTACAGCCCATTTTATCTCCTGTATGCAAGGTTACCGCGAAGCCCTCTGGACAATTTCTTACCCTTCGTTCTGCACAGTGATGATTCCGTATCGAAGACTCTGTGTCTCGCCGAAGAAGCGCGTCGAATAGCTCGTCTTCGTACTCTGGCCTCGCAAAGTCATTCGAAAGAGCGATACGACGACCGTCACGTACAAGTATCGCTGCAAAAAGGTGACTTAGTCCTTCTTTGGACACCGCAACGCAAGCGTGGATTGTACCAAAAGTTCTTGTCACAATATTCAGGCCCATTTGTAGTTGTGGACCGCCTGAGCGAACTCACTTACGTCATAGCTCACCTACTGTGCAATGGTCGGCGATCAAGCAGAACTCAGCTGACTCATATTGCTCGCCTGAAGCCTTTCTACCCGGCTTGTAAATCCTGACTCGCCCCACGGGCTTCGTCTGCTTGCGGGGAAATGTAACAGGTACGAAAGGCACGGACAAGAAGAGAAGGAAGAGAAGACGAAGAGAACGAGGAGTTTGAGAGGCCGGGCTGCGCTGCGATCACGCTACGACCATCGTCCATCTTCTGCAAATAAAACCATTTCTTCGCAACTCATCGTAGCAATATATATATATATATATATATATATATATATATTTATATATATATATATATATATAGGGTCCTAGGCAGTCTATCTCAGTTTCTGCAACAGATTGAAGAGCGTTCAGTTAGTAATAGTACTAAGGGATGCTTCTTGCGACCCACGAGGTTAGAGGGTCTACATTGACGCGAAGTGGGCAAGACGTGGTCTTCCCGCAAAAACAAGGAAATGAAGCGGCCAACGCTACGCTCAATCGCCTCCATGGCGGAGCAAGGGTAGCGTTTTCGCCTCCCGCTGCTTGCGTGACCAGTGTGCGCACGCACCGTAGCGTTCCCGCCGAGGAGCTGCAGTGCTCTGATAGAAGCAGTAAACGTCAGGCTAACGTTACCTAACATTTCGCTGGGCGGCAACTAACGACCACGGTATCTCGACAGCCTCATTCCGCGCGTTATCGAAGCGGCGCGCCTACAAGGCCTCTGGCAGCGTTGTGAGACGCCTATATATATATATATATATATATATATATATATATATATATATATAGAGAGAGAGAGAGAGAGAGAGAGTGAAATGAAGCAATGGTGCGTGTATATTGCTCGTGATTGCACATAAGTTGTGCCTACTCCTAGCCATAGTCTTGCACCAAACGCAACGGAAAGCACCTGCACTAAAGCACACTGTTAGGGTTGGCGTCTGACACCACGTGGTGAGAGGTCATTCACCCTACCGCTGAGCCGGAGCCCACGGGCGCCGGAGAGGTCATACACTCTACCACCTGAGCCGGAGCCCACGAGCGCCGGAGAGTTCATTCACTCTAACGCCTGAGCCGGAGCCCACGAGCGCCGGAGAGGTCATTCCCCCTACCGTCTGAGCCGGAGCCCACGGGCGGCCTCTTCCCCTCCTCACATGGTCGTGGCATCGTGTGTGCTTACCTCATCCCCTTCACCCGTCTGAGCCGGAGCCCACGGGGGCCCTCTCTCCGTGCCTGTCACGTGTCATTCGACGGAAGCAAGATCCCGCCCACAACTTGTAGAGAGCCTATTTAAGGGGCTCCGCAATGTACTTTGAGAGACTTCATACTTGAGACTTGATACTTCATGCTTTTCTTATTTTCTTTCAACTACATTTGAATAAACAGTGCAAGTTTCGCACTAGCAAATCGTCTCGCCCCTGCTTGGTCGCCATGATCTACCGGATGCCTGCAGCCCGCCGACAACGCCACGCTACCCAATAAGAAATGTCGGTCGAGCTTCGATAGGCAGGCGCCGCTACTTCTCGGCAGCAGTACGGTACGCTACCCTGGAGCACGCAACAACACGTCTCCCATGATGGGAAGCCGCGAATATGTGTGTATGATTCCTGAACGTAGAATGTAATTTATGCTGTGAAATTCAATGTTTACACTCACTTACGTTCTGGCACACATTATATTGTAGACGTCTACACGCTCCATCTTAGAAGAAACGCTTCATCTTTGAAATGAAAGCAATGACCATTGATTCCTCTGTGATAACCTGGGCAACAGCGTTTCCCTTCAGCCACTTTCAATTCATTGTAAGCAGCAGCCGCGCATCCTATGATGTTTGAGTGCATTAAGGATCTCCCCGGCCAATAACGCCTATTGTTTTGCCTTTAAATGAATGAGCTCCCCGATGGCATTTCATCTACAGTGCGTCACTTTATCGACGAATATGTGATATATACAAAGTTAATTGTGCAATGGCATATCATTTAACACGGATGTCTTTTTCAAATTCTTTTCTTAGCTCGCAGCCTAACCTGGACAGACTAAGTTCATGACAAGCTATACGGCCTATCAGTATGAATAATTCCACGAGGAAGCACACAACTCGTTTTCTACGAGGAAAACTGCTGCAGGGCGTGCGTCTGAATTTTTTCTTTTTAAAATATTTGGGTGTTCACCTCACTTGTTTGTCATGCGATACTTAACAGCCTGCAATCTCTACATTGGTTTCCCTTCACCGTTCTGTGCTTCACATTTAACAGTGGCCGTAAATGAGTGGCTTACAATGTTTTAATTAGGTCAGAGCTTCACTTCAAATGCCGAAAAAAAATTTTTTCAATCACAGGTAGAAATATTCTTACAATTACCGTGGTACTTCACTACATATAAAGATAGTCGATAAGGTTACATGGGGTTACACGCTAATAAATGTGGTAACATACTTATTAGAAACGATATTTGTGCACAATTGATTAGCTGTGGACGTGGAAGAAACGTTTTTACTTGAACGACCTCATGCACAGGGAAGGGTGCAACTGACTGACTTCATTGCACAGTTTTGATTTGATTTTCTTCAACGTATTGTCTTTTGCTACTTCACCTGCATAAGAATAGAATGTCTGCCTGCTCTTCGCATCGTTGGATGAGCTTTACATGACGCTGCGGGAGGGTATGTTGCCACTGTGCCACTAAAGGAAGCAGTAATGTTATATAGCTGCATAGTTATTTACCCTTCAAAGCAATGGTTTATACAGGTGCAGTAAGGATACAAAGTCCTCTACATATTCAAGGTTTATTGCTTACGGTGCAGAGAAAACTAAAATAATTATAAGAAATACAGCTGAACTTACATGAAATATTCGAAAACAAACTGACGACACTGTTTTTTGATGCCACGTAGTCATATATGCTATCGTAGAAAATTCATTGCGGTAGCCTGCACATTTGGCATGTCAAATGTAATAAGCAAGTGAGGTAGGATAACCTTTAAAGATGCATCAGGAAATTGACGTGCGACGCGAAAACAGACAGGAATAGAATGCAACTAAACGGTGGCCTGTTCACAGCAACGTAGGAACTTCGAGTACTTTCCTGTGTTGTTATATGCCGTTGCCGAGGTGGCAATTACTTAAGTTATATAACGCGCGAAATTCTATGCTACTCAACAATTAAGAAAATTGTGACGGCCACAAAAAACCGTTTTGTCACGTGAGGATCGAAGACCTCAAAATTCGCAAAGTTTTGTAGTAAGTACCAGATCTATAGCATACGAAGCAAACGTGAAATTGCACCTCATTTGCTAAGTAGCGTGTGAACGAACACAGAGAAATGCGAGAATGGAACCTGCGGTACAAGTTTTTTTTTATTCTCTCTTCGCGTGTCTGGCTTACGTACCCGAATCGGCAATCAACGTCTCCGCGCATTGCACATGTTGAGCGAGACACCATTTCCCGAAACAAACCACGAAATTACTCTCAGCGCACAATTTTGACGACTAGTAGCAGCGGTCGGTGCGACATGCTACCAACCGGCCGTTCAAAGTCGAAAAGGGAGTGGGGGAGGGACCACCACTGCGACTGTGATTTCCGTCGTAGGCGAAGGAAATCGCACTGCCAGTGAGATGAACAATCGAATCATGATAAACACACTTCTGGCGGCTAAAAACGTTCCAGTTTTAATAGCAAGCGTTCTTTTGATAATTGATCTGCGCAGTCTTTGCTGCAATTATTTCAAACTGCGAGCTAAGAAGAGTGAAATGGAGCAAATTTTGCATGAAGCGACGCCATTCGAAGCCACTGACGTGGCGAGACGCGTCACGAAAGGGACCGGTCCACGTTTGTGTCTAGGGCTTCGGCACTTGATATCAAGTATCATTCCTCAGATAAGCCTTGAGGTAAAGCCCGAACTTTGCTCTCGGGGAGAGAAAACGCGAGCCGAGGACAGCCTAGTTCCCCAGAAGCTGGTCGAAAGAGCAGAAATAGACATTAAGAGTAGAAAAAGAAAACGCTGACGAATATGGTGTTGTCAAAAGGTTCGGTGTTTCGGCTTCTACACAGAAGCCTTGTTCGTGGAAGGTGAGTGAGAAATACAGTGCTACTCTTGGTCGACCTTCTCCTTTTCTGTTCCTAATATATGAAATTACTTCACGGCTAGACGAGATCTCATCCAATCTTTTGTTGCATTTTGGCAGAAATCGCCCCAGGCGTGGCAAAAACAACCACACGCGAGGCCTGAAGTGGACACTTAGGCGTTACCCTGCACACCAGGGTAATGGCGTTAACACCGCTTCATCATGATACCGGAATTCTGTTGGGAACTCATTAATGATTTACAAATTCTGCAGTAGCAATCTCTTTACTGCAATGCAGTATATAACTCCTAAAGTGAAGCTTGCTTAGCGAACCCCCGACGCTTTCCGCTCGATGTTGGGTTTTTCGCCGAATTACTGAACACAGAAGAGCGCCCACACTAGGCAAAGGTACGATTCAAGGTCGGAAGGCGGGAAAATCCTGCCAGTTGTTAATGACGCGCACCGTGTCAGGTGAAAGCAATGTGTTGGTTGTGGAGAGGAGTTGGATGAGTGAAACACGAGCCTGCAATTTCTTTGTTGGTAGTTTGGAATGTGGAGGGTGTCGTTTGACGAACAAGAGCGCATGGGGCCTCGTAAGGCTGGTTTACAAGTCATGCACGCGGCTTCATTCTACCAACATGACGCCGCACGTCTCAAGACGACGCACGAGATTGCACACGAAGGCGGATCCTGCGCAGACGCTCACGGAAGATCTGAAAACGCGTAATAACTATATCTTGTACTGAACGGTAACAGCCGAATTCATTTGAGCTCATTTGATGCGCTGGGGACTCGAAAGGCTTAAATATGGCCTTCGACGTTGCCTTGCTTTAAGCTATATAAGACACAGACGCGTCCATTTGTTTGAGCACGCGTTATCAGCATAAAAAATCTTATTTTAAATATTAATTGCAACTAGTCAGTTGGATCTGCGAACTTAATTTTCTTTTCAATTCGTCAAACATGATTCAGTTCAGTGCGCACGTTTAAGCTTAAATCGCGTCGCAAGCGGCCAAGGGAAAAATGCGTTTTTTTTTTTGTCAGGGCAGGGGCTGGCGTATGTGCCATGCCCCCCTACCAAAAATTCAGTGCCTCGACTACCCCAATTTGGGGAAGCGACGTACTTCAGCCAGCCAAAGACCAGCCTCCGTACGGGAACTCGACCATCATGACCATCGAAGTCCCTGCACAAAGTACGTATGCAAAACAACGCGTCGCGATTGGTAGCGATGCTCGAAGTCCCACCATAAGTCACAAGTTTGCCAACGCGGTTTTTCTAACAGAAGTGGCTGAGTTCTCTTGCGAAGCTCTTCCAAACTGTCGACAAGAAACAAGCAGAATAAGTCGCAATGAAACTGTTAGTTGTTCTAAAAGACTAGCAGCACATATATTCACTTATTGCTTTAAGTTGATTTTCGTTAGGCGATATGAAAGGACTAACGCATCTCATGGCAATCGGTGTTTAAATGCACGTGGAGAAGAAGACGAAAGCGACAAAGTAGAACAGGGCTATTATTCGCACTCTTGGCGCGCACGATAAAAGACTGGCTTCAATGCAGACGTAGCTGCAATGTGGAGGCGATCTGAGAACGTTCGACAAGAGCTGGCCATTATTCGAGGGCAACTGTTGCGAACTGATTGCACACATGCAAAGTGTTTAGCAACCGTGGTTCTTCAAAAAAAAAAGGACAAACAAATTTAGAACTTTGCTCTGGAAAATGTTTTGAGCGTGGTTTACTGGCTTGGGGATGGGGGACGAGGCAGTTTCTCCCTTGACGCGCTTCGTTACCCGCAGTACGTACTCTCGTATTACGCGCACTAAACGTTTTCGCGTCCCTTGTCTCGCCAGTATCCCCTCTACTGTCCCGCACTTGCAACCAGCTCGCAACCAAGCGCTGTAATGATTGATATAACATGCAATACGTGAAAATTTGGGTCGTTGTTCGCGTTAAACCTTAAGCTGTCTAAGTTTGCTTGCCTTGCATGGGTGGTTTCGGCCCTCTCTTGAGTTTCACGCTGCTATTCGTAATTATATGCTCCTTGAACGAACGTTGCTGCTTAGCTTGCTGAGCTTGACACCATTTTATTTGCGTTAACGCTGCACCGACGTACGCGCTTCCAAACGCGTGGCGCGTTGCTCGAGTGTCTTGCCAGCACGCTCCTTGGCCGTGCTATATAAATCTTTGGGCAGCTGCCGCAGCGCTTTCCTCCTCCTACACTCATATCCTTGTGCACATGGTACAACCTGCCCACTCCGACCTGTGCCCTTTCTACAGTCTACTGGTAGACTCGGCCTTGACAGCAGCACTCCTCTATACACAAACGCTGCTCCGCCATCCACGGTTTTATTGAGATATCAGTTATACGGACACTCCAAGCACATTTATGCCATTGCTGTCGTCCTCGCCGCGATGTTCCGTATAAAATACAAACACGACACCATCGTCGCCCCCGCGCCGTACGAGCGAGTGAAAGCATAGAGAAAGAAATTCAACAAGAGGGGACACTCTTCAAAAACTGGCAACAGGAAACACGTCACGCCTAGTTTCAACAACGTCCGTTAGTTGACGCGAGCATCAGAAAAAAAGAATGTGAAATAAACTTCCAGACAACGTTTTATTTTTTTTATTCCTTCCCACTAAAAGTGAAAAGTTTTGCGTGTAAATGAACTTATACTTTGCAACTTTTTGTTGCGTTGCCTAGCAACAAGCTAGCGGCACGCCAGACGCGCGTGCATACGTCATGCGCCAGACAAGCCGCAGGAGTGAGCGAGGACGGTCGTACGTGCGAAGCTCGCGTGCTCGGCGACCCGTCTGTTTTGGATATAGCCCATTTTTTGGGGGCTCCCGGCCTTCTCTTGCGTGTCGTCTGCATTTCCACACGGCACCACTGCACTACTGGACTACGGCAAGGTGAGAAATTGTGTTTGACAGTGTGCGGCGCATTTTAATCACATTTAGGCTTAGTTCGAGTGGCGCAGTTAGCGAAAAACAGCACCGCCGTCCTGGCGCAGATAATTTGAGTTAATGCTTCGTCCTGGGAGATGTTTGCGACGCTTTCTATGAGCCGCAACATTACTGTAACTTATTTCGGTAGTATTTGGGCACGCTTGCCGCGCCCGGCTTATTGACGCAGTAAGCGAAAACCGGCTCGGCCGTGTGAGGCATTTGCGCGTGTGCATGCGTGCACTACGTCGTAGCGCCTGAGACAGACAAGTTTTCGCGCATTCTGTGGCCCCTAGCATTATTGTACCTAACGTCGTTATATTTGGGGTAGTTTAGAAGCACGGTTGCCGCGCCCGGCTTATTGACGCAGTTAGCGAAAAGCAGCTCGGCTGTGTGCCGCCGTTTCGCGTGTACTGAATCCTACTGGTAGAAGTTCGTGACGCATTCTCTGACCCGAAAAAAGTATTGTAAATTATTTGGTAACTTTTTGGGATACCTTGAGGCTTGCTCGCCGCGCCTGGGGTTGTGAAGCTGTTAGCGAAAAAAGCAAGCCGCGGCCACAGTGAGTTAGTTTTGCGTGTACTGAATTTTAGTGGGACAAGTTTGTGAAGCATTTTATAGCCCTGCAACAACATATACATTATTGCGGTACTCACGCTTCTCGAAAACGCGACGAGCGATTGCCGAGAGTGATAACACGGGAGTGTTGCATGCGCCGGCAGGACGCGTAAAAGATAACACGGAGGAGCTCAAGAACATGACATTTATGTATTCTGAGCGACTGAAAACAGGCTTTGCACCGACGAGTCTGACTTGAGTGCGATTAGAAGGCATTCTGCGAGCGTGTAACATGGTCTGGCCTAGCCTGTGTTGTAGCTACCTTTGTGTACTTGGCGTACCATCGTGTCGGCCGAGGCCAAGTTGTTTTGGAAACGCGCAGTCACCCGTGTATTTGTGCACTTAAAGTGCAGGAAATAATGCCCGGGAAGGGAGGGGTGCTTGAAAATAGGATGTTCAGATTTTATGGCATTGTTTCGGAGGCGTCTTTGCTGCGAAATGTACGTAAAAGTGAATTTATCTGTAATGACGCTCATTCACCACTTACGCACGTTTCGCCTCTACACGCAATACTCCTGTTAGGTCAATATACGGAAATCATACATGCTTGTAATTTACTTTCTTTCAGCTGATGGCATCCGGTGGAGCATCGTACGGCAATGACTGCTGCTTACCTGGTGCCACAACTTTGGATGAATGCAGAAGAAGCCCGGAACGAGCATTTATATAGAGCAAAATAAACATTCCATCATTTCAGAAGACGTCTTTCGTTTTCTTTATGAAATTGCACCTGACAGATTCGGCGCAGTCTTGTAAAGGTCAATCGCAATCGTTTCTACGTAAATCCATTCCACGCGAAGGCCACGCGAGGTTCAGCAGAAGCGAAAAAAAAAAAAAAAAATGAATGCCGCGCCGAGCAGCGGAGCCGGCGCGGCGTGTACCAACTGGTTTTCAAAACGCGCGCGCCCAAAACCGAAACCGGAAGGAGTCAACAACATCCGCTTGGTGTGCTACAGTCAATTCGGCCGCTGGGCTCTATGGGAGTGTCCGCTCTTGTTGAAATTTCTTTCTCTATGGTGAAAGCTTACGAGATCAGCCGACGATCGCGATTCAATCTGGGGCGGGAGGGAGGAAGGCGGGGCGGCAGAAGCGCACCGTTTTTTTCGAGCGAAATACGGGGGCGGAGGAGACGAGAGATAGAGGCGGGGGGGGGGAGGGGGGGGGCTTTAAGTCTGTCGGCTGCTGTTCACGGCGCAGCCGCGCGGCCGCCGTATCTTGAAAGCAATATGCGCTGTGGACAAAGTGCATATGCGCCTATTGCCGGTAGCTTCGCATGCGCTGTGCTTTCGACGTTTAGTTCGAGTTGAAGCGAGAGATAAGGCGAAGGTCAATTCTATCGCTGCTGCTTCCGAGCTTCTTAAATACAGCATTGAATGCCCGTTTCCGCGATTATCGAGCGCCATGTGTTCATATTTACCTGTACGCGCGTGGCACCATGCTCGTTAATTTAGTGAGTAAGTGAATGTTTATAACTTTATAGAGCCGATAAATCTACTATCCTTGTTTCATTTAGCTGTCCACTAATTTGCTGTCGCAATCGATGCTTCACCTTCGGGTGAAACTGCGGCTGTTCTTTTTTTTCGCCTTTCTCTCCCTCATTTTTACGCAGCGCCCTCCGCGGCCTTCCCCAGAGTTTTTTTTTTTTTCGATTGCCTATCTTCATTGCATCTGCT
The DNA here is from genome assembly GCF_050947875.1 of Dermacentor variabilis. Lineage (NCBI taxonomy): Eukaryota > Metazoa > Arthropoda > Arachnida > Ixodida > Ixodidae > Dermacentor > Dermacentor variabilis. The sequence goes on from NC_134569.1 coordinate 176,182,008, forward strand.
TTTTTATGTTAACAGGTTATGGCCCGGAAATTTCGACGATACACGGCAACTGCAAAAGACCTCTGATGATCCTCAGAAGGTTACTGCATTAGGAGGCCTAATGCGTTTTACCTCACCGCGCTCCTAGGTAGAGCGTCAAGAACGAGTAATCTCCAGGGCGACCTAACGTTTGTAAGGGGGTCGGCGTAGCTTCTATGAGCATTGCGTAAAAGAGAGAGCTTCACAGCTTAGTTGCCAAACGTACAAAAATCTCGCAGAAAGAAGCTTTGAGAGTGACGCGTTCACAAAACGACGCGTGCATCCCACCGCGCCGCGCAATAGCAGTGAACTATATTTTGTATGGGGACAATATGCAGGGTGTTTCAGCGAACACTTCGAAAAATCCTTTAAGGTTGCCTGTGGCACATATCACAATTCTAGTTCACGAGCTACTATACACGATGAGGCGGACATATTTAGCTCAAAAATTAGAAATGAATTATCGTATAATTTACAAAAATTCACTATTTAGGCTTTTAGCTAATTGCATAATGGTCCATGTAGCAATTTTCGAATTCTAGCCGAGGAGTTCGCAAGGCGGATCCACTTGGAACGAATTCTCAGGTTGGCACCAGTTTCGAGATAATAATTCCCGAACCTTCAGCAGAAATGCATTGGCGTTGCAGTTGATTTGTTAAAAAACGTCGTTTTATTCATTGACGCACACAAGTAAATGGAACGCAAACGCATTTGTCCACAAAGTTTGGGAATATATGGAAACTGGTCTCGTCCTGAGAATTTGTTCCAAGTGGATCCGCTTTGCGAGCTCCACGGCTAGAATTTGTAAATTGCAATATGGGGCGTAAGGTAATTAGTTAAAACTTAATTAGTGAATTTTTTGTAAGTTACTCGACTACGCATTTCAATATTTTGAGCAAGTAGCGTTCGATGCATCGAATAGACCACCTCATGAACTAGAATTGAGCTATGTTCCACAGCCAACTTTTAAATATTATTGAAAGTGTTCGCTGAAACAATCTGTATTTCTTGTAGGCAGATAGAGCATGATCAGCAGACATTTTGAGGGCTAATTGTGACAGTCACAAGAAGATCTAATCATCCAGGTGATTACAAGTTGGAGCCAGAGGAACGTTTAAAACTATTGCTGTGAGGAAACTAAAGCTCGGGTCAAAATAAAATTGTAAAGAACTGAAGTGGCTGCTCTGAAACAGGTACCTAGAAGTTTAAGATGTAGATAGAACGAAGGATAGTACTACTATTATAGCTATTAGCATACTTAGAATACTTCACGTATGTTCAAGTATCTATATGCGTATGTCCGTGCCTGTCTCTAAACGTTTTGGCCGACTGAGTGACTGAAGTTTTTAAACAAAATAATATCGGGTTTTACTTAGCTAAACCACCGTGGGATTATGAGGCACGCCGTGCTGGGGCACTGCGGATTTATTTTTACGACGTGGGGTTCTTTAATATCCATCAAATGCACGGTACCCAATGCTTAGCAGAGCAACGTCAAAGGTACTAAGCAACTACGGAGGATAAATTGGTAACTAGGTGAGGCTATCAAGTATTTGCAAGTGCTTGTGATGGCATCGTGGTCGTTCTATCGTCGTAATTTAAATCTAGTAATTCGATTCTCACTACTTTGCCGTCACACCATCATCGTCATACAGTCATCATCATCCCATTGTCGTCAGACCTCATTATATTGTTTTCGTCCCCGTGTTGCCTCTTGCGGATTTCAGGCTCAATTTTCATCATGCCGTCACCATCGTGCTATCGTTGTACCATCGTTATAATTTTACAAAATGCCATCCCATTAACGTCATGCCTTTGTCATCATACTGTCTTCGTAGTTCGATCCACGTCATTCCTCCTTCGTCCTTCCATCGTAAATTGCTTTCCTCATTAAATCGGGATTATGCCACCGTTGACATGCCATCATCGTAGTTGAGCCGGGGCCACCCGTTGGCATGCATTCATCGTCACACCGTCGTCGTGATGCTGTCGTGCTTGTTCCATTGCCGTCATTCCAGCTTGGTCCTGTTGTTGGCCGGTCCAGGTGAACAAGTGTCATAGCGAATTGGGCTGATCCCGGATATAGTGTATCTTGCAGATAACAGATGCAATGGAAATTTGAGAATGACCAATGCGGATTCTGAATAATGACGTTTTCATCAACACGCCCAGCTAAGCGGAAACATCAAAAATACGTGCCCGATGGATCAATAATATGCAGCAATAAATGGGACAGCCTATGAGCATTCACCGATTGCATGTAACATACGTATATGGGAAAAAACTGGCATGAATGTATTGAATGTGCACGAAACGTCCATCTACTTAAACACGTACACAGGACAATTAGGCAGAAGTAATTTCCCCTATGTTGTCCTTGGTGTCAGTTTGTTGGCTTCTTATGATATGAATAACCAAAATCGGGCGCCTGGGTTAATCCCCTTTCTTCTCGTTTCTTGAAATTGTAACTTTCGCGTATCTTGTCGAAGCTTCTAGTCCCCGTTGATCGCGAAGCTTGTTTGTGGTGTATGCGCTCTCTCCCTCTGTCGCAGCCGCCGCGGACTGACGTGCTGCTTTGTTCCCTTACAAAAATTTTTAGTAACATTTTATAAACCGTCTTTAGACAAATGTTACTAGAACCTATCGACATTCTATAAACCGTCTTTAGACACCGTAACAACTTCCTAGTAACCTCCTACCGACTATTGGCCACCGATATTGAATTGAAAGTATAGATATAAAATGTCGATAGAATTCTTATCGACTGCTTATTATCTTACGTCGGTAGAAAGTGTCAACTGTGAAGCGACTATTTATTGACTACCTTTATACATCCTAACAACATGCTAGTAACATCCTGTCGACTATTCGCCACAGACAAATAGTTGACAGGATGTTAGTAGGAAGTCGTTAGGATGTATAAAGGTGGTTAATAAACAGTCGCTTCACAATTTTTAGGAAGTACATAAAATTTTATTCAGAGGTAATTACTTTTGCAATTATGATGTTACGGGAAGGAAGAAGCGTTCGTCTATTTACAGGTAGCTTTTAATGGCTGAGCCAACAAGCGTAGAGCATCGATCTAGCTAAAACACTTCTTCGTCGTCTCCAAGACCACCATCAGCGTCGTCTTCTTTCCACATTACCGACTGTGACATCACCCCCGTCGGAAAAAGCACCTGATTGGTGCGGCACATCGGTCGAAGAAAGGTAAGGTTTCAGACGGCTGACGTGGATGATGTCAGAGAGGGGTGAAGGCACCGTGGCATTCAGCGGAGACACTTCATATGTGACAGGGGTCACCTGGCGAAGGATGCGGTAAGGGCCATAGTATCGCGAGAGTAATTTCTCGGAAAGACCAACATGCCGAGCTGGATACCATACTAGCACAAGAGCGCCTGGTTCGTAGTTCACGTCGTGATGGCGCTTGTCGTAACGGTACTTCTGGCGTGTCTGGGAAGCAGACAGACGAATGCGGGCAATCTGGCGTGCTTGGGTCGCTGTGGCTATTACATCCCGAGTGTACTCTGTCGGCGAGTCGAGCGTGGTCGAGAGGAGTGTCTCGAAAGGCAAAGTCGGCTCACGGCCGAAGAGGAGATAGAAGGGTGAATAGCCAGCTGTGTCGTGGCGCGAGGAATTGTAGGCGAACGTGACAAATGGTAGAGCAATGTCCCAGTCGCGGTGATCGGAGGAAACATACATTGCGAGCATGTCCGTTAATGTGCGGTTCAGGCGTTCGGTAAGACCGTTAGTTTGAGGATGGTAAGCGGTAGTAAGTTTATGTTTAGTAGCACATGATCGAAGTAGGTCGTCTATGACTTTGGCAAGAAAGTATCTGCCACGATCGGTGAGAAGTTGACGAGGTGCACCGTGGTGCAAGATAACGTCGTGAAGCAAGAAATCAGCGACGTCTGTAGCGCAGCTGGTCGGTAGGGCTCTAGTAATGGCATAGCGAGTTGTATAGTCCGTAGCGACGGCAATCCACCTATTTCCGTCCTCGGATATAGGGAATGGTCCAAGGAGATCAAGGCCAACGCGAAAAAAAGGGTCCGCCGGTATATCCAAAGGCTGCAGCAGTCCGGCAGGAGGCACAGCTGGTCTTTTTCGGCGTTGACACGACTCACACGCGGCAACATAGCGCCGGACGGAGCGGTTGAGACGCGGCCAGAAAAACCGTCGCCGAATTCGGTCATAGGTCCGCGTGACGCCAAGGTGTCCAGCGGTGGGAACGTCGTGCAGTTGCTGCAGTACAATCGTTTGCAGATGAGACGGAATGACGGTTAGGAGCTCGGGCCCATCGGGGTGCATGTTGCGGCGATACAGGATGCCATTTTGTAGTACGAACATGTGAAGGGATGGGTCAGACGGAGCAGAGAGCAGGCGTTCGATAATGGGGCGTAACGACTCGTCGCGTCGTTGTTCAGCGCCAATGTCTTGCAAGGCTGAGAGGGAAAGAACGCAGATCGGTGCGACATCCACTAAACCGTCCGGTACATCGACGGGATGACGAGACAGGCAGTCGGCGTCCTGATGTAGACGACCCGACTTGTAGACCACAGTGTAGGTGTATTCTTGCAGCCGTAGGGCCCAGCGACCGAGGCGGCCGGTGGGATCCTTGAGGGAGGAAAGCCAACAAAGGGCGTGGTGGTCGGTTGTAACTGTAAATGGTCGTCCATATATGTAGGGTCGGAACTTGCCCACCGCCCAAATGAGGGCGAGGCACTCGCGCTCAGTAATCGAGTAATTGCGCTCGGCGGGAGAGAGGAGGCGACTGGCGTAGGCGATAACGCGGTCGTGCCCACATTGGCGTTGAGCTAAAACTGCACCGATTCCGTAGCCACTGGCGTCAGTGCGGATTTCTGTCGGAGCGGAGGGGTCAAAATGGGCGAGAACAGGAGGTGTAGTAAGCAGCGTGATGAGCTGCGAGAAAGCAGACGCTTGTTCAGAGCCCCAATAGAAAGGAACGTCTTTCCTCAGGAGGTCAGTCAGGGGACGGGCAACATGGGCGAAATTTTCCACAAACCTGCGGAAGTAAGAGCAAAGGCCCATAAAGCTGCGAACATCTTTGGCACAAGTTGGTACAGGGAAATTCTGCACAGCATGAACTTTAGTGGGGTCGGGGCGAATGCCTGACGAATCGACAAGGTGTCCGAGCATAGTTATTTGGCGGTGACCGAAGTGGCACTTGGACGAGTTGAGCTGTAAGCCAGCGGTGCGAAAAACAGAAAGAACAGATGAAAGTCTTTCAAGATGTGTCGCAAAAGTTGAAGAGAAGACGATGACGTCATCCAAGTAGCACAAACAGATGGACCATTTCAAACCACGCAAGAGCATGTCCATCATCCGTTCAAAGGTCGCCGGGGCATTGCACAAGCCAAATGGCATTACTCGGAACTGATATAGGCCGTCTGGTGTGACGAATGCGGTCTTTTCACGGTCCATGTCATCCACGGCAATTTGCCAATATCCAGAGCGAAGGTCTATAGATGAAAAATAAGTGGCACCGTGGAGACAATCCAGAGCATCGTCAATGCGGGGAAGTGGATACACATCTTTCTTGGTGATCGTGTTTAGATGACGATAGTCAACGCAGAATCGCCAGCTGTTATCCTTCTTTTTGACGAGAACAACAGGGGACGCCCACGGACTGGAAGAGTGTTCAATAATCCCTTTGGCAAGCATCTTGTCAACCTCGCTCTGGATAACTTGTCGTTCAGAGGGCGACACCCGGTATGGGCGTCTGCGAACAGGTGCGGCATCGCCGGTATTTATCCGATGCGTCACGACCGTAGTTTGACGCAAAGGGCGATCGTGCAGATCGAAAATGTCGGAGTAGGACTCGAGGAGGCCACGGAGCTGTGCGGCTTGTTGGGTGGAGAGGTCCGGTGCAATCATCTTTGTAAAGTCATCGGTCGGGGCTGATGCAGAAGGCGCAGAATGAGCAGTGGTCGAAGACGGCGCAACAGATAGAGCAGAAATGTGGCACTCGTGCGTTGGTGACAACGTGGCAAGAGACATGCCTCGAGGAACTACTTGCGGGCACTGTCCGAAATTTAGGATCGGAAGACATGTCTGATTGTCCGCAACAGAAACGATGGTGTGTGGGAAGGAGACATTGTGAGAAAGCAGGACTGACGTCGCGGGAGTGAGGACATAGTCTCCATCAGGTACAGGTGGGCTGGCTAAAACAGGGATGAAGGTTGCTGCAAGAGATGGCAGGCGTATAAAATCCGCGGAACAAAGCTGAGCTGGAGCTTGAACAGGAAGGTCAACGGGAACAGGTAGGGGTAAGTCAAGTTGTACGACACCGGCGGAACAGTCAATCAGAGCAGAATGGGCGGACAAAAAGTCGAGTCCGAGGATCACATTGTGAGGGCAACGTTCAAGCACACTAAACAAAACGGACGTGTGGCGACCGGCGACACTGACACGAGCAGTACACATTCCAAGCACAGCCGGAGTTCCACCATCGGCGACCTGGAGCAGTCGAGTCGGAGCAGGGGTAAGTACCTTTTTCAAGCGCGTTCGAAGCTCCGCACTCATGATGGAAATTTGGGCTCCAGTGTCGATGAGTGCTGTAACGGGCAAACCATCCACGTCCACGTCCAGAAGGTTCCGATTAGTAGGCAGGGTCAGCAGAGGAATTTCAGGCCGGTGTTCTAGAGCAGCGTCACCTCCAGGAGCTGCCCCAGTTAGTTTCCCGTCGGAGAGCGGCGACGGTAAGCTGGGGATGGAGAGCGACGCAGCTGGGGCGAACGGGAGCGGCGACTATGTGGTGATGGCGATCGGCTGGGCGCGGTGGCTCGAGCGTTGTCAGGTGCGTCTTCAACCTCGGTGGAGAGTGATGGCGGGCGAGGATTCAGTGGGGAGCGGCGGTAGGCGGGAAAGCTTGGTCGTGAGTGGGCTGGCCAGGAACTTCGACAGTGGCGAGATGTGGCCCACACGTCCACAGTAAAAACAGATGGGTCTATCGTCATGGGTGCGCCATTCGGCCGGGTTGCGATAGCTCGGATACGGACCGTATTGGCTCCGGTGAACAGGGGCAGAGGCAGCAGACGAAGCAAAGTCAGGACGGCTGGCGGAGCAGATGGATGGAAGACCTACATTCGCAAGTTCTTGGCGAATGACCGACTGAATGAGTGACACAAGCGGCCGGGAATCGTCAAAGCACTGCGTCACAGGCGTGGCAGGAGACGCTGCTTCGATTTCTCGCCGAACGATACGAACGACGTTCTCGGAGGAGGTGGGCTCACGCGGTGGACAAATGTCTTCGCACGTCGACGAAGCTGCGGTATTAGGTAGGCGCGTAAACTGTTGAACTATGCGGCGACTCTTCGCGTCTTCAAAGCGGCGACATTCGTTAATGATCTCATTGACCGTTGTGATGTTCTTATAAACAAGCAGGTTAAACGCGTCGTCCGCGATGCCCTTTAAGACGTGGCTGACCTTGTCTGCCTCTGCCATATTGTTATCTACTTTGCGGCAAAGAGCGAGGACGTCCTGGATATAGGCCACGTACGATTCAGTGGACGTCTGTACACGGGTCCCAAGGTCCTTCTTTGCAGCACGTTGGCGGCCGACGGGTTTGCCGAACAAATCCCTAAGCTTCTGTTTGCACTGGTCCCAACTCGTAATCTCTTCTTCATGTGTTTCGAACCAGACCCGTGCTGTTTTCTTGAGGTAGAATATTACATTAGCCAGCATAAGCGTGTTATCCCACCTGTTGTATGCGCTGACCCGTTCATAATTCTGTAACCAGTCATCGACGTCAATGTTGTCAATCCCGGAAAACATGCCAGGGTCGCGAGGCTGGGCCAGGATGACTGTCGGGGGCGACGACGGGGCCGCGGTTGAACTGTCGCCTTCGGAAGACATGGCGGCCAGGTTACGTCCACTGCGGAGCTCCGTCTTGCTCGATTACCCCGCACCTCCACCAATGATGTTACGGGAAGGAAGAAGCGTTCGTCTATTTACAGGTAGCTTTTAATGGCTGAGCCAACAAGCGTAGAGCATCGATCTAGCTAAAACACTTCTTCGTCGTCTCCAAGACCACCATCAGCGTCGTCTTCTTTCCACATTACCGACTGTGACAATATATTGCAAAAATAAGCTTTCATTATCTCTGAATAAAATTTTTATGTACTTCCTAAAAACTGTGAAGCGACTGTTTATTAACCACCTTTATACATCCTAACGACTTCCTAGTAACATCCTGTCAACTATCTGTCCGTGGCGAATAGTGATTTCCAAGTGCCTAGGTGTGACATGCAACAGAAGAAGACAGGTTTACATTTGTGCTTGAACACATCCATTTAATATCCCCGGGCTAGTAATGAGGACGAGTTCTCCAGCTGCCCTGAAAGTAGGCTGAAATGTTGCGTTGTGTAGTCTAGAAAAGAGAAGAAAAAAGGCAATATATTAGTTTTGCTGCAGTGACATTGCAACACACCATGCATCTGATTCTTAAAAAGGAAGTGCACAAGACACAAGTTTTCAACCCTGTGAGCTCTAAACATCTCCACCTGTTTTGTGCAAAGTCCTAAAATGCATGAAATGACTGAATTAGTGCATTAGAGCTGGGAGCGTGATGGATGTGCGTCACACCAACAGATGCATGACACATAAGCTCTATCATACCAATTGTCATCTACAAACAAAAGCTGTAAATCAACTTCAGTTTAATGAACTTCGATATTCGTATTGTGACCAGTACATGGAAGTTTCATGTGTGAATTATCTTAGGAAAGGCAAGGTGCCAGTCAGAACTGTGCTGCAGCTTTGCTTGGGCACAGGTACATAGAAGAGTTGACTTTTGTGTTGCACTTAAGAACCACGAAATGATACAAGCAACATGTAAGCAGTTGAACAGGCATTATGGACGTTCTACAGCAAGATTAGAAAATGCCTTTGCTGTGCAGGCAGACATTGTCAAAGCGAGCTTGTTACTAAACATGTTAGCTTTCCACAAGAAAGGATATTATATTATCAGGGCATTCATATGACCAGGGCCTCTATCACAAAAATACATATGCCAACAGTAATGACAATTTTCTAGTTATGGTGGCAAAGCTTGCATTATAATATGCTATTATAATCAGGTTAACAGCTATTTTAGCAGGAAAGAAAGGAGTATACCCTAAAATAGCACTGAAATTGCCATGAAAGGAGTTTTGTTGAAAACTGCACAAAGAATATCAAGATGCTTTTTTGTGACATACACACCTAGTATGGTGTTGACCTTCTTGGAATCCAACGGATCCTTCTGTGGAAGGCATTTGACAGTTGCCCAAAGAAGGACCTCCCTTCAATGTCTTCTATTGAAAAAGGGGCTTTAAGGAGGCGCTCCGCGAAGTGAAAGGCTGAGTTGTTAGCATCCAGGCACAGCCTCTTCAGCAGACCCTTTTCAACATATACACCGCCACCAATGTCTACCTGTGAAACAATACAACAAGCACAGATTCATTTTATACACGTATGATCAAGGAATGGTTAGGAAATAGGGTAAGGTTTGCAAAAACAGAAGTAGCTGCTCTTGTTGATTCGGTTTAAAGAACAAAGCAGCCTTACGTATACCATACATGCATTGTACTGAGCTATGTACTTTTACGTAAGACTAGAAAGTACTGCGAACTTCAATGCGAAAGAAAGACATGCATCTGCCTAGAACTAAGCAAATGTGTGCCACCCCTTGACACAGAGTGAGATCTGGTGCTGTTTTAGTGATTAGCAGACATTGAAAGCTTCAAGCCTCATCGAGTATTGGGCCAAGCTGTGCTCGATTAGTGACACACAAGTGCTCGAGAACTATCAAACAAGATGCAATTGTCTTCAAATACAATTCTGACTTCCCCTTGCAGACATGCAGTTCTCAATTTACTGACTGCACTTAGGTGTAAAGATTTTGTCTGACAGAGTGAATAAACCACATACACAAGCAGCATTTTCATAGTTAGCATAGTCTTTAATAGGTACTGATACCTTCAATTTAGAAAGCCCTCTATATTGGGCCTCATCAAAGTAATTTGATAAAAGGTTTGTCAAGGTAGAAGCATAGAACTTTAGTCATTAGAAGACAGGTGAAAGGAGTTAATTATTGCAATGATTACTGAAAATTAAATTTTAGACAGCTCATCCCTATGAGAAATTGATGCAAGCAGTTTGTACATGTCACATAAGCATTTAGATATCAAAAATAGGGATTAGAGAAAACCCTCCCTTGGAGGTTCATTAGTGCAAGCAGCCATGCCCTCGAAGAGACATAACTTCTTTTTCTGTAGGCAGAAAGAGGCTTGAGTATTCTATTGACACATATATGTGCCCATGCATATATGTTGTCTCTGTTGTAAACTTTTTTTTTCATGTACACGCAAGGTGTGTTTATAACATCTCATTGTGCACAAAATTTGCGTAATAATTTAAAGACCGCGATTCTGTAGCGATGCTATTCCTTTTCGCTATTCGTTAGTGGGCTGACCGACGCCCCGGCCCGTGCTACGTACTGCAGCTGCCGGCCGTTAGCGGTGGGCGAGAAGAGTGATATAGAATCGAGGGGTAAGTAACGCTACAAAATCGCAGTCTTTAAACTATTACGCACTGCCGTAACCTACGATTGCAAGAGCTGACATCTCGTTATTAAGATTTGGTTGGTCTGTGTTTCTTAAAGGCCGGCGTTTGATTGAAATGTCTAGATTAAAAATAAACCTCGTTATTGTAATATCGGCCTATATCCGCTCTGTAACATAGAAGACAAATACGCGAAGACACTCAAGAACATAAACAATACACACAGGTTCTCGCGACGCGGACCTCCAAACCGAACTGTATACATACAAAAACCTTCATACAAGCTTCTATCTGCTTAAGCGTCAAACATAGCAATCGTGTGTCAACGCGCAAAGCCCATGATACATCGACGTATACATTACACATGTACTGTACTTGCGGGAATGCCTATATAGCGAATAACTTCTTGCCAGGAAACTACCGAACGAACACCACCTTTCAATGTGTTTTCATAATTGTGTGCCCATTCAGGCATTGCAATCAAGGCGGGTAGCAGAATGCAAGTACGCTGTAACATCAGAGGAAGCTTTCGTGAAATTGCTTGCTAAATGTGCACAGCAACATGGCTAACATACGATAGGAAAGCGCTTTGCTCTAGCTAGTTACACAACGCTCCTTACGTAAATCATGAGCTTCAAGAATGCGCGCAAGCGCCAAACTTGCTTACCTTTCAAGACTTGGCAAACGCTCCTTCGTCTAACAGGTACAGAGGCACCGACGTTTCTCTGGCGCAAGCACTGTAGAACTTGCGATGAACTCCAGCTCCACAAAAGCACAACCTTCAACAGTCTTCCATACACTACGATTCGAAGCCCCAGTGCCAGACTTTTTCACGAGAGCGCGGGCAGGCAGCTCGGCAGAACAAAGGCAGCTCGGACGGGCGCTGTACTAGGGCACTCATTGTCGACACTGGTGGATCGCTCGAAACACACGGCGAACTAATGGCGTTACACGAGTCCGGAGGGTTTGGGATGGTTACTGCACACGACAAGGAGCACATTTTGTCTAGGCACTTCTAAAATATAACTCAAATACCACCTAAATGCAAGGAGCATTCACTACAACCAACGTGGTGTGTCGACCAAACAAATACTGCCGTAGCGCCACTCTGCGGTTCTTAGAAAAATGTATCTTAAATAAAAAATTGCGTGTTTTTTCCTAATAACATTTCGTAGGGTCTTGTAATAGATTTTTTGGGTCCAAAAGTGTGTATATTGTACTTTGTGATACGAAGTTTAAGGAAATGTATATATAATAAAAACGAAGCGGATGTTGCCTTCAAGATTCGCAATTGCTTCAGGTGCATGCAGCTTGCAAAAGCACGGCCTTCGAGATCAGACTGTCACTCAAAGGAAGCCGTAGCTGGGAGGCGGACAGGCATTTAGGCCCCAATCGTTGGGTTTACAGTGTCTAGGTAGGCTTCCTTATTTATAAAGAATATACAGGGACTTAAGCCGAACCATGAGCGAGCTATACAGACACACGCGGTACGATTCGGTGTCTGATCCGACGTGCGGCGCTGCATGCTCCGGGGGGCACACGGTGCGTGCACATGTGCGCATGGCGTGCATCCAAAAGATTGAGCGGCGCGTAAGCTCCGCCCACATCCAGCTCCCCAGCTTGAGCTCATATCCACGTCGAGAAACGCAATATAAACAGCTCTGCACAACACTGCTTCGCTTTACGCGAACACTGTCGATAAAATTATCCCCCTGCGAGTAACAGAACACTTCACGACGGCGCGTTATCCACTGACGGCTCTACTAAAGCCAGCGATAGGGCCGGTAGGCATAGCTAGGCGGACGCTGCGGCCGACGGCGCTTGCGATCCAGCCCGAGCTCGTCGAGGAGTGCTTATTTTTGCCAAAACAATTAACACTGTACACATTTGGTCGGTCGTAATTAAATACAATTGGTTTACTCGACGCAGTCGTTGCGAAGGGCAAACGTGCAAGCGAAGCGAGCGGCCTCGCTCAGACGGTCGGTGTGTGATGTCTGCCCGCGAAATGCCCTCGCGTCGCGGCTCCCGATCTCGCCAGTTGCTTAGTGCTAGTGTACTAGGCGCTGGTTTGCATAACAGGCACACGTTCGATATAATTTTACTGAACTGGTAACTATTTCATGTCGGAAACAAACTGCAGCAGGCAAAGAAAAAAAAACTGCGAGAAACCGGCCAGCCAGCACCGCCTCCGTTGGACGATGAAAATCTGCCCGGTTTGTCGCACGCCGGACGTCCGATCAGGCGCTTCGGCACGGCAAAACACCTCGATTCGGGCTGCCGTTTCGGCGCGTCGGACGCCGGGTCGGACACCGAATCGGACCGTGTGTCTCCCGTTTTGGTTGGCGAACACGAGCCGATCAGCGGCGCGTCCGTGCAGCTCCGTCTGCTTGCAATGGTGCATGGCCTACGGACTTCTTTGACACCTACTGAGCACGAATTCATGATCACCGCTCACATGCACGCTTCCCATGGCGCTAGCTGTCGTGTTTTCGAGAATACGTGCCCTCATGTTGAATTGGTGCGACCATATTTCCTCTTAGCGTCCGGTATTAGAAGCAATTTTTTTCTATGAACATTCTACTATCATCTGTTACTAGGAAGTTGATTAAAAATTAGGAAAACAGTTACTGTGCAAAAAAGCATTTTTTTTTAAAGCAGCCAGTCTTTGCATATTCATTTATAGTTGAGATTACGTTATCTGTTCATTTTTCACTAAATAATTTTTAACAACTTTCTAGTAACCAGTGTTACTAGAAAGTTGATTGAAAATTGAGGAAATTTACACCTGTGCATGAAACAAGACTGTCTTGCACCAGCCATGTTCACTGAATAATTATAACCTTATTTAATAATATTCATGCATGTTTTGTAACTTGGGTTATGTACTTTAAGAACATAATTATTTTTATTGACTTCCTATTGAATGGTGTTTCTAAAAAGTTAAAATAGTGTGTCTTAACTTTCTAGTAACTTTCTTTTTACATACTGAAGTTAGAAAAGAAGCAACGAACTTTCTTTTGACAAACGTTACTAAAAAGTAAAAGTCAATAGGATGTTACTAAAGTTGATAGGAAGTTGATAAAAGTTCTAAAGAAAGTAAGGAAGCATTTTTGTATGGGTTGGATTGGGTGATTCGCGCCGCGCTTTGATTATGCGCACTTTTGTGACAGTGGTATTCCCTACCACTCAAAGACGCACTATTTTGTGTTCAATAAATTATTCATTCCCTTGGTGTGGTTGCCCTTCACAATGCTGCTAGTGTATCTGTATGCGGTTTCTTGGAATTGCTATCCTTTTATTTTACCTGTAATTCTGTATAATGGGGCGGGTTTTTGCACAAGCAGGGAGTCTGCATTGGCTCATGCTTAGCACCGGCGCTTAGTTATCCTTCTATAAACAAGCTAGGTAAGTTCCTTTAATGCAAACTAGGGGCTTTAAATATTGTCACGGTTATAAAACTATTTGCACGAGGTCTTTACACGATGCGTATATATATAACAGCCTAGAATCCCGAGAGGCAGTTGACACTTCGTCGTCTTCACCACCGAAAACCTTGTCCTCTTTTTCCATCGTAACGCGACCCCCGGCAGAAAAAGCACCGTCCCGGTGCTTCAGACGCGGCCATCGGTGGGCATCGTAATGCTTAAGCCGAGGGATGTGTACGACGTCACGTGATGTAGAACTGTGTGGCATGACGGAGGTCGCGGGGATTATCTCGTAGGTGCACATTGGTCACTTGACGTAGAACACGGTAAGGGCCTTTGTAGCACGGAAGGATTTTCTCGGAGAGCCCCATTCGGCGGCGAGGGGACCAAAGTAGCACGACAGAGCTTGTTGAAAAATACGTTTCACGATTCCTATATTCGATATGTTGAGATTCCTGCGATGCCAACAGACGACTACGGCCAGGCTGGCGCGCATGGTCAGCGTGGGCGATAGCGTCGCGAGCATACTCGGTCCTCGACTCCTCTTCCAAGGGAAGTGAAGTGTCCAATGGCAATACAGGGTCACGACTGAAGAGTAAGTAAAAGGGGGAATACCTCGCAGTATTGTGGCGTGATGAATTATAGGCGAACGTGACATAAGGGAGAGCCACATCCCAGTCCTTGTGGTCGGGTGGACCGTATTTCAGTTGCTTGTCAGTAACGGTCCGGTGAAGTCACTCAGTAAGGCCGCTGGTCTGGGGATGATAGGAGGTAGCGGGTTCGTGCTTGGTGGAACTCGAGCGTAGGATATCGGCGATGACTTCGGAGAGGAAAGTGCGGCCGCGGTCAGTAAGCAGCTGTCGCGGGTTGCCATTTACTAAAATGATATCCCGGAGCAGGAAATCGGCGACGTGGCTTGCGCAGCTCGCGGGAAGTGCCCGAGTGATGGCATAGCGCGTCGCGTAATCAGTAGCGACAGTGATCCACCTGTTGCCGGAGCTGGACTCATGGAAAGGGCCAAAGAGGTCGAAACTCACCCGAAAGAATGGCTCAGGTAGAATGTCGATCGGCTGTAAGTACCCGGTCGGAAGCGTTGCTGGCTTTTTGCGATGTTTACAGGGCTTGCAAGTAGCTACATAGCGCCGTACGGAGCGTGAGAGGCCGGGCCAGTAGAAGCGGCGGCGCACGCGGTCGTAAATGCGAGCAAACCCAAGGTGTCTGGTAGTTGGGGGTCAGGAAGCTCCTGAAGCACGGTCGAGCGGAGGTGTTGTGGAAGGACAAGAAGAAGGCAGGACCGTCAGGATGAAAACTGCGTCGGTACAATACCCCGTCGATGAGGACGAAGCACCGTAACGATGGATCAGTAGGAGTAGATTCCATTCGGTGAATGAGGGTCCTCAATATAGCGACATGGCGTTGCTCGTTGGCCATGTACAAAAGCTGGGAAACAGAAAGAACACTTATGGAAGCGCCCATGTCGGCGTTGGCTGGCGTGTGTACAGGGTAACGCGAAAAGGATTTGGCGTCCCTGTGTAGGCCACCAGACCTACACACCACCGAACAGAAATACCCTTGGAGCCGCAAACGCATCGCCCAAGCCTCCCTGTGGGATCAATTAAGGACGAAAGCCGACAAGGGGCGTGGTGGTCCGTTACAATAGAAAATGGCCTGTCGTTTAATTAGGGGCGGAATTTCGCCACTGCCCACACAACGGCCAAACATTTGCGCTCGGTAATAGAGTGGTTCCGCTCCGCAGGTGACAAAAGATGGCTAGCATATGCGATGACATGTACATGGGCGTGTTGAACTTGTGCCAAGAGGGCACAGATTCCGTGGCCAGTGGCATCGGTGTGCACTTCTGTAGGGGCTGAAGCAGAGAAGTGTCCTAGAATCGGTGGGGTGGTGAGAATGGTCGTAAGGCGAGAAAAGGCGGTGGCCTGAGAGGATCCCCAAGAAAACGGCACACTTTTCTGCAGGAGATCTGTAAGAGGGCGTGCTATCGTGGCAAAATCTTGAACAAAGCGGCGGAAGTATGAGCAAAGGTCCACGAAACTTCGGACATATTTTGCGAACCGTGGAACAGGGAACTCTTTCACGGCGCGAATTTTCGCAGGGTCCGGTCGGATGCCAGTCGCATTGACGACATGTCCAAGAACAGTAATTTCACGATGGCCGAAGTTACATTTCTTGGAATTGATCTGCAGACCGGCCTTGCGAAAGACGGCAAGTACAACTGAAAGGCGCTCAATGTGTGTGCTGAATGAGGGCGAGAACACAATAACATAAATGGATACACAATGTCGAGAATATGGGCAAAAAGCCGAATTAGCGGGGCTAGACAAAGGGCCATATTAGCTCTAAATACAGACTACTTAAGTTGTACATACCTATTAAAACAAGACATGACATTATATCGATAAACACATAATACAAGATGTATATAGTTTTATACCCCGCACGTCCACCAAAATGTCACGGATATAAAACTATTTACACGATGTATTTGCACGATGCGTATATATACAGCAGCCCAGGATCCCGAGAGGCTGTTACCACTTCGTCGTCTTCACCGTCAACAACCTTGTCTTCTTTTTCCATCGATGCAATATATTAAAGATATTTAGTTTTGTTGGCAGTTTTTTTTTGTGTGTGATTTTAGACAATATTTATCTCGCGTATGGGCATGAAGTAACATTTTAACGGTTTTTAAAGAGGCTTTAGAGTCTCGAAAACTCACGTTTGAATTTCACCCAATAAATTTTCTTCGTGTTAAGCTTTATCATTTTAGTTATGAGCCAAAAGCTCATAAAGCGCTTATACCTTATAACACAGCGCATTCAAAATCAGCCAAGTGTAGCATTGAAAATGCGTGCCATAAAACGCCCTGAATTAGTCACGTCACCATATGCTTCAGGTTCTATTTTCGAAGCAGACAGAGCGGCTCAAGCACGTAGGTTTTCCAGAGCTCGTGCTCGTGTTTGTGCCTGAAAGGACGCTGAAACTAATCAGGAACACGGGCTCTGACATTACGAATGATATACAGCTCTTGAAAAGAGAAAGGCAGAAAGTGGCTGTTCCGCCTTATATTCATCGCGGATCACACAATCTAAGAAGGATCTGGGAACAAGTCTGAGTAAAAGTGCTGTTTTCGGCGCCACTGAAACTTTCACGCCTGTGCGCATGCAAAGACAAGCCCTCAGGTGGTACTACAAAACATGAAGAGAAATATATTTGATGCAAACAGGCAGTGATCTACCACATCCCACTCTCTTGTGGGCAAAGTTGCGTTGGTCAAACATTGTGGTGCCCTAATGATTGTCTGAAAGTGCACAACTATAAACTTCAATAACAAAAAAAGACCGTTATCTTAACCATTCACTACAGGAATTGCCTTTGTATGATTAGTTTAATCGCACATTCAATAGTAGGCCGGAGCGAGGACAAATGCACCAGGAAAATCATCGAAGCTATGGCGATAAGACAGGTCATGTAACGATTGTGTAAGCATGTCTTCCCCCCTCTTTCAAGCAAAAAAATTGCTTACCTGGAGACTAGTGCGCACTGAAAGTTCCCTTACTACACTGTGTCCTATACATTAGCGCATGTTGTGTTTCGAAATAACTGAATTGTAAGTTCGAGTCCCGGACCAGGACGAATTTTTCTTTAACTGTAAGGCTTTTCTTTCAAGGAAACCGCATGGGTTTCCTTTCTAGCAGTTGCTGCAAACGGGTGGATGCCTGATTTTCCCTTCATTAATTAATTCTCTCCACCTTGTGGGTTTCCGCACAACTATAATGCCCTTTCATTACAACCATTGCCATTGCTTTGAGTTGTTGACAAATTCGACTTCGCCCTACCATCTCGTAGCCGCCTGGTTAGCTCAGATGGTAGAGTGGCTGTCCCGGAAAGCCGTTGACTTCGAGTGCCGGACCAGGACGAACTTTTCTTCAACTGTGAGGCTTTTCTTTCGAGGAACCCGTATGGATTTCCTTTGTAGCAATTGCTACGAACGGGTGGATGTCTGATTTTCCCTTCATTAATCAATGCAAATTCGATCATTGCTTTCCTAATAGGAATATAAATGTTAGGTGTTAATTTAATTGAAACTCATATTTTACCTTGCAGAACCTTATTTGTTTATTTATTTTTGCTAGAGGCAAACTACGCCATAATTTTTTCATTGCTCAGTTTTGAACTTAGCTGATGGTGTTGAAGTCCGTGGTTTCCTGATGTCTATACATATGTAATTGCTGTTTGACATGGTATGAGGTTCCTGAATTTTTCCTCCTATTTGGCATTTGTTTTGCTTCTTCAACATAGGAAACGTCAATGTTTCCACAGTGCAGTCGAGCTGCTTCTTTCCTCCGTGTTCCAATAGTTAATTTCTACTCTCCTTTTTTGGTGAAACGTCTTTCAGTTCGGTCAGCATAGGAGGTCTCTTCCTAGACCCGCACGTAACAATATCATGTCATAATAATATCAACTATACCTTTGCAAGCGACCTTGGTGTCCTTTTACAGAGGATACATGTCACCGCTTGAGCATACATAGGTCGTCTGCACAGATGGTGCCGTTGTTGCACCACGCATGACGCGATCGCGGCTAAAGTTACCTTCTCCCTCCACGTCCAGAGAGGCACAGCTCGGAAGCACGTCTTTTGATCCTATCAAGAGTGGTCTGATTTCATGAAGCTCACTCAGCCATAGTAGGCATACTTGAATAAAGTTAAACGTGTGCTAATTGTAAACTGACGAGGGCACGCGTGAAAATTACGATACGCTTCGCTAGGCTCATCGGGAGCTAAAAAGGCTAAAAGGTGTGCTATGTTTTGCAGAAATTTCACCATTTCGAAGCTATGGCGCCCTTGCGTTTGCCCGTAGGCCACAGAAATGGCGTGAAGAGATTCGGGCAGCAAGACAGAAAAATACCAGTTTTCACATACCACCTTTGACTACCGCGGGCCCACTGCGAATGGGAAGCGAGCACAATTGCAAGGTTCGGCCGCATGACATCCTCCTCCATCCCTCCCCCCCCCCCCCGGCCCCCTAGCCGTATCAGAATGAAGAATGTAGGCTTCGTGATGCGTGAACGAATGATGTGCGCCTTACATTGGCACTGCTGCATAAAGCAAGAAAGTTATTGCTCAATCATACTTGTGTCGCGTGAGAAGATGGCGCCGCTGTCGAACCACGCATGACGCAACCAAACTAAATTGAACCTCTCGTTCGGCCTTGGATGAGCTATGAACTGGCTCTCATTAAAAAATAACTGTGCATCAGCAATCAAAGATAATTGTCGACGAAAGCGAATAGCCGAACGCTTCTCAAACGCTAATAACTTTATGAAAGGAATCCGCTTGGAGGCTTATATTTGATGAAATGAGTATATTTTGGTAGCATTTCTTGTTTTAATACTTCATTACATAGCGAAGAAAGGTGTTAACTAGCACATCTGTAACAGTAGTAGGTAAGGTCTATACAGATAGGCCGATTTTTCACGTGTGTGCTTTCTGCGGCGTCAGAGCCGCCACGGTTGGTGGAAGGAGAACAGGAGGATAGTATTTCGCGAGAGCACCAACGAAGCTGCTTGCAAACCTTCAGACTCACCAAGGCTAAGACCAACACCAGCAACGGGTAACGCACCTGCAAAGGTTAATTTCTGGTCTGAACAGCCGGAGAGTGCCCCTACCGCCGATCGCACAGGCATTAGCTACTGGCACCTGCTGGATAGCATGGGTTTATTGCCTATAATAAAACTGTTTGCGCGGCCATATAACGTTATCGGGCACTTTCGGCACGTTTACAAGATCGCTTTGGGAACTCTTCTTTGCTGACGATCCGCTTTTCAGGTATTCTTAACCTCGTTGTAATAGTTGTAATAGCAAATATATAGTTGTAATAGTTGACGTTCGGCGGCAAACGTGCCCCGCAACTTGATTGCGTCAGAGCACGCACCCTTTACATAGGTGTCTTTCTATCGGCGGTATCGTTGATAAGCTTCAAAGGGCTTGCGCAATCAACGATTAAGCGAACGGCAAGGCGAACGGCGAAGCTTCTAGGAAGCTATTCACTTCATTAAAGGAATGAAGTGGGGGACATCTGGGCGACCCTTATTGCTTCATTGCGTATTCCGCAATGAACCTAGTCGCTCATCAGCACATTGGTAGCGGTAGTATAGGTGGCGATATACCGTGTGTTCCAGCTAACTATAGTGAAGCTGTTCAACGGAAAAAAAAAGTAAGGTTAGAGAAGCAATGTACAAGGTACCATTCTAAGACTTACGGCGTTCGGCTACCAGACCTTCGACGACCGAACATCGTAGGTTTTAAAACTGCAGCGTGCACGGTGTCGTTTATTTTGTTCTTTCGTTAAACAGCTTGGCTAACGTCAACTGGGATACCTTATATAAGACAATTTGTTACACTCCTACAGGCTCCAGGGGCGCGGCCGGCAGCACGGTTTGCGACCGCCCTCCTCCTTTCCCGCAGCCACCACAGCGGGATACGGCAGCAGCAGAGGAGGAGGGCTGCCCAGTGCCCGGCGAGTGCTTTCTCTCTGGAACTGGCGCTCTCGGTCTGTGCGCGCTGAAAGACCGCCAGTCACCAGAAAACTCGACACGGTATACACCGAAACAGTTACTCGCTAAAAACGAGTCGAGCCACGCACCGGGCATGAACAGTACGACGAGGCCGACCAGCATGTTGATTATGATGAGCGCGGTGAGGGCGTACGAGTAGAGCTTGAGCAGGAAGCTGTTCTCGCGCAGCGCGCCCACGCAGCCGCAGAAGGAGACGATGAAGAGCGACATGCCCCCGAGGAACACGACGGTCTCGAGGCGCCTGATGAGCACGCCCATCAGGTCCAGGCGGGAGAGCACGGCCGCATCTTCGGCCGTGTTCATCGCGGTCAGGTAGAGGAACGTGGAGGTGGCGATAAGCAAGGCTCCCAGGAACCACAGGAACAGGTTGAACACCAGCAACGGGTAACGCACCTGCAAGGGTAACTTTCTGGTCTGATTGGTCATAGCACTGGTGGTGAGCGATCAGGTGGACCGGGTCGCAGCTCGGCCACTCATAGACCGAGTGTTGCCTTGGGATGTCAGGCCCCATGAATAAATAAATCCACCAATAAAAAGGGCAGTATTAGAAGGTAACTTGCAAGATGCCAAAATAAAATGTGACTGTGGCAAAGCAAGCTTCATTTGAAGCAGTAACTTCTTGCCGACCTGAAAAGTACACCCTGCTTGACAATTTTATTTTAATAAATGCAGCTTCCCTTCCGAGTTAGGTTCTGTTACGAAACATTATGAACGAACTATTAACATACTTCAACTTGGCACGTACACCGTTCTTTAAGTTCATTTAAAATCGTAGCGAAACGGTGAAATCATATGAGCTAATCGTGCACTGGCAGTAATACCGCAGCTAGACAGCGCTTTTGTTAGAAAAAAAATCTTCGTTATAAAACTACACGTAAGTCTTCAGAACAAAATACTTCAAATTTTCGTCTAACAAGGGACCCTACAACATACAGCTATTCCAAAGTTATCTATTCCGTTCAGCAACCAGCCCTCCACGATTGGTCTAAAATTTTCGGGACCAACCTCATTTTGCCTGCCTGTCACGCAATGTCAAGAAAACCGCAATAGCTCCCCATCTGATATGACGTGTACACATTGATTATGCATGATGAGACCGAACAAAAGAAACATAATTATTTCCCATTTGACGCCTTTACAGCATTAGCCCACTTGTATTCGTATAAAACATTCGGGCTGCACCCACCTATCTGTCACGCTACGTCACAAAACCGCGAGAAATCTCTGCGCCAAAGTGACGTGTACGCGTTAAAAATGCATTAATATGCCGAACACAATTGAATTTTTTCTGAACAGCCGAAGTGCGCCTCTAGCGCTGATCGCTCAGGCATTAGCTACTGGCACCTGCTGGAGAGCATGGGTTTATTGCCTCTAATAAAACTGTTTGCGTGGCCATATAACGTTATCGGGCACTTTTGGCACGTTTACAACATCGCTGTGGGAACTCTGCTGACGATCCGCTTTTGAGATATTCTTAACCATCCCTTACCAGCCACCGCAACTAAGGAAAAGCGGACCAATCGCAGACGCCGGCACCACCCTCTTGTCATCCTGTTATCTATTTTCAGCGTGCTGGCTCGGCACCATTGAAGCGATCTCCACTTAACGTGCTCCTCGCCTCTGGCTAGCGCTCAATGTAGGCAATGTTTTTCGTTTTCGAAGCATATAAAGTGCCCTCCTATAAACGAGGAGAGCGTTTGATTTAGCTGTTCAGGCAACGCTACGGGTCACCGCCGGATGTTTGCGTGGGCGGTTACGTAAATTTGACGTCAGCAGATTGGACTAAAAACATATTGAACAGCTACACTTTATAGGGCCCAAGGTTTTCTATATCCGCCCATTTGTATCATTGCAAAGTCTTTCTTGCATCATACCAAGTACTTTGTGATACGTAAGTGGGTTTTCGTCTTGACTCATTTTGGGTGTCTTCAACAACAAAAATTAAAACGTGTTCCAAGGTGGGATCGGATGAGTGTTGCCCGACAATAAAGCGCGTTCCTAGGCCTATCAATCAGGTCACAGTCGAACGTCATTCAGGGGGGGGGGGGGTGGGTGGCAATGATTTATTTTAACCCTTCCTGGTTCGAATTTGTTATGCAGAGCATTCCTTGCCAATCCTCCTGGGTTTGGTGTCCCCGCTGGATGCTGTGGGTCGTCCGTATGTCGGCAGAAACATTTGTGGAAACATTTACGAAGGCTATATCTACGCCGTATGCAATACTAACTAGCAAACGGGCTTGTACAACTCTTGTACACTCTAATAACAGTTTGCACGCTGTAGGGTGTATATTTTTCCCACGACGATAATCGTCATCTGCCTTGCTTGCGTTTGCTCTCTTGAGAACTCGGCGCTCGCTACTTTCCTGTCAAGAATGCTGCGTCACACTGATAACGCGCATGCCGTTCGTGACTGGGAAGTACCGGGCTCGCAGCGTTAAAGAAAGGAAACGCGGGCAAGACAGATGACGATTATCGTTGTGGGACAAATATACACCCTAAAGGGTGCAACTGTTTTTAAAGTCTACGCTCACCGAAAAAGTAGTACCAGCAAGAGCCCTTCTGTTCTGCTGAATAAAAAGTAAACTGCTAGACAGAATCTGAACGCATAGTGTAGGCTCAAAAGTATCTCTAAAGCGCACGTACGTCTTAATGGAATGGCGCAATATATTCAGGAGAATATTTCGTATACTTAATTTTCTTTCATCTCGCAATTTGGTTTGTTCGCACGGGCGGGCGATCGTTCTTCGCCAACCTTCCAGAACGGATATGAGCCACTGTGACACAAGAGGTGCAGAACATTTAAATGTTGCTTGATACGTGTCGTACTTTTCTCGCATACACTGGCTTCGCTGTTCGATCCCTCGACAAGCACCAGGAGTCGCTTTCGTCTACCTGACATCGGTGCGTAGACGTCTCACGCTCTGCACGTGCATGATTTGAAGGATGCACTTCGGCATATCTTGTGAGTTGTGTAGTGCGTAAACATAAAATTTGCGTGTGATTAAAGTTGTGTCCTTCGTGCAGGATGGACATCTTCATCGTCTTCCTTGTCATAGCATTAGGCGCGCGAGCATCGCAGGCGAAGTGCTAAGACGTGAGTTTGCATCCCATCCGTGTTTTCCGCCACCTCGATTTCCCTTTCTGATTTCTACATTTCAACTAAAACGATTAATTCACCGTAGGCTTGCCTTGGTGTCCTTTAAACATATATATATATATAAGAAGCCAACAAAGGCACCAAGGACTACACAGGAAAAATTACTTCTGCTTACTTATTGAAATAAAGAACTTATAAATTAATGGAATTACAAGGAGATGAAAAAACAACTTGCCGCAGGTGGGGAACGATGACGACTTCGCATTACGTGAGTGGTGCTCTACCAATTGAGCGGCGCCGTTTTCCCGTTCCCTTTCCGGGGTATTTATGTGTTGCTACAAGAACTAACCCTGGGAGTGTCAACCAGCGCCACGACTCAAAATAATATATATATATATATATATATATATATATAATTATTTCGATGGGGGCGATGTGCAAGAACACCCGCGTAGTTCGATTTAGGCGCATGTGAAAGAACGTCAGGTGGTCAAAACTAATGCGAAGTGCCCCACTACGATGTGCCTCATAGAGAAGTGGTGGTTTTGGCACGTCAAACCACGTAATTTAAATAACAAGTTTCGAGCGGCCGCGTGCCGCTGAGACCTGACGCTGGCACAGAACGCTTACAGCTTACGCGATATATTTCAAAGATCCACGACTGCTTATCAGGCTTCCCGGACACCGCAGCTTTCTTGCGGTTGCGCGGAGGCGCGAGCGCGATGGCGTTGTTGCAAGGAGCCGCGATGCTCGGAAAGGGGTTTTTCTTTGAGTTCCTGCGTAACAGAATTATGTTTCCTGGTAAATTCAAATTAAACTCATTAGAAATAACATCAGTAGCTTGTGTTTAGGTCGCACTTTACGATTTTCCTGATATTAGTTTTAGGATTTCAATCGGTTCAGTAAAGCGTCTGCGCCGCTCGCAGGATCTGCGTGGTTGTGGTTCGGAAAGATTTTTTGCCACACGAAGTCCCACGCCGACAGCGGATTTTTTGCGACAAGGGGCCCTTAACGCCATCGCGTTAATAGGCCAGCAAAGGAAAGCGCCATTAGGCGTTTAAAAGCGACATAGCATTCAAGGACTCCTACCTGCTTTTCACGCTTCCCAGCAACTGCAGCTTATTTAACCTTAACGTTCACCGGCAAACCCTGGCGGCGAACTGTGTGCACGAAGGCAAGCTTTCTGGTAGAAACTTGGCCTCTTGCATGGGTCGAATCTCCTGTTATTGTTTCGCACTTTTAATATTTCAAGCTGAGAAGAGCTAAGATAACAGATATGCGTCGGCACTGTTTCTTTTTTTTTTCATTACATTTGTTTGTGGGCTGACACTGTCAAATTCCTAGGAATAATTTGTAAAGAATGAAAGACAAGGTATGAGCAACTTTGTTGGCCGAAGACTGGTTGGATATTCGTGGTACGGAATTTCGTGTGGAATTCGACCGGCGTCGCGTTCGACGCCTCATTTTCTGCGACGCGAGGTCCTTAACGCTGTCGCGTTACACGCCTACTGCAGCGTGAAGTATATTGTCCTCACGGGAAGTGAAGCATCATGGAAACAAAGTTCCGCGATGCCGAACCGTATGCTTATATGCATGCAGTTAGTGCGTTGACCGAGCCTACGAGCCCATACAGCCGTTTGATGTGCGCTCAGGCGAACGTTCTTCTCGCGCCGCATCCGCGAACTTTCACATCCTTGCGCCCCAAGGGTGCGCAGACAAGATGTCTGCGGTCACTTACGTCACTTTATTACTCTAAGGAGCCGCTTCTTCTCATCCACCTGCATGGCTGTTTTGGGTGACGCAATTGCATCAGCCGTTGTCAAAAGAAGGAACACTGCGCAATTGTCACTCAAGTGCAGAGCATTTATAGCACATTCTGATGCACAGCGTTTTCAGTCTCTGATAACACCATATCATGAATCCACCGAAGATAGCAACAGAACTCCCAGATCACCCATCGTCCGTGACTGCGGTACGTTGTGTGCAGTGTTGTATGCGCTCCCGTTTCACGTTTTCTATTTCTTCGAGTGCAACATGGCCCCAACAGCCGGAAGAGCACGGCCTAGCTACACCTCGGCACAAAACCCGGAGACTATAGCCCAAATCCAACAACTACGACGCCTTTACCAGGGCACATTAACGAACCAGCACACACATGAGCTCATGCCACTATAAGAAAACCGTGATTGTGCCCCGACAACATGGCCGCTACGGGAAAACAATGTCGCGTGACATCCTCCACACTTTTCTGCTAGCTCATAGAGTGGGTAGGAAGCGTACGAAAGAGTGGTGATTATTGTTGCGAGACAGAACAAACTCCAAAATGTGTGAAAATATTTTTCATGCACAACAATGGGCTTTACTGCGATTGTGACTGCACGTAAACTACCGTTTGAGAAATAAACACCACGTATGCGATCAAATCCGCTACCTTCTGTGAGGCCTCAGCTTCTTTGGGTCATTAAAGCCACACCTCCTAGATAACCATACAGTTATTTACGAGGTGTTCATTTATACGACCCTTGTATGGTCAACAGTTTTATAACTGCGCGAGCAAAGGACCACAGAGAGAGAGCACACAAAGACAGGCGCAGTCTCTCTGTGGTCGTTTGTTCGCGCAATAATAAAGATGTTAGCTAATGTGCACCAACTCGCCCAGCAAAAAGTTCTTCTAAGGTACCTTGTATGGTTTATGCATCGACTTACCATGGGATTGACGTCGAGCAGTATGGTGTCTTCAACAGCTTCCCGTGCGATCACGGCGGCTGCGTCTCCGGGCTCACCTGGCTTCTTGGGTTCCTGGGGCGAGTGTTCTCCAACGCCGCCTTCGCCGTGGTGTACGGGTTCGCCATCCTGGTGCAGGATTTCACCGTTTTTGTCTTGGGGCTTGTCACCGGTGGGCGATACCACGTTGTCAGTGGGCATCTGACCGCCGGTGGGCGACCCTAGGCCGCCGGTGGGTGACTCTAGACCGCTGATGGGTGACTCTAGACCGCCGATGGGTGACCCCTGGCCCCCGGTGGGTGATTCTAGGCCGCCGATGGGTGACCCCTGGCCTCCGGTGGCCGACCCTAGGCCGCCGGTGGGCAACGCTTGGCCACCGGCCTCTTCACGTTCATCGGCGCTGTGTTGCTCTGGTTCGGTGTCGGGTGGATGGTCTGCCTCCTTCTCCCGGTGCACATCTTCGCGCATCATTTTCAGCACTGCAGAAGAAATGACAAGCCTTCGACGGTCTCGGGATGAGCCTTGTAAAAGTGCTGTTCACCACTCGGTTGATTCTTCTTCTGGTTCCTCTTCTTCTTACTTTTCCTTCTTGCGGTTTTTATCCGTTAGTAATTGCTGCTCCACCTCTACTCCCAAAAATAATGGAACTGCTCATATGTTTTATAAGAAGCAATAATAATAATAATAATAATAATAATAATAATAATAACAGTAGTATTAACAGCGATAGTTTTAGGAGCAGTAGTGCTACCAATACCAGCAACCATAGCGTTGGTAACATTACATGTTGCTGTCATTGTTGAATAAATAATGACATCTTTAGCAAATAAGCCTCGTTGTCTTCGGCGTAGCCGTAAATGTAAAGAAGTGTCAGCAACTTGCCTGCACTGAAAGAATGCAGTCACAGAGTCTCAAAGTGCTGATACGATCCAGCGAGAAATTCCAGAGATGAAAGCTTCCGGATAGAAGTTTGCTTGTAAACGTCTTTATTGCGTTTTTAAAAAAAGCATTCTTAAAGAGTAGTAATCTTCTTGACTATACATACTCTGTTGTGGGGCATATAATTGATAGGAGGAAATGATTAAAGCAGCGCTAAAGGTTGAACCCACTGAGACTCTGGAGAGGCATTGAAGAAGTCAGTGCAGCCTCGACACAAATAAAACAAACGCTTACAGAAATGATCAATATTCGTTTACCGACAAACAGAAGGTTAGAAAGTGTTCTCTAAGAGAAGTGGACATTTCTTGGCCTTCAAAATATGCCACCTTGTAAGCAGGCCTGCTAGGAAAGGAAACAGATGCTACGACAAGCGGTAATACAATACTTCGCAAATGAAGTCTTGCATTTGGCTTTCCGTCTTGATGGTATTTAAATGTGTAATTCAAATACATGGCCATGAGGTATCGCTTGAAAAAAATCTTATCAGAGACACAGCTCTGCATTGTTCGACATCACGAACGGAGACAGCTGATTGTCCTGTACAACGTTATCGCATTAAAATTTTCTGGTCCAAGCAGCGTGCCTAAAAGTGAAAAAGTCGTTAAATTTTGCCAGATCTTGCACAGCCAGAAAAGTGTATAGCAGCTGTGTCCTACCAGTACTCACGTACGGGGCAGAAACCGGGAGGCTTACGAAAAGGGTTCTACTTAAATTGAGGACGACGCAACGAGCTACGGAAAGAAGAATGATGGGTGTAACGTTAAGGGATATGAAAAGAGCAGATTGGGTTAGGGAACAAACGCGAGTTGATGACATCTTAGTTGAAATCAAGAAAAAGAAATGGGCATGGGCAGGACATCTAATGAGGAGGGAAGATAACCGCTGGTCATTAAGGGTTACGGACTAGATTCCAAGGGAACGGAAGCGTAGCAGGGGGCAGCAGAAAGTTAGGTGGGCGGATGAGATTAAGAAGTTTCCAGGGACGACATGGCCACAATTAGTACATGACCGGGGTTGTTGGAGAAGTATTGGAGACGCCTTTGCCCTGCAGTGGGCGTGACCAGGCTGATGATGATAATGATGATGATCATGATGATCATGATGATGATCATGATGACCCAGTGACATTACAGTACAGTCTTAGATGTTACTGTTAAGGACGTAAATAGTCAGTAATTTGATGCGTTAAAATTCTCCAAAAAGCATTGTTCACATTAATTTCTCCTCCCCATTTTGTTCCAAGGGTGATATCATTCGTCTGTATTTGTCGTTACTTCTAAAGACGTACTGAATAGTTTATTAGTGAGTCATCTGAGTGACATCCAAGCTACTTTTCAGGCAAAGCACAATCTTCAGAGTGGATACCGTTTCAAACGATCTGTGGTTACCTTTTCTCATGCCATTACCACTGTTTAGTGGCCAGCTCATGATGCTGCTTACAGCTGTACATGAAAAAAATAAACATAAAAAATTAAATTATGGAGTTTGTCGTGCCAAAACCACTCTCTGATTATGAGGCACGCCGTAGTCAGAGACTCCGTCATAATTTGGACCACCTGGGTTTCTTTAACGCGCACCTAAATCTAAGTACACGGGTGTTTTCACGTTTCGTCCCCATCTAAATGCGGCTGCCGTAGCTGGGATTCGATCCGGCCACCTGGTGCTTAGCAGCCCAACACCATAGCCACACACACACAAACACACACAAAAATCATTAGCAAGGCACTTAGGTACAACTAAAAACCTAAAAAGAAAAAAAAACAATCAAGCAGGTCACCGCTATCATTGTCATCAACATAACAATCAGTTGCCTAATTTTCACTGAAAATAGAGTGCTTTCTCCACGGCCTGATGACTATACCCCCCCCCCCCCCCTCACGTTCGTGCTTCAGATTTTTCACTTCACATTTACGTGTCACATGTCGGAGTTCGCGCGCCCGAATTGTGTATTATCATTACTAAAAACGCTGCGCACTGCGTATGCCGACACAGGGTGGCTGCGTCAACGAACCTTTCAAATTAATTTGCTAAGTGCCGAGGGAAATATCAAGCCTGCAATGATTAGCTGAAATTTGGATCACGCAGCCATGAGACTATGGCTCGCAGCACCCGAAGGACACGAATTTCCCGCGTGAACATGGTGTGCACTGTCGCATCCATCACTGGGTGGTTGATGCAGGAACTCAATTAACCTCGTGCCCACGCTGCGAGAAAATGTACTCGCTGATTCACGGCGTTGCCCTCCAGCACCAAGTTGGCCGATTTGGTATGCCACGTAGAGAATTTACTCGCGTTAGGACGCGCGCAATAAACAGTTGCTGTACATTTACGAGCACAAACCTCAATGGTCGGCCGAATTTTTTGTCCTCTGTGTCGCCAACGTGCAGAGTGAAGTCGAGGTGCCGATAAGCACAAGCGCCTTCGACCACTCCAAGTCCTGTTTCGATTAGCGGCGCCACGCCCGCATAAGTAAAAATCAGCTCTCCTTTATTTCCTATTGTTAAGATGGATCATAGACCTTCATATTCGTCTGACGTGAGCAGACTAATGTCGCCGCCGCACGGCCAATGCCGACCTCCCGCGTGGAATTGGGTAAGCGGCTTTTTCCTCCTTCGCTATTGTTCTGAAAGCTTGACAATACTCCGCGTCATACTCCCGGAGCTCTTACTGCGCCTTGCGACAGCGATCGTAGAAATTTTTTTAGGGCTGCGCGATAAAACACGTCGAACGCTTGCGAGCACCTGCTAATCCAGCATAAAACAGTGCCGATGCCAAATGCGCTAGAGCACAACCGGAGGATACGGTGCGTTGGCGTTGCCTGCGAGGTTTCGTGTTGGCTTCTCGGCAGCGCATATGAACCTGTTTGACCACACGATCGAGAGCGGCGTGAGGAAGAGACGCGTAAATCTGGCTCCACGAAGGGAGCTTATGCGGGCATTCCAAGCAGGAAGCGCCAGGGACGAACGCGGCCGCATACGCGCCTCGTACAGAACGATTGTTTGGTGGTGGCGATGCGGTCTGTCGCTACATTGTTTCAATGGTAATTGCAGTAGCGACCACATTCATCGGGAGATGGGCTCGGCGCATTTTTTTTTTTGTCAGGATTCCTCGTGATACATACCCAGCTTCGCCATTGGTACACCATGAACAAAAATAAAGCTTCTCCACAACCGCCTTCAGTAGGATATGAACTCGCGGTTCCAGTTATAAACAATGGGAATTTGGGAGTTGAGCGCACTAACCACGGAGCTGTGGCGCAACAGCAGTGCCGGGCATTTAGTGCAAGGTTTTGCGCTCCACGGGTATTCTGAGAGCAGTGGCATGTATTTTGGACGTCGCAAGTTGCAACGATATAGGGAACGCGGAATAAATTGTTTTCTTTGTATAGAAATTCTAGACAAGACGGGGGCGCGTTTGCGTGTTGTTATGCGTTTTCATGCTTATGAAAAGAGTGCCGGCGGCGCAAAGGAGCCGTTCGTGACAATTCTGACACTAAGCCTCAAACATTGCACCTACGTACAATAGAGAATGCGCTGAGAATAAGCTATAGTCGGTGCAAAACAACGTGAAAAGCATCGACAACAATAATGCCCAGGAAACAGGTAACTATTTAGTAGAAACCTACCTTCCGGCTTGATCGGGCTAACAGTAGGGCGAGTAACCATCTTTCGTAAGCTGTACTCCAGCCCTAGGCGTCCACAAGCCAGCTGGTCACGCAGCTAATGCTCCCTCCACTTACGGTAGCAGCCGCCTTGGGGAGCGCTGCTGTAGTGGCAATATAAACATTTAACATGAAGGCTTCTTTCGGATTAACAGGTGCTATTAGCTGTACTTGCCATGTTTACGATCCTGGAAGCTTGAATACTTACGTTACACGTAACTAAAACAGTACAAAAAAGGCAACGGCCACAGTAAAATTTTCCTTTTGACTGTGATCAGCGTCATTCTAGTGCCAAGTCCATTCCGTAACCGATGAGCTTCTTGTCAAGCCCTTCATCTTCATTTGATGCCACTGTAGTATTGGAAAATCAGCAAATGTCCCAGATCATCATTTAAAGACGCAAGAAACTCAATGCAACAGAATATTTTTTGTCCAAATGCAGCAGCAGTAATGAAATAGTTGTCCCAACTTTCAAGAAATGCATTGTGCTTTATATATTGTTTTCCCGTACCTTACTTTGACAGTCGACAGCCACACAATGACCGTGTCGCTAAACGCTGTCTAATAGACCCTTCCAATTTCGCCCTTCTCTTTGAAGTGAAGGACTCTCTCTCCTGATATTCTATCGAGTGTTGCATGATCTCAGCTTTCGCAGCATCTTCATAATGCGTGCATGTGTGTCAGTTCTGTCTGGGAACACAAGACCGCCACATCTAGTTTTGGTGACAACGACAGGCTCCTACTTTCCTTACGAAGCCACACTAAGTGGATGTTCTGAGCTCTTACAGTAAAAGGTAATATATGATATATCATTGATTCTGAATTATGAAGCAAGAAAACGATGCTCCATAGCACAAATATTGGTTTGACTGCTGTCAATTACAAGTGCGAAAACCAGACGAAAGCTTTGTGATATGCCCCTAAAAAAGAACTAAGTACTTTTTTGTCAGCAGGCACAATCACGAAAAGCCACATTGCCATTTATTTGATATCGAATTCTCATTAGACGCGGTAAATTTCAAAAGAGAAAGCCTATTTTTTTTACTGACACGTAGCACAACACAAAGCTCCCTTTCTTGAAGCTGACAGCATTTCAACATCACACTTTGGTAAGGTAGAGTTGAGGCACATTTCTAAGTGAAAAAGCTACAACATTTTCTACAAGTAAACAGAGTATCGCTTACTTCTATATATGTGAGAAAACACAGTAAGACTTCTACGTAATTAATGTTATAAAATGCATTAGATTTACCTTTGAATCACAGATGACTCTCAAGCAGCAGTCTTGTCAGCTGCTTACCGCTGTTTTGTGAGTGTGGCAGCATATTAGCTACCGTTGGTCATTTTGTTTTTCTTGCAGCCTCTGATTTTAAAAAAAAACAATGATCAGCTGATGCAAGTATCACACAAGTAGAAGAACAAAATAAAACTACATTTGCTATTAATAGCCTCAAGCTGAATTGGCTTATGTCAAGTAAACATAGCCAATGTGATAGCTCGCGATTCAACAAACAAAATGCACCTTGCACTATTCCTGCTCGTGTCGCAAATTTATTGTCCTTGCTTTCCTGTGCTGCCAAATGAACCTTCAATACAATGAGAGTTATGAGTCGCCTCATCCAATGTTTTCCTATTGCAGTGAGAGATGGCACCGGACTGCACTCTAACATCGGCATAGAATGTACTTACTATGGGCACAGAAAGTCAATATATGAAAAGTGATAGCTTACAGAGAATTATAAATGCAACCTCCAAATAAGACGGCTGCTCTGGAAAAAATTATACATGCACTCAGAACAACAAAAATGGAGAACGATGCCGACAACATTGAATTCACACTACTCAGTGGTGCAACACTGCAAGCAATACATATGTGTTGACACTGACGTGTATCAGTGCAGCACAGTAAACATTCAGTAAAAATAAAAAGAAAGCCAACTGAAGACTTAGGTGTCTTAGTTCAGCAAATTTTTAAAAGTTATAGAATCACCAACTAGAGCACTTAATGCATGTGAAATTAATTAAAGTTTACTATGAGTTGCCGATAGGCTTTTTACATTTCACAATGGAAAACTGAAAATAGTTCGGCAGTGCTAAAGCTCTTGCACTCAAGTTTCACTAAGTAAATGTGCAAATGGCGTAATTCTATTGCATGTAACATAGCAGTGCTGGACTGACTTTTGAACTGCTGCTTTAAAGGTTTAATTCTCATCAAATGTTGCATATATATTCTATGTCGAAGTACAGCCTCAGCTTCTGAGGATTTTGATTTACTCCTCTGAGACTATATTTAAATCAGCGTAATTAACTTCTGCTCCTTAGTGGCATCATTCTACAAATGACACATCAACTGCGGGCGGCGTTTACCTTTTGCGACCGGACTTGCTTACTGTATTTCGATGCTTTAATTTGGATTGCTTTTAAGCCTAATAGTGGAGTGGACAAACT
This sequence comes from Dermacentor variabilis, assembly GCF_050947875.1. Taxonomy (NCBI): domain Eukaryota; kingdom Metazoa; phylum Arthropoda; class Arachnida; order Ixodida; family Ixodidae; genus Dermacentor; species Dermacentor variabilis. Next base: position 176,215,480 of record NC_134569.1, read on the forward strand.
CGTATCATCTAAATTAAGGGCTGTTACATTAGTAGTTCGTTTCCCCGATTTGCAAGGTCAAGAAAGGGGTTGCGGCGACTTTAACGGTAAATTTTTGTTGTGTCGCTTACTTTTCATCTGTAGAGGCAGCCTCCAAGAGCTATTTCTGCGATCATGTTTTAATTACAATGCTGAAAAGTGATGATGAATAAGAGTACCGCAGCTATTTAACAAGAGGACATGGTTGGCGATCGGCCACAGCATAAGGAGTCAGCAACAGAATTATAGAGCTCCCATAATAGCATCAAAGTCATCACCATATTCACGTTACAAAGAGAAAATAAAAACAATTCTGCTACAGAAACTAATAAAACTTGAAATCTGAAGCAGGCTGCGTCAGTAACTGCATCGAAGCGATACCCCGAAACGTTAACGTTAACGTTCGTGCTATCCTGTCGCCTTCTTGCTTCCTTCCCACGAACTGCGCACTAAAAACGTTTTCCTCTAACTGCGCACTAAAAACGTTTTCCTCTAACTGCCCACTAAAAACGTTTTCCTCTAATTTGAACACTACCGTTTATATCGTGTAACATGATTTCCAGCAAAGTATGAACGCTTACGTATAATTAAAGCACATAACGAGCAGAGATAATGCAGTATTGTTGCTCTTGTTCTTGCCATCATGATCCGAAGTACTGCATTGGATAACTCACATCACTTTAAGCAAGCGAACAGCACGAACTCATCGCAGTCGCCGCCGCTAAAAGTTTCAGCACAGTTTCATAATCAACAAAAAAGTGAAACCGCAAGGTGCAACCCTTGCATGCGGCGTTACATGCGCTGCCGTAACGTAATGCTACGCAGCCTTTTGGTATCCTTATACCAGGTGCTCCAGTTAACTTGGACAGAGTCAAAAAAACACACAAGAGGTCGACAGAAATCGTACCGACTGTGTAGTAGCAGTACTCGTGTGTACTTACAGCCAGTATTTTTTTTTCATCACGAAGTATTAATTCATGAAGTGTTGTTAACCAGTGAACTTTTTAATTTTTGCTTGGATCGCAAACATATCAGTTACAAAGTTGAAGGGCACCTCCAACAACCTCCGAATCAAGCATTTGTTTCGTGCTCAGCTTTGCCTCGGAGGTTCCTTTCCGAGAAAAAACAAATGTACGCGCAACACTCAAAATACGATATCGATAAGCGCTCGGCGCCGCTACTCAAGCGCTACCAAGCGGATGCACGGCCTTACTAGCGGCGACAGCGCGATACAACACTTCACACTATAGCCATAGAGAAATGCTATAGCTATCTTCGGCTGGTCGTTTCTGAGCACTCTGGAGCGCTCTCGCGAGCGGCGTTGTCTTCGGCTGGTTGAAAGAGAATGCGCGCCCTGCGTTCGGCTGGTTCTTCTCGATTGCTCTCCTTTATCTTGGAGCACTCTGAGGCGCTCCGAGACCTGTCGTCGGAGCAGTCATCGAGATTGAAACGTCATCGCAGCGCCGCGTCGCTGCTGTTGGCGACGGCCCACCGTAACCTTGGCAACCTAGGCCACTGCATGCTGGCGTCTCGACGAGCGTTCGCCCCGCCGGCACGTCCGCCGGTTTTTCCGGCAGCGCCGGGAGCTTTGGATAGGCGAAACATCGGACGTTGGCAGTAGTCACGTGGCTTCGCATCAGCAATTTCCTCCTCCGAGAGCGAGTCGCACGTTCGGCTTGCGCGCTTGTCCCCTACCTTTGAGCTCGGGAAACGACCGATCTACCCGACTTTGCTTCGGGGCATACAGGCGACCAGTCGAAGATACCATATGTGATGGTCGCGGCATCATGAAAACCCGCCGCTGACGCAATGATAAGCGCAGCGGAGCCGTAATAGGGGAGGGAGGATTTCGAAGCCTGGAAACCGTGACGGCGCACTTGGGACTGCAATTTCGCGCCATCATGCTGTTCTGTAGATAGGCGTGCCCGGCATATATGCTGCTTTTGTTCCCTTTAGCACTAGAAACAAACCTTGCGCAGGTTATGTCCATTTAATGCGTTTTGGCGGATCTGTACTGCTATCATATGCCTGTTGTAGATTACGTAAATCATCTTTGCTTGACGTGTAGGCGCGTGGATAATTACAGGAGCTCTCAACGGTATCATGGCAGTGACCTGCTGTTCGAGAAGACAGTCATGCCCTCCACGAATAATCAAAAGACTAAAATGATCCTGGCTCTGCGGGCGGCGCACGGTGACAAGAGGAAGGCAGTCAAGCTATTCCAGATGTGGCATTATGGAGGACGCCCCAGTCCGTCAACAATATTTAGAAAATACAGAGTGCTTTGCGAGACGGGTAGCTTCACAAGAAAGCGACACAGGACTGTGACGGTAGTTCAGGAAGCGAAAACGAATGTTTTGGCATTCTATGCTGCTAACCCTCACGGTAGTATGCGCGACGCCAGTGAGGAGGCCGGAACCACAAGGTCATCAGTGTAGATGATATAAAAAGGTCATATGCACCCGTACCATGGACATATTCAACGAAAACTTGGAAGACCGAGATTTTGAAAACAGACTTGAACTTGGCCGATTGGATTTTCCCGAAATGTGAAGAACCGTACTTTCTCACTCGTGTACTTTGAACGGATGAGGCCAATTTTTCAGAAACTCAAAAGTTAATCTCCAGAACACGCAGTACTGGATAGGAATTCCCACTGGTTGGCACAAACACGACACCAATACCAGTGGTCGTTTGAAGTGTGGTGCGGCCCTTTTGATGGCTACATCATCGGACCCATCTTTTTAGACAACACACGAAGCACACAACGCTAGGTCAACGACATCCCCGAGGGCTTCGCGAAGGGCGTCTGTTGCAACGTTCCACTTGCGCACCTTCGAAACATCTCGTTTCAACACGATGATGCTCCTGTGCATAGCAGTTGTCAGTCTCGAACGTGGCTCGACAAGCGTTTTTCTGGACAGTGACTTGGCCGGCACGGACCTGTACCCTAGACTGTAAGGTCGCTGCGCATGACACCGCTGCACTTCTTCTTGTGGGGCTATGTGTAAGATCGCATGTATAGCCGCGCAACTACCACACCGGACGCAATAAAGGCAAAAGTAATCAGAGTATGGCGCGAGATTCCAATGTCATTGGTCAAAGCTGCAACAGAGCAATCGTTGGAAAGAAGTAAGTACTGTATTGCTCAAGACTGTGGCCTATTTGAGCACGTGCTATACGTGGCAGGGGAAAATAATTGTTCAAAACCGGTGTAAAACGTGACTGTTTTCACGATGTCATCCTATCCTTTCATTAAAGAAAAAGCTTGCGACAAATATAGCAATACGTAAGAAACTTCTCTGTTTTGCCTCTTTTCTGGAGTTCAAGAGAAAGAAAGGGTAAATGGCTAAACCAGCTGCACCTTTGGATGTTTCTTCGTGGGCGGCTGAGAAGCCTTACGTGCTCTTGGTTTGTTTTTTATTGAAATAAACTCCCGAGCAGCTCTTTCCTGTTCTTTCGAAAGCTGCCTTCGTTTGCCGTGCTCTTTTGCGTACTGTTTCTTTTTAAGAAATGATTAAATTTCTTTTTTATCTTTGTTTCATGATACGCGAAGGTTAAATCTATCCCGAGTGCCCCTTGATCGAGCACAACATTCTTGCGTCCGCAGACGCTGACGCTTATCGCACCAAGCTAATTAGGTCGCGAAACTTCTCAAGCCATCCTATATGACGAAGTTTTATACGATGCGGCGATAAACCACTGCAGGCATATATCTTTCAAAGGTTGCTCGGAGGCTCTTGAGTAGCGGCTCGCGAGCGTGCATTGATTTCATACTTCATGCATTTCGGGGGCTTTTGTTTTTCTTTTCTTGGAAAAAACAACCAGGCACGAAATTTCAGCACGAAATAATTGCTTGATTCGGTGGTTATTTGAAGGGCCCTAGAACTTTGTAATTGACCTATTCAACCAATAATTAAGAAGTTCAATAATTAAAAACAATTAATTAATACTTCCCTATGAAAAAAATACTGGCTGTAAGTACACACGACTGCCACTACCTTTGCAGTCGGTACGATTTCTCTAGAGCTCTTGGGTTTTCCTTAAAAACCTTGGCCCAAGTTAACATGGACACCCGGTATATTTTCGCTTGAAAACAACTTTTATGCAGAGCTATGTTTACGAAGAGCATATATTTTGTTTTGAACTTCCTCTTGTGTACAGATGCAATTGCTCACTCCGCATGCGGGATGTCATCGATGTGTCGCCCGATGTGAACTGGCGCACGTGCGCGCGCGCTTCAAAATGTGCATATCAAATCTATGAATAATCAGTTTCCATGTGCTCCATTTGGGGAGCACGATTCGCGCTGATTAGCTGATTATGGGAAGGCGTTTGAAATGCCCTATCAACGTGACTATCCCCTCCTCTTTGCCGAAGCATGGCACAACATCCGCTGCTACAAAATTGATCGTGCCGCCCTACCCTCCCCCTTTCACTCTATGGTTTGCTGAGCGTTGCCCCTTCCCTCTCCCCCCCACTGTCTATTGAGGCTGCCCTGAATCCTCGTTGGCAATGGTTTCGACATAGCTCATATATTTTTTATGACGTCTTCATAATCGCTGGTAGCTTATGCCTTGGAGACATCAAACACTGTGGCGCGTCGCTTACAGACCATTTTTCTGCATTCTAATTAATGATGCAATTAATATCAAATATTTGATCAATTTAAGAAATATCGTAAGTAGAGGAGGAGTATCAATGAGAAAATTGCACAGCAACATCAAAAACTCCCGATATTTTGCTGAAGAATCTTTTTCCAAGCATGAACACACTCCAACGTACCAAAAATTGCCGCGAGACTGGGAGCTCACGGCACTTTGCGTGCATTCAGACTTCTCTCGTGCTTCCAACAACATTTTTATGTATCACATATTGAGCGAAACAAACGTGCATTGGGAGCTTTTGGTGTTGCTTTCCGATTTTCTCATACACAATTTTCGTCTAATTAAAATATTTCATAAGGTTTACCGTGTGGCAATGGCATTGCTGAGAATTTTATCACAAAAAAGCACCTCTCGTGCAGTTAATAAAAACCTCTCCATGCAAACCGAAAATAATTATGCTGCAGGTAACCTTGGCGGATGAAATCAGCCTATCAGGATACAAAGCGACATGCATAGCAATGAGAGTACAGACCAGCCTGAATATACAGGGGAAGACTGTGAGCCTATGGATCAAGACTTCACAGAAAGCGAAGTTCGCGTAGCCCTGTACGACCTCAACAGTAGATCTTCTGCTGGTCCAGATGGCATTTTCAATAGACTTGAAAAATTTGGAAGATGATTCTATAAAATATTTAACAGAGTATTTCAACGAACTCTGGAAACACGGTAATTATCCAAAGGAATGGAGAATTGCTAACACAATCCGTATTCCCAAACCAGGCAAGCAACTCAATCTAGATAACCTAAGACCCATATCGTTAACATCATGCCTGGGCGAAACCATGGAACATGTCATACTCAATAGACTGACTAAGTACGTAGAAAACAGGAATGTTCTTCCGCATAACCTGATCGGTTTCCGTCCTCGACTTTCGACTCAGGATGCAATGCTCTTAATCAATCATCACCTCATTCTTGCTAGCCCACTACATACGAGAGCTCTTCTAGGTCTAGATGTAGAAAAGGCCTTTGATCGCATCGAGCACAGGGCCATATTGGATATCCTCTCGGAGATGGGATCGGGTAAGCGATTGCACAATATAGTCAAAGCCTTTCTCGGTGGCCGTTCTGCTTGTCTCAGGTTAGAGGAACTCCAATGGACAACCGTGTAACTTGGGAATGGTGGGACACCACTAGGGTCTGTCCTATCTCCCATGTTATTTAATTTGGCAAAGTCAAAAGTGGCTCGAGGTCTCGCACAGATTGAGGGTATCCCCTTTGCAATATATGTGGTTGATGTAACAATGTAACAGAGACCAAACTACAGGAAAGCATCTATGTGGTGGAAACAACACTTGAGGGAATGGAACTGAACTGCTCTGCTAAAAAATCAGAACTATTGGTACTACGGAGCAGTAAGCGTGGGCGCAAGCCGTACGGATATATCCCAGAGCAAGAACCCCGCATTGACAAATACGCCAAGAATTGAGAACCAATCAGGCAGGTGGAGACTATTAGAGTGCTAGGACTTCTCTTGCAAGCGAATGGATCTAATTGCAGGATGATACAACACATCTCTAACAACTCAGAAGAAGTCATTAGGCTTCTGCGTAGAGTTACCAACAAGCATAAGGGGCTAGCAGAAGACACTGCCATAAGATTGGGACATGCGTTCGCCTTTTGCCACTTCTCGTACGTGGCAGGCATGCTACAATGGACACAGGCTGATAAGAACAAGCTAACCGCTTTAATCAGACTACTTACAACGACTGCACTAGGACTTCCCATCAGCACGGCAAATGATAGCTTATTGCGCCTAGGGGTGCATAACACACTAGAAGAAATAGCTGAGGCTCAACAGGTGGTCCACCAGGACAGGCTAATGGGGACACGACCTGGGAGGACGCTACTTGAAGAAATTAGCGTTGAAATTAACAACCACACCAACGAAAGATAATTATTAGCACAATTGCAAGTGGGACTACGAAAAACAATAACGACGACCCCATTCCTCAGGAACATGCACCCGACACATTACCTCGAGAGACGGAAGGCAAGAGCGAAGGCACTCCTTCAAGACATAGATCAACATAAGCAGCAGACGGTGTTCGTTGATGCTGCCTGGGTTAAAAATAAGGATGCGTATAGCTCCGTTGTTATAGACACTCAAGGTAACATACGGGATGCCATCACCGTCTATACCAAGGATTAGGACGGCAAGCTGGGCGAGTTGGTGATTGAACATGTTCCTATGGGTGGGCAGTGCAACCCGGACGAAGGACGGGTTGCCCTGCCCACCCATAGGAAGATGTTTATAGGAAATTCGTAGCAAAATTAATTGCATGGCTATTGATGATCCATCTCCGCCGTCCACTAAGGCGACCAAAAATATTTGTCGTGTAAAAGCGTAAGTACCAGGACACATGCACCGAATACAGCCCACCGCATCTCAAAGCATGCTAAACAAGGCTGCAGTGCAGTTAAGCATCGCGCACATAATTCCATGCTACAGTAAGTTAATACATTGCACAAAACTTGATAAAACTGCAGTAAATCAAAAGATATAGACATGCAAGCTCTACTTATTTGGGCTAACAGGAACTAAGCTACAAAATTAAGTTCTGCAGGCTGCTTTATCATTTGACAATCTCATTAAAAATATAGCATTATTTTCAATAAAACATTTGCAGGAAAATGATAATTTCAAATCACAAATGCATTCAGCTGCTTTCAGTAAAGTGCATCAATGCAGACAAATGAAATTCAATAATTTCATTATACAAGCTAAGCCATTAGGAGTTATGATCCACCATGATTAGTAATAATGTAAATGAATTGGGTACAAATGCACCTTGGGTAGCAAGAAAGATTATTAAGTCGCAGTTGAGCCACTACGGAAGTTGCCATGAGGCTTACCATGGGCTCATTTTGGTGGTCGTGGGCACATCAATGCAAAATATTTCTCAACAGTTAGCATATGCTAGCCTTTCTCTAGGCAATATTTAATGGTTACACAAGATAACACGATTTATGCCAAAGTCATCTCAACTACATTAGGCATTAACGAAATTACTTGAGACTAGTTCAGTGGTCAAATATGGACCCAAACAGCAGCTGTATGATGATCCAATGAAATTAGGCTCGAGCTCCATCACTGGAAAGGCTGGCGCCACTGTCGGCGTGACGTGCTAGGAGGGATCACGTGGACATAGCGGCCTCGTCAGCTGCTACGGGAGCGCCGAAGTGAGCTGAACACAAGTTTGAATTCCCCCGTACGCTGCGGTCCTCATTTATTTGCGAAATTTTCCTGCTTCGAGTGACACCTTTATAACGCTTGAAAGCACCACAATAGGTAGTGGCTGCCTTTGAAGGCGCGCAACATGGTAGGCTACTGCTCGGTGCCGCAAGGCCGGACGCACGTAACGGAGGCCGGTGTCAGCCTTATTCACACGTAGCCGCAGGACAAGAAGCTGCGTGAAGCTTGGCTCGCGAAACATAAAACCGGCAAACAGTCATCGGCTACAACTCGGGTATGCAGCAAGCACAGACGCGAGGAAGATTTCTGCTACGGCGCCCGGTCTGCGATGTTCCGAAGACGCGCACTGAGACGCTCGCCCGAGTCTGCTGCACGACTAATGTCATGACGGTTTGGTCTATCAACTTGTCGATGCTATAGATAATGACAAGTTCAGTGGAGTGGAAAGGCAGCGGTAAGAAGCACATTTTAAAAAAGCATGACATATGGTTATATTTGTGTTATGAATTAATGCACTGGATTACAAAAAAGGAGCAGCGGGAAATTGCACGCTGAGAACACCGATAAACATAGTGCGACGCAACTCGAGAAATAATGTTGAAATGTCAAAGAATTTAGAAGAAAGAAAAGATTGAATCGTCGCGACGGCACATCATAGTCTCTGCAGGCGTCGAAGTCTCTACAATGAAATTATTTTTGTACAGCTCTGATAGCTCCAACGCAACACTGGTTGCTTGTATACTGTCAAATGATCATATTCTGCGGCCTAAGGCTCATGGCACTGTGCGAGAACGCGCGCGCGGAGAAAGCGAAACAGTGCGCGGACAAGCATGCACACGTGCAGTCAGTCGCTGCAAATCTGCGCGATCACTGCATTGAGGCTTCTTTCTATTACCCTCCCTTTAGTTATACAAACACTATAAGAACATATTTCACATAGTTTGCTCTCAGCGTTTACCTACCTTTCACGCAAGAAGCCGGTTCGGGAGACTCCATCGCGGCGACCGCGCGCAGGGGCGTTCACTGTACGTTTTCGGTAAAAAGATAGCGTCTGTAAACTATTGTGTGCTTTCAGTTTGCGCAAGATTATTATTTAGACAGTAAAGAACTTCTGTCGTTTCGAAAGTACTTACAGAAATGTCCGGGAGAGCTCGCGCGTGGTGTTTTCAGTGAGCGCTGACAGCAAAACCTATGAGGAGCGCGCCGCGTGATCCCTCATACTACGCCAGCGAGGCGCTTCCGATAGATGGCAACTCCGTAACTCCTCGCCGCCAATACCTAATGCGCTCTGTATCCAGAAGAAATTATGGTAAAGGTCACCAGAGCAGACATTGACACTTTCGAGTATTGACGAGAAAACTTCAGTTGAGCTAATATTTTGCAGATGCACCTCGGCCAGTAAAATAATTTTAAAAGCCCTCTGCAAGGATGGGGGGCGCAAAGGAAGATAGTAGGAGTTCCTAACTCCGGCTGGCTGACCTGAGCGGTCGCAGGCACATAAATGCAACATAACCTGGAAAGTTCACAGGTGTCTTAGCCATGAAAGAAGTTACTCGAGACTTTCTGCAGGCCTGCTTCAGTGGTCGCACACAGTAAAATACTAAGTATTTGGTAGATAAGATATTTGGTAGCTTAAGCGCCACGCTTAAGCTTCGTCTGCTGTTTGAGTGGCCTTTGCTTGACCGCGCGACGGCGAGAGCCATCGTAAAATAACGTGAGGTTGCTATAACAAAACTTTAAAGTACTTGCATCACGATCCGAGCGCTTTCTGCTCGTGATGGTTGGGCTGCCAAGCTGCTGAATTCTTGCGTTACTTCTAGGCCGGTATATTGCTGGCGCCAACGAATGACTAGCAACGTCCCGTGGCAGAAGTTTAACTAACAGTTAACAGAGACAAACGTTCCCCTTTCATAAATATATGACATCATGCAAACGAGCAATAGTCTAATCAGTAGCGTAAACGTTTTGATCGTAATAGACAGCTCATACGTGAAAGCTTCACCTCACAATCATACTAGCATGCACCCGACAACGTGTAAATAATAAGCAGTGCACAAGTAGCCCTACAGTTTAGTTATTCCCAGAAACGAACATGTACGGCTTTGTTTGACAGAAACGCGTGGTAAAATTCAGTAGCGCCGCCGGCCAACCATCACGTGCAACAAGTAATGCGATCGCGATACGAATGCCCACAAATGCTTAATTATTTGAACCGTACGCCCTTTTACAATCGCTCTCGCAATCGCGGTTACGCAAACGAAAACGGTAGAGGAAGCTCAATGGAAATGGTTAATCAGTGAGGGCGGGCGCGTGGCAAAATTTGGCAGTCAACGAAGATCGACAAACGTCCTCCATTACCAATACTAAACAATAGGACCACGTGCGAACGAACTATATTCTAAGTAGCGTAAATATTTAGAACGTTACAGGAAGCTGAGACCTAAGCTTGATCTTATTACCATCATAATAGCATGCATCTGACTACGTGCAAATAGGCAGTAGCCCAACAAGTCGCCCAAAAGTTCTGCTATTTCGAAAAATGCGCATTGCACTGTTTGGAACAAATATATGAACGGTAATGACAAGCGCGGTAAAGTTCAGCAGTGCGGCCAGCCAATTAAACATCGCGTGAAGCAAGTGCTCCGATCGTTATGCAGAGGCCTACATGTGACTTCCGCGTCCCAAGTTCACGCACAAACGTGAGTGCTTATTCATTCATTCCAAGGAGAGCGACAAGCTGTTCCATCATGCTTCAAAACCACGGTTTCCACTTACTGTATAGAGTCAGAGTAGCCTTTCTAACGCCCCACATGACATTCAGAGGATTCAAATAAATAAATAAAATTCAGTTAACTTGTCCTTACGCAGTTTTTGCGATTGCTATCGCGATCGTTACGCAAACAAAGTCAATGGCAGACGAAGCTTAAGAGACACGGTTAATCACTACGAGCGCGCGACAGAGTCAACTATGGCAAACTTTCATAATAAAAAAAAAATCGACCACTTGCGAACGAGCTAATCATCGCACACATTTCCTCGCTACAAAGCTGAGACGTGATGTTTACCTTAAAACCATACTAGTATATATCAGGTCATGTGTAAGTAAGCAGAGGTCTAACAAGTCGCCAAAAGTTTTCGTCATTACGACATGCTGCCCGACACTGTTAGTGAAAAAGAATACCAGCCTTGAATACACGCATGGTTAAATTCAGCAGCGCTACCGCCCATCACGGGCGGTAAATTATGAGATCGTGATAGAAACGCCAACAAAATTCTGCTATTCCGAACGTACGTACTTTCACGATTCCTTTGGCAATCGCAGTTACGCAAACAATACGCCAACAGCAAACGTACCACAGTTTATGCGACACGGTTACCAGTACGAGCGCGTGAAAGAAACAGACAACTGAGAAAAGGTTTCACTGCTACGTACTAAAATATACGACCACGCACGAAGGAGCAATTAAGTCGGCGCAGAAGTTTCGTTTGCTACAGACACCTGAGGAGTAAACTTTCTTTGATGTCGCCGCCGCAATACTATTCGATTACGTGTAAGTAAGCAGAAGTCTAACAAGTAAAAGTTTGCGTTATTCGAAGAAACGAGCATGGCACTCTTTGGCAAGAACAATATAGCAGCCCTAAAGGCATGCGTGTTTAAATTCAGCAGACCGGCCGCTCATAATGTGCAGAAAGTGCCCCGACCGAGATAGGAATGCGTAGGAAATGTCAGCTATTCCAAACTTACACAGTTGTACGATTTCTCTCTCAACCGCGCTTAAGCAAACAAAAACTAACGAAGCTCAATCAAGGCTATTCCAGAAAGTGCATCTCGAGATCAGTTATTATTCTATAACATTATTCGCTACTGTTCACGAAAGCCACAACTATAATGCTCGCAGACCCATCCTTTCGGCTACGTGGGAGTTAACGGTTCTAAATTTTCAAATTCAGAAATTTCTTCTTCGCGGACCTCAGCACTGTGCAGAAACAATACAGGACCGAGTTAGCTCGAAAATTTGCAGAAAAGCAGTACGAAGCGACCAAAGGCTGCACAATGAATGGTAAATCATCGATTGATGCTATCGTCACCGCAAACCATAGGGATGTACAACGCCCGTCATTCGATTACGCGCAGACACGACGACACTTTAGTCGAAATCAAGGTTGCAGGGCTGCTAATAGACAAATGCTGGATTCATGAACTGCATATACCTTTTGATAGGCGTAAGACATACAGGGGCTGCAGAGATGTAGCTCCAAAGCGCACGCCGAAAACGTTCACCCAGAATCGATAAACGTTCACGCAGCAACTCATGAGCACATGACACGGCCACCACGTTCACAGAAAACACGCAGACTGAGCGCGAGGTGCACCAACCTCCAAGCGTTCCGAGCCTACAGAGAAGGGCGAAGAGATCCACTAAAACGGCGGCGTTAATTCATGTGACCAGCTACCCGCGAATCAGCGCAAAGCGTTCGTGCAACAGACAGTTGCGATTAGACTGAGTAAAGGCACTCACTGCTTTGTTCTACGGCAATGGTTGCTGCCGTTGCAGTACTCGGCTTTCTCCACGTGTTCGTAGAGCGGAAGAGCGTAGATTGATTCCGTTAACACGATTGATTCCGTTACGCCTTGCAGTAGGCAGTAATGCGTGGTAATGCGCAGGTTTTGCTGCACTCTGCCTACCGCTTTGTGGCATTTCCTCCGGATATGCTTGTGCTGTTTCGGTCGTTCATCGCAGCTTCTCCATTTATCGTCATCATTGGAAGTTTGATCCTGAGTGCAGCAACCTCATATTGCTGGATGACATGTCTTCTTGTAAGGGCGTGCTTTGAAGGGAGCCGTAGAAGAGACTTACATTCCGCGAAATGATCACGTACTACGTGTTGCATTGTGTGTGCTGGTCCCACATGTGTCCGGTATGGGGCATATGTGGGACCATCCTTCAGACATCCTTCAGACATCCATTGGATTACGGTTTAGGGATTTGTTTAAATTCCAGAAGCTCAATGGTGTGGATGTACGAGGGATGTCTTAAATACGACATTCCAAAATGAATTTCGTCATCCTATCCACTGGCCGTCATGACCGGACCTTGAACCTTCGGATCTAATGGGGACGTCCAGAGCATATTCGTGGTCCAATGGGTAACATGCAGCCCTTCTATTATTTACCTTCAACGTGAACAGTCACGCTGGACAATAACATTCGAAACGCATTGTAGTTGGACAAAGTGTCGAAAGGTGTCGCCACCAACGTTCCTAGGACCATCCACGGCTCCAGGTTTATCAGACAGGCTAATACTCTCTAATCGCGTCCTACGGAATTTATTTTGTTTAGTGGTACTTTTTATTGAACACTGCCGCCACATTCTTGTTCGCCTTGTTTTATTTTGTTTTTATGCGCGAATGAGTGTTATTGCAGTTTTTTTACTTTTATTGCATATTTCTTCTTCATTTTTTCTTCGTGACATAAGGTCATAGTCTCTCGTCAAAATGGTGTCATCGACTTCATTTTGGCTAATTATGTAATAAATATCACGACATGCAAATTGTGGCGGTCGCATTCTCTCTTCGAGTCGAGGTTATGCGAACCATTGGAGTAGTTTCCTGCTTGATTCTTAAAATGCGCTTGCAAATGCTCTCACTACAAATGATTTAGCAAACTTCAACGCATGAAATACTCCGTAGCCGTCACCAATAATATGGTCAATATTCTCTGTGAATACAGAATTGCCACCACCTCTGCTTCTCCCGAGGCAGCGTGGAATCTTTGTAAGCTTTTATTGTGGCTTCATGGATGACATTTGTGAATGTTTATCATCAGAGTGTTGAACTTGCTTTCACCTTTGCGCATCCCTCTTGCTATGTCATCATCATCCCTCATCACACCTTTATGTCCCTGTTCCCCCTCCCCCTGTGCAGGGTAGCAGGCTAGAGCACCTTAAGTCAGGCCGACCTCTCTGCCTTCTTTCAATTAAATTATCTCTCTATGTCTATCTCTCTTCTAAGGGTTTCATATCACATCTATAAACGAGCCAAAATGAGGGCTCGGTAGCTAATATTTAGTCCGCAAATACCCCACGCAGTTGATCTTTTCTTTTTTTGCGATGTACAAGAATGGGAACGTAGGCTATGTCCAGCGCTGGCTATACAATACTTTCTGTACACATTACCTTCTACGTGGTACATATACGCACAAAGTATAAATTCCGTGAATTCCCTTGTTCTCTCAAGACAGCGTGTAAGCACGCACCCAAATTTCTCAAGCACGAAATGCGAAGCTTGTGGGTTCGGTCCCCACGTGCGGCAAGCTGTTTTTTCATCCACTTTCATTTCCATTGATTTATCGTTTCTTTAATTTATTTAATTAAGCACAAGTAATTTCCCCTATGTGGTCCTTGGTGTCAATGTTTGTTGGCTTCTTATGACACGACTAATAAAAAATCGAGCCCCTTGGTTAATGCCCTTCCTTCTCGTCAAGCGCTTGTATTCCTACTAACACCTTCTCTGTAAAGAAATGGTAAAGATCCAGTCGCAGAAGTGTCGCAACTCGCGCGTGCCTTGCACGTACTGCTTGCGAATGAATGCTACATCGAACAGTCTGCGTTGCACAGGATGCTACACGGAATCTGCTTGCTTTTCGTGCTTGCGGGAGAGCTCCTTGCAGTCATTTTTTGGCTCTTTAGGGCCCTAGACTCCGCTCATGTTTTCGAGCAGTACCAGTGGGTTCATAAGATGACATGAGTCTCCAAGTACCAGGTGTGCTCTTTTAGACAATGCAGAATTTTGAGAGAAGCTTGTGCCTGACAGCCTAATTCTAATTTCTAAACGCAGAACTGTTTTTATGAGACAACCGCTGGACCGTTATGAATGAAAGGTGAATTTGAAAAAAAAAAGCAATAGAAATCTTACTTCTCGATGAGTCCTTCCATGTTTTTCTGGTCACGAAACCCCGACATCACTTTAAAGGGAAGCTGAAACGGTTTTCAATTTCCATGAATTGCTGGGGTTGGGAAGAACAGACCTAATATTTTACGGTTGCGAAATTTTTTTCTTCGTTTTGTTAATATAAGGGGCGGAAATCGCTTTCTAAATCACCCCCGCGGACACGCCCCCATCGCTTCCCGGAGCGCCTGGTGAGGTGGTTGCCAGAGGAGAGAACCGGCGAGAGTGACGTCACGCGCGGGGACCGAGCTGCCGGACCGGCGTGCTGGCATGTGTTGGCATGCCTCTTTCCGTCCTGCACTTTACTGAACGACGCTACGAGAGATTTGCCGCCGCCGCCGCCGCTCACGTTTGTTTTCTTTTGCGATTTTCGTAAACTGTTCTTTCCTTCGGTGCTGCGTGAGTGCCTACAGGCAAGGGAGCCCAACATGCCCTCGTTCTGTGCAGCATTCGGCTGCGCGAACACAGGCAGGCGAGACGATGTGGTGTTTCACAGGTTCCCGAAGGACTAGAAGCTTGCAGTGCAGTGCGGTGAGGAGAGATAAGTTCCGGCCGACGAAATCAACTGTGCTGTGCTCGGACCATTTCCGCGATAGCGGAAATGGTCCGAGCACAGCACAGTGTGAGAAATGGTGTGAGAGTGAGTGTGAGAGAAATGGTGTGAGTGTGAGAAATGGAAGAGGGCCATACCGCGACAGGAAAGTGGCGATCTTACAATTTTAATCGGAGCTTTGTGCTTTCTTGTGCGTAGCAACAATGCGTTATGCATTATGTATTTAGCAGGGAAAGCAGCGAAAGCAGGGAACGCTGCCATTCGTTTGGTAGCGTTCCCTGCTTCCCCAATGCATATCTCCCATGTTTTGATGTTCTTTCTTCGCGTTCGGTATACCAGTGCCATGCTTTTAAAGACGTCATGCATTGTGAGTGGTTCAACATTCGTGACCAGACGCCTCTTTGTGCTACTTGTATGTCGCTTATTTTACATATTAAATAAGAGATTGTGCTTGTATGTTATTTTTGCCGCAACAGGTTCTATTTAATTTCTGATTAAGTTATAAAACAGTTTCTTTTTTTGTTCTTTCGACCATGATAAGAATTTTAGGACCGGTGATTACAATCTTGTAACCATTTTTAGAGAGCTCTGCATTAAGAACACCTAGTCTCGTCGTTTCTGGGTCGAAACCACGGACAGCGTGAATAAGTTACATACGCTTCGAAACGACAGTTTGCTAAGACAATTGCCTAATTACAATACTTTCAACTGTGCAGGTCCTTAGACTTCACGCTCGCCTTAATCCTATGCTAAAAGTGGCATGGAAGATATTAAGTTGTGTCGTTTGTCTTACCAACCAAAATCTTGTCAAGAAATGACATCACTTTACCTAGCAAATCTGAAGCGTACGCAGCAGCTCAGTTTCCTTCTTTTTTTATCATTAAAGGAATTCATTCTACGGAATCGGCCCTTGCAGTAACGGCTTCATTGTTTTAATCTCCTGATAAGGTACCGCTCACAGTTTACCAGAAAATAAACAGCTGCGCTCGGCGAACAGTCTGGCGTTATGCGCAACCGAGAGTTTGCGCTTACTTAAGAGTGAGTGGGGGTGCAACAGCCCAGATGTTTGTCTCATTTTAACAAGTACCACCACTGGCGCTTGGTTGCGAATGCGCGGTGTTTAATTTCAGGCAAACATTAAAAAGCGGAACCTATCGAAGCGCTGAGACGAACGGAGCTGAGAAAGCAAACTGGACTGAGACCAACCGGCCACGGCGGCCGCATTTCGATGAGGGCGAAATGCGAAAACATTCGTTCATTTAGATTTAGGTGCACGTTAAAGGACATCAGGTGAAATCCCCCATTACGGCGTGCCTCATATTCATAGCGTGGTTTTGGCACGCAAAATCCCTGAATATCTATCCCCCCCCCCCTTTATTTTTTTTTGATCGAGGCCGCCGCAAGCTGCATTTCATGAGCGGGTTTTTTTTACCCGGGCGCTCATTTTATTGCCGAAAACGCGCTCAGGCAGTTATCGATGCATGTAGAATTTTAAAAGTAATTACGCGAAAGTAAAGCGACGGCAGCGGACATTTAGAAAGCTCACACACACACAACCACAAGTGCGGCGGCGTTCTCTTGCCCCCTCATGGACATTTGCGCCTCCAGGAGCAGGCGCTGGCTCTATGCGAAGCTTAGGCGGCAGTTTCGTGACCAGAAAAAACATGGAAGGACGCTGGTTCTACTCACTGCAGGAGCAGAATTTCGACTCATGGCAAACTGCTTTTACGCGAATTACGAACTTTAGTAGGTTTCAAGCAAAATATAAGCGTGAAGTTTCCAGATCACAAGCTATTGCGATGCAGTTTACAGAATTGTAATATGTTTTTTTTTTTTATGGCTGAGTTATAGAGTTCTAAACTTGGTAGCATTGTGTTCTTTTTTAAATGTTCAAGTTACAGCAATGTTTGAGAAAATTTGACGGCTACATGGAACATTTGCCGCAAACATTAACTAAACCAGTACCCTTGTGTTAAGTGCAACAAAGGTCATCATATTTGGCACAATGTTTGCCGAGAAAAACAATTTCTCCGTTCTAATGAACTCATACATAGGCGCTCACGGGCTAATGTTTCCTCCGAAGACGTCAAGAATACATTTGGTCATCACGGTCGGTTTATGCACTCACACCTACCCAACGAGATCTTTTTCATATCTTTTTTTCTTAGGAGCAGGCCCTGCGCTGTCATGTTAAATCTGCAAGCTCGCGCTCAGTAGCAAAACACCACGGCCACTGAACCGTCGCATGCCACGTAAACCGCACCCCCTCACCCCCAAAAGAACAAAAAATCGAAGCAAAGAAAGAAAGTGTAGCTTCCACGAAAGAACGTGTACTGTGTTCTAAAAAAAAAAAAAACCGCGGTATTAATCCTGCCGCACGATTCCGAGTAGATACCTTGCCCCTGATCTCTACGAATACCCGATATGGGCGAGTGAGTAAATTGCAGCGCGCAACTGATTCGCCCTTGAATTGCTGAAAAAAAAAAAACAGTGAGGCTTACGTACGGCTACACGTGCTTTAAGGCCAGGAGAAGCTTGACAACATAACATGTGACGAACGGCTTTCGTTACCACAATGAGCCAGCGTGGCCACTCGACCAGTTATGGGGAAAAGGAGAGAAGCCAGCTTCGCCAAAGAGAGAATCGGCTACGCACCTGAATGGCGCTTTTTCTTTTATTTTTCGTCTCGCCTTCCGAGTTTATATTTGCCTGCCTTTTATAAGTAGAAGCCCGTTTGGACGACCGCTCTTCAGAGAACACGTGCATCTGCAGTGGCGGCCGGGATCTCCATCGGTGAGTGGAATATATTCATGAAAGAAGCTCACTAGGGCGTCACCTTTGCTGCACATGAAATGTTGCACATGAAAAACGTTTTCCATTTTCACACGAAATTATACAACTCTCTCAAAATCATGGATCACATGCTATAATTCCTTTTCGAAATTAGCGCCTTTCGTGCATTCTGCATGGCTCTGTGGCCTTCCATTACACTACTAGAGGTCGTGAGGCTTCTTTTTTTCTGTTTTTTCCCGGTGTCCTAATTCATGATATAAACTCTACTTCAGCCTTTTAAACTCAGGGTCATCCGCCTTTGTTTAGTGAAGTTCATTTGAGTTGACCAGCTTGATTAACTCCTCGGTGCATGGTCACTTTGTTGACCGTTGAAACTGTGCTATGGGTGAAAAAAAAGCAAAGAAAGACAGAGTTCAACTAGACCGCACGTCTGGTTTGCTACCCAACGCAGGGTAAAGAGGTTTAGCAGATGAAAAGGAAGAAAGGAGAAAAAATAAAGGAGTGCCACTTCGTCTAGGGGTGCACATCGAAGCTATGGTCGCTCACTGAGGTCTGTCGACTTCAGGCACTGCTGTGTGCACGTATCGCCTTTGCGGATTACGACGCGTGCAGCCACACTACAACTTTGTATTATGTCACCAAGACATCGTCAATCAATGAAATCTAAAGTCCTGCAGAATCGAAGGCGCTGGTCGTTGTAGCTAGGGCAGGTGAGGACTTATTTGATCGAGCCGTCACACCTGCAAGTGGCGCATAATGGTGTGGCACCAACCAATGCACACTTGATCGACAAAGTTGCAAAGCGATGGGAGAATCTTTTTGATAACCGCAATTGTAGCTCGTCGTCGAGAAACAGTAGAGAAACGTTTTCCTTTACCTCAACAACAATATTGCCCGCAAACTTGAGCACTGTGCAGTAAACCATGGGGAATAGTGAGATCGCATATTCGGTCCTTCATAAATGCGTGCAAATAATCCACGGAAGAAGCGAACTTGGCTTACATATAATTGATTGATTGATTGATTTTCCTGGCATTAGGCTGATATGGAGCGACACTGTGTTTATTTTAACAATAAGTTCTGAACCTGTCACGTATCAGACTAAACGACTGAACAAAGGGGGTAGCTCGCGGTTAATCGTACAAAAATGACTTGAAAACAGCTCTTGTGTAAGGCTGCCCCATGCCGATCACCTTGAACATCCCTATGAACATTCGCCAAACGTGTTCACGGGCAAACGCTTTCACTATGCTCAACGTCTTGAACAAAGAATTCCATATAAAATGAAGTGGAGGGTGTCACGCAGGTTGTTCGCCATCTTCTATTTACTTTATCGTTTGCTCATTCATTCTTTCTACAGTCGCCCTGGCGTTGTTATTGTAGAGGTGTCCCTACAAAAAAAAAAACATACTAAAATCTAAAGTAACAGCATGGACAGCGAGCTGAATTAAAATAGAACCGAGTGAGAAATACTCACATGCCAAAGAAGAAACAAGAATGCACCAAAAATTCATGAGAAGGCTACAATACTAACACGTGTGCAAAATAATAAAACATAATCTAAAATAAAACAAAAGAAAATCGAAATAAAGCAAACGGCAAGCAAAATTTTAGTAAAGTTTCTTACTTAGTAATGCTTGGCAGTTGTAAGCGCTGGTTCAACGATGATTTTTGAGCCGTGTCTGCCTTTTCAGTGATACAACAAGATTCAGCATCAGCAGAAACTCGGTTTTAGGCAGCAGAGTTGTTTTTAGAGCGCCGCCCTCAGGCGCCCGTTATTGGGTTGAGAGTCGGCGTCCCTCGGCGTAACCGCGCTCATGCCACTGCTCGCGCGTTCGTCGTCGTCTTCTTCCACAGCTGACTCCGATGCCGCTAATCATGTCGGCGTTCCCATACTGCCCTTCTCTCTGCGAAGGCACTGACTGCACTGGCCCACTGTCAATCGATGCGGTGAATTCGCTTTAAAAGTCTGTGCATCAATATATCGCCACATGAAAACGTGTATCCAGCTGCGCTCAAATATCGCATTAGGAAGTATCTCAATCAACAGACACTTTCTTTTTTCTTTTAATTTGAAGCAATGCGGATGAAATTAACGGCGCGTCGTTATAAACAACGTTAAGAAGCCCGTATTGTCTGGTACTTTGAATGAGCTAGTAGTCACAATTACCTCACTAATTTGTGAATGAATAGGCGTATGCCCAATATGACAGTAAACATATTCAGAGAACATTCCAATTGTTCCCTGTGCTCAAACTTCAGGCCAGATTTTTCTTTCCTTTTAAAAGATTCCGCGAAAACGAGATACCTTGCCGTTTAGGGAGTACATGTTAGAGCGAATGGGAAATAGCGCTCGCTCTGTTCTTTCATATTCCCGCCTACTAAGTCTCTACCTCCACTTCACGCTAATATTTACCCCCTGGACTAGAACCAACTCGCCCATCAACATATTCTACTGAACTACCTTGCAGTTATAGTCGTTTAGAACGACAGAAAGCTGAGCTAGTTGGTGATTCATGATGCAAAAAAGAAGTGAGGCATGCAGACAGGACACAAGAGTAGAGAAGTGGACGACACGAACCAAACGACCAGGCAGGATTCAGTAAAGGCTACTCAACAATAGACCATATTCACACTATCAATCAGGTGATAGAAAAATGGGCGGAATATAACCAACCTTTATATATAGCTTTCATTGATTACGAGAAACCATTTGATTCAGTCGAAACCTCAGCAGTCATGGAGGCATTGCGGAATCAGGGTGTACACGAGCCATATGTAAAAATACTGAAAGATATCTATAGCGGCTCCACAGCCACCGTAGTCCTCCATAAAGAAAGCAACAAAATCACAATAAAGAAAGGCGTCTGGCAGGGAGATACGATCTCTCCAATGCTATTCACAGCGTGTTTACAGGAGGTATTCAGAGACCTGGATTGGGAAGAATTGGGGATAAAAGTTAATGGAGAATACCTTAGTAACTTGCGATTCGCTGATGATATTGCCTTGCTTAGTAACTCAGGGGACTAGCTGCAATGCATGCTCACTGACCTGGAGAAGCAAAGCCGAAGGCTTGGTCTAAAAATTAATCTGCAGAAAACTAAAGTTATGTTTAATAGTCTCGAAAGAGAACAGCAGTTCACGATAGGTAGTGAGGCACTGGAAGTGGTAAGGGAATACATCTACTTAGCACAGGTAGTGACTGCGGATCCGGATCATAAGATTGAAATAATGAGAAGAATAAGAATGGGCTGGGGTGCGTTTGGCAGGCATTCTCAGATCATGAACAGCAGGTTGCCATTATCCCTCAAGAGAAAAATTTATAACAGCTGTGTCTTACCAGTAGTCACGCACGGGGCAGAAACCTGGAGGCTTACGAAAAGGGTTCTACTTAAATTGAGGCCGACGCAACGAGCTATGGAATGAAGAATGATAGGTGTAACGTTAAGGGATAAGGAAAGAGCAGATTGGGTGAGGGAACAAACGCGAGTTAATGATATCTTAGTTGAAATCAAGAAAAAGAAATGGGCATGGGCAGGACACTTAATGAGGAGGGAAGATAACCGATGGTCATTAAGAGTTACGGAATAGATTCCAAGGGAAGGGAAGCGTAGCAGAGGGCGGCAGAAAGTAAGGTGGGCGGATGAGATTAAGAAGTTTCCAGGGACAACATGGCCACAATTAGTACATGACCGGGGAAGTTGGGGCAGCATGGGAGAGGCCTTTGCCCTGCAGTGGGCGTAACCAGGCTGATGATGGTGATGATATATATATATATATATATATATATATATATATATATATATACATATATATATATATATATATATATATAGAGAGAGAGAGAGAGAGCTCGGAATGCGATGGTGACCATGTTGGGCTGCTGAGCACGAGGTCGCCCGATCGAATCCCGGCCACGGTGGCCGCATTTCGATGGCGGCGAAATGCGAAAACACCTGTGTACTTAGATTTAGGTGCACGTTAAAGAACCCCAGGATTTAGGCGCACGTTAAGAACCCCGTTAAAGAACCCCAGTCCTCCACTACGGCGTGCCTCATAATCAGAAGGTGGTTTTGGCACGTAAAACACCATTATTTAATTTTTTAAATGCGAAGGTTGTGAGTTCGGTTCCCACCTGCGGCAACATCTTTTTTCATCCACTTTACTTTCCATTAATTTATCGTTTCTTTATTTCAAGTATTAAACACAAGTAATTTCCCCTATGTTGTCCTTGGTGTCAATCATTTTTGGCTTCTTATGACATGATTAACAAAAATCGGGCGCCTAGGTTAACCCCCTTTCTTGTATGTGTATATATATATATATATATATATATATATATATATATATAGATATAGATATAATCTAGACAGGCCGTGTAATGCGTAGGTCAGATAACAGGTGGAATAATTGAGTCACATGATGGGTTCTCGGGGAAGGGAAGCGCAGTTGAAGACAGCAGAAAATTAGGGGGTATGATGAAATTAGGAACTTTCCAGGCGCAGCTTGGCTTCAGCTAGCGCAGGATAGGGGTAATTGGAGATCACTGGGGGAGGCCTTCATCCTGCAATGCCCATATAGATAAGCTGATGATGGTGATGATCAGTTACATATATGTATGGCCAAAAAACTGCAAATATGTTATAGTTGATGTGTTGTAACTGTAGAGTGCAGTGCGCAATGACAAATTTCAATACCTACTGTGCGTTATAATTTCTTTTCTACAAGAACATGTGTTAGCGTATTTGTTATCTGCAAAAGTGGCCACAATACGCGCTCTGTGAATGTGCCCCTGGAGCTACTCCTCAAACGAAGCTTTTTTCACTCACAACGTCAGCCGTTGGAAAATGAAACGAGAGGGACATAGGAAAGGGACAGGGAACTGTTCTCCGTTTACCGTTGTAACTGCGAGTAGCCAACGTGACTATTCACACGAAAACAAAAAAAGAAAAAAACTGCCCTCCTAGCACTCACTTTGACTCACACTTCCCATTTGAAATCGCTGCCTTGAAGCCCCTGCCACCGACTGGCATTTTGGCTTGTGTTCTGTGACACCCACAAGATTAGGACCGCCGAAGTGTCGTCTGCGCCAGAAGTCTAACTGCATTGGACATCTTGCTTCACACGATTTCAACAAAGCACCAGAGGAGGCACCGACGACACCTGTGACCACAATTACGTTCGCCACCGCGACAAAAGCATGCAAAAAACCAGCGATAATGCCTGGCGATCATGACGTCGTTCCGATTCGCGAAATTGCTTCCGGAACCAGTAGCACACAAAACCCCAGGCATGGAGATTGGCTTCCGTTTTTTTC
Organism: Dermacentor variabilis; assembly: GCF_050947875.1. Taxonomy (NCBI): domain Eukaryota; kingdom Metazoa; phylum Arthropoda; class Arachnida; order Ixodida; family Ixodidae; genus Dermacentor; species Dermacentor variabilis. The sequence continues at coordinate 176,238,972 of NC_134569.1, forward strand.
TGAGGTACCCGTTCCTGAAGGTGTGATTTTATTTTTTGAAGGTTTGGTTATTAACGCAAGGGCACCAGAGAAGGACAGAAGAAAGGACAGAACTCTGAATTCCGTCAGTTTATTAATTTTTTAATAGCATTGTCATACCGGGTGTTTTTTTCTTCTTTCGGCCAAAAAATTTATACAAGTTGCTTGTACAAGTATACAAGGCACATAGCACAATTTTAACCCTTGATCTTGATGACTCGATGAGGTGGCCATCACTTCTACGAGAAATGAAAGCGCTTCATTGCATAATAACAATAATTACGCTAATTCACATTCAGTTAGCTGTATTGTAGCCTATATCGAAATCTGTGAATTATAGAAGGCGAATTCGTAAGGTGTGTCAACTTGGAACAAATTCTCTGGACTGCACTAGTTTAGAGCTATTAATTTTCAAAGTGTCCGACGAAATACATTAGTGTTCCAGCTACTTTTGTGCATCAGTGCATAAAACAGCGTTTTCTGTAAAGAGGCAACTGGAAGAGCAGTTCCTTTCGTCAGACACAATATCTCGAAATTGGTGCAGTCCAGCAATTTGGTTCCAAGTATATACGCCTTGAGAACTCACCAGCTATAATTTGTAGATTTAAATATGTCACGTAGAATAATTAAATCAAGAGTTAGGATAATGGCGCTTATTCTTTATTTAAGCATTTTTATTTCTTCTTTTCCTGATGATGATTATTATTCCTAGAAGTAATGGCCGCATCATCGAGTAATCTAGAACAAAGGTTAGAACTGTGCTATCTGCCAGAGGTGATATTTAAAAGCTCTGAATCCTTCTAAAGAAACACACACGGTATATACAATCACACAGAAGCACAACAGTCATGCGCAGAACGCAACGAACAAAAAAAACACCAACAAATATTCACCGCTGTGATAGCTCGAAGCATCTGATCTCTTCCTCAGACATGTGACCGAACGCATGTACAATTTAGACCGCGCAAAACAGGTATGGCTTTCTGCGCAGTGCAGCACCTGTGGATGCAGCCCAAGATTCACAGAGCAGTATAATCGCAGAATACCGAGGTCGTGCAACGCTCTATATGTATTGAAGCGGAAAATTGCATGTGCAAAGGAAGACTGCGTCGTACCCCCTCTGCCGCTCTCAAGGACAAGAGTGTCCTCGAGCTACCATTGCAACGTTGAATATTTATTTCTACCTATGATGTTTTCCTATGCGTTCAGCGCATGGCTGTTGTGCTTCTGCGACTATATATATATATATATATATATATATATATATATATATATATATATATATATATATATATATATATATATATATATATAATATATATATATATATTCAGAAGAAAGAATAAACTGACGTTATGGCTTCTGTTATCAATAACGTTTCGGCCGGAGGACCTGCCTTCGTCAATCTTCAGTGAAAACATATGTCATAACGTTCCTCTGTCTCTTTTATATATATACGCATATATATATATCCTTGAGCTTGAGCTGTTAACCGGAACGTTAAAGAATGTTTTACATACAGGGGGGGGGGGTGCAAATCTTACACGCTTGTCTATTTTATTTTGTCACCCATTAGTCTTGCCACACTTCTGTAAGGTTCGACTGCGATATATTGGAAATGAAATAACAGCTTTCTACCCCTGTCAAAGGCCCTCAAACTGTGCCAGCTTGCTGTGGAACGAGTACTGTTTAACATGTAATGCAGAATTAAATATTGAAATCAGGAAGTCATGGCCCCTTTAAATTGAATTTTATCTCCATGTATCCAGTAAAGTGGTTGGACGATTCTGTAATGGGCAGAGATAACTTGTGTGAAGAGCGTGTCGGCACACAAAGACAATTTAGAGCTGTCGAACAATCTTTAAAATAGAAGCAGCAGAGTCTAGCATTCAGTGTGCTTTTATATTTGCTTTCGTGTTCAGGAAGTCCAAGTCGACAGATATGCAGGATAAGAGAAAGAAAGGGGAGTGTTTCTCGATTTAGGATTCTAAAGGAAGACCTTGGCTATGACGGAGGCTGTACTGGCGGGCTACAGGTTTATTGTTGCCCCTTAGAAGTCATTGAAGCTTTTAAGAATTCAAGTACTTGAGTTCTTGCATGTTGCAAAAGTCAGAGGGCGAAGACTGTGTTCAACTGAAGCGGCGGGGGGATGTTGTAGTTGTGTTAAGGATTTTCTTTGATTTTGAAGAGCACTTGATGCCATGTACACCTCTTTTTTTATTATTCTATATGACGCAGGCCTGTTCCTAACATGACGTCGTTACCGAGGACCGTTGGGAACAGCATAACACGAGCGCTGTTCATAACGGTGGCTTTTGCCCTGAGCCGAGCAGAGCTTCCCGAGCGTAGACCAGATTTATCACCCCATCAAGATGCTTGGAAGGTAAGCGAAATGCTTTTGAATGTTGGGCGCATTTTTGAGTATAGACATCAGCATAGTAAAATTACAAAGTATATACCTTTCTTTTTCTTAACTTTTTCATGTGCATCACCATGTTGCATAGGCAGTGTCGCCATCTATGAGCAGTCGGCATGCTGGCTTGGGGAAGCGCTCTGTTTTGTATACTCGCTATACACTCATCTTACCCTTGGTGACAGTTGCGGTAGTTTTTCTCTCATAAACGCGGTTTATTTAAGATTATGCAGCGTCTGCAGGATGGGAAACGGTCTTGTGAGGCACAGTGAAGTTATTTAAGATGACATGGCGAGAATTTCTGCTGGCGCTGATAAGGACGAAGCACACAGCGCGATATGTGCGCGCGTGTTTGAGCTTACAATCAGCCTGGGAAATCAGTTGTATGTTTCTAATAATTGGCTTTGCGAACGTGGCCTTACTGCAATATTCGTCATGTACTTCCATGCTTTGGCTTAGCATCCACAAGTAGTTAAGAAACATACGCGACGATCGTAACAACGCATGCACCGTTTTTACTACGGAATAAGATCTGTCATTTATTTTACAAGCGTACAAAATGCTTTTCGAGGATACATTGCGCGACTACCATGTTTGTTCGGCACGGCTTCGACCCACGACTATAGTAGTTTGGTTTGTAAAAACAGCATAGCGCATTGTGAATAACACTTGTCGAGTGGTCGAGCCGCCGGCTGCGGAGTGACCCAGCTTCCGAACGACCGCTGCCTTCTTATGAATTGGTTTGTTCAGTGTAGCGCATGAGCCGAGCATGCGCCTTGACCATATGTGGTCGTGTGGCGTTAGGTTGTGTTTTGTTTTCCTCGTTTTTTTCTTTTGCGATAAATGGCCTCTAGTAGGCCAGACTATTCACCATTTTAGACAAGCAGCACTGAAATTTTTTCAAACCTAATGAGAATGAAAACCGATTTTTTTGTTCGGTCTTGTTTGGCTCGATCTCTCCCACGAACTCATCCGTCTTATGGAAATGTAGTGCACGCACTCAGCCGTAGCATTGTTTTTACATGATCCTCGTTAAAATTGACAGAATTACTGGATAAAAAGGCAATACTGGCGCAGAAAGCCTATATGTACGACGTTGGTTTACAAACCACAGTGATCGCTGTGTAAAGCCACGCCATCGGCCTCACACGGAAGCCTAACGTGCACTTTGCATAGTCGACTTGAAATGCGGGAAGACGACTCCAGTGGCTGACGCAAAACTTCTATGGCGATGGATCCCCTGCGATGTTCTGGCCCTGCAGTGAGTTAGCCGTACACGAGCATTCTTATATTTCTGATCCCACACCCAAGCGACCAGATAGGAAGCATATTTTCCAATTTACGCTGGCTATTCACAAGTGCCGCTTGTTTTCGTCGAGCGTAGAGCCGATACAGCCCCAATCGTGCACATCGTGGTCATGCGTCGCCGCTGATGATGCACGTCGCGTGTTAGCGCAACGAAGAGAAATTTTCGCACAGTGTAGTCACCGCTGCACCGGAAGGCTACACAGTGGTCCTTCGGCGAACTTGTATGGTCTAAGTAAAGCCATAAACGGGGCTAGATGGTGACGTCCACGATTCTATTGAGCTTAGTGTTACGCGGGCAGAAGTACAGAAGGACCGTAAACGAACAGAAAGTTGACGTACAAGGCGTATGCCTTCGTTGTGCCTCGTAAGCCCACTTTCTGTTATTTTACGTTCATTTTATAGTCTTTCCGTCAGTGCAATGCAGTCATGACCATTGTATGAACTGATATCACGTTAATTGTCCGGGAATCGAGCTAAAACGTCCCCAAATCGGCACAGAGCCGACGGCAACACACTCAGGCGTGGTCGCGCCGGTCCGCATAATCCAGGAGGGAGCAAGTGCTCGCGGAGCGCCCTTTGCTCGTCGCCCGATGTCTATACATGTCGGGTGGATATTCCAAAATGATTTATTCTCCTATTGAATTCAAAGTCGAACATCTTCATTTTTTGGCTTCTAAAACTAGAAAACAGAGCCGTTGTGGCAAACATAACTTCGTTGATTTATTTGAATACATTTAACAAAATCTGGAAGTCCATTTAATCAGCGCGCAGTATATCAAAAATATACCAGCCTCATTCCGCTTTCTTGCTGGCTTCCAATGGATACTTCCGCCGTCATGTACCTGTTTCTATGTGGTAGGCAGGCTTCCATTACCTTTGTAATCGGTTATAACCGACCATAGAGAACATTCTATGAAAGTGAACATCAAGTTCTCGAATGCATTCGAAGGCTTTAAAACAGAAGTATTGGACTGACATTCCAAGTGAAATATATATTCACTCCCCGCCGCCTTAGCTTTGACCCGCCGTGGTGGCGTAGTGTAATGTTCATTGCGCTGCTAAGCCAGACAGCGCAGGATCGAATCCGGGCCGCGGCGGCCGCATGACGACGGGAGAAAAATGCAAAAAAACGCCCGTGTGCTTTTTTTTTGCATTGGATTAACGTTAGCAAACACCAGCTGGCCAAAATTATTCTGGAGCCCCACTACGGCGTGCCTCATTATAGCGTCGTGCTTTTGGCACGTAAAACCTCAGGATCTATTCTTTTTCTCAGCCTTGGTAATTCCTAAGGAGGAATGCCCAAAACTTTTTCTTTTTAATGTCACCGACGGCAGGCGTACAAACATGGATAGAATTGCGAACAGACAGAACCAGATAAACACCTCGCTTCAACCGAAAGGTTGCACAATGGCGGAATAAAAGGCAGATACCAAACTTGTCTACGCTTAGTCAAGGGAAGGCGCACCGGTAACCCGCCAATCTTGGTCACGTGTGGGCCCTCGCGAAACACAACCGTTTAGCATGACAATAAATCCTTCTGCAAGGTCATCGATCGGCGGCTTTACTAGAGGGAACCGTGGTGCTAGTGCCTACGGGAGTTGGAAGTTTCAGCCAGCATGGGGAAGGATTGTTAGTGCTTGGATTTTTCTAAACTTCGTCATTATGGCTTCAAATGGCTTCGTGACTTTGCAAATTGTCATTTCAAACAAGTACGGCATTGCAAATAGTTGAGTGAGCATTAATAAAGTTAACTATTGGCTGGATTTGAGCTTAGGACCTCTAGCACACACGCCTGATATTGAAAGCATCGCGCCACACACGCATGCGGCGACACCCTTTCCCGCGGGCAGAGCCACCGCGTCAAAACGCTTAGTACGTTGTGATCGGCAATTACACTAGAGGAGATCGATGCACCAGAAACACCAACGAGCGCCACATAACACCCTATGCATCAGTAATTAAAATTTAAAGAAATAATACATATGTGATGTCTTAGTTAACGTTAGCCAAGCTGTTCAAAAACAAACAAAATTAAAAGAACGGTGCAGAAATTAGGTTTCAAGGCTTCCAGCGTTGGGAAGTCGCACTTCGGACGACCAAACACCGTAGCATTTATATTTGTATGTTGCGCTATCTCTTTTATATGTTTTGTTTCGTTGAACAGCTTCGCTAACGTTAGGTGGGACAAATGGTGTATGATGTACTGCATGTAACTACGTCTACGTGATATCCAGCCTTGCTATATAGTTCACTGGAATAAAAATCATTTCTTCCTCTAATATGCAGCTAATAATACGGACACGTGGACTTTTGTACCTCAAAATCCACACACACACACAAAAAAAAAAGATGAGGCGGTAGGATGATGCTTTGTGCATTTTCTGATGAGTCATTTTAATTAGGGGACAATCATCTGATTGTTGTTCAATCAGCAATGTTCAGTTTTTGTATAAAGAGATAATTCACAGGCTTTAAGCATACATATATGCACAATTTTATTACTGACTGCATCCATTAGCAACAAGAAAAAAGTGCTTCTATGTTCCTGCCAGAATGTGCCACGTAGAATGCCCCGTCAAACATGGTAATAGTTTCACCAAAGTGGTTATGCGGTATGTATAGTAGGCAGTATTTTTCTACTGTGCCTTGAACTGTTTCACTGCATCACTACGACTAAAGTTTTCAATGTATGAGATTGTGTAGACCTGCTCCAATCCACTTCCTTCAATGACAGTGCAGTACCACCACGGAAAGGGCTAAAAAAGGTTGTGACAAAAAAAAGTAACTAATCTCACCCGCAACACTGCATTTGCTGCATACAAACGGCTTGAATGGTCACACACACACACGCACGCACGCACGCACACACACGCGCGCACACACACACACACACACACCCACACACAGAGAGAGAGAGAGAGATAGTTCACAAGCCACTCACACCAAGAATGCTCCTCTTTACGTAGACGTCAACTGGAGTTGAGCGTGCCTGCTTTCGCAGAAGGTAAAGCCGTGGGGCCGAAATTAACGAAGCTTTTCATTTCTAAATGCTCTTTACCATTAACGGGCCGCCTTCGCTAATAATGTCGGTAGTGGCTGGAATTTGCTCTTAAGAACAATCATAGATTTTAGCAGGATGCGTTGTTGGGCAAGTTGGTTCATTGTAATAGGAAACATTGGTTGCGCTTTCTAGACAATCACATGTAAGAAGACAGGACAGGCGCAAACCACTGATACTTGGCATGATGAAGGGAGAACACAAAAGGAAGAGCCCGATGTAGAAGAAATGAAGTTTAGCAGGATAAGTGGGTTCATTGTAATAGGAAACATTGATTCATAGATTTGCCCTTCCAATGATGCGGAGCGTGTAGGAGGGATGGATGCGCTGTTTTATCCCTCAGAGTAAAGTTAACAATTCAAGTTTTCAAAAAATTTGAGTAGTATAGAAGAAAACTGAGGAGTTTGCGGGCGCTATACATCCACTTTTCAGCGGTGTCTGTCGTTTAATTTATCGAAGCTCCAACCTCTTTTAGCACAACGAATCATCTAGACGTTGACTCGCCTTGCATTTAACCCCTAGTAGCTATGAACTAAAGTCTATCACATCTACGAGTAAAACTGCCTAGTGCATGAACTAATTACCATCACGTAGCGCCGGGAGTTTTTGGTGCGACTTCTTTCGTCGCCCGATCGAAATTTATGATTCCTTACTTCTCATCGCTCTGTAATTACAACTGTGCAATCCACTGACTACATAACCTCTCTGCTTCGTGTGAATTGTTATCCATTTTGAGGTTCCTGACACTGATGCTTGCAGTGCCACGAACTGCCAGTGACACTAGTGTCTGCGGAAATTTGTTAATACGTCCTCAATTTGTTGATGCACTTCATTGGAAGAAACTGATGCGTCTTGTTGTTTTTGTTTTTTCTCTCATTGTTGAACTGAAGACTAATCTGCATTCTTTTTTTCTTTGATTGACAAGCTGATCTTTCCTTTAAAAACCCCGCAATCATGAGATTATTCCCCACCTCAGCTATGTCTCTCTCCTGTTTGAATAATTTTTTCGATATATATTCCTTAACTCGTGCTCTTTTGCAGGTGTTACTGCAATGACACTGTCTTTTTTGTCGCCTAATTTGTGCAGGAATACTGCCACCTGTATTCTTTTGATGCCATATACATCCATGTTCTCAATACATATTTTCCGTTAGTGTCGTATCAGCAATGCCTGTATTAGCCAGACGTTAAATTGTTATCGCTGCAGCAAAATGCCGGTGAACAATTTCCAGCTACGAAAGCAGTTAGACAAGACCTCACTCTGGCAATCAGACCGATATTGTCTAGTATTGCAATGCACGCAGTTTGCACCTGATTTCATGAAGGCGCATTTATTATAATACTTCTGTTGCAGGCACTAACAGCGCCGGGAAGGTATTACCTGTATATGAGGTCCTATGAGGAAGAGCCATTTTACGGATTGAACCGCAAGTGCGTCTTCAACGACCTAATTTCTGTTAACGAAAAGGAAAAATACACAACAAACATATTTGGAAGTACGGATCCAAAGGATGGCTCAGTGTGAGTATCATTCCATTCTGACAAGCTCTTTGGTTGACGCGCATTTCGAACGCGAATCGTCACACTTATTACATTCGTACTTTTACGTGCTAATGCCAACATAATTTTTATCTGCAGGGGTTCTTACAAACTATTTAAGATTAAACATGCTTGTGCGTAGTCAAGTTAAATTAAGCCTAGCAAGGCTTCGAAAGTAACTGGTTTACGGGTCATAACCAGCAATTCGCAACATTGCATTGAAGTTTGGCCGCACCACCTTCGCGTGGCGCCTCGTGACCTGCAAGTGTATAAATTTCTGTGATCACGCTGTCAATGACGTATAGAATTACGTGCAGCCAGTCATTACGCTAAACTACGAAACATGCCGAAGTCGAAATATGCCCCAGAACATCCTTAGCTGTAAGACGCAAATCTTAAGGTTACATAAACTGAAGCACTCAGAGCACAAAACCATGCAAAAAAAAAAAAGAAACAGACAAGTAAACTTTAAGACGTCCTAATGTAAATATTGCAAGCTCTACTTTAGCGTAGAGAACAACCGAAGCATATCAAAGTTAAAGATACTAAAGTACAGCATAACATATCATTCTCAACATCCAAAAACATTAAAGCATTTTATTTTCTCGCATTGGTTATCAACAAGACGAGTCTATAAAACATTTATTGAACTATGAGCACGTTTTTAAGTAGGTGTCGGCCGTAAGCCTAACAGCTTCATTGCACTTATTATACCCTCATGAAACGTTTGCTTGTCAGCACTTTATGCTAACGTTGGCAGCCCAACCATTCTTCAGCAGGTACCTTTGCGCGTGTACTAGAAGCAGTGGTGCAAATGCACACACTCTGCACTAAATCTGACATAACCTAGCAATATGAGTAAGTGACAGGCGCTCCCCAGTTTCAAATGAAGGTTTGTTTAGAAAACCTGCTGCACCGGACAGTGGCGCCACCACCGGTGCTGCCGGTACCCTATTAGGTGGCGTTTGTATGCTACAGACGGCGGTTTTTTCGCTGCATGAACCATTTGATGCTTCCGCATCCATCTTTTTAGTGCAACAAATACGCGCCTTCGAACACACTATTGCCTTCATTTAAGTTGAAGGCACAGGATTTGCTGAATCTGCTCAGTCGGTGTCTCGCCGACAAAAGTGGGCCGACAAAAGGCCATCCTCATGGCCTCTGTTGCGCGCGCTCGAAAGTTTTGCCCCGGCGGTCGCATTCGGCGCACTCTAGGAAAAAAGTGAACTAATGGGGGCGCGCGTCTGGAGAACCTGGATGGCGTCGTTACCCGAGGCCTCCGCACGCGGATTGCGGCGGTAGCAGGCAGACCGCGCGAGATCTCAGCGTGCGCATTGCCTCTTGTAACGAATTGTTGCTCACAGGCCGGCAGCTACCAGGTCAAAACATGACCGATGTCGCAGCAGTTTATTTATTAGCAGACAACAGTTTATCTCCGCCCCGGAAATATATTGAAAAGGAAAGGGAGGGAAACAAGGAAAGAGGGACAACTGACGCATGCCTTTGAGGCGTATTTGGCCCAGCCTTTTTTTTTTTATCTGAAACGTCCCTCTGTCCTAGCAGCCGTAGCGTTTCATTGGCTTTCTGGTTCTTGTGGACCCACGCAGCTCACGAATAGAGCTTTCGGAGAGGTATTCAGCCCCGTGATGCAGCGCCTTTTGGGTCGCACTACATGGCCCTTCAGTGGTAGACACTTCTTTGCCTGGGTCTGTCTCAGGTGAACGTTTGCGGGTATGGTAAACATGACGTCGATGGACGCCATCCTCAGTAGCTGCATTCGCGAGACGGACGCCACTGGTTGCTTTTACTTTGCCTTGCGTCCATTTGTCTCCTATGCCGTAGTTGCGCACGTAGACGGCGTCTCCAGCGATGAAGTACCAACTGGCGGAATCAGAACCTCGATTCTTCAGGATTTCGTGGTTCCAGGGAGGAAAGCAAGTATGCAGTCTAGTACGCACGCAGAAGCCTGTGGCGAATTTCTGTAGTGAAAGAATTCTAGCCATAGCAATTGCCAACCCTGCTTCAGGCGTTCTCTTCAATACGTCATTTATAGTTCTCATGGCGTGTTCTGCTACCCTATTGCTTTGAGGGTGGTGTGGTGGGGTACCAATCTGCTTGATGCCATTTTTTTGCACAAGTTGACGAAATTTTGAAACGGTAAACGCTGTCCCGTTGTCCGTAACTACAGTGCAGGTTAAACCATGCTGGTAGAACAAGGTTCGAGTATGGAATCCACACTGGCACTATCTGCCGCGCGAGGTAACGCAATAGCTTATATCCAACTGATGTATGTCTCGACAATTACTAAGAGCTCCTTGTCTTCAATAGGCCCTGTGTAATCGGTTTCCAACCGTGAACACCTCTCTCGCGAAACCGGCCAACTGAAGAGATCCCGTGCAGACGTCGACAGTCTGTAGCAGCTGATTAATGTCTTGGTATAGAACGGCTCATCAGAATCTAAACCTCGCCCTTGTATTCATTGTAGACGCATCTTCATAAGAATCATGCAGAAGCTTGAACAGTCTATTTCACACCGCCCTTGGTATCACTACACGATGTCCCCAAACAGCAACCCTTTCCCCGCTGACTCGTGTCGCGTTTTCCGGTATTCCTTCATTACTCCGCTGTCACCTACGACAGAACGCCAGCCTTCAGTCATGTAAAAGTACATCGGTTGCAAAACACGTAATGAGAGCAGCATTCCGGGCAAGTTGGTAATCCATTGCTTAAATGATATTGCGCGACATAAAAACGACAGGGACGTGAAAGAAGACGACACACCAAGCGCGACACACGGTCAGCTGCTGCGAGTGACTGAAACTATTTGCAGGAAATCGCTGGCTGCTCTCATCCGTCAATGAGAAGCACAATTACTATCAGGTATGTTTTTACTTCCGACTGCTGGAGTGATTCGGGCAAGCAGCTTATAACACGAGAGGTTAACATCTGTTTGAAAGTTCTCAGTCATCTAGTTCTCTAGTGTATATTTTAATGCGTTAGCATTACTTATGGCAGTTCACGCGCATTTCAAGGGCTATCTATGTACGTTTGTATATAACCGCTCTCTCGCCTACCTGGGTCACTGTGCAGTCAGTGGTGAAATAAGTAGCGCATCGCCTACTGTAAAGAGGTAGCAGGGTTCGAAATCAATCATCAGACCAACTTGGGTTCCTGAACACGTAGCAGTGTGGATATACGTGCCGCTCTTCAACCAATCTTGCGCATACTTCATGCCATGCACAGAATTCACGGGAATGACAGTGACAGACGAGACCTTGCTGCGTCAACTGATAAGAGACATTGTGCGCGGGCAGATTGCGAAGCAAACTGTGACATCGAAGGAGTTTACTGTTGCTTCGGTCGCTCAAGTTGTTCGCCAAGAAATTCGGCAAGCATTAGCATCTCCTGAGCCACTCCCTGAACCGTGTCCCGAGCCGCGCTTCGAGCCACGCGCATACAGCTACGCAGACGCTGTCCGTCGCCCGCTTTCTACTGTGCCGCTACAGCAGTAGCACCAGCGGCCACCTATTGCTGCCTGGATACAGAGGGAACATTTCAGGCGACCCCAGCTTCGCAGGACCGACGTATGGCGCACTGCTGATTGCCGACCATTGTGTTTTCAATGTGGTGAACTAGGGCACATCTATCGTTTTTGCCCTCGTCGCCAGGGTGGCATCCAGTAAATGTCACCTGCCACTCCGCGACAGTTTCCAAAGAGACATCGACGCTTCGACGACAGTGCAACTCGGGAACAAGGCAGCCTAGCTAACCTCCGGTCGCGCTGGCCGTCGCCGTTGCGTTATTCTTCGCCGAACCGTGGCAGTTTCGCCGACGTGGTGAGAGGCCGCTCTCCAAGCCCACGGCGGGGTAACTGAAATGGGCTACCTCCGGGGGGAAGGTTGCAAGTGGTCGAACCGCCGAAAGTCCCCCAACATTACAAAGAAACGAGCAGAGCAACCCGGAGAAACGGAACGCCGACGAATTTGTGAGCGCCGACCTTCTCTTAACGACTGATGGGCACGACGTGACAGCTTTAGTTGATACTGGCGCAGACTTTTCGATAATGAGTGAGCAGTTGGCAGATCGGCTTAAGAAAGTCAAAATGCAATGGACGGGCCCTTGTATTCAAAATGCCGGGGGCGAGATTATGACACCTACAGGAAAATGTACTGCACGACTTCAGATAGGAAATACGGCTTTTGTCGCCACTTTTATGATTCTAAAAGAGTGCTGCAGATCACTCATCCTCGGAATGGACTTCTTGCGGGAATACGGTGCCGTGGTTAACATATGGCACGACGAGATAACCTTGTCAACTAGTACAGAGACGAACCACGACGAAGAGCGCCAATGTACATCATTACGTGTCGCCGACGACGTCTGCATACCACCACTACCATGCAGTCTTTTCTCCGTCAGTTGCGCAGAACAGTTTAAGAAGGACGGTGTAGCCGAACAACTAACTGCACTTCTGCTCCATCAAGCTGTTACCATCGCTCGCGGTATCGTCAGCCTAATAGGTAGTGGCACAGAGGTACTTGTGACGAATTTCACCGATGAACGCCGGCACATCAGTAAAGGCACCGCTGTGGCATACTTTGATGAAATTGACCACGTTCAACACTGCTTTGCTGGAAAAGAGGAATCGATCACCGATACGATGCCACATGCACCCGTCGTCGACGTTGACCCAAGTTTAGCGCCGCAACAGAAACAAAGTCTCAGGAAACTGCTTGACGATTTTAAGGACTGCTTCTCTACAACGTCCCGAGTGCGTCAAACACCACTGACGATACACCGCATTATTACGGAGGAAACAGCAATACCCATCCGACAGCAGCCATATCGCGTAGCTGAGAAAGAGCGTGAAGCAATACAGCAGCAAGTCAAGAAAATGCTAGAAGATGATGTCATTCAGCCGTCAAAAAGCCCTTGGGCATCGCCCGTCGTACTCGTTAAGAAGACGGATGGTAGCCTGCGGTTTTGTATCGATTATCGCAAGCTCAATCGGGTTAAAAAAAGGATGTGTATCCCTTAGCACGCATCGACGATTTCCTGGACATGTTACGGCATGCACGGTACTTCTCATCGATGGACTTACAAAATGGATAGTGGAAAACAGAGGTCGATGAGCGGGATCGCGAAAATACCGCTTTTATAACGCCTGATTGGCTCTATGAATTCAAAGTTCTCCCTTTTGGTTTGTGTTCTGCCCCAGCCACGTTCCAAAGACTAATGGATACTGTTCTCTCACACCTTAAGTGGAACACTTGCTTAGTTACCTAGACGATGTCATTCTTTATTCTGCCACATTTTATGAACATCTGAGACGGCTACGGTCGGTTCTTCAAGACATACGGTCCACTGGTTTTACCTTAAAACCTGAAAAAGTGCCACTTTTGCTATGAAGAACTACAGTTTTTGGGCCACGTAGTAAGTCAGACAGGTGTCGCAAACCTGATCCTGAGAAAATCTCAGCCGTCGCAATGTTTTCAAGGCCTACAAACAAAGAGGCAGTCAGACGCTTCCTGGGCCTATGCGCATATTACCGGCGATTTATTGCGGGTTTTGGACGCATTGCCTCGCCGCTCACCTGCTTAACCAGAGAAGATGTCACGTTTGTGTGGGGCGAGGAGCAGTAGGCGGCATTTAAGGAGTTGGAGCACTGTCTACAAACTCCGCCTGTTCTTGCCCACTTTGACGTGGATGCGCCGACAATGATCCACACCGATGCCAGCAACGTAGGCCTTGGCGCGGTCTTGTTCAGCGGCAAGACGGCGCTGAGCGAGCCATCGCTTACGCGAGTAGAACATTGTCACGTGCCGAGTCGAACTACTCCACCACAGAGAAGGAATGCTTGGCTGTAGTATGGGCAGTTACCAAGTTCTGCCCGTACATATACGGCCACCCATTTGAAGTTATAAGTGACCACCATTCTCTCTGTTGGTTGACCAACATGAAAGATCCATCCGCACGTTTGCCACGCTGGAGCCTACGGCTTGAAGAGTACGACATAACAGTGGTCTATAAATCGGGAAGGCAGCACTTAGACGCTGACTGCCTTTCCAGATCGCCGATCGAGTCGTCAGGCGGAGATGATGACGAACCCGCAGGTTTTCAGGAGTTGTTGATGCGGCCACCATCTCTCAACAATAGCAAGAGGACCAGGAGCTCGCGTCACTAATTGATTTCTTAGAAGGCCGCACCACAGACAACCCCAGAGTGTTCTCAAGGCACCTGTCATCATTCTGCCTACCCAACAGTGTTCTTTTTAGGAGGAACTTCTCTTCAACAGGGAAGAGATATCTACTAGTCATCCCTAAAACTCTCCGCAATGAAATTTTGCAGGCCCGTCACGATGAAGCTACCTCAGGTCACTTAGGCTACACAAGAACATTAGCACGGACCAAAGAAAAGTATTACTGGCCACGGCTCGCAGCACAGGTGAAGCACTACGTTCGAACGTGCCTTGACTGTCAGCGACGAAAAGTGCCACCTACAAAACCTGCCGGACTATTACATTCCGTTCCAGTACCGGAAACACCGCTTGCACAAATTGGGATGGACCTTTTGGGCTCATTCTCATTATCTGCTGCCGGAAATAAGTGGGTCATAGTAGCGACAGATTATCTCACGCGATATGCTGAAACCAAGGCACTTCCTAGCAGCACAGTAGCCGAGGCCGCACAGTCCTTCATCGAAAACGTCGTCCTGAGGCGCGGTGCTCCAGCGTTCATCGTAACCGACAGGGGAACCGCGTTCACGGCTGAACCTTTGCGAACTGTACTCACCCTCAGTGGCATGGCACACAGGAGGACGACAGCCTATCACCCGCAAAGCAATTGACTTACGGAGCGCCTCAACAAGACTCCCGCAGACATGTTGTGCATGTATGTCGATGTGGAACAGAAAAACTGGGACCAAATATTACCCCATGTAACGTTTGCTTATAATACGGCTCGGCAAGAAACAACAAGAATGACGCCATTCAGTCTCCTACACGGTCGAGAAGTGACTACAATGCTGGATGCTATGTTTCCTCATGATTCCAGCGATTCCAAGACTGACGCCGCAGATTTTACAGAGCGCGCCGAAGAAGGAAGACAGCTCGCGCGCGTTCGCATAGCTAGCCAGTAAGACCGTGATGCCCGACGTTACAATCAACACCATCGATGCGTCGTCTTCCAGCCCGTCCAACGAGTCTGGGTTTGGGCTGCAGTACGCCGCCGAGGCCTCGTGGAGAAACTTGTGCGCCGATACTACGGACCGTACAAGGTTCTACGACGCCTTAGCGACGTGAACTATGAAGTCGTTCCTGACAGCCCATCCTGCTCGAGGCGCCGTCAGGACCTGCCGAGACTGCACGTGGTGCGCATGAAACCTTATTTTTCTGAATGGCATGGACACTGTCTGGTTTGCTAGACACCGGATGCTACCCGCCGAGCATCGGGACGACGCTCCTTCTGGAGGGGGGCAAATACCGCGACACCATCTGTGTCCAACAACGTTGACGATGAAGACGACGACCTCGTGTGTGCAAGCGAGGGTGCTAGAGAAGAAGAAGCCTAAACTGAACGCCTGCTCTGATTGTCTAGATTAAATATTGCTCTCCGCCTTTGTCTCCAGTGAGCCGTGACAATATATATGTTCTTCGTTTTAATAAAAAAATAGTTGAGAGTTAGCGCTCGTCCTGTCTGCTCCTTTTGTGTCCGTGTTCACTTCACGCTACAATTCAAGATCATGTTACCGTACCAACTCGCCCAACTTTCTATCATTTTGCATTAGATTCTTATCCATTGATTCTGTAGTACGTGGATTTAATAATTTATTATTCTACACTAATCATTTGTGGGCCCACCCACAATTCATTGTGTCCGAACATGTTGCTTATCGTAGGTGGTATGGTAAACTTATTCTGGTCCTTGGGAACGCGCATCAACAAGCAGAGGGCTGCTGCCACGTCGGTACAGAAAGCCCGAGCGTCACCGCTGCGTCGCGGGCCCGATGGCAGAGCTATTTGTCGTTGCCTTTTCTTAGTGTGTTTCCTTTCTTCTTTATGTCCTGTTTGCTCTTTGCATGGCGATTATTCTGCAAGTGATACGGCAAAAGCCACGTTGTATGCCTAGTGACCGGACAGGACGCCATTGGAATCTGAGCCTGGCAACGTTTAACGTTAGTACGTTATCTAGTGAGGCGAGTCTAGCAGTGTTATTGGATGAATTTGAGGGTAGTAAATGGGATATAATAGGGCTCAGTGAGGTTAGGAGGACAAAAGAAGCATATACAGTGCTGAAAAGCGGGCACGTCCTGTGCTACCGGGGCTTAGCGGAGAGACGAAAACTAGGAGTCGGATTCCTGGTTAATAAGGATATAGCTGGTAACATACAAGAATTCTATAGCTTTAACGAGAGGGAGGCAGGTAGGTCTTGTTGTGGAACTTAATAACAGGTACAAATTGAAGGTCGTACAGGTCTACGCACCTACATCCAGTCATGATGACCAGGAAGTGGAAAGCATCTATGAAGACATGGAATCGCCGATGGGTAAAGTCAAAATAAAATACACTATACTGATGGGCGACTTCAATGCCAGGGTAGGCAAGAAGCAGGCTGGAGACAAGTCGGTGGGGGAATATGGCACAGGCTCTAGGAATAGCAGGGGAGAGTTATCAGTGGAGTTTCCAGAACAGAATAATACGCGGATAATGAATACATTCTTCCGCAAGTGGGATAGCCGAAAGCGGACGTGGATGAGCCTGAATGGCGAGACTAGAAATGAAATAGACTTCATACTCTGCGCTAACCCTGGCATCATACAAGACGTGGACGCGCTCGGCAAGATGCGCTGCAGTGACCATAGGATGATAAGAACTGGAATTAGCCTAGGCCTGGGGAGGGAACGGAATAAACTCGTACATAAGAAGCCAATCAATTAGTTAGCGGTAAGAGGGAAACTAGAGGAATTCCGGATCAAGCTACAGAACAGGTATTCGGCTTTAACTCAGGAAGAGGACCTTAGTGTTGAAGTAACGAACGACAATCTTATGGGCATCATTAAGGAGTGTGCAATAGAAGTCGGTGGTAACGCCGTTATACAGGAAACCAGTAAGCTATCGCAGGAGACGAACGATCTGATCAAGAAACGCCAATGTAGGAAAGCCTCTAACCCTACAGCAAGAATAGAACTGGCAGAACTTTCGAAGTTAATCAACAAGCGTAAGACAGCTGACATAGGGAACTATAATATGGATAGAATTGAACATGCTCTCAGGAACGGAGGAAGCCTAAAAGCAGTGAAGAAGAAACTAGGATTAGGCAAGATTCAGATGTATGCGTTAAGAGACAAAGCCGGCAATATCATTACTACTATGGATGAGATGGATCAGGTGGCTGAGGAGTTCTATAGTGATTTATACACTAGCAGTAGCACCCACGACGATAATATGAGACAGAATATTCTAGACGAATTTGAAATCCCACAAGTAACGCCGGAAGAAGTAAAGAACGCCTTGGGAGCTGTGCAAAGGAGGCAGGCAGCTGGGGAAGATCAGGTAACAGCAGATTTGTTGAAGAATGGTGGGAACATTATTCTAGAAAGACTGGCCACCCTATATACACTATGCCTCATGACCTCGAGCGTACCGGAATCTTGGAAGAACGCTAACATAATCCTAATCCATTAGAAAGGGGACGCCAAAAACATGAAAAATTATAGACTGATCAGCTTACTGTCCGTTGCCTACAAAGTATTTACTAAGGTAATCGCAAATAGAATCAGGAACACCTTATACTTCTGTCAACCAAAGGAACAGGCAGGATTCCGTAAAGGCTACTCAACAATAGACCATATTCACACTCTCAATCAGCTGATAGACAAATGTGAGAAATATAACCAACCCTTATATATAGCTTTCAGTGATTACGAAAAAGCGTTTGATTCAGTCGAAACCTCAGCAGTCTTGGAGGCATTACGGAATCAGGGTGTAGACGAGCCATATGCAAAAATACTGAGAAATATCTATAGCGGCTACACAGCCACTGTAGTCCTCCATAAAGAAAGCAACAAAATCCCGATAAAGAAAGGCGTCAAGCACGGAGATACGATCTCTCCAATGCTATTCTCAGCGTGTTTACAAGAGGTAAAGCAGAAGGGTGGGGTTCAAAATTAATTTGCAGTAAACTAAAGTAATGTTTAACAACCTCGGAAGAGAACATCAGTTTAGGATAGGTGGCGAAGCACTGGAAGTGGTAAGAGAATACATCTACTTAGGGCAGGTAGTGACCGCGGATCCGGATCATGAGGCTGAAACAATCAGAAGAATAAGAATGGGCTGGGGTGCGTTTGGCAGGAATTCTCAAATCATGAGGAGCAGGTTGCCACTATCCCTCAAGAGGAAAGTATATAACAGCTGTGTCTTACCAGTAGTCACGTATGGGGCAGAAACCTGGAGGCTTACGAGAAGGGTTCTGCTTAAATTGAAGCCGACGCAACGAGCTATGGAAAGAAGAATGATGGGTGTAACGTTAAGGCATAAGAAAAGAGCAGATTGGGTGAGGGAACAAAGGCGAGTTAATGACATCTTAGTTGAAATCAAGAAAAAGAAATGGGCATGGGCAGGAAATGTAATGACGAGGGAAGATAACCGATGGTCATTAAGGGTCACGGACTGGGGTCCAAGGGAAGGGAAGCGTAGGAGAGGCGGCATAAAATTAGGAGGGCGGAAGAGATTAAGAAGTTTGCAGGGACAACATGGCCACAATTATTACATGACCGGGGTAGTTGGAGAAGTATCGGAGAGGCCTTTGCCCTGCAGTAGGCGTAACCAGGCTGATGATGATGATGCCTAGTCTGTATTGGGAGGATTTTCGTGTAACATTTACTCGTACCGTACCGTGCTTCTTTCTCGTAGATTTACTGCAATTGTACTTTTTGAATTGACTGTATAAATCTTGCACGCTAATACGCTGTGCGAATTACGCTTCCCCTCCTTTCTGTCGTTTGTTTTGCGATGCAAGTCATGGCGACGACCAGCGATGCCTTTCCCTCTTACATGCCATCGGATTCAAACAGGGCATGGTACGGTCGTCTCGGTATGCCTAAGAGCATAACTACTCACCAATAGAAGGAATAATATAATTACTGTAAATACAAGTGAACGGCTGCGTTTTCCTTACCGAAACTGGACAGTGGGTTATGGGGGACGCTGTAAGTGGAGGATTCCTGATTGATTTCGACCACCTGGGGTTCGATAACACGCACCCAAAGCATGGTACAGAAGCGTCTTACACATTACTCTGCTAACGGTAAGCTGGCTCCTCGGTCGGAATTGAACCTACGACTTCTTGCTAAGTAGTTACCATGGTGCGCAATATTATACGTAATATGCCCCTATTGAGCCAAAAGAGTCATGGCTAACAAGTGCATGTAAAAATTGATTAGAGAACGTTAGGATCGCAAATTCGGGCCAGTCGGTAACGATTTTTATTCAGCAGCGCCGCTTACGACACGGTCCGGCACATATAAAACCAGGCATGCGCTCGAATTCTCGCTGCTTGTTCCTGTCGCACGTGGTGCTGTTGAATATAAATAATCATCGCACTTTTCATCGTAGCATTCTTCATAGTGAATTACTATACGAGCAATATACTTGACTCAAGAAGATTGGCACAGAATGAACCTCCCAAATTTTAATATCGCTCCTGTAAACTGATTCTTGAGCAACTAATTTACTTCAATGAACCAAATAATCTGCGCGATGGACTGGTGAATAATTCACGATTGTTCCCCTCTTTAGGATGAATGCAACTGTGTACGCATGGGCACGTGCTACGGACGGCTATGCCACTCCAAACGTGATTGAATCATCCACTTCTCTCGGTAAGCCACACTCACATGTGCACGGTTTGTGTTCTTCATAAAATATGTGTGCATATATCCCTTTAAGCCTCGTTATCTCTCCTGAGCTTCTTGTACACTCGAGGAAAGAAAGCGCAAAATAGGGCCTATTATATAAAAACGGTACCGCCCAAATTTGAATGTATATGAATTATCCCGTCTTTGCCAATATAGGCCCTATTGCAACCGCCGGTTACATTACACCCAAATTAACTTCACGGCCCGCAAAAGTACAATTGCATTACGGCTTCTTCAAATGCAGTCGAACGTCACTACAACGAACGCTTCTGCAGCAAAATTACAGGTATAACGAACGGCTGGTTAGGTCCTGCCCCAATTACTATGTTTCACATGTAATGTGAACGACTCTTCACCGAAAACCACTGGAACGAATTCGCCTGTATAAACGAAGAAATGTAGGCGTCCCTGAGGGTCGATTTCTTAGTTTGCAACAAACGTGACGTAGCACTGCCATTATTGTCCTGCGCAGACGCCACGAAGGCGCGCTCTGTGCTAGCGCTAACCTCACTATTAGCGACTAAATTGCTCAAAATGCCGATGTCAGAAGCAGACCTGCTGCACTGCTCCAGGAATCGCTCGAATGATACGCTTCTTGCCTAATTGCTCCAGCGGGTCTCTTTCAATAAATTTTCTTTATAGGCGCATCGAATTTCCTCCTGAACAATATTATGTTTCCCGCTATCTGCATGCGCCTTATTTGTAAGTTGACGCCGGCAGCATGTGACACTACTGCAACACATGAATACGAAAGCGTGCTGCACACGGGCTAATTCATTAAGTTATTCGATCAGAGCGCTCACACTTCTTGAAAGACATAACGAGCTGCAGTGTGAAGTAAATGTGTTGTGCTGTAGGTCGATCCCCTCAACGACACAAGCGAACACTTGATGCACTATCTAAAGGTTCTTGGGTTCAATGTTTTTTGTTTCATTGTCTCTTTTTTACGTCTTTCCTACATTCCGTCTTTTATTCCTTTTTTCATTCTTTCTTCCTTTCGTTTCTCGTATATTTTTTTTTTACTTCTTTCATATTAAGCCACTGCGTCTTTGCTTGCTTACGGGAGCAGGAGCCATGCCAGATCATGTTTTCTTACGGCTACGAGCCATTGCTGCTGCTTCTATTTCGGTACCACTCGTCTGATTTTTTTTCAATCACTGGACGAGACATCCGTTATTTCGGGTATGAGCGATTGCAAAGGGCCACGTAATGCTTCCGCCTTAATAACCACACGCCATTATCCAAGCCATATTATTAGCCACCGCTTGTCCAGTAAACCCGAAATACTCCAGAAAATGCTGTTACTGCTTACTAAACGGTGAGGGGCTGCCCTAAAATGTCAATTGCAGTGACTATATGAAGATAAAAGAAAACACAGCCAGAAATGAAAAATAAAAACACCACGTCATTCACGCATAGCTTGCAAAGCGCGGTTTAATTGTCGCCACAACATAAATGTTTAGTCCCATCGCGTGTTATGAGAACAGCCACTATTTGCAGTTCCTAGGCCAAAAACAAACAAAAATAACGTTGCCCACAAAGAACGCCAAAGCACATCACTACAAATAGTAAGCGTGAGGCATTGACACTACATTCACCCAAATAAGGCAGAAAAGAAATTGATGCACGTTTTGCGGGCACACGATTAGTACAACTTTAGCAGGCGAATGCGGGGTGTTATACTGGGTCCAAGCGACGCGCGACCTCTACCTGATCTTACACAGGATGTCAAACATGCATATCACCTCCAGGTGTAGTCCATGCACTTGTATGAACGTACCAAAGGTGCCGTCTATGCGTAGCGTAGTTATGGGGCGCCAAGCGGATACTAGAGTGTTTGACGTTTACAGGCCTGTATTACGCGCAAGCATGTGTTCGGTAATCGGCGTGGCAGTAAGCATCCCGTATTAGCTTCCCAAATTATAAGATAATCAACGATGCCGCAGAAGCACTAATAACAAGCACACTCGCACAGAAAATATCGCGTCAAATTTGTGGGATGTTTTCTTCTAGAATATATCGGCGCGCCAATAACGATGTATTGTTACCTTTCTTTGTCCCGTTAGAAAAAAAGATGGTCGTGGAGTACGCGGTGGCCTTTTCTGAATACGATAATTGCGACATCCTGAGGATCCCGCACCGCAGCAATGGTAAGTGTTGGCGCACGTGAGGTGCGAGTCGAGACTAATGCACAGTACCTGCAAAATCAACACCGCTTGATTGTGCGAGCTGCATGGTGTTTAATAGCATCATTGGACACTGTTCCTCTCTCTTTTATTTTGACAGGCTGCGAACTCTGGGCGAAAGCAGGTGAAGTCGACAAGGTGAAGCCCATCTGCTTCTTCCTGTTCCACTTGCTATGTGGGCCCGAAAAGTACATCGTGTACGACAAAGATCTGTGCGAAAAAAATGAACGTCTACAGTTTCCCGAGTGCAGCTTTGACGGCAAAATGCCCTAGTTATGTAAATTGTGCTATTCCAGCACCAATTCAAAATAAGCCAGATCATTACTGTTTTGGCGACCCGAATCATGCAAGCTTTCTTTTTTATTGACACATACACTTGCTTGAGCATACTAGAAAGCGCCACGCGCTCAATGAACGTGCGCTGTTTTTGTCGCAGTAAATTAGTATTTAACGCAAGGTATCCTTGCACAGCATTTATTATTCTGTTCATGCGTATGACGCCCTGCGAGATGTGTTTATTGTTATAGAAGTTAGCGCGGCCATCTGGGATCATCCTCGTTATTCCTATTAACTGCCTATTTTAAGCAGCAACCGTCCTCAATGAGCTAGCAAATCTAAATGGAAGGAACCATAAAAAGTATGTAATATCAGAAGCTGTAGAACACATAGAACAGGCGCTGGTCGTTCTGATTCAGGTGCTTTAACCCATAGGTTCCTTTAAACAAACTTGCAATCAGGCCAACATATGTTCTCGTTGCTTTCTCGATGCCCGTTTTATACTTCAACGAAATTGTGCATCTACATAAAATCATCGAACGTTAACGCTCGCTCAAACAGACCGCGCACGTTTCCTGGCGCTGCGTAGCGTCCCAATCGCCCCCGAAATTGTCTCTTTAGTCTATTGCATTTCATAGGCCTACTGACCTGATGGTTGGTTCTCCTCCAAGAGTTCCTTCTCGTCAACCATCACTGCCAGGACGTAATCCTGAGGCCGGTGGACACGCGCAGCAAGTCTCCTCCAGCAACAGCTTAACCATCGCAAGAAGTGCACTAAGAATCGCTGCTGGTATCTTCACCTGCGACTCACACTGCTCATGATACATCCATCTGTACAATAACATACCATGCAGTACAAGGAGTGCCTGAAATCAGCACCTAGAGCGGTTGTGTGCAGCACACAAATGCAATTATATTTCTCCTTACCATCTCTAAGCCATGTCACGTCTTTAACGTGTGGTCTAATCTTGTATCAGTGCTTGTGTTGCAATGTAAAATAATCCTGCCGAATAAAAACAAAGGTTAAGTGCTCTGGATGGTTTTTTCAGTTATCTCGAACAGCTTGACCTTGCAGAAACACAAGAATACTAAGGCGCAAACTAAGCTTCACTTTGTTATACTGAATCTACAGGTCAGTATATGTTTACATAAATGTGGCGTCCAAATGCGATTGTAGTAGACAATCACATAAGATTCACAATAACAGCAATGTCTCGTTCGCGATCTTTTCAGTGATACATGCGAAGTGAAAAAAGGGAGAAAACTAGAAGGTGCTATCGCGCTCAATATTAGCTGCGACACGCGAGCCCTGGTTGCAGCTACGCTTCCGAGAAAACAATTATGCAGATCCATGCACCGTGGCAATCGGTGCAATCGAAGTTTTCTCTAGTCTTTGTGTTAGTTGACGGTAATTTGCAGTGATATTCACAGAGAACGTTTAAGTAATTACTCAGCGCTTGGGGCAATACGATATCGGAGAGCTGATGGTTCCCCTACGTGCACCACTTGGCTTTATCCACGTAATACAGAGAACACAAACCGAGACGTGTTTTCTTCTGGAGTTTTTGTGAAGAACATCCAACTTTGGGTGGGAATCGAACCCGGCCCTCCGAGTACGAATAGGCTGCAATACAAGCTCATTTCAATGGGGGCTCAATGGAAACGAGGCCCGTGTCCTGTGCGTCGGAGTCACATTAAAGATCCTCTGGTGGTCAAAATAAACCCGGATTTCGCCACTACGACGTGCCTCATGATCAAATCGTTGTATTGGTATGTAATACTCCAGAATTGAGTTCTGGTGGGGCATTGCTCATGCCTGCAAGATGCGGCGCTATAACGTAAAGCTATTCGAAACTTTTTAGTTCCAATTCTGCATTCAGCCCTGCCCGATGGGTAGAAAACATTTTTGTATGACCCCAACTTGGCCTGTCTCTCACGCGACGTCACGAAAACCGCGATAGCTCCCCATCTAATATCACGTGTACAAACCGGTTATCCATGATTGGACCGAACAAAAGAAAAATGGTGATTTCTGATTCGACGCCTTTGCGCCATTAGTCCTCCGATACTGGTTAAAAATTTTCGGACTGCACCCACTTCATCTAGCTGTCACGACATCACAAAACCGCGAAAACTCACCGTGTCAAAGTGATGTGAATGCGTTAAAGATGCATTAATACGCCCAACAAAACAGATTTTTTTGAAATAGCTGCAGGCTGCCCCGTTTGAAAGGAGTAAAAGATGGCTACCGCTGATCGCTCAGGCACTGGCAACTCGTACCTGCCAGAGAGCAAAGGTTTATTTCCGTCCGATAAAACCTTTTACGTGGGCGTGTAGCGTAGTCGAACACTTTCGGCATATTTACGACCTCGGCCTGCCAACTCTTCTTTGCTGAGGATCCGTTTTAGTGGCATTATTCAACTTCCATAGCATGTCGCCGCGATTTTCGACAAGCAACCTCAAGCTAAGTAAGGGGAAGCGGACTAATCGCAGATGCCGACCCTACTCTCGTCATTCGGCTATCGATTTTCAGTGCACTAGCTCGGCCCCATCGAATGCATCTCCACTTAGCGTGCTCTTTGCTTCTTCTCAGCCAATTAGATAAGAGAAGCCGCCCAGTGCAGGCAATGTTATTCGTTTTTAAAGCAAGCAAAAGTTACTTCCTATCAACGAGGAGAGTGCATGATTGGTCTGTTTAGACAACCCTTTGGGTCACCACCCTATGCTTGCGTCGGCGGTTACGCAGATGTGACGTCAGCAGCTTGAAAGAAAAACATATAGGAAGAGTTGACGTTATAGGACCCAAGGTTAGCACTCTCAATGCCTCACACCGCACATCGCATCAGGAGAAATGTGTTGCACGTAAACACACACACACACACACACACACACACACACACACACACACACACACACACACACACACACACACACACACACACACACACACACACACACACACACACACACACACACACACACACACACAAAATCCGATGATCAGGCACGCCATAGTGGGGGACTCGGGGTTTATTTTGACCACCTATGCTTTTTAACGTCCACCCTAAATCTAACTACACTATATTTTGCATTTCACCACGGTATAAATCCGACCGCCGTGGTCGGGAACGAAGCCGCGACCTCCAGCGATGCCCTAGCCACTGAGATGCCCCGTCGGTTCCTGAAGTGCTGATTTATGGGGTGGCCGCTTGCGTAGTGCAGTGAGGTGCTGCGGTGCTCGCCCTAGGTCAGTTAAGTGATGCTTATTTATCACAAATAGCATCACGTTGACTGCTTTTCACGTGTAGCCATGACGTATGGTTTCAGACGTCGTATGCCCCTCTCCTGCAGCCGTGTTTGCGGCCTGCAGGAGACCAAGTGGTTAAATCGTTCGCTTGTTTCTCGACGGCATCAGTGGACGAGTAGGTAAGGCACCCAGTTGCACCCGTTCTCTACAACCTCTCTCTGATTCTCTCTCGTGAATGCTGCACGCCCGCACGAAGAGAAGCACTGCCGCTTCTGTATTGCTTCTGCGGGGACAGAGCACTGCGACGACACGCAGGGCACTTCAGAATGCATTGTGGCCATGCTGCCCCCAAATCAGGCATGTCTCTGGACACCTATGTCTTCTCGTGCACTCCTTCCATGCGCTCTCAACGACCCAACCACCTCTTGACCTGGCCTGCAAGAGAGCACACCACCAGCAGCAGCAGCAGCAGCAGCGGGAGTGGAAAAGTCGAAGGAAGAGGCAAAGAAAGCTTCTCTCTAAAAACGTAAAGACTTTTGCCATTTCAGAAATATGGATGCCCCCCCCTCCCCCCCGTGCTTTACGATGTCTGCTTTCTACGTGGAGTGCTAATACAGTGGCCTGCAGAGTAGCCTGTCACTCCTTAGCCCTTAGCGCAGTGTTGTCTTGTGTTTCGTTTTTATCAGCGATGGAGCGATAGCTGCTCGGTGGGGGGCTGTATAAACCCTTTCACTGTTTACAAACATAGGTGCTGGATGACTTCCGGTTTTGCTCATTGATACGGGCCGCTTAACGTAACGAGCAAGAAATGCATTGCCGGCGATATCGGATTTCAGGAGTGCATTGAAATCTAAGCACATAGATTCTCAACCCTTTCCCTCTGTACATAACGATAATTTCGCAATTTAAGGTCGCCATGAGTTATAGGAAAAATTTTATCTGTTAATCTTGAGGCGAAAAACACACCTCTTTAATATCAATACTTAAATATATACTTTGCGGAAAACGAAACAACTTAATAACACACTTTTTGTTCCGGCGCAGAACACTGATGAAGCCCGTGACCGGAAGTTTCTTGGAGCCGCAGGCTCACTTCTCTTATCGCACGAGTTAAACCGACTATAATCACTCCGCAATGAAAGCAGTCGACGGGAAGCAGGGGGTACGCGCATTGTTGCAAATGGTGACACAATCGACTTGTTTCACGACAGGATGGCGGCAGCCGCGGATCGCGTGTTGCAACTCATCTTTAATGTAATAGCGCGTTTTGGACAAGGGACCGGCGGAAGAGATACCGCGGCTCTCGAAATGTCAGATTTCTGTCGTTTACTTGCATCCCTATTGACGCCAACACAAGCAATATTCGCAAAAGAAATAAAGATATAAAATATTATTTGGTACTACCTGCCGTTCCTCTAAAATAAGATTAATCAGGTTGTTTAATAGGTGATGAGATAGTTGGAAAATAGGCCGTCAAAGCAACAACTACTTGAAACGCCAAGTGAAAGCACCAACAACTAAGAAATGTAAGGAAAAAAAGCTAACAAAAAAACTAATGCGCAGACAAAATATATCAAATAAACAAAACATCCCGTAACTCATGCATAACCTTTTAAAATGCACACGTAGTACGAGCCTGACATCGGCAACCTACGAACAACATAAAACAACAAAAAGCAGCGTGTGCACAGCCTCATACTAACACACATCGCTACATACATAACGTCTAAGGCATCAACAGTGCGTTCACGAAAAACATTTTAAAAGAGACAGGCCGCCTAATTTAGAAGGTGCCTTATCGATGCATGTGAATGACAAGTGAGAGAGAGAGTGTGTGGCTCTCAGGACGAGGGCTATCAGCCACTTGCGTCGTTAATGAAGGCAAGCGCAAGCCAAATATGCAAGAACGCGGAAAATAAGTATCCCTATAGGCGTGCGTTGCACGCAGACAAGACGTGATTAGAATGCAGGAAACATAGCCTCGGCCGATGATGCAAGATGCGAGACGTCTTGCAGAGAGACAGACGTAGTTGAATGCCACACCGCTCTGCTCTTAGATTACTCTTCTGGTCAGCTGAACCTGCCGATGTTTCTGTTGCTCATAGTTCTAGCGCTATCGTATACTCGTCTGTCGCCCTACACTCTTATTCTGACTGCACTCTTGTGCCACCTAGAAGAAGAAAACATTTTCACATATATTTCACTTACCCGAATGGAAACTCGCCCTGGTAAATTAGTGGCTGTGGTGTTGTGTTGCGAAGCTCGATTTCACGGGATCAAATCCCTGCCGCGATTTCTGCATTTAGATTGGAGGGGAAATGCTAGGACACTCTTGCCCCGTGCACTTGAGGCACGTTAACCAACCCCAGGTGGTCAAAATTATTCCACAGTCCCCCACTACGGCCTGCCCCATAATCAGATGGCGGTTTCGGCACTTAAATAAGCCGTGGAATCCAATCTAATCTAGCGAAATGGAACATTCCCACATACTTATCCATTGTTTGAGGAGAAGGAATGTTAAACAGTGCTGCGGATAAAGGTTGCTGCTATGTAGGACGGGGTGCCGGATAAGAGTAGTCTCTTTTCTTAAAAGACAGTTACACATATTTATTGTGCGCATTATATACAACGTTCCAGTACGTGGAACAGCGTTGTAAATATATCGCGATGTACACGCGAGGGCGTTGAGAGCCCCGCGTTGCAGAAAGTACAGTGTCCGCGTCCCTTTAAGTGGAAATTCCCGCATATATTTAGGTATATGTATATGTCACGCCTTGCTACATGGCATGCCTTATGTGTGGGTTATATTATCACACCATCCTATCGCTAAGCTTTCTCATACCTTGTCTTATATGCTTGACAAAGTTATTGCTCGGAATCTTGAGAATGACAGCCCAGAAACAAATGTCATGAAAGAAAACAGCGACAGCGCACACCATTTATGTTAAATTTCCTCACAGGCAAATATTAAAAGTGCAAAACAACGACACAAACCTCGAAATGATGCAATTTTCTTGGCGCGGCTGTGCACAACCTCCAGGTTTGGGTCACCCAAGGGGCCGCGTTTCTACCAGAAAGCTCGCGTTCGCGCAAAAACGTTCGCCGCCAGCGTTTCCCGGTAAACACTAAGGTTACCTAGGCTGCAGTTTACGGGAAGCGTGAGAAGCAGTCAGAGACATTGAATGCTATCGCGTTTCGCTCACAAAGGCATAGCATAATCGTCCTCCGAATTTTCATGAGCAATGCCGTTCCATTTAGGTATGCAGAATATATTTGAAGTAGAACAAATTTTACAGTATATATTATTCCACGTGGCGTGCTACGCTCTAGCATAGCCCCGCCATTTTAATCTCTCCGCTCGCCGGTTTCATCATTGCCTTTTATATGCTCCGTAAGCATTTTCTGAGCTATACTGCACTTTCCCTTCATCACTTGGTATGCCAGTATTGCGGTGTATAGTATCGTATGCCACTCTTGAGAGGAAGCTTTAGCTCGGGCCGAAATGCGACGCGGCCTATTCAAATACATGTAAAACGCAAAAAGGTTTTTCTGAGATAACCCTTGGACCGATTTTAATGAATTATAGTGCATTTGAAAGAAAAACTTAAATCATAGTGACTGTTGGAAGCGGAATTTCGATTGAGGGCTTGAATTTTGTTAAAATCATTTTCAAATATTTGAATGTTAGAAAAAAAGATAGAAGCACAAAGTTTACAAATTCATAGCTCTACATCACGAACAGATATTGCGGTTCCGTAAACGGCATACATTAGATCATTGAAAGCAGACAGATTTGATATGTCATGTTACATCTTATGTGAATTCGTTACGTTGGTTACAAGGGTTCTGCAAACAATTATATCTCCATAATACTAAATTTTTATTATTTATGTGCAACACATGAATTCTGTCCGCTTTGGATGTACTTTTAGATACAATTAACAGAATTGCATTCTTCTAGTTTTTCGTTGTTGAGTCACAGAGTTGTAAACTTGATAGTTTCGTTTTTTGCAAATTTTCAATTTTTGGAAATTTTTAATAAAAGAATTATGACCTAACTAAAAAAATTTGAAACCAGCAGACACTAGAGTTTAGGTTTTCTTTTAAATGCAACAAACGTCGTCATACTTGGTGGAGTGGTTGCCGAGAAAAATGAATTCTCCTTTTCATGTATTCAGATAGGGGCCGCAGAGCTAAAGCTTTCACTTAAGTAGAATGCATTCATTATGCCGCTGTTTTGTTATCGGCAATTTATTAATGCATAAGCATCGTAAGCCCCCCTACGCGAAAATTCGACGTCATCGGCGGGGCCACCGAGCGATGGTACCAAAAATAGCCGACGGCGCAAAGAGTAACGCCACGTCCAAAATCATCAGGAATTTCTCAGGGATGTTCCTTTAAACGAAGTAAATCGATGGCTTTTAAAGGAAAACTTGGTAAATTTCGGTCTGGGCGGGAATCTAACCTGGACTTCCGGGATGAGAGACGATCACATATCCCCGACGCCGCAGTGGCTCCGCGTTTCCGGTTGATTAAATGTGCGT
The DNA here is from genome assembly GCF_050947875.1 of Dermacentor variabilis. NCBI lineage: Eukaryota > Metazoa > Arthropoda > Arachnida > Ixodida > Ixodidae > Dermacentor > Dermacentor variabilis. The sequence goes on from NC_134569.1 coordinate 176,269,474, forward strand.
GCATCGTTGGCCGTGTGACGGCGCAGCCAATGGGGAGGAAGTGGCGCCACGTCATGAATGTATAACGCAAAAAAAAAATTGGATCCCACGTGCTGTGCGACTCGATGTAAGCGAAGCTTTGTGTGTTGGTAGCTTTAATTGATGACAATTAGCCGTAACGTTGGCGGCGAATCTAATTTCAGCGTTTAGTCCAATACGAATGTGGGGAGTTGATGTTAAACGTTACCTTGCGTGCACCGCTGCTGTTTTTCTGGATAGTCCACATAAAACACACGGAGACGAGTTTGCTTGAGGCGTTGTTGGGTGCCATTGTTCATAATGTCCGAGAGGGTTGAGCATTATTGTTTCCTCACATGCAGCGTGGCAGAAGTGTACAGAGGAACATTTCCTCAAGAATGGGTAGTCAGAAAAGGGACTGCTCTTGCGCGATCGGCTGCTGGAAACGAACGTTCGGACGTCTGACATACGTACACGGCAGCGCAACCTACTTCATCCCTACGGCTACCGGCATAGACGCCAGCTCCAAGGCTATGGACGATTGTAACGTTTACACTATCATAGTCCGGCCCGCGACCTCCACAGCGCAGTACCTCCATTTTTGTCACATAGGTAAGTAAGTGCAGCACGTGCCACACGCACGGCTTGTGAAACGCTGCCGCGGCTGCGCCGGCTGGGGCACGGCGTCCCCGACGTGGCACCAGCCGGCGTCAGCACAAGTTCACGTTTCTCCTGCTGTGTTTAGAAAAACTTTGTTTCGACAAGAGACGATACCAGCACTCAGTCACAATCACGGCACAATTCCACAGGACGATAACATAAAACACGAAAAAGGGCACGTTTCAAAGTAGTGTCCGAGTCCTCACTCGCCAGAATATAATCACATATACCCACAGAAAGGCACAGTTATACATAAACTAAATGCTACATGTATAAAATTATGTTCCATATATAGAGTGTACACCATGGTAATGTGCAATGATGATGTTACAGAACACTTTACACAATTTAGAAGTGATGTGCACGAGATGTGTATATACAAAAATGATCATGTATACGAGAGCACTCACATACAGAAATCACGGGCACCTGCATTATATGTGCATTAAATGAATACTTCTGATAACCTAGCTACAAGAACGAGGATGGTTGAAAATTAAGCCTTACGGGTCCATCAGCCACCGACTCCTGCATGACCTGTCGAAGGAACTCTTCTTCCCCGAGGACGAACAACTCCACGGACAGAAACGACAGTAGCTCAGAGTAGAGACCCCCCAGAAATGGAAACAGAGCGGCCCGCGGCAACTGCCTCGCACCGGTTACGCCATAGACAAAATGCTCCCGCAGGAATTAAAAGTTGCGCGAAGCGGCCACGTAAACAGCGACCAGATGTAACAAAGCAGTTAACTCCAAGGCCACGGAAACCAGCATGCGCGGCCCTCCAAAACAACCTGGCAACGACGCATTACAGCAGCACATGTTTATTGAATTGTTGAAGGGGGTCATTTGGACATAGCAAAGATGGGACAACGCTCCACCGCTCTAGCTTGTCACGAGCTGGAAGCACTTTAAACCCTAGACGCCACACGAAGTCGCCTAGGTAGCAAGGCTGAAATGATGCCGTTATCGCATCCCACGACAAATTATTGGAACATGCGAGGCGCGCTGGGGCAACTAGAGGAAGCAGTAAGGCTGGCACGCTATCTATCACACGGTTTTCGAGAACGTGTACATCAGGACATACCTGTTGTATGTGGCGATAAAATGCCACGGCCGTACAGTAAAATGTAGGTGCGTTTAACACTTGTGGTCCGCGATTTAAGTGCACGCCCGGTACCACGTAACGATTTTTTGTGCCAAGGAAATAGCAAGCGAGTTCACGCGCAGGACACTGATGACGCTGTAACAGGCGCACACTCTAAGAAAAGTTTACACCCTTTGGAGTGCCCCTTCTGCCACGCAAGGATAATCGTCATCTCCCTTGATGGGTTTCCTTTCTTTAACGCTACGAGCCCGGTACTTTCCACTAACGAACGGCATGCGCGGTATCAGCATGATAGCATTCCCGACAGGAAAGTAGCGAGCGCGGCCTTTTCAAGAAAGGAAACGCATCAAGGCAGATGGGGCACCCCGAAGGGTGTAAACTTTTCTTATAGTGCAGCAGAAATCGCAGAGCAAGCAGCTGGCAGCAGACAGACACTGATGGAAACGCGAACCCACCGCGAGAGCGTGGTTGCGCAAGCGCCGCGCGACAGCCAAGTTCTGTACGGCCCGAGCAGAAGAAGGAACCGAGAAGGGACTCCAACGACCGAGTAACCCTAATGGTCGCTGTACAACGTGACAAACGTACCACGCTCGGCCGCACAACACAAACTGTGCTACGCACCTTCTTATAAGGGTAAATCGTACTCTTCGACATATTGAATACTTTGCCGTAAATCTTCTAGAATTCAGAACCACACACAATGTAACATTGCATCATAGGCGTAATGAAGCCCTAAATGACAAACATATTAACTCTTCTCAGCGCGGCAAAGCGAACCAACGCTTACCTACTAACGTTAGAAACATATACGACGACTTCAATGCATAAATTCTCCGTCTCTCCCATGACAGCCTTATCTCTATAACCGGCAGACACTGCAAGAAAGCTAGCAAATTTGTATACACAAAAGAGGCATTTCGACAAAATATTGTATCGGATACTTTCTTGCATAAGTACGGTCATACTCTTTAACGCAAACTGGATATTTGATGTGACCATGTTTCATCATTGCACATGAGCAGACGGAAAAAATCGAAATTTTCTGCTGCATTGACAAACGCCATGCTTGCTCTCTGCAGTAATCTTTACTAGATGGCGCTACTATACTGCGCCTGTGGGTTGCTTTGCTGCTGGAGACTTGTTTTCGAGTCTGTGTAGTCGACCCAGCGACCGGAGCTGCGCATGCTTTGCAGGGAGGCTCCCGACGACTAAAAATACTGTGGCGGCGCTCCGATCGAAGTGTATTAGGCCGCATCAAGGTCGCGCCGTTAGAAGCAGCTGACGATTGTGGTCGGCGGGGTCGTTAGTACTGCTTCGCGCGTTACTGTTTGCGATTGGACTGCTCAAATTATGTTCCTAATTATGTATGACGTGTGTTTATTTCTTAAGAATAAGTTACTTTCTGTTGTTTTATGCAGCGGGGTGAGTGCGCGTGTATTGCGGTCGAAGTGTAGACCTTTATTCTGCTATATTATGTAGTTGACTAGGAGGACAATTACTTGTTCTGCAAGCAGCATATGTCTCTCGTGTGTTATCTTACGCACATAGATTTCAATTAGTAGTTCGTGCGAAGCGCCGACGAAACAAAAGAATTGTAAGCATAGGCGCCAGCTATGGGGGGTTCCTTGGCCCGAGCCCCATCCGGAGTTTCCCGGAGCGGGACAGCCCAGCCCCCCTTCCCCCTCCGCTGCCTAATCTTACCCCATCCCATTACCGCACACGCACACACGCCTCAAATGTCGTTAGCAGAGTTTCGTCAGCCACATCACTTGAGGTTTCCGTTGCCTTGCCCCGACCTTTTCACCTAAAGTTTTGTTGTGGCCAATAGCTAACTGCATCATTGTTGGCGCGGATACCCACGGCTCTTGATTCCTACTTTCGCTTTATTCCCGCAAATTTTGACAATTGTAGGACAAGCGCATTAGAAGCACCAGCGGCGGCTGCCTCACCCGCATTTACTCCAACATTTTTTACAAATTTCACGTAAACCCCCCGCATATATACAATATAGTTCACTATGCGCAAGTGACATAGTTTATTATATTTCTGAAAGAGAAGAAGTTAGCCAATTAAAATTTATTTGAAAAGGTATGGGCCTGTATGCCTAGAGAATGAATATGTTGCTTTATATTCACCTCGTTTCAAATTGCTTTACGTGCTTTTTTTTACCATTGAAAGAACATGCAGACTTTGGTGACCCATTCGGCAGTCTTTTATCAACTGCGTGTGAAACGCAGGTGAATTAAATGCGTCTCACTATTGCTCCTCTTTCCAATAAGCAATGCTGACTGACCACTCATGAAAAAAGAAATACTCTTCTAATAATATACAACACGTGTTAGGAATGGAAACATTGTCTCTTGCACGCAGAAGTCATAAATATATGCAGGTGTCCCAATTAACTATCATACACGCAGGTTTAAAAAAGAGAGCAGTTACGTTACTCGAGTTAGGTAATTGTAATTGTAACTCGAAACTTTCTATTCTAAATATCAAAGTGTCAATAAGGCATTTATACGCACAGACAGGCGACGTCTAACTGCGGTGTTTTCAGCAACGTACTAACTGCGTACTAATTTTACCGACAGATAAGTAAACCCCGCGAAACATGAAAAATACCATTTGACTGCGCTTCCACCCGCATCATAAAGCAGCGCCCTCAAACAAGCTCCCTCTGACATAGTGAGAACAAGATAAATAATATATCGAAAAAACTTCGTGATCGAGCTAGTTCGTTTCCCGCCGCGCCCCGGCTGAAATAACAGTCAGCTTTGGCGTCAATCGGAAACAAGCTCTGATAGCTGTTGTCCTAGCGTACATAAAGTGCACGGGTAGTACATTTCTCTGTATTTTCCCACAAATCCTCTCATCCCAAAGTGAATAGACAACGTCAGCACAAAAGTCTCATTGTTCGTTTTTTTTTTTCGTGCCAGTCGGGTTTTTTTCTCTAGTGAGCAGACGGAAAACATGATCCTTGCCTTGGGAGCTGTAAATTGCAACAAGAGGAAGGCCGCAAATATATATTGGTCATGGAAGTGTAACCGCAGACCAAAGGCATCGAGTATCATCCGAAATTATGAAAATCTGAGTCAAACCGGTAGCTTCAGGAAACAGCGGCAGAGGACTCGATCTTTGAGTCCTAGCCTGCTCACGGATGCTCTAGCTTTCATGGCCTCAAAGCCTCAAGCTAGTGTGCGGGAAGTGGCCGCCCAGGTGCCATTCGCCAAGTTAACATCTTTGAGGATTCTAAATGACTCGGCCTTTCACCCATACCAGTTTAACCGGCACCAATAGTTGATACATAATGACCTACGGAATCTTCTAGATTTCTCGGATTTGGTCATCACAAAGCCCGTTGAGTGTCCGGACTTTTTAGTAACATCATGTGCGCCGACCAAGCGAATTTTTGTAGAAAGAGCCACGTTAATTTGCGTATTGCGCACTATTTGAGTGACTCCAATTCACACTGGGTAAAGTGCACTGGGCACCTGTACTAGTGACAGTTAAATTTGTAGATGACAATTCACGCTCTTGCTATTATCAGTCCAATGTTCTTCGGTCACACACTGGCTCGACAGCGTTACGTGGTATAAATCCTTGTAGGAGCGCTGGATGAGTTTCTCAACGAAGTCTCACTGACACGTCTTCCACTTCCCTGGTATCAATCAGCAAGATGTTGCGCCAGCACACACCAGCAGCCGAGCACGAAACTGGCTGTATGCGACTTTTTATGCGCAATAGTATGGAAGGCACGGGGCGGTAAATATAACGGCTAGGTCACCTGACCTCTCCCCATCCGATTTTTTTTCTTTGTGGTCATGTGAAAGGTCGTATTAACTTGATCTAGACGGACGTCAGATGAGCTCAAGGAAAGGATAACGGATGTCTGCCGTAGAATTCCAGCGTCCGTCATTACGAAAGCCACAGATGTGATAAAGTGGACTCAGTACTGCGTAACTTCAGAAGGAGACCTATCCGAACACGTACTCAACGCAGCAGCTGGGTTTCAACGGCGCTTGTAAATTCATAAATAGTAAGGGCACATTGAAATCTGATGGTTTTAGTTATGTAAGCATTTCTATCCTTACCAAACAGAAAAAACAGTCCGTCCCTTAAGACGATCGCTCACAACATAGCGCCCGCAGCAGCGAGCAAATTCGCGTGCTGCCATTCGGTTCAGCGCCAGCCAAGTGGCAAGAAGGCAGCGCTCACGGAGCTCTTAGCACCTGCTGCACTCGGCGGTTTGCACATATCGCTTTCAAGAAACAGGCCGCGCCGCCACGCCAATCTTGGCCGCCTACGGAACAGGGCAGGTCACAGTTCACAATGATTCGGTGTGCCTAATAAATGCTGCAGATATTTCCTTCATTTCCCGCTCATGTGTCTCCATGGATTTTTCTTTCTTTCGTTTTTTTCTCTCTTTTTTGCGCAGACGTCCCGATTACCAATTCGGCTGATTTAGAAGTGGTACATATACTTTCCTGAACGCATTGGTTTGGCTTTTCTCTACACGTCAGTCGCTTCTCGGTCGGTTTATTTCACTTTTATTTTTTGCCAAGAGATATAGCTGTGCGCGCACTCTTTCGATGCGGTGCGAGTAGAGACGGGGTTTTGAACCCTTCTATGCCTATTGCATTCGCTTTCGTGCTTCATGCCGGGTCAGAGCGCCGCTTCGGCCGCGTTATCAAGGGGCCGTTGTAATCAATGTGATCAGTCGGCTCTGAGAGATGGATAATAAGTGTGACGCAGAAATGAGAGGAGGGATTAGCTGCGAAGCCTAGATACTCGCTGTTGGTGCTCCTTCCGTGCCATTATCAAGGTGATGCGCTGCCTCTTCGGGCTTGTGGCAGGCAACGGATTTCTGCACCAGAATTTATTAATAGAAGTTGGCTCATATTTAAAGTAGTTGGTACACGAAGGCAGTTCTGTAGTGAAAGACTGTATCGGGACTCACATTGATTTCTATGAGCTTATTTGAGGACGCTGCTTTATGATGGCTATGGGGGCCTGGTCACGTGGTACTTGGCAGTTTTCCTGCCGTTTGTTTACCAGTCGGAAAAAAATTTGTACCCAATTAGAGCTTTGCTGAAAACACTGCAGTTGCATGTCATTGGAGATGGATACAAATGCCTGATTGACAACGATATTTATTACAACACTTCTCGAGTTAGGTAATTACTTATAATTAGCTAATTAAACATCAGTTACGGAAAAGTTATTGGCAGCTACTCCACTGTACTCGATACCAATATAGACTAAGTTCCCTACAACTGACGCAATCGCTCTATTTGTTTAAGTCTTGGTGCATGATAGTTGGCACACCCTGTATACAACCTGGACATCCAAGTGAGGCCAAGCCAGATTCGCACAAAATCATAATCAAGAGCAGCCATGCGCAGCAGCGTCTATAATCGGGTTCACAGAAAAAGAAAGAGAGAGAGAGATAGAGAAATACAGATTCTGCAGTTTCGCCGGAAAGGCGAAGTATAAAACAACTTCACCAAGGAAGATTACACCACCGGGAGACGCCAAATTCTTGCTGGTGCGAGAGGACTAAGCCAGTGAAACTGAACTGTCTCCTACTACGAGGTTTTGAATATACTCATATAAGACCTCACGCTTGAGTAAAAATTCTTCGAGGCCCCACGATGTTGCTTCAACTGCAACTGTTTTTTCCTGCGCATTCCTGGTCCGCGCAAGCTCTCTCCTGCGATTTGACGACGCCTCGGTAAGGCCAAATGAAAACGCGACAAGCTCCTCAACGCGTTCGCTCATCCGCCAGTACACAACTTCAAGGACCACTGAGCGTTATTTATTTAGGCAATAATATTTTGTTTTACTTTACGCTCATTTTATAGATTCGAGACGTGGCGCCACCCAATGGCTGCGCCCTCAGGTGTCCAACAACGCACGCACTGGGCCGCACATTCAGTCAACCAGCACTGCGGCGTCGGGGAACCGTGCTCATCTTGCACCTCGGAGGCCTGCGTTCCATTCCCACCCAGGGCGAAATTCACCACATTTTCTTTTCAAATGCATTAATTTACTTTGCGCGCAGAAATCTCCCTGAGTAATTTCGCGTCAATTCGAGAATTTTTTTGTGCGGTTTTACTCTTCTTGTCGGCCATTTTCGGTGCTCACTACAACGTTGGATTTTCGCGTAATGGGGCGTATAATACTTTCACATTAAAAAATCGTGCGCAACAATAGGTTCAATTTTGTGTATTCCTCGCGTAACAGAATGCTGACTTAATTGGAAGGAGTCGTTTATTGGGTCGGACCTCACGTTCCAAAAACTGTTTTATTTAATTATTTGATGTAGCAAACTGTGGCCGGCAAGTCGCGTTCAATATTCATGCCATTCCATGCTTAAAAACGCAGTTTAATCTCGGCGCTCGCGCGCGCGAGATTAAACTGCGTTCGCCCGCTCACCCCCACACCCTTGAAACTCACGGCGGCGGCGGCGGCGGCGACGGCAGAAATGCGCCTGTAGTGTCCATATAATTGCTATCCCGATCAAAAAGGAGGTAGCTCTCTACTTCGGCTCTTGTCTAGGGGTTAACCAAAATGAAGCTATTTTCGAGTCTCAGTTCTCAGCAAAAGTGGTTTCGAGGGATGCGGCGCCCGCGGAGGCGGCAGTAGAAGGCAGATCTCAACGTCCACAGTGCCTCTTTTTTCACGTGTTGCGGAAGACTTTCACAGGATGTATTCTTGGCACATTAAAAAGCAGTCTTCTTTAGCGAGTTACCTACCACTTTTACGTATGGAGCATATTTGCTGACCTCTTACCGTCATCAGATCCAGGTGATAATGCTGTCTAAAAGTGTGAACGGATATGTGCCACTTGGTATATATATATATATATATATATATATATATATATATATATATATATATATATATATATATATATATATATATATAAATTATTTTGTATGTTTGCGTGTGGGTGTGTGTGTGTGTGTGTGTAAAGCAAACAAATAAAAATTTCGTTGACGCTAACGCGACAAGATTCAAAGATGCCTGTGCTCCTCAGGCTTTCCGGCTACTGCACCTTATGCAACCGTAGTGTTTCCCAGAACACAATGGCGGCGAACTCTATGCACGAAGGCGAGGTTTCTAGTAAAAACGCTGGAAAAAGGGCTTGTGTCTGAGTTTTCACATAGCAAAATTATAATTTCTTGTTTATTCAAATTACAATACGACGCTCTCGGGCCGGTAGCTTGTGTGTAAGTCATACTTTACGATTTAGCTGAGGCATTTTACTTTAAGAAATTCAATTAGTATTGTAATGCCTTGAGCTGCAAGGAGGGCCTGTGTGGTTGGGCACGCTTGGATCGCAATAATTTTTCGCTCATAAAGACGGTCGGCGCCGCAAGTCGATGCCGGATTTTCTACAAACACGGCGCCCTTCACGCTTTCGCGTTAAAATGGTCGGAAAGCAAGATTATAACCGAAGACATCCCCAGCACAGCAGCCTTGTGCTTCAAACGTTAAAACACGGGTGCACGTGTCACACCGGGTCGGAATAGATAATCCTTAAGTATTTGCCGCGTGCAAGTCAGCGCCTTGAGATACTTGACGCCTTTTTATTGCAATATCAATTATGTGGCCACACGATTAGATCTTTCACCGTCGTCGATAGAGACACATAAATATAGTGACTTCGTTAGGTTCTTATCGCTACATTTCCTGAAGAAAAATAATCACACCTTATGCCTTCTCTATGAGTCGGAATTTTAACCCCAGGTGGCGACACGTGTGTTGGCGTGTTCCTGTCTAATCGAGCACACTGGTGAACAGAAACAGCCGCATTCTAAAACCTCAGATAAGACAGCTTTGCTTGCTGGAACAAAATGTAAGACCCCCATGCACACCCTGAAAGCCTGCGCCATCATTAGCCCACACGTGGAAGCCATGGTAGTACCTGTCGGTGTGGGGTGTCTGCACCGAAGCAACGACTGCCTCCACGTCTTTATATGCCTCGGTGTGTTAACTATACGAATGCCAGCCGAGAAGCTCCTTTGAAACGCTAATACCACTGTGGCGACACACTCCGCGCATACTTCTGCGCACCCTCCGCCTTCTTATCATCTGGCCCGGCATAACACAGCTGCACGCTGGACTGCATGGTCGATCAAACATACCGCCACCGCCACGTCACCCGAGGTAGGCGTCACCGACGGTGGCTATAAAAACAGGCTGCCTGGCTGAGAAAGACCGCCTTCTACCTTCCGCTACTGTGACGAACGTAGCGTTGGTATGCCCGTGCGCTGCCATCGTTAGTCGAATAAAGAAGCGTTACGTTTTTATGTTGGGATTCGTCCTTCGGAAGACACCACATTCTACACCACTTTAGCAAGGAGTGACCACGTACGGTGCCAATACTGTTCCGCGGTCAAGACGCAGGCACAACGTGGTGCAGCGTGTGCGGCGCACGCTGGAGCTCAACGCCGGGGGCGCCCAGACGCGGCGCTGCGGAAACAGGAGGCCGATGCTAAGCAACAACGCCGACAAATCCTTCAATTTACAAGAACGAAGCGGACCCACATCTGGTCCATCCTGAGCATGCCGCAGTACGCGAGGCCCGCGCGAGATGACGACGACAACGCCACGTAGATCTAGCCGATGCTGAATCTCAGCCATCAAGTTCTCTATGCCCACGTGTGCTTCTGCATGCCACGCCACGGGGGTGTGCTTACATAGCCAATGTTTATTGCAATTCCTGGTGATATTAGAGGTACAAGCCTTATTTCGAGTAACATTCTAGTGTGTTGCCGTCCCAATCATTGTTTCGACCTCATAGTGGAATTGTTATTTTTTACATAAATAGAAACTGCCCATCAGCCTCATCTAACATTCGACATCTAGTACAGAAGCCTGCTACTGAAACCATTGCGCCAGGGATCTAAACATGAACTGATAGCATCACAAGTTCTAAGCACGAGTGAAATGATAGTAGCAAAAATAAAAAAATATATATACAGAACGAAGTTGAGGCGTTTTCTGGCAAACTTCTGGGAATACAAATAACAGGTAGATTATATAGAGCAGGAAATAATACGGGCAGAGCAAAAAAAGAAAAAAAAAATTGCTCAATTGGAAAGAAGAAACCGCGCAAATATGGAACGAGGAAATAAATCAAGCTATGCAAGAGCGTAAGATGGAGTTTAGGGATCTTCGAGAGCAAAAAAAAAAAAAAAAAAAAGAAAGTCCGACTTCATTCTACTCTGTGAAAGTGAATGTACAAGCAAGCTGTTGTCGACGTTAAACAAGCACGACCGACGTTAGATAAGCGCCACCATCACTTAGGACAAGCGCGCGCGCACGTGTGTGGAAGTGCGGCACACAAACTCACCCACCTAGCCCTCCGCCAGGCGCAATTGTGCCTTATTGAACTGATTCAATTCTTCAATGTAAATTACGTAAGAGAATTGGCGGTGAGCAGTGACTCTGCCCCCGTCTCGCCCGCCACTCGCTTAGGAAGACGTTGTATTTTATCAACTTCAACTGGAAGTGGAATCGATTTCCAAATTTCTTGGTACAGGCCCACGAACATCCTGCCTCGGGTACTACGCCGTTTTTGTTGCAGCTCTAATTAGCGTCATCCATTAGGCGGCCGAGCAAGCAATTTCGCTCCCCTCCTGTCACGCCTCGCAACTGCGCTAGCCTCATCCTCCCTCTTCCTCGTTAGAGCATTTTACCTTTGAGCCACCCACCGCACCGCCCGCCTGCCGGACGCGTGCACTCGTGCGAAAAACTGAACATGTCGCACACTGGTGCCAAATTCGCGCTTACAATGCATGCGCAGCCCCAATGTAAGCCGAAATTTGTGCACGAGTGTGTGTCATGTGCAATTTTCCGCGCGACCGCACGCGTGCGACAGGCGGGCAGGGCGGCTCGAATGTAAATGGGCCCTCATGTTGGATTTACACTGGAGCCTCACCAGAGCCGCAAGCCGCACCGCACGCATGCGGTCCTCAGCGGCGCACTGTCCATGGGCGTGCATTACCGTCAGGAAAAGTGGCCGGGAACTTTTGCATGTGCTGCGGCAACCTCATAAACGTTGCCCTTCGTAGAAACGAAGCAGAGCGCGAGATCTACGCCCCTAAGGTGCAGCTTGGTTTTGGTAGTTTTTTTTTATCATTACAAGAGCTATCCCGCACGCGCAGAGATATTCGTCGAACGCAGCAAACCGCTATACATTTCCCGACCTCTTCAGTGCATGCGAACGCCGACAAAAGAGACGGCAATGTGTTGTGTTTACGCGAAGGTCGGAAATAATAAAGCAGCCGATTTCGTTTGTATTGTGGCCTTTTTCGCCTCTGGACATTTTCTCCACAAGCGCGAAGGCCACAACATACACGTGCATTCTACGTGTGATGGATGTTCGTTGTGTATCAAAACGTGTGCGACCACCGCCTCCACCGGATGCGATCCGGATGTTTTGCGTATGTGGCTCATCACAGGAAACAGCGTGCGTGTACGTTTGCATCGGCGAACGCTAGTTCTGTACAAGTTATGTCATCGGTAGTCATAACTTTTCTCGCGCCGTTATCGCTGCCATTCGTCACGCGCTACTCCGTGTGAAGCGTTCCGCCTCCTGCGACGCGTCGTGGTGCTTCGAGCACCCACAGACCGTGTCAAGTTCGGGCGCTCGGGCCCTTCTTTTTGCGAAGCGAGCTAAGAAAACACAAATCGTAATATGTGCCACGTGTCGCAGCGTTGCTTGGCTTCAAAGCGTTTCGTGCAACATGCGTGTGCTCTGAAGTGAAGCGTGCCCAAGTGTTGCCGGTAGATTTCTCAACAGAGAAGCTCTATCAAACTGGCCTTTTCTCCTTGCACACCTCTGGTTTGTCTCAAAATTGCCTTTGCAATTTGTAATACACATATTTTGGTGAGTTAAAATAAGGGAGGAAGTTAAAAGTTATATGTCTCGTGAGTTGTCGACATTCCTGATAGCAATGGCGTCCTATGTGCAAATTTAGAGCAGCCTTCGTTTTCGTCATGTCAACATTATTCTCAATATCCGCAATCATGAGGCGCATTTTCGAAGGTTGTGGGATCGTTGCCCACCTGCGGCAAGTTGTTCTTTCATCTACTTACATTTGCATTAATTTACGATTTCTTTATTTCACTTATTCAGCACAAGTTTTTCACCTATGTTGTCCTTTGTGCCAGTGTTTGTTCGCTTCTTATGATATCACGAATAAAAATCGGGCCTCTCGGTTAATGCCCTTACTTCTCGCAAAGTATATAGGAAGATCTATATTGGATGGTTGAACTTGTGTAACAACTACGTACACAACATCATTCATACTGTTGCCCATCACAAAAATGTTTTTCCAGAGACAAGTGGCATGGCAGATAATCATCTTATAGATATGAGCACTGCCACTTTTCATTCTTTACCAATTTACCTTTTGTCAGAAAGTCACACGCGTGTATAAAGAAACGCGTTAGTCTTTGATAAAGAAGGCATAGTAAATACACAAGAGGGAGTGAATGCATTTCTTGCAGAATTACAGAAAATATTGCCAGCAATTATTACTCATTGATGATGATATGTGGTTTTTAATGGCGCAAGGGCCAGTTATGGCCAGAGAGCGCCATGACAAATGGTAATTTAAAGGATTTATTCTGAATGGCGTGGACAGTGGACTTATTATGGTAGGTGTGACATGGCTGTATAAGGGCCTAAAAACTTTCGCTGTAAATGACGTAAATATATAGCTATTAAAATAATGACACTGATTAGTTAGGGACGTGGACGATGGCTGTTGTGTTTTGATAAAAAAACATACGAAGACGAAACAACAGTTACACTAGTGCATCAAGACGGCCCTTGAATACAAGGGCTTGTAATCACGTGTTAAAATTTGCTGGCCAAATTATTTTCAGAATATCGGTTTCGGCTAAGAAATCTAAGAATATTTGCAGTTTAAAAAGCGGTTCATCACTAAGAAAAAATGCAGGGTGAAGTGGTATATTTTCCCGATAAGCAGAAGGGAAATACATTTTCCGCTCTGTTTCTATTGCAGGGCACTGGATAAGAACATGGAGCACTGTCACGCTATCGCCGCACCTCCTACAAGTAGGAGAATCCCCGCCAGTCAAGAGGTAGGAGTGAGTACTGCATGTGTGTCCTATTCTTAATCGGCAAAGAAGCACTTCCTTGTACCGTGCTGTTTTCTCACTTATCCAATTCCGTAGTTTTGGTTTTATGATGTGTAACTTATTCAATGTTTGTGTATCCTACTCTGCTTGCCAATGTTTCCACAATTCGCGGCGCAGAAAGGGCTTTAGGTCTGTGGCAGGAATGGGGATATTTCCATCTGTGTCGCTAAAACTCACTGACGTAGCGTTTTCGTCAGCAGCTACGTTGCCTTTTATACCTCTATGGCCCGGTACCCAGCATAGGATAATCGTTTTGTTGCACATATATGCGGAGCACAACAAGCTATACAGCTAATCCAAAACGGGATTCTTATGCTTTCGTAAGCTAATTAGGGCTCTCACGACACTTCACGTGTCTGTAAAGACAACAGGCTTAGCGACATTTTTGCGCCTTATGTTTTTAATAGCCGAAAGTATAGCGTATGCTTCTGCCGTAAAGATACTGGTGTCTGGGTTTAGTGGCCCAGATGTTGAAAATGAGGGTCCGAGAGCTGCGTAAGCAACACCAGCAGGAGACTTTGAAGCATCTGTGTAATATTCGTCACAAGAATACTTCTCTTTAAGTTCAAGAAAATGTGATTGTGTGTGAGCCTCAGGTGCTTGTTTCGATATTTCTAAGAAAGAGATGTAACTTTTGATAGTCTGCCACTCCCAAGGCGATGGAAGCCGTGTAGGAGCCATTAGGACATTGTCTAAAAGAGGGACCCCTGTATTTCCTGAGAGTGCTTCCAACCGGAGGGACAGAGGAGGCCTAGTGGCCGGGCGGTTACGAAACAGCCTAGCAGTGAACAAGTCGCATATAGTGGAATGACAAGGATGTTTAACATCTGAGCTAACTTTCAGGGCGTAGGAGAAAGGTAAATATGTCCTTTGGTAGTGCAATGACAATTCGCTTGATTCGACGTAGAGGCTTTGCACTGGGCTAGTCCTAAATGCGCCTGTAGCAAGGCGGATACCTAAGTGGTGAATAGGATCTAGCATTTTCAAAGCGCTAGGTGCAGCAGAATTATACGCTATTGCTCCGTAGTCAAGCCGTGTTAATATTAGACTTTATTGTAAAGTTTTAAATGGCACCGTCTGTCGCTTCCCGAAGATGTACGTGACAAGAGCTTCAGCAGATTCATAGTCTTGAGGCACATTGATTTCAGATACTTCAGGTGTGGTACAAAAGTCAGCTTACTGTCTAAAAGGATTCCTAGAAATTAGTGTTCATGGCTCACAGATAGCCATTCTCCATTTAGATCTATTTCGGGGTCCGCAAGTATCCCTCTCTTATTAGAAAAGAGAACGCATGTGCTTTTTTGTGGGTTTAGCTTGAAACCGTTTTTGTCCGCCCACATACATAATTTATTTATGCAAATCTGTACTTGCCGCTCGCAGATACTTAGGTTACATGATTTGAAACCTATCTGGATGTCATCCACACATACAGAATAAAACATAGCGTGTGGTATGGCAGTCTGGATAGAGTTCATTTTCACAATACAAAGAGTGCAGCTCAGCACACCACCTTGTGGAACACCAGCCTCTTGCGTAAATAGACGAGAAAGAGCGTTACCAACTCTAACACGGAACGTGCGATTGGAGAGGTAACTCTGAATCACGTTCAGCAAATTGCCTCGAACTCCCATTTCAGACAGATCACGGAAGATTCCAAAGCGCCAGGTTGTGTCGTATGCCTTCTCCATATCTAAAAATACTGACAGGAAAAACTGTTTGTGGACAAAGGCATCCGGGATATTTGTCTCAATGCGGACAAGGTGATCAGTTGGGGATCTACCCTCCCTAAAACCGCACTGAAAGGGATCGAGTATCTTGCTGCTTTCAAGATAATGGATGAGGCGACGGTTAGTCATTTTCTCAAATAATTTGCGTAGACAACTTGTCAGAGCTATAGGCCTATAACTGTCGGGTGAGGAAGGGTCCTTGCCCTCTTTGAGAATGGCGATTACGATTGCTTCTTTCCAGACAAACGTAATGTAGCCTGCGGAGAACATAGAATTGAAGAGTGACAGTAGTGTTTCTTGGGTTTCAGAGTGTAGGTGTCTGATCATCACATATATTATTCTGTCACTTCCTGGGGCGGACTTGTTGCAACAGATCAGTGAGGCCTGGAACTCAGCCATTCCGAATGGACGATTCTTTACTTCATTGGATGAGCTGTTCCGACCCAAATTCATCTGTTCTGCAAGCCGCTGGTATTTTAGAAATGTATCTGTGTGATGAGATGTACTGGAAATGTGCTCAAAATGTGATCCTACACAATCTGCCTGATCCTCAAGAGTGTCTCTTTGTGTATTTAATAAAGGTAACGGATGAGTTTCATGGCCTTTTATTTTTTTCACCCTTTTCAAGGCTTTTCCTTCGTCTGTATATGAATTGATGCTGCTTATGTAGTTTTTCCAACTTTCGCGTTTAGCGCGGCGGCGCGTTCTTCTACCTTGCGGTTTGATCGCCTTGAAATTAATCAGATTCTCTGTGGTTGGGGAGATATGGAGGAGGTTCCAAGCCTTGTTTTGCTTTTTTCTGGCTTCCCTACACTCCTCATTCCACCATGAAATACGTCGTTTCGAGGGCGACCCATTTGTTTGGGGAATGCATACTGATGCAGCCTCAATAATGAACGCTGTTATGTATGCTACTGCGTCGTCTAAGCAAAGTTCAGAGATATCATTCCAGGGCAGCTGTGTTAGCTCACGAAACTTTGTCAAGTCGGCTGAGTCAACTTTCCATCGAGGGAGATGTGCATGACACTCACTTTGTTTTTTAAGGTTTAGAACGATGGGGGAGTGATCACTTCCATAAGGGTTATTAATGACATCCCACTCCAGATATGGCACAATTGTACTAGACGCTATGCTTAGATCTATCGAAAAAAATGTTTTGTGTGTAGCGCTTTAAAATGTTGTCTTTTTTCTTGTTCAGCAAGCAGGAACTTGAAGAGAATAGGATGTTTTCTACAAGCCGTCCTCTCGCATCACAGCGAGAGTCGCCCCATAGTGCGCTATGCGCGTTTAGATCACCCACGACTATGTAAGGGTGACGCAGCTCATCAATAAAGCTTTGAAATGTTATGCTAGAGAGTTCATAACTTGGGGGGATGTATACGGACGTGATAGTAACTAGTTTATTGAATAGCACTGCTTGGATAGCAACTGCCTCAAGAGGAGTTCGGAGTTGCAGTTGCCGACAAGCAACGCCTCTGTCTACTATTATTGCTACCCCCGCCGGACGATGCAACAGCATCATCTTGGTCCTTCCGGAAAATAGCGTATTGCCTAAGAAAGTTTGTTTGCGTAGATTTAAGGTGTGTCTTCTGAACATACAGCACCTTTGGATTGAATTTGTGTAAGAGTTCTTTGATATCATCGAGGTTGTGGATCAGACCTCTCACGTTCCAGTGTAATATTTGTGTATCCATATCGTTTGTGTTTATGTGCTGTGTGTCAAGAGATATCACTTAGTTTGGCTCAAGGGACTTTTCCAGGCCCCTTGATGCGGGGTATTTCTTTTTTGTTGGCGCGCTCCAGGGAATAACGCCGTTCCTTCGGCGTCTGAGATGCCGGAGAAGTTTTTGTTACATCCATCGCCTCGTCAGAGGCGCTGGATGACGCCCGCTCAGCGGGCACGCGCGGCGGTTTTTCGGGCCTGTCCGCACGAACAGTGGCCCTGGGACCGGCAGGCTCGGAGGTCTGCTGGCCCTTCGTGGTAGGGGGCGGAAGATCCGTGGCTGCTCCCGCCAGGGGGGCTGATGGCGTAACCGCCGTCACATTCCGTGTGACTAGCGCGGCCGCCTGAAGATGTAGCGCTGTCCCCGGCACGCCACATCGCTGTAGGAAGGACTGGACTGATTTTGGAGTGAGAAACGCTCACGTGCCTCTGGAAATGATAGGTTGAGTTTTACTTTCAGTTCTATGATTTGTTTCTCTTTTTTCCAAGTAGGGCACGATGGCGAGTAGGCGGGCTGGTCTCCTTCACAGTTGGCACAGTGGTTTGTCGATGTACAGATGTCAGAAGCGTGTTCAGAAGAACTACACTTGGCACAAGTAGCACGTCCTCTGCAGTTCTGCTACCCATGCCCAAAGCGCTGACACTTGAAGCATCGACGCGGATTTAGGATATACGGTCTGACGCGACGCTTACAGTAACCGGTTTCTATTGTTTCAGGTAAGTTGCAGGTTCCGAAAGTAATGATTATGTGTTTGGTAGGTACTTGCTTGTCATCTCGCCTCAATGTTATTCTTTCAACTTTGACTACGTTCTGGTCTTGCCATCCTTCAAGCAGTTCGCTTTCGCTCACTTCGAGGAGGTCACCTTCTGAGACGACCCCCCGCACTGTCTTCATTGATCTGTGTGGGCCCACTGACACGGGAATTTCCCCAAATGCTACAAGTTTCGACAGTTTGTCATATTTCACTTTGTCGCTGAGTTCGAGAAGAAGATCGCCACTTCCCATCTGCGTTACTTTATAGCCTGGGCCAATTGCTTCAGTGAGAGATTTCGCTACAACAAATGGTGAGGTCATTCTGACTGTTTCTTATCGTTCTCACTATGTACAACGTGGTACTTTGGAAAAAATTGTTTTGGCTGCATGAAGAAAGTGAATGTTTCATCGGTGCGCCCCCTCTTCAGGGAGCGATCAGGTATCGGAGGAAAGTTATTTGCCATTAGAGCAGGAAAATTCGGCGGCGATGGTGGCCACCCATCACCGAGCCCAACAAGGGGACGCTACTAGGTTGGAAGAATACCTGCAGACGCCAGCCATGCATCGCCGCTATAACCTAATACATATATACCCAAGGCAGGATATATTACACACGGTTAACCCTTGCCGGCCGGAAACACGGAAGAAATATGAAGTGAAGGGAAGACAGGAAAGATGTAAAAGTGGGAAAGAAAGACGAAGATTGGAGAGGAGGAGAGGAAAAGGCGACTGCCGATTTCCTCCAGGTGGGTCAGTCTGGAGGTGCCGTCTATGTGAAGCCGAGGGCGAAGAGGTGTGTTGCCTCCGCCGGAGGGCCTTAAAGGTCCAAACACCCAGCATCGGCTCAACCCCCAGGATCCCCTTTTCCCCAGACACGGCTAAGTGGCACACGGCTACACGCGGGAGGGCCCAACCCTCGTGTGCTCGGGTACGTGGTGTCGCAACACACCAAATGCCTGCTTGCGCCGACGCCCCTGCGGGGCAATTAATACTCATTGGCTAGTTGTAGTCCTCATACTAATTCCAGCGGAGTCATACAAAGGAAGCTTTCCTGATGCTTTGTAGGTCTCCTTTAGTTGTACATTATATGGTTATTATGCTCTTCTATTGACCTTCAGTTATATTCCAAAAAAATACAAACGCAATCTGTCTGTGAAGTCATTTAGGTGTTATCTTCCTGACGTTCTGCCGGCAGTTAGAGCCTTAAAATGACTTGTAACAACAGGGTATGCCTGCCAAAGTATTTTGTTGGTGCTGTTTCACTTAGCTGTCGCCTACCATTTGCAGGCAAAATATGCTGGATCATCCAAGTGGCTGTCCTGTCCATCTTTTTTATTTTGCGCATACCGAGGTTGCACTTGTTAACCCATGCCATTTGTAGGTGCGCCGGCGGACTCAAGAAATACACGTCTGCGCCTCTTCTCATTTGTTGTCGCGCTTGAGGCCACGGCTATTTGTACCTTGGAATTCAGCCGCTGTCGCAATGTAAGCCGCAGTAGGAATATTCACTTCTTGCAAATGCACCGGCATTAGTGACATAACCAAAGGCAGCCAATGAGGACGAACTGCTGGTGGAATTTTTTTGGGGTGACTGGCGGCTGCCGCCAGAGTATCCACTCGCTATACAAGGTCCTCACCTAAAACATTTACTGAAATCTTAAATATAGCTTCTAGCAGATAGCATAATTGTAGTCCTTCAATTTGACTGTTAAGAGAAACAGACGTTACTTGCACGCAAAACCAAAATAAATATTTGAGTAATGAACAAAAACCACAACCACTAATTCCCGTTTGAATAAATTACTTTAAGTGCATATTTCAATTGAACAATTGTGGCCGGTGAGCGTGAAATGTGTATCCACTTGGAATAAATTTCCAGAACGACGCCAGTTGGTAGGCATGCGCCATCAAGCTTGCCAAGATCACGACGAAGACGCCAAGTAAAACGACGGACGAAGGAAGACGACACGGGACAACCACGTAGACGTACTAACAACAGAGCGTTTGATGTCTTCACACAGAAATAAACAGCTGATGCCAAGACTCAAAACATCAAGAAAAAACAGTGCCGTAATCTGCATCACGCAC
Source organism: Dermacentor variabilis (assembly GCF_050947875.1). Classification (NCBI taxonomy): domain Eukaryota; kingdom Metazoa; phylum Arthropoda; class Arachnida; order Ixodida; family Ixodidae; genus Dermacentor; species Dermacentor variabilis. Next base: position 176,289,705 of record NC_134569.1, read on the forward strand.
CGAAAACACATTACAGAACTGATTCTTCAGCACCCCTCCCAAGATACGCTAGTTGCTTTGTCGATAGATAAACTCAGGCTTCACTGATACAAGCATCACCGCGCATCCTGATCTCAAGAACTTCCAATATCTCCCTTGTCAGTCGATCATCTGCTCTGTTCAAGAAACAGGTTCTGTCAAAATATGGAGTGCACCTGTAGGCCTTACAATGAGCACTATAATGTGACCTGAGAGGCAGTTTAGCATCTTATATTGATGCTCATACAATCTGTCATTCAGAGATCTTTCCGTTTGGCCAACATATGAACCACACAGGGGAACAGAATAAATTACTTTATTTAAGCAGCCGACACGGTTCTGCCGATGATATTTTCCTGCACACCTGTTTATTTTCCCGGTGTCCGGCATTCACCTTAGCACACATCAAACCAAGGCGTTTCGGAGGGGGTACTTAAACCCGAACACCTGCTGCTTTGCTAAGTTGTGACCCGCCGTGGTTGCTCAGTGGCTATGGTGTTGGGCTGCTGAGCACGAGGTCGCGGGATCGAATCCCGGCCACGGCGGCCGCATTTCGATGGGGGCGAAATGCGAAAACACCCGTGTGCTTAGATTTAGGTGCACGTTAAAGAACCCCAGGTGGTCAAAATTTCCGGAGTCCTCCACTACGGCGTGCCTCATAATCAGAAAGTGGTTTTGGCACGTAAAACCCCAAATAATATTATTATTGCTAAGTTGTGTCGTAATCATACGTGTCGTAATCATGTATCACAGGATCGCCCACCAGCGCGAGCTAAGAAGCTTGCGGTAAAAATTCTGTATCGTTACACTTGGTTTTTACAGCGAAACTGTTTATATCTACGTTTCCGTGCATTTTAACACTCGAGACCGAAGTTGCTCATACCCACCTTGGTCCGGAAGACTCGGCGTGCGATACATATAGTCATGTGAGCTGGCCTCGCGCATTCAGGCGCTCGTCCCACTGTTCGCGCCTTCGCCGTCTCCGCACCTGGCTCGGTTGCAGCTCATCATGACAAAAATGGCAATGTTCTTTAAGATAGAGTTAATTGGGGCACTCGAACACACGACATTCAGTTGTAGTTGAACGCTCGAGCTTACGTGGAAGTCGAACCCACGACATTTGGTCTTAAGGCGAAGTTAATTAAGGCACTGTTAGTAATTTAGAGTTGGGCCGCTCGAACCCACCAACTTTGTGGCTAATTAGGGCAAAGTTAATGAAGGTATGGTTCATTAAGGGAGCGCCAGTTAAGGCACTAGGACCCACGAGATTAGGCAGTAGAAAACAAGTAATAAGGAGTAACAATGCATTCAAATGAGAATGTCAAGTAATTTCATGGACGAGTCCTGAGCGCGCAGGCTTTCGCTTTCACCCTCTTTGGCGTATGCTAAAGTGGCTGTCAATTTCATTTGTTCTGCGTGTGCAAAAATCGCGGGGCGATTCCGGAGATAGTGCAATACCAGACCGACCCGCGGCGGCTTCAAGCAGGCATCAAGCACTCCGCCATGTGTAAAAATAAAGTTTAATATCTTGAGTCGAAATACAACCCACATCAGATATTAAGCTGACAAGAACAGACACTACATTTTGACCTACGTCGGCAATGTTTGCGTTCGCACCGCCCTGTCTTTGTCGGCGTTGCATGCGCTTGCGTATCTACTTTCCTTCCCTTCTCCCATGGTGGCCGTCCCATCGACAAATCACGCGTGTCTAGTTTCCTCCGGTTCCTCGGTGAGGCGGTCCCGTCGTCTGAGCGAATTTAAATAAAAATCACGGTAATTTAGTTCGTATATTTGTATAAAATTCTATCACCTCTGTGTCGTGTGCTAAACAGCTTCCCTAGTCGTACACCTTCACAGAGTGGAATGACTTATCTTTTTTTTTTTTAAAAAAAACCTTCTCTTATACATTAAAGAAAAAAAGAATAACGGGAACGTCCATGTATTTCGTTCCACACGTGGGTTAATAATATGTGTAAAATAGTGTCATCCTCGAACTTCATTTCAAATGAATAGGCTTTGGAAGCTCACAGGCTACAATTCGTAAATTGCAATATATGCCGTACGTCACGTAAGAAGGCGATTACCCAAGTTTTGGTAATTATCTGGATATGTGTGTCGATTCGCGTGCTATTAATGCCCACCTCTTGGAATATTCGAACTAATAAGCTATCTGCCACAGGCGTTTTTATTTCAAAATTTCATAAAACTTAAAAATGATCACCCTGCATACAAACCGCGTCGCTTTGAACGTCCTAATTTTTAAATCATGAATCTACTAAAACAAACAAACTAGATATCGCCATGCCATACATTTTTGAGCCGCAAGCCGATATGCTTCATTTGTCAAGTTAACGCTCATTTGCTCAGCTTAGCTAACGAAATTAGCTAAACTCCCCCCCCCCCATTTAAATCGATCTATGTGAAAACAGAAAATCTAGTTGCCCACTCTAATATAGATGGGTTTTGCGCACAGCAGAATATTTGTGCCTTGATTGCGCATGTTTGTGCTTCACGTGTGACACGCAGGAACACGCAGCACATTATGTTCCATCCCATAAGACGGTTTTGTTCTGGCTAGTTGAGGGATTCGCGTTATTGCAGCCATCACGATTGCTCAATGAAATGATCGTACTTCAAGACAATTTACACGCAGTGAAATCTCAGTGTGATTTCCAGAACATGTTCAAATTCATATTAGTACTTATAGCAGGTGGCATGTTATTCAATCGTCTTATTGCTTAACAGACTTGCCATAAGGTTACTTGGCGGGCGTATGGGCATGCACGTGATTGGTCAACGGCATAGAAACCATCTCACTAGGCGTCCATTAAATATATGTATTTGAAGAGAGACTATATGGTATTATTGGATAATGAATCCTAACAAATTTTTCGCGACGACCGAATGTGAAAGGCTGTTTACGGTTCTTCGACTGCTAAACGAATTATCACATTTTATCAGAGGGAAGAACGAGTTTTCAGGTAAGGCATGAACAAAATAAGTAATGTTAACCTTGTTTCTGGCCTCGCCGTGAAAAGCTACATGACAGCCTGTGATTTTTTCTTGTAGTTTGTCATATAGTGTTTTGGGGGTATGGCCAACTAGCAGATTTAACTTTTATGCTATAAGTCTGTGCGGTTTTCCTAGCAACGAGATATTTAGCCTGTGCTTATGACACATAGGTCCTCCAGTAGCTTTTGCCAATTTTTTCTAGGAATTTGATGTTCTTGTGACGACCATTGTTGGCCTTATTTGCAAAGACAATCATACAACAACCTTTCTTTCTTGGAAAGCTTGCTTGCAGCAGACAGTGACAAGTTGCTGAGAAAGAATGCATGTGCATTTATTAAAACAATTAGTCGTCTTACATATAAAGCCAACTCTTATCAGTACTCATTAACCTCATTAGATTTGATCCTACCATTAGAAGCCCTTAGCGCTCTTTGGCACCTGATACATCCGCGGCTAAGAACTACCAACCGTCACTGATCACTCCTTATCAATTCACTGACTGCTTATCTGTCTTTGTTGCGCGACATAAAGAGCATGAGTTCCTCAGAGGTCAGTGGCATTTGGATCCTGCGACCACATAAACACATTGGGGATGTGGTGTCTTTGAATTGTTACGGTGAAGGGAAAGGAGAAGGTGACATGGACTAGAGGAAGACGAAGTCTGGCAGTTGCCTAAACGCCTTAAATACCAGTTGTATATATACGTTATTTTAAACTCGTGGGCGTGCTTTCTTCCTGCAACATTTTGGTGGAAGGAGCTGGGTACAACAACGGAACTTCGCAGTGTACGTATTCTACCTGCCGCCACAATGGCAAGTCAACCGACACAAGCGACAACGCCTCAGCAGCCCATGCCAACGGTCATCCTCACTCATCCGTGGGACCCGTGCCATTTTCTGACACGGACAACGCCGACGTCGAGGACTCGCTACGATGTACGAGCGAGTGTGCGACAATACGTGGAATCTAGCAATGATACTAGAAAACCTGATCTTTTATCTGAGAGGAACTGCGAAACAATGACACGTTACACATGAAGCTTACCTAACCAGCTGGGATGTCTGCAAAAACGAAATGCGAGACTTGCTTCGCATACCTGTCGGTCGCCACCAGGCGGCAAAAAAAAAGAAAGAACGTGCGTGCCGCGCTCAGACGTCCACAGAATGCTATGTCGTGTGCATACTGGATGTGCTGCGCCTCTGTCGCAAGGCTGATAACAACATGACCGAGGCAGACAAGATTAGTGACATACCAAAATGTATCGCAGACGATGCCTTCAATCACCTGATGTGCAAGGATTGTGCCACTGTGGATGCAATTATAAAGGAGTGCCGGTGCTTCGAACAAGCGAAGGGCCGCCTTGTCGCTCATACTTTCGACAGACTGCCCAATACCGCCGCGACATCGTCTTGCGAAGACCCGCCGTGGTTCGTTCAGCTGACAAGACCGGAACATATAACGCGCATCGTTTGCCGTGAGTTCGTTCCGACTGTCGGGAAAGCGTGCCCACTATCTCCCTTATACAAGCGGTCGTTCGGGAGGAAATAGGAAGTTTGGGCATTCCGTCTCTCTGCTCGGTCCGGCATACAAACACCTACCAGATTACTCCGGCGGCTCGCTTCCCGACGCAAAGATTTCCGCCACTCCGTGGCAACCCAGCCGAGTGGCACACAGCGGATAATAAACCCATCTCTTTTAATTGTTCAGGTATTGGACACATCGCCCATCATTGCCGTAACCAATGGTCGTCGCCTCCTCGGTGGTCGTCTCCGAGTCACTACCACCAAGTGCCATACAATCGTACATTCTCGCCCTATACGCCGACCAGGAACATCAATGCCGACAGTGTTCCACCAAGATCCCACGGCTCCCCATCTCCGCAAGGTCGTAGGTCCGTTCGCCTCTCGTACAACGCTTTTCGTCCCCTCCTGCAACCGGTTGCTTCACTTCGGGAACCTAAGCGGTGCAGCTCCCGGACGTGGAGCTGCAACTCCAACCCGTCCCACAAATCCTCTGTTGACCATGCTTACACGTGGAAACCAAAAGACATTGAAGTTTATGGCGTTCCTGATACATCTCTTGTTGACACAGGAGCGCAGCTTTCACTTATGAGCGCAGCTCTCCGCCGATGGCCCAAGAAGGTTCTGACGCCCGCCCTACCGTGCATTGTGCGAGTCGCCTTTGGGAGTACGTCACCTTTTCTTGGAATGTGCACACCATGTGTGACAAATGGGGGCCATTATACCATTGTTTTATTTATCGCCCATGAGCACTGTCCGCACGACCTAATTCTTGGCCTCGACTTCCTTTCGAAACACTCTGCTCAATTTGACTGCTCCACAGGTGTCGTACAGTTGGATCTGCCGCTTCCTCCCGACGCAACAACTTATGCTTCACACCAGTTACGTTCTGCTGAGTTTGCAAGGCTGTCTCCACAGGCGGGTACAAATGTCCCCCTGACGCCCTGTCCTCCCGTATCTGATGGCGAGTACGTCGTGTCGCCGCTTACTAACGTGGTTTTGTCGCTCAATATCGCCCTACCGAGCACCTTAATCCGGATCCGCGAAAACTGCGCTCGCGTACCCATCCTCAATTTTGGGTTTTCGTCGCATGTGCTGCCACATGGTTCGCCATAGCGCATATCACTCCTTTGGAAGAATTTGAGATTTCTTCTTTTACCTCTGAATCCTTCCTTAGTACCAACGGATCTTTGTCACCCATTCCACTGTACTTGACGCCTGCGGACGATGTTTTTAAGATGATTGCCCCTGACCTCCTTCCGAGCAAACAACAGCTCTGCGTCACCTCCTGTCATCTTATCGGGACATCTTTGATTTGGACGACCGTCCACTGGGCCAGACATCTGCTGTCACGCATCGCATCAACACCGGTGACGCCAGCCCTTTTCATAGGCGGCCACATCGTGTGTCCGCAACAGAAAGGGCCATCATACAGAAAGAGGTAGACAGGATGATGGACAAGGACATCATTGAACCTTACAGTAGCCCGTGGACATCCCCAGTTGTCTTAGTAAAGAAGAAAGACAACTCGTGGCGCTTCGGCGTTGACTACGGTCACCTCAAAAGGATAACAAAGAATGTTTATTTCCGGCCTCGCATTGATGACACTCTTGATTGTCTTCACGGATCCCAATACTTTTCATCAGTTGACGTCCGCTCCGGCTATTGGCAGATTACCGTCCATGAGATGGACCGCGAGAAAACCTCCTTCGTCACACCGGGCAGTCTGTACCAATTTAGAGACGCGCCCTTTGGATTATGCATTGCGCCAGCTACATTCGAGCGCATGATGGACGCTCTCTTGCGCGGCTTGAAGTGGTCTGCATGCCTTATTACCTCGACGATGTGACTGTGTTTTCGCCGAACTTTGAGAGCCACCTGTTGCGCCTCACAACCATACTCTCCGTGTTTCGCAGGGCTGGCCTTCAGCTAAATTCCTCCAAGTGCGATTTCGGTCACCGTGAAATTACCATGCACGGACATCTTGTAAACGCAGCCGGAATCCAACCTGATCCACAGAAAGTTCACGCCGTGCGAAATTGTCCTGTACCTTACTCAAAAAACGATGTCCGTAGTTTTCAGGGCTTATGCTCTCATTTCCGCCGATATGTGAAAACTTTTGCCAACAACGCTCACCCTCTCACTGACCTTCTTAAGAAAGATTTCTCTTTCTCTTGGGGTCCACTGCAGGAGAAAGCTTTCTCTACCCTGACTGAGCGGCTTACAACTTCCCCGATTATGCCACACTTTGACTCTTCTGCGCTCACTGAAGTACCAACAGACGCGAGTGGTCATGGCAACGGCGCTGTCCTCGCTCAGCGTCAACAGGGCCAAGACCGTGTCATCGCTTACGCCAGCCGCCTTCTTTCCACGGCCGAGCGAAAGTACCCCATTACTGAGAGAGAATGTATCGCGCTCGTGTGGGCGGTCGTGAAATTTCGACCATACCTTTTCGGTCGGAGCTTCTGCGTCGCAACCGATCATTACGCCCTCTGCTGGCTCTCCTCTTTGAAGGACCTAACTGGACGACTTGCACGTTGGGCATTGCGTGTACAAGAATATACATTTTCTATTACGTATAAGTGAGGGCGCCTGCATAAAGACGCTGACTGCCTGTCCCGCAACCCCGTGGATCAACCGGACGGTACCGATGCAGACTCGAACATCAGTGTTCTATCCCTCTCCGGCTTCCTCCGTATTGTCGACGAGCAACGCCAAGATACTGTTCTTCGAACACTTATGCAACGCCTAAGCTCCACGCCCAATGACCCGTCCCTCCGGATGTTCACCTTGCGCGATGGAGCTTTATACCGTCCTGATGGCCAGGAGCTCCTCCTAGTCGTTCCCAAGCACCTTCGTCTGGCGGTGCTCCAGCAACTTCACGACGCTCCTACTGCTACGCATCACTCGTACTTGCGACCGCCTGCGGCGCCGCTTCTTCTGGCACGGCATTTATAGCTCTGTGCACCGTTATATCGCTTCTTGCGACCTGTGTCAGCGCCGGAAGACGCCTGCTATGCCTCCTAATGGTTTGCTTGAACCAAATAATATCCCCACAGAGCCCTTCTTCCGTGTGGGCCTCGACCGCCTTGGCCCCTTTCCAATTTCCAACAAAGGAAACAAATGAATTGCTGTAGAAAAAGATTATGCCATGAGATGAGCCATCGAGCGAGCGCTGCCAACCAGCTGGGCTACAGATGTCGCCGACTTCCAACTATACGACGTCATCCTGCACCACGGCGCCCCTCGCCAGTTACTCACGGATCGCGGCCGCTACTTTCTATCGAAGGTCGTCGATGATCCGCTGCGTTCCTGTTCTACAGAACACCAGCTTGCTACCGCATACCGCCATCACAGGAATGGCTTCACCGAGCGACTCAGCCGAACAATAACTGAAATACTGGCCATGCACTTTTCCGACGATCACCACGACTGAGACGTCGCTTTACCATACATCACTTTCGCATACAACTCGTCCCGTCACGACACTGCCGGATTTTGACCATTTTACCTTTTGTATGGCCGCCGCGACCTCCACCTTGCCTTTCGACACGTTGCTACTAACTCCGCAGTAGAATCACCCTGCACTGCTTACGCTCGCGATGCTATTGCCTTAGCCGCCCAGGCCCGAGATGTCGCCCGTCATCGCCTCAGAGTCTCGCAAGCTTCTCAAAAGCGACGCTACGACCTTGCGCTCCGAGACAACCATTTTTCACCTTGTTCCCTTGTCCTTCACCGGGCGACTTCACGACGCGTCGGCTTATCGGAAGAACAACTTTCTAGTAATTCTGGTCCGTACTCGATCTTACGTCAAGTGTCCGACGTGAAATACGAGATCGCCCCAGTCGGTCAGCCTTCACTGTTTCCCAACGTCACCAGCGATATTGTTCACGTCGCCTGGCTCAAGCACTCTGTCCCATTAGGTGAGACTCTATAACTTGCACCAGCACGGAGCTAACCCAGCAGGGTGGGTGATGTTACGGTGAAGAGAAAGGAGAAGGTGACATGGACTACAGGAAGACGAAGTCTGGCAGTTGCCTGAACGCCTTATATGCCAGTTGTAAATATATATTATTTTACACTCGTGGGCCTGCTTTCTTCCTGCAACAGTATTTGCGAAAAATCTGAATTTTGCTTATGTCTACAACGCTCGAAGTCGGTCCAACCTGTAGCCCTAGAGATGGCTTTTATCCTGCGTTCTCCAAATCTTTAAGCAAGGACTTCATAGAAGCTGCTGTCCTTACGCATTTGTTCTGTACCGCCGCGGCAACACATTCATATGGCTCAGATTAATTCAGCTTCTGTAAGCGTGGTTGTTGAGCCCAGTAGACAAGGCACTCGGCTTCTGAGTGTGGGATCGTAGGTTGCAAACTCACCATCGCCAAGTTTCTCCATTTGAGGGTATTTTGTATTATGCGTTGTTTCCGTTATAGCGATTGGTTTTCGATGACGTAAGGACGGGCGCACTAACAGGTTTCCTCGTTTGGCCGGCATAGAAGTGCTTAGGACATAAAATAATGGGGAACCCATCCCACGATGACTGCCAACGGCAAAGCAATAAAGATTCGAGCTGTGTAGAGACACAACGCATTGCCCAAGTCCCGTTCAATTAACATCGCTAGTGGTCATTCTGAGAAATCCGTTCCTTCGACTACATGTGCTGCGCGCTGTCTGTCGTATCGGTCCATTTTGCTATGCCGCTCGCTTGCCAAGGTCGTCCGAGAGCATGACGACAACGCAGGGACGACGATTGAACATCAAAGGCAGTGTGCCTATGACGGCATGACAACTTGAAGATTACGATGCAATGATGGTGTAACAATGATAGCTTGTGAACAATGGTATAACGATGACGGCTTCGCAACGGTAGGCTCACCTAACTACAATGAGGGCAATGACAGGAGCACGATAGCGTGACGACGACTGTGTGGAGTCGAGGTAATGACGAAGATGGCATAAAAGTGCTATGACCACGACTGAATGCCGACATGATTATGATAGAATAACGAAGCAATGTCGAACGACAAAGATGGTATGGGTATGATAGAATCACGACAATAAGATGTGTGAAGTTATGACCATGGTAAAACGACAACGTGACGACAACGACAACGCCACGAAGACAGTACCATAGGAATTGCTTTGCGACCACGACGAAATGAGGTCGACAGCACCATGACGAAAATATGATTAGAAATTCCTTAGGCGGATATATGGGAACGACGCACTGATACTGATGGTGTGGTAATGGCGTCAAGAATTGAATTCTGGGGTTTTACGCATGAAAACTACGCTTATGCTGTCAGGCACGCCCAGTTGGACACTCCAGATTAATTTCCCTGAATTTCCCTGATTTTCCCTGAATGCGTTGTTGATGCAGTAGACGTTATGTATGTAGTGATGTGTGTTAGTATGAGGCTGTGCACACCGTTCTTTTTATGTTATGTTGTTCGTATTTTGCCGATCTCACGCTCTTACTTCATGTGAACTTTAAAAGGTTATGCATGAGTTACGGGATTTTTTGTTTCTTTGGTATGTTTTGTCTGCGCATTAGTTTTTTGTTAGCTTTTTTTTTACATTTCTTAGTTGTTTGGTGTTTTTACTTGGCGTTTGATGTAGTTGTTGCTTTGACGGCCTACTTTGCAATTGTGTCATCACCTAATACACAACATGATTAATTTTATTGTAGAGGAACGGCACGCAGCTCCAAATAATATTTTATATCTATATTTGTTTTGCTAATATTGCTTGCGTTGGCGTCAATAGGGATGCAAGTAAGCGACAGATATCTCACATAGCGAGAGCCGCGGTATCTCTTCCGCCGGTCCGTTGTCGAAGACGCGCTATTACCCTAAAGATGAGTTGCAACACGCGATCCGCGGCTGCAGCGATCCTGTCTAGAAAGAAGTCGATAGTGTCACCATTTGGAACAATGCGCGTACCCCCTGCTTCCCGTCGACTGCTTTCTTTGCGGAGTGATGATAGTCGGTTTCACTCGTGCGATAAGAGAAGTGAGGGTGTGGCTCCAAAAAACTTCAAGTCACGGGCTTCCATCAGTGTTCTTCGCCGGAACAAAAAGTGTGTTATTCAGTTGTTTCGTTTTGCGCAAGGTATATATTTAAGTATTGATATTAAAGAGGTGTGTTTTTCGCCTCAATATTAGCAGACAAAATTTTTGCTATAACTTATGGCGACCTTAACTTGCGAAATTGTCGTTATGTACAGAGGGAAAGTGTTGAAAATCTATGGGCTTAGATGCACTCCTGAAATCCGATATCGCCGGCAATGCATTTCTTGCTCGTTACGTTAAGCGGCCCGCATCAATGAGCAAAAGCGGAAGTCATCCAGCGCCTATGTCTGTAAACAGTAAAAGGGTCTATACAGTGGCCTACCGAGCAGCTATCACTCCATCGCGGATAAATTAAACACAAGACAGGGCGCTGCGCTAAGGGCTAAGCAGTGACAGGCTCCTCTGCGGGCCACTGTATCAGCACTCTGCGTCGAAAGCAGACAGCGTAAAGCACGGAGGGGGGGGGGGGAACACCATATTTCTGAAATAGCAAAAGTCTTTACGTTTTTAAAGAGAAGCTTTCTTTGCCTCTTCCTTCGACTTTTCCACTCCCGCTGCTGCTGCTGCTGCTGGTGGTGTGCTGTCTTGCAGGCCAGGTCAAGAGGTGGTTGGGTCGTTGAGAGCGCATGGCGGCAGTGCACGAGAAGACATAGGTGTCCGGAGACATACCTGATTTGGGGGGAGCATGGCCACAATGCATTCTGAAGTGCCCTGCTTGTCGTCGCAGCGCTCTGTCCCCGCAGAAGCATTACAGAAGCCGCAGCGCTTCTCTTCGTGCGGACGTGCAGCATTCACGAGAGGGAATCAGTGAGAGGCCGTAGGGAACGGGTGCAAACGGGTGCCCTACCTACTCGTCCACCGATGCCGTCGAGAAACAAGTGAACAATTTCACCACTCTTCGCTAGTGGCAGCTCGCAAACACGGCCGCAGGAGAGGGGAATGTGACATCAGAAAGCATGCGTTGGTTACACGTGGAAAACAGTCAACATAAATTCAAGGCCCTTTACTTCACATTGCTGCTATTTGTGAAAAATAAGCATCACTTAACTGATCTAGGACGAGCACCACAGCACCTGACAGCACTACGCAAGTGGCCGCCCCATATATCAGCATTTCAGGAACCGACGCGGCATCTCAGTTCCCGACTACGGCGGTCGCATTTATATGGCGGTGAAATGCAAAAAATAGTGTACTTAGATTTAGGGTGCACGTTAGAAAAGTATAGTTGGTCAAAAACCCCGAGTTTCCCACTACGGCGTGCCTGATAATCACATTATGTGTGCGTGTGTGTGTGTGCGTGCGTGCGTGTGTGTGTGAGTGTGTGTGTTTTGCGTTCAACACATTTGCCCTGATGCGATGTGCCGTGTGAGGCATTGAGAGTGCTAACCTTGGGTCCTATAACGTAAAACTATTCCTATATGTTTTTATTCCAATCTCCTGACATCACATCTGCGTAACCGCCGACGCAAGCATACGGCGGTGACCCGAAGGGTTGTCTAAACAGACCAATCAGCCACTCTCCTCGTTGATAGGAAGTCACTTTTGTTTGCTTTGAAAACGAATAACCTTGCCTGCACTGGGCGGCTTGTCTGATCTAATTGGCTGAGAAGAAGCGAAGAGCACGCTAAGTGGAGATGAATTCGATGGGGCCGAGCTAGTGCACTGAAAATCGATAACCGAATGAAGAGGGTATCGCCGGCATCTGCGATTGGTCCGCTTTCCCTTACTTAGCTTGAAGTTGCTGGTCGAAAATCGCGGTGGCAAGCTATGGAAGTTGAAGAATGCAGCTAAAACGGATCGTGAGCAAAGAAGAGTTGGCAGACCGAGGTCGTAAAAATGCCAAAAGCGAAGTTACACGGACACGTAAAAGGTTTTAACGGACGGAAATAAACCTATGCTCTCTGGCAGGTGCGAGTGACCAGTGCCTGAGCGATCAGCGGCAGCCATCTTTTATTACTTTCAAAGGGCGAGCCTGTGGCCATTATGAAAAAAAAAATCTGTTTTGTTGGGCATATCAATCCATCTTTAACGCATTCAAGTCACTTTGACGAGGTGAGTTTTCGCGGTTTTGTGACGTGGTGCGACAGCCAGATGAAGTGGGTGCTGGCCGAAAACTTTTAACCAATATAGGAGGGCTAATGGCGCAAAGGCGTCTAATCAGAAATCACTATTTTTCTTTTGTTCGGTCCAATCATGCATAATCAGTTTGTACACGGGATATTAGATGGAGAGCTATCGCGGTTTTCGTGACGTCACGTGACTGAATGGCAAAGTTGGGGTGATACAAAAATGTTTTCTACCCATCGGGCAGGGCTGACTGCATAATTGAAACAGAAAAGTTTGGAATAGCTTTACGTTATAGCGCTCCATCTAGCAAGCATGAGCAATGCCCCACCGAAACCCAATTCTGGAGTATTACATGCCAATACAACGATTTGATCATGAGGCACGTCGTAGTGGCGAAATCCTGGTTTATTTTGACCACCAGAGGATCTTTAATGTGACTCCAACGCACAGGACACGGACCTCGTTTCCATTGAGCCCCCATCAAAATAAGCTTGTATCGCAGCCTGCTCGTACTCGGAGGCCCGGGTTCGATTCCCACCCAAAGTTAGATGTCCTTCACAACAACGCCAGAAGAAAACAGGTCTCGGTTTGTGTTCTCTGTATTATGTGGATAAACTCAAGTGGAGCACGCAGGGAAAACATCAGCTCTCCGATATCGTATTGCCCCAAGCACTGAGTAATTACTTAAACTTTCTCTGTGAACATCACTGCCAATTACCGTCAACTAACGCAAAGACTACAGAAAACTTCGATTGCACTGATTGCCACGGTGCATGGATCTGCATAATTGTTTTCTCGGAAGCGTAGCTGCGACCAGGGCTCGCGTGTTGCAGCTAATATTGAGCGCGATAGTACCTTCTAGCTTTCTCCCTTTTTTTCACTTCGCGTCGCTTGTATCACTGAAAAGATCGGGAATAAGACATCCCTGTTATTGCGAATCTTATCTGATTGTGTACTACAGTCGCATTTGGACACCGCATTTATGTAAAAACATACTGACCTGTAGATTCAGTATAACAAAGTGAAGCTTTGTTTTCGCCTTAGTATTCTTGTGTTTCTGCAATCTCAAGCTGTTCGAGATAACTGAAAAAACCATCGAGAGCAATTGAACTTTGGTTTTATTCGACAGGATTATTTTACATTGCAACACAAGCACTGATACAAGATTAGACCATACGGTAAAGACGTGACATGGATTAGAGATGGCAAGGAGAAATATAATTGCATTTGTGTGCTGCACGCAACCGCTTTAGGTGCTGATTTCAGGCACTCCTTGTGCTGCATTGTATGTTATCGTACAGATGGATGTGTCATGAGCAGTGCGAGTCGCCGGTGAAGATACCAGCAGCGATTCTTAGGGCACTTCTTGAGATGGTTAAGCTGTTGCTGGAGGAGACTTGCTGCGCGTGTCCACCGGCCTCAGGATTACATACTGGCAGTGATGGTCGACGAGAAGAAACTCTTGGAGGGGAACCAACCATCAGGTAAGTAGGCCTATGAAATGCAATAGACTAAAGAGACAATTTCAGGGGCGAATGGGACGCTATGCAGCGCCAGGAAACGTGCGCGGTGTGTTTGAGCGAGCGTTAACGTTCGATGATTTTATGTAGATGCACAACTTCATTGAAGTATAAAACGGGCATCGAGAAAGCAACGAGCAGATATGTTTGCCTGATTGACAGTTTGTTGAAATGAACGTATGGGTTAAGGCATCTGAATCAGAAGGACCAGCGCCTGTTCTATGTGTTCTACAGCTTCTGATATTATATACCTTTTTATGGTTCCTTCCATTTTGATTTGCTAGCTCAGTGAGTACGGTTTCCGCTTAAAATAGCCAGTTAATAGGAATAACGAGGATGATCCCAGAAGGGTGCGCTAACTTCTATAACAATAAAGACATCTCGGAGGGCGTCATACAGATGGACAGAATAATAAATGCTGTCCAATGTTACCTAGCGTTGTATACTAATTTACTGCGACAAAAACAGCTCACGTTCATTGAGAGCGTTACGCTTTCCAGTATAATCACGCAAATCGGCCAAATGTATGTGTCAATGAAAAAAAAAGAAGCTTGCATGATTTGGGTCTCCAACACCGTAATGATCTGGCTTATTTTGCATTGATGCTGGAATGGCACAATTTACATGACTAGTGCATTTTGCCATGTAAGCTGCACTCGGGTAACTGTAGGCGATTATTTTTTTCGCACAGATCTTTTTCGTAGACGATGTACTTTTCGGGCCCACATAGCAAGTGGAAGAGGAAGAAGCAGATGGGCTTGACCTTGTCGACTTCACCTGCTTTCGCCCAGAGTTCGCAGCCTGTCAAAATAAAAGGGAGAGGAATAGTGTCCAATGATGCTATTAAACACCATGCAGCTCGCAAAATCAAGTGGTGTCGATTTTGCAGGTACTGTGCATTAGTCTCGACTCGCACCTCACGTGCGCCAACACTTACCATTTCTGCGGTGCGGGATCCTCAGGATGTCGCAGTTATCGTATTCAGAAAAGGCCACCGCGTACTCCACGACGAAATCTTTTTCTGACAGGACAAAGAAAGGTAACCATACATCGTTAGTGCCGCACCGATATCTTCTAAACGGGAGCATCTCATGAATTTGGCGCGATCGTTTCTGTGCGAGCTTGCTCGTTAGTAGTGCTTCATGCGGCATCTTTCATTATCATGGAATTTGGGAAGCTGATACGGGATGCTTACTGCTACGCAGATTACCGAACACATGCTCGCGCGTAATACAGGCCTGTGAACATGAAACACTCTAGTATCCGCTTGGCACCCTGTAATTACGCTACGCATGGATGGCACCTATCGCACGTTCATACAAGTGCATCGACTACACCTGGAGGTGATCTGCACGTTTTACATCCTGTGTAAGATCAAGAAGACGTAGTGCGTCGCTTGCACCCACTGTAACAACCCGCATTCATCTGCTGAAGTTGTACTAATCGAGTGCCCGCAAAACTTCCATCAATTTATTTCTGCCTTATTTGGTGGAATGTACTGTCAATGCCTCTGGCTGACTATTTGTAGTGATGTGCTTTGTCGTTTTGTGAGCGCAACGTTATGTTAGCTTGTTTTTCGCCTAGGAACTGTAGATAGTGGCTCTTCTCATAACCGTACTTTGCAAGCTATGCCGAAATGATGTGGTTTTATTTTTCATTTCTTCCTGTGTTTTCCTTTTTCCTTAGATAGCCACTGCTATGGATATTTTAGGGCAGCCGCTCACCGTTTTGTAAGCAGTAACAGCGTTTTCTCGAGTATTTCGGGCTTACTGGACACGCGGTGGCTAATAATATGGTGTGGATAATGGCGTGTGGTTATTAAGGTTGCAGTAGCTTATACCGAAAAAAAAAGCAATGTATCCGTCCAGTGATAGAAAAAATCAGACGAGTGGCGCAGAAATATCAGCAGCAGCAATGGCTCGTAGGCCAAAAAAAAAACATGATCTGGTATGCCTCATGTTCCCGCAAGAAAGCAATGATGCAGTAGCTTAATATGAAAGAAGTAAAGAAAATATACAAAAGAAGAAGGGAAGAAAGAACGAAAGAAAGAATAAAAGACGGAACGTAGAAAACTCGTAAAAGAAAGACAACGAAACAGAACGTAGAACGTAAGAACCTTTAGATAGTGCATTAAGTGCTCGCATGTATCGTTGAGAGGACCGACCTACAGCAGAACACATTTACTTCCCACTGCAGCTCGCTATGTCTCACAAGAAGTGTGAGTCCTCCGATCGGATAACTTAATGCATTGCCACGTATGCAGCAGGCTTTCGCATTCATGTGTTACAGGAGTGTCACACGCTGCCGTTTTCGCTTCACTGTTTTCGGCGTCAACTTATAGATAAGGCGCATGCGGATAGCGGGAAACATATTATTGTTCAGGAGGAAATTCGATGCGCCTATCAAGAAATTTTTTTGAAAGAAACCCGCTGGAGCAATAAGGCAGGAAGCGTATCATTCGAGCGATTCCTGGAGCAATGCAGCAGTTCTGCCTCTGACATCGGCATGCTGAGCAATTTCGTCGCTAATAGTGAGGTTGGCGCTAGCACACAGCGCGCCTTCGTGGTGTCTGCGCAGGACAGTGACGGCAGTGCTACGTGAGATTTTTTTGTAAACGAACAATTGGGCTCTCAGGGACGCCTACATTTCTTTGTTACACAGGCGAATTCGTTGCAGTGGTGTTCGGTGTAGAGTCGTTCACATTACATGTGAAACATAGTAATTGGGCCAGGATGGCCAGGACGTAATTTCGCTGAAGAGGCCCCCGTTGTACAGGCGTTCGACTGCATTTAAGGTAGCGTTAATGCAATTGTACTTATGCGGGCCGTGAAGTAAATTTGACTTCAATGTAACCCGGCCGTTGCAATATTGCCTTTATTGGCTAGGTCAGTATAATGATATATATATATATTCAGATTTGGGCGGTACCGTTCTTATATAAAAGACCCTATTTTTCGCTTTTTTCCTGGAGTTTACAAGAAGCTCAGGAAAGATAAACAGGCTTAAAGAAATCTCTGCACACATATTTTATGAAGAACACAAACCATGCACAAGTAAGTGTGGCTTACCGAGAGAAGCGGATGTTTCCATCACGTTTGGAGTGGCATAGCCGTCCGTAGCACGTACCCATGCGTACGCAGTTCGATTCTTCCTAAAGAGAAGAAAAATCGTGAACTATTCACCAATCCTTCGCGCAGATTATCTTGTTCATTGAAGTAAATGAGATGCTAAAGAATCAGTCAACAGGAGCGATATTAAAATTCGGAAGGTTCATTCTGTGCAAATCTTCTTCGGTCAAGTATATTGCCCCTACACTAATTCACTATGAAGAATGCTACGATGAAAAATGCAATGATTATGCTTGTTCAACAGCACCACGTGCGACAGGAACAAGCAGAGTGAACGCGAGGGCATGTCTGGTTTTATATGTGCTAGACCGTGTCGTAAGCGGCGCTGCTGAATTAAAATCGTTACCGACTGGCTCAAATTTGCAATCCTAATACTTTCTAATCACTTTTTACATGCACTTATTAGCCATGACTCTTTTGGCTCAATAGGGGCATATTACGTATAATACTGCGCGCCACTTTAACTACTTAGCACGAAGTCGTAGGTTCGATTCCGACCGAGGAGACAGCTTTCCGTTAGGAGCGTAATGCGAAACACGCTTGCGTGCCTTGCTTTGGGTGCGTGTTATCGAACCCCCGGTTGTCGAAATCAATCCGGAACCCTCCACCTACAGCGTCCCTCATAACCCACTGTCCAATTTCGGTAAGGCGAACCCCGCCGTTCACTCGTATTTACAGGAATTACATTATTGCTTCTATTGTTGATGATTTTATACTCCTGGGCGTACCGAGACGACCGGAACCAAGCTCTGTTTGAATTTAATGGCGTGTAAGAGGGAAGAGCATCAGAGGCATCTCTGGTCGCCGCCATGACTTGCACCGCAAAACAGACGACGGAAAGGGGGGAAAGGACGAACCTAACTGGCAGGAATAGATGTGCCAGTTAAACGGCAAATATTCACACTGAATTGTAACTGAAAGTGTAAACACAATGAATGTTTCAGCTGAGGCGCAGCAAGCTTCAAGAAAGGTTTCGTTGCGGATTAAAGAAGAACCGTGTGTTCTGCTGCGTTTTGCGTGCCATCGCCTGCTGCGTTGCCGCAGTTTCAATGCTGGATGCAGCAAGATATTGATCACGATGCGTCAAATGTTAGATTATGCAGCTATTTACTCCTTTATAAGTACATTATAGGTGCCGTCCAAGCAAGCACTTTTACAATAGTGAACAGTATCAAATGTTAATCACACCGAACACAAAAAACCGCATATCTCATCCGTGACTTTGCTTGCAGCATGTTTACTTTATTTATCATAGAGAAAATAGATCTATTTATGAATACCTTACCGCCCTCCAGGAAGCCATGGAGTAAGGGAAGAACTACGCCTAAATCAACGCAAAACAAGCGATATGCAAAAACGCAAAAGAAAGCACAAAGTAAGGTAACAAGAATTTGGAGGACGCTTAAGCTTCGCCTTTAGGAGTAGAAGGCGAAAGCATTCAAAGACCCCGGACTGCTTTTCATGCTTCCCGCCAAGTGCTGCTTATGTAACCGCAACGTTTACTGGGAAACGCTGGCGGCGATCGCTATGCACGTAGGCAAGCTTTCAGGCAGAAACGTGGCCTCTTGCGTGGGTCGATCTCCTGTTACTGTTTCGCACTTTTAATATTTCAGCCTGAGGATAGCTAACATAAGATATGCGCTGTCGGTGTTTTTTTTCTTTCATTAGATTTGTTTGTGGGCTGCCGTTCTCGAAATTCCTAGAAATAACATTTAAAGAAGGAAAGACAAGGTATGCGTGGCTCGGAACCTGGTTCAAAATACTTTTTCTCGAAGCGATGTCCGACGCCGGGCGCGGGACGCCCGATGCCGACGCCAGATTTTCCGCGACACGGGGCCCTTAACGCTTTATTCGCACAGCGTAACAGCGTGCAAGATCTATACAGTCAGTTCGAAAATTACAACTGCAGTAAAACTACGATGAGAAAAGCACTGTACGATACTAGTAAATGTTACACGAAAATCATTGCAATACAGACTAGGCATACAACGTGGCAATGGCCGCATCACTTGCTGAATTATGGCCACGTAGAGAGCAAAAAGGACACAACGAAGAAAAGAAAAACACCAAGAAACGGCAACTACAAATAACTCTGCCATCGGGCCCGCGACGCAGCAATGACGCTCGCCTTTCATGTTCCGACGTGACAGCGGCCCTCTGCGTGCTGACGCGCGGTCAGAAGGGCCAGAATAGGTTTACCATACTATCTACTATAAGCTACGTGTTCAGACACAATGAATGGTGCGTGAGCCCACAAATGATTAGTGTACTACAGTGTACTACAGAATCAATGGATAACAATCTAGAAAAATGCCCCAAAGAAATTGCGTCCGAACACATCTCGCGATGACTCTTGGGGGTAATGCGTTATAATTGAATCAATATATCTACACAACGTATTGCCAACGTCGAAACGGGATATGTATGAGATGTGTACTGCAGCGGCAGTCCTCTTTAACGCTTCTATAAAAACACTCGGCGTCATCTAGAGCCACTGTCGTGAATTCGGTGCATGGCATGAAGTTCGCGCAAGGCTCGTTGAAGAGCGGCACGTATGTGCACACTGCTACATGTTCACGGACCTGAGTTGTTCTGATGATTGATTTTAAACACTGCTACCTCTGTACAGCACGCGATGCGCTACTTATTTGACCGCTGACTACACAGTGACCCAGGTAGGCGAGAAAGCGGTTATATACAAACGTACATAGATAGCCCTTGGAAAGTGCGTTAACTGCCATAAAGAGTGCTTTAACGCATTAACATACACACTAGAGAACTAGACGACTCAGACCTTTCAAACAGATGTTAACCTCTCGTGCTCTAAGCTGCTTGTTTGAATCACTTCAGCAGCCGGACGTAGAAACAGATCTGATAGAAACTGTGCTTGTCATGGACGGATAGGATCAGCCAGCGGTTTCCTGCAAATATTTTTCAGGCACTCGCAGCAGCTAACCGCGTTTTGCAACCTATATACTGGTACATGACTGAAGCCTGGCGCTTTGTCGTCGGTGACAGCGGAATAATGAAGGAATACCGGAAAACGCGACACGAGTGCGTGGTGAAAGGGTTGCTGTTTGGGGACATCTTGTAGTGATACCAAGGGCGGTGTGAAATAGACTGTTCAAGCTGCTGCATGATTATCATGAGGGTGCGTCTACAATGAAGACAAGGGCGAGGTTTAGATTCTGATGAGCCGTTCTATACCAAGACAATAATCAACTGCTACAGACTGTCGACGCCTGCACGGGATCCCTTCAGTTGGTCGGTTTCGCAGGAGAGGTGTTCACGGTTGGAAACCGATTACACAGCGCCTATTGAAGACAAGATGCTCTTAGTAATTGATGAGACATACAACTATCCGATATAAGTTATTGCATTACCTCGCGCGGCAGCTAAGGCCAGTGTAGATTCCATACTCGAACCTTGTTCTACCAGCATGGTTACGGACAATGGGACAGCGTTTACCGTGTCAGACTGGTCAATTTGTGCAAAAAAATGGCATCAAACAGACTGGTACCCCACCACACCGCCCTCGAAGCAATGGGCTAGCAGAACACGCCACGAGAACTATAAATGATGTATTGATAAGAATGCCTGAAGCAGAGTTAGCAATTGCTCTGGCCAGAATTATTTCACTATATAAATCTGCCACAGGCTTCCGCGCGCGTACTAGACTGCATACGTGCTTTCGTCACAGGAACCACGAAATCCTTAAAAATCCAGTTGCTGATTCCGCCAGTTGGTACTTCATCCCTGGAGACGCCGTCTACATGGCCAACTACGGCATAGGAGACAAGTGGACGCAAGGCAAAGTAAAAGCAACCAGCGGCGCCCGTCTTCTAAATGCAGCTATTGAGGATGGCGTCCTTCGACGTTGTGTTGACCATATCCGCAGACGTTCACCAGAGACAGACGCAGGCAAAGGAGTGCCTACCACTGAAGAGCCAACTAGTACGACCAAAGGGGCTGAAGACCTCTCCGAGCGTTCTCTTCGCGAGCTGCATCGGTCCACAAGAACAAGAAAGCCAGTGAAACGCTACGGCTGCTAGGACAGAGGGACGCTTCAGATAAAAAAAAGGGTCTGGGCAGATGCCGCTGTCTGGCGGCAACTGCAGACCAATTCCTTTCCTTGTCTCCACATGCTACATATATTTCATCCCACCCTGTACCGTTCCTATTGTCCCCACTGTGGGGCCAAACCCACGGTGTATCACTCCATATGAGAATGCCCTAACCCTTCAGGGGTTCCTACTATACCTAACCCTACTCTTTCCTCTTGGGAGTCTGCGCTGCTCAGCACAAGCCAGCAGGAACAGCAATGGCTGGTCCAGCGGGCTCGCGAAGTCGCGCATGGCAATGGAGCCCTAGACTGAGGGCCCCACTGATCGAGGAAATTTTCTACTTGCTTTGCAAAATAAATGTTTATTCTCTCTCTCTCTGGGCCACATACGCCTCAAGAGCATGCGTTGGTTGTCCCTCTTTCCTTGTTTCTCTCCCTTTTCCGTTCAATATATTTCCGGGGCGGAAATAAACCGCTGTCTGCTCATAAATATATATAGAGAGAGAATCAACTTTTGTACTGAGCCCTTAGTGACGGTTGGTGCGCGCTGGCACCAGATCGGTTGGAACTTTCTTTTCAGGTCCCATATGCGTCCAGCAGTTCCTGGCCCCCAGCCGCTAACGCGAGCTGAGTCGGCTGGACAACAAGGTCTCCCATTGCTCGGAGGGAGGGGGGGGGGGGGCGTTGGGGCTGGGGAGGGGGGTAGGGGGGGGAGGGATCGTGGGGGGGGGGTTCTTAAGCTTAGTGCACTCTGCAAGAATGTGTGCTAGGGTGCCTTTTGGCCGTCTGCAAACAGGGCATGAAGTGTCATGCTCTGTTGGGAACATCTTGTGCAAGAGCACGGGATGCGCTAGCGACCCCGCTTGCGTGCGTCGCACGATCGCTTGCTGCATTCGGCTGCTGCTGCTGCGACGTCGGTCATGTTGCCATCTGCTAGCTGCCGGCCTGTGAGCGACAAAACATTACAAGAGGCAATGCGCACTCTGAGAACTCGCGCGGTTTGCCTGCTACCGCCGCAATCCGCTTGCGGAGGCCTCGGCTAACGGCGCCATCCAGGTTTCTCAGACGCGCGGCCCCATTAGTTCATCACTTTTTTCATAGAGAGTGCGCCGAATGCGACAGCCGGAGCAAAACTTTCGAGCGCGCGCAACAGAGGCCATGAGCATAGCCTTTTATCGGCCCACTTTTGTCGGCGAGTCACCGACTGAGCAGATGAAGCAAATCCTGTGCCTCGAGCTTAAATGAAGGCAATAATGCGCTTGAAGGCGCGTATTTGTTGCACTAAGAAGATGGATGCGGAAGCATCAAATGGGTCATTCAGCGAAAAAAACGCAGTCTGTAGCACACAAACGGCACCTAAAAGGGTACCGGCTGCACCGGTGGTGGCGCCAATGCCCGGTGCGGCAGGTTTCCTAAACAAACCTTCACTTTTAAACTAGGGAGCGCTTGTCCCTTATTCATATTGCTAGGTTATCTCAGATTTAGTGCAGATATTATCTAAGAGTGTGCATTCGCACCACTCCTTCTACACATGCGCAAAGGTACCTGCTGAAGAATGGTTGGGCTGCCAACGTTAGCATAAAGTGCTCACAAGGAAACGTTTCATGAGAGTATAATAAGTGTAATGAACCTGTTAGGCTTACGGCCGACACCTACTTTTCAAAACGTGCTCATAGTTCAAGAAATGTTTTATGGGCTCGTCTCGTTGATAACCACTGCGAGAAAAAAAAATGCTTTAATGTTTTTGGATGTTGAGAATGATATTTTAGGCTGTACTTTAGTTTTTTTAACTTTGATATGCTTCGGTTGTTCTCTACCCTAAAGTAGAGTTTGCAATATTTACATTAGGATGTTATAAAGTTTACGTGTCTGTTTGTTTTTTTTTCATCGTTTTGTGCTCTGAGTGCTTCAGTTTATGTAACCTTAAGATTTGCGTCTTACAGCTAAGGATGTTCTGGCATATTTCGTCTTCGGCATGTTTTGCAGTTTAGCGTAATGACTGGCTGCACGTAATGCTATACGTCATTGTTAGCGTGATCACGGAAATATCTACACTTGCAGGTCATGAGGCGACACGCGAAGGTGCTGCGGCCAAACTTCAATGCAATGTTGCGAATTCCTGGTTATGACCCGTAAACCAGTTACTCTCGAAGCCTCGCTAGGCATAATTTAAGTTGACTACGCACAAGCATGCTGAATCTCAAATAGTTTGGAAGAATCCCTGCAGATAAAAATTATGTTGGCATTAGCACGTAAAAGTACGAATGCAATAAGTGTGACGATTCGCGTTCGAAGTGCACGTCAACCAAAGAGCTTGTCAGAATGAAATGATACTCACACTGAGCCATCCTTTGGATCCGTACTTCCAAATAAGTTTGTTGTGTATTTTTCCTTGTCGTTAACAGAAATCAGGTCGTTGAAGACGCACTTGCGGTTGAATCCGTAAAATGGCTCCTCCTCATAGGACCTCATATACAGGTAATACCTTCCCGGCGCTGTTAGTGCCTGCAACAGAAATATTATAATAAATGCTCCGTCATGAAATCAGGGGAAAACTGCGTGCATTGCACTACTAGATAATATCCGTCTGATTGCCAATGTGAGGGCTTGAGTAACTGCCTTCGTAGCTGGAAATTGTTCATTGGCATTTTGCTGCAGCCATAACATTTTAACGTGTGGCTAATACAGGCGTTGCTGATACGACACCAAGTGAAAATATGTAAAGAGAACATGAGTGTATATGGCATCAAAAGAACACAGGTGGCAGTATTCCTGTACAAATTAGGCGACAGAAAAGGCCGAGTCATTGCAGTAATACCTGCAAAAGAGCACGAGTTAATCAATAAGAATTGCAGAAGATATTCAAACATTAGAGAGACAACCGAGGCCGGGAACAATCAAATAATAGCGGCGTTTTTAAACGAAAGATCAGCTTGTCAATCAAAGAAAAAAAGCATACAGATTAATATTGAGTTGAACAATGAGAAAAAGAACAAAAACAAGACGCGTCAGTTACTTCCAAGCAAGTGCTTCAACAAATTGAGGACATAATAACAAATTTCGTCAGATGCTAGTGTCACTGGCAGTTCGTGGCACTGCAAGCATCAGTGTCAGGGATCTCAAAATGAGTAACAATTCACACGAAGCAGAGAGGTTCTGTAGTCAGTGGATGGCACGGTTGTAATTACAGAGCGATGAGAAGTAAGGAATCATAAATTTTGATCGGGCGACGAAAGAACTCGCACCAAAAACTACCGGCGCTACGGGACAATAAACAGTTCGAGCACTCGACAGTTTTACTCGTAGATGTGGTAGACTTTATTTCATAGCTACTAGGGGTTACATGGAAGACGCGTCGACGAATAGATGACTCGTTGTGCTAAAAGAGGTGAGAGCTTCGATAAATTCAACGACAGACGCCGCTGAAAAGTGGACGTATAGCGCTCGCAAACTCTTCAGTTTTCTTCTAAACTGCTCCAACTTTTTTAAAACTTCAATTGTTTAGTATAATGTGAGGGACAAAACAGCGCGTCCACACCTCCTACACGCTCCGCATCATTGGACGAACAAATCTACGATTGTTCTTAAGAGCAAACTCCAGCCACTACCAACATTATTAGCGAAGGCGGCCCGCAAATGTTAAAGAGTATTTACGAATGAAAAACTCCGTTAATTTCGTCCGCACGGCTTTACCTTCTGCGAAAGCAGGCACGCTAAACTCCAGTTGACGTCTACCTAAAGCGAAGCATCCTTGGTGTGAGTGGCTCGTGAACCATCTGGGTGAGTGTGTATGTGAAGCGTGGATTTTGAGGTGCAAAAGTCCACGTGTCATTGTTAATAGCTGCATGTTACAGGAACAAATTATTTTTATTCCAGTGAATTACATAGCAAGGCCGGATACCACGTAGACATTGTTACGTGCAGTACATCATGTACCATGTGTCCCAACTAACGTTAGCCAAGCTGTTCAACGAAACAAAAGATTTAAAAGAGGTAGTGCAATATACAAATATAAATGCTACGGTGTTTTCTCGTCCGAAGTGCGACTGCCGAACGCTGGATGCCTTAAAATCTACTTTCTGCGCCGTTGTTCTAATTGTTTTTGTTTTGGAACAGCTTGGCTAAAGTTAACTGGGACACCACATACATATTACTTTAGATTTTAATTGGTGATCCATAGGGTATGGCGCGTGTTAGTGTTTGTGGTGCGTCGACCTCTAGTGTGACTGCCGATCACAACGTACCAAGCGTTTTAACGCAGTGGATCTGCCCTCGAGAAAGGGCGTCGACGCGTGGGTGTGAGGCCCGATCCTTCCAATATCAGGCGTGTGTGCTACAGGTCCTCTGTTCAAATTCAGCCATTTGCTAAATTTAATAAAGGTTACCTAACTATTTACAATGTCGTACTTGATGAAAATAACGACATTCAAAAGACACAAAGTCATTTGAAGCCAAAATGACGGAGTCTAGACAAATCCAAGCACTAACAAGTACTCCCATGCTGCCTGAAACTTGCAACCCTCGTAGGCACTAGCGCCTACGAGTTCCCCTTAGCAATGATTGCATGGAACTGTCTGTTTTAAATGGTAAACTACTTCTTCGCTGCACCGTTCTAGGTAGCGCCACTGTCCTTTCAGTGGCCAGATACGTAGCAAAAATTGCCTCGAACTCGGAGAGAAAGTTTCGCTTTAATAACTCCGCCCTCTGCTAGAACTGAAGCTGGTAATAATTCATCCTAAAAATTATTTCCGCAAATTAATGGCGAAGTAAACAAGGCCATCGCACATGTATACCTATGGGATGCATCAAGAAGGTTAACCAAGCTGTACACGCGACATCTCGCAGTTTTCGAAAGCACTGTATTTCATTTCATAAATACCGAGAAGCGCTGTAGAGCCTAAAACACTTCTTGCAGTAGCTGGGTTCGCACAAAGAAATTGTTGTTTTTTTTTTCAGAAATTACGTGATTACGTGGTTCTTCATCGGGGAACCCTCAATAGAGGAAGTGCCGCGCGTATACTGCGACTGCTTATGCTGCCTCCGCGCTCTTTCGCCTCTAGCAAAATGGCCGCCGCCGGCTTCTCTCGCAACCGTAGGCGTGGCTGCGACTGCCACCCCAGAAGTCTTCTATGACCTCCTGGTGCGGCACCTTATTATGAATGTTCTTGATGGGAGCGATTGCGCCATCTCTTAACGCTACGGGGAACGGGCACATCTCACGACGATATTGGACGCGACTCTGCTGTTTGACTCGACGGCGGGAAGGCCAGCGTGACAGAGCACAAAGGAACCTAAAGGAACGTTTGCGGTCTCAAACAAATAAGAGATCGTCATTTGGAGATGTAAACTTGAGCCGACTTTTTTTTACCGACGCTGGATCAAAAGAACTAGACTGCTGCCGCCTTCTGATTAAAATCGGGCGGGTCGCCGCGTTCCGCGTTGCCAAAAAATGGGCAGCCTTGACATCTTCTGGACACAATAACGTCACGCTCCCTTGATGGGAGGGCCATCGCCGATTCAGGTGGACCGCCGAATGGTCTGTCTGGCCCAGCGTCTTGGGCGACCACTGGCTCTGCTCGAGTAAATGAATGGCGAGCGCGTTCCGTCGTCTTGTCGGGCAGGAATATGAACCAACGACTTCGGGTGATGTCAATCCGCAGGTTATTGCAGCGATGCTTACCGTAGCTCTCTTCCTGCGGTGTGGATCAGGCCGCATGACACCGCCTCGCGGGTGAGATCCGGACGGAGGGCCGCCGGTTGCGAAATTCTACTCTAAGGTCAAGTCTCTAATGCAAAACTCGTTTTTTTCTACTTTCTTAGTTAGCCCAATGGTTATAAACGGCAGCCTAAGAGGCAACAAATTTTCACATATGTGCACGCTCCTTGAAATAAGCAACCATTCTTTTTTACCGGCGAAAGTGGGAGTAACTTTTTCATGAGCCTTAAGACCACCCACACCAAATCGTGTTTGGACAAGATGAGCATCACCTTCTGTACATAGGTTACGCGCCCCAGGCGCAACTTTTCCTCATGGTGCCGTAGCCACTGTTTCGAAGCACGCGGAAAACTACACAATGTTTGTAGCTCGCACATGACTGCCAAAAGCATTGATAGCGAAAAGAAACTCTTGTGTATTCCTTACATTCATTGTTTCTCAGATTGACTTAAGAAAGTAAGGGGTCGATGCGTAGTCAACGTTTTGTTTACGGCTATCAATAAATTAGATGAGATATACGCTACCTTACCGAGAAAGGAGACGCGACTTGGGCTGCAAGAATGCCTTTACAAATGGTATGTAAACCATACCAAGAAGTTCGCGCAATGCCGTGTGGACGTGCTTTATGGAGCTTTTAGCTGCGGTCACTTTTATGTTGAGTATAGAGGGCGCTGCATTAGCCAGCGATTAGCTGAGCAGAAACTTTCATTCAACAGTGCAACACCATCTAACTTTCTTTTACACTGTCACGATTGCAAGCGTACTCCTAGATTTGCAGATAGTTGAGTTCTGCTCAGGCATAAGAACGAAAAAGTGCGCCTGATGGTTGAGGCATGGCTTATCACTAACAGAGGTGGCGCGTGCGTAAGTCATCTATCGCTCGTCTTGCGCAAAGAGTTATTGTAATGCTAAACGGTTGCGTTTCACGAGTGCCCACACGTGTCCAAGATTGGCGGGTTACCCTTACGCCTTTCCTTGAGTATGCGTAGACAAGCGTTGTGCCTGCCTTTTATTCCGCCTTTGTGCAACCTTTCGGTCGAAACCGCATTTATCTGGTTCTGTTTGTTCGTGCTTCTATCCGTGTTTGAACGCCTGCCGTCGGTGACATGAAAAAAAAAATGTTTTGGGCATTCCTCCTTAGGAAACCAAGGCTGAGGAGGAGAATAGGTTCCGGGGCTTTACGTGCCAAAAGCACGACACTATTACGAGGCACGCCAGAATAATTTTGACCACCTGTGCTTTGTTAACGTTCACCCAATGCAAAGTACACGGGCGTTTTGCATTTTGCCCCCGTCGAAATTGCGGCCGCCGCGGCCCCGATTCGTTCCCGCGCTGGCGGGCTTAGCAGCTCAACAACAATGACACTACGCCACGACGGCGGGTCAAAGCTAAGACGGAGGGGAATGAATATATAGTTAACTTCGAATGCGAATCGGATAGTTCTGTATTATAGCCTTCGGGTACATTCGAGAAGTTTATGTTCAGTTTCATAGAAATACCTTCAAAATACCATGTGCCAACTAGCCTTAACCAAAGCTTTATTGCTTTCTCTAACGGTCGGTGATAAACATTACAAATGTTATGGAAGCCTGCCTACCATATAGAAACAGGTCCATGCCGAAGGAAGTATACACTGGAGGCCAGAAAGAAAGCAGGATGAGGCTGTTATATTTGTTCACATACTGCATGCTGAGTAAATGGACTTCTGTATTTTGTTAAATGTATTGAACTAAATAAATGAACTTTTGTTTGCCACAACTTCTCCAGATGTTTTGTTTTCTTGTTTTAGAATAAAAAAAAAGGTTATATGCAGACCTTTTCATCAGACGAGGAGCAAAGGGCGTGCCGTGAACACTTTCTCCTTTCTAGTTCATGCGAGCCGCCGCGGCCACGCTTGAACCTGTTGCCGTCGCGCGCTGTGCCAATTTGGGAACGTTTTAGCTCTGTTCGCGAGCAATTTATGTGATTTTAGTTTATACAAGGTTCATAATTGCGTTGCGCTTAGTATTTTATTGACGGAAGGACTGTAGAATGAATGTAAAAGAACAGAAATTGGGCTTACGTGGCGCAACGTACGCGTACGCCACGTACGTCCACTTGCTGTTCGTTTACGTTCCTTCTGTACTTCTTCCGTCAGTGCAATACTGAGCGCAATACAATACTAAACACCCCCGCCTCGCCCCGTTCATGGCTTCACGAACGCTTATACAAGATCGTCGCAGGACCACCGTGTAGCCTTTCGGTGCAGCGGTGACTACTGTGCGAAAATTTCTCTTGGCTGCGCAAACACGCGGCGTGCATCATCAGCGACGCTGCGTGGCCATGACGTGAACTATTTGGGCTGTGTTGGTTTTTCCCTCCAGGAGAAGGAGCGGGATTTGTGAATAGCCAGCGTAAATTGGAAAACATGCTTCCTATGTGGTCGCTTGGGTGTGGGAACTGAAATATAAGAGTGCTACTATACGGCTTACTCACTGCAGCGCAAACAAATTCACAGGGCCCATCGTGATAGAATTTTGCGTCATCCACCGACATCGTTTTCACGCATTACAAGTCGACTATGCAACGTGTATGTTAGCCTTCTGTGGGAGGCCGATGGCGTGGTCTTGTGCATCGGTACTGCCTTTTCATCCTGCAATGCAGTAATCTCCAAAGGGGAGCACATAAAAACCATGCGACGGCTATTTTCGAGGGCCGAATATCCGTTAAATGGGTGATTTCGTCGGAGAGACCGAGCCGAGCAAGACCGAGCAAAAATATTTTTTATCCCCTTGCGGTTCAAACACCTTCAGTGATGCTTGTATAGAAACGTGAATAGCCCGGTCTGGTCGCCATCTATTGCGGACAAAAAAAACGCAAAAAAGAAATTATGGGCTAACGGCACAAGACTACCTATGGTCAAGGCGCATGCTCGGCTCTTGCGCTATACTGAAGAAACCGACTCATAAGGGGCAATGCTGGTTCGGAAGCTTGGCCATTCCGCAGCCGGCCGCTCGACTACTCGACAAGTGTGTAATTCACACTGCGATATGCGGTTATTACAAACCAAACTACTATGTCCATGGGAGGAAAACATGCGGAACAAATGTAGTAGTTGCGCAAAGTATCCTCAGAAAATATTTCCAACGCTTGTAAAATAAACGGCAAATATTATTCCGAAGAAAAAACGGTACACGCGTTGTTATGGTCATTGTGTATCTTTCTTAACTGCTAATTGCTGCTGAACCAAATCATAGAAGTATATGGAGAATATTGCAGTAAGTCCACGTTCGCAAGGCCTATCATTAGAAACGCACAACTGATTTCCTAGGCTGATTGTAAGTTCAAGCGAGAGCGCACATATCTCGCTATGTGCTTCGTCCACCTCAGCGCCAGCAGAAATTCTGGCCATGTCATCATTAATCATTTCAGTGGGCCTCACAGGACCGTTTCCCAGCTTGCAGACGCCCACATCATGTTAAATAAACCGCGCTTACGCGAGGAAAACCACCACGATTGCAACCGAATCTATAACGAGTGTATACCGAGTATGCGAAACGGAGAGCTCGCCTAAGCCAGCATGCCGGCTGCTCATAGATGGTGCCACTGCCTATGCAACATGGGCCGAGGGCCGCAGAAAACAAACTGCGCAGAAAATAAATTTTCGGTCGTTGCTGCCGCACTGCGAAGATTGGTATTTCCGTCGCGTGTCGTAAATATGGTATTTCCTGATCGACAAAAGTCGCATAGTGTCAAACGGCATTAAATGTGCTAGAACCGGCAAAAAATCCACAAAAGTACGACGAAAAACGTAGCATACTCCTGCGTGTGGCTTATCATTTCACCTCATTCAGACGCTTGAATCGCGCGCATTGTGGCGCTGTAAACGCTGGCGTGCAAATCCAAATTCGGATTTGGATTTCGTGGCGGAAGGACTTGCTTTTCGGGGCTCTATGGTGACGACGAAATCACAAGTTTTTGTGCATACTTTGAGCTTGCTTCTGTTTGGTATTTGCTGGTTTTTTGAATTTAAATAGTAATTGGGGGGTTTTCCTTTTCTTTCCTTTTTTTTGTCTCTCGTATTTCGGGTGCGCGGGTGTGCTTCGTGTACATTTGTTTTGCAGGATGATTAGAGCGTCCTTCCGTGCCACGTGTTCCAACACGTGCAGCCGGGTGGGACGTTGAGTGTTTGTAGTCTTTAAATAGTAGCTTGGAAGTGGTAAGACAAAAAGCAATTAGCGGTTTTACTGTGCGTGTTTGGTAGAAAAGTGAGAGCGTGGCTGCGTGGTTGAGCTCGTGCGAGAGCGTGTCATACCTTCGGTCTCCGCGACATTGATTGTTTTCGAAACAGTGGTGAGAGTTGCTTTGCGGCATTTTGAGGATTTGGATCCTGTGCGTATCGTTTTTTTCCTAAGATGCACGTGCTCTGCATTGATTTAGTATTGCAGCATTTGCAAAAAGCGGTGCAATACATGGCGAGAAAGCCGGTAAAGCAGGCAGTACGGGGTGGGGGGGCGGGGGGGGGGTTCCTCAAGGCAGATGAGGAGACGGGTGAGAATGGATAGCGCTTCGAAACAACCGGCACACAATGTGATGTCGATACTAGGCTGCAGAAAAAGGAGGCTTTCCAGGAAGAGCTTCTCAAACAGGTGCAAGAGCTCAAAATTGAGCTAATCAGGGAGCGTGAGGCACGGAAGGTAGTTGAAAAAGACTTGAAGCAGCCGAGGAAGAGCTGAACAGGGCCGCCATTGTGAACGAGAATGTGCGTCACAATGGAACGCACACGCCCGACGCGACACGCGAGGGAGGGTCAGAGAAATACGTCGAACGCAGGCAGGGTGATGAAGGGTTAGCTGGAAAGAGCAGCACCTACCTTGAGGCCGCTACGCGGAAAAAGCAGGAGCCGAGGGGACAATGCCCCTTGTCGAGTCCAAATCACGCGGAAAATGACAAAGGGAAGCAGGGAGAGGTAGGAGAAAGTGAAAGGGTGATTATCGCTGGCGATTCAAACCTGGCTGGGTGCTCAAAAGCAATTGTGGAGCGGGTGAAAGGCGACAATAGAGTGGCGGTAGGGACAATTCCAGGGCGCACACTGGCTTCTGTCATGGAGCGAGCAAAAGAAAAGCTCGCGAAAAATGCCCACCTGCACAACGTTGTCATAGTAGCAGGTGGGCTAAATGACGCCCTAAACAGGAAAGGGCCAGGACTAGCCCAGCGCTTGGCGAAGAGGGTGGACGACTTGCGTGAGCTATCCCCTCATGTGGAGATCGTGGTGTGCACGGTGCCGGAGGTGCCTGTGCGTGACAGTCACGTACAAAGAGCCGTAGTGGCTGCTAATAAGGCAATATGGAAAATGAGTCGAGAGAAAGGCTTCGAGGTTGTCGAAGTAAACAGGGAAGTGAGAAGTTGTGGTGGTTTTAAACGAGACGGGATCCACTTCAATTACAGGTTAGCACAAGAAGTGGGCTGGCGACTTGGTTGTCGCGCTGTTGCTTTTTTAGGGGGCCCGCGGGCGCTCAGCAAGTCAGAGTAGATAGTAATGAAGAAGGTCCCCTATGGGAACATCAGAAGAGCATCGCCGTCGATAATAGAAAAAGGAGGTAAAGAACAAAAAGAGCTCGCCATGCAAAAGGCTACATAAACATGCAGGGCGGCAGAAGAAAGGAAAAGTGGCCAGAGATATAGGAGCAGTTACACAGAGAACAAATAGGGGTGTATGCGGTTACAGAAACGCACCTTAGAGACTCAGAAGAGCCGCCAGTTATTGAGAATTATGTTCGGGAAGGGTGCAACAGAACTAAGTCGGAAAGAAAGGGAGGGGGAGTCGGAACGCTCAGCCATTAGGGAGCCAAATGAAAAAGAGTAAATTCACAATGTCAAGAGCATCTTTGGTTATCAGGTACAATGAGTGGGAAAGAAACTTGGCTGGGCGTTACGTATTTGTGGACCGGAAAAAATTGCACAGAGGAGAATAGAGAGTTAGTGGAATGCATAAGCGCTGATATTAAGGGTTTCGGGAGTGGTGCTGAAATTGCCCTATTAGGTGACATGAATGCCCACATACAGGATTTAGATG
The DNA here is from genome assembly GCF_050947875.1 of Dermacentor variabilis. Classification (NCBI taxonomy): domain Eukaryota; kingdom Metazoa; phylum Arthropoda; class Arachnida; order Ixodida; family Ixodidae; genus Dermacentor; species Dermacentor variabilis. The sequence continues at coordinate 176,322,874 of NC_134569.1, forward strand.
GCTATACCGACAATAAAGGGAAGTCAATGCTGGACCTTTGTGAGCAACATAACCTCGTGATCGTGAATACAGGGCCTAAGTGTGAAGGACAGATCACGTGGGAAGTGGGAAACCGGCAATCGACCATTGATTACTGTCTGATGACAGAAGGAATTCATGATAAGTTGAGAGAAATGGTCATCGACGAAAAAGGTTTAACAGCACAGGGAGTGACCATAAACGTATCATATTCAAAATGGGATATGTAGTTGGGAAAGAGAGCAAGGAGAGCAAAATGGCCAGTATAAATTTGAACGCTGAATAAATAGCAAATACAGTCACTAGAGTTGAGGAATAACTTGGCAGATGGCCAAGTAAAGAGTGGGAATATGGTGAGCTTCTAAGTGCAATAACGACAGAAATACGGCAAGAGAAACAACATGTTCGTTGGAAAGGAAAAAAGAAACCGAAAAGCTGGTGGAACAAGCAGATACGAGAAGCGATCGCCGAACGACAGAAAGCATCTCGAGAGCACAGGCAGGCAAAGAAGGCACAGTTGCCCCAGGATTAAGTAACTAGTAAATGGGTAATATACCGGGAGAAAAAGTCTATGGTTCAAATACTGCTGCAAGCAAAATTAAAAGGTGAAAGTGAACGTTGGTTGTCAGAAACACGTGAGAAAAAGAAGGCCGCGCCTAGAATATTTTGGAACCACGTAAAATTATTAGGCAGGAAGTCAACAACAATACAACAACATATCCTAGACGAAGATGAAAACACACTGGAAGGAGAAGCGGCAATAAACTACATCCGCAAAGCAACAGCCGAATCTTTCCAAGGCAATGACGAGGTTATACTTGATGAAAAAAAGAGCATGAAAGAGACCCAAGGGGAAAAGCAGCTGGTGCTGACAAATTTAAACTGGAAGAAAGCGGAAGAGAAAATTCCTAAGCGCACATCCGCAGGGGTAGACGAGGTTCCCGTTAGGCTGATAAATGAACTAGGACCAAAAAGTAAGGAAGCTCTGGTGAAAGCAGTGGAAAAAACTTTAAAAGATAGACGAATACCAGACAGTTGGCGACAAAGTAGAATGAATTTCATTTATAAAGGTAAGGGGAGAAAGACAGAATTCACTCGTATAGACCGTTGACCATTACGTCGGTAATATATAGGCTAGCAATATACGCAATCAAATAAAGCTTCGAGCATGGATAGAGAATAATGGCATTTTGGGAGAGCTTCAGAATGGCTTCAGAATAGGTAGGCGTTTGGATGATAACTTGTTTCTTCTTACTCAGTGTATTGAAATATCAAAAGCAGAAAGCAGACCATTGTATGTGGTCGTTTTAGACATTGCAGGAGCCTACGACAACGTAGACCGCAACATTTTGTGGGATATTCTGGAAGGGGAAGGCTTAGGTAACGATTGTATACAGCTTTTGAGAGAGATTTACCTAGAAAATACCGTTTGCGTTGAATGGGAAGGGATGAGGAGCGAGGAGAAAGTTCATATCAACAAGGGACTGAGGCAGGGGTGCCCTTTATCCCCGCTGCTGTTTATGATGTACATGGTGAGGATGGAGAGGGCGCTAGAAGGAAGTAATATCGGCTTTAATCTCTCATAGAAACAGGCGGGTACAGTAATAGAGCAGCAACTCCCAGGTTTTTTTTATGCGGACGACATTGTGTTGCTAGCTAACAAGCAAAGTGATTTGCAACGTCTGGCTAATATCTGTGGACAGGAAGGCAACAATTTAGGTTTGAAATTTAGTGTTATAAAATCAGGTGTTATGGCATTCAATGAAAACAGTGAACAGACAGTGGAGATACAGGGCCAAGAAATACCTCGCGTAACAGAATATAAATACCTTGGTATATGGATAAACGAAGGGAATGGATATATGGAAACACAGGAAAAAACGATAACAGTAAAGGGGAAGAGAATGCAGCCATAATGAAGCACAGAGCGCTATGGGGATGCAATAGGTACGAGGTTCTCCGAGGTATGTGGAAAGCTGTAATGGTTCCAGGACCTACTTTTGGAAATGCGGTTGTTTGCTATAAATCATGGGTACAATCAGGACTCGACGGGAACCAAAGGTCAGTGGGTCGCCTTGCATTGGGCGCTCACGGGAAGACTACAAATGAACCTGTGCAGGGTGATATGGGCTGGACTAGTTTTGAAGTGAGGGAAGCTCGCAGTAAAATTGAGTATGAAGAACGGCTGAGGAATATGGAAGAAAATAAATGGGCTGGGAGAGTGTTCAGGTATCTGTACAGGAAAAACATTGATTCACAGTGGAGGAAAAGAACTAGGAAGCTTACTAGCAAGTATGCTTCCTATAGGGTGGACAACACAGCAACAAAGAAGGTCAAGCGGAAAGTCAGAGAGGCTGAATTAATCTCATGGGTGGCAGCAATGGACAAGAAACCTGCCATGAGTAACTACTTAAGAGGAAAAAACGAAATCAGGAAAGAAACCATTTATGATAACTCAAAGGGAAGCTAATTACTTTTCGAAGCGAGATCGGGATGCCCTAGAACACGCACCTATAAAGCGAGATATAAGAAGGAAGAAGCATGTGCTTGCTGTGGTAAAGCTAGGGAAACTACGGAGCATGTTTTATCAGAATGTCAAGACGTCTGCCCAGCGGTCGATTTAGGCACCACTGGCCTCCTTGAAGCCCTTGGGTTCAGAGGGAGCAGTGGTAAAGCAAACAAGTCCGCAATAGACATTAGTAAGAGGCGACTGCAGGATTGGTGGAAGAAAAGTAGGGAAACGACAAAAGACGGAGACCTACAAAAGCACAGTTCGCAATAGGGGATCAGAAAATTTGGGCGTGATAGTTCATAGTGTTTTTTTTTTCTGTTTTCATTGTTTAACCAAGGTGGGATATTACGCAGTATAGTAGCAAAAGCTTGGTGGCGCAACCCACCGCCCCGTTCCAAGGGGGACGCTCATAATATCCATCCATCCATCCCATGGTTGCGCCCATAAAAAAGTTAAATAAATACAAACAGAAACGTCTATACTCTGTAATTTTACTATGCTGATGTCCATACTCATAAATACGCGCAACATTCAAAAGAATTTCCCTTACCTTCCAAGCATCTTGATGGGGTGATAAATCCGGTCTGCGCTCGGGAAGCTCTGCTCGGCTCAGGGCAAAAGCCATCGTTATGAACAGAGCTCGTGTTATGCTGTTCCCAACGCTCCTCGGTAACGATGTCATGTTAGCAACAGGTCTGCGTCAAATAAATATCTGCACGAATAAGAAATAAAAGAAGTACAGGGGATCAAGTGGTCTCCAAATCAAAGACAATTTTTCACACGACTGCAACATCCACGCGCCGCTTTACCTCAACACAATATTCGCCCTGTGATTTTCGCAGCATGCGATAACTGGCGTACTTGAATATTAATATGCTTCAACGGCTTCTAGGTGGCAAAAGTAAGCCTTTAGCCCTGCCGTACAGGCTCTATCATAGCCAAGGTGTTTCTTTAGAATCCTAAATCGAAAAACCTTCCCCTTTCTTTCCCTTATCCTGCATATCTGTCGACTTGGACTTCCTAACCACGAAAGCAAATATAAAAAGACACTGAACGCTAGACTCTGCTGCTTTTATTTGAAAAATATTTCGACAGTTGTAAATTGTTTTTTGTGTGCCGACATACTCTTCACACAAGTTATCACTGCCGATTAGGAAATCTTCCACCGCTTTACAGCGTAGATGGTGATACAATTCAAAGGGGCCGTTACTTCCAGGTTTCAATATTTAATTATGCTTTACCTGTTAAATGGTACTCGTTCCACAGCAAGCCGGCGCTGTTTGTATGTAAAAGATTCTTTCAAGTTCCGAGTAACAGCTCAAGGACACCAGAGGCGACACAAGAGAAACAGAACGTTGGCTTACAACAAAGTTTTAGAATGCATATATATATATATATATATATATATATATATATATATATATATATATATATATATATATATATATGCGTACAAGACCGAAGAGTTTCGCGCCAGACCTGAAGGTATAACATTCAAAAAAAGACAGAGGAACGGTATGGTATACGTTTTCACTGACGAATGACGAAGGCGGGTCCTCCGGCCGAAACGTCATTGATAACAGAAGCCATAACGTAAGCTTTTTCTTTGTCTGAAATAATGTATATATATATATATATATATATATATATATATATAGTCGCAGAAGCACAACAGCCATGCGCTGAACGCATAGGACAAAATCATAGAAATATTTAACGTTGTGACGGTAGCTCGAGGACACTCTTGTCCTTGAGAGCGGCAGAGGGGGTACGACGCAGTCTTCCTGTGAACATGCAATTTTCCGCTTCAATTATATAGAGCGTTGCACGACCTCGGTATTCTGCGATTATACTACTCAGTGAATCATGGGCTGCATCGACATGTGCTGCACTGCGCAGAAAGCCATCCCTGTTTTGCGCGGTCTAAATTGCACATGCTGTCGGTCACATGTAACACACACACACACACACACACACACACACACACACACATACACACACATTATATATATATATATATGCATACAAGATTGAAGGGTATCACGCTAGACCGGAAGGCAGGACATTTAAAAGAAACAGACCATCGTTATGGCATATGTGTTCACTGGCGAGTGACGAAGGCGGGTCCTCCGGCCGAAATGGCATTGAAAACGTAAGCCATAACATTCGTTTTTTTTTGTGTCTTTTGAATATCACACATATATATATATAGTTACAGAAGCACGACAGCCATGCGCAGAAAGCATAGGACAAAAACGCAGAAATATTCCACGTTGTGATGATAGCTCCAGGAAACTCTTGTCCTTGAGAGCGGCAGAGGGGGTACGACGCTGTCATCCTATCTACATGCAATTTTCCGCTTCAATTATATATCATATAGAGCTTGTCATGACCTCGGCGTTTTGCGATTATGCTACACGCTGTGAATCTTGGGATGCGTCCACACTTGCTGCAGTGGGCAGAAAACCATCGCTGTTTTGCGCTGTCTAAATTGTACATGCGTTCGGTCAGATGTTTGAGAAAGAGATGAGATACTTCGAGCTATCACAGCGTTGAATAATTTTGTAGTTTTTTTTCCCCTTGCGTTCTGCGCATGGCTGTTGTGCGTCTGTGATTCTGTGGGCTTCTTTAGAAGGATTCAGAGCTTTTAAAAATTAGCTGCGGCAGATAGCACAGTTCTAACCTTTGTTCTAGGTTACTCGATGATGCGGCCATTACTTCTAGGAATAATCATCATCATGAGGAAAAAGAGAAATAAATATGCTTAAATAAAGTATAAGCGCGATTATCCTAACTCTTCATCTAATTATTCTACGGCACATATTTCAATCTACGAATTATAGCTGGTGAGTTGACAAGGCGTATATACTTGGAACCAAATTTCTAAACTGGCGAAACTACACCAGTTTCGAGATATTGTGTCCGACGAAATGAATTGGTGCTCCAGTTGCCCCTTTCAAGAAAACGCTGCTTTAAGCACTGATGCACAAAAGAAACTGGGACACTTATGAGTTTCATCGGACACATTGAAAATTAATATCTCTAAACTAGTGCGGTCCATAGAATTCGTTCCAAGTAGACACGCCTTGCGAACTCGCCTTCTATATTTCGCAGATTTCAATATAGGTCATAATACAGCTAACTTAAAGTGTACTAGCGTAATTATGTTAATTATGCAATGTAGCGCTTTCATTTCTCCTATCAGTGATGGCCGCCTCATCGAATCATCAAGATCAAGGTTTAAAATTGTGCTCCGCCACATGCAACTTGTATAAATTTTTCACCGAAAAACAACACCCCTTATAGCAATTCTTTTTAAAATTTCAATAAATTGGCGGAATTCAGCGTTCTGTCCTCTTTCCTGTCCTTCTCTGGTGCCCTTGTGTTTATAATCAAACCTTTAAAAAATAAAATCACGTCTTCAGGAGCGGGACTCCCCAAAAATAACGGAAGCCAATGTCGATGTCAGTGCGTTTGTGTGCTGCCGGTTCCGGAAGCAATTGCGCGAATTGGAACGACGTCATGATCGCCAGGCATTATCTCTGTTTTTTGCATGCTTTTCTCGCGTTGGCGAACAGAATTGTGGTCACAGGTGTCGTCGGCGCCTCCTTTGGTGCTTTCTTGAAATCAAAACGTGTGAAGCAAGATGTCCAATGCAGTTAGACTTCCGGCGCAGACGACACAGCGGCGGTCCTAATCTTGTGGGTGTCACACAACGCAAGACGAACTGCCAGTCGATGCCAGAGGCTTGAAGTCAGCGATTTCAAATGGAAAGTGTTAGTTAAAGTGGGCGCTTAGAGGGCAGTTCTTTCTTCTTTTTTTGTGTGCATAGTCACTTTGGCTTCTCGCAGTTTCAATGGTAAGCGAAGAACGGTTCCTTGTCGCTCTCATATGGTCCATTATCTGCTTTATTTCATGCTGCAACTGCTGACGTTTTGAGAGAAAACAGTTTCGTTTGAGGAGCAGCTCCTGGGACACATTCACAGAGCGTGTATTCTGGCCACGTTTGCTAATAATAAATACGCTAAAACATGTTCTTGTAGAAATTGTAACACACAGTACGTATTGAAATTTGTCATTGCGCACTGCACTATACATTTGCAACACATCAACTATAACATATTTGCAGTTTTTAGGCATACATATATGTAAATGATCATCACTATAATCAACCTTTCTATATGGCCATTGCAGGACGAAGGCCTCTCCCGGCGATCTCCAATTACCCCTGTCCTGTGCTAGCTAATTTCAAGTTGCGCCTGCAAAGTTCCTAATTTCATCATACCAGCTAATTTTCTGCCGTCTTCGAAAACGCTTCCCTTCCCCGAGAACTCATTATGTGACTCAAATATTCCCCCTATTATCTGACCTACGCATTACATGGTCTGTCTAGGTTATATATATATATATATATATATATATATATATATAGTCATATGATAAGAAGCCAGCAAACACTGACACCAACGACAACATAGGGGCAATTACTTGTGCTTAATGCATGAAATAAACAAACGATAAATAAATGGAAATTAAAGTGGGTGAAAAAACTTGCCGCAGGTGGGAACCGAACCCACAACCTTCGAATTTCGCGTGGTGTGCTCTACCAATGAAGCTACCACGGCGCCGTTTCCCCATCTACTTTCTTGGGTATTTATGTGTCCTAGTAGAACCGTGGGAGTGTTAGCCAGCGCCACCACTCACAGACCTTGGCGGCGGACGTGGAACGTCCTTTCTGCCTCAGGCGTCACAAGAACGTGACCTTTTTAGGTGAAGGCAACTGGTCAATAAACCCACACATGCTACCTGAAGGCATCAATGTTGCCGGATTCGAGACTCTCGTTAGGTAATAAACGAGAAGAAAAGGGATTAACCGAGGGGCCCGATTTTTATGAGTCATATAATAAGGAGCCAACAAACACTGACACCAAGGACAACATAGGGGAAATTACTTGTGCTTAATAAATGAATGAAAGAAACAATAAATAATGAAAATTAAAGTGGATGAAAAAACAACTTGCCGCAGGTGGGAACCGAACCCACAATCTTCGCATTTCGCGTGCAATTGCTCTACCAATTGAGCTACCACGGCGCCGTTTCCCCATCCACTTTCTTGGGTATTTATGTGTCCTAGTAGAACCCTGGGAGTTCTACTACCAGGGCTCTCTAGGACACGTAAATACCCAAGGGAACTTGGGTATTTATGGTCTGGTGTCACGGCGTCATCAAATAAATGTCGACATTTCCTGGCGTGTTCTCACATAAAAAAATAATACTGCCCCGACAAAGGAGATCAGACGGGATTTCTCAGCCCAGTTGTAACGGCTGCCTAAAAATTGCAATTCTGATTTAAAAAAAACAGAAAAAAAGAACAACCTAGCGTAAATGGTGCTCGGTCGTGGGAAAGCACGTAAAAGGAAGGACAATACAAGCCACGAATCCTGACAACGAATTCATCTCCTCGCTTGCCATGAGAGTTGAACGAGGTACGACTATAACTGCAAGGTACTGCAGTAGAATTTGTAGATGGGCGAATTGGTTCTAGTCCAGGCGGTAAATATTATCGTGACGTAAGGATAGAGACTTAGTAGGCGGAAACAGGAAAGAACGGAGCGAGCGCTGCTTCCCCATTGGCTCTAACATGTACTCCCTAAACCGCAAGGTATCTTGTTTTCGCGGAATCTTTGAAAGTGAAAGAAACATCTGGCCTGAAGTTTGTGCAGCGTAAACAATTCAAATGTTCTCCCAATATTTTTACTGTCATATTTGGCATAAGCCTATTCATTCACAACTTAGTGAGGTAATTGTGACTATAGCTCATTCAACCCACCAAATAATACGGACTTCTTAACGTTGTTCCCAATGACACAGAGTTAACTTTATGCGCATTGCTTCATTTTAAAAGAAAAAAGGAAAGTGTTTGATGATTGAGATACTCCCTAATGCGATATTTGAGCGCAGCTAGATACGCGTTTTCATTTGGCGATATATTGAACCATACACTTTTACCTAGAACTCACCGCACCGACTGGCAGTGGGCCAGTGCAGACAGCGCCTTCGCAGAGATAGGGCCAATATGTAAACGCTGGCATGATGAGCGGCATCGGAGGCAGTTGTGGAAGAAGACGACGAATGCGAGAGCAGTCGCATGAGCGCGTTCGCGTGGTTACGCCGAGGAGCGCCGACGCCCAACCCAGGAACAGGCGCCTGATAGCTGTACTCTAACAAAGAATCCTGGTGTCGTATAACGTAAAACTATTCCAATATGTTTTTATTACGGAGTCGTCTCTCGTACTGTAGTTTTCTAGCATTGGGCGTCTCTGATTAAATTTGTCTTTGGCTCCCTCCGTAATTTTCTGTTTGCGCATGGTGCGGATTTCCGTACCCTGCATCATAATGGATAGTCGAGCGAAAAGAGAGAAAAACGAAGAAAAACTAGAAATATGGCAGTGGAACTGTAGAGGTTACAAAAGAAAACAAGGACTACTACAACAATACATTAACAAGCGATTAATACCTCCGGACATAATTGCGCTACAAGAAACAAACGTAGAACCAAAATTACAAGGCTACACGTGCTACGAAAATACGGACGAAGAACGGAAAAGGACAGCGACCCTAGTTAGCAAAAGCCTCACGGCCATACACCACGACAGGATAGCTGACACGGACGTAGAACATGTCATAGTCGAAATAATTCCGAAAAAGAAAAGGGCAGGAGGAAGCATATTCATAGTCAATGTATATAGTCCTCCTAAGCAAAAGAAGGCCAAATTTGAAGAGCTATTTCGAGGAGCAAACAAAATCGCAAAAGGAAATGCGCTGGTTATATTAGGCGACTTCAACGCCAGAGAGGAAAATTGGGGGTACAAGACATCAGAAATAAAAGGTAGGACAGTAGCCGACGCGGCAGATAACACGGGGTGCGAGCTAATCACCGACGCCGAAACCCCGAGAAGAACCGGGAACAGCGTAACCGAAGATACCTGCCCAGACCTCACCTTCGTTTTGCGAACAAAACAAGCAGAGTGGGAAAACCTAATGGAAAACCTAGGAAGCGACCACTATATAATAAGAACACAAATCACGACATCAGATAAAATCAGACGGCAAATAGGCAAAGCCAGCATCACGGATTGGAGAGCCTTCAGAGAGTCGGACAGCGACACGACAAGAGGGGAAATCCAGTCGATATCCGAATGGGGAGAACAACTCAAAGAACAAGTAAGGAAGTTCACGAAAGAAGTAGAACGCACGCAGCAAACACCGGACGTGGACTCTAGGCTACTCAGACTGTGGGAAGCAAGAAAGGGACTCACGAAGAGGTGGAAGAGGCAGAAATTTAACAGAAAGCTCAAAATAAAAATAGCAGAGATCACAAGGAAAGCGGAGGAGTATGCGGAGCAGCTTGCGAGACAAAACTGGCAGCAGTTCAGCAATTCACTGAACGGGACCCTGAATACAGCAAAGACGTGGAGCATACTCAAAACCCTACTAGACCCGACCAAAACCACGTCAGAGAATAACAAAGCCATCCATCGACTGGTTCACCAGTATGAAGGGACGAATGAAGAACTGTTAGAAAAAGTACGCAAGAAATGCTTTAGCGACTGCTACCCGGCCGCTTACACAGAAAGATATAAAGGGCAAGAAAACGAAGCATTGCACAGGCCCATAAGTAAGGAAGAAGTTTATGCGGCAATAAGAAGAGCAACAAGAAACACGGCAGCGGGTGCGGACAAAATTAACAACGCACTTATCCGCAACCTCAGTGACGAGTTAGTCGTAAAATTAACCGACTACCTCAACAAACACTGGGGAGCGGAAACAGTTCCAGAAGAATGGAAACACGCTGAAATCATCATGATTCCAAAGCCAGGAAAGAAACTCCAAGTGGAGAACCTCAGACCAATCTCTCTCACATCATGCTTGGGCAAGATATACGAGAGAGTGGTTACGAAGAGACTTCAAGACTACATGGACGATAACGAATTATACCCGCACAGCATGTTCGGCTTCAGAGCCAAGCTGTCGACTCAAGACGTGCTGCTGCAGATAAAGGAAGAAATACTCAGCGAAATCCCACGCTACGGAGAAAATATCATCATGGCACTCGACATCAAAGGCGCCTTTGACAATGTCAGTCACGAAGCCATACTAACGGGCCTAGACAACCTGAACTGCGGCAGAAAGACACACGGCTATGTCAAAGCATTCCTGTCGGGCAGAACAGCGACCATCGGGCTAGGAGAGCTAAGATCAGACAAGTTCAGCGCTCCAAACAAAGGCACACCGCAAGGGTCAGTTATCTCGCCCATCCTGTTCAACGTGGCAATGATAGGACTGGCCAAACAATTAGAGGAAATTGGGGGTATACGTCATGCGATGTACGCCGACGATATAACCATCTGGGCGCAAAGAGCTCCGTTAGGATACCAAGAACTCAAGTTGCAAGAGGCCGCAGCATGCGTAGAAACATATGTCAGGGCAAGAGGACTCGCATGCTCAACGGAGAAATCTGAGCTCCTGAGAGTACGCCGGAGACGCAAGGCCAGCGACGAGGCCGAGCCCCTGAAAATCTACCTGGAGGGACACCAGATCCCGGAAGTGACGCAATGCAGAATACTGGGGATGTGGGTTCAAACAAACCAGCGTTGCACATACGCCCTGGCACTAACCAAGACTGCAGTCAACCAAGTCGCCAGAATGATAAACCGGGTGTCGAAAAGAAGATATGGCATGAAGGAGGCAGATACACTCAAGCTGATAAAAAGCCTAGTAGTCAGCAGAGTGGTGTACAGCCTACCGTACTACAACTGTATCAAAAGCGAAATCCAGCAAATCGATACCATCCTAAGGAAAGCACTCAAGACGGCGCTTCAAATACCCCAAACAGCGTCGACCGAGAAGCTGCTAGCCCTAGGGCTGCACAACAGCTTTGAGGAACTGCAAGAAGCCCAAAGGATCGCACAATTCCAAAGACTACAGCAAACTGAAACCGGCAGAAGACTTCTAGTCAGGTACGGCGGCGAATCAACCCTACGAGAAGTGCAAGATAACATGACGATCCCAGACGAGTACCGCAGTACCATCAGGGTAGCACCAATACCCAGAAATATGGACCCGAACCTGCACAAGGCACGCAGGGAGGCGAGGGCAGAGTACGTGCAAAGGACACTGGCCTTCCGGAACGAAACGGTGTATGTTGACGCCGCAACATACGCCGGCAACGGAGAAGGCAATAAGCATAACGTGGCGACGGTGATTGGCCCGGACCTCAGGGAAATCACCAGCGCGTCAATACGGAACTGCACGGTAGTTGAAGCCGAGGAAGCGGCCGTAGCTCTAGCGGCAGTGGAGGGCTATCGACTAGGCAAATCCCTAACGATTCTAACAGACTCGCAAACAGCATGCCGGAATTACATGAATGGCAGGATCAGCCGCAAAGCGCTGAACATTCTCCGCTCTAACGGCCGACCCACAGACAAGCAAAGCAAACACGCGATAGTTTGGATACCGGGACACACGAGTGTCGAGGGAAATCTGGAGGCAGATAGGATAGCTCGAGGGTACGCAACACACCGGGCGTCCAAGAACACTGCCGCCATAGAGGACCCAGAACCGGTAGGCCAAACATACGCTGACACGCTAAACTACTTCAGGGGCGCCAGAATGAGATACACGGCACCAGACAAACAACTCAACAGAGAAGAAGCCGTAATCTGGCGGCAACTACAAACGGGCACATACCCGAACTTATACATTCTAAACAAAATTTACCCTACCCAATATGAGAACACATGCCCCTGGTGCGGGGACAAGCCCACGCTATATCATATCACGTGGGCCTGCCAAAAAGCAAAAGCAATAACCATAATAGAAAACCCGAATGCGGAACAGTGGGAGAGGATGCTTTCCAGCGACATCCTGAAAGTCCAGCAAGGGCTAGTAAGGCGTGCTCGCACGGCAGCTACCCTCAGTGGGGCCCTGGACTAGGGGTACCAACCCTGCAAATCAAGATGGAAGAAGCCATCTGACGAACCGCTAACTCCATATGTAACTAGAGCAAATAAACGTTTTTCACCACCACCACCATGTTTTTATTACAATTTCCTGACGTCTCGTTTGCGTAACCGCCCACGCAAGCATCGGGTGGTAACCGGCAGGCGTGTCACAACGAACCAATCAAATGCTCCCCTCGTTCATAGGAGGTCACTTTTCTTTGCTTCAAAAGCGAATAACATTACCTGCACTGAGCTGCTTGTCTCATCTAATTGGCTCAAAAAGGCATGGAGCGTGCTCAAGTGGAGAGGGATTCGATGAGGCAGAGCCACTGCACTGAATATTGATAACCGGATGAAGAGGGTGGTGCCGGCGCCTGCGATTGGTCCGCTTTCTTTTACTTAGCTTGCGGTGGCTCGTCGACAATCGCGGCAGGATGCAACGGAAGCTTAAGAGTGACGCTAAAATGGAGCCTCAGCAAAGAAGAGTTGGCAGAACGAGGTCGTAAACGTACCGAAAGTTTTCGAAAACGTTACACGGCCACGGAAAATGTTTTATTACACGCAAATAAACCCATGCTCTCCGGCAGAAGAGAGTAGCCAGTGCCGGAGCGATCGGCGGCAACAATCTTTTATTCTTTTCGGAACGGGGCAGCCTGCGGATATTCAGTAAAAAATTCAGTTTCTTCGGTATAATAATGCCGCTTTAACGCGTACGCGTCACTTTGACGAGGTAAGTTTTTGCGGTTTTGTGACGTCGCGTGAGGGGCAGGTGAAGTGCGTGCAGCCCGAAAATTTTGCCCAGTAACCGAGGGCTAATGGCAAAAAGGCATCATCATCATCATCATCATCATCATCATCATCATCCTGGTTACGCCCACTGCAGGGCAAAGGCCTCTCCCATACTTCTCCAACTACCCCGGTCGTGTACTAATTGTGACCATGTTGTCCCTGCAAACTTCTTAATCTCATCCGCCCACCTAACTTTCTGCCGCCCCCTGCTACGCTTCCTTTCCCTTGGAATCAGGCACGTACCCAGGATTTTTTTCGGGGGGGGGGGCCCACCACCTCCATCATCATCATCATCATCATCATCATCATCATCAGCCTGTTTTATGTCCACTACAGGACGAAGGCCTCTCCCTGGGATCTCCAATTACCCCTGTCCTGCCGCCAACCGATTTCAACTAGCACCCGCGAATTTCCTAATTTCATCGCACCATTTATAGTTTTCTGCCGTCTTCTACTGCGCTTCCCTTCTCTTGGTACCCATTCTGTAACCCTAATGGTCCAACGCTTATCTAATCTGCGCATTACATGGCCTGCCCAGCTACATTTTTTCCTCTTGATGTCAATTAGAATATCGTCTATACCCGTTCGCTCTCTTATCCAAACCGCTCTCTTTCTCTCTCTAAACGTTATGCCTGGCAATCTTCGTTCGATCGCTCTTTGCGCGTTTCTTAACTTGATCTCAAGTCTCTGCCCCATATGTCAGCACTGGCAAAATGCACTGAGTGCACACCTTACTTTTCAATAATAATGGTAAGCTTCCAGTCAGGAGCTGGCAATGTCTGCCGTATGCGATCCAACCTATTTTTATTCTTCTGTGAATTTCCTTCTCATGATCAGGGTTCCCTGTGATTAATTGACCTAGGTAAAAGAACTCCTTCACAGTCTCTAGTGGCCGACTGGCGATTCTGATGTCTTGTTCCTTTGCCCGACTATTTATCAATATCTTCACCTTCTGCATATTAATATTCAACCCCACTCTTACACTCTCTCAGTTAAGGTCTCCAATCATTTGTTGTAACTCGTCTGCATTGTTGTTGAATAGAACAATGTCATCGGCAAACCGAAGGTTGCTGAGATATTTGCCGTCGATCTTTACTCCTAAGCCTTCCCAGTTTAATAGCTTAAATTCTTCTAAGCACGCTGTGAACAGCTTTGGAGAAATTGTGTTTCCCTGTATGACCCCTTTCTCTATAGGTATCTCCCTGCTTTTCATGTGTAGAATTAAGGTAGCTGTAGAACCTCTGTAGATATTCTTACGCGAAGGACGAGTCAGTAAGACGAGAAGCTATTTACAGATTATATTTACAACAAAGGTTGCAGCGCTAACCGCTTAGATTCACACCGCGAGCCCAGTTCGTTCTTCCTCCTCTTTTCTGGAGTGATGGCGCCCACGCGCCTCGTTCAAACAAACAAATACCACACGCATGTAGCAATATTTTCCAAGCTTTTTACGTAAGCGTTCTGTACTCCTTGATTACGTAGTGCCTCTATGACTGCTGGTATCTCTACTGAATCAAATGCATTTGCGTAATCTATATAAGCCACATAGAGAGGCTTATTTACTCTGCAGATTTCACGATCACCTGAGTGATGACGTGGATGTGATCTATTGTAAAGTATCTCATCCTGAAGCCAGCCTGTTCCCTTGGTTGACAAAATCCAGTGTTGCCCTTATTCTATTGGAGATTATTTTGGTAAATATTTTATATAATACTGGGAGCAAGCTAATGGTCCTATAATTTTTCAATTCTTTAACGTCTCCTTTTTTGTTGATTAGTATAATGTTTGCATTCTTCCAGTTTTCTGGGACCCTTGCAGTCGATAGACACTTCGTATAAAGAGCTGCCAGTTTTCCAAGCATTAGGTCTCCTCCATCTTTGATTAAATCGACTGTTATTCCATCTTCTCCTCCCGCGCTCTTCACCGTTTCATTTCTTGCAGGGCCCTTCTGACCTCATCGCTAGTTATAGGAGAGTTTCTGTATCCTGTTCATTACTGTTTCTAAGTGAGGTATCGTGACTCCCCTGAGTACTGTATACAGGTCAGCTTAGAATTTTTCCGCTGCTTTTACTATATCTTCGAGATTGCTGATGACATCATCTTTTAGTGTATACATCATGGTTTGTCCCAAGCCAGGTTTCTTTTTTACTGATTTCAGGCTGCGTTCATTTTTTACAGCTTCTTCAGTCTTTATCATGTTATAGTTTCGAATATCAGTTATTTTCGCCTAGTTGATCAGTTTTGACAGTTCCGCGAATTGCGTAATGCTGTGCGGCTGCCAGTCCCACACAACCGCGTAGAGCGCAGGACTCTGCGATTCTAGATGTACTGCGCTCACCGCGAAAGGTTAGAAAAACACCCAAAAAGCACAGCAGAGAAGTGGCTACGTGAGGCGGTTCGACCGATAACTGTAGAAGCGTCATTCAAAGCAAGTAATTGTTCCCCACTTCCAGCAGCGTTTTCTCTACTTCCTTTTTAAATAAAAAGATGTTGATCCATAAATATTCTCATAAACAACGGTTAACTTTTTTTATTTTTCGCTTTTCCTTGCAGTTTGGTTGTTGCCTTGGCTCTCTCCCTCAGTAGATCGCTTAATTTCTCAAATCCTTGCGATTTTTATTTCCAGTTGCCAATTTTGCACGAAAAGTGCTATACAATTAGGGAAAAACAGACGAGGTAACGGGCGATAGTCATCTTGCTTATGTGTTTAAGGGGTATTGCAGGATTTCATGATGGACGCACTTTAACATTATTTTATTTCCCACCTTATCTAACCCATATCACGTGTATATGGTTCCGGGCATCTGCCAGCGTCGCGGCGAGCCGTAACTCAAGGAAATAATGAAGCAAAGGGATAAGTTAAACGCAATTGGCGTTTTCTCCGGCCGCAACTCGTTCCACGATAGTACAGACCAGCTCAGTAACAGCCGCATCCCTTTCCTGGTCCCAGGATCAGCCTAAACAATGAAGGTTGAACTAACAAAAGCAACAGCTATGCGTGTGACGGTTGAATAGATGGTGACAACTGAACGCATCTCGAGTTAATCGCACGGGTGCGGAATATATGAGAAAACCATAGTTTTCTCATAGATTCCGCGGGCCCCCCCCGCCCCCCCCCCTGGGTACGTGCCTGCTTGGAATCCATTCCGTAACCCTTAATGACCATCGGTTATCTTCCCTCCTCATTACATGCCCTACCCATGCCCCCCCCCCCCCCCCATTTCTTTTTCTTGATTTCAACTAAGATGTCATTTACCCGCGTTTGTTCCCTCACCCAATCTGATCTTTTCTTATCCCTTAACTGTCTTCTGTCGATCGGCGATCGCTTCTCGTATCTGCTTGTTCCACCAGCTTTTCGGTTTCTTTTTTCCTTTCCAACGAACATGTTGTTTCTCTTGCCGTATTTCTGTCGTTATTGCACTTAGAAGCTCACCATATTCCCACTCTTTACTTGGCCATCTGCCAAGTTATTCCTCAACTCTAGTGACTGTATTTGCTATTTATTCAGCGTTCAAATTTATACTGGCCATTTTGCTCTCCTTGCTCTCTTTCCCAACTACATATCCCATTTTGAATATGATACGTTTATGGTCACTCCCTGTGCTGTTAAACCTTTTTCGTCGATGACCATTTCTCTCAACTTATCATGAATTCCTTCTGTCATCAGACAGTAATCAATGGTCGATTGCCGGTTACCCACTTCCCACGTGATCTGTCCTTCACACTTAGGCCCTGTATTCACGATCACGAGGTTATGTTGCTCACAAAGGTCCAGCATTGACTTCCCTTTATTGTCGGTATAGCCATCTAAATCCTGTATGTGGGCATTCATGTCACCTAATAGGACAATTTCAGCACCACTCCCGAAACCCTTAATATCAGCGCTTATGCATTCCACTACCTCTTTATTCTTCTCTGTGCAATTTTTTCCGGCCCACAAATACGTAACGCCCAGCCAAGTTTCTTTCCCACTCATTGTACCTGATAACCACAGATGCTCTTGACATTGTGAATTTACTCTTTTCTATTTGGCTCCCTAATGGCTTAGCGTTCCGACTCCCCCTCCCTTTCTTTCCGACTTAGTTCTGTTGCACCCTTCCCGAACATCATCATCATCATCAGCCTAGTTACGCCCACTGCAGGGCAAAGGCCTCTCCCATACTTCTCCAACTACCCCGGTCATGTACTAATTGTGGCCATGTTGTCCCTGCAAACGTCTTAATGTCATCCGCCCACCTAACTTTCTGCCGTCCCCTGCTACGCATCCCTTCCCTTGGAATCCAGTCCGTAACCCTTAGTGACCATCGGTTATCTTCCCTCCTCATTACATGTCCGGCCCATGCCATTTCTTTTTCTTGATTTCAACTAAGATGTCGTTTAATCGCGTTTGTTGCCTCACCCAATCTGCTCTTTTCTTATCCCTTAACGTTACACCCATCATTCTTCTTTCCATAGCTCGTTGCGTCGTCCTCAATTTAAGCAAAACCCTTTTCGTAAGCCTCCAGGTTTCTGCCCCATACGTGAGTACTGGTAAGACGCAGCTGTTATACACTTTTCTCTTGAGGGATAGTGGCAACCTGCTGTCCATGATTTGAGAATGCCTGCCAAACGCACCCCAGCCCATTCTTATTCTTCTGGTTATTTCAGGCTCATTATCCGGATCCGTGGTCACTACCTCCCCTAAGTAGATGTATTCCCTTACCACTTCCAGTGCCTCGGTACCTATCGTAAACTGCTGTTCTCTTCCGAGGCTGTTAAACATTACTTTAGTTTTCTGCAGATTAATATTCAGACCCACCCTTTTGCTTTGCCTCTCCAGGAGAGTGAGCATGCATTGCAATTGGTCTCCCGAGTTACTAAGCAAGGCAATATCATCACCGAATCGCAAGTCGCTAAGGTATTCTCCGTCAACTTTTATCCCAAATTCTTCCCAGTCCAGGTCTCTGAATATCTCCTATAAACACGCTGTGAATAGCATTGGAGAGATCGTATCTCCCTGCCTGGCGCCTTTCTTTATTGGGATTTTGTTTCTTTCATTATGGAGGACTACGGTGGCTGTGGAGCCGCTATAGATATTTTTCAGTATTTTTACATATAGCTCGTCTACACCCTGATTCCGTGATGCCTCCATGACTGCTGAGGTTTCGACTGAATCAAACGCATTTTCGTAATCACTGAAAGCTATATATAAGGGTTGGTTATATTCCGCACATTTCTCTATCACTTGATTGATAGTGTGAATATGGTCTATTGTTGAGTAGCCTTTACGGAATCCTGGCTGGTCCTTTGGTTGATAGAAGTCTAAGGTTTTCCTGATTCTATTTGCGATTGCCTTAGTAAATACTTTGTAGGCAACGGACAGTATATAAGCTGATCGGTGTATACTTTTTCAAATCTTTGGCGTGCCCTTTCTTATGGATTAGGATTATGTTAGCGTTCTTCCAAGATTCCGGTAAGCTCGAGGTCCTGAGGCATTGTGTATATAGGGTGGCCAGTCTTTCTAGGACAATGTTCCCACCATCCTTCAACAAATCTGCTGTTACCTGATCCTCCCCAGCTGCCTTCCCCCTTTGCAAAGCTCCCAAGGCGTTCTTTACTTCTTCCGGTGTTACTTGTGGAATTTCGAATTCCTCTAGGCTATTCTCTCTTCCACTATCGTCGTGCGTGCCACTGGTACTGTATAAATCTCTATAGAACGGACGTAGTAGTTCTGCGGAAACCCGTAAGGCGGAGAGAAGTAATGAATAAAGGGAAAATAAGTCATCCACCCGTTCGTAGCAATTGCTACAAAGGAAACCCATACGGGTTCCTCGAAAGAAAAGCCTCATAGTTGAAGAAAAATTCGTCCTGGTCCGGGACTCGAACCCGGGACCACAGCCTTTCCGGGGCAGCCGCTCTACCATGTGAGCTAACCAGGCGGCTAGCAGAAGGCAGGGCGAAGCCGAATTTGTCGACAACACGAAGCAAAGGCAAGAGTTTTGATGTAGTAGTTCTGCGGAAACCCGCAAGGCGGAGAGAAGTAATGAATAAAGGGAAAATCAGACATCCACCCGTTCGTAGCAATTACTACAAAGGAAACCCATACGGGAAATTTTTCCTCAACTATGAGGCTTTTCTTTCGAGGAACCCGTATGGGTTTCCTTTGTAGCAATTGCTACGAACGGGTGGATGTCTGATTTTCCCTTTATTCATTACTTCTCTCCGCCTTGCGGGTTTCCGCAGAACTACTACGTCAAAACTCTTGCCTTTGCTTCGTGTTGTCGACAAATTCGGCTTCGCCCTGCCTTCTGCTAGCCGCCTGGTTAGCTCAGATGGTAGAGCGGCTGCCCCGGAAAGACGGTGGTCCCGGGTTCGAGTCCCGGACCAGGACGAATTTTTCTTCAACTATGAGGCTTTTCTTTCGAGGAACCCGTATGGGTTTCCTTTGTAGCAATTGCTACGAACGGGTGGATGTCTGATTTTCCCTTTATTCTCTATAGAACTCCTCAGCCACTTGAACTATCTCATCCATATTAGCAACGATATTGCCGGCTTTGTCTCTTAATGCATACATCTGATTCTTGCCTGTTCCTAGTTTCTTCTTCACTGCGTTTAGGCTTCCTCCGTTGCTGAGAGCCTGTTCAATTCTATGCATATTATAGTTCCTTATGTCAGCTGTCTTACGCTTGTTGATTAACTTAGAAATTTCTGCCAGTTCTGTTCTAGCTGCAGGATTAGAGGCTTTCATACATTGGCGTTTCTTGATCAGATCTTTCGTCTCCTGCGACGGCTTACTGGTATCCTGTCTAACGGAGTTACCACCGACTTCTATTGCACACTTCTTAATGATGCCCATAACACTGTCGTTCATTGCTTCAACACTAACGTCCTCTACCTGAGTTAAAGCCGAATACCTGTTCTGTAGCGTGATCCGGAATTCCTCTAGTTTCCCTCTTACCGCTAACTCATTGATTGGCTTCTTATGTGCCACGTTCTTCCGTTCCCTCGTCAAGTCTAGGCTAATTCGAGTTCTTACCATCCTATGGTCAATGCAGTGCCCCTTGCCGAGCACGTCCACATCTTCTATGATGCCACGGTTAGCGCAGAGTATGAAGCCTATTCCATTTCCAGTCTCGTCATTTGGGCTCCTCCACGGCCACTTTCGGCTAACCCGCTTGCGGAAGAAGGTATTCATTATCTGCATATTATGCTGTTCTCCAAATTCTACTAATAACTCTCCCCTGCTATTCCTAGAGCCTATGCCATATTCCCCCACTGATTTGTCTCCAGCCTGCTTCTTGCTACCTTGGCATTGAAGTCGCCGATCAGTATAGTGTGTTTTGCTGTCACTCTACCCATCGCCGATTCCACGTCTTCATAGAAGCTTTCGACTTCCTGGTCATCATGACTGGATGTAGGGGCGTAGACCTGTACTACCTTCAATTTGTATCTCTTATTAAGTTTCACCACAAGACCTGCCACAGTCTCGTTAATGCTATAGTTATTGAGTTATTCTTGTAATTCATTGTATAATTAATTCCTGTATGTTACCAGCTATATCCTTATTAATCAGGAATCAGACTCCTAGGTCTCGTTTCTCCGCTAAGCCCCGGTAGCACATTACGTGCCCACTTTTTAGCACTGTATATGCTTTTTTGTCCTCCTAACCTCACTGAACCCTGTTATATCCCATTTACTACCCTCTAATTCCTCCAATAACACTGCTAGACAACGTTCTCACGTTAAACGTTGCCAGGTTCACATTCCAATGGCGGCCTGTCCGGAGCCGTATCAGAAATAAGGCGTCGTATCAGAAATAACTATTTTGTTTTGTTCGGTCAAATTATGCATAATCAGTGTGTACACGTCATATCAGACGGGGAGCTATGGCGGTTTTCGTAACGTCGCTTGAAAGACAAGTGAAGTGGGGGTGGTGCAAAAAAGTTTTTGACCAATCGCGGTGGGCTGATTGCAGAACTGGAGTAGAAAAGTTTGGAATACTTTTACGTTATAACGCCCCTGGTTCCTATACCTGAGTTTATGCTCCTGAAAAATCTTGTGGCAAAACTGAACAGGCAGACACGTCTCAAAAGTCATCGTTGGACCGGCGCTTACAACCAACTTGCTTTACCACGTAACAAGCGTTACTAAAATTTAGCTTTTGTTTTATTTTGGATCATGTTATATTATTTTGCACACCTGGTAGTAGTCTTTCCTTTTATTGAATTCTTGGTGCATTCTTGTTTATTCTTTGGCAAGTGAACATTTATCACTGTTTTCTACTTTATTTGAGCTCGCTGCTCGTGCTTTCACGTTAGATTTGAAGATGTTTTTTTTTTTTGTAGGCACACATCTACAATGATAACCTGAGGGCGAATGTAGAAAGAATTAATGAAGAAACGATAAAGTAAATAAATAAATAAAAGATAGCAAACAACCTGAGTGATACCCTCCACTTCATTGTATAAGGAATTCTTTGTTCAGTGCGTTGAGGTTAATGAATTCGCTTGCCCGTGAACGCATTTGGTGGATGTTTAGAGGGACGTTCAAGGTTATCGGCATCGGGAAACCTTATACAAGAGCTGTGTTCAAGTTATTCTTGTACAATTAACCGCGAGCTACCCCCTTTATTTAGTCGTTTAGTCTGATACGTGACAGGTTCCAAAACTTATTGCTAAAATAAAAACAGTGTCGCTCCGTGTCAGTCTAATGCTAGGAACATCAATCAATCAATCAATCAATCAATCAATCAATCAATCAATCAATCAATCAATCAATCAATCAATTCTATGTAAGCCAATTTCGCTTGTTCCGTGGACTATTTGCACGCATTCATGAAGGACCGAATATGCAATCTCACTATTCCCCATGGTTTACTGCACAGTGCTCAAGTTTGCAGAGAATATTGATGTTGCCGTAAAGGAAAACGTTTCTCTACTGTTTGTCGACGAGAACCTACAATTGGGTTATCAAAAGGATTCTCCCACTGCCTTGCAATTTTATCGGTCAAGTGTGCATTGGTTGGTGCCACGCCTATATGCGTCACTTGCAGGTGTGACGGCTCGATCAAACATGTCCTCACCTGCCCTAGCTACAGCGATCAGCGCCTTCGATTCTGCAGGACTGTAGATTTCATTAATTGACGACGTCTTGGTGACATAATATAAAGTGTTAGCGTGGCTGCACGCGTCGCAATCCCCAAAGGCGATACGTGCACATGGCAGTGCCTGAAGTCGACATACCTCATTGAGCGACCATAGCTTCGATGTGCACCCCCAGACGAAGTGGCACCCTCTGTCTTTCCCCTCCTTTCTTCTTTTTCGTCCGCTAAATCTCTTTGCCCTACGTAGGGTAGCAAACCAGACGTGCGGTCTAGTTGACATCTCTGTCTTTCATTGCTTTCTTTTTTTCACCCATAGCACAATTTCAACGGTCAACTGAGTCGCCATGCGCCTAGCAGTTATTCAAACTGGTCTACAAAAATAAGCTTCACTTAATAAACGCTGTTGACCCTAAGTTTAAAAGGTTGAAGGAGAGTTTCTATCATGAATCAGGACACCGGGAAAATCAGGAAAAAAAAAAAGCCTCAAGACCTCTAGTTGTCAAATGGAAGGCCACAGAGCTATGCAGAATGTACGGAAGGCGCTAATTTCGAAAAGTAATTATTCCATGTGGTCCATGATTTTAAGACAGTTGTATAATTTGGATTGAAAATTGAAAATGTTTTTCATGTGCAACATTTCAACTGCAGCAAAGGTGACGCCTTAGTCAGCTTCTTTCGTAAATCATTTTTCACTCACCGATGGAGATCCCGGCCGCCACTGCAGAC
Organism: Dermacentor variabilis; assembly: GCF_050947875.1. Taxonomy (NCBI): domain Eukaryota; kingdom Metazoa; phylum Arthropoda; class Arachnida; order Ixodida; family Ixodidae; genus Dermacentor; species Dermacentor variabilis. The sequence continues at coordinate 176,346,005 of NC_134569.1, forward strand.
GCACGTGTTCTCTGAAGATCGGTCGTCCAAACGGGCTCCTACTTATAAAAGGCAGGCAAATATAAACTCGGAAGGCGAGACGAAAAATAAAAGAAAAAGCGCCATTCAGGTGCGTAGCCGATTCTCTCTTTGGCGAAGGTGGCTTCTCTCTTTTTCCCCATAACAGGTCAAGTGGCCACGCTGGCTCATTGTGGTAACGAAAGCCGTTCGGCAAATGTTATGTTGTCAAGCTTCTCCTCGCCTTAAAGCACGTGTAGCCGTACGTAAGCCTCACTGTTTTTTCAGTACGTCAAGGGCGCATCAGTTGCGCGCTGCAATTTACTCACTCGCCCATCTCGGGTATTCGTAGAGATCGGGGGCAAGGTATTTCCCCGGAATCGTGCGGCAGGATTAATACCGCGTTTTTTTTCTTTTTTTTTAGAACACAGTACACGTGCTTTCGTGGACGCTACACTTTCTTTCTTTGCTTCGCTTTTTTTTTGTTCTTTTGGGGGTGAGGGGTTGCTGCTTACGTGGCATGCGACGGTTCAGTGGCCGTGGTGTTTTGCTACTGAGCGCGAGCCTGCAGATTCGATCTGACAGCGGAGGGCCTGCTCCTAAGAAAAAAAGATATTAAAACGTTCTCGTTGGGTAGGTGTGAGTGCATAAACCGACCGTGATGACCAAATGTATTCTTGACGTCTTCGGAGGAAACATTAGCCCGTGAGCGGCTATGTATGAGTTCATTAGAACGGAGAAATTGTTTTTCTCGGCAAACATTGTGCCAAATATGATGCCCTTTGTTGCACTTAAAACAAAGGTACTGGTCTAGTTAATGTTTGCGGCAAATGTTATATGAAGCCGTCCAATGTTCTCAAACATTGCTCTAACTTGAACATAAAAACAACGATGCTACCAAGTTTAGAACTCTATAACTCAGCCATAAAAAAGATATTACAATTATGTAATCTGCACTGAAATAGTTTTTAATCTGGAAACTTCATGCTTATATTTTGCTTGGAACCTACTAAAGTTCGCAATTCGCGTAAAAGCAGTTTGTCATAAGTCAAAATTACGCCCCTGCAGTCAGTAGAACCAGCATCCTTCCATGCTTTTCTTTCTGTTTCTTTTCTTGTGTTTCTTGTGGTTGTGTGTGTGGTAGCTTTCCAAATTTCCGCTGCAGTCGCTATACTTCTGCGTAGCTACTTTTAAAATTCTACATGCATCGATATCTTCCTGAGCGCGTCTTCTGCAATAAAACGAGCGCTCGGGTAAAAAAAAATAGCCCCTCATAAAATGGAGCTTGCGGCGCTCTCGATCAAAAAAAGATAAAAAGATATTCAGGGATCCTACGTGCCAAAACCACGCGATGAATATGAGGCACACCGTAATGGGGGATTCCACCTGATGTCCTTTAACGTGCACCTAAATCTAAATGAACGAATGTTCTTGCATTTCGCCCTCATCGAAATCCGGCCGCCGTGGCCGGTTGATCTCAGTCCAGTTTGCTTTCTCAGCGCCGTTCGTATAGACGCTTCGACAGGTTCCGCTTTTTTTAATGTTTGCCTCAAATTAAACACCGCGCATTCGCAACAAAGCGCCAGTGTTGGTACTTGTTAAAATGAGACGAACATCTGGGCTGTTGCACCCCCACTCACTCGTAAGTAAGTGCAAACTCTCGGTTGCGCATAGCGCCAGACTGTTCGCCGAGCGAAGCTGTTCGTTTTCTGGTAAACTGTGAGCGGTATCTTATCAGGAAATTAAAACAATGAAGCCGTTACTGCAAGGGCCGATTCCGTAGAATGAATTCCTTTAATGGCAAAAAAAGAAGGAAACTGAGCTGCTGCGTACGCTTCAGATTTGCTAGGTAATGCGATGTCATTTCTTGACAAGATTTTGGGAGGTAAGACAAACGTCACAACTTAATATCTTCCATGGCGCTTTTAGCATAGGATTAAGATGACCTTGAAGTCTAAGAACATGCACAGTTGAAAGTATTGTCATTAGGCAATTGGTATTAGCAAGCAGTCGTATCAAAGCGTATTTAAGTCCACAACTTATTCACGCTGTTCGTGGTTTCGACACCGAAACGAGACTAGGTGTTCTTAATGCGCAGGTATCTACAAGAGGTTACAAGCTTTCTAATCACCGGTCCTGAAATTCTTATCATGGTCGAAAGATCGAATAAAAATCTGTTTTATTACTCAATCAGAAAAGTAAATAAAACCTGTTGCGGCAAAAGCACCATACAAGCACGATCTCTTATTTATTATGTAAAATCAGCGACATACAGGCAGCACAAAGAGGCGTCAGGTCACGGATGTTCAACCATTCACAATGCATGAAGTTTGAAAAAGCCTGGCACTGATATACGACACGCAAAGAAAGAACATCAAAACATGGGAGATATGCATTGGGGAGGCAGGGAACGCTACCAAACGAGTGGCAGTAAACACGTAATGCATAACCCATTGTTGCTACGGACATGAAAGCGCAAAGCTCCGATTCAAATTATAAGATCGCCACTTTGCTGTCGCGGTATGGGCCTCTTCCATTTCTCGCACTGCTCCTTGTCACGCAGTAAACCGAGCACCTTTTCGGTCATTCCGGCTCAAGAGAATGCCCGGAACGGCTCAAGGGAATGACACGTGTTCGGCATCGTCTTCCCAGCCCACCACTCCAGCCAAACAGTCCAGATTTCGAAAAATAGCGCAGCAAGCGCACCGAACGCACCGCATCAATCAGCTCGCCTCGCGCCGACCGATTTTTGCAGTACGCGAACGATGCCCGCTGTTACCCGCTGTGGCATGGTGGCGCCGCGTGGCGGCAGCTTTGAGCAGCGCATGAACCTCTCCCTTAAAGTGATGTAGCGGTTTCGTGACCAGAAAAACATGGAAGGACTCTGCGAGAAGTAAGATTTCTTTTGCTTTTTTTTTTCAAATTCACATTTCATTTATAACGGCCCAGCGGTTGTGTCATAAAAAGATTTCTTCGTTTAGAAATTAGAATGACGCTGTCAGCCACAAGCTTCTCTCGAAATTCTGCATTGTCTAAAAGAGCACACCTGGTACTTGGAGACTCATGTTATCTTACAAGCCCACTGGTACTGCTTGAAAACATGAGCGGAGTGTAGGGCCCTAAAGAGCCAAGAAATCTCTCTGCAAGAAGCTCTTCCGCAAGCACGAAAAGCAAGCAGATTCCGTGTAGCATCCTGTGCAACGCAGACTGTTCGATGTAGCATTTATTCGCGAGCAGTACGTGCAAGGCACGCGCGAGTTGCTACACTTCTGCGACTGGATCTTTACCATTTCTTTACAGTGAAGGTGTTAGTAGAAATACAAGCATTTGACGAGAAGGAAGGGCATTAACCGAGGGGCTCGATTTTTTATTAGTCGTGTCATAAGAAGCCAACAAACATTGACACCAAGGACAACATAGGAGAAATTACTTGTGCTTAATAAATGAAAATAAAGAAACCATAAATTAATTGACATAAAAGTGGACGAAACAACAGCTTGCCGCACGTGGGGACCGAACCCACAACATTCGTATTTCGCGCTTGAGAAGTTCGTGTGCGTGCTTACACGCTGTCTTGAGAGAACAATGGAATTCACGGAATTTGTATTTTGCGCGTATATGGACAACGTAGAAGGTAATGTGTACAGAAATGATTGTATAGCCAGCGCTGACAGCCTACGTTCCCATTCTTGTACATCGCAAAAAAAGATCAATTGCGTGGGGTATTTGCGGACTAAATACAAGCTACCGAACCCTCATTTTGGCTTGTTTATAGATGTGATATGAAACGCATTCTCTGTGATATTCACAGAGAATATTGACCATATTATTGGTGACGGCTACGGAGTGCTCCGTAGCCGTCACCAATAATATGGTGACGGCTTATACACATGAGACACGTGTCTCATGTGTATAAGTTTGCTAAATCATTTGTAGTGAGAGCATTTGCAAGAGCATGTTCAGAACCAACCAGAAACTACTCTTGTGGTTAGCATAACCTCGACTCGAAAAGAGAATGCGATCGCCACAGTTTGCATGTCGTAATATTTATTGCAAAGTTAGTCAAAATTGAAGTCGATGACGCCATTTTGACGCGAGACTATCACCTCCTGTCACGAAGAAAAAATAAGAAATAAATATGCAATAAAGGTAAAAAAAAACTGCAAGAACACTCATTCGCGAATAAAAACAAAATAAAACAAGGCGAACGAGAAAGTGTTGGCAGTGTTCAATAAAAAGTACCACTAAACAAAATAAATTCCGTAGGACGCGATTAGAGAGTATTAGCCTGTCTGAAAATCCGGAGCCGTGGATGGTCGTAGGAACGCTGGTGGCGACACCTTTCGACACTTTGTCCAACTACAATGCGTTTCAAATGTTATTGTCTAGTGTGACTGTTCACGTTGAAGGTAAATAATAGAAGGGCTGCATGTTACCCATTGGACCACGAATACCCTCTGGACGTCCCGATTAGATCCGAAGGTCCAAGTTCCGGTCATGACGGCCAGTGGATAGGATGTCGAAATTAATTTTGGAATGTCGCATTTAAGACATCCCTCGTACATCCACACCATTGAACTTGTGGAAATTAAACAAATCCCCAAACCTTAATCCAATCGATGTCTGAAGGATGTCTGAAGGATGGTCCCACATATGTCCCATACCGCACATATGTGGGACCAGCACACACAATCCAACACGTAGTACGTGATCATGTCGCGGAATGTAAGTCTCTTCTACGGCTCCCTTCAACGCACGCTCTTACAAAAAGACATGTCATCCAGCAATATGGGGCTGATGAACTCAGGATCAAACTTCAAATGCTGACGATGAATGGACAAGCTGCAATGAACGACCGAAACAGCACAGGCATGTTCGGAGGGAACGCCGCAAAGCGGTAGGCAGAGTGCCGGAAAACCTGCGCATTACCACGCAATACTGCCTACTGCAAGGCGTAACGGAATCAATCGTGTTCTACGCTCTTACGCTCTCCGAACATGTCGAGAAAGCCGAGTACTGCAACATCTGCAATGGCAGCAACCACTGCCGTAGAACACAGCAGCGACTGCCTTTACTCAGTCGAATCGCCACTGTCTGTTGCACGAACGCTTTGCGCTGATTTTCGGGTAGCTGATCACATGACTTAACGCCGCCGTTTTAGTGGATCTGTTCACCCTTCTCTGTAGGCTCGGGATGCCTGGAGGTTGGTGCACCTCGCGTTCAGTCTGCGTGCTTTTTTGAACGTGGTGGTCATGTCATGTGCTGATGAATTGCAGCGTGAACGTTTATTGATTCCGGGTGAACGTTTTCTGCGTGCGCTTTGGAGCTACATCTCTCCAGCGCCTGTACGTCTTACGCCTATCAAAAGGTAAATACAGTTCATGAATCCAGTGTTTTTCTATTAGCAGCCCTGCAATCTTGATTTCGACTAATGTGTCGTCTTGTCTGCGGGTAATCGAATGACGGGCATTTTACATCCGTATGGTTTGCGGCGACGATAGCATCAATCGATGATTTACCATTCGTTGTGCTGCGTTTGGTCGCATCGTACTTCTTTCTTGCAAATTTTCGAGCTATCTGTGTCCTATATTGTTTCGGCATAGTGCTGAGGTCCGCCAAGAAAAATGTCTGAATTCAAAACTTTAGAACAGTTAACTCCCACGTAGCCGAAAGGATGGGTTTGCGAGCATTATAGTTTTGGCTTTCCTGAACATTGGCGAATAATATTAATGATAATAACTAATCTCGGCACGCACTTGCCGGAATAGCCTTGCTTGAGCTTCGTTAGCTTTTTGTTCGCGTAACGGCGATTAAGAGAGAAATCGTTCAACTGTGTGTGTTGGGAATAGCTGAAAATTTCTACGCATTTGTATCTCGGTCAGGGCACTTGCTGCATATTGTTACGTAGGAAGACACCGACGAAAAGCTATTTACAAGTATATTTACAAGGCTACAAGGCAATACGCTGCGCTTCGCCAAGAGGCAACAGCCCGCGCTAGCTTCTAATCGTCGTCTTCGTCTTCACATTGCTCGCCTTTCGCGATCGCACATATTGTGCCGTAGCACTACCCCCGGCGGCAAAAGCGAGGTCCCGGAGCGACTAAAGATCGGACTCGGAAGCAGTCTAGTAGGCCTTGAGCCTACTGACGTGTACGACATCAATAGATGCCAGAGGAGAGGACGAGGTTGAACCCACAGGAGCAATTTCGTAAGTCACAGGCGTCACCTGGCGCAGCACGCGGTAGGGCCCTGTGTATCGCGAAAGGAGCTTCTCTGAAAGTTCGACGTGACGAGTGGGCGACCACAGGAGCACGAGCGCGCCAGACGAAAACTGTACGTCACGTTGGCGGGCGTTGTACTGGCACTGCTGAGTGGTTTTTGAGGCCGTCAGTCGAGCACGGGCAAGCTGGCGTGCATGGTCGGCGAGGGCGATGGCGTCGCGCGCATACTCGCTTGTTGAGACCGCAGCAGGAGGAAGTGCCGTGTCTAAGGGCAAGGTAGGTTCACGACCGTACAGTAGATAAAAGGGAGAAAATACAGCGGTGTCGTGCCGGGAAGAATTGTACGCAAATGTTACGTAAGGAAGGGCAATGTCCCAGTCGTGGTGGTCCTTGGAAACGTACTTGGCCAGCATATCGGTAAGAGTACGGTTTAACCGCTCTGTCAGGCCATTGGTTTGAGGATGGTATGAGGTAGTCAGTTTGTGTTGAATGGAGCAGGAACGCACAATGTCAGCGATAACTTTCGAGAGAAAGTTTCGACCACGGTCAGTAAGGAGCTGTCGCGGGGCGCCATGAAGCAAGATAATGTCACGCAAGAGAAAGTCCGCGACGTCAGTGGCGCAACTGGTAGGGAGAGCCCGAGTGATAGCGTATTGGGTGGCGTAATCAGTCGCGACGGCTACCCATTTGTTCCCAGAGGATGACGTGGGAAAGGGACCGAGCAGGTCTAATCCAACACGAAAGAACGGTTCCACAGGGACGGTGTTGCGATTCGCCTGCGACACGTGGTTTTGCCGGCGCGACTGCGGCGGGGCGGCAGACATTTTTGGCCCGATCGTCGTCGCCGCAACGCTCATCGCCAGGTGTTTCCAGGCGCGACTGCGGCGATGCGACCGCAAAGGATCACCCTCGCCTTCCAGTCATTGTGCCTGAACCAGGCGAAGCGAAAGCAGGGATCATCCTCTCATTACAGTCATTGTGCCCGACCGGCAGCGCTACGACAGGGTGCTACGAGATCGTGCTCGACATGGTGCTACGGCAGCGCTACGACAGGGTGCTACGAGATCGTGCTCGACATGGTGCTACGGCATCGCTACGACAGTGTGCGTCACCATTAGCCCATTGTACATTCACGTGCTCGTCTTTTGAGGGGTTCCTTCTTGCCCTCAACTGCGAGAGTATAAAAACAGCTGCCCCCGGACGCCAAAAGGAGGGCTCCGATTTCTTCTGTTGAGTGAAGTGCTCTCCCGTCTCTCTACTTCGGTCAAACCTGACCGCCAACTCTTTGCGATGTTAAAATAAACAAGTTGTTTTGTTGTTACCAGTCGACTCATGCTTTGCCGGGACCTTCGGATGCTTCCAGTTGTACCCCAGGCCGCCAGGCCAACGCTACCCTTGGGGCTTGCGACCCAGGTACAACCACGGGCGTCAGCGCCGAGTTCCCAACAGATCGTACCAGCGGTGCGATCCAAACATCTGGTGGCAGCGGTGGGATCGCGACAACGAAGGCCAGCAGCAAAGAGATGCAGTTGACTGTATGCTGAGCAGCTCATCGACGATCCGGGAGCAGTGCAACGAGCCCTGTGTGATGACTGGTTGCCTGCAGCGGAACGACTGCGCTGGACTCTTGGCTGCGAGGTTTGGTGAGTGCGGGACTTTCTTCTTCTGAGCTTTGCCAGGCTTTTGTTAGTGTCAGAAACAGAGCTGGTAATTGTGGTTGTCGTTGCTGCCGGGTTAGTTTGCGGCAAGACAATAGTAAGCAGTAGAGAAAGCAGCATTCAGAGCAGCCATGGATTTGAAGTCGTTGCGCAAACCGAAATTGTTGGAGCTTGCAAGAGAGTTGGGTCTGGATGTCTCAGACAAACTAAGAAAACCTGAACTGCTAAAGGCTATTCTTGAGTTAGAGGCTGAGGATGACGAGCTGTCGGAATGCCTTGAGACTATTGAGGAGAGGTCAAAAAGACAGGAGCGGGAACTTAAAGAACAGAAAGAAAAAGAAGAGCGTGAACGTAAAGAACAGAAGGAGCGAGAGCAACAAGAGAAAAAAGAAGAGCGCGAACACGCTTTGGAAATGAAGCGTCTCGAGGTAGAGATGGAACGCGCTCGTAATGGAAGTCAGGCACACGGTGCAGGAGAACGAGTATTGTTCAAAATGACTGACCTGATGCGGCCGTTTAAGCTTGGAGAGGACATTGGTTTGTTCCTGGTTAACTTTGAGCGAACGTGCGAGAAGCAGGGGTTCTCTCGGGAAACGTGGCCACAGCGCTTGCTCACTTTGTTACCCGGCGAGGCGGCCGACGTAGTCGCTCGCTTGGATAGAGAGGAAGCAGAGGATTTCGACACAGTGAAATCGAGTCTTCTAAAAAAGTACCGGCTGTCTGCGGAGGCGTTCCGTCGGAAGTTTCGGGAAAATGAGAAAGGCAGAAGTGAGTCATATACAGAGTTTGCGTATAGGCTTATGTCGAACATGCAGGAGTGGCTCAAAGAAGAGAAAGCGTTTGGTGACCACGATAAAGTTCTGCAGTGTTTCGGGCTAGAACAGTTTTATAGTCGGTTACCGGAGAACGTGCGATACTGGGTCTTGGATAGGCCAGACGTTTGTACGGTGGCTAAAGCCGCTGAGCTAGCCGAGGAGTTTGTGACGCGTCGGGCTCGCGGAGCTAAGGACGGTCAAAAGGGTGAATTTGGCTCGAAGTTTGAGAGGCCGAAGTTCACACCCATGAGATTAAAGGGGGACACGCGTAGTGCGGATGCGAGTGAAAGCAGTCCGACCAGACGTAAAGAGACGGCGGCAGCCAAACGCAGAAAGCGGTTCGAGATGAGGCGAGCGGGCGTTTGTTATACGTGCCAGAAGCCGGGTCACTTTTCGGCGCAGTGTCCGGAAACAACACCAAAAGTTGTGTTTTTTCAATAGGCAGCACTGACGAGAACATGAAGCTTCTCGAGCCTTACATGCGAGACCTCCTCGTGAACGGGAAAGAGTGCCGAGTGCTTCGCGATTCCGCAGCTACGATGGATGTAGTTCACCCGTCTTACGTAGAACCCCATATGTTCACGGGCGAGTGCGCGTGGATCAAGCAAGCCGTGGAAGCTCATAGCGTGTGTCTGCCGGTAGCAAAAGTGCTTATTGAAGGACCTTTCGGAGCGCTTGAGACGGAGGCGGCAGTGTCATCTATGCTGCCACCCCAGTACCCGTACCTATTTTCAAACAGGTCCGATCACCTCCTGCGCGAGAAGGGGCTTTTGTTTGGTGAAGCTAGTGTTCAGGCCTTAACCAGATCGAAGGTTCGGGAGCTCGCTGCAAAGGCGGTAGTTGCGGGGCCGACGTTATCAAACAACGAAAAAGGGTCAGAGGCGCAGCAAGCTGATATTCCGAGCACGCCCGAACTGAATAAACTTGAGTCTGTAACGTTAAAGGCGCCAGATACTGGAGAGGAAACGCCCGACGCGGGAAAGTTAGAAGAGCTATCTACTGATTTGCTCATCGCGCCTACGTCAGACGGACTTGATAGGTTGCTAAAAGTCAGCCGGTCGGCTTTGATAGCCGAGCAAAAGAAGGATGGTAGCCTAGAAAACATACGCTGCAATGTCAAAGAAGGTATAGCCAGGAAAAATGCGCGTTTTGTGGAAAGAGGTGGAGTCCTGTACCGGAAGTATCTAGACCGCCGAGGAGTGGAGTTCGATCAGCTGATCGTGCCTCAATGCTATCGTCAGGATCTGTTGCGCTTGTCACACGGGGGTTCGTGGTCCGGACACCTTGGAGTTAAGAAAACTAAGGACCGTCTCTTGCAAGAGTACTATTGGCCAGGGTGTTTTCGGGACGCAGACCATTTCGTGAGGACATGTGACACTTGTCAGCGGGTGGGCAAACCAGGGGACAAATCGAGGGCGCCGTTGAAATTGGTACCTATCATTACGGAGCCTTTTAGACGGCTCGTTATTGATACTGTGGGACCTCTGCCGGTAACAGCCACGGGGTACAGACACATTTTGACTGTGATCTGCCCAGCGACAAAGTTCCCTGAAGCAGTGCCGCTTAAAGAACTCAGCTCAGTTGAGATAGTTAATGCACTACTGTCCATATTTGCGCGAGTTGGTTTTCCTGCGGAAATCCAATCAGATCAGGGCACAGTGTTTACTAGCGCTTTGACGACAACTTTTCTCGAAAGGTGTGGGGTAAAGCTGCTACACAGCTCAGTGTACCACCCACAGTCGAATTCCGTTGAGAAGCTCCACTCCGTCATGAAGCGCGTGTTGAGAGCGTTGTGTTTTGAACATCGAACTGACTGGGAGCTGTGTCTGCCTGGGGTGATGTTTGCTTTAAGGACCGCGCCGCATGCGGCTACGGGGTTTTCGCCAGCTGAACTGGTGTACGGTCGCTCGCTTCGATCTCCGCTTCGCATGCTTCGAGAATCGTGGGAAGGTAGGGGCGACGACCCAGTCGTGGTGGAGTACGTGCTTAAGCTCCTCGAACGCTTAAGAAGGGCACAGGAGTTGTCAGGTGAAGCAATGACAAAGGCCCAGCAGAGGGCCAAGGTTTATTATGATCGGACAGCCAGGGCCCGTCGTTTTGAGGTTGGCGATGAGGTCATGATATTGCGCACATCGCTAAACAACAAACTAGACGTGCAGTGGGAGGGCCCAGCACGAATTGTTCAGAAACTGTCGGACGTTAACTACGTGGTAAGTCTGCCAGGAAAGCGGAAAGCACAGCAAGTTTACCACTGTAATCTGCTCAAACCTTATAGACAAAGGGAAGCAGTGGTGTGCATGATGGTAAACGTTCCTGAAAAGCTTCCGGTCGAGCTTCCGGGACTAGGCTCAGTGACGAACAGGGAAGACACCGGTCAAGTCATTAGTGACCTTATCAGTAAAGCACCGCTGTCGCCCGAGCAGAAAACCGAACTACACCAGCTATTACAAGAGTTTCAAGGTCTGTTCTCTGAGAGGCCTGGTAGGACTTCTGTACTTACTCATGATATAGAACTTACCTCCCCAGAGCCAGTACGATCCAAGGCGTATCGGGTGTCACCCCGCCAGAGCGATATTATGGAGGCTGAGGTAAAGAAAATGCTACAGCTCGGTGTTATTGAGGCAGGTGAGAGTGATTATACCTCCCCTTTGATTTTAGTTGAGGTACCGGGCAAGGAACCTCGTCCTTGCGTCGACTACCGCAGGCTTAATTCCATCACTAAGGATCAAATTTATCCGATCCCTAACATCGAGGAGCGCCTTGAGAAAGTTAGTAGCGCTCAGTTTATTTCCACCCTAGATCTTGTCAGGGGTTATTGGCAGGTTCCACTTACAGAAGAGGCTAGTAGGTATGCGGCGTTCATTTCACCAATGGGAACATTCCGTCCTAAAGTGTTGAGTTTTGGTTTGAAGAACGCGCCATACTGTTTTTCAAGTCTCATGGATAAAGTGTTGCGGGGACAGCAAGAATTCGCTTTACCGTATCTAGACGACGTAGCGATATTCTCCGCATCCTGGTCTGAGCATATGGCACACTTGCGGGCAGTGCTAACCCGCCTGCGCGAAGCGGGCTTGACAGTCAAGGCTCCTAAGTGCCAGTTAGCACAGGCCGAGGTTGTCTACCTCGGTCACGTGATTGGTCAGGGTCGTCGCCGCCCCTCTGAAATAAAAGTGGCCGCTGTGCGAGACTTTCCGCAACCGCGCACAAAGACCGATATTCGGTCGTTCTTAGGTGTCGCCGGCTACTATCAGAGGTACATCCCTAGGTACTCTGATGTCGCGGCTCCCCTGACGGATGCTCTAAGAAAAACAGAGCCTCAAACAGTCGTCTGGGACGAGACAAAGGAAAGAGCTTTTAGCGCCCTAAAGAGTGCCCTAACAAACCAGCCTGTGCTACGATCGCCAGACTATACAAAAGGGTTCGTTGTTCAGTGCGATGCTAGTGAGCGAGGCATGGGCGTTGTACTGTGCCAACGGGAAAATGGAGAAGTCGAATACCCCGTCCTGTATGCTAGTCGTAAGCTGACCAGTCGTGAGCAGGCGTATAGCGCCACCGAGAAAGAGTGTGCGTGTCTCGTGTGGGCCGTTCAGAAATTGTCATGCTATCTAGCCGGCTCGAGGTTTATCATTGAGACGGATCACTGCCCTCTCCAATGGCTGCAGACCATCTCTCCCAAAAATGGCCGTCTCCTGCGCTGGAGCCTCGCTTTACAACAATATTCCTTTGAGGTGCGTTACAAAAAGGGGAGTCTCAACGGTAACGCCGATGGCTTAAGTCGAAGCCCCTAACGTAGGAATCAGCCTCAAAATTGTTGGTTACTGATGTTTTTCTTCCTGAGGCAGGATTTTTTTTTAACATATTGCTTTTGTTTAGTGTTTCAAAGTGATGATATGCTTTCTAGTGCAATTTTCCAATTTGTGGACGCGTTCTGAGTGATGCTAGACTACTGTAAGGAACTAGGCAGTGGTATAAAAAGGGGAAAGAGCCTGGCAGGGCTTAGTGAGGGTTGTGCCGTGCTTGCTGACTGAGCGGTTGAGTTTCAGCGTAGTTCTAACGCTTGCCGGGAACGAGAACAAAAATGTGAACTCTCCCGAAGTCACTTTGCAGTGTCCCGTGCGAACCTGAACGAGAGAACGAGGCCTTCTCTGTGCGCTGCGCTCAAGAAACGTCGAGGGACGCCCGACTTCGGTTATGTGCATCATCGAGCGACATCCCTCCGGACAGCGGATGCAGTCCCCTGTCCATCGGGATCTCCTTCCCCCGGCGGGGCGGTCTGTTGCGATTCGCCTGCGACACGTGGTTTTGCCGGCGCGACTGCGGCGGGGCGGCAGACATTTTTGGCCCGATCGTCGTCGCCGCAACGCTCATCGCCAGGTGTTTCCAGGCGCGACTGCGGCGATGCGACAGCAAAGGATCACCCTCGCCTTCCAGTCATTGTGCCTGAACCAGGCGAAGCGAAAGCAGGGATCATCCTCTCATTACAGTCATTGTGCCCGACCGGCAGCGCTACGACAGGGTGCTACGAGATCGTGCTCGACATGGTGCTACGGCAGCGCTACGACAGGGTGCTACGAGATCGTGCTCGACATGGTGCTACGGCATCGCTACGACAGTGTGCGTCACCATTAGCCCATTGTACATTCACGTGCTCGTCTTTTGAGGGGTTCCTTCTTGCCCTCAACTGCGAGAGTATAAAAACAGCTGCCCCCGGACGCCAAAAGGAGGGCTCCGATTTCTTCTGTTGAGTGAAGTGCTCTCCCGTCTCTCTACTTCGGTCAAACCTGACCGCCAACTCTTTGCGATGTTAAAATAAACAAGTTGTTTTGTTGTTACCAGTCGACTCATGCTTTGCCGGGACCTTCGGATGCTTCCAGTTGTACCCCAGGCCGCCAGGCCAACGCTACCCTTGGGGCTTGCGACCCAGGTACAACCACGGGCGTCAGCGCCGAGTTCCCAACAGATCGTACCAGCGGTGCGATCCAAACAACGGTGATCGGCTGGAGATGACCGGCAGGTAGCACCTGAGGTATTTTCCGACGCTGGCAGGGATCACAGGCAGCAACATAGCGTCGAACGGAGCGAGCGAGACCAGGCCAATAGAAACGGCGGCGCACGCGGTCGTACGTGCGGGTTACCCCAAGATGTCCTGCAGTGGGTGCGTCATGCATCTCAAAGAACACAGTTTGTCGTAGCTGTTTTGGCACGACAAGAAGAAGGTCAGAGCCGTCAGGGAGGAAGTTCCTTCGATACAGAATGCCGCCCTCGAGGACATATCGGCGAACGGTCTCGGCGAACGGCGAACGGCGATCGGCGATAGGTCTCGGTACTGCTCATCGGCGATGTTAGCGAAGGCAGACACAGAGAAAATGCCGTTGGCGCTACTACTGTCGGCGTCGTCAGGCTCGTCGACCGGGTAGCGAGACAGGCAGTCAGCGTCCTTGTGTAGTCGGCCAGATTTATAGGTGACAGTGTACGAATATTCTTGGAGGAGTAAGGCCCAGCGACCAAGTCTTCCTGTAGGATCTTTCAGTGAGCATAACCAGCGAAGCGCCTGATGGTCTGTGACAACGGAAAAGGATCGGCCATATAAGTATGGGCGGAATTTCGCAACCGCCCAAACTAGGGCCAGACACGCTCAGTGATGGAATAGCTGCGCTCCGTGGGTGAGAGGAGCCTGCTGGCGTAAGCGATAACCCGGTCGTGGCCACGCTGGCGTTGTGCCAGTACCGCGCGAATTCCGTGACCGCTGGCATCACGGTACGGACTTCGGTAGGCGCAGAAGGATCTAAATGGGCCAGAACGGGAGGCGTTGTGAGAATGTCGATTAGATGTGAGAATGCAGAGGCCTCGTTATCGCCCCACTGGAAAGGGGCGTCTTTTTTCAAAAGCTCGGTTAGTGGTCGTGCTATGGCGGCGAAATTTCTCACGAAACGGCGGAAGTACGAACAAAGGCCGATGAAGCTGCGCACATCCTTGACACACTTCGGAACAGGAAAGTGCGCAACAGCATGGATCTTGCCTGGGTCCGGTTGCACTCCGTTCGCGTCAACGAGATGTCCAAGGACGGTAATCTGGCGATGGACGAATTGGCACTTGGATGCGTTGAGTTGCAGACCGGCTCGACGAAAAACGTCCAGGACTGCGGAGAGGCGCTCGAGGTGCGTAGCGAACGTTGGGGAGAATACGATAACGTCGTCCAGGTAGCACAGGCACGTGGACCAGTTGAATCCACGAAGAAGGGAGTCCATCATGCGTTCAAAAGTGGCAGGGGCGTTACATAGACCGAACGGCATCACTTTGAATTGATAAAGAGCGTCGGGTGTGACAAAAGCAGTCTTCTCGCGGTCGAGATCGTCGACGGCAATCTGCCAGTAGCCGGAGCGAAGGTCAATAGAGGAGAAATAGCGAGCACCGTGGAGGCAGTCAAGGGCGTCATCAATCCGAGGTAGGGGATACACATCCTTTTTGGTAACCCTATTAAGGTGCCGATAATCCACGCAAAAGCGCCATGAGCCATCCTTCTTTTTGACCAGTACTACAGGTGACGCCCATGGACTATATGATGGTTCAATAATGTTCTTGGCAAGCATTTTGCGAACTTCTGCGAGAATAACTTGACGCTCAGCTGGTGACACTCGATACGGGCGGCGATGAATAGGAGGGGCATCGCCGGTATTAATGCGATGTTTGACAGCTGTAGTTTGGGCCAAAGGACGATCGCTAAAGTAAAAAATATCGTGGTAGGAAAACAGAACGCGGTAGAGTTCACGAGCGTGCTCGGACGGCAAGTCGGGGGCAATCATTTTCTGGAAGTCAGCGATGGTACTATTTGCCGACTGCGATGGTAGAGGAGTATCGGATGAAGTGTCGTCAACTGCAATAGAAGCTACTGAGTGATCCTCGAATGAGCAAAGGTGGGCCAGAGACATCCCACGTGGCAGCACTTGTGTCGTCAAGCCAAAGTTGACCACTTGCAGGCAGACGCAATTCGCCGTAATAGATAAAACTGTATGAGGTACTGTGATCCCGTGTGTAAGGAGGACGTCTTGCATAGGAGCCGCGATGTAGTGACCGTCGGGTCACTACATCGCTAGGTCAACGTAGGTCAGTGCCGAAGGTGGCAAGCGAACGAAGTCGGCGGAACTGAGGCGACTGGGGTGTGGTTCAGCAGGATCGAGAACAGGCAGGTCAAGGCGGAGAGTACTGGCGGAACAATCGATGAGAGCAGAATGTGCGGAGAGGAAGTCTAAGCCGAGGATGATGACGTGGGGACAGTGGGCGATGACTGTGAATAGCACGATTGTTGAGCGATCGGCGATGGAGACGCGGGCGGTACACATACCAATAACGGGGGCTGTTGCACCATCGGCGACACGGACAACAGGCGTCGTGGCGGGCGTGATAATTTTCTTGAGCCAGTTACGAAGGTCAGCGCTCATTACGGACAAATGCGCCCCAGTGTCCCTGAGTGCAGACACAGAAACACCGTCGACTTGCACGTCAAGAAGGTTCAGATGAGTGGGCAACATCAGTAGAGGATTTGGCGGCGTAGGGAGCAATGCAGCGTCACCTCGAGGCGCTGCATCGTCTAGTTTTCCGGCTGGAAGCGGCGTCCGAAGGGAGTCGGCGAATAGGAGCGACGGGGCTGGGGAGAGCGAGATTGTCGTCGTTGGGGCGAAGGCGAACGAGAATAGGGGCGGTTCGTTGCAGGAGAATCAGTGGCGGCATTATCGGAGCGTGTGGCATAGGGACGAGAAGGGCGACCTGGGGAGCGAGAGTAGGCAGTGTAAGTAGACCGGATCGGGGAACTCCAGCGACTGCGACAGTGCCGAGAAATGTGCCCGATTCGATGGCAGTAGAAACAAATGGGCTTGTCGTCAGCAGTGCGCCATTCAGATGGGTTGCGGAAACGTGGTGGGTAAGAAGATGGGGGACGGGGCGGAATGGTAGAAGCAGGCGGGTATCAGGGCGATAGGCCGAGCAGATGGTGTGAAGACCCAAGTTTTCGAACTCCTGGCGGACAACTGCCTGGATCAGTGAGACCGTGACTGCAGATGTGTTGGTGGGACTGGAGTCGAAGGCAGCCGGATAGGTGGCCTCGATCTCACGCCGCACGATCCTGGTAACATCAGCAGTGTTTTTGGGACGAGGAGCGTCGGCACAGGAAGATGTCGCTGGGGTGTTGGGCAGACGGGCAAACTTCTGGTCAATACGTCGGCTGTTGGCGAGTTCCAGGCGGCGGCACTCTTTTATAACAGCATCCACCGTCGCTACGTTGTTGCACACGAGCAAGTTAAAGGCGTCATCGGCAATGCCTTTGAGGATGTGGGAAACCTTGTCTGACTCAGTCATGTGGGTGTCCACTTTGCGGCACAGAGCCAAGACGTCCTGAATGTACGTGACATAGGGCTCTGTTGAAATCTGCACACGGCCGGAAAGCGCCTTCTGCGCGGCAAGTTGGTGACCGTAGGGGTTGCCGAACAAGTCTCGAAGCTGTGTCTTAAGTGAATCCCAACTGGTGAGCTCATCTTCGTGCGTGTGATACCAAACTCTAGGTGTGCCACCGAGGTAAAAGACTACGTTGGCGAGCATAATAGTAGGGTCCCACCCGTTATTGCGGCTGACGTGTTCATACAGGCTGATCCAGTCATCGACGTCTTCCCCATCTTTGCCTGAGAATACGCCAGCATCACGGGGAGCGGGGAGAGTGATGTAGGTAGTCGAAGTGGCAGCAGGTGTCGGAGCCGGCGGAGTCGGGTTGTCGTCGCCGGGAGCCATGAAAGAAGGCTCAACGTACCGTCCACTGCGAAGTTCCGTGACGAGGTACAGGGAACGTCCACCTCCACCAGATATGTTACGTAGGAAGACACCGACGAAAAGCTATTTACAAGTATATTTACAAGGCTACACGGCAATACGCTGCGCTTGTTGTTGTTGTCGTAGCCTGTGGCACGTGTGGCTCCTACCCACGGTGACAACAGCCCGCGCTAGCTTCTAATCGTCGTCGTCGTCTTTACACTGCTCGCCTTTCGTGATCGCACATATTGTGCCGTAGCAATATTATGACCGGCCGGTCTGCTGAATTTGAACACGCATATCTTTAGGGTTGCTATATTGTTCTTGCCAAACAGTGCCATGCACGTTTCTTCGACTAACGAAACTTTTACTTGTTAGACTTCTGCTCACTAACACGTAATCGGATAGTAGTGTGGTGGTGACATCAAATGAAGTTTGCTCCTTAGCTGTCTGTGGCAAACGAAACTTTTGCGCCCACTTAATTGCTCGTTCGCACGTGGTCGTATTTTTTAGTACGTAGCAGTGAAACCATTTCTCAGTTGTCTGTTTCTTTCACGCGCTCGTACTGATAACCATGTCGCTTAAACTTTGATACGTGGGCTGTTGGCGTATTGTTTGCGTAACTGCGATTGCCAAAGGAATCGTGAAAGTGCGTATATTGGGAATAACAGAATTTTGTTGTCGTTTGTATCGCGATCTCAGAATTTGCCGCCCGTGATGGCCGGTGGCGCTGCTGAATTTAACCATGCTTGTATTGAAGGGGCTGGTATTCTTTTTCAATAACAGTGTCGGGCAGCATGCTGCAATGACGAAAACTTTTGGCGACTTGTAAGACCTCTGCGCACTTACACATGACCTGATATATACAAGTATGGTGTGAAGGTAAACTTCACGTCTCAGCCGTGTAGCGAGGAAATGTGTGCGATGATTAGCTCGTTCGCAAGTGGTTGTTTTTTTTATTGTGAAAGTTTGTCAGAGTTGACTCTGTCGCGCGCTCGTTGTGATTAACCGTGTCGCTTAAGCTACGTCTGTCATTGGCGTTTTGTTTGCGTAACGATCGCGATAGCAATCTTAAAAACTGCGCAAGGACAGTTTAACTGAATTTTCTTTATTTAATTTGAATGCCCTGAATGTCACGTGGGGCATTACAAAGACTAATCGTACTCTATACAACAAGTGGGAATCGTGGTTTTAAAGCATGATGGAACAGCTTGTCGCTGTCCTTGGAATGAAGGAATAAGGGCTCACATTTGTACGTGAACTTGGGACGCGGAATACAGATGTAGGCCTCTGCATCACGATCGGAGCACTTGCTTCACGCGATCGTTAATTGGCTGGCCGCACTGCTGAACTTTACCACGCTTGTCTTTTCGGCTCGTATATTCGTGCCAAACAATGCCATGCACATTTTTCGAAATAGCATAACTTTTGGGCAACTTGTTGGGCTGATACCTATTCGCACGTGGTCGGATTCATGCTATTATGATGGTAATAAGATCAAGCTTAGGTCTCAGCTTCCTGTAACGCTCTAAAAATTGCTACGGAACAGCCGCCACAGTGAGGCGAACAAGAATCTTTTGGACGTTCTCGTCGACAATGTTCCTGTGTGCGCGTTGATTGACACCGGGGCGCATGTGTCCATTATGAGTGCTGCTCTTCGCCGTCGGCTCAAGAAAGTTCTGACGCCCGCCCCGAACCGATTTGTACAAGTCGCCGACGGAGGCACTGTCGCTATTGTTGGCATGTGCTCTGCCCGACTCACCATTGCTGAGAGACACACCGTCGTTCTCTTCACCGTCATCGAGCACTGCCCTCACGAACTCATTCTCGGTCTGGGTTTCCTTGCCAATCATTCGGCCCTCATTGACTGTTCGGCCGGCTCACTTCGCCTTGACTTGCCTTTTCTTGTCGACCCTGTGGACCCGCCTCCAAGCCGTTTGAGCTGCATGGATTTTATTCGCCTACCGCCTCAATCTGTGACGCACGTCGACTTGTTGTCCTCACCAGCTGTACCTGAGGGCAATTACGTGGTCGCACCAATTCCGGCAGTTATACTTACACATGGTGTTACCGGGCCGCACACTGTGCTGACAATTACTGGCAACCGCACCTGCCTTCCCCTTGTCAATTTCGCGCTAACCGCTCAAGTTCTGCCTCAGGGGATTTCATTGGCTATAATCAGCGCTTTACAGGATGATGAGATCGAGCCATTCACAGTGGAAGATCGTCACAGCTCAGCCCATACCGTGACGTCATCGCACGGTACTGACGTCGACATTGAAAAGATGGTTTCCTCTGACCTTACACCTGTTCAAGCTGAAGCCCTTTGCCGCGTTCTTGACGGCTATCGCGACATTTTTGACTTTGACAATCGACTCTTAGGTCAAACGTCCGTCGTGACCCATCGCATAAACACTGGCGATGCGAACCCTATTCACCGACCTCCATATCGTGTTTCTGCGTCCGAACGAGCTGTTATCCAACAGGAAGTCAAAAGATGCTTGCAAAGGACATTATCGAGCCTTCCTGTAGTCCCTGGGCTTCTCCCGTCGTACTTGTTAAAAAGAAGGATGGAACATGGCGTTTTTCTGTAGATTATCGCCACCTGAACAAAATCACAAAAAAGGACGTCTACCCCTTGCCACGTATTGATGACGCTCTAGACTCCTTGTACGGTGCCACCTATTTTTCTTCTATCGACTTACGGTCCGGCTACTGCCACATATCCGTCGACAACATGGACCGAGAGAAGATTGCATTTATTACCCCTGACGGCCTTTATCAGTTTAAGGTGATGCCTTTCGGTCTCTGTAACGCGCCCGCCACCTTGGAACGAATGATATACTCTTTGCTTATATACCTTCTCCGTGGTATATAAGACGGGACGCTTGCACCAGGATGCCGATTGTTTGTCCCGCTACCCCGTTGACGAACCGACTGATGCGGACGCCATCGCTTGCGTTTTCTCTGTGTCCCAGTTGCTTGAAATCGGCAGCGAGCAACGCCGCAATCCTTCATTACGAGCCCTCATTGACCATCTGGAGTCAACGCCTGGCGACGCCTCTCTCCGGATGTTTCTCCTTAAGGAGGGGACATTATACCGCCGCAATATCGATCCACACGGCCTTGACCTTCTGCCCGTAATTCCATCAACATGCGTTCGACTGTCCTCCAACAACTTCACGACGCTCCCTTGGCTGGTCACTTGGGCGTCTCGCGCACATACGACCGTGTACGCCGTCGATTCTTTTGGCCGGGTCTCGCCCGCTCCGTGCGGCGCTACGTTGCCGCTTGTGAGCGCTGTCAGCGCCGGAAGAAGCCCTCCACACCTCCAGCTGGATGTCTCCAGCCGATCGACATCCCACCGGAACCCTTTTTCCGTGTTGGTCTAGACCGTCTTGGAGCGTTTCCTCTCTCGTGCTCCGGAAATAAATGGGTCGCCGTCACTACTGATTATGCTACGCGGTACGCAATCACCAGAGTCCTGCCGACAAGTTGTGCTACTGACGTTGCTGACTTTCTTCTCTATGACATCATTTTAGTGCACGGTGCTCCGCGCCAATCACTAACTGACCGTGACCGCAGCTTTCTGTCGGCATTCGTCGAGGACATCCTCCGCTCCTGCTCGACAAAGCACAAGTTCAACACGTCCTACCACCCACAGACCAACGGCCTCACGGAGCACCTAAACCGGACCATCACCGACATGCTTTCCAAGTACGTTGCGACCGACCACCTCGACTGGGATCTTCACTTACCATATGTGACGTTCGCGTATAATTCATCGCGTCACGACACCGCCGGCTATTCACCATTCTATCTCCTATATGGCCGAGAAACCGCGTTGCCCTTGGACACTTTGTTGCCCTCGGCCACACGTTCAACCACTGAATGCGCCCGCGACGCGATCGCACACGCCGACCACGCGCGCCAGCTCACCCGCACCCATCAGAGACGCCTCTATGATTGCCACCATCGCGACGTGCACTTTACTCCGGGTTCTCTGGTGCTTCTCTGGTCACCCATTCGACGTGTGGGCCTTTCCGAAAAGCTGCTATCGCGCTACACTGGCCCATACCGTGTGGTGCGACAAGTGACCAATGTCACGTATGAAGTCATTCCCGCCGATCTGTCAGCGTCATCGTCGGCTGCAAGTGACATAGTTCACGTAGCGAGACTGAAGCCATACCAGACACCTTTCACCGCGGATGTGTAGATTAAGCACCGGGATGGTGCTTCTACTGCCGGGGCTGATGCTACGGAACAGCGGCCACAGTGAGGCTGCACTGATGAGGAAGAAGACGACGTGGGCCCGCTTGATATAGCCTCGCCATTTTGGCCTTCCGTTAGCTTCCCTGTAAATAAATTGTATATATCATTAGGCTCCAGCTACACGTAACAATATTTACGCTACTTAGACAATAGCTCGTTCGCACGTGATCGTATTGTTTAGTATTAGTAATGGGGAACTTTTGTCGATCTTTGTTGACTGCTAAATTTGTGCCACGCGCCCACCCTCACTGATTAACCATGTCCATTGAGCTTAGTCCACCGTTTGAGTTTGCGTAACCGCCATTGCGAGAGCGATTGTAGAACGGCGTACGATTCAAATAATTAAGCATTTGTGGGCACTTTCATCGCGATCGCAGCACTTGCTCCACGTGATGGTTGGCCGGCGGCGCTACTGAATTTTACCACGCGTTTCTGTCAAACAATGCCGTACATGTTCGTTTCTGCGAATAACTAAACTGTTAGGTTACTTGTGGACAGCTGCTTATTTACACGTTGCCGGGTGCATGCTAGTATCATTGTGAGGTCAAGTTTTACGTCTGAGCTGTCTTTTACGATCGAAACGTTTACGCTACTTATTAGACTATTGCTCGTTCGCGCACTGTCATATATTTATGAATGGGGAACGTTGGTCTCCGTTGACTGTTAGTTAAATTTCTGTCACGCGACGTCGCTAGTTAAGCGTGTCGCGTAAGTTTCCTCTGCTGTTTGAGTTTCCTTTGCTTGACCGCGCGATTGCGACAGCAATCGTAAAATAACGTAAGGTTGCTATGACCAAACTTTTAAGTACTTGAATCACGATCCGAGCGCTTTCTGCTCTTGATCGTTGGGCGGATAAGCTGCTGAATTCTCGCGTTACTTGTAGGCCGGTATATTGCTCGTGCCAAAGAATGACGTACACCTGCCTTTCTGAAGATAACGAAATTTTTGGGTGATGGTGAAAATGCTGCTTATTTACACGTTCTCGGGTGCATGCTAGTATGATGGTGAGGTCAAGCTTACGTCTCAGCTGTCTGTAACGGTCGAAACGTTTACGCTCCTTATCAGACTGTTGCTCCTTCGCAGTTGTATCTTTAGTAATGGAGTTCCGGCCACGGCGCCCGCATTTCAGTGGGGGCGACATGCGAAAACGCCGGTGTACTTAGATTTAGGTGCATCTTAAGAACCATAGGTAGTCCAAATTATTTCGGTGTTCACCACTATGCGGTTGTCATAATCAGATCGTGTTTTTGGCACGTCAAACCAAATAATTTAATTTGTAGTTATGGAGAACGTTGGTCTCTGTTGACTGTTAATGAAATTTCTGTGAGGTGATTTACCGTGTCGCGTAAGCTTCGTCTACTTTTTGAGCTTTTTTTGCATAACCATGATTGCATGAGCAAGCTTGAAACCTCGCAAAGGCCGAATAAGGGAACTATTGTAGGCATTTGTATTTCATTGGCAGCAGCTTTCACACAGGGCGGCTGACCAACCGTGCTGCTTCAGTTTTCTTTCCTCTTGCATTTTCTATCATTTGGGCCAGCGTCTGTGCTGACATGTGCGCGCAACGTGCTTGACAGCATTGCGGGGCTGTTGCATCCCCATATTGTCATTTTATTCTTAGTGAAGCTGTACGTCGACGTTCGCCTGATGTTTTTTTATTATTGCGATAGGCATTCTAGGGACTTTCCTGGCGAATTTCCACTGATCTAAACGTGCACCCCGGTGGGTTGTGGCTTCGTGAGCGGCTGTTCCCGCGCAGCTGTAGTGTCCGAGGCCGCGTAAACTTGGCTCTGGAAACGCATTGTGGCTGGAAGCAGCAAGAAGCGACCGTTTGTCGCTGCTGCTTCGCTTCATCATGCCAGCGTTCCTATAGCGAGTTTACGGTGAGTGAGATCTGTTCATTTTTGGCTTTGCGCACGACACCAAGTTTGTTACTTTAACAAGGAAGCGAAGGTTTCAGTAATGTACGCTGGTGAAGACATGTACAGGTGCTTAATTATAGTTGTCTGGTAATTTGCCGTCGCAATCAATGCTTCGTTTTCGGGCGAAATTGCAAAATTTTTTGCTGTTATCGCTCGTTTGACAAAGATATGCTCACTTAGAGACTAAAAGAATTTCTTTTATCTTTCCGCATTGTTGAAATTATTGCACGTTCTTTTCTGATGACTGTAGCTCATCAAGTTTGTATAAAGCCACAAGGAAGCAAGTTGCTGTCAGAACCAGCAGATTGCTGTTAAATGTGAAGGTTGTTAAAATGCACATTATGGATAGTAATTTTCGTACATATTTTTAACGCGTGTTTCTTGCGTACTTTACAGCCATGCTGTGTTCCTGCCATCAGCCTGGTGTCACTGTGGGTTGACATCACTCTTCGTTGATGATTCGTACAAAACAAAAAGTCCACAGATATCTGCTAACTTTCTTAGTACCGCTGATCTTAACAGTGCGTTTCCGTGTTTGCGGCCACGGGAACTCATCCTGCAGGATGAATAGTAAATTGTGTAGCGTACCCGTGATCTCTTATGTTTTGCATCTGCAGCCATAAATGAAAGGCTACACCCAGCAAGTGGTAACTTTCTTACAAACCGACGTACCTGTAAACTCTGGGTTAAATTTTGTCTCTGTGACTGTCTCTGTGAAAGTCCACAGAAATCCCCAACTAAATATCTTTGTACGTGTGAACTGCAATGTATTTGTCTGCGACCGCAGAAGTCAACCTGCAGCAAGCCTTACTAAAATGTTTAGTCGCCAAGGTACCTGTGATCTTTTCAGAAGTATTTGCATCTGCAGCCATGGAAGAAGATGCGCACTCCGCCTCTGGTAACTTCCGTCGAGGCTGTCTAATACCCCTGAATTTTTATGATGAACTTGCGTTTGTGTGTGACCGCTGAAGCACGCACGCACGCACAAATACTCTGTTAACTTTTGGTGCAGGTGAACTCGGACAATGCATTTTTGTGTCTATGACTGCTAAATCAAGCATGCTGCAAGTCTTTAGTTAATTCTGTAGTTGCCAAGGTACCTGTGACGGCTTCAGCAATATTTGTCTACGACCATGGAAAAGTCGCAATCAGCTTCTGTTGACTTGCTTAGAGGCCTTCGAGCTGTGAACACTTACGGTGAATTTGTAGCTGTGACCTTTCAAGAGCAACAAGTATGTTGTAGCTTTAATACCTGTGAAATTAACTTGCTACTGTGCTGAAGCAAGTGTCTTGTAACTGTTTTTGTACCTGTGAACTATCCAGTAATATTCGTGCATGCAACTACTTAAGCCATTCTTTAATAAGTTTATTAACGCCCAGTGTATCTACCAAATATTTAGTATTTTACTGTGTGTGACCAATAAAGCAGTGCAGAAAGTCTCGAGTAACTTCTTTCATGGCTTAGACACCTGTGAACATTCCAGGTTATGTTGCATTTATGTGCCTGCCACAGCTGAGGTCAGCCAGCCGGAGGTAGAAACTCCTACTGTCTTCCTTTGCGCCCCCCATCCTTGCAGAGGGCTTTTAAAATTATTTTACTGGCCGAGGTGCATCTGCAGAATATTAGCTCAACTGAAGTTTTCTTGTCAATACTCGAAAGTGTCAATGTCTGCTCTGGTGACCTTTTCCATAATTTCTTCTGGATACAGAGCGCATTTGGTATTTCATTGGATCATCATACAGCTGCTGTTTGGGTCCATATTTGACCACTGAACTAGTCTCAAGTAATTTCGTTAATGCCTAATGTAGTTGAGATGACTTTGGCATAAATCGTCTTATTGTGTGTAACTATTAAATATGGCCTAGAGAAAGGCTTTGGTAACTTAAAGTAGCTAGCATATCTTTAATGTTGAGAAATATTTTGCCTTGGATGTGCCCGCGACTACGAAAATTAGCCCACGATAAGCCTCATGGTAACTTCCGTAGTGGCTCTACTGCTAATTAATAAGTTTTCTTGCTACCCAAGGTGTATTTGTACACACTTTAATTCATGGACACTTTTAGTAACCATGGTGCATCATAACTCCTAATGGCTTAGCTTGTATAATGAAATTATTGAATTTAATTTGTTTGCATTCATGCGCTTTACTGAAAACTGCTGAATGCATTTGAGAGTTGAAATTGTCATCTTCCTGAAACTGTGGGCGCTCTCCAAGCTGTGGACGCGGCGCATTGACGGCGAACCGTCTGAGTCCCAAGTCGCGGTATGGGCATCGGCGGTACACATGGCCGGCTTCTCCGCAGTGATAGCAGGGCGAGTGGTGGTCGGGGGCTCGCGAAATGTCCGTCTTCCTCGCGTAGGTGCGCTGGGCGACGGGTGGGCGTGCTGGCGGCGGCGGACGACGGAATTGCGGCGTTACAGGGCCCTGGCGCGGTCGCGGAGGGGGCTTGACGGTGTGCGACGGCGGCGTAGGTCATCGCGTCTGGCTGGGGTTGCGGTAATTGCGGCACCTCAGGAACCCTAAGCGATCGCCGAACCTCATCTTTCACGATGTCGGCGATCGACGCCACTTGAGGCAGCGATGAAGGCAGGACCTTGCGCAATTCTTGGCGCACAATGGCCCTGATGGTCTCTTGAAGGACCTCGGAACCCAGTCCTTGGATGGCGTATTGCGGCTTGAGCCCCTGGCGGTTATATTGCCGGGTGCGCATATCCAGCGTTTTCTCGATCGTCGATGCCTCTGCAGACAACTTAGCAACAGTCTTCGGTGGGTTACGAATAAGTCCGGCGAAAAGTTCTTGCTTGACGCCCCGCATCAGGAAACGGACTTTTTTCTCCTCCGACATTTCCGGGTCGGCGGGCCGGAAAAGAGGGGCCATCTCCTCCGTGAAGATCGCGTTTGTCTCATTTGGCAGCTGCGCTCTGGATTCTAGTAGAGCTTGGGTTCGCTTTTTTCGCACGACGCTTGTAAACGTTTGCAAGAAGCCGCATCTGAACAGGTCCCACTTCGTTAAGATGGCTTCTCGAATCTCAAACCAGGTCCTGGCGGCGTCTTCCAATGCGAAATAGACATGTCGCATCTTGTCGTCGCTGTCCCAACTGTTAAACGTAGCGACCCTCTCATACGTCTCCAGCCAGCTTTCCGGGTCCTCAAATGTGGAACCGCGGAACGTTGGTGGCTCCCTGGACTGCTGCAGAACTAATGGGGCCGCTGAGGCTGCCATTGGGACTGTCTTCGTGGTCGTCTCTGGACGATCTTCTCGGACGATCTTCTTGGCCATCTCTGGTAGAATTCCGTGTTCCGGGGGCAGCTGCTGTAGCCGGCGGCTTGCTCGATGTTCCGGGACGACGTTGGTGTTGTCTTTGCGGTCCGGGCTTGGATTACGGCTTGTCAGGGGCGTTCGGTACATGAACGTAAAGCACCTCCACCAGATGTCACGTGGTAGTGACGGTGAAGAAGGACGCCAAACTGTGATTATAGAAACTCGCGTTTTATTGGGCGAACTTGTGCCCTCGAAAGCAGGCTATACTCAAAGAACGACGATAGCGGCGAACACACTCGGCGATCGTCGAAAATCTGATGAGTGGGTCAAGCGCGTCGGCCTTTATACATCAGTCCTCGAATGTTCCAGAGTAATCGCTGGGACCTGCGTGCCTTCTACAAAGTTCTATTTTATTCGCGTCGCGCACAAATGCGATCAGATCACACAAGGTCACAGACAGCAGATGGAAGCATCGATAACATTCCGGAAACTTCCGATACATGCAGGCGCGTCCTGCGCTGTACGATAACATTTGTTTGGCGGTGAAACGTGTCGCCTGATAAAGACAAACAAGTACACGTGTCATTATACAATATAGTCCAACATACGAAAGTGACATAGTTTATTATATTTCTGAAAAAGAAGGAGGTAGCTAATTAAAATTTATTTGTAAAGGTATGCCTATATGCCTAGAAAATGAATACGTTGCTTTATATTATCCTCGTTTCAAATTTCTTTAGGTGCTTTTTTTTACGATTAAAAATACCTGCAGACTTCGGTGACCTATGCGGCAGTCTTTTATCAATGGCGTGTGAAACGCAGGTAAATTAAATGCGTCTGACTATTGCTTCTCTCTCCAATAAGCAATGCTGACCACTCATGAAAAAGAAATGCTCTTCCCATAATATACAAGTTATGGATGGAAACATTGTCACTTGCACGCAGAAGTCATAAATATATGCAGGTGTCCCAATTAACTATCATACACCCTGGTTTAAAAAACAGCACTTGTGTTACTCGAGTAAGGTAATTGTAATTGTAACTCGAAACTTACTATTCTAAATATCAAAGTGTCAATAAGGCATTTATACGCACAGACAAGGGACGTCTAACTGCGGTGTTTTCAGGAACGTGCTAACTGTGTACGAATATTTCCGACTGATAAGTATACCTCGCGAAATACGAAAAATACCACTTGACTGCGCTCCCACCCGCATCATAAAGCAGCGCCCTCAAACAAGCTGCCTCTGAGATATTCAGAACAAAATAAAGAATAAGAAGAAAAAACTTCGTGATCGAGCTAGTTCTTTTTCTGCCGCGCCCCGGCTCAAATAACAGTCGGTTTTGGCGTTAATTGGAAACAAGCTCTGACAGCTTTTGTCCTAGCGTACATAAAGTGCACGGATAGTACTTTACTGTATTTTTTCCGCAAATCCTCTCACCCGAAAGTGAATTGCTAACGTCAGTACAAAAGTCTAATTGTGCGTTTTTTTTTCGTGCCAGTCAGGTTTGTTTCTCTAGTGAGCAGAAGGAAAACATGATCCTTGCCTTGGGAGCTGTAAATGGGAACAAGAGAAAGGCCCCAAATATATATCAATCATGGAAATGTAGCGATAGACCAAAGGCATCGACCATCATCCGAATTTATGAAAATTTGAGGCAAACCGGCAGCTTCAACAAACAGCGGCAGAGGACTCCATCTTTGAGTCCTAGCCTGCCTACCGATGCTCTAGCTTTTATGGCCTCAAAGCCTCATGCTAGTGTGCGGAAAGTTGCCGCCCAGGTACTATTCGGCAAGTCAACAGTTTTGAGGATTCTAAATGACTCGGCCATTCACCCATACCACTTTAACCGGAACCAATGGTCAATACATAATGACCTACGGAATATTCTAGATTTCTCGGATTGGGGTCATCACAAAGCCCGTTGAGTGTCCGGACTTTTTAGCAACATCATGGGCACCGAACAAGCGACTTTTCGTAGAAAGAGCCACGTTAATTTGCGTAATGCGCACTACCGGAGTGACTCCAATTCACACTGGGTAAAGCGCACTGGGCAGCGGTACCAGTGATCGTTCAATTTGTGGTTGACAATTCACGGCATTGCTATTATCAGTCCAATGTTCTTCGGTCACACACTGACTCGACAGCGTTACGTGGCATAAATCCTTGTAGGAGTGGTGGATGGGTCTCTCAGCGGAGTCCCGCTGACACTCCTTCCACTTTCCTGGTATCAGTCAGCAAGATGTTGCGCAAGCACACAGCAGCAGCCGATCACGAAGCTGGCTGTATGCGAATTTTCATGCGCAATAGATTGGAAGGCACGGGGCTGTAAATATAACGGCTAGGTCAACTGACCTTTCCCATCCAATTTTTTTTTCGGGTCATGTGAAAGGTCGCATTAAGTTGATCGAGACGGACGTCAGATGAGCTCAAGGCAAAGGTAACGGATGTCTCGTGTAGAATTCTGGCGTCGGTCATCAAGAAAGCCACAGAAGATGTGATAAAGCGGACTCAGTACTGCGTAGCTGCAGAAGGAGACCTATCCGAACACGTACTCTAGCCAGCAGCTGGGTTTAAACGGCGCTTGTAAATTCATGAATAGTGAGGGCACATCGACATCTGATGGTTTTGATTATGTGAGCATTTCTAGCCTTACCAAAAAGAAAAAAAAAACAGTCCGTCCCTTAAGACGATCGCTCACAACATAGCGGCCGCAGCAGCGAGCAAATTCGCGTGATGCCTGTCGCTTCAACGGCAACGAAGTGGCAAGAACGCAGCGCTCACGGAGCTCTAAGCACATGCTGTACTCTGCGGCTTGCGCATATCGCTTTCAAGAAACGGACCGCCCCGCCACGCGAGTCTTGGCCGCCTACGGAGCATTGTAGATCACAGTTTATAATGGTTCAGTGAACCTAATAAATGCTGCATATGTTTCCTTCATTTTTCCCTTCAAGTTTCTCCGTGGATTTTCCTTTCTTTCGTTTTTCTTTTCTTCTTTTTTTTTTGCGCAGACGTCCCGATTACCAATTCGGCTGATTTAGAAGTGGTACATTTATTTTCCTGAACGCGTTGGTTTTGCCATTTCTCTACACGTCAGTCGCTTCTCGGTTTGTTTATTGCACTTTTTTTTTTGCCACGAATCTGTTTCTACAGCACGGATACACTATAATGATAAATAATACCTTCACTTTAGTCTGGCTTTTGTTCGAAGCACGTTTCTGTCGCGAGATGTAGCTGTGCGCGCACTCTTTCGATGTGGTGCGAGTAGAGACGGGGTTTCGAACCATTCTAAGCCTATTCCATTCCTTTTCGCGCTTCACGCGTGTCAGAGAGGCGCTTTGGCCGCGTTATCAAATGTCTGTTGTAATCAATGTGATCAGTCGGCCTTGAGAGATGGATAATACGTGTGACACATAAATGAGAGGAAGGAATAGCTGCGAAGCCTAGATACTCGCTGTTGGTGCTCCTTCCGTGCCATTATCAAGGTGATGCGCTGTCTCTTCGGGCTTGCGATAGGCAACGGAGATCGGAATGAGAATTTATAAGTAGAAGTTGGGTCACTATAAAGTGTTTAGTGTTCAGAAGGCAGTTCCGTAGTCAAAGACTATATCGGGACTTCCAATTCTTTTCTATCAGCTTATTTGAGGACGCTGCTTTATGATGCATATGGAAGCACAGTCACGTGTTACCTGTCAGTTTTCATGGCGTTTCTTTACCAGTCCGAAAAAAATTGTATCCAATTACAGCGATGCTGAAAACACTGCAGTTGGATGTGATGGAGGATGGATACAAGTGCCTGATTGACACTTTGATAGCTATGACAGTACTTCTCGAGTTAGGTGATTAATTATAACTAGCTAATTAAACATCAGTTGCGAAAAAGTTATTGGCGGCTACTTCACAGTACTGGATAAAATATGCAGTAAGTTCTCTTCCACTAACGCAATTGCTCTTTTTTTAGGTCTTGGTGCATGATAGTTGGGAAACCCTTTATGCACCCTGGGCATCGAAGTAAGGCCAAGCCAGATTCGCTCAAAATGAGAATCAAGAACAGTCATGCGCAGCAGCGTTTATACGCGGGCTGAAAGAAAAAGAAAGAAAGAAAGAAAGAAAGAAAGAAAGAAAGAAAGAAAGAAAGAAAGAAAGAAAGAAAGAAAGAAAGAAAGAAAGAGAGAGATGATGCAGTTTCGCCGGAAAGGCGAAGCAGTATTAGTGATTGCGAAGTATAAAACAACTTCACGAAGGAAGATTACACCACCGAGAGAGGCCAAATTCTAGCTGGTGCGTGAGGACGAAGTCAGTGAAACTTAACTGCCTCCTAGTACGAGGTCTTGGATATACTCATATCAGACCTGACACTTCAGTAAAGATTCTTCGAGGCCCCACGATGTTGCTTCAAGTGCAACTGTTTTTTCCTGCGCATTCCTCGTACGCGCAAGCTTTCGCCAGCGTTTTAACGACGCCTCGGTAAGGCCAAATGAAAACGCGACAAGCGCCTCAACGCGTTGCGTTCGCTTGTCCGCGAGTAGTTCACAACTTCAAGGACCGCTCAGCGTTATTTTTTTATGCATTAATGCTTTTTAGTTTATACGCTCATTTCATACATTCGAGATGTGGCGTCACCCACTGGCTGCACCGTCACGTGCCCAACAACGCACGCAGTAGGGCGCAGGTTTAGCCAACCACAATTGTGGCGTTATTCTTCTTCCGGCTACCGTTCGGTGCGAACGCGGAATCACGTGCTCCAGCGGAGTGGCGACAGCGGCCTCTGCTAGCAGCGGAAACAGGATGGACAACAACGAAGTTCAAGACTACGATATCGTTTGGCAACATATCCCAGAGGACGTGTTGTGGTTACCACCGTTTTTTTTTTCGTTTTTTGCATGGCGACGTACAAGTTAGGCCCTACAGGGCTGAGAATTTCCACGACGCCCTCGCCAACGCTGGTGTGCTTCCCGATGTGGCGTCGTCGGGGGCGTACCAAATCAACCATGTTTGAGCGGTGACTCTCAACATCACTGAAGCAACTAAGAAGCTTGCAGCTCTCCAGGAAGTGGAGAAAAAAGGACGCCGCTGCGTCATTTTCCATCCAGATGACCAACAGGTGAAAATACGGCTGCGCTGGATGTTGCTTGGCGTGGCGGACGACGTTCGGACGGCTCCCGCTGCTTACGGCAACGTACACGAAGTGACCCGGGAGCGTTGGCGCGTCTCAGGCGTCAAGGACAAGGGGTCCACCACGAGGACCGTGCTCCTGAAGCGGAAACCTGGTTTGAAGGTCGATGGCCTACCTCACCAGCTACGCGTTGCAGGCGAGTTGGCCCTTGTAGTGGCGCCTGGGCGGCCATAGCAGTGCCTACGCTGCCGTGGTACGGGCCACGTTCGCTGTGAATGCAACGTGTCACGGTCCTCAAAATGCAGACGCTATGGTCACCTCGACAGCGATTGCGTCCACACATACGCGGTGGCTACGAAACCGGCATCGCAAGACAAGTCGGTGGAGCTACTGATGGACGTCGACGAGGCGGAAGAGGCTGCGAAAGAGCGGAGGAAATGAGCAAGCTAGCGGGAACGACCGACCCGTCGGGGCTTTCCAGTGGTGGCACAGCCACGTCAAGCAACGTAGAAACGGACCTTGAGGAGAAGAAATTGCCTGCGTC
Organism: Dermacentor variabilis; assembly: GCF_050947875.1. Lineage (NCBI taxonomy): Eukaryota > Metazoa > Arthropoda > Arachnida > Ixodida > Ixodidae > Dermacentor > Dermacentor variabilis. The sequence goes on from NC_134569.1 coordinate 176,378,612, forward strand.
TCGGGCGAAGGCGTCGGAGAATGGGGAGAGCGTTCCGGCACCCAAGATCGATGAACCAGCGAGCAGCCCGCAGAACAGGGACCTGAGCGGCGGCCGCGCAGTCAGCGTCTGCGCGCCAGCCAAGCACCCTTATATCCTCACCGGCAACGAAGGGGTTAAGGGGGCAGCCTCTAGCGTCGAGGAGCCGCCTGCAAAAACAACTCAAGCCAGGCGGGCCAGTCTCCGGCAGCGACCTAACGTTTCGTCTGAGAGGTGAACCGGCGATACAGCACCTACGGTGCAAGGTTCGGAGCCTGCACAGGCTGGCTCCGGCATCAACGATGGCGTCTAGCCACGCGCTAGACGCGGAGGGTATAAGCACCATGCTCTCGGCCTTTTCACTTCCTTGCGAAAATGGCTCCTGCATCTCCCTTGAAGGTAGCTACACTTAATGTCAGGGGCTTGGCAGGAAAGAAAAAGCGAAGTCAGGTGTATCGGCTTTTAACGGAGCATGACTTTGATATATTGGCCGTGCAGGAAACAAAAGTTCACGGTGAGGAAGAGACCGGGAGCATGTTGCGACGTTTCACGTCTAGATTCTATGCTATTGTAAGCCATGCCATCGGCACATCTGCTGGTTGTGTCCTTTTTATTAAGAAGTTGCCGGCTCTGGCCGTGCATGCTCATTTGTTCTGCTTGCCAGATCGGTGTGCTGCTGTCGATTTTACACTCAGCAATACGGAATGGCGTGTTTTATGTTTGTACGCGCCAAATGTTGTGGATGAAAGGGCCAATTTTTTTCGAAGTGTTGAGCAGCCTCTCAGTCTCGATGAACAGCTGATTATCATGGGCTTCAACTGTGTCCTGAGCGCTTGCGATAAGACTAGTGATCGGGGGTTCAGGGACGCAAGTTCTCAGGTGCTGTCGCATATCATAGACAAATGGAACCTTGAGAATGTGGCAGAGTGTACTTAAGGCGCGGGTGGTGTGAAGTACACACATATCCAGCGCGCATGTCATGCCCGTCTGGACCGCATTAATGTAACGCTGGACGTGATTCCAAAATGCAACAGTTCTCAAGTAGTGCCGGTGTCTTTCTCAGACCACTGTTTAATAGAATGCGGGTTTGGGGCATAAAAACATTGCAGTGTTTCTAGCTGGGAACAGTGGAAGATTAATAAGAAGCTGATTAAAGACAATGCTTTCAACCGTGCGGTAATGCAAGAAATTGGCAAAATAGAGCCGAATAAAGAACTGAAAATATGGAAGCAGTGGGAGCTTTGTAAGAACAACTTAAGATAAAAGCAATAGCGCGGTTTTGTTCCATGGCGTACGAGGAGAAACTAAATGAACGCGATCTAACTTCTGTTCTTGCAAAACTGCTCGAAAAGAATGCGAAGCGCCTGGTAAATGGACCGATGACATTACGAAAACGAAACAAAAATTGGAGGACGCTTAAGCTTCGCCTTCAAGAGTGGAAGGTGATAGCGTTATCGCACCCCTTTCGCACCGCCCACTCGTTCGGTCGGCATGCTCTTGAGTCACACAATGACATAGTCTTCATAGACAGCACTTCTAAGTCTTCAGCACAACTTTTTTCTAATTATTTGTTCCAACAAGTGATTCTCACAATCTACATTACCGCATTGTGTCGTGAACACTACAACGTTTGTTGCTCCCCTGTTCCTTTAGCGTTCACACGCACTGAGTATCTCGATCACTCGCAGCAGGGCACACATCACAGGCGACGCTTTCCCACTAGACGCGCTACGGCGCAGCGATCACGTCAGAGGCGTCCCGCATCGGACACTGCACCTAGGAATCGCGCTGTGAGCGGAAAGAGGAGCCGCGTTGCCTAAACACGAGGGTTCGAGTCACGCACGCTGGAAGTTAGAAGGGGAGAGAGCGAGAAAACTTATTAAACGCAAGGGTATTGGGGCATCCTCGTACCGGTCCCCGCACGGCCCCAATGCGATCAAACGAGACGAAGGGGAGAAGCGGGCGAGCGGCGCGTCACCTGTCAGTGCAGCGCCGCATATTGCGAGGAGGGGGTCTTCTGTGTTTGCCGCAAGATGGCTCTGCGTGTGCGCCAAGCGCAGAAGAAATGTAGACGTACTTCGCTACTCGTTTAACTGCGACTTCTGTAATTTATATGCTCATAATTACCGGCCATAGTTCCGGAGACCATAGTTCGATTCCCACCCAGCCCATCTTGCAAGTTGTTTTTATTTATAAATTGCCTTCCGGGATTCTTCGCTCAAGGCCAGCGCCGCCGACGCCGACGACACCGGCTTTTCTGCGACACGAGCTCCTTAACACTGTCGCTTTAAAAAGTTGAAGTGGTAGAACAAGAGAGTTATCTCGGTGTGCTGGTGTGGGCGCCAGCGGAACATGTAGCTTCTGGGGAGAAGCCGTCTAAACGAGCGCTCGGAATTGAAAAAGCCCACGCTCGGAGAAATCACATAGACAACATAGAATGGGGAGGTGTCTTATGGGATGATAACGAACATATCAAGCGTGCGTCTTTTTTTCAGTACTATCAAGCGTTGTTTGCTTCACATGTTGCCGACACGAACATGTTTAAGGATAGGTTTCTTGGGGCACTGCCGCGACTCAACGATGAGCAGAATGCTAGGGAAGAGCTGTCAATAAACGAATCAGAGGAAGAAACGGCGATAGACAATTTAAACTCTGGTAAATCGCCAGGACCGGATGGTTTAAGCGCGGCGTTTTACAAAGCTTCTAAGCCTGTAATCGCGCCAGTATTGACGGTCGTGTTTAATGAAGCGTACGAAATTTAAGAATTGCCTCCGTCCTATGCAAAATCACACACCGTCTTAATCCCCAAAACTGACGAAGCAGAGAAGTTACGACAAGTAACAGCGTACCGGCCAGTCGCACTCACAAATGTGGATTACAAAATTTATATGAAGGTTTTAGCGCGAAAATTACAATCAGTAATCCAGGAAATCGTTGGACCGCATCAAACGTGCGGGATAAAGGGACGATCTATTACGACTAATATTCACACAGCAAGATGCGTGCTCGAGTGCTGTGACATTACAAATATCCGCGTAGCCATCTTGCAACTAGACCTTCAGAAAGCGTTCGACTAAGTCGCGCATGAAATTTTGCTTTGTATACTAGACCATGTTAATCTTGGTTCTGTTATTCGTGAGGGTGTCGCCCTGGCGTATCGGAACTGCACGACGAGATTCCATAACCCGCCGTGGTTGCTCAGTGGCTATGGTGTTGGGCTGCTGAGCAGGTGGTCGCGGGATTTCGGTGGGGGCAAATTGCGAAAACACCTGTGTACTTAGATTTAGGTGCACGTTAAAGAACCCCAGGTGGTCAAAATTTCCGGAGTCCTCCACCACGGCGTACCTCATAATCAGAAAGTGGTTTTGGCACGTAAAACCCCATAGTTTATTTTAATTTACTTTTTTGAGGGCCCCCATTAGCGTGCAGCGTTTGGTACGCCAGGGTTGCCCCCTAAGCCCTCTTTTGTTTTGAATTTACATAGATGCGATGTGCTTAAACATTGCGAAAAAAGAGACAATTCCTGGCTTTCGGTTGCAAGCAGGGGAAGTCAAGGTGCTAGCATATGCGGATGACGTGGCGGTTTTTTCAACTAGTCGGAAAGGTGTATCTGAAGCTATTGAATGTGTAGATGATTTATGCCAAGTCTCAGACAGCACAGTGAACTTAGCCAAGTCACTGGGGCTCTGGCACGGAGCATGGCGATCGACGCGCGACCGCTTTGCAAACGTGTCCAGGGTGACGACCCCAACGAAGTACTTGGGAGTACTCTAGAATGCTATCGTGATAACGAGACTTATTGGACAGCGAAGACGCATGATACACGTGGAAAGGTAGAAAGTAACGAATCGATTTTTTCTAGAGCCACCGTGTGCAACCTGTTCTTTATTAGTAGGCTATGGTATGTAATGCAGGTGTTACACTGTGCCAGACTTAATGTACAGAAGCTGCGTAATGGGAAAGGTGCAGCCGAAAGAATTTGTTCAGAGGAGTCAAGAATGGGACACCTTCTTTTTGCGGCACATTGTTAACAGGTTCTTTTTTTCTTTCGCGACGTCAGCAATCCTCTTTTTTTTTTTTTTTGCGCACCGCATGCCAATAAGGCTCGGCCACGCATTGCCAGAATTTGTTGTTTCAACCGAAACACTCACGGGAGGTATTTTTGGATGTTCTAGAGAAGTTATCGCAAGTGTACGATTCCTTGCAACGTGGTTTTCAAATGAATGTTTACTGCGAAAAAGGAAAAGTTGTACAAGGATTTGTGTGACGTTGTTCTGAAGTAGCCCATGTATAGAGCCTTCTACAGTGGAGGCCCTGGAAGGGACGTGCTAAAGAGAATAAAGAAAATGCAAGTACCGCAGAGGTGAAAACCTTTCTTCTTTTTAAGTTACACACTGGAACGTTGCCACACAAAAAATGTTTTTACAGGAAAAGGGCTTCTTTCTTCCATGAGGATCTCACTTCGTTATCTGCAAACAACTAGAAAAGATAGATCACGTTTTTCTTCATTGTTGGGGAGGGGAATTTTTTGGGGCCGTACTGCAAAGAACAATAAAGAATGAATTTCCCCTCTACCCTCATGGAATACGATATCTACCCATTACTAACGAGGATGGAGTTCCGTTAGATTTATTAATGTTAATGGGCCTCCACAGTATTTGGCGCTCTCGAATGGCGGGATACTACTGCGATGCCGACACACAACCTACGCGAACTTATGTCCGTGAAACTGCAACAGTTTGTTGAGATTTTGGAGGCCGGTGGCGGTACTGCCGAATGGCTATCAAGGGTGGAGCCATTGATGGCTCTAAACAAATTTTGATATAACTAAGCCAGCCCCCCCTACCAGGCTGATTATGGCAATAAGACGTGGCCACTCTATTTTGTAAATTTTGTTTTGTGTATTGCTGTTATTTGTCAAAGTCACGCAATAAAGAAAAACAAAAGAACTGTGGCGTCGGGGAACCATGCTTATCTCGAACCTCGGAGGCCTGCGTTCGATTCCCATCCCGACCGAAATTCACCAAGTTTTCTTTTCAAACGGATTAATTTACTTTGTGTACATTGTAATTAATTTTTGTGTGTGAATTGGACGTAAATTCGAGAATTTTATTGTGTAGTTTTACTCTTTGTTGTCGGCCATTTTCGGTACGGTCATTCGGCCACGCCACCGACTACAACGTTGGATTTTCGCCTAATAGGGCATATATTGATTTCGCATTAAAGAAATTCTGCGCAACAATAGGTTAACTTTTGCGTCTTCCTCGCTTAACAGAATGCGTAGTTAATTGGAAGGGGGTCTTTTATTGGGTCGTACCTCGGGTGCCGAAAACAGCTTTATTTAACTATTCTGTGTACTAAACTGTGGCCGTCAAGTCGCGTTCAATATTCATGCCATACGATGATTAAAAAAGAAATATGGAAAAAACAGGCGGCCAGGTAGCTTAATTAGTGGCAATAGTGGCTATGGCATAGGGCTTCTAAATCAGAGCTCCAGGCCGCGGAATTCAAAATGGACGGATTGGGACAACACTCGTTTAGTTATATTTAGGTGCAACTTAACACACCTGGGTGGGAAAAATTCTAACGCAGGGGGTGTATTATAAGAGTATATCGTCGTATTGCCACGTAAAATCCCAGAACTAGTATATTTAATAAACAAATTCGCAGTTCCGCCGGAAAGGAAAAGCACCGATTGCGATGACAAATTAGTAAATAGGTGTACGAAGTAAGAATAGGTGTTTCATCCGGCGTATACAGCAGTATAAATTCGCTTACTAACTAAATTAACAATGATACAATGCGTAAGCGTGACTGAGCGGGGCCGTAGAAACAGACACAAGGAGACAGCGCCATATTTGTGTAGGCTTCTTTCTACGTCCTTGTTCAGTCGGCATTACACATTCTATCATGGATTCAAACTAACTAGCCCATCAACGTGTTTTAACTAACTTAACCCGCACGCGGTGTCACGACCGCACAGGGAAACACGTACACATCGCTCGATTACAGCGGAAACTGTCTGTCAAAACGCTCGAGTTGGGAATCGCAGCAGGAGCAGCGAGCCAATTGACCTACGTGCATCTGTCGCTTCAACACGTACGAAACGTCGAAGGCACCGCGTATGCGAAGCTACAAGCACTAAGCGCACTTTGAAAACATCGCTGATCGCTCTGAAGATGAGGCCCGCGCATGCGCGCACGTTAGCCGCGTCGCAGACAGCTTTGAAGACACACGAGCGCCGGCAGCGCGTCCCTACGGCATCCGCCAAAGACGTCGTCTACCGTGTCGCGTCCGCGATTCCCGTGGCCGACGCCCTAGTAGACGCTGCGGTTGTTGACAACTCTGTACGGAGCGGCGGGCGAGGAGGGCGTCGAGGCACCGTAGTAGCCAGCGGCGAAGAACGCCCCCTCCTGCCTCGCCTTACCCACCTGCCTCGTGCGTCACACGAGAGGACAAGCACCGAGGCCGCATTCCTCGCTCACGCACACGAGATTGAACCGCTTTCGCCGGCTCACCCCCACTCGCTTTCACTCATACGGAAACTCACGGCGGCGGCGAAGGCAGAAATGCGCCTGGAGTGGCCATATAATTGCTATCGCAATGAAAAGGGAGGTGCCTCTGTTCCTGGGCGCTTTTCTGGGGGTCTAACCAGAATGAATGTATTTTCGAGTCTCAGTTCTCAGCAAAACAGGTTACGAGGGTTGCGGCGAATGCGGTGGCCGCAGTAGAAGGCAGATCTCAACGTTCGCATTGCCTCTCTCTTCACGTGTTGCGGAAGGCTTTCACAGGATGTACTCTTGGCACATTAAAAGGCAGTCTTCCATAGGGAGTTACCTACCACTTTTACGCATAGAGTACTGACCTATTACGGTCGTATATATAATACCAAGTGGCACATATCGGTCTACACTTTTATGCTGCACAATCACCGGGATCTGCCGACGGTAAGAGGTCGGAAAACATACTCGATACATAACATGCACATACACACACACAATTATATATATATATATATATATATATATATATATATATATATATATATATATATATATATATATATATATAAGATTGTGTGTGTGTATGTGTGTAAAGGAAACAAATAAAAATTTCGCTTACGTTAACACGATAGTATTCAGAGATGCCTGAATGCCTAATTCTCACGCTTCCCGGCTACTGCACCTTATTAACCGCAGTGTTTCCCAGAACACGCTGGCGGCGACCGCTATGCACGAAGGCGAGGTTTCAGATAGAAACGCTGGAAAAGGGGCTTATGTTTGAGTTTGCACATTACACAATTATGAGGACGACGCTACGAGCTATTGAAAGAAGAATTATCGGTGTAATGTTATGCGATAAGAAAAGAGCAGATTGGGTGAGGGAGCAAACGCGAGTTAATGACATCTTAGTTGAAATCAAGAAAAAGAAATGGCCATGGGCAGCACATTAAAGAGGAGGGAAGATAACCGATGGTCATTAAGGGTTACGGACTGGATTCCAAGGGAAGGGAAGCGTAGCAGGGGACGGCAGAAAGTTAGGTGGGCGGATGAGATTAAGAAGTTTGCAGGGACAACATGGCCACAATTAGTGCGTGGCCAGGGTAGTTGGAGAAGTATGGGAGAGGCCTTTGCCCTGCAGTGGGCGTAACTATGCTGATGATGATCATTACGATTACACAATTATAATTTATCGTTGATTCAAATTACAATACGACGCTATCATGTCGGTAGGTTGTGCGTAAGTCACACTTCACGATTTTCGTGACGCATTTCATTCAATTCAATTCAAATTCAATTAGTATTGTGATGCATTTGCGCTGCAAGGAGAGCCTGTGTGGTTGGGCATGCTTGGATCGGAATAATTTTTCGGTCATAAGACGGTCGGCGCCGCGTGCCAACGGCGGATTTTCTGCGACACGGGGCCCTTCAAGCAATCGCGTTAAAATTGTCCGAAGGAGGGATTCGAACAGAGGACATCTACACCACAGGAGCCCTGTACCTTAGTATCAATCGTCACTTACAGCGCATACGTGGACGAGGGACAAAAGAGGACGACGAAGACAGCGCTTGTCTTCGTCATCCTTTTTTGTCCCTCGTCTTGTATGCGCTGTAAGTGACGATTGATAGCATGGAATACCAACTAGCCCGTACCCAAACCTTGCTCCTGTACCTCAACCATTACAACACGGGGGCGCGCGTCGTACCAAGTGGGAATAGAACATCCTTAAGCATTTCCCGCATGCGAGTCAGCGCGTTGGGATACTTGCCGCGTTTTATTGTAATATCAATTATATGGCGACACCATGCGATCTTCCGCCGTCGTCGATAGTTACACATAAATGTACTGACTTCGTTAGCTTCTTATAGCTATATTTTCTGAAGAAAAATAATCACACTTTATACTTTCCTTATGAGTGCGAATTTTAACGCCAGGTGGACACGATAAGCGCAACTTGTGCAATCAAGACACATATACTCTACTGTGCCCAAAGGTAATCTATGTTTGAGTGGGCAACTAGATTTTCTGTTTTCACGTACATCAATTTAAATGGGGGGAGTTTAGCTAATTACGTTAGCTAAGCTGAGCAAATGAGCCTTAATTTGAAAAGAAATGAAGTATATGGGCTTGTGGCTCGGAAATGTATGACATGATGATATTTAGTTTGTTTTTCTAGTAGATTCATGATTTAAAAATTAGGACGCTCAAAGCAACGCGGTTTGTATGCAGGGTGATTATTTTTAAGTTTTATGAAACTTTGAAAAAACGCCTGCGGCAGATAGGATACGAGCTCGAATATTCCAAGAGGTGGGCATTATTAGGCCGCGAAATTCGAACAGATATCCAGATAATTACCAAAACTTGGCTAATTACTTTCTTACGTGATTTACAGCATATATTGCAATTTACGAGTTGCAGCCTGTGAGCTTCCAAAGCATACTCATTTGAAATGAATTTCGAGGATGACACTATTTTACCCATATTATTAACCCAAGTGTGGAACGAAATACATGGACGTTCCCGATATTTTTTTTTTCTGTAATGAATCAGACAACGTTTTGTTAAAAAAAGATGTCATTCCACTCTGTGAAGGTGCACGACTAGGGAAGCTGTTTAGCACACGACACAGAGGTGACAGAATTTGATACAAAGATGCGAACTAAATTACCGTGATTTTTATTTAAATTCGCTTAGACGACGGGACCGCCTCACCGAGGAACCGGAGGAAACTGGACACGCGTGATTTGTCGATTGGACGGCCACGACGGGAGCAGGGAAGGAAAGTTGATACGCAAGCGCTTGGAACGCCGACAAAGACAGAGCGGTGGGAACGCAGACATTGCCGACGTAGGTAAAAGTGTAGTACATGTTCTTATCAGCTGTTCTTATCTGATGTTGGTTCTATTTCGACTCAAGATAATAAACTTTATTTTTACAGGTTGGTGGATGTACTTGAGGGCTGCATGAAGCCGCCGTGGGTCGGTCTGGTATTTCACTATCTCCGGAATCGCCCCGCGATTTTTGCACACGCAGATCAAATAAAATTGACAGCCACTTTAGCATACGCCAGAGAGGGTGAAGGCGAAAGCCTGCGAGCTCAGGACAGATTCATGAAATTACTTGACATTCTCATTTGAATGCATTGTTACTTCTTATTGTTTTCTACTGCCTAATCTCGTGGGTTCTAGTGCCTTAACTGGCGCTACCTTAATGAACTGTACCTTCATTACCTTGGCCCTAATTAACCACAAAGTTGGTGGGTTCGAGTGGCCCAACTCTAAATTAATAACACCTAACTTCGCCTTAAGACCAAATGTCGCGGGTTCGACTTCCACGTAAGCTCGAGCGTTGAACTACAACTGAAGTTCGTGGGTTGAAGTGCCCCAATTGACTGTAGCTTAAAGAACATTGCCATTTTTGTCATGATGAGCTGCAGCCGAGCCATCTGCGCAAGAAGACGACGAAGGCGCGAGCAGTGGGACGAACACCTGAATGCGCGAGGCCAGCACACATGACTATATGTATCGCATGCCGTGTTTCCGGGACCATGGTGTGTATGAGCAACTTCGGTGTCGAGTATTAAAATGCACGGAAACGTAAATATAAACAGTTTCGCTGTGAAAAGCAAGTGTAACAATAACGCAATTTTACCGCAAGCTTCTTAGCACGTGCTAGTTGGCGAGTTGGTGATACATGATTACGACACGTATGATTACGACACAAGTAGGCAAAGCAGCAGGTGTTCGAGTTTAAGTTCCCGCTCCGAAACGCCTTGGTTTGATGTTTGCTAGGGTGAATCCAGGACACCAGGAAAATAAACGTGTGCAGAAAATATCATGGGTAGAAACATGTCGGCTTTGTAAATATAGTAATTTATTGTGTTCCATTGTGTGGTTCAAATGTTGGCCAAACGGAGAGATCTCTGAATGACAGATTGTATGAGCATCGATATAAGATGCCAAACTGGCTCTCAGGTCACATTATAGTGCTCATTGTAAGGCTCACAAGTGCACTCCAGATTTTGAGAGAACCTGTGTTTTGAACAGAGCGCATGATCAACTGACAAGGGAGATATTGGAAGCTGTTGAGATCAAAATGCATGGTGATGCTTGTATCAGTGAAGCTTGAGTTTCTCTATCGACAAAGGAACTGGCGTATCTTGGGAGCGGTGCTTAAGAATCAGTTCTGTATTGTGTTTTCGTTGCGTGATGAAGATTACGGCTCTGTTTTTTCTTGATGTTCGGACTCTTGGCAGCAGCTACTTATTTTTGTGTGAAGAAATAAAACGCTCTGTTGTTAATGCGTCTACGTGGTTGTCCCGTGTCGTCTTCCTTCGTCCGTCGTTTTATTTGGCGCCTTCGTCGTAATCACGGCAAGCTTGATGGGGCATGCCTACAAACTGGCGTCGTTCTGGTAATTCATTCCAAGTAGATACGCGTTTCAAGCTCAGCGGTCACAATTCCTAAATTGAAGTATGTGTCCTAAAGTAATTTATTCAAAAGGGAATTAGTTGTGGTTTTTGTTCATTACTTGAATGTTTATGTTGATTTCATGTGCAAGTAATGTCTGTTTCTCTTAACAGTGAAATTGAACGACTTGAATTATGCTATCTGCTAGAAGTCATATTTAAGATTTCAGTAAACGTTTTAAGTCAGGACCTTGTATAGCGAGTGGATACTCTGGCGGCAGCGCTACTCACCCCCAAAAAATTCCACCAGCAGTTCGTCCTCATTGGCTGCCTTTGGTCATCTCACTAATGCCGGTGCATTTGCAAGAATTGAATATTCCTACTGCGGCTTACATTGTGACAGCGGCTGAATTCTTGGGTACAACTAACCGTGGCCTGAAGCCCGGCAACATATGAGAAGAGGCGCAGACGTGTATTTCTTGTATCCGCCGGAGCACCTACAGATGACGTGGGTTAACAAGTGCAATCTCGGTATGCGCAAAATAAGCAAGATGGAGGACAGCCACTTGGATGATCCAGCATACTTTGCCTGCAAATGGTAGGCGACAGACAAGTGAAACAGCACCAAGAAAATACTTTTGCAGTCATACTCTATTGGTACAAGTCCTTTTAAGGCTCTAACTGCCGGCAAAACGTCAGGAAGGTAATACCTAAAGGACTTCACAGACAGATTGCGCTTGTATTTTGTTGGCATATAACTGAAGGCCAATAGAAGAGCAGTCGGTATGAACCAACGTTACTAGACTAGATTCAGTTGTAAAACTCTCCGCCCGCCTCCTTACAGGCGCTGTCGCGATTTCTGTGATTGTGTGTCGCAAACAGCGGAGACGCAGCGAAGCGCGAGATCTGTTCAGAGGCGACACATCGAGACAGCCTGTAGTGCCTTCGGAGCTGCATTTCATCAACACTAGCAAAGGCTGGTATAATGCGAACTTAAGAAAGGGAGTTGTTATCTTTTCATACGAATACTGGTGAGCAACGTCGCCGAAGAAATGCGCAACTGTCCGTCTCTTCACCGGCGGCCGAAATATGATGTCGAAAGCTTGCTTGAATACACTAGCTTCCGAAGCTTCTTCGTCGCTTGAGTCCCCGCTAGTCGATTCGAATTTGAGCTAGATGAATCATTGCTGTCCCCAACGAGTAAAAGCGCAGAATCACCACTCACTGCTTCCGAGACACTGCGATTCGGTTTCACAGGCGCGCGCACCCTAACGTTACGTTGGCTGTTGGCGGCCTGACACCGGAGACTTCGGGTTGACTCCGTCAATTTTTTCGGAGTAGAGCTCTGGTACGTGGAGTGGATCTAGCAGCGGAGCTGCTGCCAATCCGCCAATGCAAATTACGGGAGGCACTCTCAATCTCCCAAAGGAATAGACTTACTCCGCAAGGAGCATAAAAACTACTACACTAAGTGCTCCTAATCTCCAACAGGAATACCCCATTTTACTACTCCCACAGGAGTTTCTCTGTGAATGATCTTAATCGCCTTGCTTCTACTAGCCGAAATGTTAACTTGTTAAATGCACACCCTCCCCTTCCACCAACGTTGACCAAGTACAGCAGTGACTTGACAAGCTGTTAACGTATATTCAATTTACTTCGAACAGTAGCAAAAAGCTACTGATCTCTAAAGATGAATTACCGGCCCATATAGACATCACTCGCAAGAAAGAAAGCAACGAGTATGCTCACTAAATAAACTGATTAAATTAATTTATTTTCTAGTAATAAATATTACGGCACATATTATATTAAGATATTGAAGAGAATCGTCAGAACTGTCTAGCTCCATATTTGTAAAAATCAGATAGCTTAATAAAGCAGAAAATCAGACATCCACCCATTCGTAGCGTTTGCTACAAAGGAAACCCATACGGGTTCCTCGAAAGAAAAGCCTCACAGTTGAAGAAAAATTCGTCCTGGTCCCGGACTCGAACCCGGGTCTACCGCCTTTCCGGGGCAGCCGCTCTACCATCTGAGCTAGCCAGGCGGCTAGCAGATGGCAGGGCGAAGTCGAATTTGTCGACAACACGAAGCAAAGGCAAGACTTTGACATAATAGTACTGCGGAAACCCGCAAGTTGGAGAGGAGTAATTAATAAAGTGGAAAATCAGACATCCACCCGTTCGTAGCGTTTTCTACAAAGGAAACCCATACGGGAAAGAAAAGCCTCACAGTTGAAGAAAAATTCGTCCTGATCCGGGACTCGAACCCGGGACCACTGCCTTTCCAGGGCAGCCGCTCCACCATGTGAGCTATATTTTATATTTTATATAATACTGAGAGTAAGCTAATGGGCCTATAATTTTTCAATTCTTTAACATCTCCCTTTTTGTGGAACGGTATAATGTTTTCATTCTTCCAGTTTTCTGGGACCTTTGAAGTTGATAGACACTTCGTATAGAGAGCCGCCCGTTTTTCAAACATTGTGTCTCGTCCATCTTTGACTGAATCGACTGTTCCATCTTCTCCTGCCGCTGTTCCCCGTTTCGTGTCTTGCAAGGCCCTTCTGATCTTATGGCTAGTTATTGGAGGAGTTTCTGTATAGTGTTCATTACTGTTTCTAATTGAGGTATCCTGACACATCTGGGTACTGTACAGGCCAGTATAGAACCCTTCCGCTGCATTTACTATCTCTTCGAGATTGCAGATGATGTTACCCTGCTTATCTTTCATGCGTACATCTTAGTTTGTCCTATGCCAAGTTTCTCACTATTTTCAGGCTGCCTCCATTTTTTACGGCTTCTTCAGTCTTACTCACGTTATAGTTAAGAATGTGCCTTATTTTCGCCTTGTTGGTCAGTTTTGACAGTTTCGCGAATTCTACCTCATCTCTTGAGTTGAAAACTTTCATTTTTTGTCGTTTCTTTATTAGGTCCTTTGTTATTTGGGAGAGCTTGCCTACTGGTTGGCTTGTTGCCTTGCCTCCTTCTTCAATTTCTGCCTCTGGAGCCAACCTAATTACGGCTTCATTCATTAGCTCCATGTTATCATCATCTCTCGGTTCTAGGGCTGCATATTTTGTTTGCAAGTACCAACCTGAATTTGTCCACTTTTGCCCTTACTGCCTCTATGTTGACCTGTTTCTTCTTGACAAATTTTGCTCGTTCTCTCTTCAAATTCAGGTGTATCCTAGCCCTCACTAACCTATGATCACTGCACTATACCCTACCTATCACTTCTACATCCTCCGCTATGCTGGGATCAGCAGAAAGTATGAAGTAAATTTTATTTCTTCTTTCACCATTAGGGCTTTCCCAGGTCCACTTTCTGTTGCTACGCTTCCTGAAGAAGGTGTTCATTATTGGAAGCTTATTCCTTTCTGCAAATTCTTCCAGCATCTCTCTAGCGTTCCTAGAATCAACGCCGTAGTTACCAATTGAATTTTACCAGCCTGCTTTTTCCCCACTTTTGCATTGAAGCCGCCCATTACTACACTATACTGAGTTTTCACTTTTCTCATCGCTAATTTAACATCTACATTAAACTTATCTACTTCCTCATCATCGTGACTGGATGTTGGAGAGTAGGCTTGTACTACCTTTAATCTATACATGTTATTATGTGTAATTACAATGAAAGCTACCCTCTCATTAATGCTGTAGAATTCGTCAATGTTGCCCGCTATGCCCTTATGGATTAGGAATCCTATCCCGTATTCCTTCTTATGTAGAAGACCTCTATAGGAGAGGATATGTCTGTTATTGAGCAATGTATAGGCCTCAGAAATTCCAATCTCACTAAGGCCGCTGATGTCCGAAAGAATGTCTGATAGTTCTTCAAAGAGTCCTGCTAAGCTAGCCTCACTCTAGAGGGTTCGCGTGTAAAGTGTTGCAAGGGTCAGTTTCTATTGGCGACCTTTCCGTTCCCAGAGACTGTTAGCACCCTCTGCTGCGTTACAGGCCTGGCCTCCGTATTCGTCAGGTGCTCCGCTGCTGGGGACGGAGGGTCATTGGGTAATTGAGACATTTGGGAGGGGGTGGCCGAATACTGCACCAGGGAGGCCCATTCCTGTTCTGGTGAGGGAGTGTCTCGTTGAAGCTTTCTGGGCCTTCCTAATTTTGTTGTACCTAGATTAGCATAACCCAAATCGCTCTCGGCACCTTTTGCCGCTGACAGGCGTCACTCCAAGCCTGCAGAGATTCTGCTCTGGAAGAGGTGAATTTCAAGCTCACCATCGCAAAAAAAAAGAACGAAAAATTTTATAGCGGCATTGAAACTTCAGACTATGACAACCGAGCATTCCACATAACCCAGTCAGATAATCCTACAGGCGGCGAGGTTAACTTATCGCCAACAAATACAGCCCCGAGGGCCCTACATGCCTAAAAACGTATTTGATTCATCCGAGATAGAAGTGTTTCGCGATATAGAACGATTTCTGAACGGTTCTGGCCTCGTAGTTGCGGAATCGACCGTGGGCATGACGGCCGTGAACTCGGCTAGGCCCTACAGGCGTACCGACGCCCACACATACGCAGGCGGTCGTGAATTCGGCTAGGCAAAAACTATACAGCCGACTCCGACTACCGTTAAAAATAATAATATCGTGCAGGATGCGCTCACTTTGAGTCACTGAAAGTCAACTTCGTATATCTGAAATGCTTGAAAATATGCCCGAAGTTTTCCGCGCCATAGGGGATTTGCTGATCGCAGCAGGTGGCACGGCATAGTATTCCTAAATGGTTCTAAGATCCTGGTTTCGGAGTCACCCATGCATGCGGCCGTGAACGCGGCTAGATATACGATACAATGCGCGTTATTCTCAGCGATATTTCAGAAGGGCTCATTACGTCACAAAAGGGATACATTGCGAGCTACGCCTACCGGTTCCGCGTGCCTAATTGGGTGAATTGAATGAATAATTTGCCACAAGTAATCCGCATATGCATGGTAATATTAAATTTCGATACACGGAAAGAGACCTTTACGTCGATTCTCTTTACCGTTCTAATACAAGTATGTACCGTAAATTGTGTTAAGAAAATATAATGATTTTTTCTAATTTTATTTGTAAATTCATGATTTTGGTTTTATTGCATATTATGTTTGCCTCTGCAGATAACCTGCTGATAGTGGGGTAATTCGGGTAAAATTTTTAGGCATTCTTAGATAAAAAGTACCATAAGTAAAAAAAAAAAGAATAAACGTATAGCAGCCGGAGAAGCACCACGTGTAACTGAACGCGCACGGAATATGAATGCAGCGGAATGGACAACTTACCATTGGTAGTGCTGAACCAATGCTAATATAAATCATATCGTTCGAAATATGCACTAACGCCATCACAACACAACAACCTCGAGGGGTAGAAAGTATGTTACCTCCCATGAAGCGAGTATTTCTCGATAAAAAAGAAGCATATCAATTAAACTAATTTCGAACAAACAAACACCTAAAACACAAAACTCTTTTCTTTTTCAATAGAGAGGATTGCACCACAAAGCAACTATAGGTACAAAAACAATAATCTCTTCCTTATAAGCACATATAGTTATACTTCACACAATTGCGTACAGTCTCAGGCACTCTTTACTTCCAAAGTAATCGAAATATCAGTTGTTCATGCAACGTAAAAGAAAAACAACAACGCATTAGTTCACAGACGGAACAATGGGTAGATCTAGGGCTTCTTTTTTGAGTAAGCTTCAACGTAAAAGTTCACAAACCACACAAAGAACAGGATTGCCTCCGAAAGCTCAAGCCACACAACGAGGCGCACGTAATTTCCTTCAGCGAACACCATGCCGACGGCGTGCGCAAACAGAAGGACGAACTGCAAGGTCTGCACCATGGTCATGTACTTCTTCCACCAGAGCAGGCGCCTGTAGGCTGGACCAAGCGCCGCAAGAAAGTAGTACGTGTACATGAACACGTGCACAAACGTGTTCATGCACATGATGAACATTTCATGCGACTGGGCGCCGTAGGTCAAATTCAGCCACATGTTCCAGGTGACCATCAGGTGGTGTACGACGTGCAGCGTGCTGACTTGGTGGTTATTCTTTCGCAGCACAAAGAACACGGTGTCGGCGAGCTCGCAGACCTTGAACATGTAAAACCACCACGACAAGTGCACGATCTCGAGGGTCGCCGGAGAGTCGGAGATGTCGAGGTCCTGCAGGAAGGTGTAGCCAAGGTCCCAGTACGCGAGCTTCACGAAGCGGCACACGAAATAGGCACTGAGGAGAACGGCTGACAGATTGTAAATGAAGATGCAGGCCTTCAGATCGAAGGGCTTACGGCTGGGCATCCAACGGCGACCGGCCACCTTGACGAAGTACAAGTACGCAGCCGTGATCACTACGACCGGGAGCGGATTGCCAGTCAGCGGCCAACCTACGGTCCGATGGTCGCGCGTCAGCAGCCACACGCCACTGGGATCATCACCGAGGACGAGCTTAGACGAAGTCATTTCAGGCGACACCGCGCGTACTCGCCTTCAAGAGCGGAAGAAGCTGGTTCCCGCAAGCAGCGTTCCTCCTGCAAAATCACAGAAGCATGCTGCTCACAGACGTCCTGTCATGCACTGCGCAGCTTCAGCAAGTTTCAGCAAGTTCAGCTTCAGCAAGTTCATCGATTTTGTCAACAATGAGAATGAAATCATGGACAACGAAGCGTACACTTTTGCGCAGCCATTGCAGCGGAACCTGAGTGATAGCCAGAATTCCATAGAGGTACGCTACAATTGGGAGTTCCCAGCGAGGTGCCGTTTCTCACGCTACTCTTGCTGATCTCATCGCTTCGCGCGGTTATAAGGTGCTGAACTGCCGGTCAATCGGCACTCGCGCAGTACAGGTATAGCACCGGTAGACTGTAATACCTTCGCAGGAAAAAAACCCGCAGTTATGCTGCAGAAAGAGGCAGTTCTTCAATATAGCTTAGCTGCCAGGCTAAAGCGCAGCGGATTGGGCGAATTTGTATGACGTGATCTTATCTTGTTCTTGGTGCATCTCTGATTTAAAAAAGTAAAAAAGAAAACAGGCTGGAGGAATAACGCCTTTGTCTCGTTTTTTTTTTCTATTCGCTCAACCAGACTCGCGCTCAACAATAGAATAGATCCTGCCGGACCGCCGTAACGTCCATACGGTAACGCGTTACCCTTTCTACCGCTGCCGCGCTTGGGAAGCCAAGATTTCTCCTACGGCAGTGGTCGCCATAGTTCTGCACATATACCGTACATCGGCCTCTAATTATAATGGTAATAAACGCACCACGAAATAAAATGTATGTGCGCAAGTTCGCAGATACATTAGGTTGCAAGCTTCATACAGCTGATTCTTTGCTTCCCTTTGAGCCTCTCTAAATTTTGTCTTGGAGTAGCAACAAGATTGAAGAACAACAGAACATTTAAAAGTCACTTGGCCGCTGTTGTATTAGGGACATTGCTGGTTGGTGTGCATATAAACAACTGAAATATCACCTGCAGATAAAAACGGAAGGCTCAACAGATTCATTTATGTTTATTTTTTTCGGTATGTGTGCAGGCTATGACAGGACTTCAACTGAATTTTTTTTTATGTATTTGCAAGCTGGTTACGCTCGGCAAACGATAGCAGCATCTATTACAATATAGTAATACAAGAGTTCATTATGAAGAAGGAACTGTGCCCAGCATACACTTCGTACACGTGCGGTATGCTAGCCGGTCATACCGTAAGGCACCACTAAATGACCATAGAGACACACAGCCCTGAGTAAAGGTGAGTATGACTGGCCAAAATATTGTAGAGCAGCTACAGGAAAATACAGAACATCTCTTTATTCGGGTAAAACAATCCCTCGTCAGGACGACGAACACTGTCGGAACGTCTTTCGGCAAATGGAATAGAAGATTCCTGTTTGATATGAAGCTACAAAAAGAAATATCAATGTCTGTTTTCAGATTGCGAAGCTTGTGCTTAGCATTCTTGTTTCCGCATTCAAACTTATGCATTTGCTTCACCTGCTTCATATGAAGCACATGCTCCGTTCTCATGACCTTCATCTTGAGTAGGTGGTCCCTGCGCTTGCGCTTGTTTTCTTCTTAGACAGTTTTAAGGTGAGCGCCAAGCTCTTCTCCAACAGGTGCATTAGTTTAACAGGTTCTGCGTTACACAGAAGCTGTGTTACGTGGAAACCTGTAACGGAGTAGCTGGCACCGGAGCCGCCAGCTGTGGATCAGTTAGTCTTTTTTCTGCAGACAGTTCTACCTCAGCAGCGGCTGCTCAATTTTGTGCGTCTTAGATGCACTATCTGGCTGATTTCATCATTAGTTATCGCCGAGAATTCCCACTGATTCCGCTCATATGCAAAAGATTGCATATGCAATCTGCAATATGCATATGCAGAAGAAGTTCTTCAGAAGGAGTTCAACTCTGAGGCTTTTCTTTCGAGGAACCCGTATGGGTTTCCTTTGTAGCAATTGCTACGAACGAGTGGATGTCTGATTTTCCCTTGATTAATTACTTCTCTCCACCTTGCGGGTTTCCGCAGAACTACTACGTCAAGAGGAATTCCTCAACACCGAATACGCAATTGGTCGGAATAGCGCATGTTATATAATTCCTGGTCGTGTAGCCCGGAGCGACAGCAACCTACTTCTTCCCCGTTGTAGATTTCGCAGAGCTGCCAAGAAGGTCTAAGCCATCACTGTGGAAGGGCTTGGACGGAATGTCGAGCAGCTGCAGGTAACCAGCGCAGAGCAGGGATTGCTTCTCCGGACGTTGACATATTTCACAAGCGGCAACGTAACGTTGGAAAAAACAGGGAAGCTTCCCTCCTCCAAAAAAATAAAAGAACATTGGCGCACTCGGTCGTACGTTCGATATCGACCGAGGTGTACCGCGGCTGGTGCTTCGTGAGCCTATTTTATAGCGGTTAATGGGAGTTGTATAGGAATGTTATATAGAAGATCAAAGCCTTCCAGGTGAAGATTACGATGGTACAGAATACCGCCACAGAGGACGAACAGGCGTAGGGTAGCATCGACTGGAGGGTATTCAGAACGGTCGATGAGTTTTTGATGGGCGCGTCACGACGTTCTTTGTCGGCGATATGGAGGAGGTGTGATAATGAGAAAATACAAGCAGCACTATGAGTATTAGGTCAGAGTCATCAGCGGGGTGACGCGACAAACTATCAGCGTCTTGGTGCAGGCAGGAGACTTGTAAACCATGGAGAAGAAAAACTCTTGGAGCCTCAAAGCCCATCGACTAATTGGGCCCATAGGGTTCTTCAGAGATTAAAAACATCAGAAACCATGATAGTCAGTGACTGCAGAGAAAGGACAACCGTAGAAGTAGGGTTGGAACATCACGACTACCCATAACTGCAAGGCATTTGCCTTCCGTAATTGAATAGTTGCGCTCGGATGGTTATAAAAGGCGGCTTGCATAAGCAATAACGTAATCCTTGCCGCACTGACACTGGGCTAGGGCAGCATCTAGGTCATGACCGCTGGAATCTACGCAATTCTGTAGGGCCATCACGGCCAAAGTAGGCGCGGTTCGGTGGCGAATAGAGAAGTATGACGTGACGGGAGAGAAGGCGGCGACTTCTGAGGTACCCCACGGGAACTGTACGCTTTTATACAAATCATTAGTGAGGGGCCTGAACAAGTTCCGCGAAATCTCCAGCAAATCAGAGTAAGCCCGAGCAGAACCCTACAATACTTGGAATGTCTGCGGCAATTTTCGGAACCGGAAACTCTCGGATAGCACGATCTGCAGGATCAAGCCGTGGTACACAAGTGTCGACGACGTGGTCCAGGACAGTAATCTGGCGGAGGCCAAAACGATATTTTGAACAATTGAGCTGCAGCTTCGCCTTACGAAAAAAAAAAACATGAAGTATGGCTCGCTCAAGCAAGTGGCGCAAGGTGTGTGTCGAAACTTTGCGACAAGCCGATAGCGTCGGCTAGGTAGGATGGACCTGCGGATCATTTAAAACCTTGCCGCAAGGAACCCATCATATGCTCAAAGATCGCGGGAGCATTGCGTAATAACAAAAGCGTCGTCTTAAATTCGTATAAACTATCGGGTTTTATAAACATGGTCTTTTCTCTGGCCGTTTTTTTTCCAAATACGGCGCTCGAGATTCTGCAGCCGAGTTATGGCGCACTAACGAATTTCACAGCCTTGAAACGAGGAAAAAAAATACCGCGACTGAAATTTCTGCACTTATTTTTAAGCCCTAAAGTTACTTTAGATCCTAGCCCACATCTCCCTCCCTTTGTACCAAGAAAAACCGATCATTCCCACGCTCATACTCTCTCTCCTTACCTTGCCACTAAAAATTTATTCGGTATTACACTTTCCCCAGAACTACTGAAGAATGAAATGCCACATTTTCTCGTTATGTTAGCTCTACAGAAGCACTTCTAATTCACCTTCTTACCTGTTCCTTATAGGTGCAATTGCTGTTTTGTGCTGTTTATTTGTTTACCTAAAGTTTACCTAAAGCCTTTGCAATATTATATTAGCGTCCTAGCCTTTTGTGTGCATATTTACCAGTGTGTCTGGCGCCTCCTTCTTGGGCCGCAAGGCCTGCAACATGGCGTAAATAAAGAAGTAAATAGCACTCTACCATTATCCAGAACGAGAATCAACAGAACAGGAGTAGCTGGAACAACCGTGGAGGCAGTCGAGGGCGTCGTCTATATGTGATAGCGGGTAGCCATCTTTCTAACTTCTTTTTTTCAGATAGTCTACACAAAAGCGCCAAGTGCCATCCTTCTTCTTCACCAAGACCACCGGCGAAGCCGAGGGATCCGAGAACGCTCAATGAGGTTTTTATCGATAACTTTGTCCAATTCAATTAGAATTACTTGCCGTTGCGACGCTTTTACTCGATATCGTCAGCGGTGAAAAGGCGTTGCATCGGCAGCATGAATGTGATGCTTGAGAACGAGCGTCTGCTGTAAGAGGCGATCTTCCATGCTGAACATGTCTCGGTAGGGTGACAAAACACTGCGAAGGCCTACAATTTGCGAAGAGGAAAGGTCCACCGCAAAGATTTATGTTGAAATCGGCTTCCTAGACTGGCACGAAGGGGCAAGCTAAGTTTGTAAGAATCGTTGGTTGATAAAGGTACCGCTTCGTGGTCGACAGAGAATCAACGTTGTCAAATACCTTGCGAAGGAATTTCCTTCGGCATTCATTTATTCATTGATACTGTCAGCGCCGCGTAGAAATATTGTAGGGGTGCTACAATTACACATTTAAATACACAGTGTATGTAGAGCTACACACTCAATCGATATCAAGTACAGTAACAAAAATGTACAATTTCCAAATAAAGTAAGATCAATACCATAGCATGAAAGGGGCCCAACTTAGGCATAAAAGTTAGGACAGAAACTATAGCACTCAAGGCGAAGAGTCAGACAAAATTAAATAACTGATTCGGTCCAGAAATATGTCCAGACAAGGTTAGTGTACCACGGCATCAGGCAACTCGTTTTATTTGACTGTACCGCTGGGAAAAACACTAAAGTAATAATTACGTGCTAGCGGTACAGGAAGAAACATATCATGGCAGTGACGGTAATTCTCATTATTCCTAATTTGTGTAGTCAATTCTAATCTGTCTATCTATAACTTGAAAAAAAGACAAATATCAATCTTTCACCAGAAGTTCTAGATTCTAGCGAAAGAAATCCACCAAGCTTACATAACACTGGACGTGCGTAAGAACTGCGGTACTTGTAAATAAACCGTGAAACAAGTCTTTGATTTCCGTCTGTGTTGGTCCTGCGAGTTAGCCTGTCTTTATCCCATACTGCGAATTCAAAATAGGGTGGAAATAATACTTTTTAGGCTAGAAATTTAATCTCGCAAGTAGAGATTTTAGATTTCGCCTAGAGGCTCACGGTGCCTTACTGGGTCTGCCACACATGTCACCTGTGTGAAAATTCGAGCGCAGATCGCGCGAGAATGTAACACCGAGATACTTGGATTATTTAACCTTGGTGAATACGTAGTTGCAGGAAGTATACTTACATTTAATATTGATACTATCTACTGACACAAATATTTAGGATGCTTTATTTGAACTGAGTTCCTTTCGCCAGGTATCGCAATAGCGTTGAATTTTTTTGCAGGTTAGCCTTCCATTCGGTCTGATCAGAAGGTGTACTACTTACATTGTACAGTATGCACACATCTGCGTATAACCTGACTGGACCTGTAAAATCTAGAAATAAGTCATGTATAAATAGGAAGACAAAAAGTGGTTCCAAGACCCCCTTCATGCGCAACACTGGGAAGAGCCGGGCACATGTATACGGTTGAGTCGCCCGATTTCGCAAACTTGTCCCAACCATGAACGTAACAAAATCACTGGATAATTGAGGGGTTCTTGAATATAGTACTAATGTTTATCAGTAATTTAGAATGTGACACCTTGTCGAATGCTTCAGCGAAATTTGAGCTTAGGATACTGCATACCCACATTTCGGTTTCATTCGCGAACCTGCCGCTATTTGCTGTTTCCTCTATAGCAATGGCCAGATGTTTTAATCCCTGCCACGAAATGTATTTCTATGTCGGACACTCTAGTGTACCTTCACACTGCTAGATAACAGTGTTAACGGATATGCTCTCACGGAGCATATACGTTACATTCTAGCTCACACATGTTAGGGTACCGCATCGAAGAGGCAACAAGTAAACTAAGTAGGAACCGCACACATACCACCGCCCGCACAGTTTCTTAGAGTGAGAACGAAGTTTGGAGATGCCACATATAATCAACAAGCGAAGTGACCCACCGTCAGCGGAGCAAGCCCTCGTGGGATGTCGCGGCTCGTTCACTTGATGAGGTCTGACTTCCGCTAATATGCCGAGCGTCTTCTTAGTATGTGCTTAGGGGTCAGTACGAGACTGCTAGTGGCCTTGCTGCAAGCATTGTCTCCGGAACGCGGAAAAGCGCTATTAATGCATATCGAGTAACTTTGCCAGAAAAGGTTGCATCACGCGACGTGTATAATGACGCAGAACAGTCGATACTCACCTAAAATCAGTTCGGCTTGCATTTAGATAAGGCGTGCGTCTGTTTAAAGTCACGGGCAGCGAAAGAGGAGAGTGTTGCGCAATTGTCCTTGAAATGGTTTTCTCCGTGCCCGCGGCAAGACGCTAACGTAACGGGCATAGTAATAAAGCGGAACGCGGCGCTTACAGCACGATATGCCTTGTTCCTTGCACGTGACAGTCAACGTGGCGTGGTGGTTTTCAGTCATCGGTGGTAACGAAATTGGCCTCACGTCCTATGATCCAGAATCACTTATCGAGGGTCTTATCCAGAATAAGCGGAAAAGTTAGCTCGACGAAAAATTCTCATACATTGTCGCGTAGTAGTGACAGTGAATAATACAGCGCGAAATCTGCGAATGACGAAACGAAGTTTTGTTGGGCGAACTGGCGCCCACAAAAGCAAGGTACACGCTAAGCACAGCGATGGCGGCGAACGCGGTCGGTGAAATCTGATGGGCGGATCAAGTGCGTCGGCTTATAAACATGATATCACCGAATGTTCGAGAAAAATCGCTGGCGCCATCGAACCTCCCACAATGTGCAACACAATTCGCGTCGCACGTATACATGCTGTCAGATTACAGAAAGTTCGGTGACATCAGACAGCGGATAGACCGATCGATAACATTAAAAAAACTTCCGATACATACAGGCGCGTCCTGCGCTGAGCGATAACATTTTTTAGGCGGCAGAACGTGGTAATCAATGTGTTGACCGGCATGCATGTCGTGGAAGTGCTTTCTTTATGCAACCGCTGAGTCAATCTGAATTATATTTATAGCACTTAAAAATAAATAGAAAATGAATTATTCTGATCCCTGGAAGCAGATGTTATTCTTTTTTTTTATGTTTATGCTCAATGTTCTCGTTTCATTTTTTTTTTAATTTGGTCAACATTAAGTGAGACATAGTTTTGTAACCTTGTAATAACCTCAAAGAAAACATTTACTGGATAAACAGCAGATAATACCGATAACACAGACATACAACGATAATTCCGCGATATACATACAGCGATAATTCAGATGATACAGACATTCAACTAATAAACTTCTGAACTATAATTAAATGAAAAGTGTCGACAAAATTGCAGAGCAACCCGAAAAACGCCCAATACAGCTTTCAGTTGCTCAATACCTGCTACACAAAAGTGATTTTACGAGCGTGAAAGAAGCCCGCTAATACATGCAAAATTACCGCGCGAATGGCCACTGGAAGCACTTGGCCTGTATTCGCGGGCTTCATTGACGCTCTAAGAAATATATTTATATAGCATGTATTGAGCAATAGATAGCTGTATCGAAAACCTTTCATATTGCTCTACAATTTTTCTCATCAATATTCCTCATCTGATTGTATTTTTTGAAAAATTTTTTGCGTGAATATCTGAATTATCTGAATATCTCAAAGCGACGGCAAGCAGAATTAATTACCTTGATTCTGTCCAGCTACGTGTGTGGTATTTCCCAATTTTAAGATCTCGGTGCATGATAGTTGGGACACGCTGTATATCAATATGTTGAAGAGAATCGTCAGAAAAAGTCTGGTGCCACGTTTCTAAATTTCACATTGGTTATGTAGGCAGAAATAGCTGGCATGAAATTCTTCATTCAATTTACCTCATTACAGACGCGACGCCGCGAATTAGGACTCAAGATCCAACCCCTCTGTAATGTAGGAGGTTGACGTAATAAATCCCACAGGCCTGTGTGGCACACGCAGCCCAGTCACAGAGTACGCTGGAGGAGCGGCTCCATCGGAGCTCGATTTTCCACAGCACGCACTACAAGGAGTTCGCGTCGAAGCCTCTTCGGGTCGTTTTCACGGGAACGATCTGACCTGTCCATCCGGACTCGACGGCGAGTTGTGCTCTGTGCTGCTCTCTGCAAAGCGATCTGCTGAGACCGATGTTGCCATGTTCCAAGCGCACACGCACGTCCACGATTCGCTTCTTCCGCAGTAGCTCGTACCTTGCTAGGAGGCACGATAACATGCACGGAAGAATAGCCATGCGTAAGTTTCCCGAGAAGGGAGCTTCCTCAAGGGTGCAACATAGCTACCTTGAACGGCTCCTTATAACCTACAACATGGCGACGTGCTACGACTACAGCTTCAACAAGTTCCTTAATTTTTTCAGCCGCGCAGATGAAATTATGGACAACAAAGCGCACGATTTTGCGCAGCCATTGTAGGGGAACCTGCGGGATTGCCGAAATCCCATAGGGGTACACCAAAATGAGGACCTCCCAGCGAGGTACCGTTTCGCAAAGGCTGTGTGCTCGAGCTGCATGTTGCCTGTTATTAGAGTTGTAGGTCGGGCTTGTAGGACGATCGGAGGAACTTGCGGCGACAGGACTAGGCGAGCAGGGTTTATTTACATTATTTACAGTTTAAACAAGATATACATCGTCAGTCTAGCGTGACTCCCAAATGGAGCCCGCAAGACAAAGCGGACACAAACGAGCACACAGCTCACAAGTACATTGACGAGCACAGAGCACGACGATGAGCACACTCTAGCAGTCGACAACAGTCGCTTATAACCACTCCGTTCGACGTCATCGTAGAACGTCCTCGTGGTCGCCTTTGTGAGAAGATGGTAGGGGTTTTACACACACACACACATGCCGCACAGGTTTCGGTGCTCTCTCCGTGGGCCGACGACCTTTGCAGCGCAGTCGTCGTGGTATCCATTGTCTGGCGTCGCCATAGTCAGGTGGTCACGCCCGACCTCCGCCGGCGCCTCTAAATTCCAGAGCTGCCTTTTTCCTCTAGTCGCCACGTGTGTCGGCAGACTGTGACGAATCCTGGGGCCCCCGTACCGCAAAGCACCCTTTTGCCAGGGCGGCTCCCCCTGCCGCAAAGAGACCATGACGACCCGGCAAATTAACCGACAATGCACGGAACGCCAAACGTGGCCAGCCATGCTGTCGTCATCGATCCTCCAAACGCGGCGCAGGATCGGTTAGCGTTGTCGTCCTCGCTTGTTCTCTGAAGGGCGCCGCCACCGCGGGTCGGTCGAAGCACGTGCAGCGGGCTGAAATAGCTGGTACGTTGACACCCCGGCCGGCCATTCCTAACACTGCGCACCTAAACACGCACGGACGTGGTTGCCCTGTGCCTCCGCTGTTGCAACTGCTCGTGACTCTTCGCTTTTAGAGTACGGGAACTCTTCATGGTTCATTCAGAAGACGTGGTTCCTGTTTTACATCCGTCTGTTTGCCGTGCTGTCTCAAGGGTGTCCACTATGATTGCCGCAACGTTCTTCCGTGTGTTTTCAATTTCCCCGACGCGGAGAAAACGCATGAGGTCATGCGCCCCCCCCCTCTTTTTTTTTACCAAGGCAATGTTTCCCAGGGCGACTGGTTGCAATGATTACGTGCGGCGCATCAGAAGTCCAGGCGAAGCCGACGCTGAAGTATGCCGAAACAGGAAGCGATATTTCTCCTTCAGTGAGCAGGTGAGCGAAATATGTGGTACAGTCTACCGATTCTTCAACAGTACCGCGAGGGCATCGTCTGGCCGGCCGGTTAGCGCCTTCTAACAGCGCGAAGCGACGAGACCAGCAAGAGTAGCACATGCGCACCAAGTTCACTGGAAGCACACATTTCGTCTTCTAGGCTCTTTCCCAATGCGCGACACAGCCCCTTGACACGATTAACTCGGTGAAACTCCCTGGCTTCTCCGAGACAACGGCGTGCAGTGAATTTGGTGCGCATGCACTACCCTTGCTGATCTCGTCACTTCGTGCGGTTAGAAGGCGCTGACCGGCCGGCCAGTCGGCGCTCACGCGGTACTGTTAGAGTATCGGCACACTGTGCATAACCTTCAGACTGAGAATACAAAGACGGTGAAAACAAAACGGTGTAGTGGCGGGGCAGAAGCGCTGCGGATTGGGCGAGTTTGTACGCCATAACGTTATCTTGTTTTCAGTGCAACTCTGGTTCAGTAAAAAAGACAAAAACAAGCGCAAACATAAATGCCTTTGCGTCTGGTTTTATGTTTACAGCGGAGCTGTTATACCTTAGTTTCCAGCGGATCGCTGAGTGCATAGACAGAGCGCGTATACAAAAAAACGCCGTAGCCTCGATAGAAAGCAAAAGCGCATCGGCGGTGTACCATCTCCACTCACCCCCTGTGGGTCGTCCGTAGATGACACTATAATTAATTTACATACAAACGAAATAAACATCAATTAAATAAAACTCTAACCGCAAACCGAAAATAGCCCATAGCGGTGTTTCTTTGGTGGGTGAGGTCACGCACTGCTTAGGGAGGTTACCTCCGTGGCGTTCCGGCCATGTAATCGCTAGGCCACGTATTGCGCGGACCGAGGAAGAACAGCATACCTATGAGCAACGACGGCTTGAGCTGAAGCGCCAATGGGCGTGAAGACGGCGGGCAGCTGCTAAGGCTGAGTCGACCTTAGAGACCACACGGCTATAGTCACCTTAATGACAAAATAATAAAGGCGGTAGAAAATGACGATTCATGTAGTATGTGCCTTTATTTACAGCAGTGTAATTTATCACCATATATACAACTGTACTAGTCATCCACCTTTACAGAGTGGAATGACAGTGCATCTTTTTCAGCTTACTCAAACAGAGTTGCGCTAGAAACGTGTGGTTTGTCTCTTCCGCTTTACTCAACCATATTCGTGTCAAAAAGAAGAACAGATCCTGCCGGACAACCGCAAGGCCAATAAGGTAACACTATGCCGTTGCTACCACTGCGGAGCTCGGGAAGCCAAAATTTGCCGTACGGCAGTGGTCGCCGTAGTTTAGATTATTTAGCTTAAATCGGCCTTTAAATATAATCGTAAGAAACGTCGCAAAAATTACAAGGAATATGTGCGACTTGCGGGTACATGAGGTTGAGAGCTGCATGGAGCTCAACCGAGGCTTCACTTGTACTTCCGCCAAAAAAAATTGTTTTTGAATGTTCATTGATGAATATAGGATTTAAGAGGCACTTGAGCCTATGCTGTATTAATGACATTGCTACTTCATACAAACGACTTGAAATATCACCTGAAGATAAAAAGGGCAGCTGCAACAAATTCATTTATGTTCATTCTTTTTTGGCATGCTTGTAATCTACCACAGGAACTCAACTGAATTTTTTTTTATTTAGTTCCAAGTTGGCTGGGCTCAGCAAAGGACAGCATTATTTTGACAATACTCATGAAATATTTCATTATGGAACTGTGCCCGACATACATCTCGGAGACACAAGGTTCGCTTGCCGGACATAACGTATGACACTACTTAATGGCCCTGGAGACAGACAAACCAGAGTACAGGGGAGAAAGTGGTCACAATATTTTACAGAAACAACAGCAAAATACCGAACATTTCTGTATTTGGAAACTAGTCCCCCACCAGGACGGCGTACACCGTCGAAAGGGTGTTCGATATTTGGAAAAAGCGATTCCCATGTCTTGATATTGCAACGGAACAGTGTTTACAATGACGAAGAGGTGAGCAGCGAGAAGACGACGACGACGATTAGAGGCTAACGTGGGCTGTTGCCTCTTGGCCAACCAATCCCCGCGAGTGAGCAAGCGCCAAACTCATCAAGGCCATCATCATCATCATCATCATCATCATCATCATCATCATCATCATCATCATCAAGTGCGGCGTATTCCCTTGTAAATGTACTTGTATATAGCTTTTTGTCTGCGTCTTGCTATGTCACATATCTGGTATAGTGCTACGGAACAGTGTTTACAATGACGTAGGGGCGAGCAGTGAGAAGACAACAACGACGGTTAGAGGCTAGCGCGAGCTGTTGCCTCTTGGCCAAGAGCGGCGTGTGATGTTATTGGGGCCGGATCACTCCAGAAAAAAAAAAGAAGCAGCACGTGGAAGCACAAACACACATCAGACTTGTATTGACGCACACAACACAGATAACGGCACACACACGTGACAGTTCCCCAAAATGCCTCATAGACGACACGCACTATATCTATGGATCGGTGGATTATAATTGACCGACAGTTCCGGCGGAAGCGTGTGTCGCCGTGTCGGAGACCTCGTGGAACCGATGTCCGCCAGCGGGGTCGGACAGCAGTGTCGGCCGGTCGGGTCCGACAGCCGTGTTGGACGGCCGGGTCGCACAGCCGGGTCGGACAGCCGGGTCGACCCGCCTCGCGGGGCTCAGGTGGCCCTGCGCAACAGTCGATAGACGGGGGCCTCCGCGTTCCCGGTTTCCCTCCGGCGGGGTATGTGCTCGGGAGCCCACGGCTGCAGTCACCGGGTCGCGTCTACAGCTGGTGGGGTAGCCCTGTCGCCGCCCACCCGAACGCTCGATCGCCCCGGTGCAGGACCGCCAGCCCTCGTGTACCCAGTTGCCCAGCGCAAGAGCGGGGCGAGGTAACCTCCCAGCGCGCGACAGCGTTAACTCGGGTGTGGCATATTCGCGCGGGCGGGGATAGCTCCTATGCGCCAGACGCCCAGCGAGGAAGCTGTTTTCCGTAGAATGCCGAACCTCGCGCACTGCTCACCTCACGGGGCCACGGGCCACACTCCCTCGCGCCACGCTTTTTGGGGCACCACTGCCGCCGCTCCCAAATTGGTGTCGATGATGATGATGGCTCTCTTGCAGGTATTTGCAAAGAGTCGCTGTCCTCTTCGCCACCGCGCGGCGCACTGTCCTCATATGTTTAGGTTTCGCACTCCCGCGTAGCACATATTATGACACGGCGTATTCCCTTGTAAATATACTTGTATATAGCTGCTTGTCTGCGCCTTCCTACATTTCTGGTGGAGGCGGACGTTCCCTGTTCCTCGTCGCGGAGCTTCGCAGTGGACGGTACGTCGGGCCTTCCTTCATGGCTCCCGGCGACGACAATTCGACTGCGCCGGCTCCGACACCTGCTGCCTATTCGACGACCTACATCACTCTCCCCGCTCCCGGTGATCCTTGCGTATTCTCGGGCAAAGATGGGGAAGACGTTGATGAGTGGATCAGCCTGTACGAACACCTCAGCCGCAATAACCGATGGGACCTTACTATGATGCTCGCCAACGTAGTCTTTTACCTCGGTGGCACACCTCGAGTTTGGTTTCGGACGCACGAAGATGAGCTCACCAGTTGGGATTCGCTTAAGCAAAAGCTCCGAGACTTGTTCGGCAACCCATACGGTCACCAACTTGCCGCGCAGCAGGCGTTATCCGGTCGCGTGCAGATGTCAACGGAGCACTACGTCACGTACATTTAGGACGTCTTGGCTCTGTGCTGCAATGTTGACGCACGCATGACTGAGTCCAACAAGGTGTCCCACATCCTCAAAGGCATTGCCGATGACGCTTTCAACTTTCTCGTTTTTAACAACGTGGCGACGGTGGATGCAGAGATAAAAGAGTGCCGCCGCCTGAAACTCGCTAAAATCCGACGTAATGACCAACAGCCCAACACCCCAGCCACATCTTCCTGTGCCGACGCTCCTCGTCCCACCAACACTGGCAATGTTACCCGGATCGTTCGGCGTGAGATCGGGGCCGCCTATCCGGCTGCCTTCGACTCCTGCCCCTCCAACGCACCTGCAGTCACGGTTTCCCTGATCCAGGCAGTTGTCCGCTAGGAATTCGCATACATGGGTCTTCACACCATCTGCTCGGCCATTCGCCCTGATAACCACCCGGCTTCATCGATTCCGCCCCGTCCGGCATCTTATTACCCACCACGTTTCCGCAACCCATCTGAATGGCGGACTGCTGACGACAAGCCTATTTCTTCTCACTGCCGTCGAATCGGGCACATTTCTCGGCACTCTCGCAGTCGCTGGAGTTCCTCGACCCGGTGTGCTTATACTGACTACTCTCGCCCCTCAGGTGGCCCTTCTCGTCCCTATGTCGCACGCTCCGATAATGCCGCCACTGATTCTCCTGCGCCGAACCGCCCCTATTCTCGTGCGCCTTCGCCCCAACGACGACAATCTCGCTCTCCGCAGCCCTTCGCTCTTTTTCGCCGACTCCCTTCGGACGCCGCTCCCAGGCGGAAAACTAGACAATGCAGTGCCTCGAGGTGACGCTGCATTGCTCCCTACGCCGCCAAATCCTCTATTGACTTTGCCCACTCATCTGAACCTTCTTGACGTTCAAGTCGACGGTGTTTCTGTATCTGCTCTTATAGACACTGGGGTATATTTGTCGGTAATAAGCGTTGAACTTCGCAACCGCCGAAAGAAAATAATGACGCCTGTCACGACGCCTGTTGTCCGTGTCGCCGATGGCGGACCAGCCCCTGTAATTGCTACGTGTGCCGCCCGCGTTTCCTTCGCCGATCGCTCCACTATCGTGCTATTTACAGTCATCGCCCACTGTCCCCACGACATCATCCTCGGCTTAGACTCCCTCTCCGCACATTCTGCTCTCATAGATTGTTCAGCGAGTACTCTCCGCCTTGACCTGCCCGTTCTGGATCCCGTTGAACCATAACCCAGTCACCTCAGTTCCGTCAACTTCGTTCGCTTGCCACCTTCGGCACTGACTTACATTGACTTAGGGCCCGTAAATGGTCAATCTGCCCATCCGTTCTGCCCTCGTCTGCCCACTTGCTGATTGCTCTCTACTGGTGAGCGAGGAGCGGTCGCAACTTTCCCATCCGCACGCCTCCTTGTCTCTCATTGGCTGGTCCGAGGAGGAGGGTTCGGCTGTCGTCACAACAAACATGGCGCGTGCGCGAAGCGAGAACGTAAGGCCTAAGCTACAGCCGCGTCAGAAATAGTCTATCTTTTCTCTTTTTTGTTATTTTTCTAGAGTTATCTGGCACCCACGGAGATAGTCATCGAAAGCGGCAAGTCGGTGTACCCTTCCAGACCTCATCAGTGCGTGCGATCGCCAACAGAAACAGACGGAGCGCAGGAAGTGTGTGTTGTGTTTACGAGAGCGTCGGAAGAAATATTTGAAGCCGTCGACTTCGTGATTTCTTGTGCTATGCTTCGCGTGTGCGTCGCAGACGAGAACTCCATCACATACACGTGCATTCTGAGTAGCACACGGGTTCAAGGGCGCGGCGAAATAAGTAGCTTCCGAATGGCGAACCCAGCGAACACGTTTGGTTTCTGTTCTGTGTATGCGGATCGTTGCCGCGAAGTGGTCAACGCCAGCCCTTCGCAACTTTCAGAAGTAATGATACTGTGGTGAAGAGGAAGACGAAGAAGGCGCTCTTGTGTCGGCTGTGCGCATGATCAGCGTTCATCTACTGTCAGTGCTACTAGACTGTGCCTAGTGCCTCGTAATAAACCATCCTATTACATTTGGTGGAAGGTGCTGCACTCCCCGACCTCACCCTGGAACTTCGCAGCCGAATTTTAACATCTGCTCCAGCCGCTACTATGAACGACGCTCCCAACAATCCGCTTGGCGCATCTGCCGCTCCTGTCATGTGCGCCGCCGTGCAACGGCAGCGGGACCCTCCTGTTTTTAGCGGCTCAGGTGAGACTGACGTAGAAGATTGGCTCTCTACCTACGAGCGCGTCAGTGAACACAACAAGTGGGATGACCCGACGAAGCTCCGTAGCGTCATCTTCTATCTTGCTGACGTTGCGAACCTCTGGTTCCACAATCACGAACGGGAGCTGCAAACCTGGTCCGCTTTCAAAACTGCATTCGCGGAAGTCTTCGGTCGCCCAGCCTTGCAAAAACTCCGTGCTGAACAACGCCTCCGCCAGCGCGCTCAACAGCCCGGCGAGACTTATACTAGTTACATAGAGGATGTCGTTGATATTTGCGCCCGCGTCGATTCCACCATGACTGATGAAGACAAGGTGAAGCACATCCTCAAGGGCATCGAGGACGACGCATTTCAAATGCTCCTGGCGCGGAACCCTACTTCTGTCGCAGCTGTCGTCACTCTTTGCCAGAGCTTCGATGAGCTGCGTCGACAAAGGGTCCTTGCGCGCAGCGCTCTCGCACCTGGCGACTCTCTCTCGGGCCTCACGCTTCGCTCAAACACCACGCCAGCAGCATCGCTCTCTGTTGAGATAAAGGATTTCATTCGTGAGGAGGTGGCGCGCCAATTGTCTATGCTGCCTCTCAACGATGGACCTCCCCTGCCTGACACATCTCTGGCTGCTCCCATTAGGCGGGCCATTCGCGAGGAACTTGCTGGGTCTTTACCTTTCGCCCAACCCTGCCCTCCCGTGGCTGCACCTCTGACTTATGCCGAAGTCGCCGCGCGACCTGCGCCGCCGACGTTCTCGTTTCCGGCGCCAATGCGACTTCCAGCTGCACCTCCTCCCGCGTCGCCTCCCGTTCCATCTCGACGCCCAGTTCAGACCTCTTGGCGCACACGCGACAACCGACCCATATGCTTCGCTTGCGGTGTCGCCGGCCACGTTGCGCGCTTCTGCCATCGTCGTATGCCAGCTGCTAACGCTACTGTCGCACCACCTGGATATGCCTATTCCCACGATACCGCCGGGCATGCGATGCTTCCCGACCACGAGTTTTCGCCGCCTCCTCGACGCCCTGTCGGCACCCATCGTTCGCCATCGCCACGTCGTCGCTCACTTTCCCCCTTACGTTGCCGCCAGTCACCTAGCGAGGGAAACTAGTTGCTGCAGTTCCGCAGGCACGAACTGCAAGCTTCGCGACTTCTACAAGGCCTGCACAGTCGCCACGCAACTTATTGGACGTTTTGGTCGAAGGAACCGCCGCAATTGCGCTTATTGATACTGGGGCTGCAGTTTCTGTTATCGACGAAAAGCTTTGTCGCAGCATCCATAAGGTCACAACGCCGTTGTCTGGTATGCTTCTAAGCACCGCGACTGCGCAGCATATAGCCCCGGCCGCTCAATGTACTGCAAGGGTGGTCATCGAAGGCATTGTCTACGTTGTTGAATTTCTCGTGTTGTCATCATGTTCACATGACATTATACTCGGCTGGGACTTCTTGTCTCACCATCGTGCCATCATCGACTGCGCCCGGGCCGAAGTAGCGCTTTTCCCGCTTGCCGATGCCCCGCTGCCTGACCTTTCTGAACAAACAGCCTCCAAGCTCACTATTGTGTCCGATACGGACATACCACCCGACATGTGTGTGCTTGTGCCCGTCTCTTGCTCTACCGCGCCAGACGCTACAGTACTTTTTACACCGTCGCCGATTTTTCTACGTCGCAAGGCCCTACCTCTCCCATTTGCCGTCCTCACCACTGTGTCTGGATTATCC
The DNA here is from genome assembly GCF_050947875.1 of Dermacentor variabilis. NCBI lineage: Eukaryota > Metazoa > Arthropoda > Arachnida > Ixodida > Ixodidae > Dermacentor > Dermacentor variabilis. The sequence continues at coordinate 176,413,796 of NC_134569.1, forward strand.
TCAATGCTTGTGTGTAACCCGTCTCACTACCATGTGTCGTTACTGCGCGGCGAATCACTCGGTCGTGTTCAGCCCCTTGACCCGCTTCACATTCTCGATGTTTCCGACGACACGGCCTGTTATGAACTCGACGCCCTCACTTCTCCTGTGCCGTGCACATCATCATCATCATTGTCGTCGTCGTCGTCAAACGTTCTTGAATCTGTCGTAGACGCCGATCTGCCGCCTCCATATCGCCAGCAAGTCTTCGCGCTTCTTCAGAATTTTCGCTCGTCGTTTGACTGTGACCAACCATCTCTCGGGCGTACGGAAACCGTCACTCACAGCGTACACACTGGTTCCCATCCTCCGTTACGCCAGCGACCATACCGCGTGTCGGCAGCCTAGCGGAAGATCATTAACGAGCAGGTCGACGACATGCTGCACCGTGGCGTCATTCGCCCTTCCCACAGTCCTTGGGCGTCTCCTGTAGTATTAGTACGCATGAAGGACGGGTCAATACGCTTCTGTGTGGATTACCGTCGACTCAATAAGATCACTCGTAAAGATGTCTATCCGCTGCCTCGGGTAGATGACGCCCTCGACTCCTTGCAAGGCGCAGAGTACTTCTCATCTTTGGATCTTCGCTCCGGCTATTGGCAAGTGCCGATGGCAGATGATGACTGTGAGAAGACAGCTTTCATCACGCCCGATGGCTTGTACGAATTTACCGTAATGCCATTCGGGCTATGCAACGCGCCCGCTACTTTCGAGCGTATGTTGGACACCATCCTTCGCAACTACAAGTGGAAAACATGTCTGTGCTACCTTGATGATATCGTGGTGTTTTCGCCAGATTTCCCGACGCACCTCGTTCGCTTGCGTGAGATACTGACCTGCCTCACCTCTGCTGGCCTCCAACTTAACATCAAAAAGTGCCGTTTTGCTGCTCGCAAGTTAACAATATTGGGTCACGTTGTATCGAAGGACGGCGTGCTTCCTGACCCAGCCAAGCTTCGCGCGGTCGCAGAGTTTCCGACGCCCACTACTCTTAAGGCGCTCCGCAGCTTTATAGGGCTGTGCTCTTACTTTCGGCGTTTTGTGCGCAATTTCGCGACTATCATCGCACCACTGACCAATTTGCTTACCGCTACCAACGGCATCTCCGCGTGGTCAACTTCCTGTGACGAAGCCTTCCAGCAACTACGTCGCCTACTTACTTCGCCACCGATTCTTCGACACTACGATCCCACAGCGCTTACAGAGGTACATACGGATGCCAGCGGTATCGGACTTGGTGCAGTCCTCGCACAACGGAAAGACGGCTATGACGAGTACGTCGTCGCGTATGCGAGCCCAACTTTAAAGAAGGCAGAAGCCAACTACTCAGTAACCGAAAAGGAGTGCTTGGTCATTATTTGGGCGCTCGTCAAATTTCGTCCATACCTATATGGTCGCCCTTTTGACATTGTCACCGACCACCATTCACTTTGCTGGCTGTCCTCGTTGAAGGATCCGTCAGGTCGCCTAGGGCGATGGGCACTCCGCTTACAAGAATATGATATCCGCGTTGTCTACCGATCGGGCAGAAAGCACTCTGACGCCGATGCGCTTTCCCGATCGCCGCTACCTTGTGATGTGGCTTCAGTGTCTCCACTCTTCGCATCCATGTCAGCCTTCAACGTCGCTGATATGCCGGACGAGCAGCGAAAGGATACCCTGCATTCAACTATGCTGAATATCCTCCACGACCCATCCGCCACACCCTCTTCTCGAACACTTCGTCGCCAAGCCGCTCACTTTACTGTCCGCGACAACGTTCTTTACCGTAGAAATTATTTGCCTGATGGTCGCAAATGGCTCCTGGTGATACCACGACACATGCGTTCTGACATATGCGCTTATTTTCATGCTGCTCCTCATAATGGTCACGCTGGTGTTCTGAAAACGTATACTCGGCTAAGGCAGCGTTTCTACTGGCACGGCATGTATCACTTCGTGCGCCAGTACGTACGCGCTTGCACGGCGTGCCAACGGCGTAAAATTCCACAGCGCCCTCCTGGTGAGCTACAGCCGCTGCCCTGCCCGGCTCGGCCCTTCGATCGCGTCGGCATAGACCTATACGGGCCACTTCCCTGCAGTTCCTCGGGTAACCGATGGATAATTGTAGGTGTCGACCACTTGACGCGCTATGCGGAGACTGCCGCACTCCCGGCAGCCTCTGCGCGCGAAGTTGCGTTCTTCATCTTGCGGAACTTCGTTCTTCGACATGGCGCACCACGCGAACTGCTCAGCGACAGGGGACGTGTCTTCTTGTCCGAAGTCATCCAAGCCCTTCTCGCTGCATGCAGCATCGTTCACCGCAAGTCTACAGCCTACCACCCACAAACGAATGGCTTGACAGAGAGGTTCAACCGCACACTCGGTGACATGTTGACTATGTACGTCGCCTCGGATCACAGTAACTGGGACACTGTTTTGCCGTTCGTCACGTCTGCCTATAATACGGCCACACAAGCTACCACTGGCTTTTCGCCTTTTTTTCTGCTGTATGGACGAGAGCCCTCGTGTACGATGGACACAATGCTCCCATACCGACCCGATGCTTCCGAATGCACGCCTGTGTCTGAAGCCGCCAAATACGCCGAGGACTGTAGGCAGCTCGCGCGAACCCTTACGACCGCTGCTCAAGGTCGTCAAAAGCTGCGGCGCGACAGTGACGCGCTTACACCAGTTTTCCAGACTGGTTCCCTTGTTTGGTTGTGGGTCCCGCCTCACAGCCCTGGCCTTTCGACCAAACTCCTTGCACGCTATGATGGCCCCTACCGCGTCATAGACCGTACCTCCGCTGTCACCTATGTTGTAGAACCTGTGACACCTTCACCCGACCATAGGCATCGCGGGCGTGACACGGTTCATGTCAACAGACTTAAGCCGTACTATGACCCCCTCATCCTACCTACGCCGTAAGTCGCCAGGATGGCTCCTCTTCTCTCCCGGGGGCCATTGTGGTGAAGAGGAAGACGAAGAAGGCGCTCTTGTGTCGGCTGTGCGCATGATCAGCGTTCATCTACTGCCAGTGCTACTAGACTGTGCCTAGTGCCTCGTAATAAATCATCCTACTACAATACGATCAGTAGCGATAAGTTTTATCACCTCGTTGCCGCTGCCATTCTGCGTGTGCTATATACTGCGTGTGAGTCGTTTTGCCGGCTGCTACGCGCTGAGGTGACCGCGACGTTCGAGCTGTGTTCTTGCTGTTATGAAGAGCGTTTGCAAGCTACAAATCGTGATATATATGTGCGATGTGTCGCAGCGTTACTGGGTGTAGAAGTGGCAGTACCAGGGGGGGGACACTCCGTATACATCCCATTGGCCGTTTTCGAGCAGACGCTCTTTCGACGCTAGCGCCAAGGTTACCTTCAGTTACGGCCCTAACCAATGGGCGACGCATTAAGCAAAATGGCGGCGCACATGATTGTTTACGTTGTCATGGCAACAGCAACAGCAGTCGCGCGACACCTCCTCTCCCAAACGTTTTTCTTTCCGTTTTGTTTTTATTATGCCGACCCGCTCCACTCCCTTTCCCCCTTTCCCCCAATGCCGCGCGCGCCACTCACTTTTTTTTTGTTTTTACCCGTAAGCGGCGCGTTTTTTCTTTTTTATAGCGCGCTTGTTATCGCGCGCCACGCGCCAGCTCGCAAGCAATGCGCGCGCTACGCCGCGAATTGGCATTGCTTGCGAGCTGGCGCGTGGTGCGCCGTGGGCTATGCGTTGGCACGCACGCAGTCTTGCCCATACTTATATTATACCAGCATGTGCCGGGACATAAAAAAAATTCCACTTTCAACACAGCAGATGTTTAGTCTCGCTTTATTGAATTCGTTTCCGAAAAGAGATTTTTCTTACAACGTGGTGTGATACACGCTCAAAAAATGAGCAAAAGCGAGAGGTGCATGACATATACAAGAGTACTAAAGACAAGAGTTCACAGATGGTGAAATAACAAAAGAAAGTGCTAGAAAACGCGAAGGCCATTTCATGTACACACATATAAAACAAGATTTTTATATAGCGTCCTCAAGACCTAAATGTAGACGAGCTCCTGATATGCGCACTAAGATATTGCACAAAATTGGACGACGTGTATGACATAGTCATGACAACTATAAAAAGGGAAAACTCACTAGTAATGGCAAAAACAATGACACGCAAAATACCTGAAAGATAGAATAAAATGCTAACATTGTTTGATTGAGAGCCATACCAAAAGAACGCTTACTTATAAATCTGCACGAAAGTATATGAAATGCTTGACATGTTCATTACTGCTGAACAAATTGAAAAAAACATGGCAGAAAAAAATAACATTGTACTAAAAACTGAAACACACATTATCACATTATTTTGCACTTGGCCACAACTTGAGTAACGGTGGCAAGGGAACAGAAGATAGTCGGCTTTTGCACCAGCACATAGAAAACATTCGCAGAAAGGCTTATTCCTCAATCAAAGACCAGGTAAAACAGGCCAACACGACTTTTCTTTCTACCCGAATGCAATGCTTAGCAATAAAATTACGTCACTTAAGGCACTAAGTCGTACCTACTGGGCTCTCCCTTGTATAATAAACACGCACTGCAAAAATCTGCATGTAGGACACTTGCAATGCTCATGCTTTCCAGAGGAAAAAAAAGCGTATCATGCCTACACATGAAGGTTGTTCGCGCGGTTTTCCCATCGGGGGTTACTGAGATAGTACACAAACACTAACAGTAATTTTTCAGCTGTTAGTCGGTTTGTAGAACGTGATACACAGACAAAGCACTGAGGGCTGTATGGAAAGCTGGGCAAGTTACTGAAGTTGCAGAATGAGACTTGGCACAGAAAAACACAAGTCACAGACCAGGTGACAATGAGGAGGAATATCTATTTGTCAGCTTTCTCTACCGGGAAGAGGCAAGTGTAGCACAATCAAGGCGCAACGACGTCCGGAGCCTCATGGAGTACACAAATGGACAGGGCTGTATTCGTGTATATGCGCCTTCTGATGTCCTTGGGTCTGAGCGCTCACCTGTTGTCTTTAGGCACCCGGAACAACCTTGCAGGACTTGTTTTTGAGGTATTTGTGCACCACTGTACGATGCACGAGCGGTACGAGTCGTGAAACGGGTGAAACATCGCGGAGCACAAGCACACAGCTGCCGAGGACCACCGAACTGACGAAACTAGCCGCGTCGGTCAACGCACAGCAGCGCACGCATCTCGATGACAGTAGATAACAAAAATAAAGCGTTACGTAGCGGACTAAGCAGCAGCCGGGCCGGCGGGGATGGCACGGCGGCGCGGGCGTGTAGACAGTCGAAGGAGAGGGAGTTGAGAGGGTATTACGAGAGAGGGCGTAGGGAGAGGAGTTGAGCGGGGGAAAGGGCTTGGCCACCTGGATCGGCGCGCGTGCGCGCGACGATCTACGAGGCCGTGCAAGGGAAACGGATTTTTGCGTCGCCCATTACAGAGATGGCGCCAATTTCCTGTGCCACCGGAACCGGGGAGTGTCCCCCCCCCTGGCAGTACTACGCGATGTTAGTGGGCTCAGAAGTAAACTGAGCATAAGTGTTGCCTATTGCGTTTTCTTGTGTAGTAGTACCCCCATAGAGAAGCCCTATCACACCGGCCTTTTCTGCTTCGTACATCTATCGTTTGTGTCAAAAGCTGTTACTGCACGGTTCAAGATGCTTCTATAGGTGGGGGGTGGGGAACTAGGGAACATCATAATAATTGCATACATCAAGACATTCAGAACTGTCTTGAAATGTGGACGCGCCTGAGAGCCCTAATGTCATCAATGCAAATTTCTGCCAGGCTTGATTTTCATAATGTGGACATTAGTGTGAAGAGCAACAGCTGTGATATGGATTTTAAGATTACGTCAAAGAAATGGCCTTATATTTGGGGGATGCAAGCGTGTTGCATTATCTAGAACCTAAACTGTCTGGTTTTTGCCGGTGCCCGAGCATACAAGCTGCTTGTGCAGACACCTGTGACATGGCAGCAGGCCTTATTGTGGATGAAAACCGCATGCTTGATTTTGGGTCTTACCAGTTTGCATTTACTGATGGAAGGTCATATGCATCTAAAAAGAAACAACACTGACCAATAAAGCTTGTCCATATGATTTTCATATCGCTATGGGTCTCAGCAGAAATATTTAATGTCCCCTGCGAAATGTACGATCATCCAGGCTAAAAAATCGTAGGCCCTTACACTCCGTAAAGATGGATGATAAGTGAAGCTTGTCCATTTGTAAAACTAACCGTCTCCTTTGCCATTAACTTAACATTAGGATGTTTTCTTGAATGTGCCTCTGTGATTAACAAGATGTGCATTGTGTGGATACTGGTGACATCAATGAAGGCAAATTGTCAGTGAAACACGTTTATTGAGCATCAGAAACTTCACTGCTCGATATTTTACAAGTGAGCAGAGTAGCCTTGTGATCGCTGCTGTATACTGCAAGAGGTTCGGTAACCTCGATGTCACACATGTCATTTGCATATGTAAAATTATACACATCCATATTATTGTTGTGGGTACGTTCGCCTGAGTGCAACACCGCAGCGAAAAGCACTAAAACGTGAATGTAATCAGCCGCTGTCTTTGCTTTATTGACAGTGAAGCACATGTTTATTGAACATCGGAAACTTCACCGGTCAATTTTTGGCAAGTGAGCCGAGTAACCTTGTGATAGCTGCGGTATAGTGCCAGAGGTTCGGTCATCTTGATGTAAGACGTGTTATTTGCATTTGTCAAATTATGCACATCCATCTTATAGCAGCAGGTACGTTCACCTGTGTACAACACCCCAGTGAGAAACATTCAAATGTGAATGTAATCAGCCACTGTCCCCAATTTGCTTGCAGTGAAGCACATATTTATTTATCATCGGAAACTTCACGAGTAAATTTTTGGCAAGCGAGCAGAGTAGCCTTGTGCTCGCTGCGGTATACTGCAAGAGGTTCGGTCATCACTATGTCACACATGTCATTTGCATATGTCAAATAATACACGTATGTCTTATAGTGGGTACGTCTGTACTCCTTGCTTACGTAATGCCTCTATGACTGCTGGTATCTCCACTGATTCAAATGCCTCAGAACGTCATATAGACAGGCTCATTGTACTCTGCGGATTTCTCAGTAACCTGATTAATGACACGGATGTGATACATTGTAGAGTATCCCTTCCTGAAGCCAGCCTGTTCCCTTGGTTGACTAAAATCCAGTGTCGCCCTTACTCTATTGGAGATTATTTGGTAAATATTTTATGTAATACTGGGAGTAAGCTAATGGGCCTATAATTTTTCAATTCTATAACGTCTCCATTTTTGTGGATTAGCAAAATGTTTGCACTCTTGCAGTCGACAGACACTTTATATAAAGAGCCGCCAGTTTTCCAAGCATTATGTCTCCTCCATCTTTCATTAAATAGACTGTTATTCCATCTTCTGCCGCTCTTCCTCGTTTCATGTCTTGCAAGGCCTTTCTGACCTCATCACTAGTTACAGGAGGAGTTTCTCTATCCTGTTCATTCATGTTTCCAATGGAGGTATCCTGACTCCTCTGGGCACTGTACAGGTCAGTATAGAATTCTTCCGCTGCTTTTACTATACCTTCGAGATTGCAGATGATATTACCCTGCTTACCTTTCAGTGCATAGATCTTGGTTTGTCCTATGTCAAGTTTCGTTCTCACTGATTTCAGGCTGCGTCCGTTTTTTTGCAGCTTCAGTCCTTCTCACGTTTGAATTTCGAATATCCCTGATTTTCCCCTTGTTGATCAATTTCGACAGTTCCGTGAAGTCTATCTTATCTCTTGAATTAGGCACTTTCATTCTTTGTTGTTTCTTTATTCGGTCCTTTGTTACTTGGGACAGCTTAACTACTGGTTGCCTTGGTGCCTTGCCTCCCACTTCAACTGCTGCCTCTAAAGCCAGCCAAGTTACGGTTTCATTCATTAACTCTATGTCATCATCATCTCTCTGTTCCAAGGCTGCATATTTGTTTGCAAGTACCGGCATGAATTTGTCTGCCTCTAGGTTGACCTGTTTCTTCTTGACCAATTTTACTCTTTCTCTCTTCAAACTGAGGTGAATCCTAGCTCTCACCAACCTATGATACATGAACAAAAAATATTGATGCTCAGTCCAAGGACACCATGTGCAAGCTTCACTAGATGAATGGTAACCACTTTTCTTATACAGGTGGCACACTTTCTTGCATAATGTGGACCCGAGCTTGCTGTTTCTTTCCGCCACAATGATCATCCATGTAATATTTGTGCCTGGGCACAACAAGGCATGTCTGAAACATGCATCACAATGCAAAGCCAGCCAACCAAGATATCCTGTTTTCAAAGATTTATTATGCTCCCCGAATGTTATTTTGTCAGTGCCCATAGTCCCTGTGTAATACTTTGCCACATGAAAGTACTTCATAGGCATCAGCTGTTATGTATTTTGCAAGACATGTAGTGCTGGCTATCATGAGCACACGGATTGCTAATCTTCAGAAACACAGACAAATTGCATGGTGTGGGAAAGAGTGGCTTCACATTCTAAATGTTATCCAAATATGGCACCACAGTTCTTTTATGGTGATTAGGGAAGGCTCTTATGTCATTACATGATTTCAAGTTCAACCCTTTGTAACCCAGTGGCAGCATATGTTGCCATATTACTGTACCACAGCTCTTGTATATACTCGGAGCTCTGTTTTACAAATACTAACATGCATGCTGCATCAGCATTTTGCTGGACCCCACCTAGATGGCACAACCTATAGAGGGGTCGTGAATAGACTTTTCTCACGCCATGTCACAGTGCCCCGCGGGCATGCTGTACACTACAGTGAAAGAGGTTACATCGAGCGAGCAGACTTGCCTGGTCACTCGCCGCCTATATATAGCATTGGTGCTGTATGAAATGAAGACAAGGCACTGCTTCTTTCTTGACACACCTCACAACATAATGACACATGCCCACAAGAATCTACAATTGCTTAATTGATTAACTCGGAACTACACACCTTCTCTGAGAACTTCCTGGCTCAGTATTAACGCTCAATTGAAGTAAAATGGCTGTCGTTCAAAACCACCTTGTGTAACCTTGTTGATAAGTATGTGCCAGTCATCACCATGCGACATCATACAAATTCACCTTGGTTCACGCATCGTCTTCGTCGTCTTAATAATAAGAAAAAAAAACGTTTGTACCGCGAAGTAATGACCACACGTCTCCTGTCATCATGGAACAAGTACAAGAATTGCGATTAAGAGTATCAGTCGCTGCTTAGAACAACCCGTCGTAATTTCTTCAGTCCCGACCTGTCTACTATGTTAACCAATAATTCTCGTAGATTCTGGCGCATTATTAATCCGAGTTCCTATCCTGATATAGTACTAACTAATGCAGACGGACAATCAGTCACTGAAACTGAGTGTTCGCAGCTTCTGAACGATGCATTTTCATCAGTGTTCACCAATGAAGATATAACTTCTTCGCCTATGTTAGAGCCATTGCCTAACATTTAAATGCCAGAAATTGTCATCGGTGAATCTGGTAGTCTTGGCCTGTTGAATAACCTCAAAACTACTACTAGCTCTGATCACCTTGGTTTCAATAATAGGCTACTTAAAAACGCTTCTTTAAGCATTTTTCAAGTGTTATCAGCGCTGTTTTCACAATCATTATCATCTGACATTATTCCCCATAACTGACGATTAGCTAAAGTAATACCAATATTTAAATCGGGTGATCGCTCTGTCCCGCTTAACTATCGTCCTATCTCATTAACTAGCAACATATGTAAATTTCTCGAGCACGTCATACATACACAAGTCATCAACCACCTAGAAGACCAGAATATAATCTTCAAGTACCAGCACGGTTTTCGCAGGGGCTGTTCATGCGACACTCAGCTCGCCGGATTTACTAACGATAAATTTTCCGCCTTTAACGAAGGATTCTAAGTTATCACACACCTAGACAAGTCATCAACTACCTAGAAGACCACGATATGATGTTCAAGTACCAGCACGGTTTTCAAAGGGCTTATTCATGGGACACTCAGCTCGCCGCATTTACTAATGATATATTTTCAGCATTTAACGAGGATTCCAAGTTGACGCAGTGTTCCTTGACTTCTCTAAAGCTTTTGATCGCGTTCCTCATCACAGGCTTCTAATCAAATTAACACACTTAAATATTCACCCAAACGTTCTTGCATGGATTAAAGGTTTTCTTTCCAACAGACAACCATTTACCTGTGCTAATGGTTGTAACTCTTCTTCTGTTCGTTTAACATCTGGAGTCCCCCAGGGCAGCGTCCTCGGTCCTCTACATTTCTTAATTTTTATTAATGATCTGCCCAAATGTGTCTCATCTCGAATTCGCTTATTCGCAGATGATTGTGTTATATATCGTAATAACAGTAATGACGCTGACTGACTTTCCTTACAAACTGATCTTGATGCGGTGACCGCTTGGTGCTCCTCGTGGTTAATGTCTTTAAATACGTCTAAAACAAAGCTAATGTCATTTATCAACCATTTCACTCGACTTCCTACCACGTACTTTCTCAATAATGCTAGAGTAGCACTTGCGCCAACTTACAAGTATCTTGGCCTTCATCTTAATTTTGACTTAACTTGGCATCATCAGAACTTTCTCAACACTGTCTTAGCATCAGCTGACCGAGCACTCGGTCTTCTTAAGCGTAACCTGAAGCGCGCACCTTCACACTTAAAAAAATCTTGCTAATATCGCGCTGATCCGCCCACAAACTGAATATGCTTCTGCCATATGGGGCCCCAAACAAGCATAGATAATGAACAACATTGAATCTCTGCAAAACCGTGCTGTTCGCTTCATCTTTTCCGATTATTCACGCTTCATCAGCGTCACATCGTTAAAACAACGTGCCTAGTTGCAATCACTATCACGTCGACGCCAGTTTGCTCGCCTAACCTTATTTAATAAATTTATCACCATTCCATGCCTCACGATGACTTCTTTTCACCATCCTCTGCAGTTTTTCCGCGCCGCGACCACGCTAACAAAGTAAAACGCATAATGTGCCGCGCTCATCGCTCTACGCAAAATCATTTATTCCTCGCACAATAATAGAATGGAATAACCTACCATCCGCATAGCTACTGAAGTTAACTTACCATATTTCCAAACTTTGTTGCAAGAAAACGGTTAGTGGTAGCAGATTAGTTATTACTTATTGTTATATGCACATATTAACATATTATGTAACGTATTCTTGTGTTTTCATGACTAAGTGCATATACCCCTTGTTCATATCTATTTATCTTATTTTCCTTGTGTGTATGTTTACTTGATGTAGTTTTATTTCTTGTGTATGTTTCATGTTTGTGCCCCCCCCCCCCTATGTAATACCCTCGTGTGAGGGCCCTTAGGGGTAATGTAACTAAATAAATAAATAAATAAATAAATAAGATCTCAATACAAGAAATGTGAAAGAAATAATGCAATCAGTGCAGATGTTGCTGAGCAGCTGCACTTTCTCAGAAATCTAAATTTGATGATAAGCATGTCGCCTTCATCTTTGGGAACTTAGCTTACAGAATGATGCCGGATGGTGCGTAAACAGCCAATGAGACCATAGCTTGTCAAAAAAAAAGTTTTATCACCCTTCTGCTGCCACAATGACCTCGTAAATGAAGCGCATATGCCGTGTGCGCTTTTTTCAAAATGGTCTGGGTGCTTGCTGGTTAGTTGCTCGCAGGTTGGGCGCTATATGTGCTCCTATGTTTACGTAAAAACAAAACTGTGGCCTAACTACTCTCCCTTTCATGAGAAGATGTACTAGGATTGAGTTTATGATCTTGGTACTCTCACCATTGTGTTACTTGTTCAGAGGATTGAAGTAGCTCACAGTAATGTTTTCATTTGTGCGTATTGGTCACAAGTGACGTAGGACGTATACGTAGTGACGTATATTTTTCACAGCAATTCTAATCAGCTGAGCTACACCAAAACATAGTTTTTACATTTTTCAGCACGTGCTATATGCAGCAGGGTTGAGACATTAAACCATTGATCGCAGCTAAGCAGCATGGTCTATCACAGAAGTTGCGCAACTTTGCTGAACACATTGAAAGCATTCACGCTTCCACTCTCAGATTATGAACATCATTATGAAATGCAGTGCTTTGCATTACCGCACAACAAGCACAGAACGAAACAAAGTGTTCTTATTCAGCTTTGAATATATTATGCAATAAACTGAAGCTAACTCCTCCCCCTCCACCTTTTCCCGAAAAGTCACAATATTTACTTGTAAAATATGTGGCATTAAACAAGACTGACCACACAATGGATCCACCTCACAGTTACCTGTGCAGCTGTGGAGTATGTGCTGGGTTCAATGTTAAAGCTACACATTGGTCAATCATATTTGTTATGTTTTTGCCATGTAGGTCAATTTTGGCCAGCACACAGGATTCCTCAGTGCGAAGGGTGTATGGATTGTATGCAAGGGTATTGACAGGCGCTGGAATGGCACAGGCGGAAAGCTAAAGTGCAAAGCTCGTCTCTACGGAATACACACATTTCTTATAAACAACCGTATGGCTATTGGTGAATCTAGTGTGTTAGGGAAAGGTCTGTTGCGGGAAAGAAATTTCGGCATCTACCAAGAAGCACTCTCCCCTATATACTGAGGGTTTTGTTTCTCATCTTTTTCTCCTGCCCTTTATGTCTGAGTTTACGCTGCCCATTTGTGCAACAAAAGTTTCTCCAGGGGTAATTTTACATTATATATTGCAGTGAAGCTATGGTAGAGGTTTTTATAGCCTACTGTATAAAGAATACATAGAATACATCCACATAAGTTGCCACTAGGATGCTCGACAGGCCGCATGCGTCGGCAGAACTAACAATATTTATTCACAGTCACGGGAAATGCAAAAGAAAATAAAAGCACGAAATTCTTGATGTCCATTGTCACGAGTCCTTTATCACTTGGAAAGGCATAGTGCTATAGTCACATTCCAGAGGTACTAAAATCAAACCGTTCTCATGGGGTCCAACATACACAGCACAGACACAGTCAGAGAGTGTAGTAGTTATAAACTAAAAAAGTTCAATCGTGTGTGGACACAAGTTCGTCAAAGTCTACAAGAATTTGGGCGAGGCAGGCTCGAAGGACTAATACTGATCCTTCTACAGGAACGCTTTAAATATGGTCATTCTGTATATGCTAAGCAGCCCACACAGAGGCAGGTTTCCGTCGTCATCACTGCGTAACTAGTTTACATCAACTACAGGTCGGAGGCCTCTCCCAGCAATCTCCAATTATCCCTGGCTAGCATCGGGTAACTTGATCACACCACTCAATCCTCTGATGTACTCGACTGTGTCTCCTTCTCTTGGCGGCCATTCTGTTGCTCTAATAGACAACCAGTAATACGCTTTGCGGTTTGCATTGCCTGTTTACCTACAATATCAACTTCCCTATTACTAGAACTGATTTTTGTACTGAGTTATAACAGCCTCTGAGGTGCAAATGCAGCTTATTTTTAGAAGCAGGGGTCTGTCGGGCTCATGGAGGCAGCATTTGCTACAGAATCACACAGCAATATCAAGTACAGCATCAGACATACCAAATCGGATAGATTTAGGAATAGCTCACCCAACCTGCCTTGCATATGAAAATCCTATGCACTGCTTGTGCTATTTTGTACACCTTTTTGCATTGTTTTGTGTGCCCGGTAGTTTGAGTCTTCTAACTCGGGGCGCGCGAAACCTAAAACTCCCTATTCCGTTGGGTTATTTAGTTACATATGATCGTCCAATTCCTGGCGACACTATGCGTACGGGTACAATGCCGTGTACCATAAAGCCTGCAAAATCGGCCCAGAAAAGTGCCCCCAGCTTCCAAACACCTGTAACGAAGCAGTTTAAAATGAAAAAAAAGTGTGAAGTGCACCTCTATATCTACATCAGTTTTGTTTAAATGCCTCCCACTCACTTTCTGTACTCAGGAGAATGGAACAATGAAGTGCTTCAATTACATTCACGTCTACTAACATGGTGTACTTAATGTACACGCACGTGTACAGCTTTCTGTAAAATTAAAACAGCGTTACAACATCGGATTATGTCATTTTGTACGTACTCAAAACTTTTGACAAGTGGAAACAAAGTTTTCACTTGTCACTTACCGTATACTCATGGGATACAAAGGCTCGACTTTTTGTATCCCAGCTGCAACATATGTTGCCATTAGAAAGTGCTGCACCACAATTTCTGTGCGGTAGTTAGACCCCACTGAAACACGTGCTATATCAGTGCTTTGATAGAGCCACACAGATTGCAGAACCTGTGGAGCAGTTACCCGCCGTGATTGCTTAGTGGCTGGGGTGTTGGGCTGCTAAGCACGAGGTCGAGGGATCGACTGCCAGCCAAGGCGGCCGCATTCTGATGGGGGCTAAATGCGAAAACACCCGCGTACTTACATTTAGGTGCATGTTAAACCACAGGTGGCCCCAATTTCCAGAGTCCCCCACTACGGTGTGCCTCATATTCATATCGTGGTTTTGGCACATAAAACCCCATAATGTAATCTTTTTCTTGGTGCGGTCATTATTTGTGAGAAAGAAATCACGGTGTCTGACAGGAAGCAACTATATTAGCACATTGGTGGTTTTTGTCTGCATTTCCTTATTGTGGGACGTCTCAGTTTACTGCACCCATACCTCAAGAAAGCAATGTATAAATGTGCCTTAACACTGCATTTTGAAGTAATAGTGCAATATCAGTTCTTTGTAGCGTACTGAATAAAGTAAGGGTCAGATGTTGCCACTTCAAGGGTAAGCATGTCACGTGCGTTAGGCGAGCTCAAAAATGTAATGCAATACCTCCTGCAATGCAAAATACAGAACAGCCTAATGTCCAAAGGACTTCAGATGTTTTACTAGCATACAAAGAACAAAGCTCTTAAATGGTGACACCGTAGTGTGCTCTTATGTGCTGGTACATCCCTCCCTAGAAGTCTTCATGAATTACCTAGATTCACTGACCAAATAATGTGACAGCTGCTTGCAGGCCACAGTTCCCAAAAATGCCGTGCGCAACAACAGTGCTGGTGTATGACCTCGTTGCCTTTGTCCCATTCAGTATCGCTTCTTCTTCACTACAGTATGTACCGACTGGCCCAGTTAGCACACTGCTGGAACAACAGTCATTTCTAGAACTACGAAGAAATGCATCATTCACAAAAAGAAAAAACAAGTCTTCGTTGAAATGGTGAAATGTTAAACAGTGTGGACAATAACCTGCCATAGTCGGTGGTCATTTGTTACAGTTGTAAACTATAGAAAAGGTGCCGCTGCTGCACGGAACATGTCACCGCACATTTCAGAGCAGGCTGGTTAGATATCAAGTATCGATACATTGGATTGTTCACCATGAATTATCCAACTTTTCAATGTCAAGGATTAGCGTGTTCAGGACAATGTTTAAAAGCATTATGCAGGACCCATGCACATGCTGGAATCTATGTGAAGTGAAGCTTTAGAGAAGTTTTGAAGTAAATGGTGTACAACTAAATGTAATCCAGACAGTTGTGTTTCTTTTCATGTTATGCAATGTACAATGTTGTTTAACATTTATGTTTATGAATCACACAGTTCAAAATGTTGAAAGGCAACTGCAACAAAATTTCACTTTGGTGAAATTAGTTATATTCCGAAGTACTCAATCAATCATCAGTGCTAGTTATTGTCTAATTTTCCGAACAGCCTTTAAATAGCATGCACATATGCAGGTGATGAATGCCCCTGGTGGTTAGAAGGCTTGGAATAAATTCTTGCACACCCAAAAGTTTTAATTTACTATAGGTGCCACCTAAACACAAGTCATACACAGTACCTGTGGTGGTTCTCAATATCCTGGGTTTGGTTGTGTTGTTGTAAAAGTGTGTTGTCACAATTAGCAAAGGAACTTATTTTATGAGTGATCACTATGTCTGCTTCACAATGAAAGGACTGCTTTAGTGGTGCAGCACTACACTTATTGGCTCCTAATAACTGTATGTGGTGACGTGCTCTACCTTCTTTCATTCTACTGTCATTGACACGGAGCATTGAATGAGTTCGAGCGGCTCCTCGAAATGATCCTATCGTAACTTTTATTATCTTTGTTTGCCAGTAAACACCCACTACCTCATGTAATGTCTCAACAAGGGACCTTTGAGGAAATAAATAAATAAATAAATAAATAAATAGAAATGACTAAATGCAAGAACGCTGTGCTTTCTGATTGTAATGCTCCTCAGTTTTGAGTGGCACTGCAAGCGCGAGTACTTAACATCGGCAAATAATTACTGGCTTCTTAACACCAGAACACATGAATTTAACTTTGTATTTATGTGTTTCGAAATGGGAAAATATTTGGTATTCGTAATCGGTACCTTTCAGAAACTTCGCTATACTTACACAAGTGCACATAATTCGTACTTTGGTGGGCAGGCACAAAGCCTGCCTACAGCAGACCGGTAAATTTTTCGGAGCCCGCAATATGCGAAGAACCAAGCAGCGCTATCCAAGCGATTAATGCGGCAGCCGTATGGACAAATATTATCAGTACCTTTCGATTCGAGGCTGTGGCGCTTCCCTGACTTCAGAGAAGGTTTGTTACTGTTTCGAAAAAAGATATTTCATTTCGAGATACACATGCTCAGACAAGTTTTTTGGTCGATGTTAATTAAGCACAACTAATTCAGGATTCTGTTATGCCTCATAGTTGCCCTTCCCATTGGATTGTAGCGCAAATGCGCGGTGCAGCTAGGGAGTGTATGTTGGGGTTCGTAGAAGACGACATGCATTGATGTCTTGGCCACGGCTTTTCTTATTTCGTTCTCTAAATACATAAACAGATGGATAGAGAAATTAATTATAGACTGACAGTTAAAAAAGAAAAGCTGCGCATTTAAGTAGTACCTTGTGATTAAAACGGTCTAGAGCATTATAAAAACAATTCTTCAAAACTCGTTTCGTCTGGTTCGAGCAATCGATGACAAAGCATTCCAACCAGACGCGGCCACCTTCGACGCTTCCTGTTTGTTGGCGGCTGAAATTTCACCTACACTGCGCTTTTATTTTCTTTTTTAGAGCGCAGCTCTTTGGCGTCCGTTCCTGGGTTTCGCGTCGTCGTCGGCGTTGTCGTCGGCCTCGTAACCAGCTCCGCCCCCCTTTCATCCCCCCAGCGCTAGCAGCGACCGACTGATACCGCTGGATGCCGCTGACGCCGCTAGAGAGTCAAGATAACGTGACTGCATAGAACACCGTCGCCGCCATGCAGAAAGAGGAGGAAAGGGTCGCCCCCCCCCCTGTTCTTGTGTGGCGGATAGGGTGCTCTTCAGTTGCCGACGCGCCGGTTATTTCACGTAGGCCCTGGCACGTCGACGAATACGTGACCACCTTCCCACGGCTAGACCTGGTTCTTAGCACTGCGGAAGCGAGGGTATCATATTGTTTGTGTTGGCATCGGCGGCGTTGTCCCTGAAACCAACTCCGCAGCTGGGGTTGACTCACTATCGGCGTCAGCGGCATCAGTCAGTCGCTGCTATCTCTTCCCTCCTCCCTTTATCGTGTTGTCCGCTTGCTGCGCGCGCTTCTGCTCCCATCGTTTGCCGCTGGGTGTACACGCCGCCCCCCTCCCCCCTCTTCCTGCGAGTCTCCGGTTGTCAAAGCGCCGGCTCGAACTTAATTCCTTTCTTCGCTCCTCCTCCAATGCAACCCCTGTGCGGTGGCAATCAGAGAGCCAGATCGGTGGCGGCGGATCTGTATATGTGCACCGCCCGAGCCGAAATTGCCGCTGCCGTTCGCCCTGTGCGGTGGCAATCAGAGAACCAGATCGGTGGCGGCGGATCTGTATATGTGCACCGCCCGAGCCGAAATTGCCGCTGCCGTTCGCCACTGCGAAATTATCTGCCAGTTCTTTCTGAGCCATGAGCGAGACGACCGATGGAAGTCCTCCGTCTGCTGCTGCTGCTGCTGCTGCTAAACGAGCTGCCAGAGCAGAGGCCCAGCGCCGTCGCCGTCAGAATCCAGAGGTGCGTGCCGCCGAAGCAGAAGCTTACCTAGTGGAGTCTTTGTTCAAGGAATACGTGTGAAAAATAAAAAAAAATTCTGTGATAGCGCATACATGTGTTGCTCGATTTCTTTGCCTTAATCTATCGAAAAGGTGAAACAGCTTATTTGCTGCGCTCAAATTTCGCATTGGGAAGTAACGTAATCGTCGGTAATTTTTTATTCCAGGCAAGTACACCCGCTGTTAAAATCTCAGATAAGGAAAGGTGATGCTTGTCTCCGCTATGCGCTGTCTGACAATCTGAAGAAACGTTTCTCTTGAAGTGATGTATACAATAAACATCATTCGTAACTGAGCACTTGCCCTGTGTTCTCCCCCGTCCCTGTCAAATTTTGTGCTCGTTATCACCTTCTAGACAGCGAAAAAGTTTACGCAGCTGAGCAGGCAAATGCAACTGCGCACAGTCTGCTGCGGATAATGCCGCCGCGATGCGACAGAGAACGAAATACAAAGGCGCTGCAAGCGCCGCTCGCGTAACGTGAGGACAGGGACTCGCGCCTGTCGTCTGCTGCAGTTTGGGCGGTGTCTGGGCGCCTGCTGTCTGCGACGCCTTCGTTCGCAAAATTTATTGAAAGAGCTCGTTTCTCAGACAACAATGAAGTTTTCAAAGGCAACGCTACAGTGCCAGCAGAAGGAGCGCAGACAAGCCCATTGCGGGTTTTTCATGCGCGCATCGACAACCACTAGAACATAGCATATAACAATCCAGTTATGATACCAAACCTGTCGCGGTGCAACAAGTGTGTCACAAACGCTGGCTATATATTTCTAGTTACCTTGATTTTAATCCGCTAAAACAGGTTCACTCACGACGAGTAGTTCATGGTATAATATCGCATTTTTGCATTTCTTAAAGACGCTCGGCAGTAACAAGAGGACTTAACGCTGCAGTGTAGATTCTACTAGCCACACTTGCTTCTTCAACTGCTTCTCAAAATTAGGCGGTTCTTCACGTGTTTAAGTGGCTGTAATTTGAAGTAAGCATAATTGAGGCTTACTGCTGTTTGCAGAATACGACAAGGGATGCACCAACATATATTCCCTTTTCCGTGCTACACGTTCAACTCACTTGAGCAATTTACTGGTGTTTGTTGCCTGAGGAATATGCATTACAAATCTGTCTGACAAACTGACACAGGCTGCTCGGCCCAAATTTTTTAGTGAAATATGCCTTTTGGACCGCATGGCTACAGCCAGAAAGAGGCCGAAGCGGCATTCATTAGCAGAATTGGACATATTGAAAATACCATAATTGCCCGGCGACGGGTGAAAGATCAAGTGAAATATGTAAGGCTTGGGGTATCTTCCTTATGAAGGTTTGCGAGGTTCTCTTTCATGTACTCACGAAGCGAATAGTTCTCCATGTAATTAAACAACGCTGGATCGAGACATGGGGAGGCAGTGCTTAAATTGTGCTTTTCTAGGCACGCTAAGCTGCGCTGTAGTACCTCGACTATACTTTAGGCATTGCAATTGGCCCTCTCAAAAAGTGTTTCATTGTATAAATTCCAAGTGGTAGGGAACTGATGGGTTTCGCGAACAATCCTTGCTTCGCCAGTCGCTACCGTTACGTGAGGGGTGTGCCATATTGTCGATGAAGGCTATTGAGTGGCACCATTAAACAATTCATCGCTTGCAAATAATTGGCTCTCGATCTTAACCACGAAATTTTCCTTTCAGGTGATTGCTACTAGGGTGCTCGTGAATTAACTATGTAAACACTCTACATTACACGCTGTCGTGTCAGCAGCTGTGTGCGATTCCTTTTATGGGGACCTGTTTCAGAGAGCGGTGAAAGTAGCAGCAAACCTTTTCCTAGGAAATGATCGCCTAGCTTTCTCTTAGGCATTAGTAAAGTGCTCATATTTCACTAGAACAACTCACCAGACTAATAACAATCATGATGACAGCTTCGCTTGGCAGTGTTTTCCTAACACGCATAACATATTCTCACACCAAATGCCAATACTTTTTCTTCCATGTAAAATGCAATGTCTCTCATAGCTAACTACTGAGGGAATGTTAAGTGTTTAGCAAAACATCATACACAACCTGACGTGTTCACTTTGAAGACATTCTTTTTACGCAAAACTTATGGACAGGCGCGACGCATGTACGCATTGCAAAGCCAGTAGGCCCCTTCATCGCTGCATAGCTTGCGATATCCAAGTCGCAAATTTTCTCGACTCACGCGCTTGTGAAGAAGGAACCGTGTTTCAGGCATGGCAGCAGAAAGAAGCCGACATATGCATCAATAAGTACGGCTCATGCCACCGATACCCCAAGCATACACGAAGGGAACGAGCGGACGCGGCAGCCGCGCGAGCCGGAGCAACAGCGAGCGGCGTCACGGCCGTGACGTCACTCACGACAGGGCGCCACTCCAAGTTCCCGCCGCTAATAGTGAAACAAAGGAACGACACTGTGGCTTTAGCCACGCTGCCAAACCTGCAAAATTTCCGAAAGATCCGTAAAAATTGGCGCATATATGCACAATAAATTTAGACTATTAATAAAACAAATATTCTACATGCGACGTGCGTGTCTGCCATGAGAGGGGGTTGTACTGCGAAGGTTGTCTGCTCGACGTCAGGGTTCCTCCTTTTCACTGATGGCATATATGGAGGTGTTACACAAGGACATCTTCCTGCTTTGCCTGAACATGGATGCCTTTAGCAGCTTTTCAGGCAGCGACATGTCGATACAGCCGGAGGGTTCTCAAATCTCGCAAGCTGGGACTAACGATGTCATAGAGGATTTAATTTCGCTTCTTCGGTCGCAGCCTCACTTCTACGACATGATGCATGTTGATTATAAACACTAGCTTAAGCGCACAGTCACGTGGGACGCGATTGGGAAACGTCTTGGCTTCACAGGTAAGCATCAAAATCTGACCCCTTATTAAGTGCAGTATTATAACGAAGACATGTGCATGTGTTTTATCGAGCTCATTTATTACTGCGATTTAGTTATCTTAAGCGCGCATTCTTGAGAGCATTGCGCGCAGCGAGGTCATGTGCACGTGTAATTGTGATGCACGTGCAGGCATGGTACACGAGTGCGAAGGCCTGATGTTTTGGCCTGACATTACGAAAAACGAAATTCTGATAAATATATAACAGAGAAATGTTTCCATGAACGAATATTAATGCACTGGCACTTTGAATGTATTTGCTTGAAAAATGGTACGTCGCGCAGAATTTGCTTTCGCAGCGGGCGACGTAATTGTGTGCGGCGTGGATCATTCGGTTGTCGTAATAAGTTTCTCCGACAGCAGGCAATAGTTACAAAGAGGCAGCTTTTAAACATCACGCGCATGTCCGCGCCCGGCACAAATTTGCTACTTTGAAGTTCGCGCTCTTTCTTAAACCGCGTGGCCCGTTTTCCGCGAGCGAAAAACGCGACGCGCGGCCAACTCCCGCGTTGCCGCCGACACGCCAGCACCCGTACGAAACAAAGGAGCGGAGCTATCGCGCCGCGTTTTCCGGGTTACCAGACAACCTAACTCCCAACGACATTTTTTACTCCATATATTATATACCCTTAAACTTACAGAACATTACAATAAAAACAGTCCTCATGTAATTAGACAGCCACATTTCTTCCAAAGTGTATTTATCAAGCTTCATTTCAAGCAAGAGTGTAGAATTGTGTGCGACTATGTACCTTCCGCATCGCGGTCGCACGTGTTTCCTGCGAAGTGCGCGCCAGTTCTGCCGAGAAAAAAAAAGATGCGCAGCGAGCAGGGCCATCTAGTGGGAAAACCAAAATGCCACGTGACTTACCTGAACTATTATTGGCGGACGCGACGCGTTTTTTTTTTCCTACTCCGAGCAGCAGCACGCTGAGGCGCGATTTCGTGATGGATCATGCTGGGCACGCGTCAAAATGCGCCTGTAATCGCGCCATGCGCTTCCGCTTTATGCCAGCCACTCGCTGTTGCGTACGATCGTAGCGTCACATCCGTGCCGCAGCACCGCGGCCAAGGCTAGAGCACAAAATAACATTTGCACATATCAGAACAGAATAACCGGGGACCATGAGCGAAACTGTGTAGAAGGGTGAAATCCCGTCTGAAAGTGCGCCTAGGAGCCCTCCAACGAAGGCGGCCATGCAGTAGCACACTTCCATACATGGTTTGATTGCCACTGGGGATTCTGTATTAATGGGCAGCCCGAGGGAAATATCGCAGCATTGTATGCTGTTGCCATGTAGCCAACTCGAACCGTCGTTGACACGCAGAACGTTCATTCGCTCGTACACACGCGTGATTATTGCCATGTGATACAGTGACCGAGGAAACTGTGCCCTTTACAAATGACAGTGCAGCGGCACGTTTATTTTGGCGTATTTCCTCTCGGGCGGACATTGCAAGACACGTCATTTCTACATGACCTGAAACACTTGTTGTATAGGCTGTGATATGCTCTTATTACTTGATCATTTCCCATCTTATTTTTGTCCTTGAAGGTGCCGAATGCAAAAAAGGCAGTACTTAAGAGAAAAGTTCCACAAGGAACTGAACAAAGTGGCAAAGACTAAGAGTGGCTCCGCAGCTACGAAGACAAGGCTGTGGCTTTTTTTATGATGTATTGCCATTTCTGCGAGGCTATGTGTCGGGTCGCAGGTAAGTCCATTGCCATGTGCATATATGCATTTTATTTTCTGCGCCTTCTGAAAAGAAGACCACAAGAGCACGAAAAACATTACGCCAATTGAAACGATTACACAGAAAACACAGGACATAGCAGTCATCACTTCTTAGTGTATAATTGTATATTTGCACATGAAATACGGGTGTCAAAGCAACCTTTAAGTTGCCGTGACGTCACGGATGTTGAGGACGTCTGCTAGGACCCCTCGTTAGTGCTTTATCGTTAAAGATAAACCACACTGTGTTTCTAAGGGGCCAAACACTAAATATGGCAAGTTTCGAGAAATTTTACTGAGCCAGCGCCACCCAAATACGAATGCTTTGGAAGCCGTGATGTCACAGCAACGGCGTTAGGTTTGCGGTGCGAAATTAAAAAAATAAGATTAGGCGACCTCTATTTTCCTGTGGAATAACCGACATGTTTTAGGAGTGGCTTGTTGGGCTCGTTGGAAACGTGGTATTGCGTAAATCTATTATTGCGAGATTAACGACAACACATTTTTTGGCGAAATACTTTGTCACTCGTAGCTGATGCGGTGTTTCTCTTGATAGCTTTGCTTCAAGAGTGTACTTTGGGGTTCATGTAATGGTAATTGTGAGCAACTATGGATGTAGAAATAAGATTAGCAGTTCTTATGGCCCATTCACGTTGTCTTAAGTATTTTACTCACTTGGTACATAATTTGGCATGTCCTGCAGGAGGGCTCAATATGACTGCAGGACTGCTGCTTCCAATGTCGCAGCTGTTGCAGAGGCAACCGCATATGCCAAAGAGACAGCAGCGGGTAAATGGCTGTTGCATGATGCATTTCCTGTTACCCGTCTCAATATTTGCGACTTGGAAAACAAATTCTGTGCCACTCAGTTATGCTGTGCAGGCATCCTCAATATCACTGAGTGCTGCACTGAGCAGCAAAGTGACGTGGAATTCGATCAGCATTCTGTAGAGCGGCCCTACAGTCCGGGCGACGATGTTGTGTATGGTCTTGGTAATGACCGTGATTCGTTGTTAGATCATACTAGTGAGGGGCGGGAGCGTTCGTCTTCTCAAATGGTAAGCCCGTCTTTACAAATATACGTGATTTACTTATGGTTTCATCCCATCTGAATATGTACTTATTCAAATAATTATCTGTAAACAATTCGGCTACAGGTCAGCCCACAACGCTCGTATCTTACGAGTGCCAGGAAAAGGCAGCTCAGTGGGGGCCATGGTGCCCCACAAGGGTCCAGAAGGAGACAGCGGCACACAGAACTGCCTGCCAACAAGGCCGACGTCCTGCTGGCAGTGTGCGCAACACAACTGACGACCCAGAGTGGGACATCACAGTGCCATCATAGGCATGTCCATCAGCTCTCCAGTAGTGAATCTCTGCTCCTAAGTTTGATAACATACCAAGAGAGAGGCACAATTTCACAATAGCTAAAATAGCTAACATATTGTCTGAAGCAGCAGAAACAGAATGACTTGCAGCACCCTGCAGCTAAAATGTTAGCTCAGCAATGCTGTATGGCATTTAAGAAATTTAGCGTCGTGCCTCGTTATGGTAGCAGCTAAGCCTCAGGATTCAATAACTGCCACCAGCCATTGCGCGGGCTGATTACTCCTCCGATTGTCATTGTTGTCTGTGTTCTGCAGCGTCTCACCGGGTCACTGCCAGTGCCAACATCCATGTATCCACAGGCTAAATGCATGTGGATGCGTAGGTGTTGGTACAGCTCAGTCACAAACATTTCATTCCCTGGCAATGCTGCTGAGCCACGCCACTGCTGTGTGAATAATGTGTCTTTCTCGGGTGTGTGTTCTGGTTGGGAACTCGAGAAGCCTCCCTCGTACGTGTTGTCTACGTGCTGTCTCAGGTCCCCCTTCTCCGTGTGTTGTTTTATTCGGCGCCGTCTTTGTAATCTCCCTCGTTATGGTGGCAGCATGGCACTAGGATGCTATAGCTGCTGTCACCCGTAATTCGGTCTCCTCGCTCCTCGAATTCCCAACACTGTCTATGTTCTGCAGCCTCTCACCGGGCCACTGCCTGCGCCAGCATCCATGTATCCACAGGCTCATTGCATGCGGTTACACAAGTGCTGGTACAGCCCATTGGGAAATATTTTGTTTTACGATCAGGCTGCAGAATCATTGCATGCTGCAAAATAAAAGTTCCTCCATTGCCTGTCATTTGCAAGAATGTATCATGTGTATTGGTAGTTCTTTGTTTTGTGTTTGTTCTTTGCTAGCTTTCTTTTTTGTGTTTTGCTTTCTTATTGTTGCAGGCTCAAGTAAACGGAATCCTGGAGTTGCTGCTCAATTCACTGATTCTTTTGCATATCCTTCGGGTTTTGTCGGCTTTACAACAGTTGTGTTGGTGCTATCTTACTCGCACTAACTTCCTTCGATGAAACAGCTGGAAAACCAAACCTTTGTGGCGGCACTCTCGGCAGCACCTGCCTGCTAGAGAGTGCGGTCCCCAGGTGGCGGATGGGGGACCTGCTGTCGCGCATTACCGCAACAGCAGTGGTGCTTGCACCTCGCGGACCAACAGGCCGTCCTTTTCTTCCCAGATTCCTTTAGGTAGCCCAGCGGAACTTTGGGTTGCAGAACCAACGTAAATTGCGGAGCTGAATAAACCTGCAGCAGTCGTGTTCCATGAACTTGTGTTCTGTTTCTTGCGCATTGCCATGCGGCTACTGCTCACCTCGCTAAAACCTATAAAATTGTCTGCGCACTATACGCTAATGGCGTCTTACCTGCACTCCTTTGATCTCTCCACTACATATTTTTATTTCACGACAGTACTTATGTGCATAATTATTGTGACGATACACGTGCTGTATCAGCCCACTGAGATTTTTGTCTGGTTTGTTTTTTGTGCTGTGATAAATAGCTGCATGGCCCGAATGTTTGCTAGGGGTATCTGCAACTGCTAACCACATGAGACACTTCTAAGAGCACATCGCAGTTGCTGTGAAATGGACATACTGGTACGAGTCACTGCTATGCCAAAAATACATTTTATTGCGCTCAGGGCAATGTTTTGCAACATGCAAATACTATGTTAGTGAAGAATGTCCTTTATATTGCAGCTCTGCCACTGACAGCGAAACATTTAGTTTGGAGAATATACATGGCTTTGCTCTGCCATGTCCAGGAGCAACTGCCACATTCTTGCTTAGCACTTTGCTTTCGAAAATTTTTGCAGCGTGTACTGGACATGATGGCTTGTGAACAATGTAGGGTTGACGGGAGTGGCAAGGGAGCGGTTGGATGGCTGTTTCGCTGTGGGAGGGATATATCCCCTGGGTTTCGAATAATTAGTGGCCTATACCATGCAGTGGCAGTGTGCTTAGTTCTTTTGTTTTTACCTTAGGGTGTAGGACTGTTTGATTCGTCTGCACCACTCCGAACCAGTTCACGGCGGTGCACGAGATAGTCGGACATTGTGCACCTTTCCAGCACCTTTTCAAACAAACTGTGTGGTGCAAGGGGCACCACTGCTGCAGAAGCTGCATTAGCACAATACCTGGGTAATGAACACTTCGCAGAAATGTTATTGCGCATTCGCGAGCAAGTATTTTTCCAACCAAATAACCTCTTCCAGATGCTCGAAAATTAACTATTATTTCCATTCAGCTCTTGTTCCTGTCTTTCCTTTATTTCGTTTACCCCTTTCTCTTTGCACAATGCGGACCTTAGAATGTTGCGGAACACCCCCACAGAACTTTTTTGAAGAGCATTTGTGGTAAACGTGCGCCGTCGCTGCAATGTGCAATGTTGAAAGTATATACAACGAGAAAACCAGTCTGTGAACGCGAGTTTTCGTTGGAAAAACGTTTGCAGGAAAGCCAACTTGTTGATTTTTGCGAACTCTAATCATTGCCATCGACATGAGTAATGTTTCACGTGGCCTCCGCCAGTTTGCGACAGAGAGAGAGAGAGAGATCCGAAAAGGTATCCTCCGCCATCTTGCGACGGAGAGAGAAAGGGAGAGACCCGAAAAGGTATCCTGATAGTGGTGTGGCAGTCCACTACAGCGAGCGCATGATGGCCGTCGCCTGTTCTTCGGCCATGAATGGAGACTCGCTCCGCGGCTGCCTCATTGGCGATAGCCAACCTAAATTCCTGAACGAGTCATGGTTATACCTAGGACTAAATTGTGCCACATGCACATTTAGTTTTGGGAGCGCTAGCACGCCACGTTTAATGAAGGCGCTGGAGCGGCTAAAACCCAACGAGGATTTTATCGCCGCCTACGTCGGCGGCAATGATGTAGCAACACCTCAAGCGGCAGACGATATAGCGGACAATATCAAGGTAAGTTAATTTGTTGCATATCATTTGTTGAACTAACTATACGTCATATGTCGCGCCAATGAAATCTCTTGTTTAAACTGCGTGTATGTTATGGTGTGTAGAGTGTACGTGCGCTTGCCTTTATTAACTGTCTTGTAAATGATGCATTGACTATTGAAATAGTTCCATCAGCGTGTGAAGAGAATCCGCGTTGCAATTTAGACTAGCCGCAGCTAGGCGTCATTGCGACGTGCGGCATCGGCAATGCCGCTTTCTGCGTGCACGCATTGTTCGGTCCGCATCATGGCTCCACGAACGTGTGCGCGCACTCGCGTATTTTTTTTTATAGGTGAAATGCAAATTTATTAGGGAAATGCAAATTTATGAGGGAAATGCAAATTGAAAGCATTGTTCGAGCCAATGCACGCGTGGCCCGCGTTCATGTTTCGTTGTACAGTGGGAGGCATGTGCCATCTTCCTCAAACAGCACCGTTTTAAACCACGGTGTTTTCAGTGCAGTACTTTTTAACGCACGTGCCCTTTGATCACAAATATGCCAAGAAGAATGTGCATGCAGGTGCCATCATGTTCTGCGACATCTTTATTTTTTATTATTATGTAGCATGGTCCTGGGATGTGCGGCCGCCATAGCCAGGAAGGTTTTCTGATACGCCATTCCCTCGCGCCTCAGTGATGCCGAAAACGGAAGGAAGAGGATGCCGGTCAACGCAATCACAAGGAAGCACGTGGCAGCAATGACAAACGTCATTTGCATAAATTTGGAAGTAAGCCACGTATATGCCTGTTATATATATGATCGCACTACTGTGGGTGTGCAAAAATTCGAAATTGCAAATTCAGATTGGGTAGGCCTGGCAGTAATTTGTGTTATGAATAGTCAAATTATAGAGATAATGACACACATTTGTGTCATTTGCATATTAGCTTCCAGCATCTAGATGGCATTGACTATAAATTGATGTGGATGACTTATTATCACTTTGATCACGCGTCATGCGTTCTTATACCCCACTCAGATTAGCAAATTTTGCGACACTTCAAGCGAGTTACACTTCACTGAGTCACTTCGGTGGTGTAGTGCTAGATGACAAAACAAAGTGTCATTCGGAATTCATCACAATGATGGTCTACGAAGCCATAAGGTTTGATATCATTCTCAGCATTTTGAGTTTTAGGAATGGTTACTGTTTTATCACAAAAAGATGTTCATGTGCAAGAACTCCTGCCATGGGAAATAGAAATGCTGTAATCCCATTAACACAGTTCATTTGTTTTGAGCAAATGCAATCAAGGAACATGTTCAAAATTCTTAGTCAAAATGTGCCGAGAACAAACATTTGAAGATTTCGAGCTTGAGTGATGTCTGAAAGACGCTCATAACATTAAGAATCAGGAAATATTGATCTTACTATTAGCGCCAACACTTCTGTGAACATTTATTTATTTCGTCTTGACAAATTGCTATTCAGGCTACAACTAGAAGCCAAGCGAAGCGAGTTCCTAAAACACACTTGCTGGCAAGTGCATTCCACAGCATCAATAAACCTTTCCATCTGGCAGCCTGCGAGTGACACTAATGACGAAGTGCACTCACTCAAAATTTGCCAATCTAACAGAGGTATTAGTGAGATCCCTCACATTAGTCTGGCCCCACTCACGGAAGAGCGAACTCATTTGCTAGTGCATTCGGAAAACATCACTTTGTCTACCTCCCTTAAACAGTGTGGTTTTAACAAAATCAACTGTAATATTAATAATTATGTGACAAACTCTATATAGTTGAGACGCTGGCTTTACTTCAGTCAACAAAATCACTCTAGTGCTTACAGTGGAAACACAATTTCAGTGGCTGCTACCACCACTTTCTACTTAAAGCATTTATCTCAGTGAGGTGCATAATTACCCACATGAGCAGTGGTGCTGCAGCCCTGTAGA
Organism: Dermacentor variabilis; assembly: GCF_050947875.1. NCBI lineage: Eukaryota > Metazoa > Arthropoda > Arachnida > Ixodida > Ixodidae > Dermacentor > Dermacentor variabilis. The sequence continues at coordinate 176,442,850 of NC_134569.1, forward strand.
CATGCTTTAAAGCGTTTTTTTTGTTTATAATCATGAAGCAGTGTTAATGACCCTTTTGTGAACACCAAGAAACCCCTGGTTATATTTTCTTCTTGATGCTTTATTGTACTAATTGTTCTTTTCTTCTACGGCATAGTCTTTATCAAAGTGAAATGTTGCTTTTGTATTAAACTAGCACGGTTTTTACATACTGAGATGTTTAAAAGGAAACAGAAGGTGCACAACACCAATGTTACTACACATGACACAGAATTGTATTTTGGCATGTTTATAATTTCTGTGAATTGTGCAAATTAAGATTTCGAAATGATAGGCGCACAGTCACATGCATATTGACTATGAAACTATCCTTACGAACAAGATCTCTAAATGCTAATCCATTCACATTCCTTGCGGCGAGGATCCTAGGTAACATTAAAGTGGGCTAACAAGGAAAACCTCAGCATGGTGCCAAGGTTCTGACAAAGGAACTTAATGCTGTCTTGAAGAAGCCAGTTAGCATTAGTGTAAAGCTGCCACCACTGACAAACATTCCTTGTTTGCTGTTGATCAGCTCCAGTCAACATGTTTGTTTCATTTTGTTGAATAGGATTAACTTCAAAATGTTCATGTGCTAACAGAAATGCTTATAAATACTGTTTACGACCACAGGACAGGTTCCTTGGAAAAGGTAGAACCATGAAGCCAGCATTCTATGGAGCTGACAGATATCATGTACCCCGGGGAGCTGGCATAAAGGCCCTGGCCATGGCGCTGAGCCTTGCCGTCAGGGCTGCTTTTAGAGAAGAATGGCAGCCATGTGGCAGCAAGACTGCCACTCAGAATTGGAAAATTCTTTACTGTGCAGCCTGCCAGGCCAAAGGCCATGTCAGCCCTCAGTGCAAAAGATTTTTAGAAAATGCACAGCCTTAGAGTCCAAAGCTTGAGAGGAAGCTTTCGCTAGGGGCAACCTCCAGTTTCACTATTCAAATACATGTAAAAAACAGAAATGCTTTGTTTAGGTAACCATTGGATGAATTTGAATGACATTTGTTGCGTGTGAGAAACACGTAAATTGTTATGAATGAGCTTGTTTGTTGGCTTCTTAACATATAGGTAAATTGTAGTGACTCGAGCAGGCAGAATTTTTACTCCTCTAGAATTTTTGCGGGAATTTCCAAAAACTGGTTAGCTTGAAAAGAATTGAAGCACAAGGTTAACAAGCATGTATTTTTGCACAAAAAACACACATCACAGTTGTGTGATGTCTGATCACATCTTTCAGAGCTCCTAGCACAGACAAATTTGAAAATGCTGCTCCTGCTGCTTAAGTGATACTGTTACAATGTTTATGAGGTTTTCGTGAAATTCCTACTCACTAGTTGTAGGTTTGTCTGGGAGCAGTGTATAATAAGTCAGTTTTCTCATCACTAGATGTCTTATTAGGTGGATTTTAAAAAAATGCGATAACAGGTTTTATGGCCGAGTCAGAGTTGTAAACTTGATACTCAATCTTTTTTCAGTTTCCTACCATTTTTCATTAAGTTCATATCCTAAATAAAAAAGCAGCTTCTTACTCCGGAGTCCATCGCTCCAGACACAACTAGAGGCAATCCAGAGGGCCCGAGAAAGGGCGGAACATCACGGTATTCCTGCCCCGATTTGGAAGCGGCCAGCGGCTTCCGCGGGTCCCCGATAGGGGCCCCCACTGAAGCTCCTCAGGAATAAATAAAGTTCATAGTCTGTCTGTCTCTTCCTGTCAGTCGATATTTATGCTTTTTTATTGGCAACAAAACTATGCAGTGGTTGTTGAGAAAAATTTCTTTGTTCCTGTGAATTTGGAAAGGAGCCCCTGAATTAAAGCTTCCTAAAAGGCCAACTGCAGTGAAATTTTTTATCGCTAAAACACCTACATTGAGATAGCGCATATACATATTAACCTTCTTGGAAAATTACAATTTTGAAGAAACATGGAGGTCTTGCATGAACAGACGTGACTATGATAGTGAAACAGAAAACATTATTACTGTGTGCAGGCAGGTGAGCATACCTCAGAACGTTGAGAGACAGCACAGGTTGTTGGCATATCCGCCGAGATTAGGTTTGCCTGCTGCCTGAAGAAATGTCTTGAAGGCAATATGCTTATATTTAGGTCATGTCTGCTAACCACGAGGTGCACACATTGCCTGCACAGGTACTATTTCAAAGCTGCTTATGAGTAAGCTAGACGATTACTAGGACCGCGGGTTTGCCAAGATTGCTTTAACGCTATATACCGATTACCGCTAATACACGATTAGTGTAGCAAAGTGAAAGTTTGTTGCAGTTGGTCTTTAATGGAGTATGAGATGTTGAAGATGGCTTTCAACTTCGGTTGCTTGTAACTTCATTGTGCTTTATGCAAACGAGCCTAAATTGCTTTTTAACAGCTCTGACTGGGTAACATGTCAACTCTGACTGGATAACATGTCAACTATTACACTGAAACAGTGAAATTTTTTACAGATATCTATTGTGAAGATCTTTTGCTTTTATTAAGAAACATTCGCGAGAAACTTCCTTTCGGTTTGCAGCTGAGTTTCGTTTCGCTTAATTCAAACATATCAGGCATTCTTGGGAATGAATACATTAAATGAAGCTGTCATCGTTCATTGGAAGAAAATTTCAGAAAATCCAAGTTTAAATTCTGTTTCTTCACAAATTCTAAAAAAACATTTTAAAGGAATTTTGCTTCAGCAAGTATGACAGACATTCAGCTGTGACACACAAAAAGTGCTGCTTTTGATTTATTGCTTAATGTATTATATAACACTGCTTAAGTTGGTACGTGCTTTTTATTGTGTATTGGCTTATGATAGCATGTTGCTTTTATTCTGTATTTGCAAGCATGAAGCACAGCCTTACATTTTGCTATTTCGATCATAAAACTAGAATAATGCCGAATTCAAAGAGCATTTTATCCGGGTGTTCTTTTGTTCTGTTTGTCACCACTGTCGGAAACTACAGTGGGCTGTACCGCTGAGCTAAGGAACTGCACATAGAAGTTGGTTTGTGAACTTGGTTCGTGTCTGTAATTACTACCGCTGGGCTGCGGTGCATAAGGACAGCGTTTTAAACGAAAACTCGAGCTGCTTCAGCTGGTGCACTCCACTGGATAGCTTCAGTCTCCGCATAGGGACTGAGGACAGCACTTATTGTTATAGTTGTCCCGAACTCCCCTTCAATGAAACAATAAAATGGGCTAAAAACACAGTTGAGACTTTGTATTTGTGTGATACGACAAATCTGCAAAGGGCTTGCCATACTCTCACGTAGCCTACTATTGCTCAGAAAGTGACTCGCTCCTGCTCATAATAGGCCTATTGTTCAAATACCTAAATTCAGTGCACTTGTGACATCGCGAAACCATGCGACACTTCAAACTGTTGACACGTATGCCAAACATCCATTGCCCTAGCATACAAAAAAAAACATTGGGCTTGCAAAAAAGTGCAAGCAGAGCATGGCGTTTTGGGTATGCTATGATGTGGGGTGTACTATTTCAAGCCTTCACTAAAATTATGTGCCATTACACCCACTGCTGGGTGTAACGGCATAGATGCATGCCTTTCAATGTGCCAGTCAACGAGAATACCTATATTCAAAATAATGTACCTCACATGATGGCGAAACTACCAAAAACATTGGAAATATCTGCCATTCAATTGCAATGAGTTATACTTGTTTTCTATAACAGAGCTTGACTTATAAAGAAATCATTTACAAGCCCTAACACTATGAGGTACTTTTCCAAGAAATGCATAACCTGCTCTTGCGGTCATGTAGGATAGCAAGTTATGTCCGAGATGATAGGAAAATTACGTCAGTGGGTGAGCATGGACATTGAAATACATTTCTGAAGTAGATGCGTAAGCTACAATGTGGAATGCATGACTAAAAATAACGCAAGGCTTGTACAATGCATTACATGTTGCAAACATTGCCCCGAGTGCAATAAAAAATATTCTTGGCATAGCAGTGCCTGGTACCAGTATGTGCATTTTACGGCAGCTGTGGTGTATTGATAGAAGTGCCTTTCAAGGGGTTGCCAGTTTAGGATACCCCTTTTTAATATTCGGACCTTACAGCATTATATCCCACCACACAAGAAAGAAAGAGAGATGGGCTGACAACTCCTGCTACGTGTGGATAACACATTAAGTGGAGTTATGCCACAGCCGTGCTGCAGCGTTCCCACAGAAAACAAAAGTGCCACAAGTGTTTCCCGTTTCTTTTTTAATGCCTCAGCATGGTAACTACATTAAACAGAAAAGGTGACCGACGTAAAAAGCTTCCAGCAAAACAATGCACAGTAAAAAAAGCTGAGATGCAGGAAGCTAAGGTGCAGCAGTGTAAATACCAGCTGTCAAGGTGTAGAGATGCCCTGAAAAGCTAGCAGTAACCTTAATTGGTAGTTAACTTTGCTACCTTGTGTCATGTAATATTCCATGCAATGGCACATACTCGTCACAATTATTATGCAGATTACTGTCGTCAAATGAAAATATTTAGAGGAGAGACCAAAGGAATGCAGGCAAGGCTTCATTAGCGTAGTGCACAGACACTTTTATTGGTTTTCGCGAGGTGTGTAGTAGCAGCATGGCACTGACGCTAGAAACAGAGCACAAGTTCAGGGAACACGACTGCGGCAGGTTTATTCAGCTCCGCAATTTACGCTGGTTCTGCAACCCAAAGTTCAGCTGGGCTACCTAAAGGAATCTGGGAAGAAAAGGAAGGCCTGTTGGTCCGCGAGGTGCAAGCACCACTGCCATTGCGGTAATGCGCAACAGCAGGTCCCCCATCCGCCACCTGGGGACCGCACTCTCTAGCAGGCAGGTGCTGCCGAGAGTGCCGCTGCAATGGTCTGGTTTTCCAGCCGTTTCATCGAAGGAAGTACATGCGAGTAAGACAGCACCAACACAACAGTTGTAAAGCCGACAAAAACCAAAGGATATGCAAAAGAATCGGTAATTTGAGCAGCAACTCCAGGATTCCGTTTACTTGAGCCTGCAAAATAAAGAAAGCAAAACACAAACAAGAAAGCAAGCAAAGAACAAACACACAACAAAGAATAACCAATACACAGGAAACATTTAAGCAAGGATGAGGCAATGGAGGAACTTCTCTTTTGCAGCATGAAATGATTCTGCAGCCTGATCCTAAAACAAAATATTTGCGACTGGGCTGTACCAGCACCTGTGCAACCGCATGCAATGAGCCTCTGTATACATGGATGCTGGCGCACGTAGTAGCCCCGTAATGGGCTGCAGAACACAAGACACCATCGGGAACACGAGGAGCAAGGAACCCGAGTTACGGGTTACAGCAGCTATCGCATCCTAGTGCCGTGCTGCCACCATAACAAGGGAGGCCTCCCGAGTTCTTAACCAGAACGCACACTAAGAGAGACAAGCTGTTTACACCGAAGTGGTGCGGCTCTGCAGCTTTGTCCGGGCATTATATGTTTGCGACTGCGCTGTACCAACACCTGTGGAACCACATGCAATGAGCCTGTGGATACACGGATTCTGGCGCAGGCAGTGCCCGGTGAGAGGCTGCAGAACAAAGACACCTTTGGGAATTCGAGGAGTGAGGAAGCCAAGTTACGGGTGACAGCAGCTATCGCATCCTAGTGCCGTGCTGCCACCACGACGACGGAGGCCTCTCGAGTCCCTGACCAGAACACACTGAGAAAGACTAGCTATTTACATAGAAGTGGTGTGACTCTGCGGCTTTTTCGGGGCACGAAATGTTTGCGACTGGGCTGTACCAACAGCTGTGCAACCACACGCAATGAGCCTGTGGATACACGAATGCTCGCGTAGGCAGTGGCCTGGTGAGAGCACGCAGAATGGACCATTTGCTCTGTAAATTTGGAAAAAACTATGCAGCATCCATTTTGTCCCTGCACCATGCTATGTATGGCACTTTACAAATATGCAGAAGCACTAAATTGTATTATGCACTGCATGCCTCTGCCATGGCCAGCAGAGTGTGCTGAAAAGCCCGTTCCTTGGCGTCTGCATTGGTTTTCATGGGTAAAGAGATTCCAAAGCTCTAATTCTGTAGGTAATATAACTGCTAATATATATATATATATATATATATATATATATATAAGACTAATACATAATGCTTGACAATGGGGAGCACACCAGGGATTCTGCTCACTTTCACAAGCCTGCACTCAGCACGTGCCCTTGCCATGGCACAGGCCCCTCAGGAGAGTCGCTGGTTGCCTTGAAGGTATCTCGCACTAATTTTGCATGGCCAGTGGAAATGCGATTTTCATGCGGGATATCTGTAAGGATACTTCGGTTGCCTTGAAGGTCTGATCTCCATTTGCCAGGAATTAATTGACCATCCGGTCCAACTCTATCAACGTGATCGTCAGAACAGTACTTAAAACAACTTAGGTCCTCATCATCAAGTGTCCTGAGGTAGTTGTGCAGAAGTACTGTTGCCCACACAATGAGGTCGACAGTGTGTGCAGATACACGGATATCCTGACGGAGAATTCTCCATCTGTTAGCAAGGATGCTGAAGAGGTGTTCTCGTTGGTGCACCTTGCTCGGCTCAACCTGTAGTTGAACACCCTACGTTCAGCATCAAGGCCTGAACCAGGGTATGGTCGCATGAGGTTTTTCAGTAAAGGAAATGCCTCATCACCAACAAACAAATATGGCAACTTCATTGGTGCACCTGGCACCTTGCTATCTGGTTGAATAGCGAGCTGTCCATCGTTCAGCTTTTGCCCTATATGGCATTCGCCACATAGGCCAGCATCACCACGTGAACCACACTCCCCGATGTCCACCATGATAAAACGATACCTGGCATCACACACTGCAAGGAGGATCGTACTAAAATGACCTTTGTAATTATGGTACAATGTACCATTGTTTCCTGGAGCTTCTATACACACATGATTTCCATCAATAGCGCCAATGCAATTAGGGAATCGCCACAATGTCTCAAAATCATTGGCTATTTCCTTTGCATTGCGCTGTTGTTGAGGTAGCAAGGTAGATAGGCTGCAGCACATTACGTAAGGCCAGGCAGGTTTGCTTAACAATTTGGCTGGCTGCAGAGCTGGATATGCGATACGACTTGGCAATGATTTTCATATTAGACCCATGTGCAAGGTACCTGTAAAGAAAAGAAGTGCAGCATGGAAAAATATGCATAAACGTTTAACGCCAACAAAACCGGGCACCATTCGCACTTACAAGAGGCAACTAAAGGTCCTGGCTAGTAACCACAGAAAGTAGAGACACCAGGATGCAAGGAAATGTGGAGATTTCGACACAGTGAAGTGGCGTAAATGCTAAATTTTCAGAAACTGAAATTTTCACAGAAAAAAGTAAGCCATGAAAAAAGCAAGTTTTGCTTTGGGAATCTTTTTGTGAATGAGAAAATTGAGTTACCTTCCATGCTGTAACTCCGAGCCAGCCGGGCCATTGCATGCCACCTTTAGGCTCAAGTTGGAAACTTCTCAGAAAAGAAAGCCTGTGCCGTGCCCAAATTTGACGCCAAGAAATGGAAGTAGGTGTAGCTACTTAACAATGTTGTACAAATTTGTCAATGTGTCTTATCGCGGCCACGTTCCCATGTCACAAAAAGGGCAAATTCTGTTTAATGTGTTGGCCCAAGCATCCACAGTGACTACTCTAGGCATCTGCCATGGCTTTTGCCGCCGCGTTTTCCAGATCAGTGCAAGAGAAAACACTGATAGGCTGCCGTGTTTGGTGCCGTGCCGTGTGTGTGTCTGCCGTGGTGCGTACCGTGTGTAGTACACAGTGCCAAGCACTGTGCGAAATTGGTGACTATACATGCGCTTTATGAAATGCGTCAAACAACGTTACAGCCCAGCTTCTTCAGCTGGCTTTTCCTCCTTTTGTATTTTTGCTTGTACAAAGGTAATACAATGGGGAGCGGTTCACTGGTTACCCCTGTTGAAATTCTTAAAGCACACATCCGAAATTGGGGTATATTACCGAGATTCCCTTAAGATGATTTGTTCGCCAGCTAAGTGATAAGTACAGCTGCCTGGTGGCACTGATAGTGCTTTATGTAGGGCACTCTTGCCGACAACGGCGCAAATCAGCAAATGGCGATTCGATTTCGGTGCCCCCATGTGTGAAGCCTTGCAGCTAGTGACAGCTTCGTTTTCTACTGACACTTGCACAGCGCGGAGCAGATGACACATGCGCTATATTAGTCGCCATTTACGAGCACCATCATATTTGACGACAGCCGCTCTCGATCCCAGCTTGCATCTACACTAAACGGGCGCTTACGTCTAGGCCGCCACTGATTTGGCATGGGTCAAGCCAAGGCCCCACTGGAAAGCTATAGAAGCGCGTGCTTGTTTTTGGGAGCGTGGCATTGGCAACATAGGAAAAAATAAAGCCTCAATAAAATTGGCGAGCAAGGGCATCTGTGATATTTCAATTAAGCAAGCGATCACGGTGACGGTGTTGTACCGGCTGTACCGCGATGTCAGCGTAAATAAAATAGTCTCACTATCAGTAAAATGTAGCTTCACCGAAGCTAGGATCAGGCGAAATTAGCGAGTAGCGAAAACCGTGCAGGGAGAAGAGGACCTCGTCTTTCGTTAACACTTCCTACATATCGTCAGCGTTGGCTTTTCCCCAGTTAACTTCCTTTTAATGTGGCCCTACATTTACGCACTTGCACCTCGATTCGAAAATCAACGTTGGGTGGGCCGTTCTACTCGTCGTTGATCAGCTATGTGGGCATTACCACATGGTGCGTGCTTCAGGAAGCACATCAGAACCCACACCCATCACCCACCACACGGCAATATCCATATTAAGGTATATTGCCGACTACAAACGACCACACATGTTGGTGAATTATGGAAAGATGGGGTGTGTGCATACGAAAAGAGGCCAGCCAGTACTATCGGAAATATGGTCGCTTGAACAGTTAATGCCAGGCGTATGACACTTCAGCAACGTATCATTTCTCTTGATAGTGCTTTCTGAGTGCTCTTTCTCCTTGTTTAGTGGTTTATCGAAACCAGCCCTTGTTCCCTGTCAATCGGACTGGCCAGTTGGTGCCGACATAATTCTAATTTTCACTTGACAAAATTGATTCTTCCTTGATAGCCATGACGTATGCCAAGGCGCTGCCAAAACAGTTTATGCTTCTGCTTCCTGTTTTGATGTGTGCAGGTCGTATGCAACATTTGTCATAAATGGCACGTAACCCAGAGTCAGATGTGCTTAACATGTAATGATGTATTGAGACTGCCCTGTCGGCCTCCGTGGCGACGCTTGTATTGCCTACAATCACAAACCCTCGCCTTGACCTCATTGCTTAGAATTCCACGTGGCTAAATATTGTGAAGGAAGTTTATCAGAGAACGAATTCGCGTTAGAAGGGACAACTACTGTTTAAAATGGTGTTACGCTGGCTCGTCACCACGATCCTTGGGGCCTGAAAGAAAAATCACTGCCAAAGTACTCCGTACACTCGGTTAACCATAGAAACTGAAACGGGCGGCCCCGGCGTTTATCACTGGTTCACGCGTGACGGTTCATTAAACGACGGCTTGGTAGCCTGCTAGATCCTCGGTTCGCAGTTGCTACTTGCGCTCGGCTGCATGAGCCTGCTCTTGTGCCCGGGCTGCAGCACCGGCATGGCCTAGACGACTTCGTTCCCGGTTCTGCACGCGGTGTTGCTGATCGAAAGCTGCCTGCTACTCAGGAGCACGTATGACGTGCGGCCTTCCCATTTTGTAGCCGGAGAAAAGCTGCCGTGCGCGCTCGGCCGAGACGGAGAGCAACGACGGGACTACTGGCGCAGCCAATCCTGCGCGTCCTTTTTTCTTTCGCGCATGTACAGTGACCTGCATCGGAGGAACTTTTCGCATACAGGCGACAGACACTGGCCTGATTTTTCCAGGTTCCGTGTGCATTTACTCTCACATGTCTGTTTACAATTTGAAATAAATTACTCGTTTTTTGATGAAAGGTTATCTCCACTCACTGTGATGCCACTTGAAACACTAAACCAGGGTAGTGGAGGTAAAAATCTTGTATTTGTGGGAGTGCTGATGCTTTATAGAGCTGATAAAGCCTGATGCTATTGTCACTGACTTATGGAATATCCATGAGAGCAACAAATAAAAGAAACGCATCGTGGCAGTGGTCTTCAGTGCTTGTAACATTTCCCTGTGATGCTCTGAAATCAAGCATTAACAGGCAGTGTTCCAAGGGAAGAACTTTTTGAGCCGACCTGCCTTACAATGGCAGCAATGGCAGCAATAACAGTGGCAGCAATCCCTGGTGCACAGCGTGTCTATGAGGGAGAACCTGTAATTTTCCGACCATTTTGTAGTCGTGGACATTTTTAGCAAAAATAAAAACGATACATGAAGATTCATTTTTTTGCAGCTCGAACAACTTTTTTCTTCCAAAAAAGGCAACATTTAGAAACCAATCTGCTTTGGTACTTCAAATCCATAGCATCAGCGAGAGGCTGTGTCATTTATTGTAGTTTCTTACAGTAAATGTGAACTGTACCTCGAAAGGAGCAGTACTTTTCCATGAAATTACTACTATGAAACACTTCAAGCGATAGAACAGAAAGTACTAGCCACTCTGGCACTTTCCTTTCTTTATTAGCTTTCTTTTTTTAAAGCGAAGGTTGCTTTGGGGGAGTGGGGGGGGGGAGGCTCTTCCTTCGACTTTCCCAGTGCTTGCTTGCTTTGCTTGATCTTGGATTGTAGCTCGAAATGACACGGACACAGACTAGTAGCAGACAGGATGAGCGCTAACTCTCAACTAAATTTTTATTGAAACGAAGAATCATCATCATCATCAGCCTGGTTACGCCCACTGCAGGGCAAAGGCCTCTCCCATACTTCTCCAACAACCCCGGTCATGTACTAATTGTGGCCATGCCATGCCTGCAAAATTCGTAATCTCATCCGCCCACCTAACTTTCTGCCTCCCCCTGCTACGCTTCCCTTCCCTTGGGATCCAGTCCGTAACCCTTAATGACCATCAGTTATCGAAACGAAGAATATATATATATATATATATATATATATATATATATATATATATATATATATATTTGCGTGTGTGTGTGTGTGTGTGTATCTGATTGCGAAATACAGCAGCATACGAACATGACAAGTTATGAATCCACCAGTTAAACATATCAGGAGATAGGAAAGCAAAAAAAAAGGAAGCAAGAAAAAGACACTACTTCAGATTAACACACGTGTTCTGAAGACACTGAAATTCGCATTCTAAAAGAAACAAAGCTGCCTTGGCTAACAGAAGTCTCTCCTTATCTTTTGACGTGACATGTCTCAATTATTTCCCGTGTGGTTTGGTATTTGTGTCTTGAAAAAAATTTTCTGTCTTCAAACAAAGGTTTACAACCGCAATTGAAACAATGTGACGCTTTTTTGAAAAAGGAACGTGGCAGTACATTGTCTCAACTTTTTTGCACAATGTGCCATCTTCAGTCCGTCTCGAAGACCCCTTCCTGATAAGACATTGAGAAGAATTTGTAGCCTTCCTAACCGAAAATAATCCAGGTAAATGATCGGCAATCAGTGTTGATGTAAAAAATCTTTTTTATTCGCTTCCGCAAACGAAACTAACGTGTAGTGTTAAAGAAGCAGTGACGCTCTACAATCATGAGTTCCGGTTTACTTCAGGACTGTGGGATGCCTGTGGAATATTTTTTTAGAACTTTTGTTGTTTTACCTAGAAAATACCTTTGTAAAATGGGGTAGATCTATGTATGTACAAAAATCGGGAGTGAAACTTCCGGAGCTTCAACAAAGTAAGAGGAAACACATTTCTAATAATTCACCGTCAAATAACGTACTGGTTCTTGGAGACGCCATCGTTAGTGATAACCATAGAAGAACCCTTGCTTTAGGTCCTAAACACTGCTTTAAGGCTAACATAAAACCCGCTGACGATTTAAGCATAACGCGCTGCATAACCAGGTTCGTCCCGGAAGAAGAACGCTCACGCTGTATTTCGGATTGCATTGCTAGCTTTAAACAATCAAATTCTCATGTTAAGACGCCTGACCCTGTCCGACCAGTTGATTACCTTGTGGAGCATAAACTCAGACCTGTAATATCTGACAAGGAAGGTTATTTCGTAATTACGCCAGATAACATGTTTTCAAAAAAGCGATTTCAGCCATAGAAAAGAATTTACAGCCAGTAAAACTCAAGCCTTCGCTAGTTAACGTGCGGTTGACCTCTTGTCAAGATATAATCTTGATAGGCTTGTCTGTAATGTCAAGAAAGCTAAATCCCTCACCTTAGAACTGTTTTTTCTCGGCCAAGACCCATAAACAAGAAATTCCTTTTCGTGCTATAGTGTCAGAGAAAGGGACGTGGCAGGTCTGTGTCGCTAGTTCCCTACAGAACTGCTTAGCTTCACTAGTTTTTTCAGACCCCTTTTGCTTACGTAATTCTCAGGCACTAGTTCAGTATTTGAGAGAGGAAAATCCTGGTGATTGTACAGCTTTCAGTATGGATATCAAAGACCTGCATTATTCATTGCCGCATGACGGGTAGCTAAATTCCCTAAATGAGTGCATTAAAGAACAAGTGCAAGAGTCGGCTTTTATTGACAGATGCGGTGTTTCCACGGGAGCTTTTCTAGAAATTCTTTCAATGTACTTGAAATCGACGCTGATGGGGTGGAGAGATGTCATTTGTCTGCAGAAATCAGGCATTTCTATTGGCTCAAAGGTTGCCCCTATTCTTAGCAACATTTACCTGAGTAAGGTTGACAACTTCTTAGAGAAAACCTTAGGTGATAGCGTTATCAAGTATTTCGTTACGTTGATGATTACCTGAGTTTCTGCAATAGGGAAGAATTCGATTCCGCTGCTAGCTCAGTAAGAGAGCAATCTAAACTTTATGGGGGAGGATTAAAGTTTACCAAGAAATTTCCTCAATGACGCGTAATTCAGTTTCTTGACATTTCCTTAATCTTCGAACAAAATCATGTTTATTGGCAGTACTCCCCAAGATCTTCGAAGCCGTTGCTAAACTTTCAATCCAAGCATTCTAAAGTTGTAAAAAACGGAATTGTCATGTCGTGCCTTAAGTCTTCCCTCACCAGAACCTGCATGCACAAAATGAGCGCCAGTTTTAATGCGCAGGTCCGGCGCCTATTAGAAGCAGGTTATCCTAATGTAGCGGTGGCCACTATGGCTGAGCGCCTAAAGAAGTCGGTTTCGAGAGGGACGGATGTGATTACAGAAAGCAGTAATAGCAAAAAAAGAGTAGTGGCTATTCCGTATATTCATTCAGTGTCGCACAGGCTTAAAAATGTTGCAAGTGGATATGCTGTTAATGTTGCTTTCACTGCTCCCAATAAGCTAGGTAAGATATGCGCTGCCGTACAGAATAAAAAGGAGCGGGTAAAAGGCAAAGAACGAACAGATATTTGTCCAATGAAGCACAATAAGAACAACAGTTTTACTGACTGTGGTATGGGTGTGATTTATTAAATTCCCCTTAGCTGCGGCGAGATCTACGTAGGGCAAACGGGACGGTCTATCAATCAGAGGCTAATGGAACATAGAAGATCGTTAACCGGTGGATCGCCTTCTAATCTTTCGCTACATTGCCGAGGTTGTAACTGCACGCCTGAGTTAGATGAATGCGCAATATTGTACAGGCATAAGAATGAAGATACGCGTCTTATGGTAGAGGCATGGCATATCTATAATATTGGAAGTGCGTGCGTGAGTCAGCTTTCGATTACATTACATAAGGAAGAGATTAAGTGCCTTAACAGTTATCTCTCACGTAGACCGGACTGGCACGTGGTGTTACCGTTCCTGAGCAGGCGCAGATGAGTTTTGTGTCTTCTTTCTTTTTTCGCCTCAGTGCTCCCTTCAGTTGATAGTCGGCGTTCGTGTTGTCCATTTCTCTACTCTTGTATCCTGTCTGCACGCCTCACTTCTTTTTTGCATAATGAATCCTTACCAACTAGCTCAGCTTTCTGTCGCTCTAAACCCCGCAAGTTGTCTATCAAGTGCGCTATGGTAAATAGGAAACTTCAACAGGGTGACGAAAAAGATGATGGCGGCGTTAGACATGTGTCCCCTTTTGTGCCCCTTAACACTGATATAGTTTATCAGATTCCACTCAAGTGCGGGAAAACATACATTGGACAGAGCGGCTGGTGCGTTAACATTAGACTAAAAGAACACGAACATTCACTTAACAACCCTAATGCTTCACATCTAGCGTCACGTTGTTTCAATTGCGGTTGTAAGCCTTTGTTTGAAGACACAAAAATTCTTTCAAGACAAAAATGGCAAACCACACTGGAAATAATCGAGACATTCCACATCAAAAGATTAAGAGAGACAGGCGTTAGCCATGCATCTTTGTTTGTGTTAGAATGCGAATTTCAGTATGTTCACAACACGTCTGTTAATCTGAAGTAGTGTCTTTTTGTTGTTTCCTTTCTTTTTCGACTTCCGTACCTCTTGGTGTTTTACTGATGTCTTTGTATCTTGTCATGTTGTTATGCTGCGGTTTTTTGCAATCACCTATATATGTATATATAGTATGACGATATTATCGGGAAATACTCAAGAGACGAGCCACCGCGAGAACGACGATGACGTCGTCGAGGTAGCAGAGGCAGTCTCGTCACCGGGAGGCATGACGACAAGCTCGATGTACCCACCACTTCGGAGTTCTGTGGTCCGGACGGGGATCGCTAACCTCCACCAGAATGTTACGTGTACAAACACGCACACGAAAGTGCTATTTACAGGCTATTTACACTGGAACGAGACAGCAAGGCCGACACGCGCCCGCGCCAAAGCACAGACCAACTTCATCGTTGTTCTTGCGGCGGCTAGTCGCTTGAGTATCTCCCGATAATAGCGAAACACTAATATATATATATATATATATATATATATATATATATATATATATATATATATATATATATATATATATATATATATATATATATATATATATGTGTGTGTGTGTGTGTGTGTGTATATATATATATGTATGTATATAAATATATATATATAGTTGGGAGATAGCGCTCGTCCTGGCTGCTTCTAGTCTGGGTCCGTGTCACTTCGCGCTACAATCCAAGATCATGTTACCGTACCAACTCGCCCAACTTTCCATCCTTTTGCTTTCCTTGTTTGCTTGCTGGCTTTCTGCTGCGCACAGTTCGCTCTGGAGTTCCCTTGCCGTCGCCACATTAGCCGCTTGACAGCTGTAATTTTCCGTAAATCCCCTCGGAAGCATTGCAGAAACTGTTGCGTGTACCTTTCTACCAACCTGCGAGGCCAGAGGGGACGCAGATAGAACTGTAGAGAGAAGAAGAGAAGAAGGAGAGGGAGGAGACGAGGAGAAGAGGCAGTTTCCACACACGAAAGGGGGGAGGTGACGTGAGAAGGCAAGGAAACCCCACTACTATACGTCAGCGGTTGCTGGGACAGAGAATGAGCTTAAGTTGAATGTAGGGTACAGTACGTTGCTGCTACTTGTGAAAAATAAACGCCATGAAAATATGTCAAGAGGGCAAATTATGCAGGGTGCACAGAAGCAGAGCCGCATTAATTAAAGCGCACAGCAGAGTCCAGGAGACACTACGGAAGCGGTCGTGCGCGAAATCAACGCTCCTGTGCCCAACGTGATAGCTTTGCGGCTATGGCATTGCTCGAGGTCACAGATTTGACCGCGGCAGCCGCATTTCGACGGGGCCGAAATAGAAAACGCACGTGCACTTAGATTTTGGGACGCGTTAAAGAACATCACGGTGTCAAAATTAATCCGGAGTAGGACACTACGGCGCACCTCATTATCCGAGTGTGGTTTTGGCACGTACAGCCCCATAATCCAAGTTCAATACTTCTGCCCCAATGCGATGTGCCATGTGAGTAAATGAGAACGCTCAACCCTCTCAGCGGTTATAAAACATGGCGTATAACACGTCAAGAAAGTACAGCTCCCTGTGTATTCTGTGTACTACGCAAACAAAGAACAGTGGCGCAAGCAAGGTAACGCTTAACATCAACTCACCGCTCTCGTGTTATCCTAAATGTTGAAGACATGAAGCTTTAGCCGTCAACATCACCGCTAATTATCGTCAATCAAAGCATCCAAGCACGGAAAGCTTCGCTTACATCGATTCCCACAGTGCGTGGGATCTGCATAATTTTCAAGCATTTTCAAGTGTATTAACCAATTTGTAAATGCGTATTTAATAGTCTAAAACGCACAAATCTCATGAATATACACTGCTGTGTGTGTCTACTGATTTTATACGTTATGTACAATAGATGAATGTTGAAAGTTGTGTCAGGATGAAAAGGAAGGTTTCCAACCATAAGGGATTGTTTAAACTTGCACGAACAACAGCACAGAAGGGCAAGGTGCTCAGGAAGAAATGGCATCGATACACACATTTGTTTCATTAAGAAGACCTGCTTTCTATGAAAACAAATTACTTGTGCGCGCAATAATTGCTGTAGGAAATGCACTATTTCTAAAGGTCTGTTTTAAAAGTTTACTGCATTATCTGAAGCCAGTTCACTGCAGAAGCGAATGATTCTTTCTAGGTGTCCTTCCTTACAGGGCAACGATTTGGTTTTTGGTTGCATAGTCTGCAACTTTCGTAACCAGCTCTGCAGCTGGAATTTTGATCAGGCATCTGGTTGTTGACGAGAGAACTTGACATTTTAGATTACTGAACCCTATATGTTCTGCAGTCTGTGACTGGCTGACTAGTTATGCTAGCTTCTATGGCAGAGAAGCCCACACTTTAAACTAGATTTGCCTCAAGTTCACAGCTCCAATGTAGTCCGACTGCATGTACAGCCGAGTGCGAATGTTTAAGGAGCAGATTTGCCGCTAAATTTTTTTTTCTTCTCAGCCTAGGCATAAAGGTTGAATTCAAGTATACCTCCCAGGTGTGCCTGTTTGATCAGCGGCATGCTTAATACAACTTGATCTTGCACTGCTGTGCTAGAAGAAATGAATTTTTTTTTTTGCATATGCCTTGGTTTCTAGACTTCCGCACTCGACTGTACCTTCTCATTAGCAAATGAATTCGATCTGCTTGTCTCTCATTGCTTGGCAGCTGTCGATGCAAATTGCAACTGATGACTTGGTAAGTTGGCGCGGGCTGTAGAAACCATACAACAATAAACGTAGCAAACTCGTACCTAGCTGAGATTCGGAGATACTGTCTATGAGAACTATATCTGCTTTATATACGACTCCAGCAAACATCAGCATGTGAGATAAGTGACTTAGTTGAGCTGTTCCAAATTCACTATGTACAATTGAAGAGCAGAAACGCATGCTTATACGTTAATGTGCTTTCTAGTTTTCTTTTTTTTTTGCTTTCCATTGAAATATAAGGGAAGTTCCTGTTTGTCTTAACAGGCCACAAATTTTGCTTTGCGCTAGCTATATCGCTACATAAAAAAAGAATGGCATTGTATGCAGGGTACAGCAATAATAAGAGCTTTTGGAGAGCCATGAGGAATTTCTTCTGCAGTGCGCTGGATGCCTAAAACTATAGTCAAATCGGTGCCTTCAGAATAAAGCAGCTATTTTCATATGACTGAACAATACAACACTTGCGACTTCTTTTATAAACGGGCTACAGAATATTTGGTACGCCGGATGTCAGGCTCTCCGACGTTTAAAAGTTTAATTTCCTTACTAAACGCACTAAATTGTCAGCGAATGCTTCTGCCACACTATCAAATAATTACAAACACTACTCCCAATTCAGAGTTCACTAAAGTGTCACAGAATGATTGCTATTCAGCGATTGCGAGTTGCTCAGTAAAAACCCTGAAAAACGTTGCGCATTAAATTGACAGCTAGAACTCGGACTGGCGTGAAGTAACACGAGTGGAAGCCATATATGCGAAAATTACGCATAAGTAAGCCCCAATCTACGCGAACGAGTTTGTCAACAGATGTATGTAACCTAGCGGAGGCCTCTTCAGACGCACGCTGCAGGCAGAATCAAATTCTGACCTAGTCAGCGAAGAGTAATGCATTCGTCAAACCGAAATATGCGTCAGTCACGCGTAAGGTAACGTAATGGCACTTTGCAAGTGCCGAATTCATTACACGCCAGAAGTAGCGAAAAGAGCGTCACAATATATGGGAAAGTCGAAAAGTTTGTATGAAAATGCGGCATTCAGGACAGATTTTAGTACATTAAAATTTATGCTACTGCTGTCGCGAGTTTTGCCTGAAAGGTGCCATAGAAAGAAAGCCGCAGTGCCCGCCCTGAGGTGCAAATCGCGCACTTCCGACAAAGTTACCACTAGCTTTCAGGTGCTACAATGCCAAACAACGGCATGGCGAGCGTCAAGGGTGCTCCTGTACTCGGAAACAGCTGCCAACTTGAGCAAGCCAAATTCACATGGTCCCGAAAGCGAGGCTGAAATGCGGTTAAGAACCAATGAGCGGCGATATCAAAACACTAGTTCATGCGAATTATGCATCGAATACGTCAGCAACGGAAACATTTGAATAAAGGACGGACAACGTGATTAGAATGAAAAGTGAAGCCACAGGCTGTTTTCTTCCATTCACGAAGAACTATGAGTACTGAACTGTGCAGGCTTGTTTAAGTTTGCTCGGGGCAATGTGGGCTGCCATATGCCGAGATTGTATTGCCGTATATAGCATTGCAATGTCGTCAAAACACTATTATACGTAGTTATAGATGGTACGGCAATATATATGGTACAACCTTATAAGATTTGAGTGAAGCCTAAAGTGTGGTCCTTGGGAATTATTTGGGTGTAATGTTGACTTTCTATTAACAGCAAAATAAAATATGTCCGTTGGTACTACGGACACATATGGTACTTAGTTCAAAATATGGGTGAACCCATTCCTATGAATTCATCTGAAGCTCTCAAGGTTTACTAGTGTAATGCGCGCCGTTATAGAATGAGGTCTATATGTACAGATGAGTGTATCCAGGTTACATTGTGACGCGATGTTGCGGCGACTATTCTCACTTACGCTTCATTTGTAATGTTGTGTGCTTAGTATTTGCGATGTGATGTTAGATGGGGCAACAGACGACTTGGCGCAGCACGTCTTCAACGGAGAACTGTTTTTTTTTCCACCGAGTAGTTGGCCCAGCGAAACGTAGATGGCGATGCCGTGCTTCCACAAGCCCTCCAAACCTGCCATGAGTAACTACTTAAGAGGAAAAAACGAAATCAGGAAAGAAACCATTTACGATAACTCAAAGGGAAGCTCATTAGTTTTCGAAGCGAGACCGGGATGCCTTAGAACACGCACCTATAAAGCGAAATATAAGAAGGAAGAAGAAGCATGTGCTTGCTGCGGTAAAGCTAGGGAAACGACGGAGCATGTTTTATTGGAATGTGAAGACGTCTGCCTAACGGTCGATTTAGGCACCACTGGCCTCCTTGAAGCCCTTGCCTTCAGCGGGAGCAGTGGTAATGCAAACATGTCCGCAATAGGCATTAGTAAGAGGCGACTGGAGAATTGGTGGAAGAAAAGTAGGGAAACGACAAAAGACGGAGACGTACAAAAGCACAGTTCGCAATAGGGGATCAGAAAATTTAGGCGTGGTAGTCATAGTGTTTTTAATTTTCTTTTTTCACTGTTTAACCTAGGTAGGATATTAACCAGTATATGAGCAAGAGCTTGGTGGCGCAACCCACCGCCCCGTTCCAAAGGGGACGCTCATAACACTCGTCCATCCACCCATCCATCCATCCATCCAAGTCGTCATTGCAGGACGTACGATCTTCTATTGCACCTTCGCTACCATGTGTACACATACCTCGAACGCGGTGTCGTGCACAGCTACGTGAACTCATGGCGAGAACAATAGCGTGCAAGGGCGTCAGGCGGGAGCTGCGCCGTCCTCCTCGTCCTCCCTTTTTTTCACTCGCGTGTGGAATCATCCGCGGAAAGCAATACAGCCGTCCAAGCTGGCTTATCTGCGTGATCACTTTCAGTTATACCGAAATGGCCTGGTATCAACTGAAAAAGATATAATGACCTCTTTCCCTAAAGTGATGGATAAGTTCTACAATTTCGCACGTCAGGTGATCATGAGTTCCATCTCACTCGAACAATTGCATACTTTGTGTTACCGGCTTTTAATTGCAGAGGCCTGCCCATTTTACAGGACCCATAGCCTGCCCTTATATCCACGAAATATAAACAAGCTGTCATGTTGCGTTCACATAGCACTCCGAGGGAACATACTACAAGCCTCTTAGATAGCGCTTAAAACAGAAAATCAACAAGGGTTCAGAAATTGTTCCCTATGTACAGAATTAAGCCGTAAAGTTAACGTAATTCGGACACACGTTACACTTCGTACCCTACCCAGCCTTCCCTACCCAGCCTTTTTTTTACTCAGTATGACTGCTCGAGCTCGGCGTGCACAACACCCTGGAGGAGATTGCCGGTGGCGCAGGTCGCGTGCCTCTCGGTCTCCGAGGCCGGTAGACACATACTACGAGAGCTCGGCCACTCCCGGGGGAAGTGAGCGAGAAGATGAGGCAGATGCCCCGAGAGATCAGCGACCTAGTCACCGTGGCACCCGTCCCGAGGAACGTCCATCCCGAGCACAACCGCAGCAGGCAACGGGCAAGAGCCGCCGCTGTTCTAAAGCAAATCCGACGCGACAAGGGCAACGCGGGGGCCGCACCATCTCCGCGGTCGTCGTCGGCCTTAAACAACCAGTCAGCAAGTGCTCATCGGTTCGCATCGAAGACCCCGCCATTGCGGAGCTAATGGCCATACTGGATGGCGAAACAGATGTCATCTACAGCAACTCAAGGTCGGCAAACAGAGCTTTGGAGAGCGGCGTGGTCTCCGAGCAAGACCTGCGCGTGCTCCGGAACGGGGACAGCGATGGTATCAAGCACCACGCTCTAATCTGCTTTCCCGCACACGTTGCACAGGTCGAGGGTGCTCCGCCCACCTTCAACGACTCTGCCAACGAAGCCGAACAATGGCTCGGCGATAACGAGGCTGCGGAGAACAGGGACGCACCCGCCACGTACAACAAAATTACCAAGCATTTTGATCTCGCGCGAATAGTGTACCCACCCGCTCACCCCAAACTTATTAGGCCTGAGGCCCTTACGCTCAGAGTACTGCACACGAAGACGTACCCTAATCTGAGCCCCCTGCACGCAATTTATACCGATGCATACCTTAAGGACGCTTGCCCCGCACTAGGTGACCTAGCCACGCTAGCGCGCATGCTGTGGGAGTGGAAAGCAACGACGTACAGTAGCCCCGATACTGCCTTGGCCAGGTGGGAGGCGGGCCTCCTCCGCCCCCTCCTGGCCAACCAGTTCTGAGCCGTCCAGCAGGACCGCGGAGCCGCTGACAGACTTGGCTTGACAGTCCCCACGTGGGAGTCACCGGCGGCGCGCAAACGCGCGCCTTGCAGGAATTCAATAATGTTTTGTCAACAAACAAACCAAGCGATCCGGTGTCACGTAGGGTTCTTACGGGCAGTGGGACAGAGCAAATAATAGCCGTAAAGTATGTCATATCACATGTGAAAGGAAATATTTTTATGCACTCTCTAAGTCATCCCCACAAACTTACTTTCGCAAGCACGTTACCTTGTAATCCCGCCAATCATTTTCATTAAATGTATCGCCGTGGCTACTGTACTTCTACAACAGCAACAGAGGCGCAATTTGAGCGGCAATTCTAAAACCCACTTAGACTCTCGCGAGAGTGCGAGTACGTTATTTGCTGCAGAAATCCTAATTGCCCCACAGACATCACACATTGCCTACACATCACGGTCCTTTATGTTTATAGTTCATTGAGGGTATGAAGGAAACGCTACCAAAATCTCGGAATGCAAGAACGTATGTAGAATACCAGTATTCAACAAATATTTTCAATGATCATAATTAATGCAGGAGAGTTGCACTTTCCACACGCACCAGCCCCAATGTGGCTCCGATTCACATCTAATGTGAGCGTCATGTCACGTACAATTCTCATATATGACCCTGGAAAACGGAGCGGATAACGGCCATACCGCGGGTTCCTGCATTCGCTGGAGGAATGTTTTACAGTCGCTGTAATTCATTGGCATACATCGAAGTGACCATGTTCATTGGCCATACCATTCTCATATGAATAAATTTGATCTTCATGTCTGTGATACCTACCTAGACATCGGCCCGAATGTTGCGCGTGCTCTGTTGTTTGAAAATACACCTATAAACCTCTGGAGCTCTTGCATATTTAATTTACAGCAAAAGTCAGAATATAACCACACACATTGAACTTCGCCTTTATAGGACCGATAACCTGCCCTTTACTTCCTGGAAATATTACCAACTGCTTTGTTTAGTTCAGACAGGATACAAGGTAAACATACTATTATAAGAATTTCATATAAAGCATGGAAATAAGGTGAAAAAGGCGTTCAGTAAATATTTGCAAACATCATGATTAGGCAAACTAGTTCAAAGACACGCCACACAGTACAATGACATTCCCACTATTTTCATTAAACGTAAACAGAGTAAAACATGGTTCTCTCGGAACACGGGACAACCTGTAACAGACGCATAGTGCTTTCGAGCACTTAATGAGTATTTTTTGAAAGGCTACAGCTTAAATATATCTATTTTAATTTATCCTATAACATAGCAGTTCCCGCATCTTAATTTAATCTCAGTTGTCGTTATAGTCTTTCCAAGACAAAGGGCAATATGTTGCTCCTATGGCAAAACATATTTATAACTAACATTTAAATATACTTTACTGAAACAGCCATAGTACAGCAACAAACTTCGAGCTTCACTTACACGTTACACATAACCCTTACCTTCATCGCATATTAAAAAAAAGTTTGTTTTATAGTTCGCCAAAGAGAACGGGAAGACACATTATGATGGTTGTCTAACCCTCTAAGATAGGGAGAAAACAAGTACTATACGCTCTAATAAATTGGCGGCTCCAAGTGTTCGTGGATCTGAGATGTCGGGCCTCTGCACGGCTACTAATTTCAAGATTTTGGATTTGTGCCAGTCCAATTATGCCGCAAGGACTCCTTTGTATTCTTTTGTTTCTCTTTATTTACCGTAAGTGTTTCTACCAATAGTGCAGTTTGTTTAGCCCATTGCGTGGCACTTTTGTCACACGAATTTCTTCATTCATCGCAGCATGGCTGTTATTGTGCGACACTGGATATACCCTGGACAGCAACTGAAGAGACTCGCATACCGCAAGCTTATGCAGTCAATTATATCGAACGCGTCACGTTTTCTGGGGCTGGCCAGCACAATCAACCGACAAGTTTTTAGCATATTGCCCGTATTTCTCTGTCGAAACTTTCGCGTGAAATTGTCTTTTACGACGTATTAATATTGTGAAATTCAAGTAAATAAAGGGTTTGCGAAAGTTATGTTTCAATACCCTAGACATGTTTGCGAAGAGCATGATTAAGGCAGCAATGTTAAACGTTCTCCACGAATCACACCTAACGTGGCCGCCTTTTCCACCGAATTCAAATTCTGTGCGATAGAGTGGGAAGCACGGACGCGGTCGCCGAGTAAGCACAGATGCACATCTCATCCTCGAAGTTTTCATCTTATCAACGAAAACTTCCCTGATTGGACTCCAAACATATGCTAAGAAGACGTGTCACCGTACCCACCTACCGGTAAGACGAACTTTTCTTCGTTTCTACGCAGATAATGTAGGAACTTCGTCGGCTTGGCCGGCCGCCGACCGCCAAGCCTATTGCTTGGCTAGACACCACCTCGACACCAATGACACCACGCGCATTCGCGGGCTTCTGAGGCATGTAATTTGAGCATGCAGCGGCGTCCACTGCGTCACTCGGCCGCAGGCGCACCATTGGGACAACGCCGCGCTAGCAACAAGCCACCACGGGGTCGTTAAAGTCACGGAGTGCCTGAACCTTGCTATAATCGACGTCGGTCTCCTCGGCAACGCTATCCACTCAGCGGCAGGACTCAACACAATGGAACGCAGCGATGCGTACTTCAAAATCCGCACCACGCAAAACCTGGTAACCGTTGACCCCTATCGTCTATCTGGTGCCGACAAGTTCGCAGAACTAAAGAACACCGCTATCAACGATGCAGCTTACGAGACAAACACATACGTGGCCGCTGATCCTATGAACGCACGCGGCGTTATACATGGATTACACTCCTCGGTCTCCGACGAAGAGTTGCCGAGTATTGTAAAAGTAGAACAAGCGAAACTCTTGACAATCCACCAAATAGGCTCGTCCTACACCGTGATGTTGACGGTGGCAGGCCCACGTTTACCCACATTTGCCCTCATTCATCGCGTTGTCCAGCGACTCTATCAATTTGGAAAAAGCAGTTTGCTGTGCTCGCATTGCTTCACGCTCGGTTACGGCACTAACGTATGCCCAAATCGTTCGACGTATTGCATGGGCCAGCATTGCAGTCCAACATGTCCCGGTGCACAAAGCATACCCCACCTGAGTGCTTCCCCTGCTGCTATAAATACGGAGGTGAACATTCGCCTCGCCAACATCGAAAGACTGCCCAACAAGAAAAGAAGCGGACCGCGCGGCGCGTTCGCGGGCATCCAAGCACCGCCGCTGTCGGATACTCTACACGAAGCCGTTCCAGTATACGTGGGATTTCCATGAATTATAACAAAGGACACACCGTCCCTACAAACAGGACACAAGAGTCCCCTTAAACACCAAGACGCCAGACACCTGCATTGCCACTCCCAACCGGTTCGCCGTGTATCGCCAAAGGAGTCGCAGCCGCAGTCGCAGCCGCAGTCGAAGTACTAGCCAAGCCATCGGAAAAAATCTACAAATGGAATCCTACCACTCCGGTGCCAAAACGTCCCAGAAATGACAAGGGCCAGCTAGCCTCTGATGTCGGTGAGCCAGTCCGTTGAAACCCACTTACCAATTCCTCGCAACGCTCACATAACACGTCACGGTCTACTCGTTCTATTTTGCGGACTCCAATTCTTCATTACTGGCAATCTCAAGCTCTACAGAGACCTATAACGCCATCTACAACACCATCGCACATGCCGGACCAAACAAGCATGCAGCGCCTTCAACGAGCGGTCCAGGTTCTAACTGCTAATGTAGACAGCCTCGCGAATGAGGTTGTGGTGATTCGCACGATACTGGTTGAAATGCAATATCTAAAACAAGAAATCCCACGCACTGATGTCCTGGTTCAACAGCTATTAGCCAAAGCACAAACATTCGCTCGTGCACAGATATCCACGCAGTACGACGTTGATGATCCCTCTGGCTCTGCAAATGTGTAAGTCCTAATTGAGCTCTAGTATTATGGCATTGTAATTGCAGGAGCCTTCGAAAGAAGAAGGCTCACTTACAACAAGTGATCCACCGAGAAACGCAAAAACCAGACATCCTTTTAATTCAGGAAGCTTGCGGACTTAAGTAATTACCGGGATATGAACACATTATCCAAATAATTAATACTAAATGACACAGAGGAGCTCCACAGGCGGTGACCGTTCATATTACCCTTATAACATACGTGGCCAAACATATTCCAGCGATATAAATCCATACCGAATCCATAAACAATTCGACTCAAGAGCACGTTAGTGTACAATGCCGCTTCGGCAGACGTGACGTTCTAATCATCAATCTGTACAGGGTCCCGAGTCTCGACTCTCCTTTGAAATGGTTGGACACGCACACAAAGCTACATACAGACAAATACATCATAAACTCTGGAGGATTCAATACACATAACACATCATGGGGCTACCAGCGGACAACGAAATCAGGGCAGCGCCTCGAATGAAAGATGCAAAGTAACAAGTTTACGTTCTTTAATGATACAACCGAGCCTACGTGCCAAGTAAACAGTGTCGAACGTTACTCTAACCTTGACTTAAGCGGACACCGCGGAATTGGGAATGTAACTTGGGCGAATCTTCATGAAAATCTTGGAAGTGACCATCACATCATTGAAGTTACTCTAGGCATTCGACGGTATAAGACTTGCATTGCTAACGCAGCTTCTCATACACAACTTACTAACTGGCACCGATTCCCATTAGACCTTGACATTTATGGGTGAAGAATATCCGCGAGACGAGGAAAAAGTACACAAAAGATTGCGCGCACTCCTGAAACCCCGCCCCCCTGACTCTAATCTGCTTAACCTATCAGATAAAATACATAGGCTAGTGCAGAATTGAAAGAAGCATAAACAGAATCATGGCCTTCGTAAGCTTAATCAGCAAATCACATTCGAAGCAGAGGAATACTTTCCACCGAAAACTGGTTAAAAAGATGTGGCAAGCTCAACTGCCAGCTACATAGTGCGAGTGTGGAATATGCTGATATCACTTTTGGGTCAAGGAAAACCGACAAAACATGGACAAGATAACGATGAGTTTTGGCGAGAGACGCGAAGAAACAGTTGATGAAGTCCGTCACACGTCTATCCCATGGACGAAAATGCAGAACTGCTGTATCGCCCAACTGAGGCACTCGAAGAGAGTATAACCGGCATAAACAGCCTGTTTACTTTAGCTGAGCTACATCTCATCAATGAAACCAAACACAAGGCTTGGCAAAGATGGTATTACTTAATGTAAGCTTCGTAACTTATCACCTTCTATGTTACAGCAACCTTTAGAACATATCAATAATATATGGGAATCGCGAATCCTTCCAGAGGAATGGTAAACGGCAATGATAACGCCAATCCCCAAACCTGGGAAACTGGCCAACTGTATCACGAACCTGCGTCCTCCATCTTTAACGTCTTGTGTAAGCAAAGTGATGGAACGCATGGCCCTTAACGGTCTCAATTGGCACTTAGAAAACAGCAGTACTTTTCCCTACACAATGACATGCTTTAGATCACATCTTAGCACTTACGATAACATGCTTCGTATCTCAAAAAGTGTGCATCGAAATCACAGTCTCGTGCAAATCTGAGTAATCATAGGTGTAGATATACACAAGGCTTTCGACCACCTTAAATACTCCGCTTTCCTCAAGAGCCTCTTGATCCTACGAACCGGCGCCTGCCTCTACAACTATATTAAAGCTTTCCTTACCGGTGGCTCTATACAAATTCAAATCAATCGAGAGCTTTCAGTTCCATACTCGCTTACTATTGCAGTCCCTCAAGGCTCAATCCTATTACCTACTCTCTTTAAGAGGAAGCTTTAGCTCGAGTGCTCCTATCTAAATACATGTAAAAGGAGAATTCGTTTTTCTCGGCAACCACTGCACCAAATTTGAAGAGGTTTGTTGCATTTAAAAGACAAACTTAAAATCTAGTGACTGTTGGTTTCGAATTTTTGAGTTAGATAGTCAATTTTTTATTAAAAATTGGCAAAAATCGGAAATTTTCAAAAAACGAAACTATCAAGTTTACAACTCTGTAACTTAACCACTAAAAACGATAATACAATTCTGTGAATTGCATCTAATAGTACATCTAAAGCGGACAAAATTGATATGTTACATATGAATATAAAAAAGTTTTGTAATAGAGAAATACAACTTTCGCAAAACCGTTGTAACCAACGTAACAAATTCACGTAAGATGTAAAATGACATACTGAATTTGTCCGCATTGAATGATCTAATGGATGCCGTTTACAGAACCGCGATATCTGTTCTTGATGCAGAGCTATGAATTTATAAACTTCGTGCTTCTATTTTTTTCAAACGGTCAAATATTTGAAAATCGTTTTAAGAAAATTCAAGCCCTAAATCGAAATTCCTCTTCCAACAGTCACTAGATTTTAACTTTCTCTTTCAAATGCGACAAATTTCATCAAAATCGGTCCAGGGGTTATATCAGAAAAACGTTTTTGCGTTTTACATGTATTTGAATAGGCCGCGTCGGAGTTGGGCCCGAGCTAAAGCTTCCTGTTAATATCGTCAGAATCAATAGGCGACAAGAGTGCGTAGGCTTCGCCGTAAAAACGCTTGTATTGTTTCCGGGTGCAAACAGCCGGACTCTGAAAAGGATGGGCCGACAGCAGCACATGAAACGCCGACGTGCGTCTTTAAAGCATCCATGTAAAATTCTGTGCACGAATTCTTTGACTGCAGTTCAAAGAAGTGCATTCTAAAATGTGCCTTCGGTGCGTGTTTTGTACCCTCTATGAACGATGTGTCGCATTTTATCAGCTGCCATAGTCACGGCGGCAACGCCTTCGCTGCGGCCAACAGGCTTGGCTCAAGAATCGGAAACCCCAATTTCTCAGTAAGTTTCCTTAAGCGCAGAGAAAATGGTTCTCTAGCTTAAGGTCAATTACGAAACAGCCATGCAGACGTCAAATCGTTTACGATTGGATAAGAGGGATGTTCCGGGTTTCCATTCACTTTCAGAAAAGAAGCGAAGCTTAAGTATGCTGTTGCAGATCGGGCGACCATTTGTTCGTTCTCATAGAGGCTTGCCGCAGCACTTGTACTGTAGGAGCCTGTGGCCAGCCGGACGCCTAGCTAGTGAACAGGATCCAGTATCTCTAAGGCGCTTAGAGTACCAGGCTACTACAGTATGGAGCCATAATCTAATCGTGTATGAGGCTCTAGTAGAGGTTTGTTAGAAACTTCCGGTCACTATCCCTTGTTGTGTGCGGCAATACCACAATATTTTTATTATGCTCATAGTGTTCATGCAGTTTCGCTTAATATGTTTTATGTGTAATATAAATACCATTTTTGAGTCGAAAATTATGCCTAAAAATTTGTGTTCCGTGTTCACTCCTATGTGGTATCCATTTAGCACAACGTCGGATTCTGGAATCAAGCCTCTTTTTCTTGTGCGAAATATATATATGCATGATCTTATGCCGGGATTTAACCTAAACCCACTTTTGCAAGTCCGCTTCGACACCTTGTTCAGACCAAGCTGCACTTGTCTTTTGCATATCGTGAGGCTACATGAGCTAAACCCTAACTGTAAAGCATCTACTTATACAGAGTAAAAGTACTTCGAGGAATTATTGAACGCAAAGAGTTCATCTTCTCAATAAAAGGCTACAGGTGAGTACTCCCCCTAGGGTACCTCGGTTTCCTAGATAAATAACCTGGACAAGGCATTGTCAACTCTAACCCAGAATGTACGCTTTGATAAGTAACTCTCTACTTGATAAAGTTCATTACCACGTATATCGATTTATAAGCGGTCTCTTAAAATTCCGAATCGCCAAGTAGTGTCTTATGCTTTTTCCATATCAATGAAGAGGGTTAGAAAAGATCGTCTGTGAACGAAGACCTCACTACTGTGTGCCTCAATCCTTACGAGATGATCTGTTGCGGATCGACCTTCTCGAAAACCACACTGATAAGGGTCGAAGAACTTGTTTGTTTCAAGAAAGTGTAATAATCAGCGAATCATCATTTTTTCCAGTAACTTGCAGAGTCAACTCTTTAATGCAATAGTATAGTAGCTTGTCGCTAAGGATGGGTTCCTTCCCTGCTTCATGACAGAGACTACAATAACCTCTTTCCATGCCAATGAAATGTATCCCGCTACCCACCTATTACTGTAAACAGATATCGGTGCTAGTTGTGTGTCACGGTGAAGGTGTTTTCTCATTATATACATGATTCTGTCAGCTCCTGGAACAGACTTCTTACAATTTTTCAAAGAAGCTCTGAACTCAGCGACATTAGAATTGTAGTTGTACGTTTCAGTTTTACAACATTTGCGGACGAGCGGCTTACCCTCTGCTATAGCTGTGTGTTTTAGGAACGATGCTGAATAGTTATCCGAACTGGGCATATGCTCAAAATGCTTCCCAAGAGCAATGGCGGGCATTTCAGGGCTATTGCCCTGATCATCCACCAACGGCAAAGGTAAGACGGCTGGCCTGGTAATTGAGACAATTGCATGGAGCTCACTGAGCTCCATCAAATCATTATCCGAAATTACACCACGACTGGTGCACGACAGTGATAGGAACGTCTCCACTTGATACAAGGTTCTTCAGTTTCTCATGTTTTTTTAATATCTCGGAGTTCAAGAAGAAGGTCGCCTTTAGCAAATTTCGCAGCTTTCTAGCCGGCTCTTATTGTCTCTGTCAGGCACTTTGAAACGAGGAAATGAGAGATGGCTCTCACTGTCATTTCTGGTTTTACGCTATGTGTGACGTGGTGGAGGGGAAACTTCTCTTTCAGGTGACCAAAAAACAAGCACTTCTTCGGTGCGCCCCCTTTTCTGAGGGGGATCAGGTAACGCGAGGTAAGAGCAAGCCATAAAAGCAAAATCTTTTCGGCAGGAACGCCAGCCACCCACCATGGAGCCCCGCAAGGGGACGCTGTAGGATATGTAAACAGAGGTCCCACAAACGGCAGCTGTACCTTCCTGCTTGAACCAAATACGGATAACCAAGGGTGATTGTGGTACACAAGCTGAACCCTTGCCGCCAGGAATGTTGGGAGTAAATGGAAGAGAACAGACGACAGGAAAGATTCAATGTGAGGGAGAAAGACAAAGATTGAAGAGGAGGACAGGAAAAGGCGACTGCCGATTACCCCAGGGTGGGTCAGTCCGGGGGCGGCGCCTATATGAAGCCGAGGCTAAAGGGGCGTAAGACTGCGAGTCGGCCTAGTTGGAACAAATTCATCTTTAAAACTTATTGTGCGCAAACAAACAGGGACGAAGAATAGAAGAAACACAAGGACGAGCGCTCGTCCTTGTGTTTCTTCTATTCTTCGTCCCTGTTTGTTTGCGCACAATAAGTTTTAAAGATGAAAGGGGCGTGTTGCCGCCGCCGAGGGACCTCAAAGATCTAAACACTCGGCATTGGCTCAATCCCCCTCCTCCCCCCCCCCCCGATCCTCTATTCCCCGGACACGGTTAAGCCGCGCACGGTTAGACACGGGAGGGTACAATACAACCACCATAAGCTCGGGTCCGTGCCTCAGTTCATAAATACTGAATCAGGATATTGATATTTGATTATAGAATCCATTGCGTGCCATCGACTGAAGCAGTTCTTTCGTAAATATATAATATATACGCCTGGGTGCATGGTAAACCCCAGCACTTGGCGCCCCATAGCAAAGCCGATTTCGGCGAAATCATGTGTATAGAGTTTACAAAATCATGAATGTTGGTCCCGTAAATTGTTTGAATGTTTGTTTATAGGGTGAGTAAAACTTACGATGCTGCTATTCATAAATAATACGCTCTCTTATTTTAAATCTGATATTAAACTGCTCACCCAAGCCATGTGCGTTCACGATTCCTTTTCTTTTTCTATGCACCAAATTAAAAGGCTTACTGCATGCTATTTTCGGGCACATAAACAATTCAAAGCTGCATTGAAAACAATTCTTTCCCTCCAGCCGCGGAAGCTTAGCCTGCAGCTCTGGTAAATGCTGCAATAAAGCTGCCAAATGTGAGACGCAACCTTTCAATGCCGCGATGCTAAAAAAAAATAAAGGACACGATTCGGCGTCGCCAACCACGGAATATTGCGCGAAAGCACACTCTTCTTGGACGAATTTAGTTTCTTGCACCAAGGTAGACACTGCTAGTCCTTTGCTGCAGTCGCAGTCGCTTGGCCACATCGTACGCCGACTGCCGCTGCCTCTCTCGCCGAACTCGTTGTTCTCGGCGCTTGGCGCGACGAATCTCTTCCGTAGACGTTTACGACTACGATCCCTTTACGCTTTCTATATGCACACAAACGCACGCGCACGTCCTCGCGCACAAGGCGACGAGGCGTAAGAGAGGAGTGCCTAAGCTTCGCGGCACGCAAGCAAGGTTTTTTCCGTAGGTTATCGTGACTACACGGGCGGCAGCCGCGCGTGAGCGTCGTCCGCGGAGAACGGGGGCGGAGCCGGCCGTCTCGTGGGCACGCCGCGGGGCTGTTCGAAACAGGTTTCAACGCACGGACAGAGGGGAAATCCAGGCAGGTAGGCTCTTAGTGCTTGGCGTACCAATAAACACCTTCAGCTGTTCTCCGGAATCATCATTTGAAACCCAGCGTCGTTTTTCAGTGCGTTATTCCCATCGCTGCGAAGGAATCGAGATTACGAGTCAAATTGAGTAACATTCATCGCAGATGACGACGATTTTCAGCAAACTGCGCTTGGTTGCTAAGCAGTGTTCAAAAGAAGCTTTTTATCTTTTCTTTTTTTTATTTTTTGGTTTGGTAATGTACGACATCGCGCCAAATTTGAACAGATAAATTTCGTGCGGCACGTGGTGGTACCCACGCGAACCAAACAAAATATCTGGGAAAGCTGTACATGGCCTGCCTGCGCTCCATTTTATACCATTTACCGTGAAAACTGTGGAAGTGCCTGCCGGTCCCGCGTGTTTTTGTCACTGTTGTGGCATTTCACCGTGCAACAGCACCATGGCTACCCCACCCCTGACCCATCGCAAAACAACGGTGACGGGAGGATCTATTTTGCAAAACTCGCTGGATCGCGAGCAGCTCACGGTGCCGACGACCTCATACGTGCTAACGTCGATCTCCACCAGTGGAAGGAGTGGCGCTGGCGTCTGTCAGCTAACTTGACGCTCGGCGGCAGTCGGGATTCCCGACCACGTCGCACGACGGATCTCATCCACACAAACGCTCCAATGCGCCCCTGTGTCTGTTGCTGAAATGCCCGTGCCAATGGCGGCGATCCCTCGGCAGCAGAAGCCAATCTCTAAGGCCATGCTTTTGCTAATTTCAGGCGCCGAAAGCAATAGACCTTTTTTCACATTCATATGCTGCCCTCTGCCATGCGCCACTGGAAACGTTTTGGAAGGGTGCCGGGGATTTCGCCAGTTATCTGTGTACCTGCGCCTATGTTTAACGTGCGTCGGTTGTGCTTTTCTTGTATCGCGATTAATTATTAATGGTTTTTCCGGGGCATCATATCGTTCACTCATCTACTGCTGCGTGAGCAGGCCAGAGTGCGCTGTTGTGCTAACAGTGCGGCCGATAAAGACACGCTGAGTTCCGTCAGCCAAGGCGGCTACCTTAGATATTGTTGTCGCTGATGTCTGCACCTGTGCATCGCTTTTTGTATTCCTTCTATAGATTCTCTAAACATTTCGCATATTCAAGAAGCCTTCGGGAGCAGCCTTCCACGTGAGATTTTCCAAAGCGGTGCACTTGTTTACATCTTAATTTGCAGCTTCAGATCACTGTTAGTATCTGATATATTGTGGAAACGGCGCATCGCCGATATTAAATAATCTCGAAACAGCAAAACATACATATATGCGCATATGAGCCGCGTTATTCCACCGTCAGACGAGTCAACATGAGCGGCTGCGCCTAATAAACAACTGCAACGGTGATCCAGGCACATATACTACGGGCTGTTATTACTGATTCTAAACCGCCGTGGTTGCTTAGTGCTTATGGTGTTGGGCTGCTGAGCACGAGGTCGCTTGATCAAATACTGGCCACGGCATTTCGATGGGGGTGAAATGCGAAAACACCCGTGTACTTAGATTTAGGTGCACTTTAAAGAACCCCTGGTGGTCCAAACTTCCTGAGTCCCCCACTACGGTGTGCCTCATAATAACGAAGTGGTTTGGCACGTAAAACCACATAATTTATATTACCGATTCTCGCTTTTCTTTAACTTCATCATACTTGCAGTTTGCGCGTGTCATAAGCTATTATTAGAGAAAACAGTGCTCGGCATAGGCCCTGACTTATAGGCCGTGTAGTTCTCTCGCGAAAACGCGGATGCCATTGCTGACACCGTTGGTAACTGAGCGAGCTTATGCTGCTGTACCGAGTGCACTGTCTCTTCCCTCTTTCTCTCTCCATTTCCTTTCCCCGCGTAGAGTAGCATGTCAGCGATGTCTATACGCCGGCTAAAATCTCTGCCTTTTATTAAAGGGTTCTCTCTCACTTTCACTGTCTCTTCTTTCCTGTTTGACGCAAAGGTAAACAGTGCTTCTCGGGAATTCAGAAATGTGTCGCCATAACAACACGTAGAGACACACCTTCTACGTAGCGAATGCGACCAGTAGCGTTCGGGAAGGGTGACTGACGTACAAGATGTTGGCACAGCGCTGTGTCGCCGCTTGCCGGTTATTGTGTACGTGCGGTGCGAAGTGTAGTTCAATTAATCAAATCGCCGTAGGGCCACATCTGAACGTTAAGAGCGGTTTCCTTCGTCCTAGCTGCTTATGTTTAAGTTCAGGTCCATCGGTAGCGGGTGCATGAACTCAACGGGGTCCGGCCTAACCCTACCTTCGTTGAACAGGACTAACAATGGCTCCAAATTCATGTGCATGGCTTGAGAGGACTGAAGCCTGTGCACTTCAACTTCAAAGACATGTCAAGGGATTTTCAGCTCCAATAATTATATATTCAAATAAATGAATCACTATCACGTTGTCGGTTCGACGGCTGACGGCGTGGGGTTCGTTTGAACGAATATGGTCGGCACGCTGATTTTATCGGTGCCGTCGACAAGAAAGCCCGTCGCGCTACCATAACTCGCGCCCATCGGTTGCGTCGTTATCGCTTATCATCAAATGGTCTCAGTAACACAGAGCTCAATAGGCGGTCTATCATTGGCGTCCGCGTCTTCTCGGTCTCGTATCGACCCAGTGTTACCGCAACTTAAACGAGTACGTGAAGTCAGGCACGCGCTGCCACCACCAGCAAGGGTGCGCCGACGCTGCAAGAAGACTGCGTGAGCAAAATGATGTTTTTGAAGTGTCGGCCAAGTGTAACGCAGAGCTTATCGATAAATTTGATAGCCGTCAAAGCAAGGCGGCAACTACGTGAATCGCGGTGCGGTCCAGACGAAGCATTGGCCCCTTTATGTTTTAAAATGGAGTTGCAGTCTTACTCTACGCACGTTTTCGGCACCGCGCCGACGTAGAGCTATAAACAAGCGGAGTACCAATGCGGTGCACGGCACAAGTGTACCCTGCAGTGAGCGTCCCTGTGTTTCTCTTTTTCCGGGTACTTCCCCCGATATCCGCCACGCGGCCGCGCGCGCGTCCAACAAACCCGCTAGGGCAGGGCGCATGCGCCGTCGCACCGTGGAAAAGTCGGATTGCGGAGCTGGAAACGCGCCACAAACGTCATATTTCGAACAGCGTCTTTCCTGGGACGCTGTTAAACTATTGGCGTGGCTCTGAGGATAGGTAGTGGCATACAATGCCGCCAACTGCAGTTTGATTCCTCGCAGGTGCTATAGTTCCTTCAATGTTTTATTGCGATAGGAATTATTGGCACGATTAAGGCCCCTTTACACTGTCGCCGTTGGAGTTGTCGAAGTCAAGCACAGTTCTTGCTTGCGCTCCTGGCGTGTGCCCTGTGTGCATACGCGTTAACTTTTCTGCTGAGAAGCTGTATGCATGCTGCACCGCGGTGCGTAGACACAGGTACCAGCGTAACGGGCAGTAAACCTCCTCCTCCCCGTCAAGCTAAACCTGCATATATTCATTCGTTTGAGCGCTGAAGAACGTTGTTGGTTTTACTTCGGTCTCACCTTATGCACCATCGAAATGCGACGCCGTTGGCGGTGCTCCTGATTACATGAGCTTGAAGACACGGCTTCAGCGCAACGTTAAACGGTGCTATCGCTTTTAATGTTTCGCCTGCGGACGGATACTTCCAGTGCTAGAGCGGTTATCGTATCGAAACGGATGTTGCTTGTGTGTTCGAAGTCTCAAAAATGTATAAGTATGGTTACGTTATGTTTTGCACATATTGAAAACAATGAAAACGCTTCTGTGTATCTGTCTGTGTTTTTGACCCTTTTCAATTTAGTTTCAGTTTATTAAGTTTCAATTCATTATTCTTTAAATGGAATGAATGGGTAAGAGACGATATTCAGACGAGGGTCCCAAAGTCAAACACTGCAACGGGAGCCCCATGTAATAATAACAGTGGAGAGACGTATGAAAGATAGCAAGTAAAGTAAAAGAAACAAACACCATCGCGAAAAATACAAACAATGCAAAAATAAATAAACGAAATCAATTTGTCGGTATATAAGGCTATAGTGCATGAAAGAACTCTCAATACATACAAATGGCAAACGTAGTGTAAATTAACGATGTAAACATAGTTATACAGGTAAAAAGCTGAAAGGCAGGACTAAATGTATGAAAGGATGAATATTTCATGTTGTTGGGTAAGCCATTCCATAGTTCTATAGCAGTGAATGATGATGTCATTTTTCCATAATTAGAATGAGCCATGAGCAGTAGAAAATTGGAGTTAGGTGCAAACTTTGTATTATTATTGATGAGGTACCTGGAATCAATGAATTCGTATGAAAGCCGTTTTGTAAGTAATTTATAAAACATAATTCTTAGATGATTGTTGAACAAGTTCGTTACAACAAGGATGATATTTTCACGAATACAGTAGCACTCGTGAAAAACGTGCTGTTAGTGATAGTGCGCATTGCTTAGTTTCGTAAGTGCTGAATGGATGA
Organism: Dermacentor variabilis; assembly: GCF_050947875.1. Taxonomy (NCBI): domain Eukaryota; kingdom Metazoa; phylum Arthropoda; class Arachnida; order Ixodida; family Ixodidae; genus Dermacentor; species Dermacentor variabilis. The sequence goes on from NC_134569.1 coordinate 176,479,362, forward strand.
GATATAGCACTAGTATGTGTTTCCACAGGAACCTATGCTGTAATTAGTGTTACTGTAAAGGAAAGCAAAGTACAACGTTAATAATCCGTGTTTTGAGAAACACGCTCTTGATTTTCATAATGCTTTAATACCAAATGTACACTTTTGTTTAATGAAAGCAATGTGTTGAGAAAACTTTAGGTTAGAATCTAATTTGATGCCCAGAAATGATGCACAGTCGGAGATGGGATTGTGATGATCATCTAGATTTATCCCATGCATGCGAGGTAGTATTCTATGGCTACATCAGAAAATCATGAATTGAATTTTGGTAGGATTGATAATTTAATGATTGGAAGAACACCATGCAAAAATACGCCCAACCTCATTCCTTAGTTTAAGGATTAATGCTGTTAAAGATTTTTCATACAAGGAGATTTTAGTATCGTCTGTGTAATTACAGAATGTGCAGATTTATGATCCGTAGGTAAATCATTAATATAAATGGAGAATAGTAATGGGCCTAGTATGAAGCCTTGTGGTACCCCTTGGTTAATAACTTCAATATCAGAATAAACACCTCCAGAAAATACTGTTTGTTCTCTATTATGCAGGTAACTTTTCTTGGCTCTTTAGTACTGGACCAATAATTTCTAGGACTTCTAGCTTAGTAAATAGCACGTTATGATTAATCGTATCAAAAGCTTCAGTCAATCCAAAAAATACCGAACCAACGAAGTTGCCCGTATCAATCGAGTGACGAATGTAGTTGGCTTGGAATAATAAAGCTAAGTTAGTCAAACTGCCAGAGCCAAAACCAAACTGAGAAGCTTGCAACAAATTAAATTTTTAAGTAAATATTTAGGTGCTTACAAAATAACTTCTCAGCACCTTTACTTATCGAAGAGAATAGAAATAGGACGATAGTAAACACGTCTGTTCTGTCGCCTTTCTTTTGTGCAGGAATAATCTCAGCCCTTTTAAGCGTCGCGGGAGAAACTGATTATCCACTGATTATGAAGCGCTGTGAGAATTTTTAAAAGTTATTAAGCATGCAATATATGGTTCATTGTGTCGTGTTCTTGACGCGGAATTTTTATGGAGCTTCTCTTGAGATTTCAAACAGAATTTCATTATTTTAGATCTTGCAACTGAAGCCGCTTATAGTGGGCGATAATGCATTTCATTCTCCACAAATAAGTTCTCTCATAGCATAAGAATCTTGCCCTTAGACGTAAAAAATCAGGAAATGCATAACAACAGGTCGCTATATAGCCAGAGGCTTTCAAGTCTTTTTCTAGGCTAAATAAAAGCATGAAATTCTATTGTAATCCAGACGCAGATAGAAAGTTCGCAGTTCGTAACGTCATTTGCAAGCGAGAAATGGCCGCTCTCTTTTCACTTTTCGTTAGCTTACCATGAAATCAGCCTCGCCCGCTACTTGCAGTTGCCGGAGGGTAAGTGGGAACAGTGCGCGGTAACAACATCCTCACACGGTACTCAATTTGCAGTTAAACAGATGGCAGAGCGTTAAAAGATGTGTCCGAAGTGTTCTTTCACGGTACATTGTAGACCAAGTAGTGCTCTGCAAACTCATTGACGTAAGTCATTTTGTAAATACTAGCACGCCAGATTCCTTTCAATTGTGTGCAACGGTATATGTAAATACGTAGCTAGGAGAACAGCAATTGCACTGTGAGTTCTGGAAAACCCATAAGTGTCGCACCGCTTCCGAAATATTTCTTGATATTTCACTGAGCCGCTTAAGGCACAAGGATTATAGCAGGCAGTATGTAGGCTATACCAAAATACAGATCTTACGCTATTGTTCAAACCGATACTTGGACCGTTACGTGAAACACTTGCCCGTTCTTGTAGCACACACGTTTTCACGGTGTTCAGTTTTCCCACTGACCGATCCTTCTTCCGCGATTCTTGGCACCCGTTTCTCTTTTCTGTTAGGCTTCTTTTAAGCCTAGGCAAAAAAAAAACGCCATCTTGCTGCGAGTTTACGAAACGTTCTGTTTTCTAGGAGGAATCGTGCGGAGGTTGAGTTAACGAAAACAAAGGGTCATGGCATCGTTCTACTACGGGGCAAGACAATAGCAGCGTGTAACATAACTGTATTAGGATTTTGTTAAGTATTTCTTCGAGCAAGCTTTTCGTGAAGTGGATAACTGGAAACATGCATTGGGTGTTCGCTTGTTCTGGACAATTTTCCCGAGCAGGTAAAAATTAAAAGAATTTCTCATTATACTCGGAACCGTGGTGCAGTCGTAGGCCTGCCTCTCAAAGCCAAACAAGTGTTCGAGAAGCAGTAAAACGCTAGATTAGAACACCCAACATAAATGTGGGCAATAAATACAGAAGAATATCGCCGTATCTTATATCCTGAATTCAGCATTACACATATTAAAATAAAGTCTGTTTCGCCCAACACCCGTCGTAGTTGCTTAGTGGATATGGTGTTGGGTTTTTAACCACTCGGTCGCAGGATCGAATCCCGGCCACGGAGGCCACATTCCAATAGGCGCGAAATCCGAAAACAGCCGTGCACTTAGATTTACGTGCACGTTAAAGAACCCTTGGTGGTCAAGATTATTCTGGACTCCCCCACTACGGCGTGCCTCATAAACAAGTCGTGGTTTTCGCACGTAAAGCCCTATCATTTTTGTAATTAGGCCCAAAAGGTGAAGCATCAATTGCGATAGCAAATTAGCAGGCAGCTAGCTATACGAAGTAAGGATAGTACTTTTACCGGTCGTATAAACTTGTAAACATTGGCTTATTAACTGAATTAACAAGCATGGTGACAGCGCGCAAGAGCAAACGAGAACACACACTCTATGAGCGCGAACAGTCGCTGTGATAGCGCTGGTGTGAGCGGGCGCGGCAGCAGCAGCGAGCGAAGTGAGCTTTGTGCGCTGCATCGGTTCAACGCACATCGGCGAGAACACAGTGCGCAGAAAAGTATGAGCCGTCTGCAGATTCTTTTCAAGATAGCGCGCGCGGCCGTGCAAAGTGCACACTTGTTGGCGGAGTCGAAGCCGCCCTCCCTCCAGCGCTGCCTACCCGCTTGTCTCCATATATGGCGCGCGATATTAAGCCGCGACCATCAGTTTCCCTTGCACCTGGTCGTGAAATGCGCAGTTGCTGCTTGGGCACAACACCGCCGCACCCCCTCACTCCCATCCCCCCACGGCCTTCCTCGCTACGGAAGACCGTAATCCGCTTTCTTCCTTCGAGCGCGCCAGATTAGACCGCGTACGTCAGCTTTCCTCCGTGGTTGCCAGATTGGGCTACATTTATGCAGGTTGGCGTCGAAACTTCAGGGTTGGATACATCGCTATATTTGGACTATTTTTTATTAAGGACATCCGAGCTCTGAGGAGACGCCAACACTAACGAAATTCGGGGACGCCGGTTTATGAAAACCCACCGAAAGCGTATTGCTTCTACAAAGACATGTAGGCAATCTCAAAGGCTGTGCTTTTAGGTAATGTGGGCGCTGGCACGATGGCGTAAAGTCATCGCTTCTATGTTTATACTGTCACGTGGTGGTGACGTTGAAGGACACAGTAGCAAATACTGCGAACGACAAAACTAACTTTTATTGGGCGAACCTGTGCCTACAAAACAGGCTACACTTATAGCACAACGATAGCGGCGAACACGGTCGGCGATCGTCGAAAATCTGATCAGCGGGTCAAGCGCGTCGGCTTTTATACAGTAGTCATCGAATTTTCCAGATTAATCGACGGGACCCGCAGGCCTTCTACAAAGTTCTACACCATTCGCGTGAAGCGATGAAATCAGATAACCCAAGGTTCGGCGACAACAGACTGCGGATAGAAGCATCGATAACTTTCCAGAAACTTCGGATACATGCAGGCGCGTCCCGCGCTGTGCGATAACATTTGTTAGGCGGCAAAACGTGTCGCCCGATAAAGACAAGTACACGTGTCAATGCCTCATTCCAGCGCTGAGCTCTCATCGTTTTAGAGCGCAGCTCTTTGGCGTCCGTTCCTGGGTTTCGCGTCGTCGTCGGCGTTGTCGTCGGCCTCGTAACCAGCTCCGCCCCCCTTTCATCCCCCCAGCGCTAGCAGCGACCGACTGATACCGCTGGATGCCGCTGACGCCGCTAGAGAGTCAAGATAACGTGACTGCATAGAACACCGTCGCCGCCATGCAGAAAGAGGAGGAAAGGGTCCCCCCCCCCTGTTCTTGTGTGGCGGATAGGGTGCTCTTCAGTTGCCGACGCGCCGGTTATTTCACGTAGGCCCCGGCACGTCGACGAATACGTGACCACCTTCCCACGGCTAGACCTGGTTCTTAGCGCTGCGGAAGCGAGGGTATCATATTGTTTGTGTCGGCATCGGCGGCGTTGTCCCTGAAACCAACTCCGCAGCTGGGGTTGACTCACTATCGGCGTCAGCGGCATCAGTCAGTCGCTGCTATCTCTTCCCTCCTCCCTTTATCGTGGTGTCCGCTTGCTGCGCGCGCTTCTGCCCCCATCGTTTGCCGCTGGGTGTACACGCCGCCCTCCTCCCCCCTCTTCCTGCGAGTCTCCGGTTGTCAAAGCGCCGGCTCGAACTTAATTCCTTTCTTCGCTCGTCCTCCAATGCAACCCCTGTGCGGTGGCAATCAGAGAGCCAGATCGGTGGCGGCGGATCTGTATATGTGCACCGCCCGAGCCGAAATTGCCGCTGCCGTTCGCCCTGTGCGGTGGCAATCAGATAGCCAGATCGGTGGCGGCGGATCTGTATATGTGCACCGCCCGAGCCGAAAATGCCGCTGCCGTTCGCCACTGCGAAATTATCTGCCAGTTCTTTCTGAGCCATGAGCGAGACGACCGATGGAAGTCCTCCGTCTGCTGCTGCTGCTGCTGCTGCTAAACGAGCTGCCAGAGCAGAGGCCCAGCGCCGTCGCCGTCAGAATCCAGAGGTGCGTGCCGCCGAAGCAGAAGCTTACCTAGTGGAGTCTTTGTTAAAGGAATACGTGTGAAAAATAAAAAAAAAATTCTGTGATAGCGCATACATGTGTTGCTCGATTTCTTTGCCTCAATCTATCGAAAAGGTGAAACAGCTTATTTGCTGCGCTCAAATTTCGCATTAGGAAGTAACGTAATCGTCGGTAATTTTTTTTCTTCTTTTTTTGATTTCGTCGTCATACGCTGCCGGTTCACGCGTGGTTCAGTAAGAATGGTAGCGCTGACACTGTCGAGTACGTGTTCCGTGCTGGCTGCTATACAGCAAACTTGCTCAACAGCTCAAGTATTGGCACGCATGTCGTGGCGAGTCCTTTTCGCCCGCGGTCCTTCAATGTTTATCAAGGGTTCCTCGAAGCCTGTTGCTTGGTTTTCTCGGTAATCACCACGTTATATTTACTCAGCAGCATTACGAAAAAACATGCAAGTGGCTTTAAACGAGAAACATGCCGGTTGGAGTCTTTATGTACATGCTCAGCAAAGCGCATTATTCTCGACTGTCGATCAAAACGACATATTCTGCTCTAGTATCACCAAACACCAGGGATGCAGAAAACAGTGCCGGAAATCCAATCTTTCCCCCGCTGTCTGAGCTTGGTTTGTCCCTATTTGCGCTCCCTCTTTCGAATGCAGCCGTCAAAGGACTGTTCAGCCAGGTTTCCTTGAGAAAGAATGATTTGAGAAACTGCATGTGGAATGAGAGACTGCAAGCTCTCCTTCCCGTTAAGTTTTTTCTGGCAGCGAGTGGGAACGGCTGCAAAGATTTTCCGCTAGTTGAAGTTTCTGTCGCATTTCAACTCTGCAGCTCTATACGGCCCAAGCGCCAGTGGAATTTAATTCAAAAGGGGCTGATTGTATATTTAGGCCTTTTGTGTAAATCCCCAATTTGAGAAGTATCAACTAGGATTCTACGCAATGTTTTCATTTACGTTCTTTGTTTTAGTCAAGCTACATAATACGGGAAAGTTGCGATTGTTTCATTGTACTTCTTGAACGTTGCATTTTATTACAATGATGGGCTCTGTAAATATATGAAAAACGATGTTCGTCCATACTGAAGAAGACCAGGTAATTCCTCAGAAAAGGTCGGTGAGTGATCACCTTGCCAATGTTAAGGTGATAACTCGTCAGTTTTCATACCGTACTCCTGCGAACATTTTTTTCTCTTGAAAATTTGCGCGTACGAGTAATTGCGATTATGGCTTGCTTTTTATGTGCACGTATTTTATCATCTTGTAATTCCTTTTTGTTCGTCTTACTAGTCATTACTTTGTACATTGCTGTACGCGTATTTCCCAGCTGTGATGAGGAAAAAAATCCGTTCGATATACATAATAAGTGCTTGTGGTATTGTTACGTCCAGATTTTATAATTTTTGCACACATCGCAGTCGCGCATGGGCAAAGACTACTTGCCAGTTTGTAAAGGCATACATAGTGTTCCACTGACTTCCTATTCTGATCTATAGTGCTTGGATTTGTTAGACAAAGGGGTTTAGTTTGTACTTAATTTGAAGACAGCCGTGCGCGGGGGGGGGGGGGGGGGGGGAGGGGACCTATGTAAAGCAATTTTGTGTGTTCCCTAGTGGAATTGCATTTCTTTATTCTATTTCAAGTCGCACTGAAAGTAAGGTGCACAGCTCCGCTCAGAAATTTGGCAACATGCACACTCGTGCCTGCATTCACGGAAACTTACATACATGTATTAATATTGCACGAATCTTACCAGCGAATCCCTCTTAATAATACATGAATAATTGCCAGCGCCGTAATGCAAGTGGTAAATAAAACTATGAATTTTAATTCACCTCTTCTGATATGAACACAGGTCGTTCTATTTGTTTGCATTCAGAGGTGAAAAACAGACCCAACTGCCGCTTCTTCGCACGTGGAAGATGCGAGAGGGTTTCAAGTTTTCTGCAGTGTGCAGTGTGCTTCTAAGCAGCCGCATTTGCTAACTCGGTGTCGAGCTGCTTTCGAGTAAACTGGAAAAGAAAGAGCTCTAGAGGACGGGAGAAAAATAACATCTTTAGTTTATGAGTCAATCTTAGGAAAGGCATACCTATTTGAATTCGTTGAACTCGGGCCGCCTCTTGGGCGCACGATCGTAAACAGCTGACGCTGATCCTCGAGCTTGGAGCTGGCAATATTTTGCCCAACTGTTATAGCCAGAAGCCTCGGCTACAGCGAAGCGCGAATTAAAATTAGCTCAGAATGTGGCGGAGTAAATAGGAATAATGTCATGAGCAAATCGGAAAAGAAATCCTTCGGTTCATTGTAACAATAAGTGACACCCAAATCCACGTCTGAGTGACAGCTCTCACTACAATTAACTACGCATACCTTGAGCCCAGTGTTGTGCTGCTTGCATGAGGCGGAACTAATTTTGGAACCGAAAATACGCGGTGATATTTCGACACTATCTGCACCATTTATGAGACACCTGAAGAACATCACCAAGCGTTTTGGCTATGTTTCTGGCTCGTTTTCGGTCACGTAAAATGTGGGTCTGCCTATTTTAATGATACAATTTTCGATCACTTGGCTATGTTTTGTTGGGGTCCTCTGGCAACCCTGCTTCACTCGCGTGCTTTCAATCGCACGCAGAGCATACGACGCGCGGTGACGGTTCTTTCGCTCTGGGACCTTATGCCGAAAATTGCGGCGACGGCACAAATGTGCCTAGAGTGTCCATATAGATGCTATCACAATAAAATGCACTCGGGGGAAGCGGCGCCAAGAGGTCGCCGCCATAGCCACGGTTTAGTTAGGCCGGCCGCCCACGGTGCCGCGGGATCTCTGTTGCGGCCGATACCATAGCGTAACATAGTAAACGAAAATTTCGCCAGCCAAGCTTCACGCAGATTCTTATCCTGTGGCTACGTGGGAATAAGGCTGACACCAAGCTCCGTTGAGTACGTCCGGCACTGCGGCGACGTGCAGTAGCCTAACATGCTGCACGGCTCCAAAAGCAGTCACTACCTATTAAAGTACTTTAAAATGCTGTCAGGTAGACACCTAAGGTGGGGAAAGCTGACCACTTAATCAGAACCGCAGTGCAGGTGGGACTTTAAACTTTCGTTTTCAGCTCACTTCAGCGCTTTGGAAGTAGCCGAAGCGGCCGCTGGGTCTACGCGAGCCTTCGCAGGCGCCAACTTTACCAGTGGTGGAGCTCGCCCCTAGCAGATATATTGAAACACAGGAAAAAGCAATAACACCTATGGGAAAGCAAAATGTGGCTATTATGAAACACAGAGCGCGATGGGGATACAATAGTTGCGAGGTGCTCTGGGGTATGCACTGCAAAAAATGTCCGTAATTTAATGTAGAAAACATACGTAAAAAATATGCAGACAGTGTCATGTTTTATCAAAAATGGAGGGAGTCTACGTAAAAAAAAAAACTGAAAACACTTCTGTTTTGTCGAAATCTGTGGAAACATACGCTAAAAGGCAAAATAACCGTGTTTATCTTTCGTATTTCCAAAAACGGAGAATTTCCGTAAATTGTGGCGGGCGTATAGCAATAGTGAAAACTGCAGGTACCCGCATGTCTCTTTCAGGCGATGACTGTATACATAAATGGAATCAGAAAATATTGCGCGCTCGAGGTGAGGCGCTCATTATCACGCGTACTCACTAGCTAATACTCATTAACTGTCTAGCGGTAACAAAAGTTTGGACTGCGCAAGCGAAAGGTGGCGACATTCACTTGCTTCGCTGCTCCCGTGGTCATCAGGTTGTCCGATTTTCATCAGCCTCGTGTGACCCGTCTTTTGCCAAAGGTGTCGTTGCTGGACTTCTGGTTTAAAATCAGGTAAGCTTTACTTTACGACTTTAATCCGTGTTCTTATGCACAGCAGTTGCAAGCCACACGGGAAAGCCCTAAAGGCCCATAACTGTTGCGAGTCGGGCACAGTCGTACACGCGAGCCCTATAAGAAATTCCTTTGGCGAGGGCAAAGAGCTCACGCGTTCGATGTTTTCAGTGCTTACGGGACATATATAGACTGACACAAAAGCAGCGCGGGAAAACGAATGTGGCAACAACTGCCGTTTAGCTGCACGCGATCAGAAAACACTCTGGATTGGCCTTTGTTGCTGTGAAGCTAGGACTACAGCCTTATTTCTTTCGCCCATCCAAAGGCATGATATTTGTGTTTGGGTTTCGTATGTATGCCGTGTTGCCTGTTTCCTTCAGTTGCGAATTGCGAAAAAATTTACTGCCAGCGGTAGCGCGCGTCAGAATAAATTCACACGTGGTTCACACTTGTATATTTGCTAGAGTACTCGCCTCCCTTCACAACATCACAGTACTGTTGTGCAGTGAAGCTACCATAGAGAGCATGTAAGACCTTTGTTTCATAACCTTTATAAGTAGCGTCGTGTAAGCTGCACAGTCGCAGCGGTTCAAATTTACTTATGTTTTACCTATGGTGCGGCATCTGCACAGCACACGAAGGAGCCGTGTGAAGGCGTTACGCTCTTCTGTCACGTCACGCGAGTCCGTGTGTTTACTTGTTAAATATCGATGTCACATTGTCACTTGATCGCGATCGGGCCCCATCCGGATCGAATTTCTCGATTGCGATCGACAACGGTCGGCGCTACACGGCCCAACGATCCGGATCCAGTTTGGGCGAGCTCAAGCGCACCAGTTGCCGTAAGCGGGTTCAAAGCACTTATCAAATTTGAATAAAATAGCAATATAAAACTCGTTTTCTTATTTCTCAAGAAAACATTATTTCGTTTGCCGTACTGGGTAAGGAGGTTAGCTGATCGTCTGCGTCTCTGAGAACTACATGGTCTTTAACCAGGGACACGACCTGGGATCCCGATCAGGCCCGATCGTGATGCACGGATCGCGAATTGTCTGGATCCGGATCGAGCTATATACGGATTGGTTCCTATCGCGATCGAAAATGACCGTATGACACCGGTATTAAAGCTGACAATGTACTTGAGGATGTGCTGACATTTTTATCAAATGTACGATGTATTATCGGTTTATTTTCAGACTCATTCATTTGCTGGTGCTCATTTTGTGTGAAGCAATCACCCTCGATAATACGCCCGACGCTCATTTTGCAGCCGATGCGGCCTTCACATATCCTCAAAAAGTGAACTTGTATCTTCATTAATGGCAGACAACATACACTGCATCAGTTTAATCGTAATGCTCCTTTGATGGTATTTGCAGAAATATGCTTTTCATTGCTGGTGATAACCTTGGCAGCCACATGGTTGGCTGTCTCACTCAGAATTTCAGTACGTCAACATACTTTTGCCACTTCTGCCTACTAACACGTTCCCAATTCCATGAGAACCCATATATGGTAGGAGAAAGGCGAACCCCAGATAACTACAGAAACTCACATGAACATGTTGTGAACACTGGACGACATGATAATTGTGGTATAGTGATGAACATTCCTTTTCATGTACTGCAAATATTTCCATGTGTGCCGGTCTGGTTTGCCACCATGCATTGGACATGATCTTTTTGAAGGTATGGTTCGGTGCAACGCAGCAAATACGAAGGTAAAGTACAAATGTTATTTCGCAAAGGAGAAAATTCCTTTGAGACAGTTTCTTTCATGTGAAAGGAGAACAAGCAACGCAAAACGACGAAGACAGAAGCACAGAGTAACCGGACTTGCCAACCAATGTTTATTCGTGGAAAGAAAGCAGTTGCTTTCCATGAATAAATTTCAACTGGTAGTTGGCATACACCATGTTACCGAGTTCATTTAATTGGTATTTCGTCCGCTTGTTCCGTTTCAATATTTCACGAAGATGGAACTACATGAATGATCGCAAGAAGCTTTTGCTAGTTGTCTTGGAGGAACACAGGCTTCACATGTCCATAAAGTTGTATTAGTTCTGATTTTGGTCACCGTTCTACGTTCTGTGAAGTTGGTGGCAGTGCTGCAGGGGACCAGCTTCTGAAAAATTGTTTGGCGACTCACTCTACATTCTTTGTTTCTGTTCCCATCTCTGCTTAATGTGAAAACAACAGGTCCTCAAACATTAACCTTTCAACATTTGTTAACTTACAGACGTAAACATCCTGGTCTCGTGCTTCAACTGTTGAATGAGTACAGCTGCTTGGTCTACACGTTTTGCACATGTGCCGCCTTGTTTTTCGTATCTGGGTCGCTTTTGGCTTAGTAAAATTATAGAAACTTGCGATGTTCAATCTGTCGCAATTAGGCCACAATGGAGTCAATTTTTACCTACGCCCTAAAGCAGACATCGTCGAAATCCATGACATTGCGATAAGCTGGTGCGTGAACTTCAAGGTGGCATCGCCACCAGCCTTATGCCTTTACGGCATATCGGGCCTCTTGTTGGAAACGCAAGACCATTTTTGGTATTTAGAAGGATAATTTTTAAATACAAATGAAATAATCTTTTCATCATCATCATGAGCCTAAATTTATGTTCACTGCTGGACAAAAGCCTCTCCTGGTGATCTCCAATTAGCTCTGTCTTGAGCTAGCCCATTCTAAGTTGCGCGTCGAAATTTTCTATTTTTCTGTCGTCCTCGACTACACTTATCTTCTATTGGCACACATTCTGTAAGTCTAATGGCCACTGGTCATCTGCCCTACATATAACTTGGCCTGCCAAGCTCCAATTTTTCCTCTTCATCTTAACTAGAATATTCGCTATCTCCATCTGCTCTGTTATCCACATTGCTCTTTCCCTGTCTCTTACGTTACGCCTAACATTTCATTACATCACTCTTTATGCGGTCGTTCACTTGTTTTCAAGCATCTTTCTTAACCTGCAAGTTTGTGCTCCACATCTAATTACTGGCCAAATGGAATGATTGCACACCTTTGTTTTCAGCGACACCAGGAAGTGCCCGGTTATTATTTCATAATGCTTGCCATATGTCCTGCAGCCCATTTTTATTCTATAAATTTTTTTATGATCATGATCCCCTGCTAGTCACTTAACTAGACAAGCGTACTCCTGCGAAGATTCTAAAGGCTGACGGCTCATCATGAGTTGTATACTTGAATACATCTATTGCCTTGAAGAGATTAGGTCTCCGCGCCTGACCCTTTTCTTAATAGCTATTTTTTTGCTTTCCTTGTGGAGGATTTGTCTTTAGCGTCCCTTTAATTTTGTCATTGTTAGGTACTTTATTAAGTGCAGTTGACAATATTGGGATATTGTTATGACTGAGCATCAGAGTTGAAAACATGGCACTAAGTTTTTTGTTTCACTTCTAAAATTTTAAACATTCTTTTGCTAATAAAGCGACAGCCTAAATAAAGAATATGCTTCCCACAGCAGTATATTTCACCATTATTTAAATACAAGAAACAATCAAATTTGTCACATAGGAAGGCGATGACAAGTATTCCTCGTTGCCTTGTAAATTTACATAGGAGCTCCTGAGCTAAAGCTTCCTTTTAATGACCGAGCGTTTGTGTGAGTTAGCCAAGAACACACTGCAAATATAATTCAGGGAGAGCTTGAGTTCTGCTTATCAATTGCGTAAAAACAGTATTCTGACATGTAGTGCCCTACAGCAACCACTTGAGATTGTAACAGTCATTTTCAGCGAAACTATTCAATCCATCAAAGATGTTAAATTGTCGTATACTTCTGGCTTCACTAAGAAGCTGGATAAAATTTGTATTTGCAGTTACTATTGACATTTATGGGATCCATCGTATTCTAACATCTCATGCAAAATCTTATCTTCATTAATCATTAAAGAAACAAATATTGCCCCCTTCTAATGCTGTAGTGGTGTGAGTGCGGCGGCGAACAATAGACTCCTGCTCCACACTTTGGGTCAGTGTTCAGCGCCCCTGCGACGGCTACGATCGAGGAGAGTAAACAGGGTGCCAGAACAGACCTTAACAATGCTACCGTTCCACTACAGCCAAGGCCTTGCCAATAGTTTGAATATTTGACTTTGTAGAAGTATAAATGCATTTATCAAACATGATTTTCCCTTTAGATAATTTTTGGTTTGGGTATTCTTGAAGGACTGGACCGACTAAGAAGAAGAGACCTTTGCAGAACTTTTAAATGAGCTGCCACTTAATGAGAGGGTGTTTGTCGTGGCAGAGGTCATTCCTGCAGCCCTCCTGGTCCTTTCCTGTCAGGTTCCTTACTCCTTTTACCCGTCATCCTTTATAGCTTTTACAGAACCACTTAGGCTCAGTACTGTCTGTGTATAAGTCACCCTGACTTAGTGTATTAATATATTGTTGAGAGGATAATACGTTGTATACCTTTATTCTGACCAAATGTCTGCTTTTATGTAGTAAACCACATGTTCAGTACATTTGCCATGATAAAACTTTTCATATGGAGCATGTTCTTGTCTGGTTTCCTTTTACCTATTCGGCATATCCGAGCTTTAAAATTTTGATTATGGGGTTTTACTTGCCAAAACTAATTTCTGATTACGAGGCACGCCGTAGTGGAGGATTCCGGAAATTCTGACCACCTGGGGTTGTTTAATGTGCAACTAAATCTAAGTACACGGGTGCTTTCGCATATCGCCCCCAGCGAAATGCGGCCGCCGTGGCATATCCGAGCTTGAAGCCCTGCCGAACGCCACGAATACTTTCAACACTACCGTCATGAGCTATTCTACAGTGGACACCAGCAGCTTCCCAAATAGCATTAGCGAGGCTCTTGGGAAGCAAGTGCCCCTCCTTCAAAGGGAGAGAAGGGACTTGGTGAGGCGGGTGGCTCATCACTTGTTGAATCGGTTCTGTGTCTCGAGACACAGAGAGAGGAGGTACGCAGTACAGCTGCACAAATTGTAACTGCCTAGCCGCTCTCTCTTGAAGATTGGAAGTTAGATGGCGGGCTGCTGGGAAGGGGCTACGACTCTTTTTTCCAGCAGCTGGGAAACAGGATAGAAAATTTAAATCGCGGCGAGCGATCTGCCCCACCTACGGCAGGAGTTTCGGGCTCTAAAGCATGAAGGTGGGCGTATGGCTCTGCCAAGTGGTAGCAAGTCCGCAGCTTTGCGCCCCCAAGTGACACACCAGAAAAAATAGAATTCATGAAACGATTAGAAAGAAAAAATTCCAAAGACATTAATACAACATTCGCGACACAATACATGCAGGACACCTACATAGAACAGATAAAATTTATTAATACACATCCATTTGCACACATCCAAAATGAAGGAGGAGAGGCCACTGCTATTCGTGAAGCCTTTCTTCTACAAGCAAGCAGACAAACTTATTGGGAAGGACGTGAATGTATGGAGTTACCCCAGTTGTTACAAGGGAGCAAGTGTTTAGATTAAAAAAATATTGTAAAGCAGGATCATGCATGTTTCTTCAACTACGACATGAGCCTATTCAGTGTTTAAGAGCAATTTACGAAAACAAAAATCAATGTTATCTCAAAAGTCATTTGAAGTTCTCTGGAGTAGTTGAGAAATTGGCTGCCAAAGGTCAACTTTTGTAAGGTGGTTCCTAGTTTGAAAGCTAATCACGTGTAAATGAGTGCACAAATATTTCCAGTTTCATCACATGCACAGTAGCCCTGCCAGAGCCATGATGCAAGAAGTCATCGCCCCGTTCCTACTGCACTAAGCTCAAGGCAACCTTGAGAGCAATGCCAAGGTGAACATCGCTGAATTTTCCAGAGAATAGCTGGGACAGTTAGGCAATGGGTTTTCTCACTTTGCTTAGGATAGTGGGAGGCTTCAGCGCGAGAACCGACGGAGACAAAGGAGGCACACAAAGTACACAGACACAGCGCTCACTTTCAACACAAATCTTTATTTTGCCGCTGCCCAGCTAGTTTCAAAGCGAACTCTTGAAAAAAAAAAACAAGATCACACATGTGCAGACAACCTGCCTGTATCGCTATCGCGCTCTGACATTTGAATCAAGGTGGATCAGCTATTTCTTCCACAATACTATCGAGGGACATCTGACACAGTTATGTCCCGCAGGTGAAATTGCGACATCCTCGATAATTTCTCCAGTAAGGCTTGGTTTTCACCTAGATATAATCTTGCATTTGTCGGAGATAGGTTTGCGCGCACAGTCGTGACAGTGCACGCCTAGAGTACCTTGAGTAGTGTTGCTAACATTGTTGTGGTAGCGATACAAGCAGGTTGTGTGCGCATGTGTGATCTTGTTTATTTTTGCTAAGTGTTCGCTTTAAAGCTAACTGCCCAGCGGCAAAATAAAGATTTTTGTTGAAAGTCAGCGCTGTGTCTGTGTACTCTGTGTGCCTCCTTTGCGTCTGTTGGTTCTTGCGCTGCAGCCTTCCACTATGTTCAACCAAGAAGCCCAACTAGTTACTCTGCTTCTCATAGTTGTCGAATTCCTTAAATCGTACTGTGATATTATCGCACATTTGTATAATGTTTTCAATATGTTGACCTGGTTGTAGCATAGTCATTCATCTGTAATTCTTTTGTTTAATTTCAGCATTATGACAGGCAACATTTCGTTAAAAAGACGCTGGGGTGCGCACCACAGCTGATGAGTCTAATGGAGTTGACTCCCAGGAAGGAGACGATGCATCTGGTTGTCCATTTGCAAGACCAGAAAAAGAAAATGAGGAAGCGGTTCAGGTGGATATGATTCCCCTTCTGTTTGCCTACTTCAAATACTACGACAAGCGCATTTTCCAAGTCTTTGATGTAAATCGTATCTTGGTGCCTTGTTTTACTAAAAAAAATAGATGTAATTTTGATTAAATGAGAATAGTTTTTGCTATTGAGAAGTGTGACAATGACTGTTTCTGTTCCGGGACACTGGACAACCAATACGTGTTTGTCCCGTGTCCCTATTTTTTCTAATTAGGCAAAATAAGACAACCATCCATTCCGGATCAGGACGAACGTTTCTTCAACTGCGAGGCTTTCCTTTCGAGGAACTCGTATGGGTTCTCTTTGCAGCAATTGCTACGAATGGGTGGATGTCTTGTTTTCCCTTAATTACTTCTCTCCACCTTGCGGATTTCCGCAGAACCATTACATCAAACTCTATCCTTTGCTTCGATTTGTTGAGAACTCCAACGGCAGAACCAGAACCGTTCTGCTGCCGTAGCGTCGGTGAAACGTGCTTGTCTCGCACCCCAGAGGCCTGGGCTTGATTCCCACCCAGAATCAAATGTACCAAATTTGGTTTTCAGAGCTATTAATTTACTTTGTTTAAACGTGTTTTTAATCTTTGTGCTGTAGGCCCTATATTTCTAACCACCGCTTGATCATACCGGATTTTCTGCCTCATCAGACATGAGGCAGAAATTTTGTAAGCACTCTGTACCTGCCAGCTACAGTGTAGCCCACTGTTAAAGGGAACACCTCAGTGTAGAGCTTGTGCTGATTTTTCCCTCTTGCAAGCTTACAATGTTCCAGTTTTCCAGCAGATGATTTGCGGTTAGTGGCACACCAGCACTTTTCTACATACCGGTGCAGTGCATTGGCACAGCTTCAACAAAAACTTGCAGTTATAGCGCCAGCAGTATGAGAGCTGCGCATTAGTGCTTCCTAAATGCTCCACACTTTACGTGTTTCACATTCGACGAAATGCATTACACGAAATGCATTACCCTGTCATAGAGAAAAGAAGGTGCATATGGCAAACACGATAAAGCTGCAACTGATTTATTTAAACAACTCTCTTGCTTATTTGATATAACAAAATAGGTGATTTTCATTCAAAGGCTATTTAAGATGTTCTATATAAAAGGCTATATAAAACCTGAAATAAATTTCACCTTCCTAATTTAATACAATATTTTACAACACCAAGAACAATTAACAGCCCTACAATCACTAGCTTGTTCTTGTTGTGCCCCTGCAGCGGGTAAGCAAAACTATTTCAAGAGAAAGCAGGCAAGGAAAAACTACATCATGGTCTCCAATGTGGGAAGGTGCTGCTATCACACTAAATGAGTATAGAACAGGAGGAATTGATGGTCTGCTGTCTTTTTTTTAAAGGGCAATAGTGCAGGTTATAATATGTTAATAAATGTTTTCCAGCGAATTTTAATTGTGTTTTCATCATTCTATTATTGCAGGGACCATCTTGAAACAGGAATGCAATATAGCAGCGGAGCAGCAGCTCCTCTCTTCAAAGGGAGTGGATTGTGTAGAGGCGACATGCCTGGTATTCTTAGCATATTATGTAATAAATATGACATAGGCAGATGGAGCAGCCACCGCGTTAGAGTTTTGGTAAAAGTACGAGACATCCGTATGCAGCATTCATTGAGCATGTCAAGTGCAAGTTTTAGACGCTACATGTGGCGTTCTTTTTTTTATATTTACCGCTCTAATGTGTATCGGCATTCTCTTAATTTTAAGTTGTGAAACATAACGTACTGATAAGGTTCTTTCTTGAACTGTTGCAACCACATGCAAGCGCACTGGGCTCCTGCCCTCTTTGGCATATTTCTGTTCCACCATTGCACATTGCACCATCTGTAGAATTTTGTATGACATGGATTTATTGCGTCTGATTTTCAGTTAAAAATTATAGCCAGCCGCTCCCTAGTTTACTTATTGTAGCGCGCAATGGTATTCCTAGTCTTATAACGCTTGGGACTGGGAATAAATACTCATGTTTTGCTCCTAATTCTAATGTTTATCTAATGGATAGCCTTTTCTAGTGTGCGTCATGAAAAAGAGCAACACAAATGGATGGATGGATGGAGTAACTTTATAGAAAGGTCCTGCGAGCTACGGGGCGCAAGGTCCCATAGAGCGGGCTACTCCCACGTTGGGACCGGGAGTTGGAACTCCCTGGCCGCATCGTGGGCTCGCTGGACGGCCCAGAGCTGCTCCGCCAGGTCCGTGCTGCGTAATGCGTCTTGTAGCCTGGCGGAGTCTTGATCCTTGTTTGCGTGGGTCCGACCACACGGCCAGAGCAAGTGATGTACGTCTAGTGTGCTATGGCAATTTTCGCAATATGATGTTTTGTATAGGTCAGGCATGTAGTGGTGTAGTCTGTTCTGCGTGGGGTACGTGTTTGTTTCAAGCATTCTGAACGTCAGAGCTTAAGGCCTGGCGAGCTTATTGTGAGGTGTGCTGTATATTCTCCCGTCTAGATAAAAGTGCTTTATGATCTCGTTATATGTGGAGGGAGGGTCCCGATTCTCGCTGGGATGGTCACGACCAGAATAGGGGGCGTCGCGGAAGGTTAGGTCTCGCGCGCTCCTGTGAGCCATCTCATTGAGATTGCGAGGGGCGTCCTCGATCTCTCCGAGGTGTGCCGGGAACCAGCAGATGGTGTGATGCTGCAGCGGTGCGGATCTATTGATTATTTGTAGTGCTTGTCTTGCAACTGCTCCTTTCTGAAAGGCTTTGACGGCCGAGCGTGAATCGCTGTAGACGTGGGTGGTGGTCGGGTCTGTGAGCGCGAGTGCGATGGCAACCTGTTCTGCTATCTCGGACTTGTGGGTCTTGACTGTGAGAGCGTTTCTCACTTGACCTTGCTTATTGATCGTGGTGGCAACGAAGGCTTTCCTGGTTGGGTACTGTGCCGCGTCAACAAAACAGGCTAGGATCTTCTTATCACGTATTTTGCGCAGGATGAACGATCCGCGTGCCAGCCTTCTGGGTTGATGGTGCGCGGGGTTCATGTTCCGCGGCAGTGGGCGAACCGTGTAAAAGTTACGTGTGTCCGTCGGAACGCTTTGATATAGATTCTCGATTTCTGTGGTGTCATGACCTAGTTTGGCTAGGATGTCTCTACCCGGTTTGGTTCCAGAGAGTCTTGTCCATTGAGCCCGTTCTTGAGCTTCGGCAATTTCTTCAAGTGTGTTGTGTACCCCCAGTTGCAGCAGGAGCTCTGTCTCGGTGTTCTTGGGGATTCCCAGCGCTAGTTTGACTAGCTTCCTCAGTTGTACATTGAGTTTGTCCTTCTCCGCTACCTTCCATCTGTGCATGGCCGCCTCGTAGGTGAAGTAGCATAGCGCAAAGGCGTGTGTTAGCTTGAAAAAATTTTCTTCCTTAAGGCCGTGTTGTCTGTTGGCTACGCGTCGTATGAGATTCAATGCATTATTCGACTTTGTCACGATCTTCTCCACTGTAGCGGCGTTAGAGCCGTTGCTCTCTATGAACATCCCAAGGACTCTGATTTTGCTGACGTGTGGAATGGTTCCTCCGTCTTTTGTTCTGAGAGTAATGACGTGTGTGTCTCTGATTTCGTTCTTTGGTTTGGGACCGCTCCTCGATGGTTTGTAGACGAGGAGCTCCGACTTCGCAGGTGAACATTGCAGGCCGGTGGGAGCGAGGTATTCCCCGATCACGTCGATCGCTTCCTGCAGAGCGCTTTCAATTGATCCCAGGCTACCTCCGGGGACCCAGAGCGTTACGTCATCGGCGTATATCGTGTATTTGACGTTCTCGATTTCATCCAGTTTCTTGCCTAGGCCGGCTAGCGCAAGGTTAAAAAGCGTCGGAGAGATGACAGAACCTTGCGGGGTGCCCCTGCCTCCGAGTTTGTATTTCTGGGACTTGATTTCCCCTAGACGGAGGGTGGCCGTTCTGTCGCTCAGGAACGATTTTTTATAAGCGTAGAGTCTCGTGCCGAGGTCGAGGTTGGAGATCGTGTCGAGTATGTAGTCGTGTGATAAATTATCGAATGCCTTTTCGAGGTCTAGCCCTAGGATTACTCTCGCGTCTCTCGTGTCTGCGTCAATGATCTGATGCTTGAGGAGCTTCATGGCGTCTTGGGTGGATAGCCCGGGTCTAAAGCCGATCATTGCTGCGGGGTAGACATCTTTATCTTCGAGATGTTTCGAGAGCCTGTTTAGGACCGCGTGCTCGGCTACCTTGCCGACGCAAGACGTCAGCGAGATAGGTCTGAGGTTATTGATGTTGGGCGCCTTGCCAGGCTTTGGGATGAGCACGATAAGGGCCGTTTTCCAGTCTTCTGGTAGTGCGCCATTCCTCCAGATTTTGTTGATTTCCTCTGTGAGGGTTTCGATTGAGGTTTCGTCGAGGTTTCTAAGTGCCTTGTTAGTTGCGCATCCGGCGCCGGCGCTGACTTGCTGTTTAGGTTCTGAAGCGCCGTGCGTATCTCTTCGGTTGAGAAGTCCCGATCAAGCTCTGGGTTGGCTTTGCCGCGATATGCATCGGCGGTCGTGCCTCTAGCATTTTTGGCCAGCGGGAGGTACTTGTCGGGAAGACGGTCAATGAGCTCATTTTCCGTAGTAATTTTGCGTTCCTCGTGCATGATCTTGTTCAGCGTACGACCCTGGTCCGCTTTGGTTTTGGTTCTATCTAAAAGATGTTTGAGCAGGTGCCACGTCGTCCCGCTGTTGATGCGGCCGTCCGTGGCGTCGCACACCTCGTTCCATTGCTGGTTAGATAGTTGCGTGCAATATTCTGCAATCAGCCGGTTGAGGGAAGAAATTCTTTTCCTGAGCCGTCAATTGTGTCTTTGTTCTTTCCATCTCCTGGTGAGCGATTGTTTGGCTTCGAGCATGTGGGCCAGTCGGCTGTCCATGCTTTGAACGGGAAGATCTGCCTATATTTCCTTCGTGGCCGCCTTAATGTCGGCCTTTAGTTGCAACGTCCATTGTTCCATTGATTCTTTGCCTGTTCGGCGTTCGTGTCTGAACTCGAGGAACTTGTCCCAGTCGACGTACGTCATTTTTCTGGGTCCTCTGGATGGGGTGTCAATTGTTGTCTCAACAATGTGATGGTCGCTGCCCAGATCTCCGAAGAGGTTGTTCCACTGATAGTTTGGAACGTTGCGGACGAAAGTGAGATCTGGCGTTGTGTCGCGGTTGACCGAGTTACCCGTTCTTGCGGGGTACTCGGCGTTCGTGATGAGCGTTAGGTCAAGTTCATCGGCGTCGTTTAGCAAGTCCTTGCCTTTGGCTCTGCTGGCGACGTATCCCCAGGCCGTGTTAGGGGCGTTGAAGTCCCCGGCCACGATCACGGGGTTGTCGCCGGCACGGTTGCGGGCGAGCTGGAGTATTTGCTTAAATTATTGTGCTCTGTGCTTGGGGCTGCTGTAAACGTTTAGGATGAATATGCTCTTGGCGTTCTTGGCTCTAGGGAAGACTTCCGTGAGAATGAATTCGCAATTGCTGCGGTCGTGATTCATGTTGTGCGTCGTGTGGGCTAGCTTGTTACTGACCAACGTGGCGATACCTCTACATTTGTGTTGCGGTGTCGTTGCGGTCACGTCATAGCCGGGTAGCGAGGGTGTAGCGGTATTTGTCTCTTGTAGGAGAATGACTTGATGTATGTCTTTTTTGGCTCGAATGTATTGTTGCAGGGGGGCCTTTTTACGGACGTAGCCCCTACAATTCCATTGCCAAAGGCGAAACGTTTCAGTTTGCACAGCCATCTTTGTTGTTGGCGTTGGGTGGCCTTTGTGAGGCCACGTTGTTGCTATGTCTATCGAGCGACAACACCCGAGGTAGCTTGGTGATAGTAGGCTGTGACGTCACAGACGGGTGGTCTGCCATGTCTAGCGCGTTGAGCCTTGCACCATGGATGTTGATCGTCTCCATCATGTGGTTGATCTGTAGCGTTATCCTGTCGTAACCTTCCTTGAGGGTCTCTACTGTCGTCGCAAGTTTGTCTTGCCCTTCCTTTAGTGACGCGACGGTAGTTGCAAGCCCGCTGAGCAGTTCCCTGATTTTCCTAATGTCGCTGTCCGTGCTCGATGGATGTGTGTTTGTCACGGCTTTTCTCTTATGCGGATTCCGCGTGGATTCCGCGACCGGTACTTCCACTACCATGGGTTCTGATGTGACTTCGGTTTGATTAGAGTCGGGGGGGGTGGGGTGGCGTTTTGAGTTGTCTGATTTCCTCGACAAGTTGTGTGATGGTTTGCCTTAACTCTTTGTTTTCGTGTTCTAGTCTTTTAATCGTATTTGCTATTTCTACTTGCTCTGGCCGTGCCATCGGACTCACCTGGCTGGCGGCCTGCTGTTGGTGCTGCTGTTCTTGTCGCTCTTGTTGTTGGTGCTGCTGAACTCGTTGGGCCCGCGTGAACCGGTCATCACCGCCAACTCGTGGGATGGGGGCGAATCGTATCCTTGACGAGGATCGCTGGCTCGGGTTCCTGGAGCGTCCTCGCGACCGTGACGACAGGCGACCGCGGTTCCTCGATCTCGAGCGGCCCCGCTCGCCGGACAAGCGAGCATCTGCGTTGGCGGCCACGTTGTCGTTGATGGCGCTACTCTCGGCGTCCTTGAGCGGCGGGAAGTCGTGCTGACTCAGGGCGATTGGCCCTGATCTCGTGGTCTTTTGCTCGCGTTTGCTGCGATTTTTCTTTCAACTCGTCTTCTTCGGACGACGTAGGGGAGTTGGAAGCGGTTCTTGCATTCCTTGCTTGCCGTGACATGATTTCCCTCGCAGAGCGCACATTTGATCGAGGTGCACACATGATCTGCGTTAGGGTTAGCTAGTCCACAGCCTTTGCAAATTGCGTCGTCGGGCGAGGGGCATACGTCGGCACGATGGCCGAGTCTGCCACACACATGGCACATGGCGATCTGCTTGCGGTAAAGGGAACACTTGATCAGGGCGTTGTCGTATCTGACATAGTCCGGGACTCAAAAGCCGTCGAAGGCGATGATGACCGTGCCAGTTTCCTTGATTCTGTTTGCCTCAGAGCGACCGGATTGCGTGGGTGGACGATCTTGCGGTTTATGGAGTCCTGCGTCTCATCGAACGGAACCCCTCTTATAACGCCTTTGCATGTTTCGTGCGGCGCCGTCCTATATGCAGTGGTTTCAAACGTTTGCTCTCCTATGGAAATGCTGCGGATCCTGAGGTATTTTGCTGCGTTCGCTTCGGACGGTGTGCTGACCACCATGATGTTCTGCTTCAAATTGGGGCATATCGCGTCCTCGCTTCGCTCGGTAGGTTCGATGCAAGCAGCCATGCAAATTGCTTTGGTGACCGTAAGTTGGCCTACCTTGGCTATGTTGATACCGCCACGTATGCGAATCACGATCTTGATGTCATCTTGGGGCAGCGCGGGCATCCTGCTTGCTTTGATCAAGGAGTTTCTGGCTGTTGAGACAGTTGCGTTGGTATTTCCTCCCTTTCGTTGGTGGTTAACGAGGTTGGGCTGGCTCAACGCAGTCTTGATTACTGACGGGCGCGGCGCCACGATAGTCCACCCTGCGTCTGCGGTGAAGTCTTCCGGGCTCATGTCGTGGCCATTGACTTCGTATGCTATCGCTGTAGGGTCGTTATTTGGTGGAAGGCTCGCTTGTTGCGATCGCTGGAGGCCACCGCAGCCGGGGTGGCCGCGGGGACGTCTGGGGTCGGCGGTGGCTTGGTCGGAGTCGAGACGTGCGTTAATGGCGGCGGCCGCACTCGCCGTTAGGCTTAGAGCCCGAAGCGGGGCGGCGAGAGCTGAAATCACTCGTAAAAAAGTCCAGAGGTCACGCACTTGCCGAAATGTGGTCTCCCTAGGTAGAAGAGAACTTCAAGAATCCGATTCCGAGTAGAAAAGGCACAAAACTGGGCAAAACGCACATTGAAATTGGCGAGAAAGCGGGAGCCGGCGCGGACGCGTCTGCAGCAAGCACATGCTTCGTCTTCCTCCCCCAACACAAATGACACGCTGTGGATTTCGTAGTAATGTATACAGAAACACATACTCTACTAGTCCTGATTCAAGGAGGACAGCTAAAAAGGAACTACTAGGTGCACTACCTGGACATCAGCACTTGGATTACCAGAGAATTGTCTAGTGTCTGGTGCCCTCTGTTTCCTTGCTTGCTTTCTTTCTTTGTAACTGCTCCTAATGCATCTCCTTTATTGCTTCATTTTAATTTTGTGTACCTATATTCCTGACCAAAGACTAAAGTGGACTAGTTTCTATTTCAAATGGCAGTGGTTACATGCTTTTACTCTGACTGGATGGCAAACTCGTGGCATGTAACATCACAAATAAGACATAAACGATGCAGTTGGAATGTGGGCGCTTTCTAAACTGACGCATCTACTTCAAAAAGAACGAATGGGCAAACCACATCTATGATGACTGTCTCAGTATGTGGATAACACTCTTTTCCGATGAAAATGAGTATATTGTACACTGAGATGGAATTTCTGGCGCTAGATGGTGCTGTAGAGCATCATGAACTCGATGCAGGAACCAGGGCCGAGTGAGCTGGCACGGAAGGCGCCTCTGTTATAATACACGTGACGTCACTTACACACACTGAAGGTGGAGGCTTATTCGCTGAACTGGTTACCAGAGCAAGTGCAGTTTTTTGAGAACCCTGCTTGTGTGACAGACGTTCTATTCTATGTAGCTTCGCATAAATTTAAGAGGACTTCTTTTCAGTATAAGAGCACCGGGAACGTGGTTAAGTCCACAATGTCAGACTTGCACTACCTGCAGGATTAGTCCACAATTTTAGACTTCAGTAGGATGTTCGTGTGGGCTAGTTGGTTCGTACTTGAAAGAAGCTTGAAACTGCGCGAAAGAAACGAGGACAAGGGAAAGGAACACATAACACACCACAAGCACTTGTGCTGTCTTGTGTGTTCCTTTCACTTGTCCTCTTTTTTCTGTTGTGCAGTTTTAACCTTCCTTCAATTTTTGGCTGCACTATGTTTCGAAGTGACCCATATTTTTTGGCTAGGTAGCTAGAAAGAAAAGTCACTTGACAATACCAAGAATGGTGTTCACACTGAGAATTTGTCTGATGTGTTTACTTGTTTTACAGACAGATATTTGACATAAACCCGTAAAAGGGCAGCAGATGCCAAGGTGCCAGAAAGTCGTGCACGAATGTGGAAATGAAGATTATGAAACTAGCCCAGAAGCTACGAGTCAATCAGTGAACCTGTGAGTATATGCCCTGTAGATTTTACTGATACGTTGCCATTCTGGCTGAATATTATTTTGGTTGTTGCTTCATACTGTCCATTTTTATTGTTAATTTGTGTAGTCTATTTACCATTACACCAGGGGTGTTGTTCTGTAAGGGTCTGCCTATTTGATCGTCCATTTCAGTCGCTGCTTATTGGCTGAAGCAGTATGAGCAAAGAATAGGCAGGCTGGAGGCACTTGTCACATTTTTGCTTGTTCAGCTCCAGCCAAACATCAATGTACGAAATAAACAGTCGACTAGATGGACTATTACACAATTAACCATCCAGATTTGCCACAGTGGCTATGGCATTTTGCTGCAGACTAAGTCATGAATTCAGTTCCCAGCTGTGTCAGCCGCATGCTCCTGGGTAAAGAATCAATAAATGCTTGTGTACTTAGATTTATGTGCACTTTAAAAAGCACAAGATGGTGAAAATTAACTTAGAGTCCTCCATTACAGCATTTCTTATGGCCCACCGTGCTGTTCTGGGTGGTTGTTGAACCGAATGCCATCTCAACAATGTAGTACCTTAGTGGGAACATGCGAGAGGTTGGTAACCAAGGCTGGGACAGAGCAAAAGTGGTAAGATATTTGGTCAGTGAAAGGTTATAACAATTGAGTATTTCTTCTAAGCAGATGGTACCTAAGCAACCTTTACATGGTCAAGTATGTTAAGTACATATGGCACGATAAACAAAACATACTTCTGTTACAGTTGGAGAATGTCAGTTCGTAAAAGAATTTCGTAAAATTTTAAGGATGGGCATGTATGAAGACCAAATTACTTTGCTTCAGTTAATAGAGCTGAACAGTAGTGTCACAAAATTTACTACCCGTCCTGTCATCGTCATCTGTTTATGTGCACTGCTAGACCAAGGTCCCTCCTAGCTCCCTCAAGTTAACCCTGTCCACCAATGAGTGCTGAATCCTCTGTTAAAGATCTGTAATCTAAAGCATCTTGTACCATGGATTTTTCTACCATTTGCACGTATGTGGTTATTTAAACGAATACAGCAGTGGGTGGAGAGAATTAGGCTGGTTACATAAAACTAAAGGGACACTAAGCAGAAGAATAGGCTGTGCTATATTTTTATGTCACCTAAAAAAAGCAGCTCTTAGCCAGAGTGGCTCGGTGAGGCAAATATTATGCGCGCTTGACAGCATTTTCCTTGCCTAATTATTAATTTTTTTTAGTTGGTCAAGGTAGTATTCTTGTATTCTGCCAGATCTAAAGACTGAACTCTGTAGGGTTGTGGAATTTGTAATGTGCCACAATGGCTCAATTACAAAGGAGATTGTTTGCAGTCCAAGCGTCACCCTAACATACAAGTGCTGGGGTTTCAGTGCGAATTAAAATAAAAGGAAAGTTTGGCCTTTCATTTTTGAATCTGTCATTATGAGATTAGGAAAAATAAGGTTCAAGACCATCTTTTTAATCTACACTGATTCAGTGCTTCTGTTTAGTTTGTCTCATTTTCATTGTACACGTTGACTTTAATGTATATTCACGTTAGTGTGTACCTAATCAAAGTTAGTCCTTCCAATTTTCTAGATTTGTTTGCTACATCTTCTAGTGAGGGCCTCGATATCGGCAGTCTTGATGAATCAGGTGGCATAAAGGGATCAGGTAGCGAACTGCCTGCGTAAAAGACTGCAGCATAGCAACCGCTTCGTACCCACTACAGTTGGTTGAGCAGGAGACCTGTAGTCAAGGCTACATTTGTAAATAGATACATTAAGCTATGAAGGAACTTGTAGCTGTCGCAGGGCAATGTGAATACAGAGCCTACTCGCAGAGTGCCTTCCTTTCTACTTTTTTTCTCTTTTTCACCTTATGAATATAAAAAATTGCTTGAAATCATGTGCAAGCCTAAAACATTGAAGTATACTAGGTGTACTCAATGACAACCTAAGAATTCAGTACAAGCTAAATTGACAAATCACTGCGCAGCTGCCTGCCCTATGTTCCATCGTGGTCTAAACTATTATTTCTTATGATTGCCAATATAGAAAGCACTTTTCCACGACATCATGGAAATGAGCTAACATAATTGGCTGGTGCCCCCAACTTCGGAAGTTCTCTTTCATGTAGAAAGTGGGGTATTTACCACTGCATTCTTGTCACGTACTACATTAACAAATCTTTGAAAATGGCATTGCTTACGTTTGGTTATAATCAGAGCCAGTTATGGAATTTCTGTAGGAATCTGCTGTCCTTTGTGCACCAAAGCAGTGAGACATGGAGCTATTACTGGTTTCTTGAGTTGTGTAGCAGTGATAGTAAACATGGGCCGCGTTCACATGCTCAGTGGGCATTATATATATTTTTTCACTAAAGGTGTACATTGCTGCTGTTTAAGTATTTTGATCAGTTTCTGTATTTCATTTCTCTTTCAGGCCTGCCAGAGGCTGTGTAGATCTTTGGCATTGTAAATAATGTCACAAGCGGGTTTGTGAGAATATGTAAATAAAATCATTCAACTTGTGTCCAGAATTTCAGGTAGTAGTGATTACTTCTTTACCGGGCATGAAACGCCAGAACAGGTTTATGCATTCACAATACATGAGCATAGTATCAGTGTAAGTTTAAATAGCATATGAGACTGATCACACAAGAAGAGTTATGACGCACTCCTTCTGTGCAGTTATGTACAGAATTATCCTTATTGCACTATCTGAAATGGCATACAGACTTCACAAGCTTTAATCTACTCAAATTAACATTTGATGGTGTATTTGTCCGCTGGTGTATGGTGTATTGACCCTCTGTGTCATATAAAAGCAAACAGGCGTATACACAGCGGTCACAAACTATGAAAATTCAATAAACGAATTCCTCCGTTTTCCATATTTTAATACAACGGATATTTTCACGGGGGCATTCGTTTCACGGAACCTCCGTTGTTTCTTTTAGAAAAACGGAAATATGCTGTTTCCAAGAATACGTAGAGAATTTTACGGGCCTTCCGTTAAACGAAACCCTCCGTTCTTTCTTTTTTTCTCAAACGACGGTAATTCCCTGTTTTCACTACAACGGGAAAAGAAATTACGGGCTGTCCATTTAACGGAACACACTGTCTTTTTTTTCATTTACGGAAAAGTGCCCGGCAACGTTTTACCTTCAGCTTTCGCCGTAAACTGAGACATTTTTTTTTCACTGCGTGGAAAGGTGTATGGTTCAAGGACTTACATTTCGAAATGCGCTTGTTTGCTCGAAGTCAGGCGTATAATCTGGACTAGATGGCCGCCAAAGGCCAATGGGGCGCCTCGCATTGGGCGCCCAGGGGAAGGCTGCAAACGAAGCTGTCCAGGGTGATATAGGCTGGACAAGTTTTGAAGTGAGGCAAGCTCAGAGTAGAATTGATTATGAAGAACGACTCAGGAATATGGAAGTATATGGGCTGGGAGAGTACTCAAATATTTGTACAGGAAAAACATTGATTCACAGTGGAGAAAAAGAACTAGGAAGCTTACCAGCAAGCATGTACGGTGAGCAACATGCCAACGAAAAAAGTCAAGCCGAAAGCCAGAGAGCCGGAGATAATATCATGGGCGGCTGCATCGGGAAAGAAACCGGCCATGGGCAACTACTTAAGCGGAGCAAACGAAACTGGGAAACAAGTTATGATATTTCAAAGGGAAGCTCATTACTTTTTGAAGCGATATCAGGATGCATTAGAACACGCACTCATAAAGCGAGATATAATAAGGAACAAGAAGCATGTGCTTGCTGCGGTAAAGCTGGGGAAACGATGGGGCATGTTTTATTAGAATGTGAAGGTATTTGCCCAACGGTCTATTTAGGCAACTCTGGCATTCTTGAAGTCCTTGGGTTCAGCGAGAGCAGAGTGAAAGTAAACATATCCGCGATATATATTACTAAGAGGCGATTGGAAGACTGGTGGAAGAGAAGTAGGGAAACGACAAACAACGGAGGCGTACAAAAACAAAGTTCCCAATAGGGGTTCAGAAGGTTTCGTTATGAAAATTCTTGGGTTTTTTTTCTTTACTTTTTTCTCTTTTAATATAGGTAGAAAATTAGGCAATACAATAACAAAAATTTAGCCTTTCAACCCACCGCCCCGTTCCAAAGGGGACGCTCATAGCATCCATCCACCATCCATCCTCGCGCTCCTTCGTATTTTATACGGCATGCAATTTTTTTTTACTCTAGGCGCTTTCCTCGTTCACTTCCTTCGCGGCTTCACAGAGACACCGCCGATTTGAAGTGCTGGACAGCTACGTTTGCGCGTAATCGAAGGCAGAGCTTCCATGCTGGGCGTCCGGCCAATAGTTGGAATCGCCGCACACGCCACTATGGCTGCACCCGAAACGATCCTCTCACCAGCTGAGAGACCACGCCGGCCGGTTGTCGCGTTGGACAACTGGTCCAGAAGGGCTGGCGTTCGTGAGTCAGCTTAATGACCGCTCGGAAGAGCGCAACAAGGGCTACCTCGCCGGCTGTTGGACGTGAGGCGATGTGCACTGCTTTTGTGTGCTCCTCTGCGCAACTATACGCCGTCAGAAAACCCGGCACGCAAAGGCTCTGTTTGGATCGCACCGCTGGTGCGATCGGTTGTTGGGAACTCGGCGCTGACGCCCGTGGTTGTACCTGGGTCGCAAGCCCCAAGGGTAGCGTTGGCCTGGCGGCCTGGGGTACAACTGGAAGCATCCGAAGGTCCCGGCAAAGCATGAGTCGACTGGTAACAACAAAACAACTTGTTTATTTTAACATCGCAAAGAGTTGGCGGTCAGGTTTGACCGAAGTAGAGAGACGGGAGAGCACTTTACTCAACAGAAGAAATCGGAGCCCTCCTTTTGGCGTCCGGGGGCAGCTGTCTTTATACTCTCGCAGTTGAGGGCAAGAAGGAACCCCTCAATAGACGAGCACGTGAACGTACAATGTCGTAGCGCTGTCGTAGCACAATGTCGTAGCACAATGTCGTAGCACACTGTCGTAGCGCTGTCGTAGCACAATGTCGTAGCACAATGTCGTAGCACACTGTCGTAGCGCTGCCGGTCGGGCACAATGACTGTAATGAGAGGGTGATCCTTTGCGGTCGCATCGCCGCAGTCGCGCCTGGAAACACCTGGCGGGGAGCGTTGCGGCGACGACGATCGGGCCAAAATGTCTGCCGCCCCGCCGCAGTCGCGCCGGCAAAACCACGTGTCGCAGGCGAAACGCAACAGCTCCCATTCATGTACCGTGGCGCAGGGCCACCCGAGCTCTGCGCGCGCAGACAACACCTGCCGTACGACCCTGTTGTCCGACACCAGTTCCGTGAACTCTCCGACACGGCGACATCTGCTTCTACATGAACGGTTCGATGTACGCTTACCTTTGACTTATCCACATATACCGGCTCGTCCTCACGAATGTACTTCAGGAACCATCACGTGTGCGCGCTGGTTCTGTGCCTTAAGTGTGTCTAATACAAGTCTTACATGTGTTTGTAGTTCTGCGTGCTGCCTCTATCTCGTTCTGGAGTGATCCTGAATCCAATGCCATGACAGTGTCAACGCTTTTGTTAGTCGCATGAATGTGCTGAACCGAGAATAAATATTAGAAGCGTTGAGTTATCGTCCGTTGTCCACTGAGAAAGCAAGGTGAAGCGAATCCAATGTCAGTACCACCCTTTAGTGCAGACGTACGGGTTCTGCAAGGCAGCGGAAAAAGACTGGCGCCAAGGGGAAAGCTGTCGCGTGGAAGGCGCCGCATGCGCTTTCGCGTGAAGCCGCCTTTTCGAGCGTTACCGTCTCACGCTATATTGCGAAATTACCGGAGGTAAGCAAGTGTTAAGTTGCCTTAGCTGGCGCGCAGTATGAACCCGCAATGTCAATTATTGTAGCATGGCGTGGGTTACAGAATATTGAAACTGTCTGATATTCAGTAGACCGGATCTTACACATGCTAACGGTACAACCATGTAGTGACAACTTTGCATATTTTTCAATGACAGTGTTCTAATAAAAGCTGCAACGTGCACATGCGCACCCGTTCTATTTTGTGCCTGCATTTAATCTTTTCGTTGTTTGAGTGTTCGCGCACTCCATACTAAATGGAATGAATTTAGTTCTAGTCGCATAGACTCCAACACTCAACGTTTCGCCACTTCTTCCCACCTTTTTCCACCTTTTTCCCACCTTTTCGCAACCAAGCATGAACACGTCTTTTGCAGGGTGCACATAAAATTGGTTTTCCCTGCCATCCGAACATATCCTGTGCAAACTCGCTTTATCTCCATACATACTTAAACAAGAATTTGGAGGACGCTTAAGCTTCGCCTTTAAGAATAAAACACGATAGATTTCAAAGATCCGTGAGTGCTTCTCACGCTTCCCAGCATGCGCAGTTTTCTTGCGGATGCGCGAAGTAGAGCGCGATGTTGTTGAGGGGAACCGAGCTTTTGTGTTGGTGGGTTTGTGAACGGGTTTGTGTTGGAGGTTACACTTAGCGGAGGTATGTTTTCTCATACATTCAAATTAAACTCTGACGCTATCACGTCTGTAGGTTCTGCTTAAGCCTTAATTTAGAATTTTTGTTACGTATTTTATTTTGATGAATTCAATTAGTTCTGTCACGAGTCTGCGCCACGTCGATAGCCTGCGTGATTGTGGTTCAGAATTATTTTACGTCAAGCGACGTCCGACGCCGACATCAGATTTCTGGAGACACGGGGCCCTTAACAGCCTCGCGTTAAAAACTTGCGTTCCTGCCAGCTGTTGCGCTCCACGTGATCATCGAGCATCGCTAGCTAAACGCGAACTAATCGTTTGGTTAGTTTTGAATCGTGCCCGCTCTGAAGGGTAATCTGGTGTGAGGTGCGGAAAGAAATGGCTTACCAGATTAATGCTTAGTGCTTACGGCGTTGTACTGCTGGGCACGAGGTCGCTCGTTCGATCCCGACAGCGGCCCCCATGCTGAATGCGTAATCTAAAAACGCTGTTGTACTGCGCATAGGTACCATGAAAGAACCCTGGGTGCTCATTCGTATACGGAATTACCACCTTCATATCCCATTCCTAAGTTTCGGAAACGCAAACTCGTAAATTTAATTTTCAATAATTTACCAGCTTAGTGCGCCAATGTAAGAACTATTCCTGAATATAAGTACTGTACGCTTTGGCAAAACGACTAGCCGCCTTGGTTGCTTTGTCAAGCCAAATAGTAAAGTTCACTTTCATAACTTATGCCGACATGATTTTCGACAAC
This sequence comes from Dermacentor variabilis, assembly GCF_050947875.1. Lineage (NCBI taxonomy): Eukaryota > Metazoa > Arthropoda > Arachnida > Ixodida > Ixodidae > Dermacentor > Dermacentor variabilis. The sequence goes on from NC_134569.1 coordinate 176,511,365, forward strand.
TATTACTGCCGTTGGAACGACATGTGGCTAAAGGAAAGTTATCGTATCCTGCATTTGTACGCCCAAGGTTGTATTGCGAATCTATTTCAGTGTACACACAGGTTCAGTGCATTGATTCGAATGCTTTTATCTAGTGAGTAAACTACATTTGGGGCTAGTGCGTTACAAATAGAACGCGCAAAACATGGGAAAAGCTGTCTCAGTGTTACGCACCTTCTCGTAGAGTTTACATACATAAAAGAAGCTAAGCAAAGTGCGTATCGTATTTGTTCGTATTTCATCCGAAGTAAACTTAGGTGCGCACTGGTACCCATGAACTGAGTTTTGATAACAGCCAGTGAAAGAAGTTGGCGTGAGGCTATTTTAGCATTTATTGTGGGAGTGAATTTACGCGCAATAGCTTAGAAAAGACCAAAGCTACGAAAGACGACCACAACATCACTCTTAGAACAAAGGCAGGAGTATCATCCAGCGCCTGGGGCTTCACGTGATAACTTTCATGAGCAGCGCGTTCTCACACAAGGCGCCAAAATTCAAAAAGTTTCTCGAAGGGAACAAATACTGCCAACGTTGCCGTCAAAATCATCGTTTATTGCTCACAAACGTGGTTCGGAACTTCCTGAACCACGGCAGTAGACATTACGTTGACCTCACGCTGATTTTTCATTCTGTTCATAATCCATTTCATTGCATTCACATCAAATTCGAACCGTATTTACTGTGCCTAGGGCAGTGAGCGACCCAGTCGCGCTCAGTGCACGTCGTCGAAGTCTACGGAGCCTTCAAGCTCGTGTTCGCGTCCCTTGACAGACCGACGGTGCAGTGGCTCCAAAGGCGACGTGGCCGTGGAGTCGGATGCAGGGTCGCTTTTCATGAAGCTGGTCGTCGCTTCCATCTCGTCGCCGTGCTGTTCCTCGTGCTCTTCTTCTACCTTCGGCGACGATCCCGCTAATCTTGTTCGAGCGTACTTGCGGACCCGGTAGGCGCAGACACCCTGCGTTGAAAAACCAGCAAATTTCCTGTGTTAGGTCTGACGCAGAGTGGAGTGCCACGACAGCAACACTGCACGAAAATAATTTATCTTGGACCTGCGCTTGCCAGAGACTCCGAAGGAAATTGTATCACGAAGCTTAAAGTGTGGAAACAACGCATAAAGAATTAGAGAGACATTAAAGAAGCAGTGAGTGCCCCTAGATGCGTTTTTGAAAACGTTGTTATATTTGATAGATACTGACTTTACAGCACTGCGAGATTTCCCTCCGACATCCGCGGACTTTTTCCCCTACTGCCACTTTTAGCTGGAGACTAAACATTCGTTTCCAAGACTTCTTCTGAACATGTGGGTATTTATCACTGCAATAATATGTTTCCAGAGTACATCATATGTTATACCATTTAATAACGAAGATAAGCGCAGCTGTCCCGAGCTTACAGCCGCAAAGGCCAACCATATTTTAATGCCATTAGCATTCTTAGAATACGTCACCCACTCTCCGGTATGTGTCGTATTTATGTCCGGATGTAACCGTTTTCGTTCATGCCAACTTGGGTCGCTGGGCATATGGCTGGATAACTCCTGCCACTTGCAGAATGAACACGTAAAGAACCCTCCCCGTCTCAGGTGAGCTGTGGCCAACCCGCCCTTTAAACAAGTTTCCCTTAAACAAAGAAATGCCCATACTTTTGACAATTATCTCGTCTATATTATTATTATTATTATTAGTAGTAGTAGTAGTAGTAGTAGAAGTAGTAGTAGTAGTAGTAGTATTTGTTGCTGGTGGCAGATTTTATGAAAGAAATGTTAACATTGCGCTGCATCATCAACTGTGGGCAGTGTCACCTGTCTGAGTCCCGGTTTGGCTTGCCCCTTGGAGGGCAACCATTTTGATTCCGACATCGCTAAATTTAGCAGGAAGCTTATGTCTTTTGAAAGGCTCACTCCACCTTAAAGCAAGGTGTAGGTAGGCGTATGAATACTCATCAAAGGGCAAACTTTAGCACAGGTTCTTTATACTGCATGGTGTTGACGGAGCACAACACTGTAGCATCATGTCACGAAATATCGAGAAACGACTGTAGAACCAAGAGCGCTGGCGAAGACATCTTGAGCCATTTTTCCCACCATAATAGCGCAAAATGTAAAACAGCGCGAAACTGTCGACAGCCACCTCGGCGGTACAACTTTGACAACAGGGACCTATTTGTTACAAACGTACTGCCGGTATTCATTCTAGCAGGCGAAAGTTCTGCAACACAAAAACAATTTAAGCCATCACAGTTCAGTACAACATCACAAGGGGTGCACATGTAAATAAGTTGTAGCACGTATGTCTTCCGTTAATACGGCATACGAATACGTGAATGCATCTGCGCCAAAGTGAGTAAACATGTATGAAATGAGGTGCACCGACGCACACTGCACGCAAGGACAGCGCAACCTGAATACATTGGCATCACGAGCAAGAGCTCACAAATAGTGCGTGCGTTTGCGTATGCTTCTTGGCATTCCGGCGCGTTATAAACTGATACTACACAAAAATAAACTAGAAACTTCTTTGCCAGTAACTGCCTTGCATAACCGTGAATATCAAGCAGGCAGTTTTTCATCTAGGGGCCCTAATTTTGTCCGGATTGAACAATCACTAGAATTGAAGTTTTTTTTATCAAATGCAATAACTTTCATAAAAATTGGCCCAGTGGTTATCTCGCAAAAGCTTTTCTGCATTTTACACGTATTTGAATGGGCGACATTGGAGTGGGTCCCGAGCTGAAGCTTCTTCTTAAGGGGAAAGCCTTCAACGGCTCATGGAATGAAAAAAATCCGATGTCCAGCGTCACGGCACCAGAATTCATAGAGAGTCGAACCGAGTACATGTGGTGTTAATTAAGGCAAGTTTAATTAAGACCATCGACTATTGGTGGGAGTAGAACACATGACCATTGGTGTTATTAGGGCGAATTAGGCCATCAATTTCTTTGTACGAAAGCGCGAAGCCGAGGCGAAGAAAACTGTCAGCATGACCTGTTGTGTTAATTAAGGCAGAGTTAATTAAGGTATATTTAATTAGGATTCAGGAAATTAAGCCACTCGAACTCACGACCTCTTGTGGGAGTCGAAGTCTTGACCATTGGTGTTAATTAAAGTGAATTTAATTAAAGCATCGTACCCCTTTGTCGAGTGCGAACCAAAGGTCGCACTCGACAAAGGGAAAGCCACGGCCTCTTGGGGTTAAAGCAAAGTTAACTACGATAGGCATAATTAAGGCACGGGTATCCACGACCTGTTATGGGAATCGAACGCTGTTGGAGTTATGCTCGAACCGGCCCTACCTCCAAGTTGAATTCGAATCCACAACGCGAAGGTGAATAGTTGAGCCCACTACATTTGGTGTTAATTAAAGTAAAATTAATTAAGGCACGCCTAATTAAGATCGAGTAAATTAAGGCACTAGAGCCAATTGCACTTGGTGGGAGCCAAACCATCGAACTTTGGTAGGAATCGAACCCACTTGGAGAATGGGCAAACCGGCGATATCTCCATGTTGGATTCCAATTGATATGGTGAAGGTCGAGAGTCAATCCCTCGACCTCTGGCGGGAGTCGAACTCACGGCTTTTGGTGTTAACTAAGGCGAATTTGATTAAAGCATTTGAACCCACGAACCAGCATGGAGATATGGGCGAATCAGCCATATCTCCAAGTTGGCTTCCAATCGACTTCGAGAAAGAACGAGACTCGAGCCCCACTACCTATGGTATTAATTAAGGCGAAGTTATTAAAGGCACGGTTAATTAAAGTAAACTTAATCAAGGCATTCGAACCCAAGAACTGTGGTGGGAGAAAACAACTAACAAGAGGTAACAACACACGATAATGAAAATATCACGTAATATTATGAATGCCTCGTGAGCGGGCAGGCTTTAGCCTTCATGCTCTTTATCGTATGATAATGTGACTATCAACTTTTATTCTATTTGGTACCGTATTGTGACAAATATAAAGAACTACCAATTACAACCATACTTTTCCTTTTCTCCGACTGATCAAGCTTTCACTTCCATAAGTCTGACGCTGAAGAGCACAGAATACTTCCTTCAGTACATCATATTGAAAAGTTCTGGCAGCTATGTTCCATTGAGAGCATTTACATATGCTATTCTAATTCGAAAGCGCGGATAGTTTGCATTTCTACCCGTTTTAGTTATCGCTGCTTTTTCTCTTGATATGCACGGCACGTTAAGTATGTTTGAGTACCATGCTAACAATTTCCTTGCCGCTCTCATGGAGCAGGTGAACGCAGTTGATTCTACAGGTCCTGTGTATCAGGGCATGCATCGCACAAAAGCAAGCAACTCGAAATGAATTATACATTGTTGACATACTGTGATAATAATTTACATATCAATTGAGGACATGCAAAATTCCGTAAGCTGGCTTTTCCACACACCTAGTTTGACCTGACCACGGTGGCGGACCTAGGGTTACAATGGTAATTAAAGTGTCAACAAGCGAACTGCTGACATCGTTCCTGCTGCCTTCCTTCGTCGCGCAGTCCAAGCTTTGAAAACGAGTCTCAGGCTTGACTGTTTTACTAGCCGAGCCAAGCCAATCTTGTTAGGATGTGTTTCTTTTCCGTTTAGAACTAGCACCTTTCTTTAAACCAGCGGGCCGTTTAACGAAAGAAACATGCTGCAGTATAGATCTCGATAATTTCTTCAAATGGAGGAATGCCGTGTAGCGCGCTCTTTGGCAGCTAAGCTCCGTTGCATCAACGCAGTTAACCTATATCGCGGGTGACCTATATATGATGCTGGCAGCAAAGAAGATGATGCAGATCTAAAGAACATATTGCATTCTACGTAAAGCGGTTGGTAAGGTACTATACAGGTCAATGGGATGCGCGCTATTGTCATTATTGTCCTATTACTTGAAGTGTAATTTCATGCAGTGATCTTCTGGGTGCATCATGCAGATCACAACCATAATTTCAGCAATGTTTACATTCGCACACTACACCTTTCACAAGCTATGCCGACATACAAACAACAGTTCATGTCGATGTACAGCATGGGGCGTCTATGAAGTGTTTTCACTAGGACGAAGGCAGCGTACGGTGAAGAGACATAGGTGACCTGTCGCAGTAAATTGTCGAACGTTGTTATTCCAACCTACAATAAACCAATCATGCTTGGATCACGTTATAATAGCAAGCGCGGCCGCGTTACAGCAAGGACGAATGAGGAAATTAAACCCTTTGTCGAGCTCATAACTTGTCTCGTTGGAAAATCGCTGCTTCTGAAGTCGTTGTTCGACTACTCGCACAGTTTGAGAATTTCAGATTAACTTGGAGAAGAAGATTGCATTTATCTGCGCGTCCGTTTCTTTATTATTATTATACCAAAAACGCCGTATATTTATTCTCAGCCTTGCATAACTTGCTTACGCACGTATGCACAAATGCAGCAAAGCCGAACATCAGCTTCTTTTGTGCATTTTGCACAAATGTTTCACCCCGAAACCTCACTAATACGCAGGCACACCTCCAGCACGGTAGAAATTAGGCAATAGGGAAAAACCCAGCGCCAGGTACAGGCATTCATTTTTTTGCTCCAGCAAATTGTCCAAGGAAATGGCGAGAAATGAATAATCATATATGTCAAGGAAAATTTGTTAGAGCCAAATTTTTCACTCATCGTAGGCATTATTTCGTTTCAGCATCTTCTCACCTTTGCAACCAGGAAAGTGGCGTAGGCTCCGAGCAGGCCCAGAAGTATTTTAACCTGAAAAGCACAGAAGACACAAGGCTAATATGAATATCCATAGGAATGAAGCCAATTTCGCTAGTGAATGTGACTGAATTGTACAATCCTCCTGCCACTATTACGCAACGCACTTTGACACCCACAATTTCTTCTCATATATTATGCGAAATTTACATGACCATCTGATGATCAATGTCAGCCGATTGCATTGTTGACTGTATATTGCACATTTCATTTAAGAACTTTGTGTGTGTTGAATAGTGTTGAATACAACTACATTGTATTCATATTCAGTTTTATGTAATGTCTGCATCTTTGCAAAATATTTATTGGTGTGAAGTCTATTTCTTAAATATTTTAAGTGTTCAATGAACATAGCACAATTACTAATTCGTAATTCCATGTCAAATCAGCTGAAGTTTTTCGGCCATCCTAGGTATGGCTGAAAAAATTTCCACATGTCTGTTGAAGTTCAATACTTGTTCTCCCCTTTTATTTTTAGTGGCAAAAGATTTCTCGTGTTTTCGTGAGAATTTATTGTTCTTGTCCAGCTGAGCTACAGCGCACCAATGAACAACATTTTGCGAAGGTAAGTTGTGTGAGCCAGTCGTTCAGGTTGCGTGTACGGAAAGTCAATGATGCGATCGGACTGCCAAAATTGTCAATATTTTAAATATTTCTATAGTTCAATTGATTCTAGCCTCAGCTAAAACGAGCGAAATAGCAAGGTTTGGTCCTCTTTCTCGACACCTACAAAAACCGGACAGCCACAAATGTAATAGTATCGCATTCAACGTAGTGCAGCTGAAAAATAAAGTATGAAAGGTTTAGCACATCGCGAGGAAAAAAATATAAATTTCCTTCGCGTCATGCAAAAACGTCCTCATTCGACGTCGAAAAAGTCGCTTTGGTGGTTGGCGTAAAACTATTTGCACGACATTATTAGATTGCCCTACGGGTCTGTTATGCATGCGGGAAGCTACAAAAATATATTAGTGCTTTTTAAACGCGCAATATACGTATGAATCCTCGATGACCAGCCAAGACACCTTGGGAACAAAATGAGCCCGTGAAACTATTCAGCAAACAGTGGCTGGTTTTTTTATTGTATGGAAAAAACAAGCAATTTCCAGTGCCGGATCTTTGACCCATTTTTTTTTTCTTAACGCCCGGGCTAAGAAAAGTATATGACAGCCACGTTTCCATGCGCGATGGCTGAATGATTCAGCTGGCACGCTCCCAACACAAACCACATTGCATTAAAGCGTGAGTCTGTGTGCAATGAAGCGCAGACGATCACGCCGTTTCTCTTTCGTCAACATTAAAGACGGCGCCAGCTTTTCGTCTCCATCCCAGGCCAGAAAGCATGGACAGAGGTGCGCCGACATGATTGGTCACTGTAGTTTGGCTCGCGTCGGAGAAAAGCCGGTGCGGACGCAAAAATTCTAAACATTTTTATTCGCGCCTAAAAAATTCCTTTCTTTAACTTCCCACATGCATGGCAGACACAGATCGCTATCTAATCATCTGGCGCTTATATTTTTAGGCCCACCACCAAAGTAAATTTCAGGACCTTGAATATGGAGTCTGGTAAAAATACAGAATTTTATTATTTTTTCCCATGTGATCTCCTTAACCTTCCATACTTTAAATATTTTTCAGCCGTACTATGTTGAATGGGCTACCATTATGTACACGGTCGTCCACTTCCAATTTGAACACGGCTCCGGGTGGCCTGCGTAAAGTCCCTTGATAATTTGAAAGTAACGACACTCTTTGAACTCTGCTGCCGCCGCGCGACCTCCTCGCCTCCTCCTCGCCCCCTGTGCGTTCCCCCCGCGGTAACCAGTTTTGCCCCCGTTTTTTCTGCACGCCGATTGGTCTCCCTGCCGTTGCCCTTGGAAACGCGCGTATCTTGGGTTTTGCTTGTGTTTTGCTTTTTCGTTCGCGCCATTTTCCTCCTGAGCACTGCTGGCTCGGCGCTTTAGCTCGGCGTAGCGTACGTAGTACGCCGTGTTTCCTGCTCTCTGTGCTAGCGCTATGCCGGGCTGTTGCGCATATGACTGCAGCAAGAAGCCTCAAGATGACTATGCCGTTTTTATGATACCACAAGCAAAGCGTGACCGCTTGCGCAGGAAGCAGTGGCTGCGTGACATTGGCCGAAAGAACTTTATTCCGACAAAGAACAGCGTTGTTTGCGAGCTGAGGCGTCTTTCTTAGAGCTCGTAGCACAGCATCCCGTAATGCTGCATTTTTTTTTTCGTTCTTCCGGCCTGCTCACCAGCGCTTTTGTTCCGGTTGTCCTCAGTATGCTTAATATTACCCTCGCACGTTGCTAACTGTTGTTATTCAGTCGGAAGTGCTGCATTATAGATTCTGCTTTGCGCCCTGAAAAAAATTAGTGGCAAATATACCCGTATATTGCAGGTGATAAACGTTAGCTAGTCAACATTGTGTTGTTTTTTTTTAGTTTCAAGCCGAAAGACTTTAGATCTCTATATTTCAAGATCGCGTTGTAAACTGGAAGTATCACGTGACCCAAGGAAGGCCAGAGGTGACCCAAATCATGTCCAACCCTGTATAAGAGAATATCATTCTCACTAATGATTCATTAATTCGGTAATATTACCCAATTAATGAATCATTAGTGATTGACATAAGGTGGATTAGGGAGGATTAATGTGATTAGAGTGTATTAAAGAAGATTAAGGTGGATTAGAGTGCGTTAAGAAGGATTAAGATGCATGAATAAAGATTAAGGTGGGTGGAGGAGGATTAAGGCGGATTATGGTGGATTACGGTGAAGGGTTGATGAAAGGGTATTAGGACTGATTAGGGTGGAATAGGGTGCATGAACTAGGAATATGGTGGATAAAGTAAGATTAAGGTCCATTGATGTGGATTAAGGTGAATTAGGGTTGATAAAGGGGTATTAAGACCGAGTAGGTTGGATTAGTGTAGATTAAGGTGGATTAGGGTGTATTAAGGTAGATTGGGACTATTCGGCAGGATAACGTTGGATTAAGGTGGATGGAGGATTAAGGCGGATTATGATGGATGCGGATTGATAAAGGAGGATTAAGACCGTATATGGTAGGCTAAGGTGCATTAGGGGCGATGTACGTTGATTATGTTGTATTAAGGTGGATTGGGAGTACTAAGCTGGATTAAGGTAGATGAAGGAGCATTAAGGTGGATTAGGGTGGACTAAGCTGAATTATGGTTCATTGAGTCTTAAGACCGATTAGACTACAACAATCCTCCTAATGCACATTAATCCACCGAATCCACATTCATCTACCTTAATCCTCCTTCATTCACTTTATTCCACCATAATCCACGAGAGTCCTCCTTAATGCACCCTAATCAACCTTCATCGACCTTAATCTACTATAACCCTCTTTAATGCCCTTTAATCCTCCTTAATCAACCCTACTGCTTCCTCATTCACTTTAATACACCCTAATCCACTATATTTGTCCTTAATTCACCTTAATCCACATTCATTTACGTTAGTCCACCCTAATCCTCCTTAATCCACCCTTATGCTCCTTCATTCACTTTAATTCACTTTAGCCCACCATAATCCTTAATACACCTTAATCCTTCTTAATCCACTCTCATCCTCCTTCATGCACTTTAATCCACCCTAATCCGCTATAATCGTCCTTAATGCACCTCAACGCACCTTAATCCACCCTAATCCACCTTCATCGACCTTAATCCAACCTTGTCCTCCTTTATGCACCTTAATCCACCTTAACGCTCCTTAATACACCCGAATTCATCTTAATCCAATCACTAATCATCATTACTTTGCTAATCATTAATCATCTCCTATGCGTGGCTGCACATGCTTTGGTTCGGTTCCCGCCTTTCTTCGGTCACGTGATATTTTCTGTAGCTCACAACGGGACCTTGAAACAGGTCTAAAGCTTTCGCTTAATAAACCACGCACAAAGGGATGTGTCACAAGCAATACTAGATCAGACGCACGAAGTAAAGCATCTGATAACGTGGCAGAAAAATTGTCTGGAGCATAGAACTCGCCCCAAAGCTCCCTTTACATCGGTATACGCCGTTCATACGGCTTTAAGAAAAAACCAACCTCCTCATAAACGTTGCCTTCAGCATTATCGATGCTGTTATTAGCATTTGTCAAAATTTTGAACCCCAGTGGGGCGCGCAACTGGCCCAAAAGAACACGCCTCCATAGAATCCTGCGGCCCGTCCGCGAGAGCCTAGGAGGAATAGCGTGCCGTGCGCAGTCGGCGGGTGAGCAGAATCGAGGAGGAAAGCGCCGTGAGGAGGAGAGTGTCGCTACTTTCAAATTATCAAGGGGCTTTAGGCCTGCGTAAAGCCCCTGAATCTCCCAAAGTAGCGCCATTCGCTTCCCTCCTCCTCCGCTCGGCGCGGCCTCGACGGTGGCGCCGCCGGTGGTGGGCCTGCCGTAGCAGACGACGGCTAACACGCTACGGGAGGAAATCCGCAGAAAAGTTCGTTCGAGCCCTGCGGAGCAGTTTTTTCAATCGAGATCTTTCTTCGTCAGTCGGTAACTGGCCTTTAGAATTTTGTGTTGGAATTGCGGAAGAAATAGAGAAAAGGACCATTATTCAAGGCGTCTTTAAGGCGTAAAGCGCGCGACGTTGAGAGTTCGTGTTGCTGAAACACGACGCAAGCTCGTGGTGTACTCAAACACACGCGTAATTACCAAAGGTTCAGGTGTTGACAGCGTGAAAGTATGTGTACCTGGTTTCGTAGGTTCATTTGCGTACCTGCAGGATACTTTTGCTCGGCCGGTGCGTGAGAGATTGCTGACCGCACACAGCCGGAATGGCTGTGTGCGGCTGTGTGAACAAGTACTGCTCCAGGAGGGCACATGTAATGGCTAACGGAGGCCTCTGAAGAGCACGTGACATTACAATAATGCAGGCGTCGCAGGGAGTGTTCACATGCAAAATTGGCTGTCCGCGATCTTATACCCCCTTGGCATGCACAGGCTACGGCGAGCCGCATCCAGCCCTGCTTCTAGCTTTGGTGTTCCCGTTGCCGCGTTGCTGTCCTGGAGGCGTCGTCAATAATACGAAAGAATGACAAGGTGTTGGCTGTCCGCGATCTTATAAATCCTTGGCATGCACAGGCTACGGCGAGCCCCATCCAGCCCTGCTTCTAGCTTTGGTGTTCCCGTTGCCGCTTTGGTGCCCTGGAGGCGCCGTCAATAATACGAAAGAATGACAAGGTGTTACAACTAGTAAATAAAATTTATTGAAGAAATACAATCGCGCCGAGGCGCCAACTTCTAATGCAGCGCTAGCGCGCCCGCGCGAGTATTATGAAACGCCATCGAGGAATTTACCGGCGCACGTACGACTCTACGATCAAAGCGCACGTTAAACATCCCCAGGCGAGCTAGGTAAAGTTATCCGGAGCCATCCACTACGACCTGCATCCTAGCTTTAGTCGCTTCGGAACGTTAAAAACGTTAATCACCACAAACCAAATCAATACATGCGGGCGTACATTCGAAGCTAAAAGACTGCATCGTAAGTCATACTGAGCCTTGCAAAAGCGTCGAGAATGTGCTAACTTCTGGTGGAGCTCAAAACACACCCTGAATAAAGTCGCTTTTATGTCACAGGCCAGCTGCAGATGCGTGCATTTCACCGCAAGACGAAACTACATGAAACAAAGAGAGCACATTCGAAAAAAAAAGTCAGACAACGCGCTAAAAACCACGCAGAGCATGAACACACACTTTTTCGAAACGGAAGGCGTGATCTAGGTTCGAAATAAGAGGTTGTGAGTCGCCGTGGCCCTTACTTCACTAAGCCGTGCGTTCTTTGCCACTTCGTCGAAGTCAGCCCACCTGATCCTGCGAATCCACACTTCTTTTTGCGTTGCGCCCACCGGACGGCAAAGCAAAAAGCTTTTTGCCCTCGCTGTGTCTGTTGCGGCAACCGAAGGCGCAGCAGCATGGCATCGCAATTAAGTTCTCGGCCCTACACATTATATTACGCTAACGCACTCCGTCAGTCCGCCTGCCGTACTTTCGTCGCGCAGGCCCAACAATGGAGGTCGGCGCGCGCTGGAAAGTAAAAAATATACAAAAGCGCGGCGCCTGCTCCGCGCTGGAAAGAAAAAATATACAAAAGCGCGGCGCCTGCTTCCACGTGACACAGATTGGCCAATGGGGGAGCGGAGGAGGCCGGGGCGACAGGAAGCGTGGAGGAGAAGGCGCCAGGGTGAGCGGGGTGGCGGAAAGATCTAATAATGGCGTTACTTTTGAAAAATTGAGGGGCTTTAGGCCTGCGGTCATCGGAGCGCCGCTCGTGGGCTCCGGGGTAACTAACGCGCCGGCGCACTGGCAGCCACAGGCGTGGCCTCAGCCGCGTCTTCTGCTACAGCGCACCAGCACTGCTGGGTTGCGCTAGCCGTGCGGTGAAGCTCCCTTTCTCGTTGAGCTGTGAAAGCGCCCAGGAAATCCGAATATGCGGTCCGACAACCTGCACGAACATGTCGTAAGTGAAGGCATCCTTAGGTACCTCATCATCTTCATCATCCTATATATGTCCACTACACCGATTCCAACTAGCACCAACAAATTTCCTAATTTCGTCACACTACCTAGTCTTCAGGCGTCCTCTACTGCGCTTCCCTTCTCTTGGTACCCATTCTGTCACGCTAATGGTCCAGCGGTTATCTAACCTGCGCATTACGTGACCTGCCCAGCGCCTTTTTTTTCTCGTTGGGAGAGAGCCATGGCCAGCTGCGACCTCGAGGATCAGCAACGGCTGGTTGCGACGGCTCAGGACGCGGCCTGAGCTCAAGGCATTCTGGAATGAGGACGCTTCTCCAAAGCTGCATTTACCTAATAAAAATTTTTATTTTATTCTCTCTCTCTTGATTTCTATTAGAATATCGTCTATACCCGTTTGCTCTCTGATCCAAACCGCTCTCTTCCTGTCTCTTAAAGTTATGCCTAGCATTCTTCGTTCGATCGCTCTTTGCGAGGTCGTGAATTTGTTCTCAAGCTTCTTTATCAGCCTCGAAATCACTGCCCGATGTCAGCACCGGTAAAATGCACTGATTGTATACTTTCCTTTTCAATGATAACGGTAAGCTCGCAGTCAGGAGGTCACGATGTCTGCCGTATGCGAACTAACCCATTTCATTCTGTTAATTTCCTGCTCATCATGAGGGTTCCCCGTGTTTAGTTGACCTAAGTAAACGTACTCATTCACCTACTCTAGAGGCTGACTTGCGATCTTGAACTGTTATTCCCTTTGCCGGCTATTTATCATTATCTTTGACTTCTGCACATTAATATTCAGCCCCACTCTTACACTCTCCCTGTTAAGGTGCTCAATCATTTGTTGTAACTGGTTCGCAGTGTTGCTGAATAGAACTATGCCATCGGCAAACCTAAGGTTGCTGAGATTTCGCCGTCGATAATTGGTGCTAAGCCATCCTAGTTGAATAGCTTGAATACTCCTTCCAAGCACGGAGTGAATAGCATTGGAGAGATTGTGTCTGCCTGTCTCACGCCTTTCTGTATTGTTATCTTCCTGCTTTCCTTGTGTAGAATTAAGGTAGTTGTAGCACCTATGTAGATATTTTCCAACGTATTTGCGTAAGCGCTCTCTACCCCTTGATTACGTAATGCCGATATGACTGTTGGTACCTCTAGTGAATCTAATGTGTTTTCGTAATCTATGAAAGCCATTTAGACGTGCTTATTATACTCTGCGCATTTCTCTATAACCTGGTTAATGACATGGATGTGATCCATTGTAGGGTATCGTAGCTTGAAGACAGCCTGTTCCCCTGGTTGACTAATGCCCAGTGTCCTTATTATACTAGAGATTATTTTGGTAAATATTTTATATAATGCTAGGAGTAGGCTAATGGGCCTATAGCTTTTCAGTTGTCTAACGTCTCCCTTTTTGTGTATTAGTATAATCTTTGCGTTCTTCCAGTTTTCTGGGACCCTTGCAATCGACAGACACTTCTTATAGAGAGCCGCCAGGTTGCCTAGCGTTATGTCTCCGCCATCTTTCATTAAATCGACTGTTATTCCATCCTCTCCTGCCGCTTTTCCCCGTTTCATGCCTTGCAAGGCCGTTCTGACCTCATCTCTCGTTATAGGAGGCGTTTCTGTATACTGTTCATTATTGTTTCGAATACAGTACTCCCGATTCCTCTGGGTACGCTACAAGTCGGTATAGAATTATTCCGCTGGTTTTATTATACCTTCGAGATTGCTCATGATATTACGCTGCGTATCTTTCAGTGCATACATCTTGGTATGTCCTATGTCAACTTTCCTTCTCAATGATTTCAGGCTGCGTCCATTTTTACAGCATCTTCAGTCTTTCTCACGTTATAATTTCTAATATCACTTCCGCTTTGTTGATCAGTTTTGATAGTTCCGCGAATTCTATCTTCTCTCTTGAGTCGGACACTTTCATTCTTTGTCGTTTCATTATTAGGTCCTTTGTTACTTGGGCGAGCTTGCCTACTGGTTGCCTTGGTGGCTTCCCTCCCACTACAATTGCTGCCTTTGAAGATAGCCTCATTACAGTTTCATTCAGTACCTCTACGTCATCAGCACCATCTCTCTGTTCTAAGGCTGCACATTTGTTTGCAAAAACTAGCCTAAATTTGTCTGCTTTTACCATTACTGCATCTCAGTTGACCTGTTTTTATTTGACGAATTTTAATCTTTCTCTGTTCAAATTGAGGTGAATCCTAGACTTCACTAACCTATGATCACTGCACTTTACCCTACCTATCACTACTACATTCTGCAGTATGCTGGGATTTGTAGAAAGTGTGAAATCAATTTCATTTCCTGTTTCACCATTAGACCTTGGTCCACTTTCTGTTGCTACGTTTCCTGAAAGAGGTGTTCATTATTCTCAGCTGATTACTTTCTGCGAATTCTACCAGCCTCTCTCCTCAAGCGTTTGTAGAATCAACGTCGTAGTTGCCAATTACCTGTTCACACACCTGCTTTTTCCCCAATTTTGCACTGAAGTCGCCCATTACTACAGTATATCGAGTTTGCAGTTTTCTCATCGCTAATTCAACATCTTCATAAAACTGATCTACCTCCTCATCGTGCTCAATGGATGTCGGAGTGTAGGCTTGTACTATCTTTAATCTATACCTCTTATTAAGTTTGATTACAGCTACTGCCACCCTATCGTTAATGCTGTAGAATTCGTCAATGTTGCCCGCTATGTCCTTATGGATTAGAAATCCTACCCCCTATTGTTTGTTATCAGGGAGACTTCTATAGCAGATGATATGGGCGTTATTTAGCAATGTGTAAGCTTCACGAATTCTAATCTCACTAAGGCTGATAATATCCCAAACAATGTCTGATATTTTTTCAAAGAGCGGCCTGGTAAGTTAGCCTCACTCGAGAGGGTTCGTGTGTTAAACGTTGCAAGATACAGTTTCCATTGGCGCCTGTCCTGACCCAGAGATTCTTAGCACCTTTTGCTGCGTTACAAGTCTGACCGCCGCCTGTCAGGTGCTCCGCACCTGACTAAGTCAGCGTATAGCACTACACGACATCAAAGTATTCAACTGCTATTGAAAGTTGCCACAAATAACAATACATCTCATCTTACGCTTTGTAGTACTCCATATCGCGATCTCGCAGGAGGGGTAGCAGTTTTGCGGCGTGACCAAGCTGTTCGCGCTCTTGCAGAGCTGGACGAACCCACCAACGCCGCTGCTCGCCGTCTCTTCAGCGAATGCCGCTGCGCGTGATGCATCGCCAGAAAGGCGCTTGCGAACAGGCCTAGCAGTACTGCCTCTTCTCACTCAGGGTTCATCATTGACTTTCCAAGCAGTGGTGAACACGCGCAAAGTTTAAACACAAGCTCCACGCGAGCGGAGATAAGTCCGGAATATCACGCGAACATCCGGGATATCCCGCGCTTCTTTGGAAGTTAGCACTTTATAGGGCGGATAGCGCTGTATCTCGTTCTGGCGGCGCAGGGCGCAAACAGTTTAAGCGACGCGATTTTCGTCGGCAGGTTTCATTCGCTGTAGACGCCAGATTCCTCAGTGCGAAGAGTCCGGCGGGGAGATCCGCCGGAATAGCCCCTTCCGCGCAGATCAGTCCCCGAGACGTATTTATGATTGCTAGTAGGTACAGCGGTGCGTGCCACATGCGGAGACGATGGAGGTATGCGCGCATGCGCGAGTAAGAGCGGGTGCGAGAGAGGAAATGTGGGGACTTTTGCTCCTTGAATATACGACTCTGCCTAGGCACTACGGAGATGTTTCTTAGCGCGTATTGTATACGTTTGTCCCTAGGCGTGCCAGCACAAGTCGCGAGGTGCAGTAATGCTGAACTTAGCATCGCAAGTTGGGGGCTGGCCTCAATTATGTTTATTCAATCGTATTTTTACGAATTATAACAACGTGTGATTATTTCGCATTATTGGCGGCGCCTCCAGGACACCAACGCCGCAAGGGGGACATCAAAGCTGCAACCCGGACTGGTTCGCGGGTTGGGGCTCGCCGAGGCCTGCGCGTGCCAGGGGTGACAAGATCGGCTGCCCGCTATCGCGGACAGCCAATTTTTTATGCAAGCATTCCCTGGCACGCTTCGGTCTCCGCGGCCCCAACTCACGGGCGCCCTGCTTCCACCTTTGATCTCCCCGCTACCGCTTGGGTGCCCCGGAGATCCTGCGCCGCCTGCTTTATATAACCTCAGGTGCTCTCCTGAGGCCTCCGTTTGCCGGTTATATGTGCCCTCATGGAGCAGTGCTTGCAAAAAAAATGCACTCTATTGTTGAGACTAAAAAAGCAACCCGCGACTTCTACAACACCAGTCAGAACCTTGCCCCTTCAGACACATCGATCAACAAATGGGGCGTCCGTGCCCACCGCCTCACCGAGCGGGCAGCCAGCGGCGGAGCGTAAACAAACTGGACCCCACTCCGCAATGTCGGCATGCCTAGGGGACAAACGCATACAGCACGCGTTAACGAACCTCCTCCGTTGGGCCTAGGCAGACTCATATTCAAGGAGCAAAGGCCCCCAGATCTTCTTTCTCGCACCCGCTCTTACTCGCGCCTGCTTAGAAACGTCGAGCGCCATGAAAAGTGCCACGCCCCGCTGTGCCTACTAGCAATTCTAAAGATGCGTCCCGGACCGATTTTTGCGGCAGCTGTCGCCGGATTCCCTCACCGCGGGCCAATCGAAGCACGAGTCATAAATTCAAAACATGGCGGCCAAATCCGACGCACTCGTCATGTCACAGTCTTCAAAGCGTGTCGTGACATCGGAAATGCTGATCGAATTGGGGTGTAACAAGCTGCGTAGCTAGGTCGTCTGTCACCCGGGGTCCATGGGCCTTCTGTCACCCCCACCCGCGGGTGTAGTCGAGCAAGGCGAGGATATCAACAATTTCCGGGTGTCTTCAAACGTGTGTGACACCCGCCCCCTCTGGCTCCTTGGACCCGGGGCCCACGGTCCCACGCCCTCCCCCCCCCCCCCCCTGCTACACCACTGGGTGTAACCACCCCGTACTTCTCGACAAGCGCCGCCTCAAGCACCACGGCAAGCGCCGGGAGGGGTGGCAGTTTCGTGGCATGACCGAGCTTCCCGGGCTGTTGCAGAGCAGGACCAACCATCCCCTGTCGCTGGCGTCCTATGCTTCTTGTGCGCATCATGCATCGCCAGAAAGGTGCTTGCCAGCAGGCCTAGCAGTACTGCCTCTTGTTTACGTTTTCTCGTCGTAGTTGCAAGCCGTGATGAAGGGGCGCAAGATAAAACACGCGAACTCTACGCAAGCGTAAATAACTGCGCAGTTTCGAGCCGCGGGAACCTCCGGGATATCCCGCGCTTGCTTAGAGGCTAGCGCTTTAAAGTGTAAATGGCGCTCTATCGTGTCGTGGCGGAGCTGTGGGCAAGTAGCGTCAGCGACGCGAATTTTGGCGGCATAATAATTCCGTTCGCTCTAGAAGCCGGATTCCCCAGTGTGAACGAGCAATTCCTAAGACGACGGCCGCCGTGCCCATTCTGGCCCAAAATTGCTTGCACGTGAAACACACTCTAAGAAAAGTGTACACCGTTTGGAGTGTGTATTTGCCAGAGAACAATTATCGTCATCTGTCTTGCCCGCATTTCCTTTCTTGAAAACGCTGCGCTCGTTACATTCCTGTCGGGAATGCTATGTCATGCTGATAACGCGAATGCCGTCCATTACTGGAAAGTATCGGGCTCGCCGCGTTAAAGAAAGGAAATGCGAACAAGACAGATGACGATTATTGTTGTGTGGCAAATATACACCCCAAAGGGTGCAACTGTTTTTAGAGTGCAGGCTTTAGGCGCCCGTTCCTGCGGCGAGCATCGGCGTCCGCATTCCTCGTAACCGTGCGAACGAGCACAGGGTAGAATGAAAGAGCGAACGTGGGGCGCAGCGGGAAATGAAAGACAGCGATAGCGAAGGGAGCGCGAGGAGGAGGGTGCAGCGGAACCATGAGGCAGAAAACAGAGAAGGGTATGACGAAAGCGAGCGTAGAAAAGCCTTGTGACGTGCGAGACGGGCTTTGCGGCGACGATGACTACGAGATGGCGCCAGGGTAGCGCACGTCCTCTGTTGACCGATGACGCCACGGACACCATATATGGAAAACGCTGCATGAGCGGAGGTCTGCCTGAGGCGGCTGCTGTGAATCGCGCTCACGCGTCACCCACGCGCTACGTGTCGCGATCTCCCGATTAGCGTGCTAGTCGCGCCACACTTCGCTCCCTTTGCAACGGGCCATACGAGAGAAATCGTCCGCACCAGCCCATATATTGTGAAATGAAAAAAAAAGATACGTATAGAGCTGCGCTCAAATTACGCATTAGTGAGTGTCGTAATATTCGGTGAATTTTGTTTACCCACTCCAATTTACTTGACTAGGCAGATCTGATAACGCTACACAACAGCATGGTGCACTTAATGCGCAGGATGTGGCAAAGAATTCAGATTTCGTTTCGCTCTCTGTGTGTACAAAGAACTCATTCTAAACATATGGCATATATTTGTGGACGCGCCGTGGTGGCACAGTGGCCTTGGTGTTGCGCTACGAAGCCCGAGGTCGCGGGATCGCATCCTGGTCACAGAGGCCGCAATTCGGTGGGGGTGAAATGCCAAAACGCTCGTGTACCGTGCATGGGTACACGCACCCTAAAACAACCAGGTGGTCAAAATTAGTAGGGAGTCCAATTAGTACTGCATGCCTCATAATTATATTTCGCTTGCGTAAAACCACAGAATGTACTTTTTCTACATTCTCGTCCAAAAAATATCGCGTTTTACGTGCCAAAACCACGATATGATTATGAGGCACGCCGTAGTGGGGCACTACGGAATAATTAGGATCACAAGGACTCCCTTAACGTGCAACTAATTCTAAGTACACAGGACATTTTTGTCCGATTTTTATAGAACAGATGCGCACAATTCGTTTAGAATTTTCCCCATACAAACAATGCAAAACAAAAATAGAACTAGGGGCATTCATGCCGGCATTTGTCCTTGAAAGCATTGTAAACGAGATTATTGACTCGACAGCTCGGAAACGGGTGCGTTTTACGTGCTTGCTCACTGTTTTTCTCATATTCAAAGCACCGCTTCCGCAGTACCCACCATTCACAGGTTTAAATACATCATAAAGCGGCTTACGTTGAGTCGATTGCTCTTGAGCACAACGACGCTTATGCAGATAAGGGAGTCCACGAGGACGTCTAAAGCTGTCCATCTGACGAAGAGCTTCATCGCCCATTGCGAATCCTGCATGCGGCCGAAAGAGCTCTGTTATCTGCCATGTAGTAAAAAGCGTCATTAGGCGGGCCAGTACCGCCCGCCATGGTGAACAGCTCATTTAGATATTTGGCGATGTTTGTCCAGAAACATTCGCACCGATTTAGTGTATGTACAACTACGTAATAAGCTCAGAGAAACTCTGATTTCACGGAATGCTGTAATTGACGTGCTGTACAAGAATTTTAGCATGTATCGGTACTTTTATTGCTACGCATCCGCTAATATTGCGAGGAGAGAAATTAGTGAGGTTTCGTAAAAAGAAAAGCACGCTTCATGAGACGTCATGAAGACGTGACGGTGATTATGCCGGCAGTCAGTACCCGTACACTTGCAAATATCATGCACGATATTCAGCTGAACCTACAAAAAGTAGACAGATAGCAACTAAAAGTAGAGCCACGTTACAATTCTTAGAACGAATTTTTTAGGGAGACAGGGCTACATGAGAGATAGCTTCTGATATTTTGGCGCGTGAAAACTAGTCTCGCGCATTTGTTCTTTTCCTAAATATAGCTACGTTTGGCGATACGTTTCGAGAACTACTTGCTCTTGCTCTACAAGTAAACGCATTCACACACCACTATATATATATATATATATATATATATATATATATATATATATATATATATGTGTGTGTGTGTGTGTGTGTGTGTGTGTGTGTGTGTGTGTGTGTGTGTGTGTGTGTGTGTGTGTGCACTGCGTACGAAATTTAAGCGCTTTCTCGAAGTACACCTCCAGTCCAGACAGCGCTCTGGTTTCATGATTTCATTGCATTCTTCTTCCTGCAATTGATTTTCTAGACGATTTCTCACCAAGTGCATCGACTAATTCTTTTGTACGCGCTGAGCGATCTTCACGAAGGTAAGCCTGAGGAATCACCTTTTCCTTCAATCATAGCAAAAGTTCTTACCCAAGGTAAACATTAATGTGCCTGCTACAGACTGTGTACAAATACGCGTGACAACTTATGCTTCGTTTAAACTTTTTTTTTTCATCAAGCACTGCAGAAATGCACGGGATTGCATTCCTGTCGCCAACACGTTCGACATCTTCAGTAAAGAAAAATCATCAGCGTGTATAAGGCTACGAGCCTTGCCAGCGACGTGTTTCGGTTTGCTTCCTTTGTTCCTGATTTTCTTCGCCCAGTAATTGCCATTGTGATGAATCGCTTACTCGCTCAAGCATGAAATTGCGGCGGAAAGGACGTGAAATAAATTCCAAGACAAGCTAAGCTACATGAAAGAGCGTCTGGGTCGTTTTTCTTTCTTTTTTCATATTACAGAGCTTTAAAGGGGTACTAAAGAAAAAAATTATATTCTCTGCGTCACTAAACTACCTTTCTGCAACACCAAAAACCCCACCCTTACCACGATAAGACGCCTGGTGAGCCAGGAAAAACGCAAGAACGAAAGACAGATAGCAACGCCTCCTTGAAGTTACCGCACATGGTCGCTGTGACGTCATGGATTTTGATGACATCTTGTAGGGCCTACTTAATTCATAGAGGTACAGATTGACTACATTGTGTTCTAAAGCAACCCACCGTTAAACATGGCAAGTTTCGGTAACCTTTATACACAACGCGGCCGAAATGCGAAAACATACTTTGGAATCCCTGAAGTCACACTGACGCACCGGCGTCGCGGTTTCGGCGCGAAATTCAAATACTGATACTTCCACCTTCATTTTCTCATCTAATAATCAAACTATGATTTTCAAATGACTGCCTTCAGGGTTCTCCAACAAAGCTTTATTAGCCTCAACTGATTGATTGTTTCGCTTTAGTGTCCGTTTAACATACCGCCACCAACTTACCGTTACCGACACTGGTTGCCGTGGCTGCGCATGCGCGGAGATTACCGGGCTCCGGTAAGTTTATGGGACTGGATGCCATAGCTGGCCGCGACTGAGTGACGTGACATTGCCCAGGCTGCCCGCTTCGATCCTAATTCGCCATGTTACTTGCCGTCCAACGACGCAGCAAGAAATAAATGGCAATGTCGCCCTCTAAATCACACTTTAGTCCTTAAGCCTTCAGAAAAGGTCTTTCCACCAAACGTTTCCTCTGATTCTCTAACACCGCTTCTTCCATTTGCTTGCAATCGGCTAAGTGATATGATGTGGGCAGATTACTGAACCATGTTTCAATGCGGGGTTGAACGTTATCATAGAAATCTCTTTGGTGCTGTGAGCTGGTGCGTAACAAGTTGCGCTGCACATCCATAAACTCGTTCACCACTCAATCTCAAACGGCTACCACGTGTCATAGGCAAGCGAAACGATAAGAAATTCCTAGAAGATTTCGCGAACTTATTATTAAAGAAATTTGCAGGTCTTGTGAAGCTCGTATATTCATGCGATTCAACATACTTCAATTGACATCACTCTAGGAGCAAGATCTGCTGCGTAATCAAACGCCCTTTAGTATCGCACTCGTAGCATAAAGCAGTAATGATCTACTACCGTTTATTTGCCTAATTTGCTGAATATTACAACTACTGCGAGTCATTTCTGACTGGTGCAAATAGATTGCCACGCCGCACAAAAAGTTTCTGCTGCGTGGCCATAAATACGGTCCACTTCAGCCTGAGACGAATAGCGCCTTCGCGTGGTGGACATCTGCTTGTCGGTGCGTAACTGAATGAAAACCACTGTTAGAGAATAATATGTCCAAGAAAACGAAGTTATCTATTAAGATTAAACCGATAATGAAATAAGACCCATTCGGAAACATCTTCAGAAGGCTTGAGCTGTGTTACACACCTCTAGGTTCCCTGTATGGGTAGTTTGATCTTTCGAAAGGTGCCTCATTGAAATAATCGAACGGCTCTGGAACCAAGCGCTTCGTTAACAGAACTGAACGATTTTGAATATATTCTTCAATTAGTAATTTTCACATATCAATCAAATCCTGACTGAAACAGCCTACGGGGTGATGCACAAGATGTCACTGCCTGACGCCGTTTGACACTCAACATCTAATGTGGCTTTGTCCGGCGCTCGCGCGATCCTCGCATATATGGAAGCTGTGGCCCACCTCCAGACCATCGGGATTCGGATTCTCAGAGTGAACGTGACCCGCTTGAAGAAGCGGGCATCAAGGGAAGCGGAGGCTCCTTACCTGCGTCGGGAAGACGAAGTTCGTGGCCCAGCAACTTAGGTGCCAGGCTCAATTCTACCTCGTCAACCCCTGATGGCAGTAATGAAGAGCGAACGACGATTTGTTCTAAATTATAGCAACGTTCGGCAACCCCTAACTGATAAGTGCTATTTTCGGGGTGGTTCGATTTCGTAACTGTGGTGAAATATAGTTACGTAGCACTGAGCGGACGCCCACCGAGAGGAATAGGCGAGTTAGTCTGTACATTTCACCTTCAGTAACAGGTATTCACAAATAAGAGATGCTATGCTCACGTACGTCTTCAATCCCGATAACGAGCAGCAGGTCCACTACGATGGTGGCGAACAGCATCAGCATTCTCGGCACGAGCACCAAGCAAATCTCTGCAATTGAAGTTATATGCGCACTGTCACCACTTAAACAGGAATATCTTAAATATGCAGCACGTGGTGCTGGCGACTAAGTATAGCTTTATCGCTAGAGGCGCAGTGTGTGCACTATAACGAGAAAAAGCAAGGAAAACAAATTTCAAAGAGAAAACCGGAAACGAGCCAGTGATGCTTATGTTCCAATATTCACCCTATTCCTTTGATAAAGGACTTTATTCATGACTTCTCGCTAACAGTATGTCGCTTCTGCAGTATTATCCTGCGTAGATAAAAACTATTCAGATAGCTAGCGTTGTTAACACCGGCCGTTAGCAATGGCGTTGCGGTACTGAGCTCGATGTCTACGGTTCGATGCTCGTCGCATGCATTCCGATGGGTCCTGAATGCCGACACCATTGTGCCGTTCAGTAAACGTCAAAGAACCCCAAATGGTCAAAATTTATCCAGAACCCTCCACTGTGCCGTGCCTCGTAATGAGACTGTATTCATGGCACGTAATGTCCCAGGGCTTAGTTTATATTGTTCCGATGTTTAAACGTAAGTACCAGAGTGTCCCTGTGTTGGCATTTCGCTTTGAAACTTTAAAGGCATGTTGCGTTCGCGAGTGTTGTTGGCGCAGAGATGTATTCGTGTTCACCGTAGTCCGAAAGTCATAGACAGCCTGGAACGCGTGATAGCTTGTTTGTTACGGATCTGATACTACCAACTGCGCGAGACAGAGAATGAAGAACACAGAGAAGGAACGAGAAGATAGTTGCCACCTGTTCCTTCTTTGTCCGTTGCTCTGCTGGCGCAATTAATGTTAGTCCTGTATGATGAACCGACTAAGCCCGCAAGAATGTTCCGTTCAACTTTGGTTATTACTTCGAGAACCACCAGAGGCGGAAGCCCAAATCCTGCACGAATGAGAAGCGAGTTCTTTGTTGCCCGCGGAAAACAGGGAAAATCCGTCTAATCCTTTAAAAGCGGCCGTTTTAGCTAAGGCACGTAGTGCACGGCATCTCTCTTCATCACCTGGTGGTAAGGAGCTGCTGTAGCTGACAGGACTCTGGTATCGCTTGAAAACTTGCGAATTTCAGCAGACGCGAATGGAGATCTGTTGTCCAATCCTTTTGAAGGATTTGGTGCAGGTTGTTGACCACAGTAGCGGGATGTTTTTAGGAGCCGGTCGTGGAACAGTAAAATAGCGCTGAAAATGACTGAATTTCCTGCGCCTTAGTTGGCGCTCCGGCTACGGTGAATGCTCGCACCTTGATTCCTGTAGGACACCTTAGTATCAATTCTGTGTCGTAGAAGCTTCACCTGTGGCTCATGTTTTTTTTTTTATTATCTCGCGCGCTCGCAAGTAAGAGCTCGCTATATTCTCAAGAACGAAATCTGATTGCGCTGAGTTTTCTCCCCTGGAGACATCGTCAAGGTAGACGCAAACGTCGACAATAAGTGTTGACTCCATGAATTTCTGGAACATTGCTGGCACTGAAGTCATGCCAAATGGCAGTCTGTTGACGTTGCAGAGGCCATTTATGGTGCTAATGGCGGCAATTAGGAAAATTGCTCGCTCACCTTCAACAACTGGTAGGCGAGCGCCAAGCCGAGGATGCTTAAGATTTCTAAAGCAAAGCATTCTCAGCCGCTTTCCCTCACTTTCGAATCCGTTTGTAACCACTGTCGACTCGCCGCGAGCCCAATCCTCGTGCGCACATTGAACCCCAGTGGAAGCTGTCGCAAAATGAAAATATGTGATAGTTACTTTCGAACTCGGTTTTCGCAGCACAGAAGTCGGATGCTCTACATAATTGTCGCGAAAAAGAAAAAAAGTATATGCCCCGGATGGATGCATAAAAAGGCGGCATAGAACACTAATTTCCATAACGCAAGCCAGAGCATAAAGGCACTTGTTGCGTTAGCATCGTTGTCGAGCGACAATTTCACTTATAAACGTAAGCGGGTGCATATTGCAGCCGACGATGAGGATAGAAGCAACGGGACGCGTTCGTATAGGACGTTCGCTGTGCAACTCTCGTCGCAACTTGGCACTGTGGCGCGTTTCTAAAACTTCCAGCAGGTCGCGTCTTGTCGGTCGACACGTTTTAAGGGGAGCGCAGGTCCCGAAATCACGTTTTCCATTTACCACATATATTTCAGATTGTAGATACAGTGTTATGCGTGAACATTCTATTTTCACTCGCAAAAAAAAATTATGAAAATTAAAGCGTTTGTCCTACCAAATGACTGCGAAAGTTTAGTCTAATTGAGGCATGGTAGCGGTAGGGTCCCCATTTTTCTCACTCATTTATTTATTTATTTATTCCAGTAACCTGAGGGCATTACATCAGGGAGGGCGGCGGATGGAGAAAAAGTCTAGCGGTACTGCAGTGTGTAGAATGTAAATAATATACGAAGACATTAGACACAATAAAAGAATAAACTAAACGCCAACGAAAAATAGGAAATGAACAAAAAGAAAGGAATCTTACAATATCTGTCCATATCCCTCGTTTCAGCTAGTTTTATTTATTTTTTTCCTTTTTTCTGGCGCTGTGTTACACTGCACTGCCTTCGGAAACAGCCCGCAATTTTCCGACTGCACTTCCTTCGGAATTGGCCCACATTTTTAGGAGATAATCCACCTGTAATGCTGTAAAGTGGGCGATAATCCACCTGTAATGCTGACGCACTAAATACTTCCGGTTGCTCTGCAAGGCCCAACGGATTGTCTTTGGGCCGCGCCCGTCACTGAGATGTGCACTGGGTCTCTTGTCGCAATTCGCTATTTTACCTCGCTGGCTCAAGAAACCATCGCGTGAATAGATTTCCTAGAATAGAATAGTGCGTGCGATCTGCATAATTTTCCTAGCGGTAAGCGTGCTCAAGAAGTCGGATGTCGGCAACGGCTACAAGGATGGTTGTATCGCTAGATTGTCGGTGCTCCAGTAGTCCCCGCGGAAACTCAGTGCCCCTTCGTTCTTCCGTACAACAGTAAGCGGTGCAGCCCATTCCTAAGGTTGGGTCTATTCGGTGATACCTTATTGCTGCAGTCTGTCAAGCTCCTGTTCAACTGATGTTTGCTGGGCGAAAGGTACCGGCTCGCTGACCAGTTCCACAAACTAGTGCTACCAGATGACTTATCCTCCCGTCCGAGGCCTAGAGAAAAATAAATTCTGGGATTTCAAATGCCAAATCCGCGATCTGATTATGAGGCATGCCGTAGAGGGAGATTCTGGGATTCTTTGACGTCCACGTCCATCCCCTGTACACGATCGTTTCTCGCATTGCGACCCCTTCGGAAGGCAGCTTGCGTTGCCTGGGTTCAACCAAAGCCACCTTTTCTAGGTTGCTTTGGTTCAACCCGCAATGTCTCAACTAAGCTACCGTGGCGGGTCGCCGTCTAAGGCTACAAAACTGCGCGTCGATAGCGTCAACAACCGACTGCAAGCGATGCCGCAAGCGAACATTATCTTCGAGAGGCCCGACGCAACGCAGAATGGTAGAATCTGCATATATCCACTTGTACAAGAGGTACCGGCTAAACGTTTGCAGAGCATCCTGTACCGCCGCTACCACGGTTTTCAGAAGCGTAGGTGAGAGAACAGAGAGTTACGGCATTCCATGGTCAACCGGGCGCGTTCTCGGAATCCATCCTCTTCACCCACAGCCTCTGCCGCATCGCTACAAAAATTTTGTCCCAATTGGTAGTTTTCTTGCACCGGACGCGGACGTTCGCTATACGCATAATTTTGGAGAACGCACGTCACAATGCGGTTGTGATTGATCGGACTAAAGTTGATATATTCACTTTAAAAACATCGGTGAAATCGAGACAAACCACATTGGTATCGTCGGGTGCAATATGAAACACATTAATATTGCCCTGCTGCAGCTTACGCGAGTTACGCAGCCTTATCGTATTCGCAAAGCAACTGCGACACAAAAGGCAATATTATAATAGGACACCAATAACATAGCATCTGAAGCTGATTCAGTCCCGCCTAGTAGCTCAATTTCTATCTAAGGTTCGGTAAGCTTGCACTGCATCCGCCTACTTAATCGAGCTTAATTTCGGTTGTATAATACAGCGTGTCTGGCTTCGTATTTGTTTGATTTAACGACAGTTTAGATGGAAAGCAAAATAATGTGCATAAGGAATTTGCCGCCTTTCTCTACTCACCGTTTATGTCAGCGTTCTCTCGAAACCTCGGCACGTAACCTGCGACACTACATCTGCGCCAAGCTGCTTCGTGCCACATAATATTAATTCACTCATTTTAATCAACGCTGTTTTAAAAGAAAACATTTCTGAAGTGGAAATTATGTTCCGTAAGTGAAGCTGCACCACCGTCATCGTAGGAGAAGCAGAATAAAATATTAGCCTATAGTGAAGCAACAGAAGCCCTTGCTTCACAGTCCCGAGGAGTTTATCATGGCTTATTTCGCCGTACAGATATTAGTCGACAAGGATCTTTGTGTTACTGGTTTTACTGAACGTCCTGGCACATTTTATTAGAGCGAGCGTCATCGATACTCGGCCGAAAAGAAATGCTTTCTTCGGTAGCCTCATTTTATTTTCTCATTAGTTTACCATAACAAAACGAATTCACTTATTGATTCGTTAATTAACGGACGCCATCCTAGAAGCCTACATATATCGGAAGGGAAGTAGGGCCAAGGGCTGGCTCCACCTCTTCGGGTAAGAAGTTCAGGAAGCTTCCAGCCTAGCATTCCTTCGTTTGAACACCGCAATTGTTGTGACGTCGCACTTATATAGTGACGCGTTTCGACTCGACTGGCGCATGCAGTAATTCTCCAGTGCTAGTACTTAACGCGGTAGCAATAAAGGAGGCATTTTGTTCGTTATAAAACGCGGCGATGATAAGCGAAAGCATACGTAATTGCACGGTAATGAAAATGTTATCACTGGTAGCAAGTTTGTATGCGAGCAAGCCATTCTCTTTCAATGGGAACCGCCACGTGCTCTGATACAACCAGATTTTCCTCGGTAGGCTATATTGGCTTGCGCCGCACCCAAACGTAAACTATGACAGTAGGTGAGCCGAGAGCATAGGTTCCTTCGCTCCACACGCTAGTGTAATCACTGAGTAAGCCGCTTGCAGATTAATCAGGCACATTAGTTCGTTACAAGAACCTATATACCTGGCCATTTGTTCCCTTTGGAGTAGTTCGTACCTAGAATTGACGTGTCGATGGAGGCCAACTTCAAGTGCATCATGATGTCTGTACTGCCCATGATGGCAAACATCTGTCCCATAAGGAACAGGCTATGGAAAGTCTAAAAAGAAAATAGAACCAAGTACAACATTAAATACGTACTGTACATATAGGTATACACACACACTCAATATGCATTTAGTGAACAAAAGTTTCGCAGAGCCTATTAAGGAGCGATAACGGCAGACAATCGGGGTGTGCAGTGTGTGCTGTGAAGGTTCGATATAAACGTCGACTGCCTACTTTAGCGCAGGTTATTCTATTCTTGCTGCGCTGGAAAATAAGTTCATTGATTCGTCGCACACAATCATCTGTGTGTTTGCTTGACTCATCGCGAAAAGTGCAAATTTTACAATCGTAGGAATAGCTGCGAAGTTTGCGCTGCAGGGCGTCGTCGCGGAGCCAATACCTATTTGTTCAACATGTTGACACGTACGCCTGCACTGAAGCGTGACGCAAGCATTACGTCAGGCGTGACTCGCCTAGCTACACGCCACGACTATACAACTTTCTAAAGGTTGTGCGCACAAAAATAAATTTCGAAATTGGGAGATTAAACTGGACAGTGTTTACAGCATGCTCACACAGCGTGGCCGCTAAGATTAGCAATATATTCGAGATAGTTATCTCCAAAATTGGTCTGAATTGGTGCACGCAGCTTGGTTTTGAAATGCAGTGGGACACATTGAGAGAAGTTGTTAATCGCAGTGCTAATGCGCTGCTTTGCAAATTTCGGGACGTGACATCTTGAAACTATAGTTGTAATTTAACAGTCGCACTATGTGTAACTGACGCACAGAAGTACAATGAAAAGGAAAATTGTAAATGAAAAAAATAATTAGGTCATTCCCTCATAAGGTAGTGATTATCTTAGAATTATTCATACACATCATCGGTAATATTTTGCTTAAAAAAGAGACATTTCAATTCCCACTCGGGATAACCCGCTCTTCTTCCTTACAGTGTGTCTTACAGGCAGGGCTTCCCTTGTGCACAAAAGTCAGTATATCTCTTTTCTTAACCTCTTACGTGTAAGCAATACTACCTGTTCAAATCACTCTGTATTTATAGGACGCACAAGTTCCCGATTTACAAATACATTCTTAAAGCAACAGCGACCAGTATGAACGATCGCCAAAATCGTGATGGCATAAGTCGCTGCCATTTTTTTTCAGTATCGTTCCTTAAAACTGCAATCGGTTGTTTTTATAAGAAATGTGTTCTTGACAGAGACCTTCTACTTTTCATTGCAGTTTCGTACACATTTGGAAGCACTGGCTTTTGCCTGTTTGCATTCAGTTCCATTTTTTTCCTTTTTTTTCACAGCGAAGCATTCTTTGCGAAACCTCGAACTTTCCCAATCTTCACAACAACGTGCTGCAGCTGTCTTCCCGAATAGCTCATACATAAAAAAAATGCAATTAAGCACCCGATCAAACATTGGTGCCCCAACACAGCAGCCTGGAGTTCTAACGTAAAGCCACTATCGCACGCATACTTGTGCCGTGGCAACACCAACTAGCTATAATAGGTGATCGCCTGTGACAGCCTGGTGTTCTAACATAAGGCCACTATCACACGTATACTCCTGCCTTGACAACACCAACTAGCTATATAGATGATCGTGTGTCACAGCCTGGTGTTGTAACATAAGGCACTATCGCACGCATAATTCTGCCGTGACAACACCAACTAGGTATTATAGATGGTCGCGTGTCACAGCCTGGTGTTCTAACATAAGACCACTATCGCGCGTATACTTCTGCCGTAACAACACCAATTAACTATTATAGATGATCGTGTGTCACAGCCTGGTGTTCTAACATAACACCACTATCGCTCGTATACTTCTGCCGTGACAACCCCAACTAGCTATTACAGATGATCGCGTGTCAAAGCCTGGTGTTCTAACATAAGACCACTATCGCGCGTATACTTCTGCCGTAACAACACCAATTAGCTATTATAGATGATCGTGTGTCACAGCCTGGTGTAGTAACAACGCCGCTATCGCACGTATACTTCTGCCGTGACAACACCAACTAGCTATTATTGATGATCGCGTGTCACAGGATGGAGTTCTAACATAAGACCACTATCGTACGTATACTTCTGCCGTAACAACGCCAATTAGCTATTATAGATGATCGTGTGTCACAGCCTGGTCTTCAAACATAAGACCACTATCGCTCGTATACTTCGGCCGTGACAACACCAACTAGCTATTATAGATGATCGCGTGTCACACCCTGGTGTTCTAACATAAGGCCAGTAACACTCGTATACTTCTGCCGTGACAACACCAACTAGCTATTATAGATGATCGCGTGTCAGAGCCTGGTGTTCTAACATAAGGCCAGTATCACTCGTATACTTCTGCCGTGACAACACAAACTAGCTATTATAGATGATCGCGTGTCACAGCCTGGTGTTCTAACATAACGCCACTATCGTACGCATACTTCTGCCGTGACAACACCAACTAGTTATTATAGATGATTGCATGTGTCACGCTGCGTAGCACTGGCGCGCGAGGACATGGGGTCGGGCGCCAGTTTCCTTTACGGCACAGACGCAGAAT
Source organism: Dermacentor variabilis (assembly GCF_050947875.1). Taxonomy (NCBI): domain Eukaryota; kingdom Metazoa; phylum Arthropoda; class Arachnida; order Ixodida; family Ixodidae; genus Dermacentor; species Dermacentor variabilis. The sequence goes on from NC_134569.1 coordinate 176,542,287, forward strand.
TAAATGGGCACATTTATAGCATCTGATTAACCGCTTCATGAATGTGCCAAGAAGTGCCTGAAACTTGCATAGTTCTGTTCGTGAACACAGACACTCGAGCCATTCTAGAACCATTGAGGAGATTTACCATGCTTTTTCACGGTAATGAGCCACATGACACGCGTTATTTATTGCAGAATACGTACGTGTAAACGCACAATACTAGCTCATCAAGCCGAAAATCGAGGAAATTTTTGTAGATATGTTAATACAAATATGGCGCGTGAACCATTCAATAAACTTTTGTTTCAATTCATATGACCGATTGTCTGCACATCTGAAGCATAAGCGTACTCCGGGTTTCTTGAAAAACCTTATTTTTTTGCCGCATTGTAAGAAGGAATGCGCCTATATACACTCACGAAAAAGATGGTGGCCATCGTTTGAATACCGGGCTGGTTTCTGAGAGCCACGAACTCGAACACCGACTCCATTGCGAACAGCTTCCTCTTCTTCTTTGACCCGCTAAAGACATGGCACATGTTTTCAGCCGGAAATCGGTCAAGGACATATGCAACCTTATTACGCAACACAGCGAAGAAATTATTGTCTCCTTTCATTATGATATCAAAATGAGGAGCGCGGTATTCAAGCTCTAGAAAAATCTACGAGACTCAGTTTTCAGAACATGGAGAGAAATTTGTTGCTACATTATAACGCATATTAGCATCAGAGAATTTTTCGTTCATTACCGCCATTACCATCATTATATAAGACTACTGCACTTCATCACTAAACTTTTCGACCATCCCCTTATGATTGCCTCGCGTGTGTCAGTGCTTTCCCAACTATAAGATATCACAGGCTCAACCTCAAGCCCTTCTTTTCGGGCAAAAACAACAGTCATTTCTCGCAAGTTGTCGAATGCTGGAACGAAATGCCCGGCTTTCAAATACTTTTCAGAGGTAAAACTGCAGATATAAATTAAACAGACGTCCCGATTTCGGCGGGACACTTTCGTCTTTCACCGCCATGGTCCACAGCTTACGCGTGGGAGGGTGTTTTGTCCAGCAATGACATTCTGAAAAAATGGTGACCACTAAGAATGCAGCCAACTAATCGAGATGACAAAGTTGCAGCCCTTCGCTTCTTCTTTTCGGACTCTTTCCATAAAGCTGCACTCGGATGTCGTCATAAGAAATTTGGCCTTGACAAAACCTTCCACTTTTCGTTCGACTTTTACTAAAGATAGGGAACCTATGACTTTTGCCTCTTCGCTTTAAATTCTTCATTTTTTAAAAGGAAAGCATCATTCCCGAATCCTCGCTAACATTCCTAATTCTCGCTGTTGTCCCGAAGTTTGCCTGGCCTGTGGTGCTAAATCGGCTGTTCCCTTTCACTGGTTTGGTGGCGCCAGCCTCGGAAAGACTCGAGAGGCGGGTGACAGCTCTTCCGCAAGTGAGGAAGCCGCACTTTAAAGCATGACCACTTGTGCCTCGTACTTTCGTTCGATCCAGCTAAAATGGAATTTGGAACGAGTCGGCTAGCGAGCTGTAGAAAAGCGAGTGCATATTGACGACGACGTCTTCATGCCATCTTGCTCGCTGCTCGCGTTGCGTTATAAGCACGCTGAATAATGCAAACTCAAGTACAAGCTTACTGTGGAGCATGGAAATCAGTTTTTTTGACGTAAACAAAGCAAAAAGTATTGTCACGTAGTAGCGATGGTGGCAGAAAAACAGCAGAAAGACTGTGAATAGCTTGACTAATTTTTTATTGGAGGAACCTGTGCCCACAAAAGCAAGTTATATTACAAGCACAACGACAGCGGCGAACACACTCGCTGATCGTCGAAATCTGATCAGTGGCTACCACGCGTTGGCATTTATATATCACTTATCGAAGGTTATAGCGTAATCGCTGGTGCCCGCGTGATTTCTAGAAAGCACTGCACAATTCGTGTCGCGCATGCAATCTTATAATACAAGGTTCGGGAAGGACATACACAACAGATGGAATGAACGATAACATTCGCGTCCGTTCCGAAACACGCAGGCGAGCCTTGCGCTAGCTGAGCGATAGCGTTTAACATTTGTTAGCCGGTGAGCACCGGTCAACGGAGAAAGCTAAACAAGCACACGTGCATGTCCCCTCTTATAAAGCATCGTCCTGATGTTGCAAGCACACATGAAATCGCAAAGAAAACCGCGAATATACAAGAATACAAACAACAAAGAAACAAAGTCCCTAAGTTCCTCAGCGGGCGTAGAAAAGCTTAAGACGCACCGCGTGGACGACTTCAGCTCGTATATGGAGCCGCTGTGATTGCGAAATGCCGTCTGGCACGACCTCATATTCCAGTGCGGCAATACGTCGGATGATCTTGTACGGTCCAAAATAGCGTCGTAATAGTTTCTCGCTAAGTCCTCGTCGGCATATCCGAGTCCAGACCCAAACATGGTCACCGGTGTTAAAGTTCGCTGTGTGCGCCTGTGAATGGAGCGGATGCTAGGCATCGGAGACTCGACGTGCTTCATCGTCATGCTCGTCAACATGAAAAGACTTGTCGAATGGGTGTGTGCGACGGGATAATGCACCAGTGCAACTCCTACCCTCCTTTTACCACGTTCAACCCCTCTACGCCATGGAGTGGTTTCTCTCCGAATTCCTGTGCGTGGGTGAACCACTGTGTGTTCACCCGACGTGACCTTAGCTCCCCACCTCAACACCAATGAGTGGTTTTTCTCCGTATTCCTCTGTCTGGATTCCGAGTGAGTGATTTTTCTCCCAATTGCTCTGTGTGAGCTGACAAGTGTGCTGACAAGGCTCTCTACCAGGGAGCACAAGAGAATGACGTTGGCGAGTTGGTGTCGCGTATAAGAAGGCGAGCGAGACCCAACGAACACATCTTCTCTGCCCTGGCGTGCAGTAGCAAGCACGCCGAACGTTTGTGTGATTTTTGTCTTCTAGCGCTGTTATTTGTTTTACATCATCTCGTCTTCCCTGCCGGACCGTCTCCAATTGTCTATCCGGAGCTCCAAGCAGACGCTGTTGAAGGTCGCTGAAAACCCGTACCCGTACCTATGGGTGACAGCCACAACTGGTGGCCCTGATGGGATGTGGATCTACGAGCATCGTCTACCATGTCGCAACAGAATGCAGCGTTTGGGATGGTCTACATGGGATTATTGGCTGCAAGAGGGTGAATGTGGGGCTTTCTTTGCCCAGTTGCGCCAGGTTTTGTTGAGGGGATAAAACAGAACGGCTAATTCGAGCTATTGTCGCCTAGTTAGTTAGTTAGGTTGCGGCAACATAGTTGCGTACGGTAGAGACAGCAGCACTGAACACAGCCATGAATGAAACGTCATTGCGTAGTTGTTGGAACAAGCGAAAGAATCGCAACTGCATTTACAAAATCACATTTCAATGAGGCTATTCTTGCTCTAGAGGCTGTGGACGATGAGCGTATCGAATGCATGTAGCTCATTAAAAAAAGGGAGACTGCGAAAAGTCAGGCGAAAGAGCATGAACAACGGGAACATGGGAACAACGTGAGCAGGAGCCTCAGGACAGGGAACAGGAGCGTTAAAAAAAACAGAATGAGCGCGAGGAAGTGGAGCACGCGTTTGAGTTGAAGCGACTCGAGCTGGAAATGGCCTCCGCGCGAGCAAGCAGGCCAGGACGGCGAAGGAAACAGTGCAAGAGAGTGCGTATCATTAAAGATGGCAGAGCTAGCGCGCCTCTTGATGCTCGGAAATGGCATCGGTTTGTTCTTGGTGAACTTCGAGCAGGCGTGCAAGAAGCAAGGTTCTCCCGCGAAGAGTGCCCACGGTCATCAACGCAAACAATCAGGAAACCACAAGCGGTTCAATAAGCCAAATCACCAGGACTGAAGCTGAGGAGCTAGCATCGCTCTAGCAGCGGCGTGGGGCTTCAGAACCGCGAAATCTCTAATAATTCTAACAGATTCTCCAGACGCGTGTCGGCATTTCCTGAACAGTAGAATAAGCCACCGCGCGTTCCGTTTACTCGTCGAGACGACAGGCGGCGTAACACACCACACAACACAACCACAGCCGGTCCAACAAAAGATACTGTGGGTGCTCGGACAAGCCCCACTACATAAATCACTCACGAGGGCTAAAACAACTCATCGGAAACAGCTCCAAACAGAAGCGTTCCAGAAATTAAACCTACTGAGTAAAATGTATTCCACCAGATACGCAGCTAAATGCTCGAGGTGCGGTGAAAAGCCCACCTTGTATCACATCACATGGAAATGCCAACTTAATCAGCAGTCCCCCAAAATCATAAATCCAAGTGCGGGGCAATGGGAGGCACTGCTGTCCAGCGACCGCTGCGAGGACCAAATTGGTCTCTTGCAGCGAGCACGCCGGGCAGCTGAGGCCGTTGGATCCCTGGACAAAGGGCCCCACCCATGCTAAACCCAGTCAAGAGCGTCCAAGCAGACCTTGACAGACTACAACAAAAGATCTTGCAGAGATAAATAAATGTTTTTGATGATGATGATGATGGCCACAGCCTCTGCTCACACTGTTACCGGGCGAGGCAACGGGCATAATCGCTCGCTCAACCAGAGAGGAAGCTGATGTTTATGATAAGGTAAAGTCCAGTTTGCTGAGGAAGTATAGGCTGTCCACGGAAGTGTTCCGGCGGAAGTTCGGCGACATGGAAAAGGCTAGGAATTAGTCTTATTAGCCCCGAGTGCATGCAGCGCCGTACACGACGCTACTGTCGAAGGACAACATGGGGACATTTTTCGCGTCTTCGGTGGATTCATGCTAATGCGCTATCACAGACTGGAACCGCTGTGCTTCAGATTATGCACGATAAACACCTTGCACGTCAGTGACAGCTGTGCAGTGTTCTTGCTTTTGACATTGGGCAATGCATTTGTGGCACGTAAAACAGCCATGTTGAAAGTAGGCAAAGAAGCGGCTGCTTTGTGTAATAAAGGGGCAAACCCTATTTATTGCAACAATGTTATCTGAATGCTCGTTAGGCGCATGGAAGTGAAGGTTGGTGTATGCGGTGCAAGAGTGAACAAGACCGACAGAAGAAAGGAGGCCCGGCCATCGCCTCTATTTATAAACCGACAGCCTTACTAACCGCATCGAGGCGTGTTTCGCCGTCGCCACCAATTTTACCTTCATTTGACCGCAGCTGCGCCGTAGCCTTGGCAACTCATCACCTCACTCGCGCCGAGCTCTGCTGCCGGCTTGGCGCATTCGCTCTCCGCAGCTAGGTAGCCGCCACACCGCGTGACTCGCCGCTCGCCAGGCTGGCCTAGTCAGTGCGAGGCTCGACAGGATGAAAGCGAGGCCGAGTTGTATTCTCTGAGCAGTGCGCGGGAGTGGGAGGCTTTCAGCCACCGTCGCCCAGCGCAGTTTATCTGCTACGATTATCTGATATTTCGTTAAATGTGATCCGGCCAGAGGACACATAAGCTGTACAAAGATAACTTTGTATGTTTATTTATTTAGGTACCCACAAGGCCAGTTTGGCTTGTGGGGAGTAGAGAAACCAGAAATACAGCTACAAGATAAGTAAAATATCACATAAGAACCTAACAAAGCACAAGACAAAAGTACAGAGAATATCACATACAAACTAGCAGGATGCATAAAAAAGGACTAGCATGCTGCACACACAAAAAGAAAATATCCTTTGATTTAGATGATTATTAAATGCTGCTATATGCACGCTGTACCTTGTCCACTGCGATGAACAGCTTCAATTTTGCATTTTGTTGCTCGCCAGCATTGTGCAAATCTGTGCTGCGTCACAGACCCTGAAATTTTACCTAGCTTGCTCAAGGATTCATTCAGTGCCCTCATGCTGTAGGAATGGATACACCATAGTACTGACAACATTATCAGCTGTGCAAGTGATAATGCTTGTGTTTGTGTCTGCTCAGCAGTGTCCTTACCTAATTATCTGCTTGCGGTTATTCTGCAGATACCAAGCGCTGTGGTTACTGGTTTGATGATGTGTGGTGTTTTATGGCGCAAGGGCCAGGTATGGCCAAAGAGCGCCATGACAAAGGTGATATTAACGGTGTATTGTGAATGGTGTAGACAATGAATTAGATAATGAATTTCTCATGGTATATGTGACGTGGCTGTAAAAAGGCCTAAAATCGGTTGCTGTGGATGGCGTAAAATATATAGTTGCTAAAATAATGACACTAAGTAGTGCTGTGGGCTATGGTAATGGGGTTAGTTAAAAGAATGACGCAATAAAACATAACATTGACACTTCAGCTTCGAGAGAGCCTTTGAGTACAGGGACTGTTGTTATACGTGCGTTAAAAATTCCCCGGCCAAATGATTTCGAGAGTGTCTGTTTCAGCTAAAAACTCTAAAATTAGTTTCGGATTAAAAAGCGGTTCATTGCTGAGAAAAAATTTCGGGTGAAGAGGAATATTTTCGCGATATGCAGAAATGAAATACCTTTTTCTGTGTGCTTCTATTGCAGGGCATTGAATAAGAAGGTGCAGGACTGTGAGATTTTGGCCGCACTTACTACAAGTGGGAGGATGCCCCCCAGTCAAGAGGTAAGAGTGAGTGCCGTAAGTGTGTCCTATTCTTAATCGGCAAAGAAGCACTTCGTTATAGCGTGATGTTCTCTCCGATACCCAATATCCTAATTTGGGTTTTATCAAGTGCAATTTATTTTATATCTGAGTACTCCACTGTTGCTGCCAGTGTATTTTCAGCTTGTGACGCAAGTATGCTTTAAGATCTCTGGCTGGGATGGGTATGTTTATGTCCTTGTCACTAAAAGCTACTGAAGTAGCTTTCTCGTGAGCAGCTTCGTTGCCTTTTATACCACAGTGGCCAGGTACCCAGCATAGGATGATCATTTGTTTAGTACTATAAGCTGAGCATAGCAATGTATATAGTTCATTAAAGACAGTGCTTTTATGTATAGGTACATTCATTAGGGCTCGAACTACACTCAATGAGTCCGAACAAAATAGCCCTAGTCAGATTCGTTTGCTTGATGTGCTTTACTGCAGAGAGTATTGCATACGCTTCCGCTGTAAAAATACTTGTATGTGGGTTCAATGTACCGGATATTAAAATGTTGGTCCTAGTGCTGCGTAGGCAACACCAGAAGGGTACTTAGAGGCATCCGCGTAAAATTCAGCACAAGAATACTCCTGAAGCTCAAGAAAATGTGGGCGTATGTGTGTCTCAGGTGCTCGTTTTGATATTTCTGCAAACGACACGTCACATTTGATAGTCTTCCACTCCCAGGGCGGTGGAAGGCGCGTAGTTGCCATTATGACATTCTCTACAATCGACGCGCCCGTTTCTTCGGACAATGCTTCCAATCGAAGGGACAGAGGAGGTCTAGTGCCTGGGCGGTTACGGAAAAGCCTAGGCGTAGACAGGTCGTAAATAACTGAATGGCATGGATGATGGAAATCTGATTTCACTTTGAGGGCGTATGAGAGACTTAAATATGTTCTTTGAGAATGTAGGGACTATTCTTTGGATTCAGCATACAGGCTTTCTACGGGGCTAGTCCTGAACGCACCATTAGCAAGACGGATACCCAAGTGGTGGACGGAATCGAGCATCTTCAAAGCACTAGGTGTCGCAGAGTTATACACAATGGCTCCGTAGTCAAGGCGTGACCGTATTAGGCTTTTGTACAAGCTCAAGAGGCATCTTCGGTCACTTCCCCAAGATGTGCGGGACAAGAGCTTCAGTAAATTCATTGTCCTCAAGCATTTCGTTTTCAAATATTTTAAGTGTGGGATAAAAGTTAGTTTGGGGTCTAAAATGAGGCCTAGAAATTTATGTTCATGACTAACAGATAGCCGTTCTCCATTAAAATCAGTAACGGGCTCTGGTATTACCCCTTTCTTATTGGAGAAAAGAATGCATGTACTTTTATCAGGGTTTAGTTTAAAGTCGTTCTCTTCTGCCTACTTCGACAACTTATTCAGGCCAAGCTGCACTTGTCGCTCGCAAATACTAAGATTACATGACTTGTAACCTATTTGGATATCATCCACGTATACGGAATAAAACATTGTACGTGGTATGATAGCATAGAGCGAATTAATTTTTACAAGGAATAAAGTACAGCTCAGCACTCCACCTTGTGGCACACCTGTTTCCTGAGTAAATAGACGAGATAGGACATTACCAATAAGAACATGAAATGTGCGGTTGTACAGATAACTTTGAATCACCTTTAGCAAGTTGCCTCGGATGCCCATTCCAGCTAGATCATGAAGAATTCCGAAACGCCAAGTAGTATAGTATGCTTTCTCCATGTTTAAAATACTGATAAGAAAAACTGTTTGTGCACAAAGGCATCCCGATATTTGTCTCGATACGGACAAGTTTATCTGTTCTGGATCTATGTTCCCTGAAGCCACACTGCAAGGGATCTAGTATCTTGTCACTTTCAAGAAAATGCACCAAGCGACGGTTAATAATTTTCTCTAAAAACTTACATAGGCAGCTTGTTAGGGCTATAAGCCTATAGCTGCTGGCCAAAGACGGGTCCTTGCCCTCTTTGAGAATAGGGATCATGACTGCTTGCCTCCAGGCTGACGGGATGTAGCTGGCAGAGAATATGGCGTTAAAAAGAGAGAGGAGTGTTTTGTGTGCTTCGGGATGTAGGTGTTGAATCATCTCGTAAATTATTCGATCGGTTCCAGGAACTGATTTATTACAACTATGTAGTGCAGCATGAAATTCAGCCATATTGAAAGGACGGTTGTAGGATTCATTGCTCTTTCTTTTTAGGTTCAGAGGCAGTCTCTCAGCTTGTTTCTGGTATCTAAGGAATGCATCGGAGTAATGCAATGGGCTAGAAATGTTTTCAAAATGTGCCCCTAGAGAGTCAGCGTGGTCCTGAAGAGTATTTCCGTGCGTGTTTACTTATGGTAGAGGATGAGTTTGCCGACCTTTGATTTTATTCACTCTGTTCCAGGCTTTTCGTTCGTCAGTATAAGAGTTGATGCTAGAAATATATCTCTGCCAACTTTCCCTTTTGGCACGGCGCCGCGTTCTTTTACCCTCAGACTTTATTTTCTTAATAATTATCAAGTTCTCTGTAGTTGGAGAGTCTCGAAGGTTGCTCCAAGCTTTATTTTGATTTCTACGCGCTTTTCTGCAGTCGTCGTTCCACCATGGAACACGTCGCTTACAGGACGATCCATTTGTTGCGGGGATACAAACTGACGCCGCATCAACTATGAACGCCGTGAAATATGCCACTGCATCTTCGATAGAAAGATTGCTGATATCATTCCAAGTCAAATGTGTCAGCTCCCTGTATCGTGTCCAGCCGGCACAATCGACTTTCCACCGCGAGACTTGTGGAGAGCACTCATCACCTTTTGTTAGTTTTATGACAATGGGGAAATGATCACTCCCGTAGGGATTCTTAATAACGTTCCACTCAAGATGCGGCAAGAGTAAACTCGATGCGATGCTTAAATCGATTGATGAAAATGTTTTGTTTGCGACACTGTAAAATGTAGGTTCTTTTCCATTAAGCAAGCCAGCATCTGTAATGAGGAGGCAGTTTTCAACTATGCGTCCTCTGGCATCACAACGACGGCTTCCCCAAAGGGTGTTGTGTGCATTAAAATCTCCAACGACAATGTACGGTTCGGGCAGTTCATAGATAAAGGTGTGAAATTCGGTTTTTGAAAGTTGGTAGTTCAGGGGGATGTATACAGAGGTAATTGTGATCAGTTTATTAAACAGTACCGTACGGACTGCAACTGCCTCTAGAGTTGTTTTAAGCTGTAGTTGCCGGCAAGCAACACCCTTACTACAATAATTGCCACACCGCCAGACGAGGCAAGGGCGTCGTTGCGGTCTTTTCGATAAACGGTATACTGCCGGAGAAAGTTTGTGCGTGAAGGATTAAGATGTGTTTCTTGGACACACAGCACCTTTGGATTGTACTTATTTAAGAGTTCCTTAATGTCGTCTAGGTTGTGGAGTAAAACCCCGACATTCCATTGTATTATCTGGGTATCCATAATGTCTGAGTTTTGTGCTGTGTGTCTAAGAAATATAGCTTAGCTCACGAGGCCTTTCCAGGCCCCTTGATGCGAGCTCTCTCTCTCTTTCCGGCGCGCTCGAGGGAGCTGCGCCGTTCCTTGGGCGTCTAAGGCGCCGGATTTGTGCTCGTATCCATCACCTCCTCTGAGGCGGTGGATACTGCCCGCGTGGCGGGCACTTTCGCGGGAATGTTGGGCCGATCTGCTTGGGCAGTGGCCGTGGGTCCAACAGGCCCGAGGGTCTGCTGGCCCTCCTTTGCGGGCGCCGGCACAGCGCTGGCTGTTCCAGCCGGGGGTGGGGGGAGGGGGGGCTGATGGCGGGACCGCCGTCACACTCCGTGTGACTTGGGCGGCCGCCGAAGGATGTAGCGCTGCCCCCCGGCGCGTAACATCGGTGTAGGATGGACTTCATTGATTGATGGAGAAGCGTTTGAGCGCCTCTTGGAAGGAAAGGTTCATTTTTACTTTGATTTCGATTATTTGTTTTTCTTTTTTCCATGATGGGCAAGAACGAGAGTATGCGGGGTGATCCCCTTCACAGTTAACGCAACATGTGGCGGAAGTGCAAGTGTCGGACGAGTGCTCGTTTGATGCACATTTTGCACAAGTAGTGCGTCCTCGGCAACTTCGCGAACCGTGCCGAACCGCTGACACTTGAAGCATCGGCGTGGGTTAGGAATGTGTGGCCTTACCCGCAGTTTGCAGTATCCTGTTTCTATTGAATCTGGTAAGTTGCTAGTTCCAAAAGTGATGATTATATGCCTGGTTGGTATTTCTTTGTCATCTCACCTTAGATTTATCCTTTGTAGCTTGACGACGTTCTGTTCTTGCCATCCTTCTAGTAATTCACTTTCGGTAAGTTCGATCATCTTCTGAGTCATCTTCTGAGATGACACCGCGCACTGTGTTCATCGACCTGTGTGGTCCTACAGAAACGGGAATGTCCCCAAACGCTACAAGTTTTGATAGTTTGTCATATTGTGGCTTGTAGCGAACTTCTAGTAGAAGATCGCCACTTCCCATCTTCGTAACTTTATAACCTGGGCCTATTGATTCAGTGATAGATTTAGCTACAAAAATGGTGATATCATTCGGACTGTCTTGGTTTTGTGCTGACTGTGGACAACGTGGTATTTAGGAAAGGACACTTTCGGTTGCATGAAAAAGTTCAACTGTTCATCGGTGCGCCCCCTCTTCAGGGAGCGATCAGGTAATAGGGGAAAAGCTTCAGCCATAAAAATTTGGGAAATTCGGCGGCGATGGTGGCCACCCACCACCGAGCCCAACAAGGGGACGCTACAAGATTGTAAGCATGCAGACGCCAGCCATGCATGGCCACTATAACCTAATATAAAATATCCAAGGTTGGATGATTACACCAGGTTAACCCTTGCCGCCAGGAATACGGAAGTCAGGAGAAGTGATGAGAAGACAGGAAAGATTAAAAAGGCGAGAGAGAAAGACGAAGATTGGAGAGGAGGACAGGAAAAGGCGACTGCCGATTTCCTCCAGGAGGGTCAGTCTGGAGGTGCCGTCTATGTGAAGCCGAGGCCGAAGAGGTGTGTTGCCTCCGCCGGGGGGCCTTAAAGGTCCAAACACCCAGCATTGGCTCAAACCCCAGGATCCCCTTTTTCACCAGACACGGCTAAGCCGCGCACGGCTGCACGCGGGAGGGTCCAACCCTCGTGTGCTCGGGTACGTGGTGTCACAACACACCAAACGCCTGCTGACGCAGACGCCCCTGCGGGGAGGTTACTGGTTTAGGCGAAGCTTTCACGATGTTTGTGGAGAACGCTGTTCCTGCTTAGCAGAATTTCCAAGGAAAGACTAGACGATCCAGTTAGACACATTTCCACTGTGCATAAAATGATGACTCAAATTTTACGGGCCGAAACCACGATCTAGTTACATTACTGTATATCTGGTATTCGCACTATGTCCGGTACTGGTCACTCGTGACACAGTAGCCAGTAGTCAGCTGCGATGACAATGGTTCAATGACTCTATTGATATCAGTATGAGGTATTCAGTAAGAGCTAATTGGCAAGACAGCAGCAGCGGGAAAGTCCAAAGAAGAGGCATAGAAGGCTTAGCTTTAACAAACTTTCTGGACGGCTTTGCTCGCTTAAATCAACTTCACTCGGCCAAAACACCCTTTACAAGGTGACACCTTTACACCTTTACAAGGCAAGATGACGAATATGATTATACATAAGCACCTAAATACAAACAGCAAATACACTGACTGCTACGTACACAGCTTCACACTATTATTAGAAATACATTCAATTAAGAAAAATAGTTTAGATGTTTAAAAACAAATGAAAGGAAAATAAAGTTACAAGCTAAGAACATTGCAGGCACAAAAACTAACAGGAAAGAGCCTTATGTTAAAGCAAGACAACAATACTAATTCTGTATGTTTAGAAAGTACAAGCGTAGGTCTTTCAACATTAGATTTATTAAGTGGCTGTACTGATTACATGTAGTGGAATGCATTTTGCTGATTATTTCGAAACTGAAACATCCCAGATATGCAGTGTTTCGACTACAAGGTATGGCTAGGCTTTAGGCATGCAGATTTCATAAGAAGTGCTTAAATGCATCAGAAGCCTAAAAAAGAATAATACAGAAGCTACACTTGAGCACATGCAGAAAATGTTCATTCCAGTTGTGTATGCAAGCCACTTTTGTCCCTACAAAACTGACGCAGAGCTTGGGCTTTGTTCTCTAATAAATTGACACCTTAAAACAAATGTGGACGGATATGAGCCATTACATATTTTTGCGCTCACACCGGCTCATTATTTTCACATTGACAATATGTGCAAACCTTATTGCGCTCACTTGCAGGACGTCCGCCAACCTTCCGCTAGTGCCCCCATCGAGTGAGGAGGGAAGCGCTGTGGACATCTTAACGAAGATATGCCAGTCTTCTTATCTGGCAACGCTTGAAGTGCCATTACTGTAAGGTGAAGAGTCACAAGTACCAGTATCGGCTCTGTCTTCGGCCTCGCACGAGTATGTGGAATCTCAGGACATTTTGGATCTCTTGAATCACCGGTGCTTCAAGAAGTGCTGGATCGTGAGGCTTCTGAGGCCCACCACAGCAGGCCCCAGTCACAAGAATCGCTGTCTTGAGCAGGTAGTCACAAGCTCGACACGTTGGGAAGCAATGCTTCTGAAGCGGCGACGTCAAGAAGGAGGCAAAGGAGAAAGAAAGACGAGAGTCAGTTAATATTGGGGGAATTAGGCAATCTTTCAAGTGCAATCAAAAGATGGAAACCACAGGACGACCTCGAACTTTTGCTGTCTCTCTGCTCAAAAACATGAGAGAGGTCAGTGAGGATAAGCATCTCGGTATGAAAACTAAACACATGCAAGTAGCAATTCAAATAATAATGTTTTTATTGCATACATACATACATCTTTATTTTAGCAGCCGGACCGCAGCGAATTAATACCAGCAAATCGTACCGTTTGAGATATAACTATGCTGTTAAAACATAATGGTTACATTTATTGAATGTGTTATTTTATCACGACATAAGTGTTACCTTAAATTCAACACAATTGAATAACAGTCAGTCAGTCAGTCAAGAACTTCAGTGAGGTCCTGAGGAGTTTTAAGCCGTTAGAGATCCCATGCGGGGAGCTCCGCGGGCCGAAACCGTAGGCGACGCCCAAGTCGGGACGGGAACGTGGTGACGCTCCGCCAGTTCTTGGGCCCTCTGGACGGCCTTGAGCTGCAGTTGGAGGTCCGGGCAAATTTTTTTTTCTTGTGCAAGTTAGATTCGCCCTGCTGGCGGTACAGATACTTCTGTTGAATATATCACTGCGCAGCAGTGTGTGGCAGAAGAAAAATGAGCCTCTTTTACAGACCGCCTTAGATTTAAATCGGGACCTACATTCGTAAATAGTTACGATCGTTTATAGAAAACGTTTACTTACCAGCTATCTGTTGAGATGCCTTCTAACCTTCACCGATTCTTCCGTATCCTATGTGAATAAAAGCAAAAGTGAAAACCATGCGATCATCGCAGATGTTCAGATGCTACTGCTCAGTCATTAAGCATAAGAAAGAATGATGTGTTTACTCACCGAACCCTACGATTTCACAGTCTTCATGATATTCACAGCTTCCAAAATTTCAAGTAGACGCTGGATATGGAACCTTGCAAGAAAAAAAATTAGACCTCAATGCACAACACAAAGTAGAGAAAGAGCAAACACTAGCATGACTGCCATCTAACTCATGACTGAAACACCAAAACATATTAATGATATTTGGTAAGAATAACACATACTAATGGTAATGTTATAGCAATAGTACGCAATTTATTGTGCACATAACGGAAATAAGATAACTGTTTTCTGTTATCTTGGCGTAACATCTCAAAATTTAGAGATAAAAAATATTTAAATGCACAAATGAGATCAAAGTTGTTATAATGAAGTTGAATGCATCAGTACATAAAACCTAATAAACCTACTAGTTTTAGTGAATTGAATAATAAAGATGACAAGAAATATAGAGCACTTAAAATTTACTACTGCCTTCTTGCAGCCACTGCTTGCATAAGCTGAACCATGAGCTGCGAATGCCGACCCGCTGGCCGCAGTGCTTCAGCCATTTCGTCAGCCTGCCACTCGGCATTAGCAACGACCCGCTCAGTAGCTCCAGCCAGCCAGTGCACGCCCTAACGGATACCACGAAGAAGCTAAAAAAATCATTACGTCAGCACCCATTCCCGCACTATCGGTCAAACACCTCTACAGCGAAGTGACCTGTATAACAAAAGAGTAATTATGTTCGGTTCCTAGTGTGAGGCGTGCTGTGCGCGAACTTTACGCACTTTAGGTATAAAGGCGCTCAACTGCATGTAGGCTCATTCAGATTACCACATATTCATCAATTATGTAGACAAGGACAAACACTTTCTCTATTGTTCTCTCTGTCTGCAGCATTGTATCTGTTTTTTGCTGCTTTTGATGTAGTTCTACAAAGAAATATCGATATCGTTTGTAATTTTAAACTATCGAATGGCTGGAAAGTCAGCAGATGACATAGCAATGAGCTTGGGTTTGCGAATGAGCAAGCGACGATGACAGGTATCACTGTACCAAATAATGCTAGACCCACTGTTTCATTTTGTTACGAAAGCATGTAGTGGACCCTGAATAAAAATAGTCATTGAAGCATTGCAAGCTTTCGCACTGCCATTATGCGTGATGTTTCCCAGCCTTGCAGAACCAGGGAAACATTGTGGAAATAGCCACAGCCTTAAGTGCATTGTGTGGCAGAGCTTTCCTGTTACTGCCTTAATTACAGCCATAGCAAATCATTAATGAACCATCTTCTCCTTTTTATGTTTCAATAGTTCGCTGGGGTTTGTGTTCTCCATTCTCCTCAGTGAACAATGCAAACCATAGTGTTTCTAAGTGGGCAAAATAAAGGAAACATTATGGGTGATGTGCAGGCTAAATTTGAAGTGTGACTGAGCTACAGGGTTTGCAAATAATCATGAATGCGAAGGGCCCAGACCATTGAAGGTGTGTTTTACATACGCCACTCAATTTACCCCGCTACCTTGGGAGAAATGTTTCCCACATGAATTTTTATGTGAAGGGGGAGAACTATCACAATCAGCACGCGCAATCAAATTTGCGGTGTAATTACAGCGTATGCGAAAGAATTGGTTAGCTAATACTTGGAAGTGTGCGGCGAAAATTTTAAACGAGTAAGTCATATGCGGCAGCGTTTTAAAACGCGTGGTTTAATTACAGGCAACTTGCCATGTTTGTGAAACTTCACAAAAGAAACAGTTTTAGTGGAAATTGGAATGCATGAAGCTGTTATTGCGTGATTGATCGCAAGTGTCCCAGTTTTCTAGTCCACTCAGTAATTGCCTGTTTGCGGAAATGCTAATGGCAGTGATGACTGTGTATGAAGCTGTTACATTGTGTTAACGATTGCAAGTGTTCGTGTTTATGACCATGTAAATAATGCACGACGACGTCCTCGTCTGTCTCCCTTAGTCCTTTGTTCGTTCTTTTTTTCATTTCAGCTATTCAAATGTGTTAGCCATGTATGTGAGTTTGTGCACCTCTGCGCAGCTCATAAAATTCCGAAACAATTGTTACACCTGTCTACTGTCGTTCTATTATGCTCCACCGTATAAAGCAGACAAGGGCACACGCACTTCGTACGTTTCGTCGTTCTTCACGACGCTTCTGGCGTAGTCGTCGGCCAGGCGTTGTACCAAGGCCTCCCAGTGGGAGACCCTACGGAGACCACGAGACCGGCGCTGTACCCGGGATTGGTAACCTGGAAAAAGTGCCACTTTATAATTACATAAACACACAACGTTATGTCCAGTGCATCCAAGCTGTGCCATTTCAGGATATCTCCTTTTCACTTACTGGTTCTCACTGCGCTACACTCTTGGTCAAGTCCTGCATAAAACACAGCTTATATACCGCAATTCGGGATCAATTTTTTGCCGCTTGTACGCGGCCCACTGAGCACACGTCAGATAGTTTACATGGTATAAAGATATACCGTAAATGGAGATCCAAATTTAGCCGCTTATAAACGGGCAGATTAGGCGGCTCACGAAGTCGGCGGTCCGCCATGCAAGGGGCGAAAGTAGTACACGGCTCACGTTATACGTGACTAAAATAAGCAGCTCACCGTGCTAGTGGCTCACAATGCAAGTGGCGTATGACGGAATCGGCCAACTGTTCGTGAGGTTCACGAAACAAGCGTGAGGTTCACGAAACAAGCGGCTCATTCTTGTGTGTCTCAAATGGCTCACAACAGGAATGGTTCGCTATTATGTGGCCCGCAAATCATGTAGCCTATACTGTAACTAAAGGAAAAGCCCTTATAGGTGGCTGCGCCCCTCTTCATAGACCGCGAATGTACGTTGAAATACATCTACAATATCAGCTTAGAAACAGCAAATACTCACTAGTCAGGAATCGAACCCGGGTACACTGCATGGCATACGCACATCTTTACCACTATGCCACCATAACGATGGCACTGAGTAAAAGGGTCCCAAGATATTCTGTGGGTTACGTTGCAATAGCGTACTACAGGTTCGGTAAGGGCTCTTAATAATATGCTAGTGCACAGTATTTTACAACCTATATCATAAGCATGCTTTATTTCAGTGCACTTTTCGAACGAAGCGCACATTGAATCCGCCACGGCGGTTCAGTAATTATAATGCTGAACTGTTAATCTCGAAGACGCGCGTTCGCTCCCGGCTGTGGCGCCATTTCAGTAGAAGCTAAATACCAGAGGGCCGTGCACTGTGTGGTGTCATTGCACGTTAAAAAAGCTCCATGCCATGAAATTTATCCCGAGCCCTGAGTTATGGCGTTCCTCATATTCTGAGCAGACGCGGGACGGTAAAAAAAAAAAAAACACCTCTCGCTGTTTAACAAGAAGCATTTTGCAAAGCTTTGTTGCATTCACGTGCAATATTTGTTGATTAAAGGGAACACTAATCTAATTCAAAATAATGTTTGGCTTTTTAAGACATCAGAATTTACTGCTTAATTCTTAGCCTGGTTTCTACCAGCTTACATCTGATGCGCTGTGCTGCGCGTAAAGTTAGAGCGAACCGGTGGAACAGTCAGACCTCCGAAGTTCAGAAACGTCTGCAAATGAAGCATTCAAGAAGATGCTGCAATGCGCTTCTAGATTTCTTAACAGACGAGACATAGAATTCCTTATTCAGTGTCGAAGTGTACAAACTTCGCGCACCTGTTTTTGTCAGTAGGTGTAAAGTAACTTGTTCATCTTTGTTACAATGTTGATAAGCTTGCTGCTCATGCAGCACCGCGGGAACTCTTCAACATTGCTCAGCGCACTTTGCATGATGCCTAAAGTTTGAGTGAAAGCGCTTGTATGAGAAGTCCTTGATATAATATACAGCGTGGCAGAGCGTCAGTGCTTGTTCAAGCTTGCTTTCCTTGCGCAAGATGACAACTTCGCCCTCGGTACAATAGCTGCTCTTTGAAGACTCAGTCCACAGAATCTTGGTCCGGGCCCGTTCTCGTCTTGAGTGCGATCCCGAAATTACGAAAACATTTCAAAATGTGAAATTTTCTTTGTTCTATCAGTAATAGTAGAGACAAGTAGAACTGTAATGTACGCTAAAGTTCTGACAACTTCTAGAATTAGGTGGAAACACTTTTCTTGTACTTCCTAAGTGGCTTGCATCACGAGTGAAGTGTCACACAAATACATGATTTTTGCATCGCCAAAATAGAGAATTTTAACGTGCAGGCACCAACTGCAAGAGAGGTAAAAAAATAAAATAATGAGACAAAACGTAACTAGTTTAGAAAATCAGCGCACTTACTGAAGCAATCAGCGAGTGTTTCGCGTGTCTCCTTTTCAGCTCATCAATGCTGGCGAAGTCCATATCAAGACTGTACAGTTTTGTAACGAGCTTAACTTTGTACAGTCGGTTCACTATTTCGACAATCTTCTAGATAAACTTTATCTCTGCTTTGATGCCAATGTGGAAAGAGGCAGCAGTACTTGAGTTCATCATTAAGTGCTTAGTTTCACCATGAAAGGTGCAATACTAACAATTTCTTCGTTAAAAAAAAGCTTGGCAGCCGTGCGGTTGGGTTGGCCTTCGGCATCTTAATAGTGCTGCTCAACAGCACCACCATTCTGTCCTTCTTAAAAGGCCCTGTTGGACCTCACGCCTTCCCAACTGCCTAGGCAAAAAATAACTGGTTACCGACTCTTCTATTTCAAACGGCACGACAATTTCAAAAAATTCTCAACCGAAATCCAGGTCCAGATTTAAATTCGTATTATTTGGTTTCTGTCCTTACTTCGCTATTGGCCGAGAGTCTATAGCGTATGCACTAAGCATTACGCAGTGTTCAGCTGAATATACGTAACACTAAACCATCCGTTTCAATGATTGTCTTGCGCTGTTATTGGGTTGGAAATGCTGGCTTTCTCCGGCGTTTACTAACAATATATATTACACTCATCAAAATAGCGATTGATTTTCGTTGGTTAAGATTTATAACTATTTAAATGGTCTCGCCCACACAAATTTTGAATAGCCTGTTGAGTATACATCTAGTTCTTTTGACGCAGATTCGGAGTCGAATAACTGTGGCACTACGGACACAGCTGCGGCCTGGAGTGGAGCCTTATTGGAAGCTTCACTTGCTTGTCGTCGTGCCCTGTGCCGCCTTGCCTCCACAAGCCGTGATAGAAATACTGCCTAGCATTTGAACGTTTTGGCATTGATAAGTGCATTACAGTAAATATATTGTTCGACAAGATATACATTCGGGCAATGCTCAGATAAATCTCTTCAATGCTATTCAAGCGGCAGCAATGCTAAACGCACCTTTGTTCCTTCTGCACGTTCTCTAACGTCCTGCCGCGATATTTCCCAAAGCATGTTCGCATTTATATTTGCAAGTGTCTCTGCTAATGCAAAGTACTTGCATCGACGAAGGGCAGTATTTTTGTCCTGAATTGCACTGTTTTCACTGAAACAAAGTGAGAAGGCAATACTTTCTGCTTTATTATTCCAGTGTTAGAATTGTGCCAAAATCGAAACAGGTTACATGTAAATGCAACGGCGACACGTTTAGTAGTAACCGTAAATGTACAGATAATATCATTATACATAGAAACGCGAACCAGTACGTGCCGTCTTTATAGACTTCCTTTTCAAATGATACTTCAGAAACAGACAGCCATGCTTCAGTGTATTACTTACTCAAGAAAATGAATAAGCTCATGGCGAAGTTGTTTCGACTGTTTGCGGTGTTCTTCCGTAATTTCCATTCCATTGAGCAGTGGTTGAACGAAAGGAGAAAACTAGGGAGCTCGTTGTCTACTGACTAGTGAAGACTTGCCAGAACTTTCTGCAAGGAATCAGAATGGCAGTCTGTTTACCTTGGTTGAAAAAAATTTTATTGGACAACATGTCTCATCTTCATTAACAAAAGTTTTCTGCGCACAAGTAATATAATATGGCACCGCTGCGACTCGTTGGCGTCAAGAGACATGTGCTTAAGCCCCGGAAGTCAAGCTACGCATATCGGTTTTTCGAGCATGCAAAAACACCACATAGAAACATTATTTTCTTCCTGTAAACACTCAAAAATATTACGTTAAGTAGAAGGAGATGAAATTTTAAACTCAATGTGATCCTTTCTCCAAGCATCTGCCTCTGTATAATTATCATCGTATAACCGTACATGGACATCACGCAATAACCTCAACATATCATGCGCCCCAATGAAATAACAAATGGCGTACGGCACTCGACATACCAAAGCCGACAGCAAACTATATCAATCTTCAGACATGTTGTATTGTGTTGCGCAGCGGCAGTTTTCTTACGGTCACTGGATGTATTTATACAAATTGTTCACGGAGACCTTGTGTTATTTGAGCGAAACTATGTGGGAAGCAGTGTAGTTTCTTTGAGGAATGAAATAATATTATCCCTTTCGTACACGAACACAGGCCACGGAAGCACCAAGCTCGCAGGAGTGGCTACAGTTTCGTGACAAGTCTCCTTCCCCAAAAATGCTTTAGCTTTTTTCACATACGCTATCTTGCTCTGTACCTTGCATAATAAAAATATACGAGCTTCAAAGGAAACTATGTCGGATATTCTACAAAAGCATGGGTTCCGATGGCTTGTACCACTGAGAACTATGTCATTCACTCTGAGCGTTACGTTCTCTGCGCTCACAGATTCAACAGAGAGGGCAACCTTGCCGACATCACAACTAGGCTGTCCAGATTCACAAAGTTTCTTATCGAGGACATAGGGAGCACGACGGACTAAACCTAGTTTACTAGTAGCATCCTCTGTCCTTGCAGGACCATCGTCGTACCAAAGAGCATGTCATGTATTTGTCTGAAGGAAGTCGCTGACAGATAGCGGCAAGTTCATGAAATGAAAAAGAAAAGGAACTGGACTTAGGGAGAGAATTTCTGGCTTCCAGTCGCATAGTCCAGTGATGGCGGCCCGGGCCGCGGGTTTTAATTTGTTCGACAATGTGCAGAAGCATGTGTAGCTTCGGAAACATTGCATCCCGTCCATAGCATTTTAACATTTCCTGGTGGTCAGCAATCAGTTCCTCTAAGTCGCCAACGGCCTCTGCTGTCAATACCAGAGACAGTATTATATGAGTAATCTGCGCTAACCGGACAAGGCTGCGCACATGCATTGAATTTTTGGGCAAAAAATATGCCAGAATCAACGGAAGTTGGAGGATTAGTACCAGTGATGCACTCGCAGAAGTAACGACAGTTAGATCCTGCTCAAACATGCTTGGCCGGTCACTGCTGCTTACCGCTCGATGAAAACTGAATGTGCTTAGGGCATCATCGAATTCTTTGCGATAAAACCAGGCTTTCTCTTTCACTGCAGTTTTCAAAATAAGTGATATTTCTTTCGGTACAATTCCCACTAGTAAAACATGCATTGAATCGTACAATATGTCTTTTGTCAAAAGAAAAAAAAATTGAATACAGTTCAACACAGACTTTTCATTTATTCCAAACTCCTTGGACAGCTCACTTCGATCTGCAGCGCATGTACTTTCCTTTAGCTGCTCCATCGGTGCAATTGTGTCGCGTTCCGTCCTGAGAATGCATTCTCCATACCGACTCGGCCGTGCACAGTCAGCCGTGCGCAGTCGGCCGTTTGCACCAGACATGTTCGACAGGAAAGAATCACTGCAGGGCCAAAAGATTCTTTAAGACCAGCTAATGAATGGACAGTCAGAGCTTCGCCTGTGAAGGACATGAGAGCACCAAAAAAATGTTCTGTAGCCCGGTTTGTGCGAAAGTTCATCCCTTCTGTGCTTATAGCCTTTAGCACTGTTGTGAAATTATGAAAAAATTCCAGACGTGCTGTGTGTTGTTTCAAATGGGAAGTATAGCCAACTCCTAACAAAAATATGTTGCTTAGCTTGGAGCCTTCATGAGGTGGGAGATTTAAAAGCGATACGTAGAACATACTGAGTTTTCCTCGGATTCCTCTCTTCGTACCAATAAAATTTGCTAATTCAATGTCGTAGTAGAGGCTAAAGAGAATAATATTATTTTGCTTCTGAAAAATTGGGTGGGAACCAATTCTCTTACCGTCACAAACGTCTTCAAGTATGGAATCATGCTTTCTTTGACGAAGGCTTCCCACGTCGGCGACAATTTCCGGGTGCTTCAAAAGATTTGCTAGATTTTCAAGATTTACAATGTTTGCCATTTTGTTCCTTCGAGCTGCACTTCAGTTGGAGGCACGTATATGCCAGCGTTCTCGTAGCAACGCCTCCGAAGCCTGTCTGTTTTAGTATTAGCTGTGTCTATGGGAAATTCAGCTACGGAAAACATATTGCTTACTTCTTGAACGACGTCGTCAATGCATGTTTTTGGACACTTATGTCGACCTTCTAGTCGCCGGCATAGACCTAACATCATACTGGATACGATGCCGTATTTGTTCGGCTGCTGCTCTAGAGGCACAGGGACAAGATCACGATCGTTCACGATCACACATCACGAGATCACGGTCACGGTTCACCATCACGAGATCATGATTCCCAATCTAAGCCCAAATTGGGGACGCAAACTTCCGGGGCTGAGATCGCTCGTTTATTGGCTGTGCTATGGAAGTTATTTATACACACCTGAAATCTCCATAAAATCTTTAAGGTCTACTCAGAAAAACGACAATGAAAAGACTTGATAACCGCTGTATATCCTGCGCAGGCTCATATTGTTAAAGTGGGCAGGTGAGCGTTTATTTCTGCGTCATTTATAGCTTTCTCTTGAACTCTCACTAACATAGAACGCTTAAGGTGAATGTATAGGAAAGGTATATGTGCAACGAGTATTTGTTTTGTGCAAACCGGGGTCTTATTCATGTAAGTTAATTAACACGCCACTCAATGAAAAGGCAGTATCACATACACACACACAAAAAAAACTTGACAACACCGATAGAAGAAGAAATAATTAGGCAAAACACGTCCCAGCGAAGCTGTCCTAGTTTTCGAAAAACATTCATGCGTTTTCATGTATTCAGTTACAGATTACTCTTGTGTTCATTACAGAAATACCCGAGAAGCCTCAAGTACTAAAAATTGCACTGGGCGGATCAACTGACCTCAGTTATTTTTATATCACAACTTACTTCTTGCAGGCAACTTTGCCCAATATATCTTCTCCTTTCTCTCTTCTTTATGAGCTTCCGTGATGTTCATAGCTCTATGTAACAATAATAATCCGGAGTCACCTTAGTAATTCCTGAGGCATAGCGCAATGCTGCACATTAGGGACATAAAAGCTTTTATGCGTATCGTTCACTTCTGTGCGCCTTTACGTCTTGGACTGTGTCACAGTCCTAAGAATGCCTTTTCATATCTTTGTGGGCTTTCGTACCGACAGTAGCTCGGCGTAACATTCAGGAATTTAGGAACTCATTCCGAATCGGAATTCATTCCTTGAGGTAACAGCGGCTCCTAGGAAATGATCAGGCAGTTCTTACCTTACTGCCCTCGGTCCATATAGCAGCCAGAAAAACCCTCTCCGCCATCACTGACAAGCGGAACAATTGTGCCTTGTCGGTGAAGAGAACCCTCGGTGACTGTTGCTGACGGAGATCGACGCAAAACGCTCTTGTTGCGTTTATTACCATCTCGAGTCTAAGACTCTAAGATTTATAGCCCGCAGCATCGCTTTTACATACTCACCTCCCCGTTCCCCTTTCTTTTCCTTTTTTTGTTAGCCATTCTCTCGTTCTACCACCTTCACTCCACTTTGCCCAGCACAGGGTAGCTAGTCAGTATTTACGTTGGTTATTCTTCGTGTCTATCCCACTCTCCTTCCTCTTCGGAGTCTGTGCGTGATGTAAAGTACAATCCATTGTCGCTTTTCACATCTCCATGCTCCTGTGTGCCTCCGACAAAATCAGGAACTCACCTGCTCTGCATAAAGTCGACGAGTACCCGAATAAATAGTGCTGGATTGAATTTGTGGCGTTTTTTTCGTTATCATGATTCTTAATATTCCGATGTGAAGAGGTCTAACCATCGTCATTTCAAATGGCCGAATCGGCAGCTTTTTCAAATGTTTAGTGAATAAAGTGCCGCAAGAGAACTATTCAACGACAAAAAGTTATTCTGATGCAGGAAAGCTCTTTCAATCCACCTCCAGCGTCGTTCGAGGGCTTTCGGAAATTTTGGATTTGCCCTTGAAATTGAGAACAACCTAACGAGGAAGAACGTTCGCATTTCTCAGTCTCGTTTTCTGCTTATCGCTTAGAAATTATGTGCGTCGCTGTTGCGTCTGATAAATAAAATCAATTGTATAATTTCAATAAACTGCTTCCAAGAACCCATCACCTTCTAATTTGGTCGGAAAGCACTGCGGTAACTAAATTGGCTGGTGTCAATTGACAGATGAGGACGGACAGGGCCCGAAATTTCTTTTAATGGCGCATCACCGTCACAACGAATAACTACCCTCTTGTACCCGAAGTTAGTCATTAGCTTGCGAATTCTCTTTACTCTTTCTTTCTTTTCAAAGCACATAATAAACGCGCTATTCGCAAATGCAGCAAACTGCACTTCCTAGCTGAGTCACTCGCAAGCGTAGTTCCCGGGCTGTGGCCTTCACATGTAGTCGTAAATTTAAACCTATTCTTGAGTCAATCACTAAAAATGGGCGAATAAAGTGGTGTGATAACGTGCATGAGGTTTTTCAGATTTACGGGGGGTCCATTTCAAACTGAAAAGTAACACATGACTTTGACGAAAAGCTCTTATCGTTGGTTTAAACTTATTGCATAGGTTTTGTTGCACTTCTTCTTCGTCTACATTATTTAATAATATAGACGTTCCACTAAGCAGTAAATTCCTACACAAAATGACGCCCCCATGGTAGTATTTTATTCGTGGTGCCCTGTGCCACGTCGTAGAGACAAGACTTGTGTGAGATAATCCAGATTGCACGTCAAAACAGTAAAAATTGAAATTTCCTTCCTCTCATTGCAATAACAATTATATGGACACGCCAGTGACGTCCGCACCATCGTTGTCGGGGTGAGCGCTCTTTATCGACGGCGCATGCGCAACACGCGTGCGGTAGGTTAGAACATTTCGAAAGATCGCGGAGTGCGTTTGGTTCATGGAGGAAGGGAAAATATGCAGGGAGCATTACGTCATGCAGCCAACCTTGGCAAGGGGACTCTACGTGAAGCCACAGTGGTGGCCCAACATGTGACCTCTTGCGTCGAGCTCATGGAGCAAGAATTGAGATTTTCTGAGATTTTTGGTTCCTAGTTGGTATGCCTACAGCGTTTGTTCGATGCGCGCTTGTTCAGCTGCCCTGCCGCGGCTCTGCCTGCAGAGCAGGAACACTGAAACCAACCGCGCACTTTGACGTGCGATCACGTGTTGTGCCAGCAGGCCTCCATGAGTTTTGGCTTCAATCGTGTTGCGGTATGCTTACTCCTATCCAGTTACTTCCTCCGTGGTTTCGTTGATAAAACAGCGAAGCGAAGTGGACGCGCCGTCAAAGCTACGTCTAATTGTCTCGGTGGCGGCGCCAGGACACCATTGACTGAATAAATTTTATTGCAAGGTCGTGGATGATGATGATGATGTGTGGTATTTTGTGGCGCAAGGGCCAGGTTTGGCCAAAGAGCGCCATGACAAGTGGTAGTGTTAACGATGTATTGTGGAAGATGTGAGTTGGCTGTAAAGTTGCCTAAAAATAGTCGCTGTAAAGTGCGTTAAATCTACGTGCTATAAAATTATGGCGATGACTATGAACATTAAAATCCATCGTAAAACAATGATGCATTGTTTAAAATATGCGAGATGTTAAATTGCTTACAGCACTACTGCCTCACCCGAGCCCTTGAACCACAAGGGCCTAGAGGCATGTGCTATTCAAAATAATTATCGCAGCGGCATCCTCTGGAGAGAGCAAGCGCTACGAACGTGTGGGGCTAATAACATGCAACACATCTTTCAAAAAACCTAGGATGGCGCTGGTGTCAAAGAGTGGTTCTATACCCAGTAACATAACAGGATGAAGGGGGATGTGGTGGCGGTATGCTAAGAGAAAATGTTTTTTTCTTTCGGATTCGGCTTCCCGACAATCCAGTAGGACGTGGAGAACGGTCAGCCTTTCCCCGCATCTACCACAGGTTTGAGGCTCGTTTCCCGTGAGTAAAAAGTTATGTGTGCCAAAAGTGTGTCCTATTCTTAGACGGCAGAATAGGACATCTGTCCGGCGGGATTTCGTTACAGGAGGCCAGAAACCTAATTTTGGCTTTATTACATGCAGTTTATTATTTATTTCTTCGTGCCACATGCGTTGCCAGTGGTTTCGTAGTTTCCTTCTTAAGAAAGGCTTCAGGTCTGTGACAGGGACCGAAGCAGTAGAGTTAACTGCATGCAATGAGATTGATGTGGCCATCTGGTCGGCTAGAACGTTTCCCTCGATGCCCCTATGTCCAGGCACCCAGCATATGATCACATGTTGGTTAGATATATATGATTTGCACAGTGCGGAGTAGAGTTCATGAAATACTGGATTTTTGTGATTACACAAAGACATCAAGGCCTTCACAACACTGAGGGAGTCCGTATATATAACTGATTTCGGGAGTTGTGATTTATTTATATGTTTTACGGCCGACAGCAGTGCGTAGGCCTCAGCCGTAAAGATGCTAGTTTCCGGATGCAGTACGTCGGATTCCGAGAAGGATGGACCGACGGCTGCATAGGACACCCCGTCGTGTGACTTTGATGCGTCTGTGTAGAACTCCGTGCAGGATTATTTGTGCTGGAGTTCCCGGAAATGCATTAGGATTTCAATCTCTGGAGCATGCTTTGTGACTTGCATGAAAGATATATCGCATTGTATCAGCTGCCACTCCAAAGGAGACAGCAGCTTGGCTGGATGCATTAGGCGAAGCTCGAGGAGTGGAACGTGCATTTCTTCACTAAGCTCCCTCACACGCAGCGAGAAAGGCTGTCTTACGGAGGGACGATTGCGAAAGAGTGTAGCATATGTCATGTCATTAATGGTATTAAAACAGGGATGTTGAGGATTTGAGTGGACTTTCCGAAAACATGTATGGCTGATGTATGTTCTCTGCAGATGAAGTGACCACTCATTTGATTCTACATATAAACTTTGTATGGGACTCGTTCTGAAAGCGCCAGTGGCCAGTCGGATTCCTAGATGGTGCACTGGGTCTAGCATCGTTAGTGCGCTCTGGGCGGCAGAGTGATAAATCACGGCACCATAGTCCAGTCACGATCGAATGAGGCTTTTATATAGATTCATTAAACACTTCCTGTCACTACCCCACGTAGTCTGGGACAGAAGTTTCATTATGTTCATTGTTTTCAGACATTTTTCTTTAAGATGTTTAATGTGGGGGACGAAAGTGAGTCTGTAGTCAAGTATGACACCTAGAAATTTGTGTTCTTTGTTTACAGGTATCTGTTGTCCACACACTTCTAAGCAGGGATCCGGAACCAGGCCTCTCTTCCTTGTAAACAAAACACAAGAACTCTTATGAGGATTGATTTTGAATCCATTTTTCTCTGCCCACCCTGACGCCTTGTTCAAACCATGCTGTACCTGTCTCTCGCACACTGCGAGGTTACAGGATTTGAAACTCATTTGAATGTCGTCCACATAGACGGAATACAAAATGGCCGGTGGTAAGGAAGCACGAAGTGTTGTCATCTTAACAATAACAATTATTACGTTTAGCATATTACCATGAATGCCCATTTCTGAAAAATCTCTCAAGATTTCGTAGCTCCAGGTCGTATCGTACGCCTTCTCCATATCGAGGAATATCGATAAGAAGAACTGTTTGTGTACAAACGCGTCACGAATATGTCCTTCAATACGTACAAGATGGGCGGTTGTGCAGCGCCCTTCTCGGAAGCCACACTGAGAGGGATCAAGCATTTTGTTTTGTTCAAGGAAATAGATGAGTCGCCGATTTATCATTTTTTCAAATACCTTACACATGCAGCTTGTGAGGGCTATCGGGCGGTAATTTGCCACTGAAGAAGGGTCTTTCCCTTGTTTCAAAACAGGGACCACAATGGCTTCTTTCCATGCCGTTGGAAGGTACCCTGCGTCCCAGATAGTGTTGAAAAGTGTAAGTAGTGTTACTTGCGTGTCATTGTGTAAGTTTTTGAACATTTCATACATGATTCTATCGGATCCCGGTGCAGAGCTCTTGCATGCGCTCAAGGCAGCTTTCAACTCGGCAGCACTAAAAGGTTCATTCTGTCGGCATTTATTGATGAGTGGCTTGCATTCTTCTATTTGTTTATATTTTATGAAGTATT
This sequence comes from Dermacentor variabilis, assembly GCF_050947875.1. Taxonomy (NCBI): domain Eukaryota; kingdom Metazoa; phylum Arthropoda; class Arachnida; order Ixodida; family Ixodidae; genus Dermacentor; species Dermacentor variabilis. The sequence continues at coordinate 176,570,737 of NC_134569.1, forward strand.
GCGAATGATGATTTGAGCTTGATACACTCTCAAAGTGCTCCCCTAGTGAGTCGGCCTGATCTTTCAGTGTATCGCCCTGTGTATTTACTAGAGGGAGTGAATATGTTTGCCGCCCTCTAATCCTATTAACCCTGTTCCAGGCTTTGGCCTCATCTGTGAACGAGTTGATACTCGCTAAAAACTTGCGCCAGCTTTCTCTTCTGGCCTGCCGGCAAATTCTCCTACCTTGGCATTTTATTTTTTTAAATTTGACAAGATTCTCAGCGGTGGGAGAAGCTCGCAGCAACGCCCACGCCTTGTTCTGATTCTTACGGGCGGTCCGACATTCGCTGTTCCACCACGGTACACGTGGTTTGCATTCCAAACCACTTACTTCGGATATGCATTTTGATGCGGCATCTATTCTGAATGCTGTAAGATAATCCACAGCAGCATCAATTTCTAAAGAAGACAGGTCAGCCCATGAGATGCAAGAGAGTTCGAAATTTCTGCCAGTCGGCTGTGTCTATCTTCCACCTAGGAGCTTGTGGAGGATATTCGTTTTCTTTAGATGTTTTTATCAGTATGGGGAAGTGGTCGCTCCCGTAAGGATTGTTCATAATTTCCCATTCGAGTTCTGGCAGTATAGACGGGGAAACTAGGCTGAGGTCAATTGATGAAAATGTTCTGTTGGCGAGAGAATAATATGTGGGTGCCTTCTTATTCAGCAGGCATGCTCCAGAAGAGAAGAGGAGCTGTTCAACAAGACGACCTCGCGCATCTATTCGGGAGTCGCCCCACAGGCTGTTGTGCGCATTGAAATCCCCAAGTACAACATAAGGTTTTGGCAATTCATCTATGAAGGACTGAAATTCATGTTTGCTTAGTTTGTAGTGTGGGGGTATATAAAACGAGCAAATAGTGATAAGTTTGTTTAGCAAAACAATTCGAACCGCCACTGCTTCAAGGGCCGTTCGTAGCTGTAAATGTTGACAGGCTATGCTTTTATGAGTGAGAATCGCAACACCACCGGATGATGAGACGGCATCATCGCGATCTTTGCGAAACGTAACATACGTTCGGAGGAAGTTTGTGTGTTTCGATTTTAGGTGTGTTTCCTGTAAATACAGCACCTTTGGATTATGTTTGTGGATGAGTTCTTGCAAGTCATCAAGGTTTCTAAGGAGTCCTCTGATGCTCCATTGAATAATTTGTGTATCCATATTTAATGTAAATAAGTGCTGTGTGTACGGAAATGGAAATTATGCCTTAGATTACAGAGCTCTTTCGAGGCCCTGTAATCGGGGTTTTGCCCTTTCTGGAGCGTTCGAGGGAGCCTCGCCGCTCCTTAGACGCTTGGCGCGCCGTGAGGACAGGTGAAGTGTCCATTGCCTCTTGCGAGGCGCCGGACACATGCTCTTGCGAGCGAGAAGTTTTCTGTGAGGGTCCTGCCTCAGAAGGCAAGATTCCTGCGCACACCAGACCGGAGGTCGATGGGGCTCCCTGAGGGATCTGGCTGCGCCGGCTGTTGCCAGCGCTGGATGGGGCCGGGGAGGTTGGGGTAGCCTCGCCTGCGCCCACCTTCGGGGTCGTTGGCCCCGCCTGCTGTGTTGGCGTAGCAGCGTGAGCTGCAGTCGCCGAGGGGGCGGATGGCGTCACTGCCGCCTCACTGGGTGTGGGTCGGACAGCCGCCGGAGGCCGTTGTGGCGCTGCCCCCTGACGCGCCACTTCGGCAAATGTGTTCTTAGGCAGGTATGCCACCCGCCTACGTGCCTCCTTGAATGATATATTTTCTTTCACTTTGATCGTGACAATTTCTTTTTCTTTTTTCTAAGATGGGCACGACCGCGAGTACGCGGCGTGCTCTCCATCACAGTTTACACAATGCAAAGAGTTCGCGCAAGCTTCAGACGTGTGTTCATGGGCACTGCATTTTGCACATGTTTGGCGTCCTCGGAAGCTCTGCGAGCTGTGGCCAAAACGTTGGCATTTGAAACATCCCAGGGGATTGGGCACATACGGTCTTACTCGGAGCTTGATGTACCCGGCCTCGATTGACTCGGGCAGGACACTTGAATTGAAGGTGAGTATTAAGTGTTTCGTCGCGATTTCTTTACCATCTCGCCTCATCTTGATTCTTTTGACATTTATAACATTCTGTTCACTGAAGCCCTCCAAGAGTTCAGCCTCAGAGAGCTCCAGCAAATCAGCGTCCGAGACAACGCCGCGGGTGGTATTCATCGTACGGTGCGGGGTTACTACTATTTGGGTCTCCCCAAATGATACTAGTTTAGGCAGTTTTTCAAATTGTTTCTGATCGCGGAGCTCCAAGAGGAGGTCACCGCTAGCCATCCTTGACGCCTTATAGCCTAGGCCAAAAACTTCGGTAAGGGACTTCGATACAAGGAATGGGCAAATTGTTCGCACTGGTTTAGCTGGTTTTTCAGAATGGATGACGTGGAAACGAGGGAAAGATTCTTTTTCCCGACCAAAAAATTTGAATACTTCATCGGTGCGCCCTCTTTTCTGAGGCCGATCAGGGAGGGGGGGGGAACGAGTTAGCCATAAGATATGTGAGATTTCGGCAGTAACGCCAGCCACCCACCGTGGAGTCCTACAAGGGGACGCTGCAGGACCTGTGAAACACGGCCTGCAAACGCCAGCTGTACATTACCACTATAACCAATTATGAAATAACCAAGGTTGACTATCCGCACAAGGTTAACCCTTGCTGCCTGGAAAAATTGGAAGTAAAAGGAAACAACAAGAAGACAGGAAAGGTGGAAAGTGAGGGAAAGACGAAGTTAATAGGGAGAGAGAGACAGGAAAAGGCAACTACCGATTTCCCCCGGGTGGGTCAGTCCGGGGGTGCCGTCTACGTGAAGCAGAGGCCAAAGAGGTGTGTTGCCTCCGCCGGGGGGCCTTAAAGGTCCGAACACCCGGCATCGGCTCAGCCTCCAGGATCCCCCTTTCCCCGGACACGGCTAGGCCGCGCACCGTTAGACGCGGGAGGGTTCAACCCTCGTGTGCTCGGGTACGTGGTGTCGCAACACACCAAACGCCTGCTTACGCAGACGCCCCTGCGGGGTGCAAGGTCGTGGGGACCAGTTGTGCATTGAAGGTGGAGCCCATGCATCTGTCCGCCCGTCTGTCGCCTGTATGCCGAAAACTCCAGCGCATCCCCGTGTGCATGCGTGCAAAAATATCGAAAAAGAGATGCGCGATTGGCTGCTCCAGTAATGACGTCGTTGCTCTCCGTCGCAGAGGAGCGCGCGCAGCAGTTTCTCTCCGGGTCCTAAATGGCCAGGCCACGCGTCATACATAATCCTAAGGAGCAGATAGCTTTCGATAAACACCGTGGGCTGAAGTGGAAACGAGCTCGTCTACGCCGTATCGATGCTTCAGCGCGAGCACAAAAACAGGCCAGTGCAGCCTACAGCAAGCAGCAACAGCGTACCCAGGATCAGGCAGCCTAACAAGCCCTCCTTTAATGAACCGTCGGGGTTAACCCAGTGATAAGCACCGGGGGCGCACATTTCAGCTTTATTCGTTAACCATCTGTACGGAGTGCTCGGGCAGTGATTATTTAAAGTCATATTAACAATCCACCTGAATTCATCACGCACCGTGATTGCCTGCTGTATGCTGGCGATAATAGAACATATAATTCTGATAAAAGCACGAATCACGAAGTATATACACTTAGTGAGGAGCTCCTCAACATATCACACTGGTTTAAATTATTCACATTAGAATTTATTCCAGCTAAAACTAATTTCATTGTCTTACATCGCATTATTGGGTCATTATTTCCTGTTCCTTTCATTTCTTTGTCACAGTATTCGGTCCAAATTAGCGATGACTGCATCTATTTGGGTGTCATGCTAGATAGAAACTTAAAATTAAAACTTAAATCCCCAACATAGCCTGGTTTTCTCAATGACCATTACCTTACCTCTTTAATACACTAGCGCAAGATCTTTTTAGACTTGTGTTCCGCATTTTCTTACAGTGAGCTATTCCGGCAGCCTAATAGAAAACTTCAACCGGGTAAAAAAACATTTATATGCTGCTAACATCTGAACATGACTTTATTTATAACGTTACATTTTAACCGGGCGCGTCCTAAAACTTCAAAAAAAGTTGTTTAGAGACTACAAGTACTCAAATTTTGAGGCAATGAGCTGTGAGTTTGGGACACTCATACATATTTTTTACCACTTCTCTGAACTGAGTGTTCAATCGAAAGGGAGTAGGTCAACGCTAAAGTCGCTGAATTAATCAACAAATACATCCCGGCTCACCGAATACTTTTATTTCGCAATACAACATGGTATAATGTTACTATTAAGCCCGGGTACGTCCTAGTGACATGAACTGAGTATCGTATAAAGAGGCTTCCGAAAATTACGTGGCCTTACTTAAGATATGGAAATTATCAGCAAAATACCATAACAAGCATGCTGATAACCTATCCGCCAAGATTCTGGCGCTCTGTAAGTTCTGCGAACGACAACCCTTATCGACAGCTCTGGCAGTGCCATCTCTGCCGAAAGATGCGGATCCGTACTTAAGATCGTTTTGTTCGCGCAATATTTCAGACAACCGAAGTGCTTCAATGGCCGAATTTTCATACTGTGAATACGCCATTATGCCTCCTATAATGAGTCGTTCTGTTGAAAATGTAACTGACAAATTAAAACGTTCCTCTTCACCCGCCTGCGACGGAAATAAAACAAAGTTTTTTTAAAGCCACAATAATTGTGCGTCCATCAATTATTTTGCCGAAGCTGTTCCAGCAGTCATTCGACACGCGATCTCTGCCGGCTGAATGGAAGAACGGAAAGGTCGGGATCCACTTTTCAAATCAGGTAACCGGCAATCGCCAATAATTTACCGAAGCATTGCCCTCACAAGAATTCGTTAATGTCATCACTATTACACAACCGTCATAAACGAAGAGCGCTAATCGCACTAAGCTCGCCAGTCATATTCGTCACATATATACGCGCCACCGTTATACCTTGACCTGATTAGAATAAAAACGCAGGAAAGTAAAAGTTAAACGGCGGCTCTTCCAGGTCTCGTGGAAAGCGCGAAGTCGAGATTGTGCCGTAATATTATTATACTCGAAGAATGGGCCTGCGTTGTGGAATGCCCGAGGCCGGGACAGAGTGCCCTATTCTCTACCGGAGTTGCTCGTACAATGGTATCGAGAACCGGTTCAAAGTGAGCAAACCATACCGGAACCGAGGTTACCACTACTGTATAGCCTACGCGTTAAAGCCGAACTATACGCACACTTCAGAGTCAGGCTTTTATTTAGGGTTATCGGCGACAGCGACCCCTACCAGATCGATGTGCCCCCCCCTGACGGACTGGAAATGGAACGCGTGCCCTGATTGGCCAATGTGTCCAGACAGCTGAGCCAACTCGGGCCACTAATGCCCATCGGCAGTGAGCTAGAATATGAAACAAGCGCCCCCCCCGCCTCCCACGATCGCAGCAAGAACATATTGGTGAGCCACGACAATGGTGACTTTTATGGGCTTTGAGGCGGTAACATACCTGGCGTTTCTTTACATGCGGAACGCTCCACAATGACGGTTTTAGAGTTATTAGCATTCTTAATTCACGCACTTGTTGGAAAGTCTATAACAGTTTGGCCACCAAAATGGGACACTGTGTATTGTTCATGCTTTATTCGGCTGCTGAGTATGCAACACTGTATGCGACACTGGTATTTGCGCGTTCTTGATCATAACTCCACAATGGATGTGCTAAGATGAGACAAGACATAGCGACAGCAATGTCTACCAACTGTGGTTTAAGCCAAAGGACGATTCTTAAAGTTAAAGGTATGGTGATATGAAAATAGAATGCGCTAGGGCCCATGAGCGTGCCCGGACGGCAAGTCGGGCGGTAGAATTTTCTGTAAGTTGTCGATTTTGCAACTTGCGGGATGTGATGGCAGGGTAGGGTCGGTTGAACTATCCTCTAGCCCTTACAAACCTCTTTATAGAAAGTCTATAAACAGTCTATAGACATTTGTTATCAAGTCTATAGGCGGTCAATAGGCATTTTTTTAAACAAGTCTATAGACAGTGTATAGACTTATGGATGGAAGAATGAAAACTTTATTAGGGTCCTTTAGGGCGCGCACTAGCGCGCAGCGGGCCGCTCCCACGTCGGGACAGAGAGGCCAAGCCTCTCCGCTGCGTCGCGCGCCCGTGGGACGGCCCATAACTGTTCTTCGAGGTTGGGGCTGTCTAGGACGGCATGCCAGCGTGAAGAAGTGTTGCTTGCATCACCGGGTAACGCGGGACATCGCCAGAACATGTGAGGTAAGTTCTCTCGCTTATTGGATAGTGCACATGCAGTTGTCTGAATTTCGGGGTATATTTTGTGAACAAGTAGGGGGTTTGGGTATGCCCCCGTCTGTAGAAGCCTTAGTGTCAAAGCCCGAGGTCTATTGACCTTGCAATGTGGGTGGGGGTAAATCCTCCGAGCCAGATAAAAGTGCTTAGTAATTTTGGTGTACGAGGAAGGAGTGTCTCGATTGTCAGTACCCCCAGCGTCACGCTGCCCGGTAGCTACGCGGTTGATGATCCCTCGCGCAGCTCCGTGTGCCGACTCATTGAGGTTGGGCGGGGCACCCGCGATCGTTCCCATGTGGGCTGGAAACCAGATCAATGTGTGTGGCTTGATCTTGCTTCCTAGTATCCCTAGGGCCAGCTCGGATATGTTTTTTTTTGGAAAATGCCCTAACAGCTGATATCCAGTCACTGTAAATTGATTTCCTCTTGTCATCCAGTACGGGCATCGCTATTGCAGGCGGCTCTGCGATCTGAGAGGACGTCGTCCGAATCGAGATTGCGTTCGTTAATTGCCTTTCATGGTCTACGTTAACTACAGCGAAGGCCTCTCGGCCGGCGTAGCGCGCTTGGTCTACGATACAACAGCACCACCATTCGGTCCTTGTTAAAAGGTCCTGTTGGACTTAACACCTTCCCAACTGCCTAGGGAAAAAAATAACTGGTTACCGACTCTTCTATTTCAAACGGCACTATTTCAAAATTCTCAACCGAAATCCAGGTCCAGATTTAAATTCGTATTATTGGTCCCTGTCCTTACTTCGCTATTGGCCGAGAGCCTATAGATTATGCACTAAGCATTACGCCCTGTTCAGCTGAATATACATCACACTAAACCATCCATTTCAATGATTGTCTTGCGCTGTTATTGGGTTGGAAATGCTGGCTTTCTCCGGCGTTTACTCACAATATATATTACACTCATCAAAATAGTGATTAATTTTCGTTGGTTAAGATTTATAACTATTTAAAGCGTCTCTCCCACACAAATTTAGAATAGCCTGTTGAGTATACATCAAGTTCTTTCGACGTAGATTCGGAGTCGATTAACTGTGGCACTACGGACACAGCTGGGGCCTAGAGTGGAGCCTTATTGGAAGCTTCCTTTGCTTGTCGTCGTGTCCTGTGCCGCCTTGCCTCCACAAGCCGTGATAGAAATACTGGCTAGCATTTGAACGTTTTGGCATTGATAAGTGCATTAGAGTAAATATATTGTTCGACAAGATTTACATTCGGGCATTGCTCAGATAAATCTCTTCAATGCTATTCAAGCGGCAGCAATGCTAAACGCACCTTTGGTCCTTCTGCACGTTCTCTGACGTCCTGCCGCGATTTTTCCCAAAGCATGTTCGCATTTATATTTGCAAGTGTCTCTGCTAATGCAAAGTACTTGCATCGACGAAGGGCAGTATTTTTGTCCTGAATTGCACTGTTTTCACTGAAACAAAGTGAGAAGCCAATACTTTCTGCTTTATTAATCCAGTGTTAGATTTGTGCCAAGCTCGAAACAGGTTACATGTAAATGCAACGGCGACACGTTTAGTATTAACCGTAAATGTACAGATAATATCATTATATATAGAAACGCGAACCAGTACGTGCCGTCTTTATAGACTTCCTTTTCAAATGATACTTCAGAAACAGACAGCCATGCTTCAGTGTATTATTTACTCAAGAAAATGAATAAGCTCATGGGGAAGTTGTTTCGACTGTTTGCGGTGTTCTTCCGTAATTTCCATTCCGTTGAGCAGTGGTTGAACGAAAAGAGAAAACTAGCGAGCTCGTTGTCTACTGACCAGTGAAGACTTGCCAGAACTTTCTGCAAGGAATCAGAATGGCAGTCTGTTTAGCTAGGTTGAAAAAATTTTTATTGTAAAACATGTCTCATCTTCATTACCAAAGTTTTCTGTGCACAAGTAATATAATATGGCACCGCTGCGACTCGTTGGCGTCAAGAGACATGTGCTTAAGCCCCGGAAGTCAAGCTACACATATCGGTTTTTCGAGCATGCAAAACACCACATAGAAACATTATTTTCTTCCTGTAAACACTCAAAAATGTTACGTTAAGTAGAAGCAGATGAAATTATACACTCAATGTGTTCCTTTCTCCAAGCATCTGCCTCTGTATAATTGTCATCGTATAACCGTCCATGGACATCACGCAATAACCTCAACATATCATGCGCCCCAATGAAATAACAAATGGCGTATGGCACTCGACATACCAAAGCCGACAGCAAACTATATCAATCTTTAGACATGTTGTATTGCGTTGCGTAGCGGCAGTTTTCTTACGGTCACTGGATGTATTTATACAAATTGTGCACGGAGACCTTGCGTTATTTTAGCGAAACTATGTGGGAAGCAGTGTAGTTTTTTGAGGAATCAAATAATATTATCCCTTTCGTACACGAACACAGGCCACGGATGCACCAAGCTCGCAGGAGTAGCTACCGTTTCGTGACAAGTCTCCTTCCCCAAAAATGCTTTAACTTCTTTCACATACGCTATCTTCCTCTGTACCTTGCATAATAAAAATATACGCGCTTCAAAGGAAACTATGTCGGATATTCTACAAAAGCATGGGTTCCGATGGCTTGTACCACTGAGAACTATGTCATTCACTCTGAGCGTTAGGTTCCGTGCGCTCACAGATTCAACAGAGAGGGCAACCTTGCCGACATCACAACTAGGCTGTCCAGATTCGCAAAGTTTCTTATCGAGGACATAGGGAGCACGACGGACTAAGCCTAATTTATTAGTAGCATCCTCTGTCCTTGGAGGGCCATCGTCGTACCAAAGAGCATGCCATGTATTTGTCTGAAGGAAGTCGCTGACAGATAGCGGCAAGTTCATGAAATGAAAAAGAAAAGGAACTGGACTTAGGGAGAGCATTTCTGGCTTCCAATCGCATAGTCCAGTGATGGCGGCCCGGGCCGTGGGTTTTAATTTATTCGACAATGTGCAGAAGCATGTGTAGCTTCGGAAACATTGCTTCCCGTCCATAGCATTTTAACATTTTCTGGTGGTCGGCAATCAGTTCCTCTAAGTCGCCAACGTCCTCTGCTGTCAATACCAGAGGCAGTATTATATCAGTAATCTGCGCTAACCGGACAAGGCTGCGCACATGCATTGAATTTTTGGGCAAAAAATATGCCAGAATCAACGGAAGTTGGAGGGTTAGCACCAGTGATGCACTCGCAGAAGTAACCACAGTTAGATCCTGCTCAAACATGCTTGGCCGGTCACTGCTGCTTACCGCTCGATGAAAACTGAATGTGCTTAGGGCATCATCCAATTCTTTGCGATAAAACCAGGCTTTCTCTTTCACTGCAGTTTTCAAAATAAGTGATATTTCTTTCGGTACAATTCCCACTAGTAAAACATGCATTGAATCACACAAAATGTCTTTTGTCAAAAGAAAAAAAAGAAATACAGTTCAACGCAGATTTTCATCTATTCCAAACTCCTTGGACAGCTCACTTCGATCTGCAGCGCATGTACTTTCTTTTCGCTGCTCCATCTGTGCAACTGTGTCGCGTTCCGTCCTGAGAATGCATTCTCCATACCGACTCGGCCGTGCACAGTCAGCCGTGCGCAGTCGGCCGTTTGCGCCAGACATGTTCGGCAGGAAAGAATCACTGCAGGGCCAAACGATTCTTTAAAACCAGCTAATGAATGGACAGTCAGAGCTTCGCCTGTGAAGGTCATGAGAGCACCAAAAAAAATGTTCTGTGCCACGGTTTGTGCGAAAGTTCCTCCCTTCTGTGCTTAGAGCCTTCAGCAATGTTGTGAAATTATGAAAAAATTCCAGACGTGCTCTGTGTTGTTTCAAATGGGAAGTGTAGCCAACTCCTAACAAAAATATGTTGCTTAGCTTGGAGCCTTCCTGAGGTGGGAGATTTAAAAGCGATACGTAGAACATACTGAGTTTTCCTCAGCTGCCTCTCTTCATACCAATAAAATTTGCTAATTCAATGTCGTAGTAGAGGCTAAGCAGAATAATATTATTTTGCTTCTGAAAAATTGGGTGGGAACCAATTCTCTTACCGTCACAAACGTCTTCAAGTATGGAATCATGCTTTCTTTGACGAAGGCTTCCCACGTGGGCGACAATCTCCGGGTGCTTCAAAAGATTTGCTAGATTTTCAAGATTTACAATTTGTGCCTTTTTGTTCCTTCGAGCTGCACTTCAGTTGGAGGCACGTATATGCCAGCGTTCTCGTAGCAACGCCTCCGAAGCCTGTCTGTTTTAGTATTAGCTGTGTCTATGGGAAATTCAGCTATGGAAAACATATTGCTTACTTCTTGAACGACGTCGTCAATGCATGTTTTTGGACACTTATGTCGACCTTCTAGTGGCCGGCATAGACCTAACATCATACTGGATACGATGCCATAGTTGTTCGGCTGCTGCTCTAGAGGCACAGGGACAAGATCACGATCGTTCACGATCACACATCACGACATCACGGTCACGGTTCAACATCACGAGATCACGATTCCCAATTTAAGCCCAAATTGGCGACGCAAACTTCGGGGGCTGAGATCGCTCGTTTATTCGCTGTGCTATTGAAGTTATTTATATACACCTGAAATCTCCATAAAATCTTTAAGGTCTACTCAGAAAAACGACATTGAAAAGACTTGATAACCGCTGTATATCCTGCGCAGGCTCATATTGTTAAAGTGGGCAGGTGAGCGTTTATTTCTGCGTCCTTTATAGCTTTCTCTTGAACTCTCACTGACATCTAACGCTTAAGGTGAAGGTATAGGAAAGGTATATGTGCAACGATTATTTGTTTTGTGCAAACCGGGGTCTTATTCATGTAAGTTAATTAACACGCCACTCAATGAAAAAGCAGTATCACATACACACACAAAAAAACTTGACAACAGCGATAGAAGAATAAATAATTAGGAAAAACACGTCCCAGCGAAGCTGTCCTAGTTTTCGAAAAACATTCATGCGTTTTCATGTATTCAGATACAGATTACTCTTGTGTTCATATACAGAAATACACGAGAAGCCTCAAGTTCTAAAAATTGCACTGGGCGGGTCAACTGACCTCAGTTATTTTTATATCACAACTTACTTCTTGCAGGCAACTTTATCTAACATATCTTCTCCTTTCTCTCTTTTTATGAGCTTCCGTGATGTTCATAGTTCTATGTAACAATAATAATCCGGAGTCACCTTAGTAATTCCTGAGGCATAGCGCAATGCTGCACATTAGGGACATAAAAGCTTTTATGCGTATCGTTCACTTCTGTGCGCCTTTACGTCTTGGACTGTGTCACAGTCCTAAGAATGCCTTTTCATATCTTTGTGGGCTTTCGTGCCGACAGTAGCTCGGCGTAACATTCAGGAATTTAGGAACTCATTCCGAATCGGAATTCATTCCTTGAGGTAACAGCGGCTCCTAGGAAATGATCAGGCAGTTCTTACCTTACTGCCCTCGGTCCATATAGCAGCCAGAAAAACCCTCTCCGCCATCACTGACAAGCGGAACAATTGTGCCTTGTCGGTGAAGAGAACCCTCGGTGACTGTTGCTGACGGAGGTCGACGCAAAACGCTCTTGTTGCGTTTATTACCATCTCGAGTCTAAGACTCTAAGATTTATAGCCCGCAGCATCGCTTTTACATACTCACCTCCCCTTTCCCTTTTCTTTTCCTTTTTTTGTTAGCCATTCTCTCGTTCTACCACCTTCACTCCACATTGCCCAGCACAGGGTAGCTAGTCAGTATTTACGTTGGTTATTCTTCGTGTCTATCCCACTCTCCTTCCTCTTCGGAGTCTGTGCGTAATGTAAAGTACAATCCATTGTCGCTTTTCACATCTCGATGCTCCTGTGTGCCTCCGACAAAATCAGGAACTCACCTGCTCTGCATAAAGTCGACGAGTACCCGAATAAATAGTGCTGGATTGAATTTGTGGCATTCTTTTTCGTTATCATGATTCTTAATATTCCGATGTGAAGAGGTCTAACCATCGCCATTTCAAATGGCCGAATCGGCAGCTTTTTCAAATGTTTAGTGAATAAAGTGCCGCAAGAGAACTATTCAACGACAAAAAGTTATTCTGAAGCAGGAAAGCTCTTTCAATCCACCTCCAGCGTCGTTCGAGGGCTTTCGGAAATTTTGGATTTGCCCTTGAAATTGAGAACAACCTAACGAGGAAGAACGTTCGCATTTCTCAGTCTCGTTTTCTGCTTATCGCTTCGAAATTATGTGCGTTGCTGTTGCGTCTGATAAATAAAATCAATTGTATAATTTCAATAAACTGCTTGCAAGAACCCATCACCTTCTAATTTGGTCGGAAAGCACTGCGGTAACTAAAGTGGCTGGTGTCAATTGACAGATGAGGACGGACAGGGCCCGAAATTTCTTTTAATGGCGCATCACCGTCACAACGAATAACTACCCTCTTGTACCCGAAGTTAGTCATTAGCTTGCGAATTCTCTTTACTCTTTCTTTCTTTTCAAAGCACAGAATAAACGCGCTATTCGCAAATGCAGCAAACTGCACTTCCTAGCTGAGTCACTCGCAAGCGTAGTTCCCGGGCTGTGGCCTTCACATGTAGTCGTAAATTTAAACCTATTCTTGAGTCAATGACTAAAAATGGGCGAATAAAGTGGTGTGAGAACGTGCATGAGATTTTTCAGATTTACGGGGGGTCCATTTCAAACTGAAAAGTAACACATGACTTTGACGAAAAGCTCTTATCGTTGGTTTAAACTTATTGCATAGGTTTTGTTGCACTTCTTCTTCGTCTACATTATTTAATAATATAGACGTTCCACTAAGCAGTAAAATCCTACACAAAATGACGCCCCCATGGTAGTATTTTATTCGTGGTGCCCTGTGCCACGTCGTAGAGACAAGACTTGTGTCCCCTTGCGTTCCTAATCCCCTTGCGTTCTGATATAGAAAGCGTGAAGGGTGATGCTGCCCGTGCAGCACACACAATTCAGAGGCTGGAAGCGCGTCTTGATGATGCCGAGAATCATTCTCGGCGCAACAATCTCATTTTCTATGGTATTGATGAATCTTCAGGGTCAGAGTCGTTCGCGCAATCGGAGCACATAATCATTGACCACTGTCGCAAACATATGAGCATCACTCTTGACCCAAAAGAAATCGAGCGCGCGCACCGCTTGGGCAATCGTGCAGCTAATCGTAACCGCCCCATAATAGTGAAGTTCACCTTTCATAAAACAAAAGATCTTGTTCTCTCTAACGGCCCTAAATTTAAAGGAACAAACTTCAGCGTTGGCGAGGATTTTACGCGTCCTGTTCAATTGGCCCGCAGACACCTTCTATCATTCGCAAAAAGCAAATCTGCACCTTACTCCCTGCGCTTTAAAACTCTGTTTATGGGTAATAAGCGCTATGTTTTCGATGAACGCACACAGAGTGTGAAAGAATTACAATAGCAGCCAACTCGACGCGGGAAACGCCCTACGGTATCGACACGAGCTAACCTCTACCTTTCCGTAATCTTCGCCAACGCACGCAGCTTCCTTCCTAAACGCGATATTCTGTCTAACCTCGTGTTGTCGTCTAACAGTAATTTGCTGATAATAACTGAAACCTGGCTCACTGACGATATTACTGATACTGAGGTTCTTGCTGACTTGCCGAATTTCTGCCTTTTCCGGAAAGATCGCGAAATCTCACGAGGTGGTGGTGTGCTAATCGCCGCGCATCACCATTTATCGTGCACGCTTGCAACCATTGAGACTGACTTGGAAATAATATGGCTAATCTGCCGCGCTTCACCACAGACTGTTCTCTTGGGCGTTTGTTACAGACCACCACATAACACTCCTGATTTTTCGCATAAACTTAATAACATCTTGAGCAAACTTAGGGAAAAACACCCTAACGCAGAAATCCTGCTTTTCGGTGTCTTTAATTTTCCGCAAATCAACTGGACTAACAATAGTGCTTTAATCATAGGCAATGAAGCTGCTAAAGAATTTGTTAATGTGTGTCTTAATTTCAGTCTAACTCAACTTGTGCTAGAGCCTACGCGGGTTACAAAAGACACATCTAATGTACTCGACCTTATACTAAGCAGCCATCCTGACAGCCTATCATCCATAACTTACCTCCGTGAGGTAAGTGATCATAAAGTAATCCATACCACCTTCAACTTTCAACCCATGCGACATCCAAAATCTAACAAAACTATATGCCTGTATGATAAAGGGAACTACGAAGCTATTAATTACGAGTTACGTGACTTCTTTTCTACTTTTGAGACATTATTCCATATGCGCTCGCCTCAAGAAAACTGGACACTACTTAAAAATAAAATTAATGAACTCGTAAACAAACATATACCAAGAATAACTATGCACACTAATCAAAATAAGCCATGGTTCACCAGAGATTTAAAGAAGCTTGAAAACCAAAAGAAACGTCGCTTCCGGCTAGCCACGCGTCTTGGAAGCACCGAGGCTTGGTCAAGATACTACACGGCAGAGAACGCCTACCTGAGTGCCCTTCGCACTGCTAAAAAATCTTTTTATAACGTCGACCTGCCCAAGCTAATTACTCAAAATCCTCGGCAGTTCTGGCGAATTTTAAATCCCAAAGAAGCTCGTACCATCAGCGTGACGAATGCAGCAGGCGACACCGCCACGGACGCCGAGTGCGCCGATATATTCAACACAGCATTTTTTTCCGTGTTTACAAAAGAAACTACCACTCCAGACTCTCCACTACCTACTAACATAACATCACATATGCCACCCATTGTATTTTCGGTAGATGGTATACTATCAATCATTGAAAAAAACAAATTATGTACTTCTTCTGGTGTAGACGAAATTAACTCAAAGATCCTAATGAATACTAAGCATATATCCGCGGCATGTTTCACGCTGTTGTTCACGCAATCATTGTCTACAGGTACTTTACCGGATGATTGGAAAGTGGGAAAGGTCGTTCCAGTATTCAAAGCAGGTAACAAAGACTCCCCCTTAAACTACCGCCCCATTTCATTAACTAGTGTACCTTGCAAAATCATGGAACATGTCATATACTCGCATATCATGAACTTTTTAGACTCGGAAAACTTCTTTCATCCTTCACAACATGGTTTTCGTAAAGGGCTTTCATGTGAAACACAACTAGCTATCTTCCTTAATGATCTCCACGTTAATCTTGACAACAACGTTCAAACCGATGCAATCTTTCTAGACTACTCTAAAGCTTTTGACACAGTGCCTCATAACCACTTGCTAATAAAATTATCTAGATTGAACTTGGATCCTCTTGTAGTACAATGGATAAAAGAATTCCTTACTAATCGTTCCCAGTTCGTCTTTGTCAATAACGTCTCCTCCGAACCCCTCCCTGTCACTTCAGGTGTCCCTCAAGGCTCAGTCTTAGGACCGCTTCTTTTCCTAATATACATTAACGATCTTCCGCTGCATGTATCTTGTCCTATTCGTATCTTCGCTGACGACTGTGTGATTTATCGTACTGTGACTAACATCTCTGACCAAGCATCTCTCCAGAATGACCTTAATAACGTGCAGGAATGGTGCAACCGTTGGCAAATGGCCTTGAACCCTAACAAGTGCAAATTTATTTCAATTTCCCGCCGTCGTAATCCTTATCTGTCTACTTACACAATTGCAATCGTCCCACTAGAATCAGTTCTAACCTATAAGTACTTAGGCGTAACCCTGTCCCACGACCTTTCCTGGAATGCGCATGCTACTAACGTAATCTCGTCAGCAAACAAGTCCCTTGGGTTCATGAGGCGTCATCTTCGTCATGCTCCACAGCACGTCAAACTACTCGCATACAAATCATTTGTCAGGCCACAACTGGAATATGCCGCCGCCATCTGGAACCCTCATCAAACATATATCATCAATGCACTCGAGTCGGTTCAGAATCGTGCGACTAGATTCATCCATTCTTCATATTCATATAACATCAGCGTTTCACACTTAAAGGCACAATCTAGCTTGGCATCTCTTGCTTTTCGTCGTCGCATCGCCACGCTCTCTCTTTATCACAAATTTTTTTACAGCTCACTAAGCCGCCCGCCTTACGTCACGCCATCATCTTCACGCATGTCACAGCGCACCAGCCATCAACTCCAAGTTTCTCGTCCTCGAACACGAACTGTCACTTTTCAATCATCATTTTTTCCTCGAGCTGCCAAGGACTGGAACGACCTACCCATTAATGTCGCTGCCATCACATGTCATTCACAATTTCTAGAAACTGTTGAAACTTGTATTTCAATGTAACACCTGCCTTTTCCTATGTTCACATGTTAACCACCCCTTATGTAATACCCCGAACGGGGTCTTTAAGGTAATAAAATGAAATGAAATGAGATAATCCAGATTGCACGTCAAAACAGTAAAAATTTAAATTTCCTTCCTCTCATTGCAATAACAATTATATGGACACGCCAGTGACGTCCGCACCATCGTTGTCGGGGTGAGCGCTCTTTATCGACGGCGCATGCGCAGCACGCGTGCGGTAGGTTAGAACATTTCGAAAGATCGCGGAGTGCGTTTGGTTCATGGAGGAAGGGAAAATATGCAGGGAGCATTACATCATGCAGCCAACCTTTGCAAGGGGACTCTCCGTGAAGCCACAGTGGTGGCCCAACATGTGACCTCTTGCGTCGAGCTCATGGAGCAAGAATTGAGATTTTCTGAGATTTTTGGTTCCTAGTTGCTATGCCTACAGCGTTTGTTCGATGCGCGCATGTTCAGCTGCCCTGCCGCGGCTCTGCCTGCAGAGCAGGAACACTGAAACCAATTGCGCACTTTGACGTGCGATCACGTGTTGTGCCAGCAGGCCTCCATGAGTTTTGGCTTCAATCGTGTTGCGGTATGCTTCCTCCTATCCAGCTACTTCCTCCGTGGTTTCGTTGATAAAACAGCGAAGCGAAGTGGACGCGCCGTCAAAGCTACGTCTAATTGTCTCAGTGGCGGCGCCAGGACACCATTGACTGAATAAATTTTATTGCAAGGTCGTGGATGATGATGATGATGTGTGGTATTTTGTGGCGCAAGGGCCAGGTTTGGCCAAAGAGCGCCATGACAAGTGGTAGTGTTAACGATGTATTATGGAAGATGTGAGTTGGCTGTAAAGTGGCCTAAAAATAGTCGCTGTAAAGTGCGTAAAATCTACGTGCTATAAAATTATGGCCATGACTATGAACATTAAAATCCATCGTAAAACAATGATGGATTGTTTAAAATATGCGAGATGTTAAATTGCTTACAGCACTACTGCCTCACCCGAGCCCTTGAACCACAAGGGCCTAGAGGCATGTGCTATTCAAAATAATTATCGCAACGGCATCCTCTGGAGAGAGGAAGCGCTACGAACGTGTGCGGCTAATAACATGCAACACAACATCTTTCAAAAAACCTAGGACGGCGCTGGTGTCAAAGAGTGGTTCTATACCAAGTAACATAACAGGATGAAGGGGGATGTGGTGGCGGTATGCTAAGAGAAAATGTTTTTTTCTTTCGGATTCGGCTTCCCGACACTCCAGTAGGACGTGGAGGACGGTCAGCCTTTCCCCGCATCTACCACAGGTTTGAGGCTCGTTTCCCGTGAGTAAAAAGTTATGTGTGCCAAAAGTGTGTCCTATTCTTAGACGGCAGAATAGGACATCTGTCCGGCGGGATTTCGTTACAGGAGGCCAGAAACCTAATTTTGGCTTTATTACATGCAGTTTATTATTTATTTCTTCGTGCCACATGCGTTGCCAGTGGTTTCGTAGTTTCCTTCTTAAGAAAGGCTTCAGGTCTGTGACAGGGACCGAAGCAGTAGAGTTAACTGCATGCAATGAGATTGATGTGGCCATCTGGTCGGCTAGAACGTTTCCCTCGATGCCCCTATGTCCAGGCACCCAGCATATGATCACATGTTGGTTAGATATATATGATTTGCACAGTGCGGAGTAGAGTTCATGAAATACTGGATTTTTGTGATTACAGAAAGACATCAAGGCCTTCACAACACTGAGGGAGTCCGTATATATAACTGATTTCGGGAGTTGTGATTTATTTATATGTTTTACGGCCGACAGCAGTGCGTAGGCCTCAGCCGTAAAGATGCTAGTTTCCGGATGCAGTACGTCGGATTCCGAGAAGGATGGACCGACGGCTGCATAGGACACCCCGTCGTGTGACTTTGATGCGTCTGTGTACAACTCCGTGCAGGAGTATTTGTGCTGGAGTTCCCGGAAATGCATTAGGATTTCAATCTCTGGAGCATGCTTTGTGACTTGCATGAAAGATATATCGCATTGTATCAGCTGCCACTCCAAAGGAGGTAGCAGCTTGGCTGGATGCATTAGGCGAAGCTCGAGGAGTGGAACGTGCATTTCTTCACTAAGCTCCCTCACGCGCAGCGAGAAAGGCTGTCTTACGGAGGGACGATTGCGAAAGAGTGTAGCATATGTCATGTCATTAATGGTATTAAAACAGGGATGTTGAGGATTTGAGTGGACTTTCCGAAAACATGTATGGCTGATGTATGTTCTCTGCAGATGAAGTGACCACTCATTTGATTCTACATATAAACTTTGTATGGGACTCGTTCTGAAAGCGCCAGTGGCCAGTCGGATTCCTAGATGGTGCACTGGGTCTAGCATCTTTAGTGCGCTCTGGGCGGCAGAGTGATAAATCACGGCACCATAGTCCAGTCGCGATCGAATGAGGCTTTTATATAGATTCATTAAACACTTCCTGTCACTACCCCACGTAGTCTGGGACAGAAGTTTCATTATGTTCATTGTTTTCAGACATTTTTCTTTAAGATGTTTAATGTGGGGGACCAAAGTGAGTCTGTAGTCAAGTATGACACCTAGAAATTTGTGTTCTTTGTTTACAGGTATCTGTTGTCCACACACTTCTAAGCAGGGATCCGGAACCAGGCCTCTCTTCCTTGTAAACAAAACACAAGAACTCTTATGAGGATTGATATTGAATCCATTTTTCTCTGCCCACCCTGACGCCTTGTTCAAACCATGCTGTACCTGCCTCTCGCACACTGCGAGGTTACAGGATTTGAAACTCATTTGAATGTCGTCCACATAGACGGAATACAAAATGGCCGGTGGTAAGGAAGCACGAAGTGTTGTCATCTTAACAATAACAATTATTACGTTTAGCATATTACCATGAATGCTCCTTTCTGACAAATCTCTCAGGATTTCGTAGCTCCAGGTCGTATCGTACGCCTTCTCCATATCGAGGAATATCGATAAGAACTGTTTGTGTACAAACGCGTCACGAATATGTCCTTCAATACGTACAAGATGGTCGGTTGTGCAGCGCCCTTCTCGGAAGCCACACTGAGAGGGATCAAGCATTTTGTTTTGTTCAAGGAAATAGATGAGTCGCCGATTTATCATTTTTTCAAATACCTTACACATGCAGCTTGTGAGGGCTATCGGGCGGTAATTTGCCACTGAAGAAGGGTCTTTCCCTTGTTTCAAAACAGGGACCACAATGGCTTCTTTCCATGCCGTTGGAAGGTACCCTGTGTCCCAGATAGTGCTGAAAAGTGTAAGTAGTTTTACTTGCGTGTCATTGTGTAAGTTTTTGAACATTTCATACATGATTCTATCGGATCCCGGTGCAGAGCTCTTGCATGCGCTCAAGGCAGCTTTCAACTCGGCAGCACTAAAAGGGCAATTGTACGGTTCATTCTGTCGGCATTTATTGATGAGTGGCTTGCATTCTTCTATTTGTTTATATTTTAGGAAGTATTGCGAATAATGATTTGAGCTTGATACACTCTCAAAGTGCTCCCCTAGTGAGTCGGCCTGATCTTTCAGTGTATCGCCCTGTGTATTTACTTGAGGGAGTGAATATGTTTGCCGCCCTCTAATCCTATTAACCCTGTTCCAGGCTTTGGCCTCATCTGTGAACGAGTTAATACTCGCTAAAAACTTGCGCCAGCTTTCTCTTCTGGCCTGCCGGCAAATTCTCCTACCTTGGGATTTTATTTTTTTAAAGTTGACAAGATTCTCAGCGGTGGGAGAAGCTCGCAGCAACGCCAACGCCTTGTTCTGATTCTTACGGGCGGTCCGACATTCGCTGTTCCACCACGGTACACGTGGTTTGCATTCCAAACCACTTACTTCGGATATGCATTTTGATGCGGCATCTATTCTGAATGCTGTAAGATAATCCACAGCAGCATCAATTTCTAAAGAAGACAGGTCAGCCCATGAGATACAAGAGAGAGTTCGAAATTTCTGCCAGTCGGCAGTGTCTATCTTCCACCTAGGAGCTTGTGGAGGATATTCGTTTTCTTTAGATGTTTTTATCAGTATGGGGAAGTGGTCGCTCCCGTAAGGATTGTTCATAATTTCCCATTCGAGTTCATGCAGTATAGACGGGGAAACTAGGCTGAGGTCAATTGATGAAAATGTTCTGTTGGCGAGAGAATAATATGTGGGTGCCTTCTTATTCAGCAGGCATGCACCAGAAGAGAAGAGGAGCTGTTCAACAAGACGACCTCGCGCATCTATTCGAGAGTCGCCCCACAGGCTGTTGTGCGCATTGAAATCCCCAAGTACAACATAAGGTTTTGGCAATTCATCTATGAAGGACTGAAATTCATGTTTGCTTAGTTTGTAGTGTGGGGGTATATAAAACGAGCAAATAGTGATAAGTTTGTTTAGCAAAACAATTCGAACCGCCACTGCTTCAAGGGCCGTTCGTAGCTGTAAATGTTGACAGGCTATGCTTTTAAGAGTGAGAATCGCAATACCACCGGATGATGAGACGGCATCATCGCGATCTTTGCGAAACGTAACATACGTTCGGAGGAAGTTTGTGTGTTTCAATTTTAGGTGTGTTTCCTGTAAACACAGCACCTTTGGATTATGTTTGTGGATGAGTTCTTGCAAGTCATCAAGGTTTCTAAGGAGTCCTCTGATGTTCCATTGAATAATTTGTGTATCCATATTAAATGTAAATAAGTGCTGTGTGTACGGAAATGGAAATTATGCCTTAGATTACAGAGCTCTTTCGAGGCCCTGTAATCGGGGTTTTGCCCTTTCTGGAGCGTTCGAGGGAGCCTCGCCGCTCCTTAGACGCTTGGCGCGCCGTGAGGACAGGTGAAGTGTCCATTGCCTCTTGCGAGGCGCCGGACACATGCTCTTGCGAGCGAGAAGTTTTCTGTGAGGGTCCTGCCTCAGAAGGCAAGACCCCTGCGCACACCAGCCCGGAGGTCGATGGGGCTCCCTGAGGGATCTGGCTGCGCCGGCTGTTGCCAGCGCCGGATGGGGCCGGGGAGGTTGGGGTAGCCTCGGCTGCGCCCACCTTCGGGGTCGTTGGCCCCGCCTGCTGTGTTGGCGTAGCAGCGTTAGCTGCAGTCGCCGAGGGGGCGGATGGCGTCACTGCCGCCTCACTGGGTGTGGGTCGGACAGCCACCGGAGGCCGTTGTGGCGCTGCCCCCTGCCGCGCCACTTCGGCAAATGTGTTCTTAGGCAGGTATGCCACCCGCCTACGTGCCTCCTTGAATGATATATTTTCTTTCACTTTGATCGTGACAATTTCTTTTTCTTTTTTCTAAGATGGGCACGACCGCGAGTACGCGGCGTGCTCTCCATCACAGTTTACACAATGCAAAGAGTTCGCGCAAGCTTCAGACGTGTGTTCATGGGCACTGCATTTTGCACATGTTTGGCGTCCTCGGCAGCTCTGCGAGCTGTGGCCAAAACGTTGGCATTTGAAACATCCCAGGGGATTTGGCACATACGGTCTTACTCGGAGCTTGATGTACCCGGCCTCGATTGACTCGGGCAGGACACTTGAATTGAAGGTGAGTATTAAGTGTTTCGTCGCGATTTCTTTACCATCTCGCCTCATCTTGATTCTTTTGACATTTATAACATTCTGTTCACTGAAGCCCTCCAAGAGTTCAGCCTCAGAGAGCTCCAGCAAATCAGCGTCCGAGACAACGCCGCGGGTGGTATTCATCGTACGGTGCGGGGTTACTACTATTTGGGTCTCCCCAAATGATACTAGTTTAGGCAGTTTTTCAAATTGTTTCTGATCGCGGAGCTCCAAGAGGAGGTCACCGCTAGCCATCTTTGACGCCTTATAGCCTAGGCCAAAAACTTCGGTAAGGGACTTCGATACAAGGAATGGGCAAATTGTTCGCACTGGTTTAGCTGGTTTTTCAGAATGGATGACGTGGAAACGAGGGAAAGATTCTTTTTCCCGACCAAAAAATTTGAATACTTCATCGGTGCGCCCTCTTTTCTGAGGGCGATCAGGGAGGGGGGGGGAACGAGTTAGCCATAAGATATGTGAGATTTCGGCAGTAACGCCAGCCACCCACCGTGGAGTCCTACAAGGGGACGCTGCAGGACCTGTGAAACACGGCCTGCAAACGCCAGCTGTACATTACCACTATAACCAATTATGAAATAACCAAGGTTGACTATCCACACAAGGTTAGCCCTTGCTGCCTGGAAAAATTGGAAGCAAAAGGAAACCACAAGAAGACAGGAAAGGTGGAAAGTGAGGGAAAGACGAAGATAATAGGGAGAGAGAGATAGGAAAAGGCAACTACCGATTTCCCCCGGGTGGGTCAGTCCGGGGGTGCCGTCTACGTGAAGCAGAGGCCAAAGAGGTGTGTTGCCTCCGCCGGGGGGCCTTAAAGGTCCGAACACCCGGCATCGGCTCAGCCTCCAGGATCCCCCTTTCCCCGGACACGGCTAGGCCGCGCACGGTTAGACGCGGGAGGGTCCAACCCTCGTGTGCTCGGGTACGTGGTGTCGCAACACACCAAACGCCTGCTTACGCAGACGCCCCTGCGGGGTGCAAGGTCGTGGGGACCAGTTGTGCATTGAAGGTGGAGCCCATGCATCTGTCCGCCCGTCTGTCGCCTGTATGCCGAAAACTCCAGCGCATCCCCGTGTGCATGCGTGCAAAAATATCGAAAAAGAGATGCGCTATTGGCTGCTCCAGTAATGACGTCGTTGCTCTCCGTCGCAGAGGAGCGAGCGCAGCAGTTTCCCTCCGGGTCCTAAATGGGCAGGCCACGCGTCATACATAATCCTAAGGAGCAGACAGCTTTCGATGAACACCGTGGGCTGAAGTGGAAACGAGCTCGCCTACGGCGTATCGATGCTTCAGCGCGAGCACAAAAACAGGCCCGTGCAGCCGACAGCAAGCAGCAACAGCGTACCCAGGATCAGGCAGCCTAACAAGCCGTCCTTTAATGAACCGTCGGGGTTAACCCAGTGATAAGCACCGGGGGCCCACATCAGCTTTGTTCGTTAACCATCTGTACGGAGTGCTCGGGCGGTGATTTTTTAAAGTTATATTAACAATCCACCTGAATTCATCACGCACCGTGATTGTCTGCTGTATGCTGACGATACTAGAACATATAATACTGATAAAAGCACGAATCACCAAGTATATACACTTAGTGAGGAGCTCCTCAACATATTACACTGGTTTAAATTATTCACATTAGAATTTATTCCAGCTAAAACTAATTTCATTGTCTTACATCGCATTATTGGGTCATTATTTCCTGTTCCTTTCATTTATTTGTCACAGTATTCGGTCCAAATTAGCGATGACTGCATGTATTTGGGTGTCATGCTAGATAGAAACTTAAAATTAAAACTTAAATCCCCAACATAGCCTGGTTTTCTCAATGACCATTACCTTACCTCTTTAATACACTAGCGCAAGATCTCTTTAGACTTGTGTTCCGCATTTTCTTACAGTGAGCTATTCCGGCAGCCTAATAGAAAACTTCAACCGGGTAAAAAAACATTTATATGCTGCTAACATCTGAACATGACTTTATTTATAACGTTACATTTTAACCGGGCGCGTCCTAAAACTTCAAAAAAAGTTGTTTAGAGACTACAAGTGCTTAAATTTTGAGGCAATGAGCTGTGAGTTTGGGACACTCATACATATTTTTTACCCTTCTCTGAACTGAGTGTTCAATCGAAAGGGTGTAGGTCAACGCTAAAGTCGCTGAATTAATCAACAAATACATCCCGGCTCACCGAATACTTTTATTTCGCAATACAACATGGTATAATGTTACTATTAAGCCCGGGTACGTCCTAGTGACATGAACTGAGTATCGTATAAAGAGGCTTCCGAAAATTACGTGGCCTTACTTATGATATGGAAATTATCAGCAAAATACCATAACAAGCATGCTGATAACCTATCCGCCAAGATTCTGGCGCTCTGTAAGTTCTGCGAACGACAACCCTTATCGACAGCTCTGGCAGTGCCATCTCTGCCGAAAGATGCGGATCCGTACTTAAGATCGTTTTGTTCGCGCAATATTTCAAACAACCGAAGTGCTTCAATGGCCGAATTTTCATACTGTGAATACGCCATTATGCCTCCTATAATGAGTCGTTCTGTTGAAAATGTAACTGACAAATTAAAACGTTCCTCATCACCCGCCTGCGACGGAAATAAAACAAAGTTTTTTTAAAGCCACAATAATTGTGCGTCCATCAATTATTTTGCCGAAGCTGTTCCAGCAGTCATTCGACACGCGATCTCCGCCGGCTGAATGGAAGAACGGAAAGGTCGGGATCCACTTTTCAAATCAGGTAACCGGCAATCGCCAATAATTTACCGAAGCATTGCCCTCACAAGAATTCGTTAATGTCATCACTATTACAGAACCGTCATAAACGAAGAGCGCTAATCGCACTAAGTTCGCCAGTCATATTCGTCACATATATACGCGCCACCGTTATACCTTGACCTGATTAGAATAAAAACGCCGGAAAGTAAAAGTTAAACGGCGGCTCTTCCAGGTCTCGTGGAAAGCGCGAAGTCGAGATTGTGCCGTAATATTATTATACTCGAAGAATGGGCCTGCGTTGTGGAATGCCCGAGGCCGGGACAGAGTGCCCTATTCTCTACCGGAGTTGCTCGTACAATGGTATCGAGAACCGGTTCAAAGTGAGCAAACCATACCGGAACCGAGGTTACCACTACTGTATAGCCTACGCGTTAAAGCCGAACTATACGCACACTTCAGAGTCAGGCTTTTATTTAGGGTTATCGGCGACAGCGACCCCTACCAGATCGATGTGCCCCCCCCTGACGGACTGGAAATGGAACGCGTGCCCTGATTGGCCAATGTGTCCAGACAGCTGAGCCAACTCGGGCCACTAATGCCCATCGGCAGTGAGCTAGAATATGAAACAAGCGCCCCCCCCCGCCTCCCACGATCGCAGCAAGAACATATTGGTGAGCCACGACAATGGTGACTTTTATGGGCTTTGAGGCGGTAACATACCTGGCGTTTCTTTCGATGCGGAACGCTCCACAATGACGGTTTTAGAGTTATTAGCATTCTTAATTCACGCACTTGTTGGAAAGTCTATAACAGTTTGGCCACCAAAATGGGACACTGTGTATTGTTCATGCTTTATTCGGCTGCTGAGTATGCAACACTGTATGCGACACTGGTATTTGCGCGTTCTTGATCATAACTCCACAATGGATGCGCTAAGATGAGACAAGACATAGCGACAGCAATGTCTACCAACTGTGGTTTAAGCCAAAGGACGATTCTTAAAGTTAAAGGTATGGTGATATGAAAATAGAATGCGCTAGGGCCAATGAGCGTGCCCGGACGGTAAGTCGGGCGGTAGAATTTTCTGTAAGTTGTCGATTTTGCAACTTGCGGGATGTGATGGCAGGGTAGGGTCGGTTGAACTATCCTCTAGCCCTTACAATCCTCTTTATAGAAAGTCTATAGACAGTCTATAGACATTTGTTATCAAGTGTATAGGCGGTCAATAGGCATTTCTTTAAACAAGTCTATAGACAGTGTATAGACTTATGGATGGAGGGATAAAAACTTTATTAGGGTCCTTTAGGGAGCGCACTAGCGCGCAGCGGGCCGCTCCCACGTCGGGACAGAGAGGCCAAGCCTCTCCGCTGCGTCGCGGGCCCGTTGGACGGCCCATAACTGTTCTTCGAGTTTGGGGCTGTGTAGGACCGCATGCCAGCGTGAAGAAGTGTTGCTTGCATCGCCGGGTAACGCGGGACATCGCCAGAACATGTGAGGTAAGTTCTCTCACTTATTGGATAGTGCACATGCAGTTGTCTGAATTTCGGGGTATATTTTGTGAAGAAGTAGGGGGTTTGGGTATGCCCCCGTCTGTAGAAGCCTTAGTGTCAAAGCCCGAGGTCTATTGACCTTGCAATGTGGGTGGGGGTAAATCCTCCGAGCCAGGCAAAAGTGCTTAGTAATTTTGGTGTACGAGGAAGGAGAGTCTCGATTGTCAGTACCCCCAGCGTCACGCTGCCCGGTAGCTACGCGGTTGATGATCCCTCGCGCAGCTCCGTGTGGCGACTCATATAGGTTGGGCGGGGCACCCGCGATCGTTCCCATGTGGGCTGGAAACCAGATCAATGTGTGTGGCTTGATCTTGCTTCCTAGTATCCCTAGGGCCAGCTCGGATATGGTTTTTTTGGAAAATGCCCTAACAGCTGATATCCAGTCACTGTAAATTGATTTCCTCTTGTCATCCAGTACGGGCATCGCGATTGCAGGCGGCTCTGCGATCTGAGAGGACGTCGTCCGAATCGAGATTGCGTTCGTTAATTGCCTTTCATGGTCTACGTTATCTACAGCGAAGGCCTCTCGGCTGGCGTAGCGCGCTTGGTCTACGATACAACAGCACCACCATTCGGTCCTTGTTAAAAGGTCCTGTTGGACTTAACACCTTCCCAACTGCCTAGGGAAAAAAATAACTGGTTACCGACTCTTCTATTTCAAACGGCACGACTATTTCAAAATTCTCAACCGAAATCCAGGTCCAGATTTAAATTCGTATTATTGGTCTCTGTCCTTACTTCGCTATTGGCCGAGAGCCTATAGATTATGCACTAAGCATTACGCCCTGTTCAGCTGAATATACATCACACTAAACCATCCGTTTCAATGATTGTCTTGCGCTGTTATTGGGTTGGAAATTCTGGCTTTCTCCGGCGTTTACTCACAATATATATTACACTCATCAAAATAGTGATTAATTTTCGTTGGTTAAGATTGATAAATATTTAAAGCGTCTCTCCCACACAAATTTAGAATAGCCTGTTGAGTATACATCAAGTTCTTTCGACGTAGATTCGGAATCGATTAACTGTGGCACTACGGACACAGCTGGGGCCTGGAGTGGAGCCTTATTGGAAGCTTCCTTTGCTTGTCGTCGTGCCCTGTGCCGCCTTGCCTCCACAAGCCGTGATAGAAATACTGGCTAGCATTTGAACGTTTTGGCATTGATAAGTGCATTACAGTAAATATATTGTTCGACAAGATTTACATTCGGGCATTGCTCAGATAAATCTCTTCAATGCTATTCAAGCGGCAGCAATGCTAAACGCACCTTTGGTCCTTCTGCACGTTCTCTGACGTCCTGCCGCGATTTTTCCCAAAGCATGTTCGCATTTATATTTGCAAGTGTATCTGCTAATGCAAAGTACTTGCATCGACGAAGGGCAGTATTTTTGTCCTGAATTGCACTGTTTTCACTGAAACAAAGTGAGAAGCCAATACTTTCTGCTTTATTAATCCAGTGTTAGAATTGTGCCAAGCTCGAAACAGGTTACATGTAAATGCAACGGCGACACGTTTAGTATTAACCGTAAATGTACAGATAATATCATTTTATATAGAAACGCGAACCAGTACGTGCCGTCTTTATAGACTTCCTTTTCAAATGATACTTCAGAAACAGACAGCCATGCTTCAGTGTATTACTTACTCAAGAAAATGAATGAGCTCATGGGGAAGTTGTTTCGACTGTTTGCGGTGTTCTTCCGTAATTTCCATTCCGTTGAGCAGTGGTTGAACGAAAAGAGAAAACTAGCGAGCTCGTTGTCTACTGACCAGTGAAGACTTGCCAGAACTTTCTGCAAGGAATCAGAATGGCAGTCTGTTTAGCTTGGTTGAAAAAATTTTTATTGTAAAACATGTCTCATCTTCATTACCAAAGTTTTCTGTGCACAAGTAATATAATATGGCTCCGCTGCGACTCGTTGGCGTCGAGAGACATGTGCTTAAGACCCGGAAGTCAAGCTACACATATCGGTTTTTCGAGCATGCAAAACACCACATAGAAACATTATTTTCTTCCTGTAAACACTCAAAAATATTACGTTAAGTAGAAGCAGATGAAATTTTACACTCAATGTGTTCCTTTCTCCAAGCATCTGCCTCTGTATAATTATCATCGTATAACCGTCCATGGACATCACGCAATAACCTCAACATATCATGCGCCCCAATGAAATAACAAATGGCGTACGGCACTCGACATACCAAAGCCGACAGCAAACTATATCAATCTTTAGACATGTTGTATTGCGTTGCGTAGCGGCAGTTTTCTTACGGTCACTGGATGTATTTATACAAATTGTGCACGGAGACCTTGTGTTATTTTAGCGAAACTATGTGGGAAGCAGTGTAGTTTTTTGAGGAATGAAATAATATTATCCCTTTCGTACACGAACACAGGCCACGGATGCACGAAGCTCGCAGGAGTAGCTACCGTTTCGTGACAAGTCTCCTTCCCCAAAAATGCTTTAACTTCTTTCACATACGCTATCTTCCTCTGTACCTTGCATAATAAAAATATACGAGCTTCAAAGGAAACTATGTCGGATATTCTACAAAAGCATGGGTTCCGATGGCTTGTACCACTCAGAACTATGGCATTCACTCTGAGCGTTACGTTCCGTGCGCTCACAGATTCAACAGAGAGGGCAACCTTGCCGACACCACAACTAGGCTGTCCAGATTCGCAAAGTTTCTTATCGAGGACATAGGGAGCACGACGGACTAAGCCTAATTTATTAGTAGCATCCTCTGTCCTTGGAGGGCCATCGTCGTACCAAAGAGCATGCCATGTATTTGTCTGAAGGAAGTCGCTGACAGATAGCGGCAAGTTCATGAAATGAAAAAGAAAAGGAACTGGACTTAGGGAGAGAATTTCTGGCTTCCAATCGCATAGTCCAGTGATGGCGGCCCGGGCCGTGGGTTTTAATTTGTTCGACAATGTGCAGAAGCATGTGTAGCTTCGGAAACATTGCTTCCCGTCCATAGCATTTTAACATTTTCTGGTGGTCGGCAATCAGTTCCTCTAAGTCGCCAACGTCCTCTGCTGTCAATACCAGAGGCAGTATTATATGAGTAATCTGCGCTAACCGGACAAGGCTGCGCACATGCATTGAATTTTTGGGCAAAAAATATGCCAGAATCAACGGAAGTTGGAGGGTTAGCACCAGTGATGCACTCGCAGAAGTAACCACAGTTAGATCCTGCTCAAACATGCTTGGCCGGTCACTGCTGCTTACCGCTCGATGA
This sequence comes from Dermacentor variabilis, assembly GCF_050947875.1. NCBI lineage: Eukaryota > Metazoa > Arthropoda > Arachnida > Ixodida > Ixodidae > Dermacentor > Dermacentor variabilis. Next base: position 176,600,496 of record NC_134569.1, read on the forward strand.
AAACTGAATGTGCTTTGGGCATCATCCAATCCTTTGCGATAAAACCAGGCTTTCTCTTTCACTGCAGTTTTCAAAATAAGTGATATTTCTTTCGGTACCATTCCCACTAGTAAAACATGCATTGAATCACACAAAATGTCTTTTGTCAAAAGAAAAAAAAGAAATACAGTTCAACGCAGATTTTCATCTATTCCAAACTCCTTGGACAGCTCACTTCGATCTGCAGCGCGTGTACTTTCTTTTCGCTGCTCCATCTGTGCAACTGTGTCGCGTTCCGTCCTGAGAATGCATTCTCCATACCGACTCGGCCGTGCACAGTCAGCCGTGCGCAGTCGGCCGTTTGCACCAGACATGTTCGGCAGGAAAGAATCACTGCAGGGCCAAACGATTCTTTAAAACCAGCTAATGAATGGACAGTCAGAGCTTCGCCTGTGAAGGTCATGAGAGCACCAAAAAAAATGTTCTGTGCCACGGTTTGTGCGAAAGTTCCTCCCTTCTGTGCTTAGAGCCTTCAGCAATGTTGTGAAATTATGAAAAAATTCCAGACGTGCTCTGTGTTGTTTCAAATGGGAAGTGTAGCCAACTCCTAACAAAAATATGTTGCTTAGCTTGGAGCCTTCCTGAGGTGGGAGATTTAAAAGCGATACGTAGAACATACTGAGTTTTCCTCAGCTGCCTCTCTTCATACCAATAAAATTTGCTAATTCAATGTCGTAGTAGAGGCTAAGCAGAATAATATTATTTTGCTTCTGAAAAATTGGGTGGGAACCAATTCTCTTACCGTCACAAACGTCTTCAAGTATGGAATCATGCTTTCTTTGACGAAGGCTTCCCACGTGGGCGACAATCTCCGGGTGCTTCAAAAGATTTGCTAGATTTTCAAGATTTACAATTTGTGCCTTTTTGTTCCTTCGAGCTGCACTTCAGTTGGAGGCACGTATATGCCAGCGTTCTCGTAGCAACGCCTCCGAAGCCTGTCTGTTTTAGTATTAGCTGTGTCTATGGGAAATTCAGCTATGGAAAACATATTGCTTACTTCTTGAACGACGTCGTCAATGCATGTTTTTGGACACTTATGTCGACCTTCTAGTGGCCGGCATAGACCTAACATCATACTGGATACGATGCCATAGTTGTTCGGCTGCTGCTCTAGAGGCACAGGGACAAGATCACGATCGTTCACGATCACACATCACGACATCACGGTCACGGTTCAACATCACGAGATCACGATTCCCAATTTAAGCCCAAATTGGCGACGCAAACTTCGGGGGCTGAGATCGCTCGTTTATTCGCTGTGCTATGGAAGTTATTTATATACACCTGAAATCTCCATAAAATCTTTAAGGTCTACTCAGAAAAACGACATTGAAAAGACTTGATAACCGCTGTATACCCTGCGCAGGCTCATATTGTTAAAGTGGGCAGGTGAGCGTTTATTTCTGCGTCCTTTATAGCTTTCTCTTGAACTCTCACTGACATCTAACGCTTAACGTGAAGGTATAGGAAAGGTATATGTGCAACGATTATTTGTTTTGTGCAAACCGGGGTCTTATTCATGTAAGTTAATTAACACGCCACTCAATGAAAAAGCAGTATCACATACACACACAAAAAAACTTGACAACAGCGATAGAAGAATAAATAATTAGGAAAAACACGTCCCAGCGAAGCTGTCCTAGTTTTCGAAAAACATTCATGCGTTTTCATGTATTCAGATACAGATTACTCTTGTGTTCATATACAGAAATACACGAGAAGCCTCAAGTTCTAAAAATTGCACTGGGCGGGTCAACTGACCTCAGTTATTTTTATATCACAACTTACTTCTTGCAGGCAACTTTATCTAACATATCTTCTCCTTTCTCTCTTTTTATGAGCTTCCGTGATGTTCATAGTTCTATGTAACAATAATAATCCGGAGTCACCTTAGTAATTCCTGAGGCATAGCGCAATGCTGCACATTAGGGACATAAAAGCTTTTATGCGTATCGTTCACTTCAGTGCGCCTTTACGTCTTGGACTGTGTCACAGTCCTAAGAATGCCTTTTCATATCTTTGTGGGCTTTCGTGCCGACAGTAGCTCGGCGTAACATTCAGGAATTTAGGAACTCATTCCGAATCGGAATTCATTCCTTGAGGTAACAGCGGCTCCTAGGAAATGATCAGGCAGTTCTTACCTTACTGCCCTCGGTCCATATAGCAGCCAGAAAAACCCTCTCCGCCATCACTGACAAGCAGAACAATTGTGCCTTGTCGGTGAAGAGAACCCTCGGTGACTGTTGCTGACGGAGGTCGACGCAAAACGCTCTTGTTGCGTTTATTACCATCTCGAGTCTAAGACTCTAAGATTTATAGCCCGCAGCATCGCTTTTACATACTCACCTCCCCTTTCCCCTTTCTTTTCCTTTTTTTGTTAGCCATTCTCTCGTTCTACCACCTTCACTCCACTTTGCCCAGCACAGGGTAGCTAGTCAGTATTTACGTTGGTTATTCTTCGTGTCTATCCCACTCTCCTTCCTCTTCGGAGTCTGTGCGTAATGTAAAGTACAATCCATTGTCGCTTTTCACATCTCGATGCTCCTGTGTGCCTCCGACAAAATCAGGAACTCACCTGCTCTGCATAAAGTCGACGAGTACCCGAATAAATAGTGCTGGATTGAATTTGTGGCGTTTTTTTTTCGTTATCATGATTCTTAATATTCCGATGTGAAGAGGTCTAACCATCGCCATTTCAAATGGCCGAATCGGCAGCTTTTTCAAATGTTTAGTGAATAAAGTGCCGCAAGAGAACTATTCAACGACAAAAAGTTATTCTGAAGCAGGAAAGCTCTTTCAATCCACCTCCAGCGTCGTTCGAGGGCTTTCGGAAATTTTGGATTTGCCCTTGAAATTGAGAACAACCTAACGAGGAAGAACGTTCGCATTTCTCAGTCTCGTTTTCTGCTTATCGCTTCGAAATTATGTGCGTTGCTGTTGCGTCTGATAAATAAAATCAATTGTATAATTTCAATAAACTGCTTGCAAGAACCCATCACCTTCTAATTTGGTCGGAAAGCACTGCGGTAACTAAAGTGGCTGGTGTCAATTGACAGATGAGGACGGACAGGGCCCGAAATTTCTTTTAATGGCGCATCACCGTCACAACGAATAACTACCCTCTTGTACCCGAAGTTAGTCATTAGCTTGCGAATTCTCTTTACTCTTTCTTTCTTTTCAAAGCACAGAATAAACGCGCTATTCGCAAATGCAGCAAACTGCACTTCCTAGCTGAGTCACTCGCAAGCGTAGTTCCCGGGCTGTGGCCTTCACATGTAGTCGTAAATTTAAACCTATTCTTGAGTCAATGACTAAAAATGGGCGAATAAAGTGGTGTGAGAACGTGCATGAGATTTTTCAGATTTACGGGGGGTCCATTTCAAACTGAAAAGTAACACATGACTTTGACGAAAAGCTCTTATCGTTGGTTTAAACTTATTGCATAGGTTTTGTTGCACTTCTTCTTCGTCTACATTATTTAATAATATAGACGTTCCACTAAGCAGTAAATTCCTACACAAAATAACGCCCCCATGGTAGTATTTTATTCGTGGTGCCCTGTGCCACGTCGTAGAGACAAGACTTGTGTGAGATAATCCAGATTGCACGTCAAAACAGTAAAAATTTAAATTTCCTTCCTCTCATTGCAATAACAATTATATGGACACGCCAGTGACGTCCGCACCATCGTTGTCGGGGTGAGCGCTCTTTATCGACGGCGCATGCGCAGCACGCGTGCGGTAGGTTAGAACATTTCGAAAGATCGCGGAGTGCGTTTGGTTCATGGAGGAAGGGAAAATATGCAGGGAGCATTACATCATGCAGCCAACCTTTGCAAGGGGACTCTCCGTGAAGCCACAGTGGTGGCCCAACATGTGACCTCTTGCGTCGAGCTCATGGAGCAAGAATTGAGATTTTCTGAGATTTTTGGTTCCTAGTTGCCATGCCTACAGCGTTTGTTCGATGCGCGCATGTTCAGCTGCCCTGCCGCGGCTCTGCCTGCAGAGCAGGAACACTGAAACCAATTGCGCACTTTGACGTGCGATCACGTGTTGTGCCAGCAGGCCTCCATGAGTTTTGGCTTCAATCGTGTTGCGGTATGCTTCCTCCTATCCAGCTACTTCCTCCGTGGTTTCGTTGATAAAACAGCGAAGCGAAGTGGACGCGCCGTCAAAGCTACGTCTAATTGTCTCGGTGGCGGCGCCAGCACACCATTGACTGAATAAATTTTATTGCAAGGTCGTGGATGATGATGATGATGTGTGGTATTTTGTGGCGCAAGGGCCAGGTTTGGCCAAAGAGCGCCATGACAAGTGGTAGTGTTAACGATGTATTATGGAAGATGTGAGTTGGCTGTAAAGTGGCCTAAAAATAGTCGCTGTAAAGTGCGTAAAATCTACGTGCTATAAAATTATGGCGATGACTATGAACATTAAAATCCATCGTAAAACAATGATGGATTGTTTAAAATATGCGAGATGTTAAATTGCTTACAGCACTACTGCCTCACCCGAGCCCTTGAACCACAAGGGCCTAGAGGCATGTGCTATTCAAAATAATTATCGCAGCGGCATCCTCTGGAGAGAGGAAGCGCTACGAACGTGTGGGGCTAATAACATGCAACACAACATCTTTCAAAAAACCTAGGACGGCGCTGGTGTCAAAGAGTGGTTCTATACCAAGTAACATAACAGGATGAAGGGGGATGTGGTGGCGGTATGCTAAGAGAAAATGTTTTTTTCTTTCGGATTCGGCTTCCCGACACTCCAGTAGGACGTGGAGGACGGTCAGCCTTTCCCCGCATCTACCACAGGTTTGAGGCTCGTTTCCCGTGAGTAAAAAGTTATGTGTGCCAAAAGTGTGTCCTATTCTTAGACGGCAGAATAGGACATCTGTCCGGCGGGATTTCGTTACAGGAGGCCAGAAACCTAATTTTGGCTTTATTACATGCAGTTTATTATTTATTTCTTCGTGCCACATGCGTTGCCAGTGGTTTCGTAGTTTCCTTCTTAAGAAAGGCTTCAGGTCTGTGACAGGGACCGAAGCAGTAGAGTTAACTGCATGCAATGAGATTGATGTGGCCATCTGGTCGGCTAGAACGTTTCCCTCGATGCCCCTATGTCCAGGCACCCAGCATATGATCACATGTTGGTTAGATATATATGATTTGCACAGTGCGGAGTAGAGTTCATGAAATACTGGATTTTTGTGATTACAGAAAGACATCAAGGCCTTCACAACACTGAGGGAGTCCGTATATATAACTGATTTCGGGAGTTGTGATTTATTTATATGTTTTACGGCCGACAGCAGTGCGTAGACCTCAGCCGTAAAGATGCTAGTTTCCGGATGCAGTACGTCGGATTCCGAGAAGGATGGACCGACGGCTGCATAGGACACCCCGTCGTGTGACTTTGATGCGTCTGTGTACAACTCCGTGCAGGAGTATTTGTGCTGGAGTTCCCGGAAATGCATTAGGATTTCAATCTCTGGAGCATGCTTTGTGACTTGCATGAAAGATATATCGCATTGTATCAGCTGCCACTCCAAAGGAGGTAGCAGCTTGGCTGGATGCATTAGGCGAAGCTCGAGGAGTGGAACGTGCATTTCTTCACTAAGCTCCCTCACGCGCAGCGAGAAAGGCTGTCTTACGGAGGGACAATTGCGAAAGAGTGTAGCATATGTCATGTCATTAATGGTATTAAAACAGGGATGTTGAGGATTTGAGTGGACTTTCCGAAAACATGTATGGCTGATGTATGTTCTCTGCAGATGAAGTGACCACTCATTTGATTCTACATATAAACTTTGTATGGGACTCGTTCTGAAAGCGCCAGTGGTCAGTCGGATTCCTAGATGGTGCACTGGGTCTAGCATCTTTAGTGCGCTCTGGGCGGCAGAGTGATAAATCACGGCACCATAGTCCAGTCGCGATCGAATGAGGCTTTTATATAGATTCATTAAACACTTCCTGTCACTACCCCACGTAGTCTGGGACAGAAGTTTCATTATGTTCATTGTTTTCAGACATTTTTCTTTAAGATGTTTAATGTGGGGGACCAAAGTGAGTCTGTAGTCAAGTATGACACCTAGAAATTTGTGTTCTTTGTTTACAGGTATCTGTTGTCCACACACTTCTAAGCAGGGATCCGGAACCAGGCCTCTCTTCCTTGTAAACAAAACACAAGAACTCTTATGAGGATTGATATTGAATCCATTTTTCTCTGCCCACCCTGACGCCTTGTTCAAACCATGCTGTACCTGCCTCTCGCACATTGCGAGGTTACAGGATTTGAAACTCATTTGAATGTCGTCCACATAGACGGAATACAAAATGGCCGGTGGTAAGGAAGCACGAAGTGTTGTCATCTTAACAATAACAATTATTACGTTTAGCATATTACCATGAATGCTCCTTTCTGACAAATCTCTCAGGATTTCGTAGCTCCAGGTCGTATCGTACGCCTTCTCCATATCGAGGAATATCGATAAGAACTGTTTGTGTACAAACGCGTCACGAATATGTCCTTCAATACGTACAAGATGGTCGGTTGTGCAGCACCCTTCTCGGAAGCCACACTGAGAGGGATCAAGCATTTTGTTTTGTTCAAGGAAATAGATGAGTCGCCGATTTATCATTTTTTCAAATACCTTACACATGCAGCTTGTGAGGGCTATCGGGCGGTAATTTGCCACTGAAGAAGGGTCTTTCCCTTGTTTCAAAACAGGGACCACAATGGCTTCTTTCCATGCCGTTGGAAAGTACCCTGCGTCCCAGATATTGTTGAAAAGTGTAAGTAGTGTTACTTGCGTGTCATTGTGTAAGTTTTTGAACATTTCATACATGATTCTATCGGATCCCGGTGCAGAGCTCTTGCATGCGCTCAAGGCAGCTTTCAACTCGGCAGCACTAAAAGGGCAATTGTACGGTTCATTCTGTCGGCATTTATTGATGAGTGGCTTGCATTCTTCTATTTGTTTATATTTTAGGAAGTATTGCGAATAATGATTTGAGCTTGATACACTCTCAAAGTGCTCCCCTAGTGAGTCGGCCTGATCTTTCAGTGTATCGCCCTGTGTATTTACTAGAGGGAGTGAATATGTTTGCCGCCCTCTAATCCTATTAACCCTGTTCCAGGCTTTGGCCTCATCTGTGAACCAGTTAATACTCGCTAAAAACTTGCGCCAGCTTTCTCTTCTGGCCTGCCGGCAAATTCTCCTACCTTGGGATTTTATTTTTTTAAAGTTGACAAGATTCTCAGCGGTGGGAGAAGCTCGCAGCAACGCCCACGCCTTGTTCTGATTCTTACGCGCGGTCCGACATTCGCTGTTCCACCACGGTACACGTGGTTTGCATTCCAAACCGCTTACTTCGGATATGCATTTTGATGCGGCATCTATTCTGAATGCTGTAACATAATCCACAGCAGCATCAATTCCTAAAGAAGACAGGTCAGCCCATGAGATGCAAGAGAGAGTTCGAAATTTCTGCCAGTCGGCAGTGTCTATCTTCCACCTAGGAGCTTGTGGAGGATATTCGTTTTCTTTAGATGTTTTTATCAGTATGGGGAAGTGGTCGCTCCCGTAAGGATTGTTCATAATTTCCCATTCGAGTTCAGGCAGTATAGACGGGGAAACTAGGCTGAGGTCAATTGATGAAAATGTTCTGTTGGCGAGAGAATAATATGTGGGTGCCTTCTTATTCAGCAGGCATGCACCAGAAGACAAGAGGAGCTGTTCAACAAGACGACCTCGCGCATCTATTCGAGAGTCGCCCCACAGGCTGTTGTGCGCATTGAAATCCCCAAGTACAACATAAGGTTTTGGCAATTCATCTATGAAGGACTGAAATTCATGTTTGCTTAGTTTGTAGTGTGGGGGTATATAAAACGAGCAAATAGTGATAAGTTTGTTTAGCAAAACAATTCGAACCGCCACTGCTTCAAGGGCCGTTCGTAGCTGTAAATGTTGACAGGCTATGCTTTTAAGAGTGAGAATCGCAATACCACCGGATGATGAGACGGCATCATCGCGATCTTTCCGAAACGTAACATACGTTCGGAGGAAGTTTGTGTGTTTCGATTTTAGGTGTGTTTCCTGTAAACACAGCACCTTTGGATTATGTTTGTGGATGAGTTCTTGCAAGTCATCAAGGTTTCTAAGGAGTCCTCTGATGTTCCATTGAATAATTTGTGTATCCATATTAAATGTAAATAAGTGCTGTGTGTACGGAAATGGAAATTATGCCTTAGATTACAGAGCTCTTTCGAGGCCCTGTAATCGGGGTTTTGCCCTTTCTGGAGCGTTCGAGGGAGCCTCGCCGCTCCTTAGACGCTTGGCGCGCCGTGAGGACAGGTGAAGTGTCCATTGCCTCTTGCGAGGCGCCGGACACATGCTCTTGCGAGCGAGAAGTTTTCTGTGAGGGTCCTGCCTCAGAAGGCAAGACCCCTGCGCACACCAGCCCGGAGGTCGATGGGGCTCCCTGAGGGATCTGGCTGCGCCGGCTGTTGCCAGCGCCGGATGGGGCCGGGGAGGTTGGGGTAGCCTCGGCTGCGCCCACCTTCGGGGTCGTTGGCCCCGCCTGCTGTGTTGGCGTAGCAGCGTTAGCTGCAGTCGCCGAGGGGGCGGATGGCGTCACTGCCGCCTCACTGGGTGTGGGTCGGACAGCCGCCGGAGGCCGTTGTGGCGCTGCCCCCTGACGCGCCACTTCGGCAAATGTGTTCTTAGGCAGGTATGCCACCCGCCTACGTGCCTCCTTGAATGATATATTTTCTTTCACTTTGATCGTGACAATTTCTTTTTCTTTTTTCTAAGATGGGCACGACCGCGAGTACGCGGCGTGCTCTCCATCACAGTTTACACAATGCAAAGAGTTCGCGCAAGCTTCAGACGTGTGTTCATGGGCACTGCATTTTGCACATGTTTGGCGTCCTCGGCAGCTCTGCGAGCTGTGGCCAAAACGTTGGCATTGGAAACATCCCAGGGGATTTGGCACATACGGTCTTACTCGGAGCTTGATGTACCCGGCCTCGATTGACTCGGGCAGGACACTTGAATTGAAGGTGAGTATTAAGTGTTTCGTCGCGATTTCTTTACCATCTCGCCTCATCTTGATTCTTTTGACATTTATAACATTCTGTTCACTGAAGCCCTCCAAGAGTTCAGCCTCAGAGAGCTCCAGCAAATCAGCGTCCGAGACAACGCCGCGGGTGGTATTCATCGTACGGTGCGGGATTACTACTATTTGGGTCTCCCCAAATGATACTGGTTTAGGCAGTTTTTCAAATTGTTTCTGATCGCGGAGCTCCAAGAGGAGGTCACCGCTAGCCATCCTTGACGCCTTATAGCCTAGGCCAAAAACTTCGGTAAGGGACTTCGATACAAGGAATGGGCAAATTATTCGCACTGGTTTAGCTGGTTTTTCAGAATGGATGACGTGGAAACGAGGGAGAGACTCTTTTTCCCGACCAAAAAATTTGAATACTTCATTGGTGCGCCCTCTTTTCTGAGGGCGATCAGGGAGGGGGGGGAACGAGTTAGCCATAAGATATGTGAGATTTCGGCAGTAACGCCAGCCACCCACCGTGGAGTCCTACAAGGGGACGCTGCAGGACCTGTGAAACACGGCCTGCAAACGCCAGCTGTACATTACCACTATAACCAATTATAAAATAACCAAGGTTGACTATCCACACAAGGTTAGCCCTTGCTGCCTGGAAAAATTGGAAGTAAAAGGAAACCACAAGAAGACAGGAAAGGTGGAAAGTGAGGGAAAGACGAAGATAATAGGGAGAGAGAGACAGGAAAAGGCAACTACCGATTTCCCCCGGGTGGGTCAGTCCGGGGGTGCCGTCTACGTGAAGCAGAGGCCAAAGAGGTGTGTTGCCTCCGCCGGGGGGCCTTAAAGGTCCGAACACCCGGCATCGGCTCAGCCTCCAGGATCCCCCTTTCCCCGGACACGGCTAGGCCGCGCACGGTTAGACGCGGGAGGGTCCAACCCTCGTGTGCTCGGGTACGTGGTGTCGCAACACACCAAACGCCTGCTTACGCAGACGCCCCTGCGGGGTGCAAGGTCGTGGGGACCAGTTGTGCATTGAAGGTGGAGCCCATGCATCTGTCCGCCCGTCTGTCGCCTGTATGCCGAAAACTCCAGCGCATCCCCGTGTGCATGCGTGCAAAAATATCGAAAAAGAGATGCGCGATTGGCTGCTCCAGTAATGACGTCGTTGCTCTCCGTCGCAGAGGAGCGCGCGCAGCAGTTTCTCTCCGGGTCCTAAATGGCCAGGCCACGCGTCATACATAACCTAAGGAGCAGATAGCTTTCTATAAACACCGTGGGCTGAAGTGGAAACGAGCTCGTCTACGCCGTATCGATGCTTCAGCGCGAGCACAAAAACTGGCCCGTGCAGCCTACAGCAAGCAGCAACAGCGTACCCAGGGTCAGGCAGCCTAACAAGCCGTCCTTTAATGAACCGTCGGGGTTAACCCAGTGATAAGCACCGGGGGCGCACATTTCAGCTTTGTTCGTTAACCATCTGTACGGAGTGCTCGGGCAGTGATTATTTAAAGTTATATTAACAATCCACCTGAATTCATCACGCACCGTGATTGCCTGCTGTATGCTGACGATACTAGAACATATAATTCTGATAAAAGCACGAATCACCAAGTATATACACTTAGTGAGGAGCTCCTCAACATATCACACTGGTTTAAATTATTCACATTAGAATTTATTCCAGCTAAAACTAATTTCATTGTCTTACATCGCATTATTGGGTCATTATTTCCTGTTCCTTTCATTTATTTGTCACAGTATTCGGTCCAAATTAGCGATGACTGCATGTATTTGGGTGTCATGCTAGATAGAAACTTAAAATTAAAACTTAAATCCCCAACATAGCCTGGTTTTCTCAATGACCATTACCTTACCTCTTTAATACACTAGCGCAAGATCTCTTTAGACTTGTGTTCCGCATTTTCTTACAGTGAGCTATTCCGGCAGCCTAATAGAAAACTTCAACCGGGTAAAAAAACATTTATATGCTGCTAACATCTGAACATGACTTTATTTATAACGTTACATTTTAACCGGGCGCGTCCTAAAACTTCAAAAAAAGTTGTTTAGAGACTACAAGTGCTTAAATTTTGAGGCAATGAGCTGTGAGTTTGGGACACTCATACATATTTTTTACCCTTCTCTGAACTGAGTGTTCAATCGAAAGGGTGTAGGTCAACGCTAAAGTCGCTGAATTAATCAACAAATACATCCCGGCTCACCGAATACTTTTATTTCGCAATACAACGTGGTATAATGTTACTATTAAGCCCGGGTACGTCCTAGTGACATGAACTGAGTATCGTATAAAGAGGCTTCCGAAAATTACGTGGCCTTACTTATGATATGGAAATTATCAGCAAAATACCATAACAAGCATGCTGATAACCTATCCGCCAAGATTCTGGCGCTCTGTAAGTTCTGCGAACGACAACCCTTATCGACAGCTCTGGCAGTGCCATCTCTGCCGAAAGATGCGGATCCGTACTTAAGATCGTTTTGTTCGCACAATATTTCAAACAACCGAAGTGCTTCAATGGCCGAATTTTCATACTGTGAATACGCCATTATGCCTCCTATAATGAGTCGTTCTGTTGAAAATGTAACTGACAAATTAAAACGTTCCTCTTCACCCGCCTGCGACGGAAATAAAACAAAGTTTTTTTAAAGCCACAATAATTGTGCGTCCATCAATTATTTTGCCGAAGCTGTTCCAGCAGTCATTCGACACGCGATCTCCGCCGGCTGAATGGAAGAACGGAAAGGTCGGGATCCACTTTTCAAATCAGGTAACCGGCAATCGCCAATAATTTACCGAAGCATTGCCCTCACAAGAATTCGTTAATGTCATCACTATTACAGAACCGTCATAAACGAAGAGCGCTAATCGCACTAAGTTCGCCAGTCATATTCGTCACATATATACGCGCCACCGTTATACCTTGACCTGATTAGAATAAAAACGCCGGAAAGTAAAAGTTAAACGGCGGCTCTTCCAGGTCTCGTGGAAAGCGCGAAGTCGAGATTGTGCCGTAATATTATTATACTCGAAGAATGGGCCTGCGTTGTGGAATGCCCGAGGCCGGGACAGAGTGCCCTATTCTCTACCGGAGTTGCTCGTACAATGGTATCGAGAACCGGTTCAAAGTGAGCAAACCATACCGGAACCGAGGTTACCACTACTGTATAGCCTACGCGTTAAAGCCGAACTATACGCACACTTCAGAGTCAGGCTTTTATTTAGGGTTATCGGCGACAGCGACCCCTACCAGATCGATGTGCCCCCCCCTGACGGACTGGAAATGGAACGCGTGCCCTGATTGGCCAATGTGTCCAGACAGCTGAGCCAACTCGGGCCACTAATGCCCATCGGCAGTGAGCTAGAATATGAAACAAGCGCTTCCCCGCCTCCCACGATCGCAGCAAGAACATATTGGTGAGCCACGACAATGGTGACTTTTATGGGCTTTGAGGCGGTAACATACCTGGCGTTTCTTTACATGCGGAACGCTCCACAATGACGGTTTTAGAGTTATTAGCATTCTTAATTCACGCACTTGTTGGAAAGTCTATAACAGTTTGGCCACCAAAATGGGACACTGTGTATTGTTCATGCTTTATTCGGCTGCTGAGTATGCAACACTGTATGCGACACTGGAATTTTCTGTAAGTTGTCGATTTTGCAACTTGCGGGATGTGATGGCAGGGTAGGGTCGGTTGAACTATCCTCTAGCCCTTACAACCCTCTTTATAGAAAGTCTATAGACAGTCTATAGACATTTGTTATCAAGTGTATAGGCGGTCAATAGGCATTTCTTTAAACAAGTCTATAGACAGTGTATAGACTTATGGATGGAGGGATAAAAACTTTATTAGGGTCCTTTAGGGAGCGCACTAGCGCGCAGCGGGCCGCTCCCACGTCGGGACAGAGAGGCCAAGCCTCTCCGCTGCGTCGCGGGCCCGTTGGACGGCCCATAACTGTTCTTCGAGTTTGGGGCTGTGTAGGACCGCATGCCAGCGTGAAGAAGTGTTGCTTGCATCGCCGGGTAACGCGGGACATCGCCAGAACATGTGAGGTAAGTTCTCTCACTTATTGGATAGTGCACATGCAGTTGTCTGAATTTCGGGGTATATTTTGTGAAGAAGTAGGGGGTTTGGGTATGCCCCCGTCTGTAGAAGCCTTAGTGTCAAAGCCCGAGGTCTATTGACCTTGCAATGTGGGTGGGGGTAAATCCTCCGAGCCAGGCAAAAGTGCTTAGTAATTTTGGTGTACGAGGAAGGAGAGTCTCGATTGTCAGTACCCCCAGCGTCACGCTGCCCGGTAGCTACGCGGTTGATGATCCCTCGCGCAGCTCCGTGTGCCGACTCATTGAGGTTGGGCGGGGCACCCGCGATCGTTCCCATGTGGGCTGGAAACCAGATCAATGTGTGTAGCTTGATCTTGCTTCCTAGTATCCCTAGGGCCAGCTCGGATATGTTTTTTTTGGAAAATGCCCTAACAGCTGATATCCATTCACTGTAAATTGATTTCATCTTGTCATCCAGTACGGGCATCGCGATTGCAGGCGGCTCTGCGATCTGAGAGGACGTCGTCCGAATCGAGATTGCGTTCGTTAATTGCCTTTCATGGTCTACGTTATCTACAGCGAAGGCCTCTCGGCTGGCGTAGCGCGCTTGGTCTACGATACAACAACACCACCATTCGGTCCTTGTTAAAAGGTCCTGTTGGACTTAACACCTTCCCAACTGCCTAGGGAAAAAAATAACTGGTTACCGACTCTTCTATTTCAAACGGCACGACTATTTCAAAATTCTCAACCGAAATCCAGGTCCAGATTTAAATTCGTATTATTGGTCTCTGTCCTTACTTCGCTATTGGCCGAGAGCCTATAGATTATGCACTAAGCATTACGCCCTGTTCAGCTGAATATACATCACACTAAACCATCCGTTTCAATGATTGTCTTGCGCTGTTATTGGGTTGGAAATTCTGGCTTTCTCCGGCGTTTACTCACAATATATATTACACTCATCAAAATAGTGATTAATTTTCGTTGGTTAAGATTTATAAATATTTAAAGCGTCTCTCCCACACAAATTTAGAATAGCCTGTTGAGTATACATCAAGTTCTTTCGACGTAGATTCGGAATCGATTAACTGTGGCACTACGGACACAGCTGGGGCCTGGAGTGGAGCCTTATTGGAAGCTTCCTTTGCTTGTCGTCGTGCCCTGTGCCGCCTTGCCTCCACAAGCCGTGATAGAAATACTGGCTAGCATTTGAACGTTTTGGCATTGATAAGTGCATTACAGTAAAGATATTGTTCGACAAGATTTACATTCGGGCATTGCTCAGATAAATCTCTTCAATGCTATTCAAGCGGCAGCAATGCTAAACGCACCTTTGGTCCTTCTGCACGTTCTCTGACGTCCTGCCGCGATTTTTCCCAAAGCATGTTCGCATTTATATTTGCAAGTGTATCTGCTAATGCAAAGTACTTGCATCGACGAAGGGCAGTATTTTTGTCCTGAATTGCACTGTTTTCACTGAAACAAAGTGAGAAGCCAATACTTTCTGCTTTATTAATCCAGTGTTAGAATTGTGCCAAGCTCGAAACAGGTTACATGTAAATGCAACGGCGACACGTTTAGTATTAACCGTAAATGTACAGATAATATCATTTTATATAGAAACGCGAACCAGTACGTGCCGTCTTTATAGACTTCCTTTTCAAATGATACTTCAGAAACAGACAGCCATGCTTCAGTGAATTACTTACTCAAGAAAATGAATGAGCTCATGGGGAAGTTGTTTCGACTGTTTGCGGTGTTCTTCCGTAATTTCCATTCCGTTGAGCAGTGGTTGAACGAAAAGAGAAAACTAGCGAGCTCGTTGTCTACTGACCAGTGAAGACTTGCCAGAACTTTCTGCAAGGAATCAGAATGGCAGTCTGTTTAGCTTGGTTGAAAAAATTTTTATTGTAAAACATGTCTCATCTTCATTACCAAAGTTTTCTGTGCACAAGTAATATAATATGGCTCCGCTGCGACTCGTTGGCGTCGAGAGACATGTGCTTAAGACCCGGAAGTCAAGCTACACATATCGGTTTTTCGAGCATGCAAAACACCACATAGAAACATTATTTTCTTCCTGTAAACACTCAAAAATATTACGTTAAGTAGAAGCAGATGAAATTTTACACTCAATGTGTTCCTTTCTCCAAGCATCTGCCTCTGTATAATTATCATCGTATAACCGTCCATGGACATCACGCAATAACCTCAACATATCATGCGCCCCAATGAAATAACAAATGGCGTACGGCACTCGACATACCAAAGCCGACAGCAAACTATATCAATCTTTAGACATGTTGTATTGCGTTGCGTAGCGGCAGTTTTCTTACGGTCACTCGATGTATTTATACAAATTGTGCACGGAGACCTTGTGTTATTTTAGCGAAACTATGTGGGAAGCAGTGTAGTTTTTTGAGGAATGAAATAATATTATCCCTTTCGTACACGAACACAGGCCACGGATGCACGAAGCTCGCAGGAGTAGCTACCGTTTCGTGACAAGTCTCCTTCCCCAAAAATGCTTTAACTTCTTTCACATACGCTATCTTGCTCTGTACCTTGCATAATAATAATATACGAGCTTCAAACGAAACTATGTCGGATATTCTATAAAAGCATGGGTTCCGATGGCTTGTACCACTCAGAACTATGTCATTCACTCTGAGCGTTACGTTCCGTGCGCTCACAGATTCAACAGAGAGGGCAACCTTGCCGACATCACAACTAGGCTGTCCAGATTCGCAAAGTTTCTTATCGAGGACATAGGGAGCACGACGGACTAAGCCTAATTTATTAGTAGCATCCTCTGTCCTTGGAGGGCCATCGTCGTACCAAAGAGCATGCCATGTATTTGTCTGAAGGAAGTCGCTGAAAGATAGCGGAAAGTTCATGAAATGAAAAAAAAGGAACTGGACTTAGGGAAAGAATTTCTGGCTTCCAGTCGCATAGTCCAGTGATGGCGGCCCGGGCCGTGGGTTTTAATTTGTTTGACAATGTACAGAAGCATGTGTAGCTTCGGAAACATTGCTTCCCGTCCATAGCATTTTAACATTTCCTGGTGGTCAGCAATCAGTTCCTCTAAGTCGCCAACGGCCTCTGCAGTCAATACCAGAGACAGTATTATACGAGTATTCTGCGCTAACCGGATAAGGCTGCGCACATGCATTGAATTTTTGGGCAAAAAATATGCCAGAATCAACGGAAGTTGGAGGATTAGTACCAGTGATGCATTCGCAGAAGTAACGACAGTTAGATCCTGCTCAAACATGCTTGGCCGGTCACTGCTGCTTACCGCTCGATGAAAACTGAATGTGCTTAGGGCATCATACAATTCTTTGCGATAAAACCAGGCTTTCTCTTTCACTGCAGTTTTCAAAATGAGTGATATTTCTTTCGGTACAATTCCCACTAGTAAAACATGCATTGAATCACACAAAATGTCTTTTGTCAAAAGAAAAAAAAGAAATACAGTTAAACACAGATTTTCATCTATTCCAAACTCCTTGGACAGCTCACTTCGATCTGCAGCGCATGTACTTTCTTTTCGCTGCTCCATCTGTGCAACTGTGTCGCGTTCCGTCCTGAGAATGCATTCTCCATACCTACTCGGCCGTGCACAGTCAGCCGTGCGCTGTCGGCCGTTTGTACCAGACATGTTCGGCAGGAAAGAATCACTGCAGGGCCAAACGATTCTTTAAAACCAGCTAATGAATGGACAGTCAGAGCTTCGCCTGTGAAGGTCATGAGAGCACCAAAAAAATGTTCTGTGCCACGGTTTGTGCGAAAGTTCCTCCCTTCTGTGCTTAGAGCCTTCAGCAATGTTGTGAAATTATGAAAAAATTCCAGACGTGCTCTGTGTTGTTTCAAATGGGAAGTGTAGCCAACTCCTAACAAAAATATGTTGCCTAGCTTGGAGCCTTCCTGAGGTGGGAGATTTAAAAGCGATACGTAGAACATACTGAGTTTTCCTCGGCTGCCTCTCTTCATACCAATAAAATTTGCTAATTCAATGTCGTAGTAGAGGCTAAGCAGAATAATATTATTTTGCTTCTGAAAAATTGGGTGGGAACCAATTCTCTTACCGTCACAAACGTCTTCAAGTATGGAATCATGCTTACTATGACGAAAGCTTCCCACGTGGGCGACAATATCCGGGTGCTTCAAAAGATTTGCTAGATTTTCAAGATTTACAATGTGTGCCTTTTTGTTCCTTCGAGCTGCACTTCAGTTGGAGGCACGTATATGCAAGCGTTCTCGTAGCAACGCCTCCGAAGCCTGTCTGTTTTAGTATTAGCTGTGTCTATGGGAAATTCAGCTATGGAAAACATATTGCTTACTTCTTGAACGACGTCGTCAATGCATGTTTTTGGACACTTATGTCGACCTTCTAGTGGCCGGCATAGACCTAACATCATACTGGATACGATGCCATAGTTGTTCGGCTGCTGCTCTAGAGGCACAGGGACAAGATCACGATCGTTCACGATCACACATCACGACATCACGGTCACGGTTCAACATCACGAGATCACGATTCCCAATCTAAGCCCAAATTGGCGACGCAAACTTCGGGGGCTGAGATCGCTCGTTTATTCGCTGTGCTATGGAAGTTATTTATATACACCTGAAATCTCCATAAAATCTTTAAGGTCTACTCAGAAAAACGACATTGAAAAGACTTGATAACCGCTGTATATCCTGCGCAGGCTCATATTGTTAAAGTGGGCAGGTGAGCGTTTATTTCTGCGTCCTTTATAGCTTTCTCTTGAACTCTCACTGACATGTAACGCTTAAGGTGAAGGTATAGGAAAGGTATATGTGCAACGATTATTTGTTTTGTGCAAACCGGGGTCTTATTCATGTAAGTTAATTAACACGCCACTCAATGAAAAGGCAGTATCACATACACACACAAAAAAAACTTGACAACAGCGATAAAAGAATAAATAATTAGGAAAAACACGTCCCAGCGAAGCTGTCCTAGTTTTCGAAAAACATTCATGCGTTTTCATGTATTTATATACAGATTACTCTTGTGTTCATATACAGAAATACACGAGAAGCCTCAAGTTCTAAAAATTGCACTGGGCGGATCAACTGACCTCAGTTATTTTTATATCACAACTTACTTCTTGCAGGCAACTTTATCTAACATATCTTCTCCTTTCTCTCTTTTTATGAGCTTCCGTGATGTTCATAGTTCTATGTAACAATAATAATCCGGAGTCACCTTAGTAATTCCTGAGGCATAGCACAATGCTGCACATTAGGGACATAAAAGCTTTTATGCGTATCGTTCACTTCTGTGCGCCTTTACGTCTTGGACTGTGTCACAGTCCTAAGAATGCCTTTTCATATCTTTGTGGGCTTTCGTGCCGACAGTAGCTCGGCGTAACATTCAGGAATTTAGGAACTCATTCCGAATCGGAATTCATTCCTTGAGGTAACAGCGGCTCCTAGGAAATGATCAGGCAGTTCTTACCTTACTGCCCTCGGTCCATATAGCAGCCAGAAAAACCCTCTCCGCCATCACTGACAAGCGGAACAATTGTGCCTTGTCGGTGAAGAGAACCCTCGGTGACTGTTGCTGACGGAGATCGACGCAAAACGCTCTTGTTGCGTTTATTACCATCTCGAGTCTAAGACTCTAAGATTTATAGCCCGCAGCATCGCTTTTACATACTCACCTCCCCTTTCCCCTTTCTTTTCCTTTTTTTGTTAGCCATTCTCTCGTTCTACCACCTTCACTCCACTTTGCCCAGCACAGGGTAGCTAGTCAGTATTTACGTTGGTTATTCTTCGTGTCTATCCCACTCTCCTTCCTCTTCGGAGTCTGTGCGTAATGTAAAGTACAATCCATTGTCGCTTTTCACATCTCGATGCTCCTGTGTGCCTCCGACAAAATCAGGAACTCACCTGCTCTGCATAAAGTCGACGAGTACCCGAATAAATAGTGCTGGATTGAATTTGTGGCGTTTTTTTACGTTATCATGATTCTTAATATTCTGATGTGAAGAGGTCTAACCATCGCCATTTCAAATGGCCGAATCGGCAGCTTTTTCAAATGTTTAGTGAATAAAGTGCCGCAAGAGAACTATTCAACGACAAAAAGTTATTCTGAAGCAGGAAAGCTCTTTCAATCCACCTCCAGCGTCGTTCGAGGGCTTTCGGAAATTTTGGATTTGCCCTTGAAATTGAGAACAACCTAACGAGGAAGAACGTTCGCATTTCTCAGTCTCGTTTTCTGCTTATCGCTTCGAAATTATGTGCGTTGCTGCTGCGTCTGATAAATAAAATCAATTGTATAATTTCAATAAACTGCTTGCAAGAACCCATCACCTTCTAATTTGGTCGGAAAGCACTGCGGTAACTAAATTGGCTGGTGTCAATTGACAGATGAGGACGCACAGGGCCCGAAATTTCTTTTAATGGCGCATCACCGTCACAACGAATAACTACCCTCTTGTACCCGAAGTTAGTCATTAGCTTGCGAATTCTCTTTACTCTTTCTTTCTTTTCCCAGCACAGAATAAACGCGCTATTCGCAAATGCAGCGAACTGCACTTCCTAGCTGAGTCACTCGCAAGCGTAGTTCCCGGGCTGTGGCCTTCACATGTAGTCGTAAATTTAAACCTATTCTTGAGTCAATGACTAAAAATGGGCGAATAAAGTGGTGTGAGAACGTGCATGAGGTTTTTCAGATTTACGGGGGGTCCATTTCAAACTGAAAAGTAACACATGACTTTGACGAAAAGCTCTTATCGTTGGTTTAAACTTATTGCATAGGTTTTGTTGCACTTCTTCTTCGTCTACATTATTTAATAATATAGACGTTCCACTAAGCAGTAAATTCCTACACAAAATGACGACCCCATGGTAGTATTTTATTCGTGGTGCCCTGTGCCACGTCGTAGAGACAAGACTTGTGTGAGATAATCCAGATTGCACGTCAAAACAGTAAAAATTTAAATTTCCTTCCTCTCATTGCAATAACAATTATATGGACACGCCAGTGACGTCCGCACCATCGTTGTCGCGGTGAGCGATCTTTATCGACGGCGCATGCGCAACACGCGTGCGGTAGGTTAGAACATTTCGAAAGATCGCGGAGGGCGTTTGGTTCATGGAGGAAGGGAAAATATGCAGGGAGCATTACGTCATGCAGCCAACCTTTGCAAGGGGACTCTCCGTGAAGCCACAGTGGTGGCCCAACATGTGACCTCTTGCGTCGAGCTCATGGAGCAAGAATTGAGATTTTCTGAGATTTTTGGTTCCTAGTTGCTATGCCTACAGCGTTTGTTCGATGCGCGCTTGTTCAGCTGCCCTGCCGCGGCTCTGCCTGCAGAGCAGGAACACTGAAACCAACTGCGCACTTTGACGTGCGATCACGTGTTGTGCCAGCAGGCCTCCATGAGTTTTGGCTTCAATCGTGTTGCGGTATGCTTCCTCCTATCCAGCTACTTCCTCCGTGGTTTCGTTGATAAAACAGCGAAGCGAAGTGGACGCGCCGTCAAAGCTACGTCTAATTGTCTCGGTGGCGGCGCCAGGACACCATTGACTGAATAAATTTTATTGCAAGGTCGTGGATGATGATGATGATGTGTGGTATTTTGTGGCGCAAGGGCCAGGTTTGGCCAAAGAGCGCCATGACAAGTGGTAGTGTTAACGATGTATTATGGAAGATGTGAGTTGGCTGTAAAGTGGCCTAAAAATAGTCGCTGTAAAGTGCGTAAAATCTACGTGCTATAAAATTATGGCGATGACTATGAACATTAAAATCCATTGTAAAACAATGATGCATTGTTTAAAATATGCGAGATGTTAAATTGCTTACAGCATTACTGCCTCACCCGCGCCCTTGAACCACAAGGGCCTAGAGGCATGTGCTATTCAAAATAATTATCGCAGCGGCATCCTCTGGAGAGAGGAAGCGCTACGAACGTGTGGGGCTAATAACATGCAACACAACATCTTTCAAAAAACCTAGGACGGCGCTGGTGTCAAAGAGTGGTTCTATACCAAGTAACATAACAGGATGAAGGGGGATGTGGTGGCGGTATGCTAAGAGAAAATGTTTTTTTCTTTCGGATTCGGCTTCCCGACACTCCAGTAGGACGTGGAGGACGGTCAGCCTTTCCCCGCATCTACCACAGGTTTGAGGCTCGTTTCCCGTGAGTAAAAAGTTATGTGTGCCAAAAGTGTGTCCTATTCTTAGACGGCAGAATAGGACATCTGTCCGGCGGGATTTCGTTACAGGAGGCCAGAAACCTAATTTTGGCTTTATTACATGCAGTTTATTATTTATTTCTTCGTGCCACATGCGTTGCCAGTGGTTTCGTAGTTTCCTTCTTAAGAAAGGCTTCAGGTCTGTGACAGGGACCGAAGCAGTAGAGTTAACTGCATGCAATGAGATTGATGTGGCCATCTGGTCGGCTAGAACGTTTCCCTCGATGCCCCTATGTCCAGGCACCCAGCATATGATCACATGTTGGTTAGATATATATGATTTGCACAGTGCGGAGTAGAGTCCATGAAATACTGGATTTTTGTGATTACAGAAAGACATCAAGGCCTTCACAACACTGAGGGAGTCCGTATATATAACTGATTTCGGGAGTTGTGATTTATTTATATGTTTTACGGCCGACAGCAGTGCGTAGACCTCAGCCGTAAAGATGCTAGTTTCCGGATGCAGTACGTCGGATTCCGAGAAGGATGGACCGACGGCTGCATAGGACACCCCGTCGTGTGACTTTGATGCGTCTGTGTAGAACTCCGTGCAGGAGTATTTGTGCTGGAGTTCCCGGAAATGCATTAGGATTTCAATCTCTGGAGCATGCTTTGTGACTTGCATGAAAGATATATCGCATTGTATCAGCTGCCACTCCAAAGGAGGTAGCAGCTTGGCTGGATGCATTAGGCGAAGCTCGAGGAGTGGAACGTGCATTTCTTCACTAAGCTCCCTCACACGCAGCGAGAAAGGCTGTCTTACGGAGGGACGATTGCGAAAGAGTGTAGCATATGTCATGTCATTAATGGTATTAAAACAGGGATGTTGAGGATTTGAGTGGACTTTCCGAAAACATGCATGACTGATGTATGTTCTCTGCAGATGAAGTGACCACTCATTTGATTCTACATATAAACTTTGTATGGGACTCGTTCTGAAAGCGCCAGTGGCCAGTCGGATTCCTAGATGGTGCACTGGGTCTAGCATCTTTAGTGCGCTCTGGGCGGCAGAGTGATAAATCACGGCACCATAGTCCAGTCGCGATCGAATGAGGCTTTTATATAGATTCATTAAACACTTCCTGTCACTACCCCACGTAGTCTGGGACAGAAGTTTCATTATGTTCATTGTTTTCAGACATTTTTCTTTAAGATGTTTAATGTGGGGGACCAAAGTGAGTCTGTAGTTAAGTATGACACCTAGAAATTTTTGTTCTTTGTTTACAGGTATCTGTTGTCCACACACTTCTAAGCAGGGATCCGGAACCAGGCCTCTCTTCCTTGTAAACAAAACACAAGAACTCTTATGAGGATTGATTTTGAATCCATTTTTCTCTGCCCACCCTGACGCCTTGTTCAAACCATGCTGTACCTGTCTCTCGCACACTGCGAGGTTACAGGATTTGAAACTCATTTGAATGTCGTCCACATAGACGGAATACAAAATGGCCGGTGGTAAGGAAGCACGAAGTGTTGTCATCTTAACAATAACAATTATTACGTTTAGCATATTACCATGAATGCCTCTTTCTGACAAATCTCTCAAGATTTCGTAGCTCCAGGTCGTATCGTACGCCTTCTCCATATCGAGGAATATCGATAAGAACTGTTTGTGTACAAACGCGTCACGAATATGTCCTTCAATACGTACAAGATGGTCGGTTGTGCAGCGCCCTTCTCGGAAGCCACACTGAGAGGGATCAAGCATTTTGTTTTGTTCAAGGAAATAGATGAGTCGCCGATTTATCATTTTTTCAAATACCTTACACATGCAGCTTGTGAGGGCTATCGGGCGGTAATTTGCCACTGAAGAAGGGTCTTTCCCTTGTTTCAAAACAGGGACCACAATGGCTTCTTTCCATGCCGTTGGAAGGTACCCTGCGTCCCAGATAGTGTTGAAAAGTGTAAGTAGTGTTACTTGCGTGTCATTGTGTAAGTTTTTGAACATTTCATACATGATTCTATCGGATCCCGGTGCAGAGCTCTTGCATGCGCTCAAGGCAGCTTTCAACTCGGCAGCACTAAAAGGGCAATTGTACGGTTCATTCTGTCGGCATTTATTGATGAGTGGCTTGCATTCTTCTATTTGTTTATATTTTAGGAAGTATTGCGAATGATGATTTGAGCTTGATACACTCTCAAAGTGCTCCCCTAGTGAGTCGGCCTGATCTTTCAGTGTATCGCCCTGTGCATTTACTAGAGGGAGTGAATATGTTTGCCGCCCTCTAATCCTATTAACCCTGTTCCAGGCTTTGGCCTCATCTGTGAACGAGTTAATACTCGCTAAAAACTTGCGCCAGCTTTCTCTTCTGGCCTGCCGGCAAATTCTCCTACCTTGGGATTTTATTTTTTTAAAGTTGACAAGATTCTCAGCGGTGGGAGAAGCTCGCAGCAACGCCAACGCCTTGTTCTGCATTCCAAACCACTTACTTCGGATATGCATTTTGATGCGGCATCTATTCTGAATGCTGTAAGATAATCCACAGCAGCATCAATTTCTAAAGAAGACAGGTCAGCCCATGAGATGCAAGAGAGAGTTCGAAATTTCTGCCAGTCGGCTGTGTCTATCTTCCACCTAGGAGCTTGTGGAGGATATTCGTTTTCTTTAGATGTTTTTATCAGTATGGGGAAGTGGTCGCTCCCGTAAGGATTGTTCATAATTTCCCATTCGAGTTCAGGCAGTATAGACGGGGAAACTAGGCTGAGGTCAATTGATGAAAATGTTCTGTTGGCGAGAGAATAATATGTGGGTGCCTTCTTATTCAGCAGGCATGCACCAGAAGAGAAGAGGAGCTGTTCAACTAGACGACCTCGCGCATCTATTCGAGAGTCGCCCCACAGGCTGTTGTGCGCATTGAAATCCCCAAGTACAACATAAGGTTTTGGCAATTCATCTATGAAGGACTGAAATTCATGTTTGCTTAGTTTGTAGTAATAATAATAGTAATAATAATATAAAACGAGCAAATAGTGATAAGTTTGTTTAGCAAAACAATTCGAACCGCCACTGCTTCAAGGGCCGTTCGTAGCTGTAAATGTTGACAGGCTATGCTTTTATGAGTGAGAATCGCAACACCACCGGATGATGAGACGGCATCATCGCGATCTTTGCGAAACGTAACATACGTTCCGAGGAAGTTTGTGTGTTTCGATTTTAGGTGTGTTTCCTGTAAACACAGCACCTTTGGATTATGTTTGTGGATAAGTTCTTGCAAGTCATCAAGGTTTCTAAGGAGTCCTCTGATGTTCCATTGAATAATTTGTGTATCCATATTTAATGTAAATAAGTGCTGTGTGTACGGAAATGGAAATTATGCCTTAGATTACAGAGCTCTTTCGAGGCCCTGTAATCGGGGTTTTGCCATTTCTGGAGCGTTCGAGGGAGCCTCGCCGCTCCTTAGACGCTTGGCGCGCCGTGAGGACAGGTGAAGTGTCCATTGCCTCTTGCGAGGCGCCGGACACATGCTCTTGCGAGCGAGAAGTTTTCTGTGAGGGTCCTGCCTCAGAAGGCAAGACCCCTGCGCACACCAGCCCGGAGGTCGATGGGGCTCCCTGAGGGATCTGGCTGCGCCGGCTGTTGCCAGCGCTGGATGGGGCCGGGGAGGTTGGGGTAGCCTCGGCTGCGCCCACCTTCTGGGTCGTTGGCCCCGCCTGCTGTGTTGGCGTAGCAGCGTTAGCTGCAGTCGCCGAGGGGGCGGATGGCGTCACTGCCGCCTCACTGGGTGTGGGTCGGACAGCCGCCGGAGGCCGTTGTGGCGCTGCCCCCTGACGCGCCACTTCGGCAAATGTGTTCTTAGGCAGGTATGCCACCCGCCTACGTGCCTCCTTGAATGATATATTTTCTTTCACTTTGATCGTGACAATTTCTTTTTCTTTTTTCTAAGATGGGCACGACCGCGAGTACGCGGCGTGCTCTCCATCACAGTTTACACAATGCAAAGAGTTCGCGCAAGCTTCAGACGTGTGTTCATGGGCACTGCATTTTGCACATGTTTGGCGTCATCGGCAGCTCTGCGAGCTGTGGCCAAAACGTTGGCATTTGAAACATCCCAGGGGATTTGGCACATACGGTCTTACTCGGAGCTTGATGTACCCGGCCTCGATTGACTCGGGCAGGACACTTGAATTGAAGGTGAGTATTAAGTGTTTCGTCGCGATTTCTTTACCATCTCGCCTCATCTTGATTCTTTTGACATGTATAACATTCTGTTCACTGAAGCCCTCCAAGAGTTCAGCCTCAGAGAGCTCCAGCAAATCAGCGTCCGTGACAACGCCGCGGGTGGTATTCATCGTACGGTGCGGGGTTACTACTATTTGGGTCTCCCCAAATGATACTAGTTTAGGCAGTTTTTCAAATTGTTTCTGATCGCGGAGCTCCAAGAGGAGGTCACCGCTAGCCATCCTTGACGCCTTATAGCCTAGGCCAAAAACTTCGGTAAGGGACTTCGATACAAGGAATGGGCAAATTGTTCGCACTGGTTTAGCTGGTTTTTCAGAATGGATGACGTGGAAACGAGGGAAAGATTCTTTTTCCCGACCAAAAAATTTGAATACTTCATCGGTGCGCCCTCTTTTCTGAGGGCGATCAGGGAGGGGGGGGGGAACGAGTTAGCCATAAGATATGTGAGATTTCGGCAGTAACGCCAGCCACCCACCGTGGAGTCCTACAAGGGGACGCTGCAGGACCTGTGAAACACGGCCTGCAAACGCCAGCTGTACATTACCACTATAACCAATTATGAAATAACCAAGGTTGACTATCCACACAAGGTTAACCCTTGCTGCCTGGAAAAATTGGAAGTAAAAGGAAACCACAAGAAGACAGGAAAGGTGGAAAGTGAGGGAAAGACGAAGATAATAGGGAGAGAGAGACAGGAAAAGGCAACTACCGATTTCCCCCGGGTGGGTCAGTCCGGGGGTGCCGTCTACGTGAAGCAGAGGCCAAAGAGGTGTGTTGCCTCCGCCGGGGGGCCTTAAAGGTCCGAACACCCGGCATCGGCTCAGCCTCCAGGATCCCCCTTTCCCCGGACACGGCTAGGCCGCGCACGGTTAGACGGGGGAGGGTCCAACCCTCGTGTGCTCGGGTACGTGGTGTCGCAACACACCAAACGCCTGCTTACGCAGACGCCCCTGCGGGGTGCAAGGTCGTGGGGACCAGTTGTGCATTGAAGGTGGAGCCCATGCATCTGTCCGCCCGTCTGTCGCCTGTATGCCGAAAACTCCAGCGCATCCCGGTGTGCATGCGTGCAAAAATATCGAAAAAGAGATGCGCGATTGGCTGCTCCAGTAATGACGTCGTTGCTCTCCGTCGCAGAGGAGCGGGCGCAGCAGTTTCCCTCCGGGTCCTAAATGGGCAGGCCACGCGTCATACATAATCCTAAGGAGCAGACAGCTTTCGATGAACACCGTGGGCTGAAGTGGAAACGAGCTCGCCTACGGCGTATCGATGCTTCAGCGCGAGCACAAAAACAGGCCCGTGCAGCCGACAGCAAGCAGCAACAGCGCACCCCGGATCAGGCAGCCTAACAAGCCGTCCTTTAATGAACCGTCGGGGTTAACCCAGTGATAAGCACCGGGGGCGCACATCAGCTTTGTTCGTTAACCATCTGTACGGAGTGCTCGGGCGGTGATTTTTTTAAGTTATATTAACAATCCACCTGAATTCATCACGCACCGTGATTGTCTGCTGTATGCTGACGATACTAGAACATATAATTCTGATAAAAGCACGAATCACCAAGTATATACACTTAGTGAGGAGCTCCTCAACATATTACACTGGTTTAAATTATTCACATTAGAATTTATTCCAACTAAAACTAATTTCATTGTCTTTACATCGCATTATTGGGTCATTATTTCCTGTTCCTTTCATTTCTTTGTCACAGTATTCGGTCCAAATTAGCAATGACTGCATGTATTTGGGTGTCATGCTAGATAGAAACTTAAAATTAAAACTTAAATCCCCAACATAGCCTGGTTTTCTCAATGACCATTACCTTACCTCTTTAATACACTAGCGCAAGATCTTTTTAGACTTGTGTTCCGCATTTTCTTACAGTGAGCTATTCCGGCAGCCTAATAGAAAACTTCAACCGGGTAAAAAAACATTTATATGCTGCTAACATCTGAACATGACTTTATTTATAACGTTATATTTTAACCGGGCGCGTCCTAAAACTTCAAAAAAAGTTGTTTAGAGACTACAAGTACTCAAATTTTGAGGCAATGAGCTGTGAGTTTGGGACACTCATACATATTTTTTACCACTTCTCTGAACTGAGTGTTCAATCGAAAGGGAGTAGGTCAACGCTAAAGTCGCTGAATTAATCAACAAATACATCCCGGCTCGCCGAATACTTTTATTTCGCAATACAACATGGTATAATGTTGCTATTAAGCCCGGGTACGTCCTAGTGACATGAACTGAGTATTGTATAAAGAGGCTTCCAAAAATTACGTGGCCTTACTTAAGATATGGAAATTATCAGCAAAATACCATAACAAGCATGCTGATAACCTATCCGCCAAGATTCTGGCGCTCTGTAAGTTCTGCGAACGACAACCCTTATCGACAGCTCTGGCAGTGCCATCTCTGCCGAAAGATGCGGATCCGTACTTAAGATCGTTTTGTTCGCGCAATATTTCAGACAACCGAAGTGCTTCAATGGCCGAATTTTCATACTGTGAATACGCCATTATGCCTCCTATAATGAGTCGTTCTGTTGAAAATGTAACTGACAAATTAAAACGTTCCTCTTCACCCGCCTGCGACGGAAATAAAACAAAGTTTTTTTAAAGCCACAATAATTGTGCGTCCATCAATTATTTTGCCGAAGCTGTTCCAGCAGTCATTCGACACGCGATCTCTGCCGGCTGAATGGAAGAACGGAAAGGTCGGGATCCACTTTTCAAATCAGGTAAGCGACAAACGCCAATAATTTACCGAAGCATTGCCCTCACAAGAATTCGTTAATGTCATCACTATTACAGAACCGTCATAAACGAAGAGCGCTAATCGCACTAAGCTCGCCAGTCATATTCGTCACATATATACGTGCCACCGTTATACCTTGACCTGATTAGAATAAAAACGCAGGAAAGTAAAAGTTAAACGGCGGCTCTTCCAGGTCTCGTGGAAAGCGCGAAGTCGAGATTGTGCCGTAATATTATTATACTCGAAGAATGGGCCTGCGTTGTGGAATGCCCGAGGCCGGGACAGAGTGCCCTATTCTCTACCGGAGTTGCTCGTACAATGGTATCGAGAACCGGTTCAAAGTGAGCAAACCATACCGGAACCGAGGTTACCACTACTGTATAGCCTACGCGTTAAAGCCGAACTATACGCACACTTCAGAGTCAGGCTTTTATTTAGGGTTATCGGCGACAGCGACCCCTACCAGATCGATGTGCCCCCCCCCTGACGGACTGGAAATGGAACGCGTGCCCTGATTGGCCAATGTGTCCAGACAGCTGAGCCAACTCGGGCCACTAATGCCCATCGGCAGTGAGCTAGAATATGAAACAAGCGCCCCCCCCGCCTCCCACGATCGCAGCAAGAACATATTGGTGAGCCACGACAATGGTGACTTTTATAGGCTTTGAGGCGGTAACATACCTGGCGTTTCTTTCCATGCGGAACGCTCCACAATGACGGTTTTAGAGTTATTAGCATTCTTAATTCACGCACTTGTTGGAAAGTCTATAACAGTTTGGCCACCAAAATGGGACACTGTGTATTGTTCATGCTTTATTCGGCTGCTGAGTATGCAACACTGCATGCGACACTGGTATTTGCGCGTTCTTGATCATAACTCCACAATGGATGCGCTAAGATGAGACAAGACATAGCGACAGCAATGTCTACCAACTGTGGTTTAAGCTAAAAGGTGGATTCTTAAA
The DNA here is from genome assembly GCF_050947875.1 of Dermacentor variabilis. Lineage (NCBI taxonomy): Eukaryota > Metazoa > Arthropoda > Arachnida > Ixodida > Ixodidae > Dermacentor > Dermacentor variabilis. Next base: position 176,629,800 of record NC_134569.1, read on the forward strand.
GTTAAAGGTATGGTGATATGAAAATAGAATGCGCTAGGGCCCATGAGCGTGCCCGGACGGCAAGTCGGGCGGTAGAATTTTCTGTAAGTTGTCGATTTTGCAACTTGCGGGATGTGATGGCAGGGTAGGGTCGGTTGAACTATCCTCTAGCCCTTACAAACCTCTTTATAGAAAGTCTATAGACAGTCTATAGACATTTTTTATCAAGTCTATAGGCGGTCAATAGGCATTTCTTTAAACAAGTCTATAGACAGTGTATAGACTTATGGATGGAGGGATGAAAACTTTATTAGGGTCCTTTAGGGCGCGCACTAGCGCGCAGCGGGCCGCTCCCACGTCGGGACAGAGAGGCCAAGCCTCTCCGCTGCGTCGCGGGCCCGTTGGACGGCCCATAACTGTTCTTCGAGGTTGGCGCTGTGTAGGACCGCATGCCAGCGTGAAGAAGTGTTGCTTGCATCGCCGGGTAACGCGGGACATCGCCAGAACATGTGAGGTAAGTTCTCTCACTTATTGGATAGTGCACATGCAGTTGTCTGAATTTCGGGGTATATTTTGTGAAGAAGTAGGGGGTTTGGGTATGCCCCCGTCTGTAGAAGCCTTAGTGTCAAAGCCCGAGGTCTATTGACCTTGCAATGTGGGTGGGGGTAAATCCTCCGAGCCAGGTAAAAGTGCTTAGTAATTTTGGTGTACGAGGAAGGAGAGTCTCGATTGTCAGTACCCCCAGCGTCACGCTGCCCGGTAGCTACGCGGTTGATGATCCCTCGCGCAGCTCCGTGTGCCGACTCATTGAGGTTGGGCGGGGCACCCGCGATCGTTCCCATGTGGGCTGGAAACCAGATCAATGTGTGTGGCTTGATCTTGCTTCCTAGTGTCCCTAGGGCCAGCTCGGATATGGTTTTTTTGGAAAATGCCCTAACAGCTGATATCCAGTCACTGTAAATTGATTTCCTCTTGTCATCCAGTACGGGCATCGCTATTGCAGGCGGCTCTGCGATCTGAGAGGACGTCGTCCGAATCGAGATTGCGTTCGTTAATTGCCTTTCATGGTCTACGTTATCTACAGCGAAGGCCTCTCGGCTGGCGTAGCGCGCTTGGTCTACGATACAACAGCACCACCATTCGGTCCTTGTTAAAAGGTCCTGTTGGACTTAACACCTTCCCAACTGCCTAGGGAAAAAATAACTGGTTACCGACTCTTCTATTTCAAACGGCACGACTATTTCAAAATTCTCAACCGAAATCCAGGTCCAGATTTAAATTCGTATTATTGGTCTCTGTCCTTACTTCGCTATTGGCCGAGAGCCTATAGATTATGCACTAAGCATTACGCCCTGTTCAGCTGAATATACATCACACTAAACCATCCGTTTCAATGATTGTCTTGCGCTGTTATTGGGTTGGAAATGCTGGCTTTCTCCGGCGTTTACTCACAATATATATTACACTCATCAAAATAGTGATTAATTTTCGTTGGTTAAGATTTATAACTATTTAAAGCGTCTCTCCCACACAAATTTAGAATAGCCTGTTGAGTATACATCAAGTTCTTTCGACGTAGATTCGGAGTCGATTAACTGTGGCACTACGGACACCGCTGGGGCCTGGAGTGGAGCCTTATTGGAAGCTTCCTTTGCTTGTCGTCGTGCCCTGTGCCGCCTTGCCTCCACAAGCCGTGATAGAAATACTGGCTAGCATTTGAACGTCTTGGCATTGATAAGTGCATTACAGTAAATATATTGTTCGACAAGATTTACATTCGGGCATTGCTCAGATAAATCTCTTCAATGCTATTCAAGCGGCAGCAATGCTAAACGCACCTTTGGTCCTTCTGCACGTTCTCTGACGTCCTGCCGCGATTTTTCCCAAAGCATGTTCGCATTTATATTTGCAAGTGTCTCTGCTAATGCAAAGTACTTGCATCGACGAAGGGCAGTATTTTTGTCCTGAATTGCACTGTTTTCACTGAAACAAAGTGAGAAGCCAATACTTTCTGCTTTATTAATCCAGTGTTAGAATTGTGCCAAGCTCGAAACAGGTTACATGTAAATGCAACGGCGACACGTTTAGTATTAACCGTAAATGTACAGATAATATCATTTAATATAGAAACGCGAACCAGTACGTGCCGTCTTTATAGACTTCCTTTTCAAATGATACTTCAGAAACAGACAGCCATGCTTCAGTGTATTACTTACTCAAGAAAATGAATAAGCTCATGGGGAAGTTGTTTCGACTGTTTGCGGTGTTCTTCCGTAATTTCCATTCCGTTGAGCAGTGGTTGAACGAAAAGAGAAAACTAGCGAGCTCGTTGTCTACTGACCAGTGAAGACTTGCCAGAACTTTCTGCAAGGAATCAGAATGGCAGTCTGTTTAGCTGGGTTGAAAAAATTTTTATTGTAAAACATGTCTCATCTTCATTACCAAAGTTTTCTGTGCACAAGTAATATAATATGGCACCGCTGCGACTCGTTGGCGTCAAGAGACATGTGCTTAAGCCCCGGAAGTCAAGCTACACATATCGGTTTTTCGAGCATGCAAAACACCACATAGAAACATTATTTTCTTCCTGTAAACACTCAAAAATATTACGTTAAGTAGAAGCAGATGAAATTTTACACTCAATGTGTTCCTTTCTCCAAGCATCTGCCTCTGTATAATTATCATCGTATAACCGTCCATGGACATCACGCAATAACCTCAACATATCATGCGCCCCAATGAAATAACAAATGGCGTACGGCACTCGACATACCAAAGCCGACAGCAAACTATATCAATCTATTGACATGTTGTATTGCGTTGCGTAGCGGCAGTTTTCTTACGGTCACTGGATGTATTTATACAAATTGTGCACGGAGACCTTGTGTTATTTTAGCGAAACTATGTGGGAAGCAGTGTAGTTTTTTGAGGAATGAAATAATATTATCCCTTTCGTACACGAACACAGGCCACGGATGCACCAAGCTCGCAGGAGTAGCTACCGTTTCGTGACAAGTCTCCTTCCCCAAAAATGCTTTAACTTCTTTCACATACGCTATCTTCCTCTGTACCTTGCATAATAAAAATATACGAGCTTCAAAGGAAACTATGTCGGATATTCTACAAAAGCATGGGTTCCGATGGCTTGTACCACTCAGAACTATGTCATTCACTCTGAGCGTTACGTTCCATGCGCTCACAGATTCAACAGAGAGGGCAACCTTGCCGACATCACAACTAGGTTGTCCAGATTCGCAAAGTTTCTTATCGAGGACATAGGGAGCACGACGGACTAAGCCTAATTTATTAGTAGCATCCTCTGTCCTTGGAGGGCCATCGTCGTACCAAAGAGCATGCCATGTATTTGTCTGAAGGAAGTCACTGACAGATAGCGGCAAGTTCATGAAATGAAAAAAAGGAACTGGACTTAGGGAAAGAATTTCTGGCTTCCAGTCGCATAGTCCAGTGATGGCGGCCCGGGCCGTGGGTTTTAATTTGTTTGACAATGTACAGAAGCATGTGTAGCTTCGGAAACATTGCTTCCCGTCCATAGCATTTTAACATTTCCTGGTGGTCAGCAATCAGTTCCTCTAAGTCGCCAACGGCCTCTGCTGTCAATACCAGAGACAGTATTATACGAGTATTCTGCGCTAACCGGATAAGGCTGCGCACATGCATTGAATTTTTGGGCAAAAAATATGCCAGAATCAACGGAAGTTGGAGGATTAGTACCAGTGATGCATTCGCAGAAGTAACGACAGTTAGACCCTGCTCAAACATGCTTGGCCGGTCACTGCTGCTTACCGCTCGATGAAAACTGAATGTGCTTAGGGCATCATACAATTCTTTGCGATAAAACCAGGCTTTCTCTTTCACTGCAGTTTTCAAAATGAGTGATATTTCTTTCGGTACAATTCCCACTAGTAAAACATGCATTGAATCGTACAATATGTCTTTTGTCAAAAGAAAGAAAAATTGAATACAGTTCAACACAGACTTTTCATTTATTCCAAACTCCTTGGACAGCTCACTTCGATCTGCAGCGCATGTACTTTCCTTTAGCTGCTCCATCGGTGCAATTGTGTCGCGTTCCGTCCTGAGAATGCATTCTCCATACCGACTCGGCCGTGCACAGTCAGCCGTGCGCAGTCGGCCGTTTGCACCAGACAAGTTCGGCAGGAAAGAATCACTGCAGGGCCAAACGATTTTTTAAAACCAGCTAATGAATGGACAGTCAGAGCTTCGCCTGTGAAGGTCATGAGAGCATCAAAAAAATGTTCTGTACCTCGGTTAGTGCGAAAGTTCATTCCTTCTGTGCTTAGAGCCTTTAGCACTGTTGTGAAATTATGAAAAAATTCCAGACGTGCTGTGTGTTGTTTCAGATGGGAAGTGTAGCCAACTCCTAACAAAAATATGTTGCTTAGCTTGGAGCCTTCATGAGGTGGGAGATTTAAAAGCGATACGTAGAACATACTGAGTTTTCCTCGGCTTCCTCTCTTCATACCAATACAATTTGCTAATTCAATGTCGTGTAGTAGAGGCTAAGCAGAATAATATTATTTTGCTTCTGAAAAATTGGGTGGGAACCAATTCTCTTACCGTCACAAACGTCTTCAAGTATGGAATCATGCTTTCTTTGACGAAGGCTGTCCACGTGGGCGACAATCTCCAGGTGCTTCAAAAGATTTGCTAGATTTTCAAGATTTACAATGTGTGCCTTTCTGTTCCTTCGAGCTGCACTTCAGTTGGAGGCACGTATATGCCAGCGTTCTCGTAGCAACGCCTCCAAAGCCTGTCTGTTTAAGTATTAGCTGTGTCTATGGGAAATTCAGCTACGGAAAACATATTGCTTACTTCTTGAACGACGTCGTCAATGCATGTTTTTGGACACTTATGTCGACCTTCTAGTCGCCGGCATAGACCTAACATCATACTGGATACCATGCCATAGTTGTTCGGCTGCTGCTCTAGAGGCACAGAGACAAGATCAAGATCGTTCACGATCACACATCACGAGATCACGGTCACGGTTCACATCACGAGATCACGATTCCCAATCTAAGCCCAAATTTGCGACGCAAACTTCAGGGGCCGAGATCGCTCGTTTATTGGCGGTGCTATGGAAGTTATTTATACACACCTGAAATCTCCATAAAATCTTTAAGGTCTACTCAGAAAAACGACATTGAAAAGACTTGATAACCGCTGTATATCCTGCGCAGGCTCATATTTTAAAAGTGGGCAGGTGAGCGTTTATTTCTGCGTCCTTTATAGCTTTCTCTTCAACTCTCACTGACATCGAACGCTTAAGAGGAAGCTTTAGCTCGGGCCCAACTCCGACGCGGCCTATTCAAATACATGTAAAACGCCAAAGCGTTTTTATGAGATAACCCCTAGACCGATTTTGATGAAATTTGTCGCATTTGAAAGAGAAAGTTATATTCTAGTGATTGTTGCAAGCGGAATTTCGATTTCGAGCCAATTCGAATTTCGAATTTCGAGCCAGGCAAAAGTGCTTAGCAATTTCGGTGTACGAGGAAGGAGAGTCCAGATTGTCAGTACCCCCACGTCACGCTGCCCGGTAGCTACGCGGTTGATGATCCCTCGCGCAGCTCTGTGTGCCGACTCATTGAGGTTGGGCGGGGCACCCTCAATCTGTACCATGTGGGCTAGAAACCAGATCAATGTGTGTGGCTTGATCTTGCTTCCTAGTATCCCTAGGGCCAGCTCGGATATGTTTTTTTTGGAAGATGCCCTAACAGCTGATATCCAGCCACTGTAAATTGATTTCCTCTTGTCATCCAGTAAGGCCATAGCTATTGCAGCCTGCTCTGCGATCTGAGAGGACGTCGTCCGAATCGAGATTGCGTTCGTTATTTGCCTTTCATGATCTACGTTAACTACAGCGACGGCCTCTCGGTCGGCGTAGCGCGCTTCGTCTACGAAACTTCTCCGAAGCCCGTTCACGAGCCTTTTCCAGAAGAGCCTTCGCGTGTGCCCGACGTCGTCCTACGCTGTGTTCTGGATGGACGTTTCATGGGATCAGGGCGACAGTGATGCGGTCGCGCTGCTCTCGAGGGATGCTGCAGAACTATGTTTTGATTACTGTGGGGGGAAGGCCCAGCTCCTGTAAGATGTGTCTTCCAGCTTGTGTGGTAGATAGCCTGACGAACTGGGCCCTCTCCTGTGCTTCCGCTATTTCCTCTAGCGTGTTATGCATGCCAAGTTGAAGTAAGCGTTCCATGTGATTGTATATGGGGAGGCCGAGAGCTCTCGTGATTGCGGTCCTGATTAATGCGTTGAGCTTATCTCGCTCCGATCTTTGCCAGTTGTGCATGGCCGCGACGTAAGTGAAATGACACATTGCCAACACATGTACCAATCTCACGAGGTTATCTTCTCCGAGGCCTTGCTGCCGGTTGGCCACTCTTCTGATTAGTCTGATGGCATTGTCCGTCTTCTTAGTGAGTCGCAGCACAGTCTGGCTGTTTGAACCACACGACTCTACCATCATGCCGGAATCCGGACAACCCGTAGCAAATCCAGTCTCAGGGTTACAAGCACTGACAGATCCCAAGGATTGGAAACATTGCCGAGGTTCAGACAATTCCGCTGACCTAATCAACCGCGGCATTCTCCCATCAGACCTGCGGGAAAGCGAGTTGTGTTGGAGAGGACCCCGTTGGCTTCAGGAGGATGACACGCATTGGCCAACAATAAGTGAGCCCAGCTCGAAGGTTGGGGAGTGCCAAATGGAAGAGCGAAAGGTGACGGTGATGCCCATAGTATCCTCATCATCCATGGCGATTCTGAATGTTGAGAATTATAGTTCATTCAGCAGAGTCGTGCAAGTGACCGCGTGGGCCCGCCGCTTTGTCGACAACTGCCACAACAAAGAAGGAAAGACAATCGGCTCATTACAAGCTGAAGAAGTGGTCGGCGTCGAAAGATACTGGTTGGCTAAAGCTCAAGGAGATGCGTTCAGCGACGACCTTTCAAACCTGAATAATCGAAGATCGCTGCACAAGAGCTCCCCTGTTTTGCGTTTCAACCCGTACTTCGACAAAGAGAGCCTCTTGCTAGTTGGTGGACGCTTGCAATTCAGTGTTAACAATGAATAGACTTAGCATCCCATCGTTCTCCCTCGCAATCACCCCCTCACGTCACTGCTTATATGGAAGAAACACTTGAGAATGCTGCACATGGGCGTATGGGATACTCTAGCACAGCTGCGAGAATCGTACTGAGTTATCAGAGGACGTCAGGGCGTCAAGAAAGTTATAAAGCAGTGCCTCGTCTGTCACAACGTTGCCCTCAACCTACGGAACCAGTAGCACCACTTCCAGCTGACAGAATGTCAAAAGGAAACCCATTCGACAGCGTGGGCATCTATTTTCCAGGGCCCTTCATTTGTCATAAGTCACGCGACAACAAAAAATGCTACATCGCTATTATGACCTGTGCTGTGACATGTACCGTCCAGCTTGAGTTCGTCAGCAACCTATCGGCTACAGCCTTCCTTTTGGCCTTTAAACGCTTTGTGGCACGCCGTCTAATCTTCTCGACTGTGTACTCGGGCAACGCGCTCACATTAAAACATGCAGCCAGGGATCTGAAGGCCATGTTCGCGCTCTTGCAACTCGAGGAATTGCAGTTATACTTCGCCGGAAACCAGATCAGGTAGAAGTTTATTGCTGAACGGGCAGCTTAGTGGCGGGTACTGGGAGCCGATGGTGCTATCTACGAAAATAACGTTGCGAAAGGCGTTAGGTCGGAGCAGCTTGAGTTTCGAACAACTGACCACCATTCTTTATGAGATGGAAGCGGTGATCAACTCACGTCCTTTGACTTTCATATATGACGATGCTCAAGAGCTAGAACCATTGTCACAGGCGCACCTTCTTGTCGGAAGAAAGTTGACGACCCTTCCTCCACACCTGCTGCCGGACGAAATTCCTGGCGGTGGAATGCATCTCCCACGACTATGGAAGCACCAGAGTGCCATGGTCGATGGTTTCTGGAGACGGTGGCGGAGAGAGTACTTATTTGAGCTCCGATCGACACATGTGTGCCGACCAATGACATCGAACCTTGGTGCTCCTGAGGGAAGACCACTTGAAACGCCACATGTACAAAACTGCCAGAAATATGGAAACATTTAAGGGTAGAGACGGCAGGGTGCGGTCCTGCAATTTGTTATTAAGTGAGGGAACAGAGGTGCACCGACCGATACAGCTGCTGTATCCCTTAGAGATTGGGGAGCAATGAGCTCAATAATAGTTTGCTCATCCGGGGGAGACTGTTGTTTATCCTCCATTCTTGAGCCAAAGAATCCCCGCACTCGGGGCCGCTGACCATGTGGCGAGGAGGACTGCCCCACCTAAAATGGAGCGGTTGAGGTCACTGTGGCAGAAGCGCCGGACACTTGACACCCCTCAAACTCCGTGCAAATTATTGGCGGGCGCGTTCTACGAACAGCAACCGGTGGTGCGATGGTGTCTCAGGTTTGGAGTGGGTTGTTTACACGTGCTGGGTTCAGGAAAGCCTATTTGGCACAGTGTATTGCGACTTTCCCTTTCTCTCTACTCTCTCCCCTTTCCCGTACCTTCTAGTCAAAAACAACGAGTCTTCTTGATGCACTCTAAGACAAAGAACGTCTGTCGTTTTTCCATCAGTTAAAAGTTATTTGTCCTTTATTCCACCACAGAAGGCGCCATATGTTCTCTCTAAACTAAGTCACAATATTTTTTTGTGGGGCAAATGGAATGGCGAAGATTTTGGGAAGGTGGAGGCTAGAAGGTGCACAGCAGTCTAGTGGTGCACGGCACCTTTGCATTGAGAGGCGAGTGGAAGCAGTCGGCGTACTCTTTCCCCATCGCAGATCTCTCTCAAGAAACGGTCTGCTCAGCGATACCATGAACAGCAGACACCGGAGTAGGCCTCCCTAAATGTCCCACGCACTGGTGTCTGATGCGCGGCGGCAGACGGCCCACTTTCTTTACCCTGTTAGCCCCCCTATTGCGCGCGAGATTGTGGCGCACGATAGTCATTTCCGCTTGTGCCCGGTCGCGATATACGCTGTTGACGGCGAAGCGCAGCGCCACCGCAATCCCTCCCCCCTCCTCCCCCCGGCCTTTCGCAGGACGGAAGACTGCGCGTTGGCTTTCCGCCTCTCTCTCAAGCTCAAGGTAGACCCACTGTTGTCTGCTCCCCTCGCGTTGTTTCTTTCGAACAGCGACGGTGTCATCGGCCTTGGTGTTTACACGGAAACACGGCGATGGCGACAGCGACGGCTAAAGTACGCCTAGATTATCCATATAACTGCTATCTCAAACAAAAGGGCGAAGATCACTGCTGCCTTGTCCATATTACTGGGGTGCTGTGTCCGCCGTGAACCAAACGGAAGCATGCTGAGGGCGCTGTGACAAGTTGTGGTGAATCCCTAACATGGAATAAACTTTGCATTCGGCGACACGGTGTTGCCGCGGCGCATTTCTTTGCGTCATGGTACTTTGTAGTAGTTTGAGACGGATGTGAGTCAGGCTTCTCGTAGATGTGGAGAGCTGACTATGGTGAACAGGCGGCTGAGGCGGTTGTCACGGTGGTTGTCATTATAGCGTCACGGTGAGATGAATCAGTCAGCTACCGTTGTACAGGGTGCGTAGCAAAAGACGAGTACTGCGAGCCTCTGGAACTACGATTTATCAGACAAGTACAGGCAGACAGGGGGATCCCGTCGCGTGTGGTAATAGCCTTCCGCAGGTTGTCGTAGGTGCCAGCTCGCAGTGGAATACTGTATCACCGAGAGCAGGCGACCTGGAATGTCAGGTGTTGCGTGAAGATAGTGCAGATACTGGTTGCCTACGTTGCTGAGGTAAAAGTGACTATCGCCTAATAGGACTGCATGACATGGTTGGTCCTATAAAAGTTCTGCAGGCACGCATCCGCAAGATCGACCAACGCAAGGCTTCGAAAGGTTATCGGCTTGCTGCCGTTTACCGAGACAACTCCTATGCTGGTGACTTCGAGTTGGACGGAGTATGTATTTAATGACTGCGGAAGCTGTGGTTCTGTTTAAGACTATATATCGTTTAAAGAAGGTGGAAACTTCCTTTGGTGAGTTTGTGAACTTGCAAAGTGACAGGTATATAGCTATAAGGTTTTTGCTTCAAGTTTAAGATGTCTAGAAAGCTTCCACACGTCTAACTGCGTGAACACAACAAAACAGCAGATCCTATATTTCCTTTTATGCCTGCTTGCTAATTTTGCGCAACAAAACGCTACTATTTGACAAGTTTTTCTATGCGATATATACAAATTGTCTCGAACGTACGCGTGCATATTGGATAAGTAGCTCGCAAGACGAGAGAAAATACTGATAACGCCTGCGACTGTAGATGCACAGTTGCAACGTTTTCAGTAGTCCCCAGCAGTGTTTGTCATTCTTCAGTGAAATCTTGGCGCGAATAAAATTCGGAGTGTTTCATATCTTTATGTTAATGCTGTTAGCAATGTCAGCGCAATAAGTTACAACATGTGCCGCCTATTCGCCTCCGAACATGATAATGCACCTTCGGATGCAATGAGTTTGTGTCAGGAAAGTGTTTGCTCAAAAACTAGATTTTATTGTTTGAAGTAACTCGTAGTTAACGTTTAATATTTGAAAAAGCGCTTCAGGGCCAGACCGGGTAGCCAGTGACGCTTTCGAAAAAGTAAGTCTAGATTTGGTGACAGTACATTATTAAATTTCGTTAATTATCGATGTCTCTTCCGACTAAGCCGCATCTGCTGCTGCCGCTGCAGGCGCCCACACTGAAGTGTATCTTGTCACTTCTCGGCTACGTGGGTCAAAATTGGGAGCGGCCGCGACCCTGATGAAGTGGATGACGAGCAGCATAGCCAACCAGGAGCTATTTCTTTCCTTAAAGACCCCCCGAGCGCATATTACATATGGGGTGCAATCAGCTAAAGAAACATTAATAATGCCACATGTGTTTACATACAAAATACGTTATTGAAATTTTCAACGAATTATGATGCACAGGTGATCTCTATGACATGTTGGGCATGGCCGTTCCAATCTTTAGCTGCACGTGGGAAAAGGGAAGCTGAAAAAGTAACAATTCGAGCACGCGGACGAAAAACTTGAATGTTGTGGTTGGTGCGGTCTGAAGTGTGTGATGCTGGCATGGTGTAACATGCATGATTGAGTGATGAGTAATAGAGCTTGTGGCAAAGTAATAGGGTGGCTATGTAACGGCAAACTGAGAGAGGCGTTAAGGCAGATTTAGTTTTCAGAGCTGAAACATTGACGTCATACGAATAAGAAGAATGTATGAAGCTTGCAGCAACATTTTTGTCTGCTTCTAGGTCATTTATGAGGCTGACACGATGCTGGTTCTATATGGCGATTGAATTTTCTAGTTTAGACTGAACGAGTGCCTTGTAAGCAAGCAAGTTTAAGGGATTTGTGGTGAGGCGAAGATGAGTTTACGAAATGGCAGTGTATTGCTAGCTGATGATATCACATTGGTTATGTGTTAATTCCACGTTATATCATTTAATACTTTTATGCCTAACAATTTGAAAGACGATACAGTTTGTTCGATCTCGTTTGCGATATTGTATACAAAGGCATGAAACTTGTGTCGACGGGTAATGCAAGAAACTTGAACTTGCTAGCGTTAAGCATCTTGAGTAAGTCTTCTCACCATTGTTGGATGTGGCTAAGATCCGGTTGGAGGGCTTCTTGATCCGCAGTGTTTATTACTCGGCAGTATATAACGCAGTCGTCAGCAAACATTCTGATTTGGCAAGATGCGTGCAACGGAAGATCGTTAATAAATATAATAAACAAAAGTCGGACGAGAGCGGATCGTTGTGGGACGCCTGATGGTAAAAGAAGAGGATTGGAGGACTGGTTATTTATGATGACTGATTGAGAGCGGCGTCTTAAGAAGGCTTTGATTCACTGTAGTACGTTAGAGTATACGTTTAACCGAGAGGTTTGTTTATTAAACGTTTATGTGGAACTTTATCAAATGCATTATCGTAGTCCAGCAAAATAGCGTCAAGGCGAACGTTAGTGTCAAAGTCAGCAAGCAAATCATTGAGAAACGTGGCTAGTTGTGTTTCGCATGAATACCTCTTGCGGAAACCGTGCTGGGGCGGATGGAAGAAATTTTTAGGGTTTAAGAAGTCCATAGTGCGAGAGTATATAACATGTTCCATGATATTGAAAGGGAGAGATATGGTACGGTAGATAACAGTTGAATTTTTGTCACCTGATTTGTAAAGCGCAGCGACCTTCCCCGTTTGCCAGTCTTTAGGAATGAGGCCTGTGGAAAGTTACTGTAGAAAGAACAATTTAAAGTACAGTGCGGAATTAGGGACGAGATGCCTCTTGAAGAAAAGGTGAAGTTAAATAATTGAAAAAATATAGGCCCGTTAGCTTACTCCCAGTTTTATATATATATTTACCAAAATAATATCCAATCGAACAAGGGCAACACGGGACATTAGTCAACCAAGGGAACCGGCTCGCTTCAGGAAGGCATACTCTACAATTCATCTATGTAATTAATCCAGTTATCGAGAAATCCGCAGAGCATAATAAGCCTCTCTATACGGCTCTCATAGATTATGAAAAGGTATTTGATTCAGTAGAGATACCAAGAGTCATAGCGGCATTACGTATTCAAAGAGTACAGAACGCCTACCTAAATACCTTGGACAATATATACTGTGGTTCTGTAGGTACCTTAATTCTACACAAGAAATGTAAGAAGATACCTAGAAAAAAAGGGGTCAGATAGGGAGACAATCTCTCCAGTGCTAATCACTGCGTGCTTGGAAGAAATATTCAGGCTATTAAACTGGGAAGGCTGAGGAGTAAAGATCGACGGCAAATATCTCAGCAACCTTCGGTTTGCCGATGACATAGTTCTATTTAGCGACAATGCAGACAAGTTACAGCAAATGATTGAGGACCTTAAAGGGACACTAAAGGGTACTATAAAGTGATAAAGCAATGCTCTAGAACGTCGAAGGCGTCAATATAATCATGAACAGAGCTTTAGTAACCGAGAAATTGAGGTAAATGCATGACACGATGTGAGATCCCCCAGCGACATTCCGGTACTAGCCCGATGACGAAGGCACTCCTCATCATAATTTATGTCACTAGTGCTCAACTACTCGTACTAAAAAGATCATTTCATTAGGTTATAAGAGGGAAGATCATGCTACTTGTCTACTTCGATTCTAAGAAAAAATAACGTTTTGACGTTAACCTTCAATAGTATGGGTGGTCGAAAGGTTTTGTTTTCGATTGACTCAGCGCGCTCGACTGCGCTGCGCGCGCTTTGGTCTTTCAGTAGTTTCGTTATCGCGTCGTGCTGCGCGGTTCTGCTGGCTCGCGAAACTTGCATTTGGAACAAATAGCGAGAATGCCACGTCCATGTGATGTCGTGGGATGCGCGAACGGTCCGCGTAACTTGGCCAAGGGGAGTTGCAGCGGCGACTTTGCCTTTCAAAGCAATGCTTTCCCGTAGCGCTGTTCCGTCGGTCTTGTCTGCATTCTCCGAAGCGCTAGAACAACTGCAGGTCGAAGACAGGGCAGTGAGTGCGGCATTTGGTTTTCACGAAGCAAAACTTACAAATGTGCGAATATGTAGAGCCATAACATACAGTTGCCGACATAGTAGTGCGCAACGATGCCGGCAGCGCAAGCCCTCAGCAGCAGGTCACGTTCATCAGTGCTTAATTCGCTGAAGTCGAGCCCAGCATCGCGAGCCAATGTGTCGTTGTCAGGGTCGTTCATTGCAACGAGCGTCAAAGTTGGCGTCATAAAATAAACAACAAGCTTATAGTCGCGCGCTTTCCCTTCCTCTAGCCACCATAGTTCCGTTTTGACACTGCTGTCGGCTGAGTCTTGGCTCTGTTTCTGGCCGCGCGTTTGCGTTTTGCGAAGAAGTGCCGCAGCGCCGTCTGCGAGCACTGTTCTACTCACCAACGTCGGAAGCCACTATGAGACTATCACGTTACCACTCCTTGATCGAAGGGCTGACGATTTGAACTGCGCTAGAGGTACGCGGACGCTTCCGAACGCATTTTCTCTTAAAATAAGTCTCTTCTTCGCATGAAACAAGCGTTTAGAGCTTTCTGGGATGGTATTTCAACAGTCCACGTTGACATAAATTTAACCTTTAGTGTCCCTTTAACAGAGAAGGTGTAAGAGTGGGATTGATGATTATTATGCAAAAGACAAAGATAATGATAAATAGCCGGGCAATGGAACAAGAGTTCACGATCGCCAATCGGCCTCTAGAGTCAGGGAGGAGTACGTTTACCTAGGTCAATTAATCACAGGGAACCTTGATCATGAGAAGGAAATTCACTGAATAAAAATAGGATGGATCGCATACTGCCGAGATTGCGAGCTCCTGACTGGAAGCTTACCATTATCATTGAAAAGGAATGTGTACAATCCGTACATTTTACCCGTGCTGAGATATGAAGCAGGTACTTGGAGACTGAAAAAGAAGTTTGAGAATAAGTTAAGGACCGCGCAAAGAGCGATGGAACGAAGATTGCTAAGGAAAACGTTAAGAAACAGAAAGATGGCGGTTGGGATGCTCAGGTTCAGTTTAGGCAACCGTTCTCCGGTTAGATAACCGTTTGACCTTTAGGGTTACAGAATGGATACCAAGAGAAGGAAAACGCAATCGAGGATCACAGAAGACTAGGTGGAGGGATGAAAGTAGGAAATTCGCGGTCGTTAGTTGGAATCGATTGGCGCCGGACAGGGGTAGTTGGAGATAGCAGGGAGAGGCCTTCGTCCTGCAGTAGACATAAAGCAGGCTGCTGCTGATGTTTATGATGATTGATCGGTGACGTATTATTAGTAGGTTGTACCCATTAAGGCGGGCGGCGCTTCTCTGTGGGAACATTAGAAAATGCGATATTGATCATGTCAGTGCATTCTCTGTCGGAGACTGGTTGATCCGATGCATTAGCCAAAGCGGTTGAGGATGTTGGTGCAAGGTTGATGCTGCGCCAAGATATCTTGGCGTCATCACATAACATGCGCCCCAGGTCGCTATTAAAGATTCTTTTGCGTCGGTGATCGTAGTCAAGGATTCTTTTTTGGCTGAGTAGTATTTTTGTCACGGCTCGAGGTTTCCTTTTTAGCGTAGCAGCGCAATAAAACAACTTCTCTTTATTGTCGAGTTTTTTTTTTTAGTCTCTTCGAAAACCAAGGAATAGAACGGTTTTCAGGAAATGTTATTCTCAGGATAAATCTTTGTGGAAGGTCCTGTATCTTATTCTTACATATCAAGCAGTTGTCCCTAACCGACCTATGTTAAAAGTGCCTTCGAAGATTGGGAGAAAAGTTTCTCAGTTCGTGATTAATGGCGTCGTCATTACCTTTGTCACGCAAAGTGATTGTTTTTTTCGTGTTTCATGGCGGTCGGTGTGGAAGGGAAAATCTGCTTGACTTAGTTTGCGGTCGCTAATGCGCTCTGATGACGTAAATGATGATAAATTGTCGCGATGCATGTTCAGTATTAAGTCTAAAATGACATGTGACATTTCTTAAATGACATATCAGACAAACATCGACAAAATCTCTTCATTCTACGCTTATTCGTTGTGAGTGTGAATTATGCCAGTCTATTCCCGCGTAGTTGAAATCACCGAAGAGAACAATACCTGAATTCGGAAATGATGTGGTAAGTAGGTGTAGCATGTTGGTAAGCCCATGGGAAAAATTTAGGGGTAGTTTGCGAAGGCCTATGGCATAAGCTGATTAGAAATGAGTGTGGTCAAGTAATGCACAGAAGCCACATTAGCTCCAAGTAGTATGTGATGCTTATTGGTGAACATGATAATCCTGGACCAGCAGCTATCAAGACGCCGCCCCCTCATTGACATGTGTGATTGGTTCGATAAACTTAAAAATTTGGCAAATCGGCAACAATTTCAGCTTCAGCGATATCGTTGGTAGACCAATTTTGGGTTTGTATCAGCATATCGCTTCTAGATGACAACGGCACTATGCTAGAGAGAAGTTCTCGTTTGGTCACAAAATTGCGAATATTAGTAAATGTTGCATGAAAACGAAGAGGGCTGCTTGCTGACGTAAAGGGACGGGTATTGGCTAATTAAGGGAAAGACGATCGCTATGATATTTCTCTAGCCGATAAACGTCTTTATTTGTGATCTCGTTAAGTTTTTTATAGTCGACGCAGAAGCGCAACCTACCGTCCTTGTTTTTCCTCGACACAACAGACCATTTTCAACGACTCGTAGATTGCCGAATAACTCCGTCTTCAAGCATCGTCTTCACTTGTGTTTGTATTGCCTCGCGCTCTTACGGTGCTACACGATGGGGATTCTGCCGAATCGGTTTGGAGTGTTTCTGTGACAATACGGTGCTTGGTGAGCAGCGTCTGGCTAAGTCGTGACGTAGTTGAGAGGCAGCCCTTGAACTCATCCATAAGCTCAAGAAGGTGGTTGCGTTCGATGGATGATCAGGTGAGACTGACATCAACCACATGGGGAAGCATAGCCATAGTGGACGCTACGTATTCCAGCGAGAGGGAGTCTTGTATTGGGGTGAATTCTTTGAAATAAGCGACAGGCATACATTTAACGATGGGTCGCCGTTCCCTGCTGAAATTCGTGAGTAGCAGTTTAGCATGTCCGTCGAATACATTAATTACCGTGTTGGCGATGGAAACGCCTTGACTCAGTACCAGTGCGTCGGTGTATTCAGCGACTCTAGTCCCAGTGTGCAAGTTGTTGCAGATTGCAGGCACGAGGGAAGAGCTTCGCGGCGGAGGTGTCACGTCATTGGCTAAACGTAGCAGGGTCGCTGGTGTTCTGCGAGGTCGAAGTGGTCTGAGCTCGTAGAAAATGTAACGATGAGGTCGTGCAGATAAATTACTGCACCGTACTCTCTCAAAAAATCCATCACCAATAAAAGTTCTTCACAAAACTCAAAGAGAATGACGAGGGTTGCGACGATGGCTGAACCGGCGATTACTATTCTGGCTGTGCATTTTCCGATCGGCGTCAACTGGCCGCCGGCAGTCCTGAGGTTTGGCCCGGTCCACGGCGTCTTCACTTTTTTCAGTCCGTCGCGCAGCTTTAGACACTCATTATGGAAAAATGTAAACCAGTATCGACGAGGGCGGTCACTTTGTGGCCGTCAACGCGAACGACGAGATCGGCGCTGACGGTGTAGATTACAGAGAGTGTGGGTACAGTTGTCGGAATCTTATGGTGTTGGGGGGGGGGGGGTCGGTCACTAGTGATGGGGGCTCTTGAAAAGCTAGCCGGTTTGCAACCGCACCCCCGCATGTCGCATCTAACCGCGCCCAGTTTGTCGCCTCGAGTTTCCCTGGCGCGGCTAGGGGACCTGGTGGCCGTGATGGCTGCGTCGTAGTTGTTGACGGTGTCAGCAGCGTCGAAGTAGGGGGACGCGGACGACAAAAAGATTTCGCGTAGGTTAATTTTAGCGGCACCGCCTGCCTATCGGGCGAAGAAAAGGCCTGTCGAATTTCCCACCGGACGATATGAGCGAGAGAAGCCACCGCTGGTGCCACGGGAGCAATGCCGAGCTGCCGGATCTGCTCTCGCACAACGTCTCAGATGAGTTCAAGCAGACACGTGCCGCAGCTGTCAAGTATAACTGAAGCTTTCACCGGTGAGTTCGTGCGATCATAAGGTGGCACAGCTGCTGTATTGCCCGTTCAATAGCGGTAGTCCCCTTGCTAATTCCGGCCACTGTCGTCGGTCGATTTCTTACGAGTCCGGCAAACAGTTTTTCCTTCACTCCGCGCAAGAGATAGCACAACTTGTTTTCTTCCATCTCAGGGTCTGCTCTGCGGAAAAGGCGGGCTAACATGGATAACATGGATGACATTCTGCTAACACGGAAATACTCTCATATGGTTTTTGAATACGGGATTCGAGAAGGCGCTGCGCGTTGTCTCTTCTGTGTCTACTAGTGAGTGTGTCTAGCAGCTGGGTGTGGAAGGCATCACATGCGGTGAAACTCCTCTTGCGGTTCACAAACCACGTCCACGTACTGTTTTGAAGAGCCAAATAGATATTCGCGAGCTTTTGCTAGGAGCCCCACTCATTATAAGGCGACAAGCTTGAACTGATCCAGCCAATCTTAGACATCTTCAGAGGCGTTATCATGGAAACTCTCTGGGATCTTAGGATTATGCAGTGTCACCTGCAACGGAGTTAGTGGCCATGGCAAAAGTAGTGAGACGCGTTCCGGCAAGGTCTTGCAAAGGGTTGAACTCCGGCGTCAGGCCTGATGATGATGATGATGATGATGATGATGATGATGATGATGATGATGTGTGGTGTTTTATGGCGCAAGGGCCAGGTTTGGCCAAAGAGCGCGATGAGAAGTGATAGTGTTAAGGATGCATTATGGAAGATGTGACTTGGCTGTAAAGAGGCCTAAAAATAGTCGCTGTAAAGTGTGTAAAATCCACGTGCTATAAAATTATGACGATGTCTAATGACGATTACTATGAACATTAAAATCTATCGTAGAAGAATGATGCATTGTTTAAAATATGCGAGATGTTAAATTGCTTACAGCACTACTGCCTCGCCAGAGCCCTCGAACCACAAGGGCTTAGAGGCATGTGCTATTCAAAACAATTATCGCAGCGGCATCCTCTGAAGAGAGGAAGCGCTACGAACGTGTGGGGCCAATAACATGCAATACAACATCTTTCAAAAATCCTAGGACGGCGTTGGTGTCAAAGAGTGGTTCTGGACCAAGTAACATAACAGGATGAAGGGGGATGTGTTGCCGGTACGCTAAGAGAAAATGTTTCTTTCTTTCGGGTTCGGCTCCCCGACACTCCAGTAGGACGTGGAGGACGGTCAGCCTCTCCCCGCATCTACCACAGGTTGGAGGCTCGTTTCCCGTGAGTAAAAAGTTATGTGTGCCAAAAGTGTGTCCTATTCTTAGACGGTAGAATAGGACATCTGTCCGGCGGGATTTTGTTACAGGAGGCCAGAAACCTAATTGTGGCTTTGTTACATGCAGTTTATTATTTATTTCTTCGTCCCACATGCGTTGCCAGTGGTTTCGTAGTTTCCTTATTAAGAAAGGCTTCAGGTCTGTGACAGGGACCGAAGCAGTAGGATTAACTGCATGAAATGAAGTTGATGTGGCCATCTGGTCGGCTAGAACGCTTCCCTCGATGCCTCATTGTCCAGGCACCCAGCATATAATCACATGTTGGTTAGATATATATGCTTTACACAGTGCGGAGTAGAGTTCATTAAATACTGGATTTTTATGATTACAGAATGACATCAAGGCCTTCACAACACTGAGGGAGTCCGTGTATATAACTGATTTCTGGAGTTGTGATTTATTTATATGCTTTACGGCCGACAGCAGTGCGTAGGCCTCAGCTGTAAAGATACTAGTTTCCGGATGCAGTACGTCGGATTCCGAGAAGGATGGACCGACGGCTGCATAGGACACCCCGTCGTGTGACTTCGATGCGTCTGTGTAGAACTCCGTGCAGGAGTATTTGTGCTGAAGTTCCCGGAAATGAATTTGGATTTCAACCTCTGGAGCATGCTTTGTGACTTGCATGAAAGATATATCGCATTGTATCAGCTGCCACTCCCAAGGAGGTAGCAGCTTGGCTGGATGCATTAGGCGAAGCTCGAGGAGTGGGACATGCATTTCATGACTAAGCTCCCTCACAAGTAGCGAGAAAGGCTGTCTTACGGATGGACGATTATGAAAGAGTGTAGCATATGTCATCTCGTTAACGGTAGTATAGCAAGGATGTTGAGGATTAGAGTGGACTTTCAGAAAATATGCTTGGCTGATGTATGTTCTCTGGAGATAAAGTGACCACTCATTCGATTCTGCACATAAGCTTTGTATGGGACTCGTTCTGAATGCGCCAGTGGCCAGTCGGATTCCTAGGTGGTGGACTGGGTCTAGCATATTTAGTGCGCTCGGGGCGGCAGAGTGATAAATCACGGCACCATAGTCTGGTCGTGAACGAATGAGGCTTTTATAGTGTTTCAATAAACACTTCTTGTCACTACCCCATGTAGTCTGGGATAGAAGTTTCATTATGTTCATTGTTTTTAGACATTTTTCTTTAACATGTTTAATGTGGGGGACGAAAGTGAGTCTCTAGTCAAGTATGATACCTAGAAATTTGTGTTCTTTGTTTACAGGTATCTGTTGTCCACGCAGTTCTATGCAAGGATCTGGGATAAGTCCTCTCTTTCTTGTAGAAAGGACACAAGAGCTTTTGTTAGGATTGATCTTAAGTCCATTCCTGGGTGCCCACATTGATACTTTGTTCAGGCCATGCTGTACCTGTCTCACGCAGACTGCGAGGTTACAAGATTTGAAAGCTATTTGAATGTCGTCCACGTAGACAGAGTAAAAGATGGCCGGTGGTAATGAAGCACGAAGCGTGTTGATCTTAACGATAAAGAGCGTGCAGCTGAGCACGCCTCCTTGGGGTACACCCGTTTCTTGCGTAAAAGGACGTGAGAGTGCATTGCCGACTTTTGCCCGGAAGGTACGATTAGACAGATAGCTTTCTATTACGTTAAGCATATTAGCATGGATGCCCATTTCTGACAGGTCTGTTAAGGTTCCGTAACGCCACATTGTGTCATAAGCCTTTTTCATATCGAGAAATATCGATAGGAAGAACTGTTTATGTATAAATGCGTCCCGGATATTCCCTTCAACACGTACGAGATGATCGGTTGTGGAGCGCCCTCCTCGGAAGCCGCACTGATAAGGATCAAGCATTTTGCTCTGTTTAAGGAAATGAATGAGTCGCCGATTTATCATTTTTTCAAATACCTTACAGATGCAACTTGTGAGGGCTATCGGGCGGTAACTTGCCACTGAGGAAGGGTCTTTGCCGTGTTTCAAAACAGGGACCACAACTCAAACCGCCACTGCTTCAAGGGCTGTGCGTAGCTGTAAATGTTGACACGCTATGTTCTTTTGAATTACAATTGCAACACCGCCCGATGATGCAATTGCATCATCGCGATCTTTGCGGAAAGTTACATGCTGTCGGAGAAAGTTTGTGTGTTGCGGTTTTAGGTGTGTTTCCTCTAGACACAGCACTTTTGGATTGTGTTTGTGGATGAGTTCTTGCACATCATCGAGGTTCCTAAGAAGGCCTCTGACATTCCATTGCATAATTTGTGTATCCATTTTAAAAGCAAATCGGTGCTGTGTGTAAGGAAACGGAAGTGATGCCTTAGATTACAGAGCTCTTTCGAGGCCCTTAACCGGAGTTCTGCCCTTTCTGGAGCGTTCGAGGGAGCCTCGCCGCGCCTTAGGCGCTTGGTGCCCCTTGAGGATAGGTGTAGTGTCCATTGCTTCTTGTGACGCGCCGGACACGTGCTCTTGCGAGCGAGAAGTTAAAAGGGAGAGTCCCGCCTTGTAGGGCAAGACCCCTGCGCCCACGAGCCCGGAGGTCGATGGGGCTCCCTGAGGGATTTGGCTGCGCCGGCTGCTGCCTGCGCAGGAAGGGGCCGGGGAGGCCGAGGCAGCCTCGGCTGCGCCAACCTTCGGGGTTGCTGATCCCTCATTCTGGGTTGACGGAGCAGCGCTAGCTGCGACCGCCGCAGGGGCAGAGGGCGTAGCTGCCGACTCACTACTTGTGGGTCGGACAGCCGCCGGAGGCCGTTGTGGCGCTGCCCCCTGGCGCGTCACATCGGCAAAGCTTTTCTTGGGCAGGTATGAAACCCGCCTGCGTGCCTCTTTGAAAGTGATATTTCCTTTTACTTTTATGGTCACTATTTCTTTTTCTTTTTTCCAAGACGGCCAGGACCGCGAGTACGCGGCATGCTCGCCATCACAGTTGACTCAGTGGAGAGTATTCTCACAAGTTTCAGTGGTGTGTTCTTTGACACTGCATTTAGCACAAGTTTGGCGGCCGCGGCAGCTCTGCGAGCTGTGGCCGAAGCGCTGGCATTTGAAACATTGGAGTGGATTGGGCACGTAAGGCCTGACACGGAGCTTTATGTACCCGGCCTCGATTGATTCGGGCAGGACACGAATTGAAGGTGAGAATTAGGTGTTTCGTCGCAATTTCTTCACCATCGCACCTCATCTTTATTCTTTTCACATTAACAACACTTTGCTCATTGAAGCCCTCTAGGAGCTCTGCCTCTGTCAGCTGAAGCAGGTCATCATCTGAGACAACGCCGCGTGTAGTGTTCATAGTGCGGTGCGGAGTCACGGGCACTTGAAAGTCTCCAAAAGACACTAGATTGGGTAGCTTTTCGTATTGCTTCAGGTCACGGAGCTCCAAAAGGAGATCTCCACTTGCCATCCTTGATGCCTTGTAACCTGGACCAAGAGCCTCAGTTAAAGACTTCGAAACTAGAAATGGGGAGATTGTGCGTACTTGTTTTTCTGGCTTTTCCGAATGAATGACGTGAAATCGTGGGAAGTTGGGTCTTTGTCATCCAAAAAACTGAAATACATCTTCGGTGCGCCCTTATTTCTGAGGGCGATCTGGGAGGGGAGGGAAGGAACTAGCCATAGAATAATGTAATTTTCGGCAATAACGCCAACCACCCACCGTGGAGCCCTACAAGGGGACGTTACAGGGACTGTAGAAACAGGTCCTGCAAACGCCAGCTGTACGTTTTCACTATAACCAAATATGAGGTAACCTAGGTTGGTTATTCACACAAGGTTAACCCTTGCTGCCTGGAAAAAGTGGAAGTAAACGGAAGCTAGGAGAAGACAGGAAACATGAAAATTCAGAGAAAGACGAAGGCTGGAGGGAGAGAGAGACAGGAAAAGGCAACTACCGATTTCCCCCGGGTGGGTCAGTCCGGGGGTGCCGTCTATGTGAAGCAGAGGCCAAAGGGGTGTGTTGCCTCCGCCGGGGGGCCTTAAAGGTCCAAACACCCAGCATCAGCTCAACCCCCAGGATCCCTCTTTCCCCAGACACGGCGAAGCCGCGCACCGCTACACGCGGGAGGGTCCAACCCTCGTGTGCTCGGGTACGTGGTGTCGCAACACACCAAACGCCTGCTGACGCAGACGCCCCTGCGGGGGGCGTCAGGCCTAGCAAGCGGCGACTGCACCGGTGAACAGGAGTTTTCACGGACGAAGATATGAAAAATCCTTTTCGGTATGCTCCATTCGAGCATTAAAAAATAACTCCTATGTCTATTTATTCGTCGTTAAGCAGCTGAAGCAAGGTGTGAGACCAGGCTAGTTAGTATTCCATAATGTTATAACCAGCGCGATAGTGGACTCGGAGCACAAAATGACAAGCACAAGCGCTGACTTCCAACTGGGGTTTATTGCAAATAAGCATGAAATGCATATGACAATACAAGACTTACCATTGTAGCAGCAGCTATTGCATGAGTCAACTGCATAGGTAAACCTTCCATAGTGCTGACGGATAAATTGGGAGCCGCTTTAGGCCTTGGTGTGTTCTTGTTGATTTGTGGTGGACTTGATTACTTACACAACTGTGTGGTTGTATTCACGTGCGCAAGGTTATACATTCATGCTTCTTTGCAATAAAGGGCAATTGGAACTCAGTACTTGACCTAGTCGCTTCTTTTTGTGTTGCGTGCCCACTTTCACACTGGTTATATCTAAACAGGTGGCCTAACAGCGATGCGTGCGTGGTTGTTTCGTGAGGCTCGCTATCGTTTCGATAGAAGAATCGCGATGGGCTGGTCATCATGTGGTCTGTATGCAAATGAGCATGGAGTAATTTTTCATATCATAAAGCAGGGTGTTTAACTTGATTGCACTTATATGTTTCTGTATTAGTTATAGAACTATTGTGTATACGTATGCATAGGGGGAGAGAGAGAGAGAGTGAAGCTGCATGAATAAAAGCCTTAATCTGGTTATGTGTGGTGACAAACTCTGTGGTGTCGCTGCATAATGTCCCCTTATACTGTTCTTTTATTTACACGAAAGACGACTAAACAAATCTTGTTCATACAGTGTCCAAGAGGGGTCTCATCTCCTCGATGACGAGAAAAAGGATTGCTGTACCACACACGGAATTGGACTGTCCACCTAGCCAGGCCATGTCAGCTGTGGTAAGTCGATAATGATGCTTCTTAATGAGGTGCTATGGAATTATGAATGAGGGCCATTGTTGGCCTGCACACATCACTTCATTATCCCTTACACACAGCATGTGTTGTATTACATGCTGTGGTAATGTTCTAAAATAAGAAAAAGAAAATTATGTATACAGCACAATTAAGCAAGAATGACCCGCTCTGGTAGCTTAGCGGCTTTAGCATTGTGCTGCTAAGCACGAGGTTGTGAGATGAAATCACGACATAGTGACTGTATGTCGATGGGGGCGAAACGCAAAAACGCCTGTCTAACGTGCATTGGGCGCACATTACAGAACCTCAGGTGGTCAAAATCTGACTCCGTTAATCCACGCTATGGCGGGCCTGACAATGAGGTCGTGGTTTAGCTGTGTAAGACCCCATAATCAACTTCTTTAAAGGACGAATGGGCACGTGACTTCATAAGGGTCAAAATAGACTGTTTCTGACGCGGCTGTAGCTTACGCCTCGCGCCCCCGCTTCGCTTCGCTTCGAGCAAGCGCCATGTTTGGCGTGACGACACCCGACACCGTCCGCCCGCCTCGGACCAGCCGTGCTCCATCCGCACGAGCGGATCACATGCGCATTCCTATTGGACGACGCGGTCTATTGACTGCTGGCAACCATTCGGCGGAGCAACCGTGTTCAAGGTTGGCAACAAATTTTGACAGCAGACGACACTGGCATATTTTTGTGGATGCAAGTTCAAGTTTGACGTAATAGTTCTGCGTAATTGCCCGCTTTATTAAGTTCAAGTTCAATCTATAATTAATTTCTCTATGCATCTATTTATGTATTTAGAGAACGAAATACGAATACCCGTGGCTGAGACATCAATGCGTGTCTTCTGTTACGAATCCGAACATACACTGCCGAGCTGCACCGAGCATTTGCGCTACAATCCAATGGAACGCGCAACTATGAGGCATAACAAAATCCTGATTTAATCGTGCATAATTAACATCGACCACAAAGCTTTTCCAAGCATGTGTATCTAGGAACGAAATAGCTTTTTTCGAAACCGTAACAAAACTTCTCCGCAGTCAGGGAACGCCACAGCCTTAAATCGAAAGGTGCTGTGACTATTTCTCTATACGGCTGCCGCATTAATCGCTTGCATAGCGCTGCTTGGTTCTTCGCATATTGCGGGCTCCGAAAAATGTATCGGTCTGCTGTAGGCAGGCTTTGAGCCTGCCCAGCAAATTACGAATGATGTACACTTGCGTAAGTAGCGAAGTTTCTGAAAGGCGCCGATTACGAATACCAAATATTTTCTCATTTCGAAGCACATAAATACAAAGTTAAATGCATAAGTTTCGGTTTTAAGAAGTCAGTAATTATTTGCAGATATTAAATACTCGTGCTTGCACTACCAATCACAACTGAAGAGCATCAGAATAAGAAATCAGAGCGTTTTGCATTTAGTCATTTCTATTTATTTATTTATTTCCTGAAAGGTCCCTTGTTGAGACATTACATGAGGTAGTGGGTGTTTACTGGCAAACAAAAATAATACAAGTTACGATGGGATGTTTTTGAGGAGCCGCTCGAACTCACCTTATGTTCCGTGTAAATTACAGTAGAATGAAACAAGGTACAGCATGTCACCAAATACAATTAGGAGGAGCCAATAAGTGTAGTATTGCACCACTAAAATATTGCTTTGATTGTGATGCAGACAGAGTGATCACTCGTAAAATAACTTCCTTTGCTAATTGTGACAACACACTTGCAGAGCCCAACCAAACCCAGGATATTGAGAACCACCACATCTACTGTGCATGACTTGTGTTTAGGTGGGCCCTATAGTGCATTTAAGAGCTCTGTTCTTCTCTGTATGCTAATAAAACATCCCAAGTCCTTTGGACATCAGGCCTTTCTGGATTTTTCATTACAGGAGGTATTGCACTACATTTTTGAGCTCGCCTAATGGACGTGACATGAGAAGAGAAGCTTCTTTCCACCTTGCGGGTTTCCGCAGAACTACTACGTCAAACTCTTGCCTTTGCTTCGTGTTGTCGATAAAAATTCGACTTCGCCCTGCCATCTGCTAGCCGCCTGGTTAGCTCAGATGGTAGAGCGGCTGCCCCGGAAGGGCGGTGGTCTCGGGCTCGAGTCCCGGACCAGGACGAATTTTTCTTCAACTATGAGGCTTTTCTTTCGAGGAACCCGTATGGATTTCCTTTGTAGCAATTGCTACGAACGGGTGGATGTCTCATTTTCCCTTTAGTTGAGCCTTTGTATCCGATGAGCATATGGTAAGTTTCCACTTGTAAAAATTTTTGAGTATGTTCTAAATGACATGAGCCAATGTTGCTATGCTATCCTTATTTTTAAAATAGCTGTACACGTGTGTGTACATCAAGTACACCATGAAATAACAGTCATCGGGGTATGCTTGAAAGGCACCTTCAGCATCTGCACTTCAAAGCGCAGCCATGTCGTAGCCATTATAGGTGAAACAGCAGTAGTCAACGCGAAATTGACCGCCACTTTAGCAATTTGCATGCAAACACACATTCATGTGGTGGTATTGTTTATTTTGGTTACCTGCCCAGGCAAGTAATGTGAATAAGAAAACAATTATCAAACATCATTAGCTTAGTGAGGCCCAAAATACTAATTCATCATCATCATCATAATCATCATCAGCCTAGTTATGCCCACTGCAGGGCAAAGGCCTCTCCCATACTTCTCCAACTACACAGGTCATGTACTAATTGTGGCCATGTTGTCCCTGCAAACGTCTTAATGTCATCCGCCCACCTAACTTTCTGCCGCCCCCTGCTACGCATCCCTTCCCTTGGAATCCAGTCCGTAACCCTTAGTGACCATCGGTTATCTTCCCTCCTCATTACATGTCCGGCCCATGCCCATTTCTTTTTCTCGATTTCAACTAAGATGTCGTTTACCCGCGTTTGTTGCCTCACCCAATCTGCTCTTTTCTTATCCCTTAACGTCACACCCATCATTTTTCTTTCCATAGCTCGTTGCGTCGTCCTCAATTTCAGCAGAACCCTTTTCGTAAGCCTCCAGGTTTCTGACCCATATGTGAGTACTGGTAACACAGAGCTGTTATACACTTTCCTTTTGTGGGATAGTGGCAACCTGCTGTTCATGATTTGAGAATGCCTGCCAAACGCACCCCAGCCCATTCTTATTCCGCTCATTATTTCAGTCTCATGATCCGGATCCGTGGTCACTACCTGCCCTAAGTAGATGTATTCCCTTACCACTTCAAGTGCTTCGCTACTTATCGTAAACTGCTGTTCTCTTCCGAGACTGTTAAACAATACTTTAGTTTTCTGCAGAATAATTTTCAGACCCACTCATCTGCTTTGCCTCTCCAGGTCAGTGAGCATGCATTGCAATTGGTCTCCTGAGTTAATAAGCAAGGCAATATCATCAGCGAATCGCGAGTTGCTAAGGTATTCTCCATCAACCTTTATCCCCAATTCTTCCCACTCCAGGCCTCTGAATACCTCCTGTAAACATGCTGTGAATAGCATTGGAGATATCGTATCTCCCTGTCTGACGCCTTTCTTTATAGGGATTTTGTTGCTTTCCTTCTGGAGGACTACCGTGGCTGTGGAGCCGCTATAGATATCTTCCAGTATCTTTACATATGGCTCATCTACACCCTGATTCCGTAATGCCTCCATGACTGCTGACATTTCGACTGAATCAAACGCTTTCTCGTAATCAATGAAAGCTATATATAAGGGTTGGTTATATTCTGCACATTTCTCTATCACTTGATTGATAGTGTGAATATGGTCTATTGTTGAGTAGCCTTTACGGAATCCTGCCTCGTCCTTTGGTTGACACAAGTCTAAGGTGTTCCTGATTCTATTTGCGATTACCTTAGTAAATACTTTGTAGGCAACGGACAGTAAGCTGATCGGTCTATAATATTTCAAGTCTTTGGCGTCCCCTTTCTTATGGATTAAGATTATGTTAGCGTTGTTCCAAGATTCCGGTACGCTCGAGGTTATGAGGCATTGCGTGTACAGGGTGGCCAGTTTCTCTAGAACAATCTGACCACCATCCTTTAACAAATCTGCTGTTACCTGATCCTCCCCAGCTGCCTTCCCCCTTTGCATAGCTGCTAAGGCTTTCTTTACTTCTTCTGGCGTTACCTGTGGGATTTCGAATTCCTCTAGGCTATTCTCTCTTCCACTATCGTCGTGGGTGCCACTGGTACTGTATAAATCTCTATAGAACTCCTCAGCCACTTGAACTATCACATCCATATTAGTAACGATATTGCCGGCTTTGTCTCTTAACGCACACATCTGATTCTTGCCTATTCCTAGTTTCTTCTTCACTGTTTTTAGGCTTCCTCCGTTCCTGAGAGCCTGTTCAATTCTATCCATATTATAGTTCCTGATGTCCGCTGTCTTACGCTTGTTGATTAACTTAGAAAGTTCTGCCAGTTCTATTCTAGCTGTAGGGTTAGAGGCTTTAATCCATTGGCGTTTCTTGATCAGATCTTTCGTCTCCTGCGATAGGTTACTGGTTTCCTGTCTAACGGCGTTACCACCGACTTCTATTGCGCACTCCTTAATGATGCCCATGAGATAGTCGTTCATTGCTTCAACACTAAGGTCCTCTTCCTGAGTTAAAGCCGAATACCTGTTCTGTAGCTTGATCCGGAATTCCTCTAGTTTCCCTCTTACCGCTAACTCATTGATTGGCTTCTTGGGTACCAGTTTCTTCCGTTCCCTCCTCGAGTCTAGGCTAATTGGAGTTCTTACCATCCTATGGTCACTGCAGCGTACCTTGCCGAGCACGTCTACATCTTGTATGATGCCAGGGTTCGCGCAGAGTATGAAGTCGATTTCATTTCTAGTCTCACCATTCGTGCTCCTCCACGTCCACTTTCGACTAACCCGCTTGCGGAAAAAGGTGTTCATTATCCGCATATTATTCTGTTCTGCAAACTCTACTAATAATTCTCCTCTGCTATTCCTAGAGCCTATGCCATATTCCCCCGCTGACTTGTCTCCAGCCTGCTTCTTGCCTACCCTGGCATTGAAGTCGCCCATCAGTATAGTGTATTTTGTTTTGACTTTACCCATCGCCGATTCCACGTCTTCATAAAAGCTTTCGACTTCCTGGTCATCATGACTGCATGTAGGGGCATAGACTTGTACCACCTTCAATTTGTACCTCTTATTAAGTTTCACAACAAAACCTGCCACCCTCTCGTAAATGCTATAGAATTCCTGTATGTTACCAGATATTCCCTTATTAATCAGGAATCCGACTCCTAGTTCTCGTCTCTCCGCTAAGCCCCGGTAACACAGTACATGCCCGCTTTTTAGCACTGTATATGCTTCTTTTGTCCTCCTAACCTCACTGAGCCCTATTATATCCCATTTACTACCCTCTAATTCCTCCAATAACACTGCTAGACTCGTCTCACTAGAAAGCGTTCTAACGTTAAACGTTGCCAGGTTCAGATTCCAATGGCGGCCTGTCTTGAGCCAGGTATTTTTAGCACCCTCTGCAGCGTCACAGATCTGACCGCCGCCGTGGTCAGTTGCTTCGCGGCTGCTGGGGACTGAGGGCCGGGGTTTGATTGTTGTATTCATTTAGGAAGTTGTGGCCAAGTACTGCACCAGGGTGGCCAATCCTGCTCTGGTGAGAGAGTGCGTTACCGGTTCTGGTCACCGGGATCAGGCCGCACTCCAGGCCTGTTTGTGCAATTTTCTCAACACACAGTTTTTTTTTATTTTCCGGTGGAGAATTGCGCGGCACCGGGATTTGAATCACGGTCCTCTTGCATTGGAGACGGATACTCTACCGTCCCCGCAGGAGTTATATTAAAAATTGAATTATGGGGTTTTGCGTGACAAAACCACTTTCTGATTATGCACGCCGTAGTGGAGGACTCCGAAAATTTCGACCACCTGGGGTTCTTTAACGTGCACCTAATTCTAAGTACACGGGTGTTTTCGCATTTCGCCCCCATCGAAATGCGGCCGCCGTGGCCGGGGTCCGATTCCGCGACCTCGTGCTCAGCAGTCTAACACCACAACCACTGAGTAACCACGGCGGGTCCCGCAGGAGTTGTACGCCTCATTTAACCTACAGTGGTGCCCTATTTGATCAGTCAAGGTGGACCAATCTGAGCTCGGTTATACCGCATGGATGGCACTCGGCTAGAGAACCTGGTATTTATGACCTGCACATGTGTGGCCACACATAATTGAGGATATATATATATTTAGGGGGGTTTCCGTACAGTGATAAAATGATGGAAAATACATTAAAAGAAAGAAAAAAAAGGGGGGGAAAGGAACTTAACATGTGATTTGAACTGGTGATCCTTCAATGATGCCCGGAAAATTAGCTCAGCCGGTTGGTTCGTCAAGCCAACGGTTACTTTCAAGCGCCATAGCTGCTGCTCCGAGTCTCATACTTATGTGGAAAGGGACTGATGTTGTCCGCGACAGTCGATTCTGAGTGGTTGGAAGGCAATATTTCTTGGAAAAATGGCCGCCAGAGGAGCAGCGTGAACTCGAGTGGCTTTAGAGACTAGGAAAACTGCCTTAAAATATTTAGACTTGAGGGGAAGCTTCGTTAACAAACTATAACACGGCAATCAGCACTCGAATACGATGAGAGAAATTATTGAGACGTGGAAAATTCCCTTGAAATAAATCTGGTTTGCGAGACAAATGCTTGTATGTATTGAATCTCTTAAAAGATGAGGGGGAAAATATGCGCTCACCGAGAGGGCATCGTCAGAAATACTAATTCGGGTAACTATTAATAGCAGTAGTCGAGGGCATGCTTGAAAGGCACCATTAGTAGTCTGCACGTCAAAGCGCAGTCAAGTCGTCGCCACTCTTGGTGAAACGGCAGAACTCAATGCGAAAATGACAGCCGCTGTTGGCAGCTTGCATGCAAACACACATTCATGTGGTGGCATTGTTTATTTTGGTTACCTGGCTGAGGCAAGTAATGCGATTAGGAGAACAATTATCAAACATCATTAGCTTAGTTAGGCCCAAAATACTCAGTCGGGTAACTATTAATAGCAGTAGTCGAGGGCACGCTTGAAAGACGCCATTAGCAGTCTGCACGTCAAATCACAGTCATGTCGCAGTCATTGTTGTATTTGTTTATCTGACGGCAAGTAACACCAATGTAAGCACAATTATTCACCCTGAATAGCTTTGCTAGCATTGTTTGTACTAAAAAATTCTGAATGAAGTTGAATGCGTTTTATTGAGTCAATTATTTAATTCACAAGCCATCGGCATAGCGATCGACGGCCAGGTTCAGACAATGACATTTGTGAAGTAATAAATGGTGAAAGTTGCAAAAGCTATCAGTGCACTGCTTTGCTGGGCTCCATTTACTGAAAAATGTCTTTGCAACGACGAAAGCATCAGACAGGAAATGACACCCCACTGCACAATGTTATTCGTGTTGAAATTTTTTGCCATCATATGTGATGGGCAGCGAAACCATCCGTTTACTAAGACTGATTGCATGAAAAATGCAACAGCATAGCAAGGTGTAATTTCACAATATGGCATCCTTTCATGTGCACTTCTGGCGAGCTGCCACACGCACTGAAGCATAAACAAGAACTTAGGTAAGAGGCTAAGTTGCTGTGCAACCCCCCATGACGCTTTTAAGAAAATCTATCTCTAAACCTTTCTGTTTTCATAGGCGATCAAAATCTGTTTTGAGCAAGTTGGTTAATCACATTGCCGCAAGAACACAAGAAGCAAGGACAGAAAACACAGCTAGTAGGCAGATTGAGAAGACGAGGTAGACCAGTGAGAAAGGTTTTAATGAGATGGAAGAGACCAGCCCTGCCGTGTACATAAGTTAGTGCTTTGAATGAGATTGGTTAATGAAAATGTGTAATGACATTGCTGAAAGAAAACTAGCAAAAGCAAATGCTAATATAATATAAAAGGACAGAAATAATGTTAAGCGCAAACACGCATGGAAGCAGGCACGTATTCACACAAAAACGCGAGAACTAAGAAAAACTCCAATATAAAGAAATGTGGGAAATAGAAAAAAAATTGACAAACGCAAGAAAACATACATTTACAAACAGACGCGGGTCTTGGTATTATAGGAGCGGTTTCACAAGCTGCTTTGCCTACCTTCTCATATGTTTTCTTTTTTAATTGTTCTCTTAACACTGTCTTGGGAATCTTTAATTGCATTCATGACATTAGTGCTCTCAGGCGCGTCCACATTTCACGACAGCGCTGAACGTCTTGACGTATGCAATTATTATGATGTTCTCTAATTTCCCCCCACCGATAGAAGCATCTTTAACCGTGCAATAACAACTTTTGAAACAAACGATAGATGTACGAAGCAGAAAAGGCCGGTGTGATAGGGCTTCTCTATCGGGCTACTACATATGAAAACGCAATCGGCAACACTTATGCTCAGCTCACTTCTGAGCACACGAACATCGCGTAGTACGATCACTTCTACACCCAGTAACGCTGCAACAGATCGCACATATATATCGCGATTTGTAGCTTGCAAACGCACTTCATAACAGCAAGAGCACAGCTCAAACGTCGCGGTCATCACGGCGCATCGCAGCCGGCAAAACGGCTCACACGCAGTATACCACACGCAGAATGGCAGCGATAACGAGGCAAAAAAACTTATCGCTACTGAACGTATCATTACTTCTGAAAGTTGCAAAGGGCTCGCGTTCACCACTCCGTGGCAACGATCCGCATACACAGAGCAGAAAGCAAACGTGTACGCTGGGTGCGCCAATCGGACGCTACTTATTTCGCCACGCCTTGAACGTGTGTGCTGCTCAGAATGCACGTGTATATGATGGAGTTCTCGTCTGCGACGCACACGTGAAGCATAGCACAAGAAATCACGAAGTCGACGGCTTCAAATATTTCTTCCGACGCTCTCGTAAACACAACACACACTTCCTGCGCTCCGTCTGTTTCTGTTGGCGATCGCACGCACTGATGAGGTCTGCAAGGGTACACCGGCTTGCTGATTTCGATTACTATCTCAGTAGGTGCCAGATAACTCTAGTAAAAATCACAAAAAGGAGACAAAATAGACTGTTTCTGACGCGGCTGTAGCTTAGGGCTTACGTCCCCGCTTCGCTTCGCTTCGACCACGCGCCATGTTTGCTGTGACGACAGCCGAACCATCCGCCTCGGACCAGCCAATGAGAGACGAGCAGGCGTGCGGACTGGAAAGTTGCGACCGCTCCTCGCTCACCAGTAGAGAGCCATCAGCACGCAGGCGGACGAGGGCGGAACGGACGGGCGGACTGACCATGTACGGGCCCTTACGGACGCTGCCTTCGCTCCCCTCTCCGCATTGTTCGAGAAGCCTGGGAAGGCCGGACAGACGATCATTCGGTTGTGGCATACCTGCTAGAGCTGTTGGACCGTCTGCACGCTTTTCAGGAATTAGCAGGGCAGGAAATGCGTAAGGCACAAAGCAAGGCGAAGCGTTACTATGACAGGACGGCTCGCACGCGACGCTTTGAAGTGGGGGAAAAGGTAATGATCCTGAAACCCTCGTTGAATTTCCATGTCCCGCGGACATTTCAGTGTCCCGCCCGCAACGATTGTGCATGGACAAAGCACATAAAAGCCTTCGTACAGTACCTGCGTCACCTCGTAATTGCTGTCGTCCGCGCTCTCATCGCTAGACGCGAGCTCTACAGCAGCACCGAACGCAGCCGTTTTGCGCAGCAACGCAATGTTGTGCGTGCCGACAGGTTACCGATTTCGCTTGAAGACGGAAGTGACGCGACCGACCTATTTCCACCCGAATCCGCACCTCGGTGGCGGAGCGAGTGAGAGCGATCCGGTGCGGAGCGAGTTGATCCGAAACGACCAGTGGAAAGCGCGAACCCGCTCCATATCGACCAGTGAAATTCATTGCCACAGAGCAAGAAATCCTGCTCCGAATCGACCAGTGAAAAAGGCCATTAGAATCGCGCTACTTTTGGAACATTGTGGCGTTTTATAGCCAGTGGACTCGTGGCGGCACCCTACACTCTAAGAAAAAAAGGACTAAAAGGGGTAGAGAGGTTAGTCCTTTTGGGGACTAACTGATTTGCCACAACCATTAGTCCTTTTGGGGACTAACTGACGTGGGATGAACTGTTAGTCCCCTTGCATTTAGTCTTCATGGGACTAACAGTTTATCCTTCCAGTTACTCCCGAAGAGACCAACAGTTAATCCTTTCAGTTACTCTCAAAGGGACTAAAGGATGCACCCGACGGGACCAACAGTTCATCCTTTCAGTTACTCCCAAAGGGACTAAAGGATGCACCCGAAGGGACCAACAGTTCATCCTTTCAGTTACTCCCAAAGGGACTAAAGGATGCGCCCGAAGGGACCAACAGTTCATCCTTTCAGTTACTCCCAAAGGGACTAAAGGATGCACCCGAAGGGACCAACAGTTCATCCTTTCACTTACTCCCAGAGAGACTAAAGGATGCACCCGAAGGGACCAACAGTTCATCCTTTCAGTTACTCCGAAAGGGACGAAAGGATGCACCCGAAGGGACCAACAGTTCATCCTACCAGTTACTCCCAGAGAGACTAACGGATGCACCTAAAGAGACTACCAGTTCATCCTTTATGTTACTCCTAAGGGGACCAAAAGGACTAACATTTAATCTTTTCAGATACTCCCGAAGGGACCAACGAATGGACCTAAATGGACTAATAGTTTATCCTTCATGCTACTCCCAGAGGGACTAACAGATGCTCCCAAAAGGACTAACTATTAATCTTTTCAAGTACTCCTGAAGGAACGAACGGATTCTCCTTCCAATGCTGCCACAAAGGCAAACTTTTGAACCCCACAAGTTCTCCACTTGCCGCAAATGTTCATCCAATAGTGTTTCATCCAGGAGATTAACCGTTGCTCCACTTGTCCCTTTAGGCTCACTTTTGACAAGCTTTCAATAGACTTGGGACAACTCGGCCATGGCAGTGCATCTGTTAGCGCCTTTATGGGGTTGTACAAAACCACAAGCGTTTCACTAGAACTATTTTTTTATTGCATCAAAAGAGTGTGCGATACACGGACGCGTGGTGTCGCAGGGACACCACTGTCCACTTGAATTAGGCGGCACAGTAAATCTAGTGTCTTCTGGCCTTTTTTTACGAACACAATATTAAAAGCCCAGTATAGAGCCAGCAGCGTGGCTACTGCAGCCAGCAAGCTTCCTTCTTGAATTTTCAGCCCTTCAAGGCACACAGCAAATGATCTTGTCTTCAACACATCACCTTCATATGTAATAGTGGGCACATAGTGCACCACTGTGGGGTCCTGAAAGAAATTAAATGCAAATTATAATTTACAGAAAGTACATTACGGTATGGTTTTAAAGAGACCTACATTGTTTTCAAACAGTATTCTATTGCTAATACTTTGCAACATACTCTAAGGAAATATACCTGAAACATATAGTAAGCACATAACCATGGGAACGACGCAGATTTTTAAAATCCTGAAGTGCCTAGGGCAGAGAGTGTGCAATATGCATATTTATAGCATTCTGGAAGCAACCCACACACATTGGAACTGCGCTCGAGGGAGCCCTCACACTATCACTTGGTTAGCAGTTTTTCTTACGTAAATCATTTATGACCTATATATAAATGAACTTATTTAATCCAAATAATACAAGTAATTTTCTGTATCTATCCCTTACTTAAAATTCCTTCAGCACTTAAATATCAGTACGTAGTTTTGCTAGAGCATCGCCACTTCCATCTGGGTGCTTCACGAAAATGCGCAGACACATGGAAAGAAAACTGGTATGACAATATCAAGAATGCTACCTGCAATAAAAGAATATTTGCATTGACAATGCAAGAATTCTATCTATAATTTCATATTACCAAGCTACACCATCATCAGCCAATTTTAAGTCTACAGCAGTGTGCCACAAAGCGACACACTAGCACAAAAATTTTAGTTGTGACAGTGACTGCAGTGTTTCCAAAATGATAAGCCATGAATATATGAAACTAGCCGAAAGAGATGAGAACAGAGACAAAAATGGAAATAGGACAGATGCTGGACTTTCATTTTTCGGTTTATTCAAAAGATACCACAAGCTAACATTTTATGCATGCACCAGACCAGTGCAACTATATCAGCCCTTATGCTGAAGCTTTCTATTAGCATTCAGACCTGCTCCTGATAACTGCAATTTTCATAAATAAGCATATCAGGACAGTGCTCTGACACATCATCCAGAACCGTAAATGGCCAATTACCCTCCGATGTTGTAAATGTAATTATGTGTGAATGGTGAGAAAACATGTGATGCAACTTCACAGAAGCATATCTTACTTTTTAAAAGATAATGGTTCCATGCAGGAATATGGTGCCAGTGAACTGTGTCATTCTCGGTGATCAAAAGCAATGACCGAACGTTAAGCAATATTTACAGTGATGTGGTGCTTTCATACGTTAGTTACCTCGGAGAAAAGTAACAATTGTGAGCCCGGCATTTGTTCTATCACCTTTTGCCTTGGTCCTCGTCAGTTTGCAGGTTTCATAACAACTTGCCGATCTCTACCTTTTAAGCCACTCTCTCATGGCCAAAAGTAGCTGCCTAGATTTTAAGAATACAGTAAAACCTCATTAAACCGTACCCGCTTAAACAGTAGTTTCGTTTTAAAAGTAGTAAAGTCAAATTCCTGACTCAGCGGCCATTGAACATAATGTATTTTGTATCCGCTCAAACCGTACCAGCTTATTGCGTACGTATCGGTTAACACATAGTGTTTCCACTTTTCGTTGTGCAAACACGGCGGTGCGTCGTCTCCATTGGGCGGCCTAGTAGAAGTGGGCCTCAGAGGTCGGAACGGCCTCCAAGCGCCCTGGGCATTGGTGCGTGAAGCCACATCATTTCGGCGGTGTGCCAGAGAGCGTTGTTGCGACGGGCAAGTGAGGACTCACGTCATGCCGAAGCTCGGATAAAGAAGATGCTGGATGCTCAGCATAGAAGAAAAATGAGACATCGTTCGTGCTATTGAACATGACATGAGACAGCGCTGGCACGCGACAGGTATCTGCTGTTGAGTCCGGTGCATGGCATTTGGAATGCGAAGAAGTTGCTCGGCAGTGCTGATGCGACCGTGATGAGTTGTCGGCTACGCGTTTTGACTTTTCGCCATTGTTGTTACCAAAGTGTCGGCTAGCAACAGTCATGAGGACAACAAGGAAAGCGGCGGCACGGGCGATTCAGGCCCGACAGTGGCAGAAGCTGGGCCAGCCTCATAAATGCAATCGTCGAGGCGAAAACAGCAGCCCGCTATGAAAAAGGCGCCCCGCAACTTCTGCAGCGCTACCGTGCGCGTGCACGGAGAATATGTAATGCCAACGAGGAATCTGCCATGCGAGTGTTTGCCGAGAAGAGGGGGGCTGGCTGAAAAGCTCAGCTTATGCAAGTTTGAGGCCGCTGTAGTTGCAGCTAGGCCGCCATGGCATCAAACAAAAATACACACAGTGAATAAATACTGCATGTTTTTTCCCCTTTCATCGCACTCTCTCCGAGTTCAGTTTTTGACATGTAAGTGGTCGATCTCATGCTACTTCGGTTAAACAGTACTACCGTTTAGCACGTACTTTTTCCGAGCTCCAGCCAACTACGTTTTAACGAGGTTTCACTGTAGTTCACAGAGGTCTGCAATGGTACAAACTAACAGGAAACTAGGGCAGACTAGAATGCATTCTTTTGCTTCTACATTTGTCTCTCCATGTGATCTCAGCATCATTTAGGCTTGTACACTTGCCTCGGGACCCGCACAATTTTCGCAGCAGCATACACAGTGATTTTCACAGTTGTTGCCTACAGGTCAGGCGTTTTTACTTAATGCTTTCCTGTTTGTTTCATTTGCCCACAATAGTATGTACAATACTTTCTAAGCATTTATAATTAAAATACATAAACTCAACATTGCCGCCAGATGCAAAGCAGTCTGCAATTTCCAAAAACTTCTGAAAAGGGAATTACTTACAGAAGAGCAAATGAACGTTTCCATGCGCTCCTTCACCATGGTCGGAAGAAGGCAAATTGCTGCTGTAAGTGTCATCTCTGAAAAAGTTATGCAGGAGCATTAGACGCACTGCTTCACCACACATCAAGTTTGCTCACTTTCGTTTGCATGCGTCATTTTGAAAGGCTTCGATTGGAAATCACAGATAATGGGCCTATGTGGGGCAGCAAAAGTAGCTCTATACTTGCGCAGGAATGGTTTACTGGATCATCATAAATTCAGACATGACACTTAGCCATCATATGCTGCAGTAAATGCTACATGAAACTATGTAGGAAACTCGGTAGTAGACTGCACCTAAGGAATTTTCTAATGTGCAGACGACTCCGTGTTCGTCATGGAGCCCTTGAACTGAGTCACTATAAGAGAAATTGTGTCCCACATACTCTTGAATGTGCTAGTGCTAACATAGCCAAGGGACCCTGCAACATATGAGCCCCATATAAAAGCAAAGCGAGTAAAATAGTTTTCACAAGAGAGTAAAGACCATGGACTAAATTCCTCACAACTGCCAGCAAACAGTGGGCTGCTAGTTGAGGGCAGGGTCTAAGCTGCACTGAAGCATACTGAGTAAAGAGCACCTTAAAAATTACCCTAAGAAATACTATCTCGCATGTCCAATTACATGCAAATGGGATGTCAGGAGAACCCTACTGCCAAACCAAACTCCTCCCAATAGGTGGCGGGGGAAATACCACCCACTGCTCTGGTTGACTGCCCATTTATAATTATTGTTACTATTTATGCTAAAGAACTTATTGCAGTGTACCCTTTCCAATCACAAGATGTTCACTCCCATATAGTTTATGGAGAGACTTTCACATGATAAAATATTAGTTTTGCCTCGCTGATATCGTGATAAGTACCATAGTGTGAGGCCTCTGAGATGCCGCTCATGGTTTCCTCGTATCTTTGGAGGAAGCTCTGAAGGTGTCGCTTCTTCTTAGACGCCATAATGATCTTTTGTGCAGCTTTTGCTAGAATTTCTTCCAATTTCTCCGTAACTGCCACTGTTGTCATTCGATGGAACTCCAGCTGAGCCTAAAGAAAATGAATAACAAGGCAGATCACATCACAGGTTTTGGCCAGATTGAAGTTGTTAAGCAACAGTATTGGCTTACAGCAGCTCCGAGTTATGCTTTGTCATATTGATGGATGCATTAAATTAGCTGCACATATGTTAATGGGATAGTTGGTTGGCACACATGAAATATAAAGGACAAAAGAACACAAAACCATGCTCATGGCATCAGTTTCATTCTTGCATTCCTTCCATCTCCTGGACTACAAAAGTGGAACCAAGGTCCCCAAAAATATGTTTTCGCTGGTACTTGTTAAAACAAGGAAAGTGCAGATTAAAAAGCTTTTCACAGCATTTTAGGCATTGCAACACGCAATGTCTAGTACATTTTATAGAAACTTTTTCCCGGAATACAAGGCACTAAGTTTGATTAGGTTTGTTGCATTTAAAGTAACAGATTATATGTACCAACTGTAGAAAGCACCATTTTTAGGGGGCCCCCTTCATCAGGTCTGGCCATCTTGAGCTGACAAGTGCAGTGCATATAATGTAGCTAGTGACCATGTCTGCCTTGTATTACATCTCTACACACCGAAAAAAAAAACAAAAACAAGTTAAATGTCAAACGAGACGCTATTTGCCCTTCTCCTTGCGGGGGTCGCACTCCCAGCCGGAGGGTCGACATACATCGCATAAGTGCACTACATGCATGCCAGGGCTGCAATGTCATTCAAAGTGGCATGTGAATTTGAGAATTATTCAAGGCAACAAGCTATTTGACCTTTTGCTGCAATAGACAAATGAAAGTTTAGAGAAATAATAAAACCTACAAACAGAATGTCTGTTTTACTTCGTGCCGTATAGCAAGAGAGATGTGCTTTCATTTCATCTGCTTGTACCCAGGTCATACACTCGCATGCGCAGAGTGACACTGTCATTGTCTACCATGTACTAGCGCACGATCATGCGCTGTGATCCGCTTGCGTCTGCCTCAGCATTTGTGTAGCACTGACTTATACCACTTGTTAAATGTTCTCGTGCACAGCATGCAAATTGTTTGCTGTGCAAAGGAAGACAAATGCAAGTGCTCGCACGCAGGACTGTCAGCGGAAGAGCGCCGTGCAGTAATGAAGTGAGCAAAAAAAAAATTAAGAAAGGCAGGGCCCGTGACACATGCATCATGCGATCTTCAGCTGGAGTAGGGGAGAACACAGGGATGGAATTTCGCTTGGGGAGGCTAGACAGAGCAAGTGGAGAGAGCGTCTATGTTGGCTGTGATGCTCATCTCCTGAAATGATCGGTTTGGAGCACTTACAAATATTTCTATCTATTGAGGAACCAACTTGAACATTCTGGCGGTAGAACGGTGCTCCCTAAGAACACGTAACAACTTCCAGCATATAATTAAAATTCGCCACATGGCCTGGTGAAGGGCCCTTTAAAGGGAAGCTGGAGAGTTTTCCAGAAAAAATGAGTGAAGAGCTGTACGTAATGGCTTTCAACCCTCCGAATCCGAATATCGCATTGAAATTGAGCGCAAGAAAGCGCAAACAGATTTTATTTCGACGCAATGTGCAGCAGTAGACTCGAGCAGCTTGCGCACCTTGTTTCCGCCTGTGATTGGTCGGGCGCCTCGTGACAGCGACAGCGCACTTTTAACCGGCGATTACGTCGTTCCTAAGTGAAAAATCTCGCCCAAAATTTTACGTGCATGGTTTATAAAGATCCCACATCCGTATATGAGCATCTTATTGCATTCGACAGACTCTTCAGCTTCCCTTTAAGGAGGTTGAAATTTTAAGAAAATTCATGAAATCAGAACATTATAAAAACTGAAGACAACTGTGCAATAAAGAAAAACAGAAAAAAAGACAGCAATTCTGTAAATCGAACCTACTGAAACACCTAAAGCAGAGAACATTGATATGTTACACACAAATGTATTGAACGTGAAATTAAAGAGGCAATGTCCCCAAAAAACTACAGAGAGCTAGTTTACAGAAACCTTAATGGACCAAGCCTCCTCCTGTTAATTCTTTGTCTGAAGACTTAGGTAATACAACACTTGGCACAGCGTTTTTTTTTTCATTTTCTCTCTTTTTTTCATTTTAATGTCAAACTATTTTACATGTTTTACCCAAAAATAGATAGTGGGTGTTCTTTGCCTAATTGCTTGTAGAATGCTTTTTAGTTATGAGATATCTCTTGAACGATTCCTTTTACGTCTTGGTAAAGGCATTTTTCATTTGTGTAAATACTTGTTGCCGAGACCTTTAGGTTCATTTTCAAGAAGCATCAAAATTCGTATTCCTTATCTATGCTTTTTCTTTGTCAATATGTGGCTCAATGAGATGTTACCACTGTGGCTTGAGTGCACAGTACAGGGTGTTTCAGCAAACACTCAAACATTTTTAAACAGGAACACCAATGCATTTCTTTGCCATTAATATCTAGAAACTGGTGTCATCCTGAGAATGTGTTCCAAATGGGTGTGCGTTGTGAACTCCATGGCTAGAATTTGTAAATTTCAATGTGGGCCATATGGTAATTTGTCGACTTAATTAGTGAATTTTTGTGAATTAGTTAATTCTGCATTTCATTTTTTCAAGTAATGTCCGCCTCTTCGAGTAGACCGGCTCCTGAACTATACACTCTTAGACAAAGGTACACCCTTTGGAATGTATATCTGCCACACAACAATAGTCATCTGCCTTGCTCGCGTTTCCTTTCTCGAAAGCGCCGCACCTGCTACTTTCCTGTCAGGAATGCTATGTTATGTTGATAACGAGCATGCTGTTCGTTACTGGGAAGTACCGGGCTTGCAGCGTTAAAGAAAGGGAATGCGGACAAGACAGATTACTATTATTGCGTGGCAAAAGGGTGTAATTTGCTCAAGAGTGTAGAATTGTGCAATCTGCCACAGGCAACCTTTGAAAATTTTTGGAAGTGTTTGCTGAAACACCTGGTATATTGAGGACAATGACCTAGTCAGGTGCAGATAAACACCTTTAATCCCTGGTTTTCCTTGCTTTCTTTTTCCTTTGTAACATTGTCGTTTGTTCCAAATGAGTGTTAAATGAATACTTGTGACAAAAAGGGAAAGTGAAACTGAAATAAGCAAACTAATTTGTAAATAGGAATTTCGCAAGCCTCACAAGTATTTTAACAATTACATGTAAGCTAAAAATATTTGTCTAATTCAGATGCCCTAATAGAGGCACTTTACAAAACAATAACTGTATTTGGTAGAAAGTTTCAGATTAGTTAACCTTTGTGCTCCCCCATTTACCAATTTTCAGAAGATTTACTAATGAATTCGAGGCCTTAATTCAAAAGCGCTCCTTAAAGATGGTAGAATTCCAGTTTCTCTTATGGTGCAATAATTTTCATACAAGTCGTTTCAGTAGTAGTCTAATGAAAGCATTTCTGTGTTTCACATGTGCTTATGTGGAGATGAGAGTTGGCCCCAAGATAAAGCTTTCTTGAACCATTAGTGGCATTAGCCACGTGAATGTTTTTTTTATGGATCAGTACAGCGCATTTAGAATGCATGAGTGTGTGCACAACACATGCACTCACTCATGTGCACACAGGTAATTAGTTTTCAGGGTAAAACCTGATAATTTCCAAGTTTAGCATCCCAAGTCAAATTGAGAAAAATCGGCTTGAGCCCAGTTGGTCCCTTTGAATGACAATTGCAAGCAAAGGACTGCAATAAGTGAAAACAAGAAAATACACAAGGTCTTTTTTCTGGCATATTGCAACAAAAAGTTTGCCTATGCATTTTCCTGGGTTCAGTGATAGCCAAATACTTTTCCTTCAAAAACTTACCATTGTGCTCATGGAAAGAGCGGGATACATCTTCACAATGTCTCCCACTGATGGATTTTCGCCAATCCATTTTCTTCTACTAGCAAATGTTCTTGCCATGCAGTCGGAAATGTAGGCGACATCAGGCCGGGCTTTTGACACTTCTTTAGCCATGGCTACAAGATGAGCATCAATGGTCTCATTGTCCTCTCCATCTTCCATGGCAGCAGCCTGAAAAGAAACCATGTTAATCAATTAACACTACAGTAGGCTGGCAACTTGTAGATTTACACTAATATGATTATACATACTGAAAATGGTCTTGTGATCCTTTTGGAGGCAAGACTGTCATTGTTGACCACTACTGCTCTTTTAGGTGGTGGGCCATCATCTGCGTCTTCTTGCAGTCTGAGCTTGCTTCGCTCATATTTAGCTTTGAACCTTAAAGCTTCTCGCCAGGAGTCCTAGGTAAAAAGCATCACAATTTATTACTAGGTGAAGCAAACCCATACGCAATGGCAAGCAAAAGTAAAATTTTTTGCATGCCCGATAGCAATAAACAGCAACTACAATGTTGCACAGGCCATATAAATCTATACAACGCTAGTAGCGCTGGTCTATATTCACTAGACAGCTGTCTTAGAGCCAAATACTCCGTTCAGCAAAACTATATCATGAATAGCCTGTGGCAGATTCTATTCTAAGACGAAAGCCTTGAGTGGCTCGTTGCAATGGCTCATACCAAAAAACAAGCGGTGTCACATCCAGTGAAGCAAAAAATATCAGGAATGGTTCATACGACTACAAGCAAGCAAAGATGCAATGGCTGAATATGAATGAAGAAATGAAAGGAGGAATGAACAAAAGGACAAAGAAAAAGCCTTAAGAGGCTCATTGCAATGGCTCATACCTCAAAAAAGCGTAGTCTAAGTCTAGTGATGCAAAAAATATCATCAGGAATGGCAGAATATGAATCAAGAAACTAAAGAAAGAACCGTTAGGTAGTACATTAGGTGCTGGCACGTGTCGTCGAGGAGGTCGACCTACAGCGCCATACGTTTACATCACACTTCAGCTCGTTATGTCATGCAAGAAGTCTGACGCCTCTGATTGTACAAATTAATGCATTACTATGTGTGCAGCAGGCTTTCGCTTTCATGTGTTACAGGAGTGTAACATGCTGAACTTTTTATTACAATGCAATACTGTCACTGATCCCCAAGTTTTCTTCATCCATCCATCCAGATAGCTTCAAATGCAGCCTCCATTATTTTTTAAATCGTGCCTGATGGTGGGTTTTGAAACTATGTCCCCTGGCACA
Source organism: Dermacentor variabilis (assembly GCF_050947875.1). Taxonomy (NCBI): domain Eukaryota; kingdom Metazoa; phylum Arthropoda; class Arachnida; order Ixodida; family Ixodidae; genus Dermacentor; species Dermacentor variabilis. The sequence goes on from NC_134569.1 coordinate 176,674,160, forward strand.
GAAGCCTGATGATAGCAACCTTATCAGTTCTTCATACATGCAAATTTCAGCTTTTACAAAACTGATGCATTCGCTATGTCATACATCAATACAGTTCTCCGAGCGTCGTTTGCTTCATTGTCTGCTTTGGTTGGCATTCGATCCATGGTAACAACCACTGACTTTTTGGAGCACCTTCAACTAGTTGTGATCAGTGCTTATTGTGAGAGGAAGATGCCGCTCTGCCAGCGAACGCAATAACTATCTTACTCAAGAAGGACACAGCCGAGTGGCAGGAGTTTTCGGCACACTGCCCAATGCTTCTGCTAGGTGCTCACCGATCTCAATGTTATGTTCTTATGTATATACATGAACTGGCTATAACTAGGCAGCAATTTTAATGCATCTATTTTTTCAGCATTAACAGTCAAAAGTACCACGCATTGCAGTTAACACACACACACACACCCTAAAGACCTATACCCTTTAAGCGAAATCGCTTAGTTTCATCGAGAGCACAAAGAGTTGGCTGCAGTTGCTGGCTGCCAGAAATGTGCTGCTCCACTGGTTCAAATCAGTACCCTCCTGGTAATGCTTGCAGCATTTATGATGTAAAAGTATGAGACCATTGATGCTCATCTTGTAGCCATGGCTAAAGAAGTGTCAAAAGCCCGGCCTGATGTCGCCTACATTTCCGACTGCATGGCAAGAACATTTGCTAGTAGAAGAAAATGGATTGGCGAAAATCCATCAGTGGGAGACATTGTGAAGATGTATCCCGCTCTTTCCATGAGCACAATGGTAAGTTTTTGAAGGAAAAGTATTTGGCTATCACTGAACCCAGGAAAATGCAGGAAAAGCTGAACAAAACCTGGGTGTCAACCGGTAGCCAATGCTGCAAATGAGGTTAATGAGGGTAAATTAGGCCATCATCAGTTTGTATTACATTACCTTCTCTTGGTGTACAAAGCCCATGTGTACACAGGCAACTGTAAGCCAAGGTTTTAGAGAGATGCCACAGGATACAACTAAAGCCATGTGTGGCCGCTTTAAAGACCAAGACAATGCTTTCAATGTTCTAGTATAACTAGCAAAGGTTGGTAATTATTCAACTTCACAAGCCTTATTCTGCAATTGGAAAACACTTCATAGGTAATTTCGAATGAGAAAGTTGTAGAATGTGCTAGGAAGCTTCAATATCACCACTTTCTGATGGGGCAATATTGTATCTTGCATTATGAAGAACGCCCTTTGAAATTAGGGGGGGGGGGGGGAGAAGGCTCCGTGACTGCAGTGCTCTCACTTCTGCCACGCACGAATGCAGTGCTTTAAATCTACACTCCAATGCGGTGAGGGTTCGAGAGACTTCTCTTGCTGCTCTCATTTGCCACCAAAAGATAGCACACCACATATTAAAGAGAGGTATATGCATGCATCATGCAATTACATGTAAATTTGTCTCATACTTTTACATCATAAATGCTGCAAGCATTGCCAGGAGGGTACTGATTTGAACCAGTGGAGCAGCACATTTCTGGCAACCAGCAACTGCAGCCAACTCTTTGTGCTCTCGATGAAACTAAGCGATTTCGCTTAAAGGGTATAGGTCTTTAGGGTGTGTGTGTGTGTGTGTGTGTGTGTACACACACACACACACACACACACACACTAAAACATAGATTGTCCTATTTTTTCAAATCTGCGTACATTCCACACGTGCTGGCAAAAAACGAGCTCAAAACAACATGTAGCCGAGAAAGAAAAAACACTGTATTAGTACTACAAAATGTTCAGTATGCCCATAAAAGCACTGAAAATGACCCTTCTTGTGTCTTTGCCATTGCAAAGCCGCTTAATAGCCAAGCCATCTTGATCTTGTTAGAATGAGCACCTTTTTGGCTTGCTATCCTGCCAGAACGAGCCTTGCATGAAATGCACATTTTGCACTCTTAGTTTTTTTTTGTCTGTTTTCCTTACACACTTCTTGCAAGTCAAAAACTATGGAAGTGATACTGTCTCTCTGCTACTCAATCCTTTTTTGCCTATGTGCTAGAGATACATACAGTGCAGAACCACTGTGACATTGTTTTAGGACATGGAAGCATCTTGAAATATAGAAATCAGTTCACACTGGCAATGTTGCAAATTTAGAATTCCACAACTTTGCCTGAACTATAGATACAAACATTACAATACGAACTTTCACTCCTTGGACATTTAACAACATACTGGGTTAATTTTAGCTCTCTTGCCAAAGTAAATTTTTTGAAGCTTAAGACCCAATTTAAACATGGAAAAGTTATTTCTTTACTTAGCAAAAAAAAAGAAGAACAAATTGCATATGGGCAATCGGCAACACGATTGAATATTTGACGTAGTAGTTCTGCAGAAACCCGCAAGGTAGAGAGAAGCAATTAATAAAGGGAAAATCAGACATCCACCCGTTTCGTAGCAATTGCTACAAAGGAAACCCATACGGGTTCCTCGTATGGGTTTCCTTTATAGCAATTGCTACGAAACGGGTGGATGCCTGATTTTACCTTTATTAAGATTGAATATTTGTTGAAAATTTCAACTTTCTATAGTCAACGACAAATATTTTTTGTCAAACCCATATCCCTCCTTTAACTCAACCACAAGCTATAGATGTACAATAAGAAGTGGTTATTCTGTAAAAATCGCACATCCCTAACAACTGCACTGCAAAATGGAAAGAGTGAGACATATATAAGTGCATAATTTTACTTGATTTCATAGCGTTGCCTACTAGGCGTAAGATGGAGCAGAGCATGCTGTCGCTAAGATAGTGATACAGCCTTGATGCAGTACGCTTAGAAATTAATGCAGCAATTGGTTTTACTTGCACAGCCAAAACGAAGAAGTACGGGAGTTGATTACAGCAGTAAACAGATGGAACATGATATTGTGGCTACTGTCACTCTACAAGCATCAACACTAGGTTTCGTTAAAAACGCTATTCATTAATGCATAGCACCTTTAAGAGCACTGCAAACACAGCTTGCCAACAGCTAGTTAGGTGAATCTTCGTATTCTGTAGGCTGTACAACACAGAAAATAGTTGTGTGATAGTTACAAATGTGGAGTCTTTAATCCCGCGCTATAACTGTGCAGTTAATGTATTCCTCTAAAACTTGCATAGAGGATTATCTTGTCTAATTATAAAATTGAAGGAATAGAAGAATAAGTGCAACATGCTCCACCGAGCAATTAACATCAAGTTGCACCCTCATATAACGCATCAGCATATGTTTAAAATCTTGGCTAAATTTAAATGGGGCACCCTACAGCCAGTGTTTACATAGCTTGAACCAAAGTCTCAAAATAGAGTGGTACACCTAAAGGGACACTAAAGGTTACCAGAAACTCAAGTTAAAGCGGTAGAGCAATGTTCTAGAACGTCTAAGGCGTCAATATAATCGTGAACAGAGCTTTAGTAACCGACAAATTGAGGTAAATGCATGACACGATTTCAGACCCCCCAGCGACATTCCGGTACTAGCCTGATGACGAAAGGACTCCTCATAATTTGTGTTACTAATACTCAACTACTCGTATTAAAAATATCATTTCATTCGATTATAAGACGGAAAAAAATGTTATTTGTCTACGTCTATTCGATTCTAAGAAAAAACATTTTGACGTTACCCTTCAGTAATATGGGTGTTTGAAAGGTTTCGTTTTCGCTCGACTGTGCGCGCTCGACTCTGCGCCGCGCACGCTTTGGAGTTTCAGTAGTTTCGTTATCGCGTCGTGCTGTGAGGGTTCTGCTGGCTCGCGAAACTTTAATTTGGAACAAGCAGCGATAATGCCACGTCCATGTGATGTCGTGGGAAGCCCTCGTTGCTTTCCCGCTCCGGAGAGCCGGTGTCGAGGCCGCCGGCAGTGCGAGCCCTCAGCAGCAGGTCGCGCTCGTCGGTGCTCAAATCGCTGAAGTTGAGCCCACCATCGCGAGCCAATCTGTCGGTGTCAGGGTCCATTGCGACGAGCGTCGAAGTTAGCGTCATAGAATGAAGTACCAGCTTATGGGCGTCTTGCGCTGGAGTTTGAGGTATAGTAGCGGCGCCTGGTGGCGGTGCGGGAAACGACATCTGGGTCGTGCCAGCTTGGGTCGTATTGAGCCCTGGCTGTGGCGAAGCACGTTTCTAGACCGAGTTTTGCGTCGATTCGCACATTTTTGTGCCCTGTTGCGAGTGCGAAAAGGCTCGTCGCTTCTCATAGACCACGCCGACCACGCTGCGAGCTCGTAACGAAAACGGACTCTCCGTGTGCCGTGGGACGTAATTTGGGACGTAATTCGTTTCTCCTTCCGCTAGCCACTATACTCCCGCTTTCGCTCTGCTGTCGGCTCTGTCTTGGCTCTGTTTCTGGCCGCGCGTTCGCGTTTTGCGCAGAAAAGCCGTAGCGCCGTCTGCGGACGCCGTTCTACTCACCGATGGCGCAACGTCACTATGAGACCATGATGTCAGTACTCCTCGATCGGAGGGCGGGCGATTTGAACTGCGCTAGAGGTACGCGGACGCTTCAGGACGCATTTTCTCTTAAAATAAGTCTCTCCTTGGCACGAAACAAGCGTTTCGAGGTTTCTGTGATGGTATTTCAACAGTCCACGTTGACTTAATAGTAACCTTTAGTGTCCCTTTAAGACGAATGACACAAATAGCTCAAAGTTGTCGGATTTTCATAAGGTTTGACGAGTTACGTAATAAGTAACATCTATATGTGTAAAATACTTTGTTTTAGAGCATAAGCTGTATTCGAAAAGTTTTAGAGCATGCTCAGAACCACCAAATGAAGTTCTTTAAATGGCAGTATCTCTTATGTGGTTATCTTTTCTGGGCTCTACGATATACAAAACCAAAGTTGTCACAGCTCTCTAGCGCACTTTGAAAGGAGAAAGCCTGCATGCTTATTGCCAAAGAAAAAAAAATGAATCAACCACAGCATCCAGAGTACGTCAGCACCTTTGATATGGAGATTCTGCCAGTCCTAAGAGATAGGAGGGATAATTTTTCAATATTTCCTGGGTTTTTTCACAGCTTGCAAAAGGAAAGAACCACAAAAATTTTACAGAAACAACTTCATTTGGGGTTTGAGCATGCTCTACAGCTCTTCACGTACAACTTAAGTCCTAAAACAATTATTTTAAGTGCTGCATACTTGAGCACAAATATGCTGGTGGTGTTATGACGGACATATGACATGTTGTAAAGCACGTTCAATTTCCTTCGCAATGCTTTTCTTCCTGGATCTCGGCTTGTTAGGAAAACTTTCTGCTATTCTGTAAAGATTACATAAAATTCTTCACTTTGACAAATGCAGAACTGGTGGCAACTGCTGCAAAGCACCCTTCTTTTCAGAACTGCAGGTGACCGCTTGTTTACCAAGTTCAGCAATTATGTTTTCTACAGCATGCAGACATTGCAGTTTACTCCCTGCACACACCTGCAGTGCAAGATGAGCATAATACAGCACCACTACCATTCATGTTACTGCGGCGAAAGAGCACATTGCTGCCTATATTTTCATGCAACTACTCCGCATCCCATCAGCTGCCTGAGTCCAGAGCAGTAACATTCTCAGATGGATGGGGGCCAGTGGTTTAAAGAAAAGTCTATATTTGTTACATTTGTGTAGAGAAATTGCTATGCATATGTATGTTACTAAAGCTAAGCTTAATGCAGCAGCATGTTTCAAGAATTCCCGAGGATGCAACATGGGTAGCTAATCAGATAGCTTGCCCGACTGACATCGAGTGCACTAAAGCCCCTAAATCCATGCGCCAGCACCGCTTGGGCTAAGTAGCGCCAACCTTTGATGTGTGCCACTGTTCTCAGATTCGTCGCTCATACCAGTTCTGCTTCCGCAATTTCAGTTTCTAGTCATTCTGCTTCCGGGATTTCCGGTTCCTGAATTTTTGCTTGTTGCACACTCGCACCTGAATACAGCAGTGACGACGCTTCTGCCTAAAACCAGAAGCTGGACAAGTTCCGCTTGCTGCCGGAAGCTGAGGGGGAGAAGCGCGGAGGAGGGTAGGTTGGCGGTACTTAACCTGGTCGGCGAAACCTTATATGGAGGGGCTTTAGTGCGCACTTGCTATGTAGCAGGTGAAAGGGTGGCTGAAAACTCGGGGGAGCAGCAACACTGCAGTCGGTAGCAATGCACATATTCATAGCCCTATAATAAACTACACACTTTACGTGGAGCTCTTAAAGAAAGTATACGGGGGCAGAGGACCCTCTCAAGCTAACCTTAAATGGCTTTTCCATTCACCTCCCATCACATTTATTGTGATAAACGAATAAAGAATCAATCAAATGTGTCAATGATCATAGAGCCTACCCTAATGACTCAGTTTATGCACATTTGTCAAAATAGTTTAAGGTTTCCTTTAATATGACCACCTCTCACTGTCTCATTCACTTACATGCACTACTTATTTTTAAGGTTTGGTTCACGTTACATGAAAAATCCAGTATGAAATATACATATATAGAATCATCAGCTAACAGTTACCTCTTACACCTCTCCAGGTGGCTTAAAAGCAACCGACTGAGTTTAAACACAAGCAAAACCAAATATATAATTTTTAAGCCAGCAAATAAAAGAGACCCCTACTGTGTTCATCTGCACTTTGAGGACACGTTACTAGAACAAGTTACAGAGCAAAAGTTCTTGGGCGCATGGTTTACAGAGGACCTTACTTGGAATACTCACATTGACAATAGGATTGGCCACCCTAGTGCAGTACTTGGCCACAACCTCCTATATGAATACAACAATCAAACCCCGGCCCTCAGTCCCCAGGGGCTGCGAAGCAACTGACCACGGCGGCTGTCAGACCTGTGACGCAGCAGAGGGTGCTAAGAATACCTGGGTCTGAACAGGCCGCCATTAGAATCTGACACCTAACGCTAGAAAGTTATCTACTGAGGCGAGTCTAGCAGTGCTATTGGAGGTATTAGCGGGCATTAAATGTGATATAATAGGGCTCAGTGAGGTTAAGAGGTCAAATGAAGCAGATACAGTGCTAAAAAACGGGCACGTCCTGTGCTACCAGGGCTTAGCAGAGAGAACTAGGAGTCGGATTCCTGATTAATAAGGATATAGTTGGCAACATACAGGAATTCTATAGCTTACAAAAAGGGTTCTACTGTCAATGATAGAAAATTACACGGCACCGGGATTTGAACCACGGTCCTCTTGCACGCAAGGCAGATACTCTACCTCTATGTCACCGCTGCACTGTCAATTATGTCATAGCAAACATGCCAGGGTTTATATATAAGTGCCTGCGGAAAGGCTTATGCACACAAATTCAAAGTAAACTAAAACTACCCTTAACACATTTCAACCTGGCACTTTTTCCACCCTTTGGAATCCTTGGTCTTCCTAGTAAGGCAATGAAGCCTGCAAAGGCTACAGCTACACCAACCTGGACTACCATTCTGCCATTCCACCTTAAAGATGACAAGCCACCTTATCAGAAGGTTGACAACCAACTGAAGCCACACCATGGTACAGTTTGCAAACAAAACAATGAAAAACTTACATAGCCAGTCCCTGTACTGTCAGCCAAGTTTGGAAACTTGGCTATGAGGGCTTGGGCTGCCTCTGCATACAGTTTCCCAGGGTACCTAGCAGATTTAGAGAGGCAAATAACTTAGGTGGCATGATGAAAAATTGATCTTCAAGCAGTAATACTAAGGAAATAAAGGTAGGCAGTAATTTGCCAACAGTACTGAAGTGCTACACTTTGAAACATTTTTGGCTAATCCAAACAGCAACATGGGTAATTAGGGCGAGGTGAAAAAGCAGTGCCTGTTGATTTATCAGGCTAACAGCTGCTTACAAATCTGAACTACCATTGCAATGAAGCAATAGGTACAAAATAAACTAAATGAGGCAGTTTTATTTGGACCATATTGGAGAAATGTTAAAGTACATAGGGAACGTAAAAACTAGAGGCGGTGCTCACACATCGCTTGCCACCTGCGACACTTCTTTGCAGTTGTTATAGCAGTACTACTGTTTAACGTCGACAGCCGCAGCTTATTACACGCAATCAGAGCGCCCAGGAAGCAGTTAAACGAGTGAATACAATCAGCAGCCGGGCGGAGGAAGGTGGTGGGGAGGGGCACTGGCCTCCCCACCTATATAGTTCTCATATCAGGCTCTGCCATCCCTCTTTTTTTATTTTTTCATGCAACCCGGTTATAAGAATTATTGGTTGTAACAATGGAATTTTCGTGGCACTTGAATATTGTTATAAGTGGGTTCGACCGTATGCGATTCTATTGTAAAAATTACTATTTGCACACCCCAAATAAAAGCAACAAAGAGGAAACTAGAAGCCAACAGAAGTCAGATTACATAACTAAGTTTAAATATGGCAATGCTATAAGAATTCTACCAGACATTTAATGCTGTAAAGCTGGTTTGTGCTGAAGGAATACAATTCTTTACATACCTAACTGATACTTCAGATAATGAAATCACTGTAGTTACGTATTAAATCAGAGCAGCTTTGGAAATAACGTCCAGGGGGAAAATTGCCAGTCAATACAATACAATAATCCTGTTTTGCTTCTAGCACCTGAAATCTTCCATAACAAGCTGATTTAGTCAACATAGCTTTAATGGCAGGCTCCTTTCAACATAGCTCAGCAAGACAGCCACAAGCCAAGATGTGTCTAAAAGTTGGTTTCTAAAAGTTTGTGTTAATGACTTACATTGTTTGTAGAAACAAATCATGGTATAGCCATTGCAGCACCCGCCGCCTGTTTTTGAAGTACTGCCCAGCCCTGTGTCTTTCAATGCTCATGGATATATCTTGCGGCACAGTTGGCAGCATGTATACATGACCGGGGCGTGCCTGTTCTGGTGGTCCTTTTTCAAGGACATCTGCTATCCTGCAGTACAATTGATGGGAGAAAAAAAGGAAGGACATTGTGCAGTGCTTTTGGATAACTTTCAACCGAATGAAATAAAAAGCTTCTTTGACACAATCTAAAATGAAGACTTAAAATACCAAACATCTGCATTGATGCAACACTCACCTTACTTGGTTCATCTCCTTGACTTTAATTCTAGCCTTATTGTGGATAGTCGAGTCCTCTGTTATTTCAACAAAGGTGTCAAAGTCTTCGTCAAAGATCTGCGAAAATGTCATCAGGTTAAAATGACATCGGCTTTAGGGTCGATGAGGAAGTTTGGCCTCAGTGCTGCGCTAAGTTTCTGAGCATATTTCAACTAAAGCAAGCAGACTGGTATTCCTTGGTCATACCTTAGGCACAGTTGGTAGTGTGTCTGGCTTTTGGAAAACCGATGTTTAAATTATTGCTCAGTCAGCAGTTTTATAAGGAACACTGCTACCTCCAATGTGCCTCATGACAACAAAGGAGATGTTCACACCTCGGCATGGTCGGTATTAGATCCCAGGGTCCAAGAGTAAAAAAAGCTGTGTTTCTGTGGCATATTGTCAACAGGCGCCGAAGAGCAACTTAAGCTGCCAGAATATACGCTACATGAAACGAAAACTATTCAGCCGGTTAGCGAACCTTTCAATTAGGACTTAGGCCTAATAAAAAAAGAAAAAGAGGGGGGGGGTCAGGAATGAATACACAAACAGTTAATTATAATGCCTTTTACTGATCCCCCCTATACAAAATTTATACAATGCACAAATCCAGGACAGCACACTGTCTTTTGTTTTTCCGTATTTTCACCTTGCTTTTCCGTCATGAGGCACAAAGCATTGCGCAGCCCTCGGCACTGTGTACCGTCTGCACAAGATACCGCGTTCACTATCAATTATTTTAATATTGGCTATTCAGTTGTCCACCGCTTTCTGAATGCAAAACGCCCGATATTCACTTACACATCTGCCTGTAAAGCCGTCACAAAGCACGTACACGATTTTCAGTGCACGTGCGCAGTGAAAGCACGACTGCAGAAGTCTGGTTCATAGTGCCGAATGCAAAAGTTATCGTACGAATACCTAGGTTCGTGCATTAAAACGCAAGGATGGAGTAAGAGAAGACAAACGCCAAGCTACGTTGAAATTAACTTCTCTAAACGCTAACCGTGCCTGCACCGCTACTGCAACACACGCATGATTAACACACACATGACCAACACAAAGGAGAAAAAAAAAGCCGGTTTAGAGTGCAACAATTATGAGGCTAATTCAAGAACACCCACCGTTAATCCAAGGGCGCAGACGTCGACATCCTTGAATATTCCATTCTTTGAAAGTTGGCTTAGGAGGTCCTGCCGGCTGCAAGGTTCGTCGAAAGTCACGACGACATTATTGTCGCCGTACATAACTAGGCACTTCGACGCCATGGCTCGCAAAAGGATGCGCCGACCGCAATCAGGGAACCCTCGACTAGACCAACAGCAAATTTTGCACAATACGGGATAGATAGCAAAAATCAGCGATGGCAGTTTGACGAACGCGTGCGATGGCGCCGCTCTTCGAATGCTGTCGCTGACACTGCGGCTTCGACTCCGACTGGATGGATGTCAGGCTACAGTCTATATATATGCTATGCAGTGGCTATAGAACTCTATAGTGAGACGTCACATGCGTTTATTGAACTAGCATGGTTGATAGCGGCGCGCAGCGTTCACTTTCGTATCATCTACGCGAGAAGTACGGTCACCAAAATGTATCACTCCGCGCGTTTCGTCTATGCTTCGCTACGCGCAAACGGTATAGTCCGTATAGTGGTACGAACTAGAAGACAGTACGTGCTAGTATACTGTACCAGCGACGTTTGCGCGCGCGAACTGGTTGAGTGAAATTTGCGTCGTTTTGGTGCGTGTGCGATCTGTCGTGCGTGTCATTGGTAAGTCCGCGATACTCCTAAAATGTGAACATTTCGTTTCCGGAACGGTTAGGAAATGCACTAGCGTACTTCTGAGACTTTGGTGACTTGTGACACGAACAATGAATGTGAAGTATTGTCCAAGGTGCCCGTTCAACTCATGCCAATTTACACGAGTCGTCACGCACATAGGCCTAGTGCACAGTGCGGAGCCCAATTTCAGTGTATACTGTGGCATCGAAGGCTGTGCGAGCACGTATACAAATTTCTCTTCATACAGATCGCATCTGTATCGTCGGCATCGTAACTTACTTGAAGAAAACAGCAGCACTTTGCAACAGCGACACACTGAACAGCCTGCTGGTGGAGGAAATTCAAATGTGCAGGACGGCGAACAGTTTCCACAAGCAATGGACTGTACTGACGCCAGCGCAAACGTTTCCAGTGAACGACCTTCCACAGATGATTTGTCGTCAGAGCCTACAACGGCTCCACTTGATCGCTTCGAGTGCTTTCTCAAGCAGGCAAAGTCTACTATATGGAATTTCTTTTTCTGTGTCACAGAGAAACATTGTCTGCCACATACAGCAGCTGTCAATGTGTTTGTTGAATTGCATGTGATGTTCGAATTAGTGCTAAAGGCTTACAGTAATGAGATTGCAGATGCCATGAAAGCATCGGCAACAACTCCTGATGTACAACGTCTGCTCGACTGCTCATTTGTGCCTGAGCTTTTCCGTGGTCTTGACAGCAAACATCAGCGAGATGAATATGCTATGAAAACGTTTCCTTTCGTAGCACCTGAGGAACAGTATTTGGGCCAGGCTGCAAAGTACCACTACATTCCATTGCCGAAGCTTCTCACTGCAGTTTGTGAAATTCCTGACATTGCCGCTCATCTAACAACGCCTGGCATTGTGAATCATGCACCCTGTATGTACAGAGACTACACTGATGGTCTTGTGTACAGGGAACACCTTCGAGCTCTAATCTCTGAGGGTAGCACACACACCATCATCACTTTGTTCTATACTGATGAGATTGAAGTGGTAAATCCATTGGGTGCCAAACGAGGCAAGCACAAGCTCCTTGCTGTGTACTGTGCCTTGTTAAACCTTCACGCCAAGCACAGGTCACAGCTTGACAACATCTATTTAGTCATGCTCGTGCGCTATGCCGATGTGAAGACTCATGGTTTAGACAAAGTATTGCGACCAATGCTAGACGACTTAGAGCACATGTACAAGGACGGCCTCACAATTAAAATCAGGGGAGAGAAGATACATGCCACTGTTGTTGTGCTTGCCTTTTGCGGTGATAATCTTTCCCTAAACCGCTTAGGTGGATTTTCTTGTTGTTTCAGTAAAGGACGAGTTTGCAGGTACTGCATGGTATCAATAAAGCACTTGGCCGTAAAGACTAGCGAAACGATGTGCAAGGCCCGTACGTTAAAGAGGCACCAGTTGCATCTTCAAGCAGTTACAGTGAACGCAGTTAACAAGTCCTTGTATGGCGTGAATGAGGTATCGCCTCTTCTGCAGTTGCAGTATTTTGATGTGACCCGGCAGTTGCCTCCAGATCTAATGCACGACATGTTGGAAGGGGGAGGAGAATGTGTTCTGCGGCATGTTCTAAAATCTCTAATATCTAGTCACTTGATCTCAAAAAAAGACCTTGAAGCAGTGTCATCATATGACTATGGTCCGAGTGATGCAAAGAACAAACCCCCACCGTTAAACATGGCATTTTTAGACAGCCACTCTGTCTTGGCAGGCACTGCATCAAACAAATGGTGTTTCTTTAGGTTTTTGCCATTGATACTAGGATCGAAAATTCCAGAAGGAAATGAAGATTGGGAGATCTTTTTGAAGTTCCGTGAAATTTTAGACATCACATTTGCATCTGAAATCTCATCTGCACGCCTTTCTTATTTGGATGTAATTGTGCAGACCTTCTTAATTGAATTTGCAGGCAGATATGGCCCTCTTGCAGTCATCCCCAAGCTGCACTACATGGTGAATTATGCAAGGTTTGTACGTGAAGTTGGCCCTCTCAGACATTTTTGGTCAATGAGATTTGAAGCAAAGCACCAAAACTTCAAGAAACTGGCAAGAACAGTCAAGAATTTCAGAAATTTGACGTATACACTAGCAAATCGACACCAGCTGAAACAGTGCACCAACTGCATACATTTCAACTTTACCAGGGGCTTCAAACAGCTAGAAGTAAGCCTGTCGATTGGAACACACTTCCAGGCTGTGCCAAGGAAGTCTTGCCACTGAGAGTCTATGAAGTAAACAGTGCAACGCTTGATCAACGCTCATACAGGTGTGGGAGTGTTCTTGTTGCGACTTCGGAGGAAGACCCTGAGTTTCATATGATTGAGTCGTTAATTGTAGCAAGTGGAAGGCTCTACCTCCTCACAAGAACTTTACTAGTGGAATGCTTTGACCGTCACAAGTATTGCTATCGCGTCAAGAGATCAAGTGATCAGAAGATATGCCAGCCAGATGACAAGTTTGAACATTACCTGCTGGACTTGTATCAAGGTTCTAGACTAGTTCCTCGATGGGAAACTTGGTGAAATGCATATGCAACAATGCATATTTGTATTACCTATGAGTGTTGTGCAGAGGAAGTGTTCCTGTTTTGCATTGTTTTAATATTTTAAATGCTTTGTATTTTTAATGCTTACAACTTAAGACAGTGCCGCCAATACGTCTAATAAATTTTCTTGTCCTGCCTTATTTGCTTCTCCCACAAAAAAAATTTTTTTTTGTGTGTGACTATATCACATTATTCATAGCTATGGCATGCTCTTCCACAACATAACCCAATATAGAAATGTTCAAAGTCTTAATGCCAAAAAGAAGGCAATGTAAATTTGCTAACTGTCGGTCCTAAACATCAGTGGTGTTGAAATAATGTGATTTCAATGGAAACTATGGGAAATGCTAGTTTGTGCGAACATGTGCACAAATAAAATATCGACAGGACAAGTGCTCAATGTTGCATAACAAAGCATGTGCTTATGGTGGATTGTCCTGCATAATGCTTGCCGTGATGCAAGTTGACCAGGGGGGTGATGGGAGGGTTAGTGAAGGCTCAAAATTTCATTGTATAAAAATAGCGTTACTCGAACAAGGACTGATGAAAGTGAGGGCAGGACATGTGCTCCACTCGCAACCAATTTTTTCTGGTAAGGAATGTTAACAAATATACAAATAAAAATGGGCGAGTTGAAACTATGAAGGAATCACAACTGTGCAGCAAACATAAAAGATTACACTCTTGCTACTGTGCCAAGCACCATAGAGATTCTGAAATTCTTTATCATTGGTGGTAGAGTACTTTGACTGGCATAGCTATTGCTTCTGTGTCTGCAAGTCAGACTACTAGCAAAATCTGTTTTAACATTATGTGCTGGACTTGCATTGAAATGGCTGAAGAAGTCACAAAGTGGGAAACGTGGCAGGCATGCACATGGCAACCCAGGCAAAATTGAAAAAAGAAAAATGCCTCATTAGCTGAGAAGTACTGAATCATGGGCGTGATGCACAGCCGAGGCGACGCTGCAGAAATGCCATCAGTAGAGCTTTCCATGCTGTGCTTATCGATTTCGGGCAGTACGAAACGCGATGCCCTGCTGGTGAACAAAAGTATCTGCTCGTCTGAGCTATGCCTTGACGGAAATTGTGCATAATTTTATGCATGCGAGGCTTTGTACGTAGCATGCCTTCCTTCGCCAAGGAAGCAAAGTGCTGTGCCATATGCATACACTGCATGCCAGAAGTTGTAGACAGTTTTACTGCACTGCTGCTTTCGTCTATATGTACTGAAGTTGCACAATGTTGAGCTGCTACGGTAGGGTGTTGCACTGTGTGTCTACTCGCTTAACAGGCATCCACTCTGAAGCATGGCCTCAGAACAACAATGTAATCAACTAATCAAACAAATAAAAGAGTAAATGAGCTGATGGCATTAGCATTATGGCTGAGCTTCAGCAGTTCTGGTACGTGTTTACAGTGAGAGTGCCCACCAAAAATATTATGCAGCAAAAGCACATTTCCAGACATGACTATCGGTAAATAGCGTGACTGAGTGCCTGGAGCCTTTGCATCGATGCGCAGTAATTTTGCTTTTATAGAAGTAACGATTTGCCAGCAGTAATTTCATTTGTTGGGAATAATTTGTTTACAGCAATGCAAAATGTGAAAACGGATGTTTAAACACCACTTCTTATCTACAGTTCGCTAGCTTCAGGCTATAAGTGGCTGTCTCTACCACATCAGTTGACTGATTTTTTTTTTTGCCTCTCCTCTCTGCAATGTGTTTTGCATTAGTTTCTACCACTCTAGGAACTTTCGCTTACTTATGTGGGCCATTTTGCCATCAGAAGTCCCCTTAAATCTTGTAAATTTCTGTGCATGGCAGCGTTTAAATTAAGACAACACCCGCAGTTTTATAGGCTCGACTACATTTTTGCACCAGCTTTTTGCATGGGTAAGGGAAGAATGGGGTGCTCTCTTCACAAGATGAGACAAAGGCAACTCTGAGGGAATGCAGGTGCCTTTTCTGGTAGCTGGACTTCCGAATAAACCGAGAAATGCAGCCTGAACACGCAAACAAAGCAAGCGAGAGCGGCTGTACAGCCCGGTGACAGCGCAACCCAATGCAGAGAACTGTGACTTCTACTACCAAGCCTATCTTGTTGCTCGCCACCATGTTGCAGCATGGCATGTTCAAAACTCCAGCTTGTCAAGTCCATTGTACATACAGCAAACAACTCCTAAAATCATTTGTAGGTGATCTTGATAGCCTCACTGCTGTCCATGGGAGACAATGCACAGTTGCTGCTCCTATATGAAATAAATGTTTTGACACACCTAACAGGAAGTTATGTCATTAATGGATCTGTAACATTCCTTCAAACATGAAATGTTTGTATGGCTTGTATGAAAGTATTCTTTAGACATCTAGGGTGATTCCTCTCGCATATGCATTGACATAACTCCAAGTGGAAAATGAAAACAACAGCTCTTCGCAAAGAAACACAAGCTAGCATATCATCTGGGGAAAGCAGGTAAACATAAGCAAGAGCATTTTCCTGCACGATTTAACACGAAATCTCCTGACTACAGGATACCAGGCTATCGCATAAGGCCTAGCTTGCTTAGGTGGAGGCTTGGATGAGTTGGTGGTCCCTAATCTTCATGTACAGTGCACACAAGGATGAGACACACAAAAAATGTGGCACGTGCACAGCCATATTCTTTTTTCATCTCATCTTTGTGGTTGCTGTATGTAGAAGGTCATGTAAGACACAATGTGCCATATGGCACAGCATGTGGCTAAGTGCAATGCTATTTGAGCAGAAACCAACTGTTAACGAAGGTAAGGCAGAAGAATAAAATAAATAAAGCGATTGTTGCAAGTTTGCACTTCACATGTTTGATCAGGGTTTTTCTACACCAACTGGCCTCAATATCGCATGCTATTAGCATGCAGTACATACTTAAATATGATCACTTCTCTGATTATGAGAGCTAAGCATCGACTGATAAAATGCAATGAAGCTATAAATATGCTGTAATGCTTTAGGGCAAGCAGGTAATCTATAAATAGCAAGATAAATAGCGTCTTCTTGACCTTGTCCCCACTGCCGACAAAAAAGGGAGTTGAGAAGTCACTGGCATGCAAACTATCTTGCGCACCTCTGATGCATTGCTTACTCTAATAACTGTTCGACTAATAAATGGTGTTTACTTATTGATGCTGCATAATATAATTTCAAATATGTTAAGCTTACTACAGCTTTAAACTATTGCATCATGTTTAAGCCCATGGTCTCAGATTAGGTGATGGGATGAATAAATATGCACAATTCCTCTTGTTGAAATTCAAGTCCAGTACTACATAAATAAAAGTCAACCTACATACAGATAGCAATCTTACTATCAGAGCCATATTCTTATCCAATCAGCTTTAATATGCTGCTGAATTGCGCTTAGACAAAAATTTTAAAGCAGGTGTACCTGATGACTTTGAGAGCCAGTTTTAAAACTGTCATGACATGATGTCACATAAATAAAACAAGTTTGTTTTGCTTTTGCACATAAGCTTAACCAGCAGCAAAGGTCTCAAATAGGAACCCATTTTTGCAATTCTGTTGGTCTAGCAGCAACATCACAGAATGTCTACATAGTCTTCTACTTTTAGTAGCAAGTGCAGCCAAAGTAGATAATCGGTGCGCATGTAGCGCATTACTTTTTTTTTTTATGTAGGTGAAATTTCTAAGCATATTGTATAATTAGAAACAGTATTGCTGCATAACAGCAATTAGGACTCAAGCACTGTATTCTTTGTACATCTAATATGATGTTGTGTATTGCCTCCTTCCTCTGTAATGCTGTGTAACACTGAGGGCACACACACACATAGCGAGAGGGAGAGAGAAAGAGCTTGTTGTATCCAACTCTGCGGGCAATCCAAAATTTATTTACACAATGCCAGCCTTGGCCTGCAGACTTTACAGATAATAACTAAACACTGAAGGTAGGGAAATTTTTCACTGTGTCTAAACAATGGATAGAACAAAGTGCTGATGAATACCAATGCACATGGACATGTATGTTTCAAAATGCAAGATTGTACCTAGATATGACAGTTGAAGGGGCTGATAAATGCTGATCAGAAAATGCTGTGAAAGCCCCTTTCTGTTATCCTGCAATAATTTAATTATGCAGCATTTTACTTTCTTGTCTCTCCATATTGTTATTCTAAGTGATAAATTTCAGCTGGCAGTTGGTTAGCACTCTGTCATGTCCTTTCATACCCTCTCTCTCATTTGCATGCTGCAAAAAGCTCTCTTCTGTCCAATTAGTAATCAACCCGATTTCAACATATGCTGGTGAAAGTCTCTGTAAATCATTAGGCTATCCCCAAAATTACTTATGGCATTTTAGTTGCCTTAACTTCTGAGAACAGAGAATAAGGTGTGCGTAAATGATATCAGTCAGTGACATGTGTTGCCCTTTCAATGATAAGGATCGACTGAATGAGAACAATCATCTTCGGTAACTTACAAACGTCGAAAAATGTACAATGCAGTGAAAGTTACAATGTCTGCATGGTGAACAATGGAGCTCAGTGCAAGGCTAACTTTATTTTCTTCTCCATGAAGCTGTACACAGACTCACTTTAGTAAGGGTATGTGTGCAGGCTGATACAATGAGTTTTTTTTTTCATTCTTAGGTCACTATATAATATAACTAAAAGCTTGATATTTAGGTTAGATTATCGCCAGGAATGTAGCCAGGGGGGTGCACACTTGACACCAGACAGATGGGGGACCATACCAGTGTTCAGTGACATATATTGAGCAGCAGTTATCAACACAAGGATCTGAGCATGATGGATAATGAAGGCATGACAGACTCGGGGGCGATGGAGACAAAGCTGTGGTGCAAATATGGCCTGTCAAGTCAATCATGGCATTATTTGTGGTGCCCTGAAAGGTGCCTCCTAGGGCAATACATAAAATGAGGTGTTAAGTATATGAGATATTAGTCCTACCCGTCGCTCCGCTACCACGGCTAATATCCTTGATCTTGTCCTAACAAATAACCCGGACGTTCTTTCTGATATACTACATTTAAATGGTTTATCCGATCACGACATTATCACTGGTTGCATCACGCATCCATTTACTGAAAAGAAAACTACCATTAAGCAAATTCATTGCTACAATCGCGCGAATTTTGAGATGATTAACTCGGAACTAAACACCTTCTCTGAAAGCTTCCTGGCTCAGTATTCATCACGCTCAATCGAATCAAACTGGCTGGCATTCAAAACCACCTTGACTCACCTTGTTGATAAGTATGTGCCAATCATCACCATCCGACATCATAAAAATTCACCTTGGTTCACACATCGTCTTCGTCGTCTTAATAATAAGAAAAAACGTTTGTACCGCCAAGCAATGACCACACGTCTCCTGTCATCATGGAACAAGTACAGAAATTGTGATAAAGAGTATCAGTCCCTGCTTAAAACAACCCGTCGTAATTTCTTCACTCACGACCTGTCTACTATGTTAACCAATAATTCTCATAGATTCTGGCGCATTATCAATCCGAGTTCCTATCCTGATATAGTACTAATTAATGCTGACGGACAACCAGTCACTGAAACTGAGTGTTCGCAGCTTCTAAACGATTCATTTTCATCAGTATTCACCAATGAAGATATAACTTCTTCGCCTATATTAGAGCCATTGCCTAACATTTCCATGCCAGAAATTGTCATCAGTGATTCGGGTATTTTTGCCCTGTTGAATAACCTCAAAACTACTACTAGCTCTGATCATCTTGGTTTCAATAACAAGGTACTTAAAAACGCTTCTTTAAACATTTTTCAAGTGTTATCAGCCATGTTTTCACAATCATTATCATCTGGCATTATTCCTCATGACTGGCGAATAGCTAAAGTAATACCAATATTTAAATCAGGTGATCGCTCTGTCCCACTTAACTATCGTCCTATCTCATTAACTAGCAACATATGTAAACTTCTCGAGCACGTCATACACACACAAGTCATCAACTACCTAGAAGACCATGATATCATCTTCAAGTACCAGCACGGTTTTCGCAGGGGTTATTCATGCGACACTCAGCTCGCCGGATTTACTAACGATATATTTTCCGCATTTAACGAAGGATTCCAAGTTGACGCAGTGTTTCTTGACTTCTGTAAAGCTTTTGATCGCGTTCCTCATCACAGGCTTCTAATCAAATTAACACACTTAAACATTCACCCAAACGTTCTTGCATGGATTAAAGATTTTCTCTCCGACAGACAACAGTTTACCTGTGCTAATGGCTGTAACTCTTCTTCTGTTCCTTTAACATCTGGAGTCCCCCAGGGCAGCGTCCTCGGTCCCCTACTTTTCTTAATTTTCATTAATGATCTACCCAAATGTGTCTCATCTCGAATTCGATTATTCGCAGATGATTGTGTTATATATCGTAATATTAGTAATGACGCTGACCGACTTTCCTTACAAACTGATCTTGATGCTGTGACCGCTTGGTGCTCTTCGTGGTTAATGTCTTTAAATACATCTAAAACCAAGCTAATGTCATTTACCAACCATTCCACTCGACTTCCTACCACCTACTTTCTCAATAATGCTAGAGTAGAACTTGCGCCAACTTACAAGTATCTTGGCCTTCATCTTCAGTCTGACTTAACTTGGCATTACCATATTAACACCGTCTTAGCATCAGCTAACCGAGCACTCGGTCTTCTTAAACGTAACCTCAAGGACGCACCTTCTCACTTAAAAAAACTTGCTTATATCACGCTGATCCGCCCAAAAATTGAATATGCTTCTGCCATATGGGATCCCGATCAAGCATACATAATCAACAACATTGAATCTTTGCAAAACCGTGCTGTTCGCTTCATCGTTTCCGATTATTCACGCTTCACCAGCATCACATCGTTAAAACAACGTGCCGAGTTGGAATCACTATCACGTCGACGCCAGTTTGCTCGCCTAACCTTATTTCATAAGCTTTATCACCATTCCACGCTTCACGAAGACTTCTTTTCACCACCCCCTGCAGTTTTCCCGCGCCGTGACCACGCTAACAAAGTAAAACGCATAATGTGCCGCTCGTCGCTCTACGCAAAATCTTTTATTCCTCGCACAATAATAGAATGGAATAACCTACCATCACACATAGCTACTGAAGTTAGCCTACCATCTTTCCAAACTTTGTTGCAAGAAAACGGTTAGTGCTAGCAGATTAGATATTACTTATGCCTATATGCACATATTAACATATGTAAAATGTTCTTGTGTTTTCATGACTAAGTGCATTTACCCCTTGTTCATATCTATATATTTTATGTTCCTTGTGTGTATGTTTATTTTATGTAGTTTTATTGTGTATATTTCATGTTTGTACCCCCCCCCTATGTAATACCCTCATGTGAGGGCCCTTAGGGGTAATGTAAATAAAAAAAAAATAAAAAAATATATGAGAGGAGTTCTGATCGTCAGCACCTGTAGTGATGTGCATATATATGTACACATCAGGATTTGTGTCATTGTGTGCATGAACATGCACACACACATTAACACATTTAAGCAGTGATTCCTGTACGGTTCTGGAGAAAAGAATACAGTGACACGACACGGATAAAAGTTGTGATTGTGGGATGAGCTGGAGAATGGTCTAAAGTTTTGGATGAAAGCCCAAAAATGTCTCGTAATGTTCTTAGACTAGATTGAATATAGATGAGGGATTAAGTGGAGAGATTGCTGCTTCATTCTGAGAGATTACGGCTACTCTATTCCACTCATCTATTTATTTTTTATTTTCAAATACTGCAGCCCTATTCAGGGCTATTGCAGGAGTGCAGGTACAACAAACACAAGAAGCAGAAAAAAAGGCAGTTGAACATAATAGATGAATAAAAAAAGGACAGCAGTCTTATCACACTAGTGCTTCTAGAAAATCACAGTGCCAATTCACGCACAGAACCGGGTAACTCGTTCCAACAATCAGCAACTCTCAGGAAATAACTGTGTTTGAACATGTTAGTGCATGCAAAGAAAGGCTTTAGGTTGAGGGTGTGACAACGTCTAGTTGGAAGAGCACTGGCATACACAATGTAATCAACAGCGGATAGTCGACAACATGAGTGAATAATTGAATGTGATAGCTTCATGGAATCTATCTGCCACCTCGTGCATAGAAGAGATAAAATCAAGGAATTCATTGTGAATAAGGGCGACAAATCACGATCATAGCGATGGCAAATGAAATGAACAGCCTTCCTTTGTACAGATTCAACTTTGTTTATGTCGCGCACTTTATACAGGTTCCAGACGCATGAAGCGTACTCTAATACAGGACGAATGAGTGTATTATACATTAGTAATTTAGTGTGCTTTGGCAATTTACATAGTTTTCGTCTCAAGTAACCTAATTTTCTTCGTGCTATAGATGTAATGTGATCAATATGCTGGGACCACTTCATGTTGTGCATCAAGATAACTTCAAGGTATTTGTACACCTGTGCCTGGGGAACTATTGTGTTATTGAAAGCGTACGCACGCTGTGAAGGAAAATGGCTGTTTGTAAATGACACTACTACAGTTTTTTGAAAGTTAATGCGCATCTGCCAGTCCATACACTAGGTGCAAAATAGGTTGAAGGAATCGTGAAGTAAGGTGTGATCACTAGGAGAAGAAATTACCTGGTATAGGACGCAGTCGTTGGCATAAAGACAGACTTTTGACTTAATATTGTTTTGGCGAAGGTGCTATAAAGAAAAAAAAGGGACCAAAATTACTTTAAAAAGAAATGCTGATTGACATGTAAAAATTGGTAAAAGAATAAATAATAAATAGTAGGGAACATTATATTGTACTTAAGCACAAGGTTGAAAATAGAATAGCTTTAAGAAATGCACGCTGTCAGTAATTTTAGGCTAGGTTCCACAAAACGAAAAACTGCGCAGCACATAATGTCCTTCTCACAATAACTGGAGAAGGCCACGGTTTGAGAGGAATCGCTAAAGAGAATGTCTGTTCCCTTGTTCCTCTAAGCTTGATACACAGTTCTCACCTCTGCTCGGCATAAAACAGGCAACTTACAAAGAATCAGCATCATGACGATCCAATCAAGAGACAAGGAAAGTAGTGACAAATATCACATGCACTGTAATTTGCTGCCAATTCGTTATAAAATACCATCTTGTCTAGGCTTACATTATTTTAATGGACAAGTTAGCAGCACATGCGAGGTATCTGGTGTACCACGAGGCACATTATGATTATTCAGCACAGCCTATTTCATGTGGAAGGCAGTTGATAAAGGCCACACCTAGCAAAGTTGCAACAGTTTCCAGAAAGTGAACTTCAGAGTTTACTGCATACAGAACAGATCTTTTCACTGTATTGTCGAACCATGTTGTCAAAGGCTATTCTATGGAAGCGCTGTTCACAATGCGTCTTCTATGCCAAAGCTGAAGAGCGCAACAATACATGTGTCACCATATTCACGGGCCCATTTTGCCTGTCTGGTCATTCCTGGATAATCCAGTGTGACTAAGCACTCACTGAAATGTAGCACCATGCATGTCCACAACATGCTGGGCTATGTGTATGTTCCATAGCTGAAACAGTAATCTCATTGTATGATGATTTCGCATGGATGTTATACATATATAGGAGCTCCAATGCCAGCTTTGAGTACAAGAAGACCATCCAGTTTTCAGGTGCATCACTTCTGGCAATGAACTTTGCTGCTTCTAGTGTGGCACATAGATCTGCTGTACTAGATGTCAAGCGAGAATAGTCTAAGTAGATGCTGTTCATCCAAGGCTGGAATTACATGGGGGCACACTGAGAAATACCGCATATAGGCTCCATGTGGGAATATCTTTTTTCTGCCTGAAATCTTCTAGTGATGTTGAAGCAGAACAGGCTAGACCAAGGAAAGAATGTTGCATTTTTTCTTCATGCCTTCTATCTCTACTCGCAATTTTGGCTGCAGGTAGATTCACGGTGGTTGCAGACCCTGACAATGTTTTATGCAGGAATGTTTGCTTGACATCCAAGCCATCAAAAATGTAGATGAGACCATGCAAGAGAAAGTTCGATAACGACCCTATAGAGGCATAAGAATTTGTGCGAGAGTGCCGCACGCATTGACATAGGCAGCACCGTACGGTGGGTACGAGCAAATGTCATGGAACTGACACAACTAAAAACAAGAAACAAGAACAAGTTGGCGATGTTCACAGTGTGACACACTGCATAAAGATGTGGCAAAGTGCCGATATCTATATCTGTATTTCCAATACATGAAAGAATGTATTGTGTATCTTAAAATACAAGATACTGGCTATCGCAACATCACTGCGTGAAACTATAAACGTTGGCTTAATTCCACTTCTCAAACTGATGCTGCTGCTACTGAGTCACCTGAATAAAACTGAAGAGAGAGAGAGAACATTTATTTGTCATGAGATTGGGCGACTTCCTCGCAGGGTGGAGCCCTTAGCTCAAGGCCCCATTGGCTCGCACCACTCTGCATGCCTGCCGAATCAGCCGTCGCTGCTCTTGCGGGTCTGAGCTGGTCAGCACAGTCTGCCAGGAGGAAGGTGAAGGAATAGGGGAGTAGCCCGGAGGGTGTGGGCACTCCCAGGTGCAATGATATACTGTGGGCTTTGCTCCACAATAGATATAGTACGAGGGATATTGTGTGGGGTGGAAGAGGTGAAGATAAAAGAGGCAGGGAAATTGATTAGTTTGAAGCTGTCGCCATGCGACAGCATCTTCTCGATTAAGGGATTATGTGGTGGAGGGAAGTGTCTCCTGGTATCTCTGTAATATTGTAGAGTTTCAGTGTAGTTAAGTGGTTCTGTCGGTGCGTCGGTCTGGGTTGGACAGGTCTTCCAATGGCGCTCGGTTAGCGAGCTCTCGGGCTACCGCATTAGCGCGTTCATAAGCATGCAGAGAGGCGTGTCCAGGTGTCCAGACGATATGCACCCTGTGTAACGCTAAGGGGTGTAATGATGTAAGGATGCGGTGTGTGTAGGGTGTCACCCTCCTTTGTGCCAAAGTCCTGCAGGCAGTCTGAGAATCAGTGACCACTGTGATAGGTCCATCCGGTGCCGGCATGGTTGAAGCGTGTACGATAGCTAGGGTGATAGCAGCCTCTTCCACCGTGCCACTGTCCACAGTGTTGAGCGTGGCCGAAGCCCTCAGCATGTCTGCACTATCTAGTACAACTAGACATAGGGCACGTTTCTGTGGGTAGCGGGCCACATCGGTGTATAGGACTGGTGTGTTTGATGTGTCATCGCCAAAGAGTCGAGCCCGGGCTTGTGCTCTTGCCTTCCTTCGAACTTTATGACGGTCAGGGTGCATATTCCGGGGAATAGGGGCCACGTGAATTTTGTTGCGAATACTAAGTGGAAGAAGTGTGCGGTTTTCCTGTTGTGGTTTTCTTGGTGTTTGGTATCCTAGTCGGGATAGAATGTGGCACCCTTGCATTGTTCGTTGCAGACGTTACAATTGGCTGTTAAGATGACCATTAACTAGTTCGCGGATGGTGTTGTGCACCCCCAGTCGTAGTAGGAGCTGCGTAGACACATGTTGGGGTAGTCCCAGCACTGCCTTTAGTGCCGTACGGAGGAGGGTGTCCATCTGGTGCATCTCAGTCTGAGTCAGATTATGATAGGGGAGGTGGTAGGTCAATCGGCAAATTATGAGGGCTGGCACAATTTGGAGTACGTCTTTTTCTTTCAGTCCTTGTTGGTGGTTTGCAATGCGCTTTATTATGTGCATTATTTGGGTAAGTCAGTCAGTCAGTTTGGGTAAGGCAGTGACATTCTTTTGTCTTTCCGCCAGGGCTCTCCAGTAGAGGCCGGCAATGAGGTCTGCATGCCCTATTCGTGGAGCAGACATGTGGCGGCGCTCGTGCCGTCTCAACAAAAACAAGCGAACAGCCTACTTCTTGTTTTCTTGGTTTCTGGTTTTTAGTTGGGTCGGTGCTATGCCATTTGCTTGTAGCCACCGTACGGTGCTGCCTACGCCAATGCATGCGGCATCTCTCACACAAATTGTTATGCCTCTATAGTGTCGTTATCGAAGTTTCTCTTGCATGATGTTTTGTTATGAAGTCTGAAGAATGCAAGAATGGTGTTGCCTTGCATCTAGCGCTGTTACTGCTGTACACCTGTCCAATGATCCGGTATTGTGTAAAACGGTAACAGTAATATGTTTACGGACAAGGTAAAACTCCACAGCGGTATTTGTGCCATCGTGCAGAGGCTTCTTATCGACATTCTTTTAATTAGATGGTGACCCGCAAGCTGGTTGGCAAGCATCACAAAAGCAACAACCAAAACCTGAGAGCGCAGCGTGTAAGAGCTTTCATGTTAAGCAGCTAAAGCAACCCCAACAAACTGTTTCGGAATGAAGATATTATACTTTGAGCAAGAAAGACAAAAATTTTGAGATACTAACAGACATTTCGTTCAAATGAAACAAGGTTTGTCGAAGTTAAAAAATTTCCAAGCAAACATTGATGAGCATACATGTTTGCTGCTAAATTATATAGATCTATAATAAGAAATTTGCGAATGTATTGAAGTATCTTAAGATACAATAATTGCAGTAGTATTTTGTATCTATATTTAAATACTTGTGGCCCGAGTATATTGTATTGTATTATGATGCAAATGCAAAGTATCTTCACCCAGCCCTGGTTGTGATGCTATTAACTTGTTGTGTGGTGATTGATACATGTCCATTTATTGTTTTCCTCTTTGCTCTATTTAATAATTTAGATGTACAGGTTAACATAGATGTGCTATATGACAGTCGTTTCAGGCACACAAACAAATATTGTCCGCTCCTCGCGCTTCCCTCGCTATACCAAGATGTGGAGCTCCACCAGCTCATGCCACCACAGGTCTTCACTGCTCAGGAGCAGTGACAACGGCGTGTAACCATGCAGAGTCAGTGGCATCGCAAGGAATATTTTTTTAAAGAAAAAAGTGGGGTGCGGGGGGAAAGGGGTATGCATTCAACGGCAGAGTAGACCGCGGAGGCGGGTGTTGCGCCAGGCCGTTTTATGCCAGGTGTGCTGGTATACCAAAATTTCGGAAAGGGGGTAGGAGACATGGGTCGGGTGTGCGTATACACTCTCCCCACCGCGCCTCCCCGCAGTACGTCTTGGCTGCGCCACACGAGACGAGATGGAGTCCGTTTATTATTAGTGCCATTTTTTTTATTTCTCACTTTCTGTATGTTGCTTTGCGTTGGAATTTACGTGCTTGCAATCAGCATACGTACTTAACGTATGTCCCTGCACAGCAAAGGCGCTGGCTTACATCTGGTGCATGTAGATCGGCGCCATAAAGGGAGCGTCATAATATGTCTTAAAAAGAAAAAAAGAACAACAAACACAAGCGAAAGCTCCGATAGTTGTCGAGCTCAGCTGCAGTGCACGCGTCTATACCGACGGCGAACAACCGGATCGGCTGTGCTCGCATCGCAGCCGACGGCGCCGCTACAGCGTATTTCGAGGAGCGACAATAACGGCAACAAAATATTGCGGCTTGTGAGCGTAGAAGCGCCGTCATTGGCTTTGAAGTGAACCGGAGAAGGCTTAGCCACGATATCGGCACCGCCGATCAGCGCCGGCGTTGTCATAGTGGCTGGAAAACTGATTGACCACGTTGCTCTACGGCTGCTGCACAAATGGGTCCCGATCCCATCCTCTGTACGGCAACACGCCGTATACCGCATGTGTGTGTGTGTCAGCGCACGTCACTGACATCCCCAGAATGGAGCACCAGATAGAGCACAGCATGCGTTGTGCGTACAAATGCAATCGGAGTTTTTTCTTTTTTTCCTGAGAAGCAATTTACAGGGTGAGTGGGTTTGTGTTTGCAAGCTTTGCTGTACATGATGGTACATGATGGTACTCTAGCGTTGTCTTAGGCACCACGGACAAAGTATTCTGCCAGTCGAGTAATTACTTGCGCGTTTAATGGATATCGTTCATTTATTTCAACACATGGCTCGTATATATATTCCGCCTATTTTTTCGCGGAATTTTGTCTGGAATAGCCCTATATATAGTGCTTCCAGTGTATGTAGTTCAACATACCAGGCATATATACTTCAAATTATTTAGGTTTGCGTTTCCGCGTCGCTTCACTCAATGATGTGGAGGGAAACATGGACGTGCAGTGGGACTAACTGTTGTCGTTCGTCCTCCCGTTGCTCTCTTTCAGACCAGGGACTAAACATTTACTCTCCGAAATTTGCACACGGCACGCACATTCATGCAGTTAGTCCTTTGAGGGACGAAAGCGCCCTTTTTAGGACTAACGGCCCAGTTAGTCCCGTTTTCCCCGGGATTTTTCTTAGAGTGTACGGCGGCTGCTGTATCTACGCCATTTAGCGGGCCGCAACTTGATGTCAGCCATCGGCCGAAGCCAGCCGTCTAAAGAAATGACAACATAAACCGTCCGGCGAAGAAATGAAGCGTCCAGAAGAAAGAGAAGATACCGCCTTCTCTTGAAATGTGAGCCTTTGAGAGAAAGGTAACTTCGCGATCCGCTTTAGACCTCCACGCACCGCGTACGACAGCAAAAGTCATAGCGGCCTATGCTACCCGCGGACTATGCTATGTTGCTAAGCCCGACGGGTGGTTCAGGTACACCTTAAGTAAGGCGAAAGCAGCACCAACGTTTTTGGGCGGGTCCACTGTTGTAATGCTGTTACTTTAGTTCAGTATCTCCAATGTAGACAGATCAACTTTCGCAATATGTCGCCCTTCTAAAGTAAACCTTGCATGATGGAAGCCTGCTGTAAGAAAGGTACGGTCTGTTTGTTGCCACTTTGCTTGTCAGGATTGAGAACCGCACGCTCTCTCTCTCTCTCTCTGTTGTTATTGTACTTTGTAAAAGCGGTTGTGAGATTGTGAGACACGAAATGGCCATTTGTGCACAGCGCGTCAGCCACGACGAGCTCTTCGGGTGCCGATATTGCCCCCTGACAGTGACGAAATGTGCATCTTAAATACTGAGTGCAAGATACTCTGAGGATTACTTAAGTGACAGCAAAAATACGGATACTATATGTATATATATATACACGAGTGGCAGTTTGAGAATATAGCTGGAGCAGGCTTACACGTAACTAAATACTTAACTCAAAATACTGGCTGGAATAGCTTCCAACGAAACACACACACACACACACACACACACACACACACACACACACACACACACACACACACACACACACACACACACACACACATAAATATATATATATATATATATATATATATATATATATATATATATATATATATATATATATATATATATATATATATATATATGTGTGTGTAGTATTTTCAGTAAAGTATTTAGTTACGTGTAAGCCTGCTCCAGCTATATTCTCAAACTGCCACTCGTGCAGCATCGGCCTGGTCGTTACCATTGCAAGTTCTACACCAGATCTGACACACCAGTCTGACACAGCAGGCTGACAACCTGCTCCTTAAGTGTGTCACATACTGTGTCACAGAGATAGGTTCTTTTTACAAGATCACCACTTTTAGTCTCGTACTGTGTGTGGCCTTAAAGGCTCTTTGGATGTCTCCATTTAATAAACATGGGACTAAAATATTTGTTTGCAGCTGGAAACAGTGGGCCTTCATCCCACGCGATTGATTTCTGGCTCTATGAGACCAACCATCGAGCACTATTCATGTATATCGGTGAAACCGGCCGGTATATTTAATAGTTTACGCTTGCGGGCAAACTTCTGAAATAAAAAAAAAACGAGAAAGAAGTTGTTTCCCACCTGTTCACTGCGGCAAAAGCGGCGTTCAGCGCGCTTTGACGTGGCCGTAGCGGAAATAGTACATGACATACCTCACGCAGGAGCTGCTCGACTGGAGTAGTACATCGCGCGCTATCGCCGCTGACAAGCAGCATGCTAGCTGGCTGCAGTGAAGGGATTGTGCTGAGGTTGCTCCTGCGCCAAACGAAAAAGCCGTTGCTTGCCGTGGGCTGCCGCGGGCCATGTTTAACGCGCCGAACTAAACAAGGCGCCGATTTGTAGCCATAATCCCGTGGCCGGCGTAACCTAGCCGGCTTTGCCGACCATTTCCTGGCACCCTGTGAACGCTCGACAACATCCCAGCCGTAACAGTGCTCATGAGCTCACAAGCAACAAGCGCAGTTTACCATCAGGCCTCACTGTTGCTTAGCTCGTGGACAAGGAGCGGCTTTCTCCTTATTTAGTGCGGAGCACTGAAATAACCTACCTTGAGGTTCATTGCAAACCTAAAACATGTCCATAGAACACAAGTGCACTGAAATGGCACAGTATTTAAAGCGTAAGTGAACGAACGATCGAACAACTTTAATGTGCGCACCTGCTCCGCGCACTACTGCTTGGCTTGCCCAATTAGTTCGGCTGCACTGCACAGAATTGATGACACGAAGTGGGCGGTAGTTGCATCTTTCGCCGCACAGTCGGCGCTAGTGAGCTTCACGTTGGAAACGTTGCATGCTTGGCGGCCTGAAGGGCTTGCGTCGCGATAAGCGACAGCAGCCGCGCTGGCCATTTTCTCATTAAACTTGAGGCTGTCACACGTGCACGCGTACTTGCGCAGTTGTCTGGCTTGCGAGATCATTCGCTACGACGTGTTTTTACTGCACCTTGGGTTTGCGAAGCTCGCTCGCGTTAAACCGTATAGCTGTGACTGAGTGTTAGCGTGGGTCACACATATATTTCATGTGTTCGGACGCATCGTGGTTGTTGAAAGTGCCGGCGCTCGTACGACGGACGACTCGAAACGCACGCGTTCTCGTGGTTGCGAATGTGTTGCGACTCCGTGGTGGGTCCTGAAGCTTCCGGCTTGTTCGGAAGCCGTAGTTTCCTTCCGTCTGAGATGACTTCAAGGGTGCGATCTTGTACGCGTTCCAAAATAGAACGGAGGCGGTCCGTTCCATCGAGCCGCACACGATTGGTCAATTTGAACCGCGACGAATGCCATGACGTCAATTGTCACGTGAGCCGTGACGTCTTGCTGCTCATAATCATTCCGTGTCGTCTGCTAACGGACGAACGCCACGGAACGGATGGAGAGTCCGTCCGGAGCGATAGAACGGATTAGAACGGCTACCAGACGGCTTGGATTGGATTATAACGTAAGTCCTTGGGACAGTTAGCATCTTTCGTAACCGGTTCAATCCGATTCCGCGCTCCCAACAGTTGGAGAAGATGGCGTTTTTCTCTACCGTGCCTTTTCGTGTCGCCTGTGCGGCTGCTGCAGTCGCGCAGAGACGACGACCCGAGGTAGATGATGCATTTGAAGAGTTGACGGAAGAAGAGTTCCAGCAGTATTTTCGTCTGTCCAAACGAACAATGCGTAGCTTGTGCGACGAGCTTGACCCTATCATTGGATGCCAGCGAGCCAGTGGCCTTTCCACAGAAAGGAAGGTGTTGTGCGCGCTGCGATTCTTCGGCACCGGAAGCTTCCAGAGGAGCGTTGGTCGCGAGGAACACGTAGGCATGGCACAGTCGGCCGTGAGCAGCACCATTCACGAGGTGACGGAGGCCATCATTTCCGTGTCTGCCCGGAGAAAGTTGGTGGACTTTCCCTTCGCACCGTCTGCCAAGGATGAGGCTAAGGTGGCGTTCGCGCGACGCGGCGCCATCCCAGGCGTGCTAGCGTGCGTCGACGGCACGCTGATCGCCATCATGAAGCCAGAGGGACTCAGCCCGGCCGACACGGCGAGCTTCATGTCGAGAAAGGGTTATTACGCCCTAATCGTCATGGTCGTAAGTACCGTTGGAATGTTTTACTTCAAACTGTTGTCGCCATTTTTACTCGCCCATAGTTGCAATTGTTCAGTTTAATGTCCAAGCTGGCACAACAAGTAATGTAACGAGTAAAAGAGGACATGCGGGGAACTGTTTACGAGCTCGTTGAAATCTGACATGTCGGGAGTAATGGCGAGTGCCACGTGTTGTGCATAATCAGTCTGCCGTTCCAAAATTGTGTTTTAAATGGGCAGCAGTCGTAGCAGAAATGGATACACTGTAGGGAAGACACGATGGAAGCATTTTGAACACGGAAGTACTTACAACCATTACATGGGCTGGCTTTGGCTCGTATGGGGGTTCTTGCGCAATATCGGGCCTCGAGTTTTCAGTTAGCTATCAATTAGCGCGAACCATAGGCGTCCACATAAGAGGGGGGGCGCATTGCCCCCCACCAATTGCAAGACCCTGTGCACGCCTATGGCTGAAACTGTCTGGTACTTGTACAAGCGTACGTGTATTCTTTTGTGCATATGAATGGCAAAACGGATTTTGAACGTATCTGCAGCGCTATTTTGTATTACTCCCCATTGCAGGTGTGCAACGCGGAACTTCGCATTCTTGTTGTGGACCCCCGGTTCCCTGGTTCGTGCCATGACTCTTGGATGTGGCAACATAACCCGCTGCGTGCACGCCTAGCCGCACAACTGCAGCCTGGCGAGTATCTGCTTGGTTAGTATTCGTAATGCGTACCCCTAACTAAGGCAGAGCACTCAGCTCTCACTTTCTGTAATAGGAGACTCAGGATATCCTCTCGAGCCATGGCTGCTTGTTCCGGTACCTGGCAGCCATGCTGGCACCACCTCTGAAGGCCACTACAACCAGGAGCACGCATCCATGCGCAATGTTGTGGAGAGATGTATCAGGGTGTTGAAAAGCAAGTTCCGCTGCTTGCAGCGCTTTCGGACACTGCTATACAGCCCCGATAGAGCAGCGCGAATTATTTATGCATGCGTTGCTCTCCATAACATTGCCTTGGACGCGGGCGACTGGACATCGGACGATTATTGTGGGGAAGTGCCACCAGCTGAGGAGCCAGAACAGCCAGGAGACATCCAGGAGCTGGCACCACACGACGTGTTCCTCAGAGGAAGGCAGCAGCGCAGCGCCGTTGTCAACCTTTTCTGAAGGACACAGGAATGGTGAGTTTTCATAATACATAATTTATTTATACAAAGTGCAGTGCCCTTAGGCTATCACAGGGCTGTGTTTGTACAGCGGAAAATACATTGAAAAATTTGTATACACAACAAGTGCACCTCCATACGGATGGTCAATGTTCCAAATCCACACATCCGACAGATTATGACTATAATTTAAACACAGACGAAGTACACTTTGTTTCGCCAAAGACCGATCAGCTTACTGTCCATTGCCTACAAAGTATTTACTAAGGTAATTGCAAATATAATCAGGAACACCTTAGACTTCCGTCAACCAAAGGACCAGGCAGGATTCCGTAAAGGCTACTCAACAATAGGCCATATTCACACTATCAATCAGGTGATAGAAAAATGTGCGGAATATAACCAACCTTTATATATAGCTTTCATTGATTACGAGAAAGCGTTTGATTCAGTCGAAACCTCAGCAGTCATGGAGGCATTTCGGAATCAGGGTGTAGACGAGCCGTATGTAAAAATACTGAAAGATATCTATAGCGGCTCCACAGACACCGTAGTCCTCCATAAAGAAAGCAACAAAATCCCAATAAAGAAAGGCGTCAGGCAGGGAGATACGATATCTCCAATGCTATTCACAGCGTGTTTACAGGAGGTATTCAGAGACCTGGATTGGGAAGAATTGGGGATAAGAGTTAATGCAGAATACGTTAGTAACTTGCGATTCGCTGATGATATTGCCTTGCTTAGTAACTCAGGGGACCAATTGCAATGCATGCTCACTGAGCTGGAGAGGCAAAGCAGAAGGGTAGGTCTAAAATTAATTTGCAGAAAACTAAAGTAATGTTTAACAGTCTCGGAAGAGAACAGCAGTTTACGATAGGTAGTGAGTCACTGGAAGTGGTAACGGAATACATCTACTTAGGACACGTAGTGACTGCAGATCCGGATCACGAGACTGAAATAATCAGAAGAATAAGAATAGGCTGGGGTGCGTTTGGCAGGCATTTTCAGATCATGAACAGCAGATTGCCATTATCCCTCAAGAGAAAAGTTTATAACAGCTGTGTGTTACCAGAACTCACGTACGGGGCAGAAACCTGGAGGCTTACGAAAAGGGTTCTACTTAAATTGAGGACGACGCGACGAGCTATGGAAAGAAGAATGATAGGTGTGACGTTAAGGGATAAGAAAAGAGCTGATTGGGTGAGAGAACAATCACGAGTTAATGATATCTTAGTTGAAATCAAGAAAAGCAAATGGGCATGGGCAGGACACATAATGAGGAGGGAAGATAACCGATGGTCATTAAGAGTTACGGAATGGATTGCAAGGGAAGGGAAGCGTAGCAGGGGGTGGCAGAAAGTTAGGTGGGCGGATGAGATTAAGAAGTTTGCAGGGACTACATGACCGGGGTAGTTGGAGAAGTATGGGAGAGGCCTTTGCCCTGCAGTGGGCGTAACCAGGATGATGATGATGATGAAGTACACTTATACAAAGAATCCTTTAAATAGAATGCCACAGCCGCGGAAACAATTGTACCCTCGTCACTATGCAAGAGTCTGCAAGGCTGCCACTTAATAACAGTAGTACTCGTGAAGCAGTCGTAAGGCAATGCTTAATGCCGCTTCATCTGAAGAACTGCATTCGCTGCTGCTCCCAAGCTAGCATTGTCTTATGCAATATGCACATCACAAAGTACTTCTTTCCTAGTGGAACATGAAACGCGGTAGCAACGTGAAAGTGCAGCCTTTTCTTTAAATATCACATGAAATATGAAATAAAAACATCCCTTGACCCATCATATTCATGACAGACTTGATGGAAGCAATACATATGATTGGCACTCTGTACTCATGGTCACCATCAGCAAAAGGTGCGAAAAATTTACATAAAACACATCAGAATGAACGCAACCGCCGCATCCTGTGCATTTTGACGCTCAGTGTACGTTGGTAGGAGTGAGGCAATATGCTTGCTAGCCATCTCTTGTGCTAGGTGTATCAAAACTTCTGTGCAAGCATGAATACGCAGGCGAGGCAAGCAAGTAAAGCGTAATGAATGCGGATTCAAACACAAACAAAATGTAACGCCGAGTGTAGTGACAGCATTACACTCGTCACATCATGTCCAAATGGGTAGATGTAAATTAACGTAAAAGCGCAAAAATAGGTCAACTTTATCACACTCTATGATGACAAGTACATCACAAACCTTGTAGTACAACATGCTTCAGGTAGCAAAGCATGTGACAACATTGCAACATCAGCATCACACAATTCGTTTTCACCACGGCATGTAAAACTTGCAGTTACATTTACGTGACCTTGCAAGAAAGAATGACTATCCCAGGTATGTCCATTCCCTTGTCAGTGTTATGAGTCACTGACTAGAAGCATTCATTTCTCGGCAGCAATTGTAGTGCGATGCTAAACAACAGGTGAATCATAATTGTAAAAAGGTGAATGCACTTGCCAGCTGTGATCAAACATGTTACATATAACATGAATAATTGGCTCTACAATCTCACAGCATCCAGAAAGTGTCACGCGTGAAAGTTATTCTTGCAATGACTCCCTTGGAACGAAGACTAGAGGAAACCAATCACTGGTGTGGTGCAATGATGATGGTCATTTTCATTTGTGAAACTATGCAACTTAAAGAGTGACTAGTTTGGTGCTTCGGAATAAAGACGACATTGTAGTCGTTGCACCTTAGCCTCACTGTGCCGAAATGAAAATATCACAGTGCAAACACTATGCGGTAACGCTTCATAATGAGTGCAGTAAGCTACAACACAGTGAAGCAATATAAATATCGCAGTAGAAAACCCATACACAGAAATCGACAACTATTTGTAACGATTCCAGTGTGAATGACTAGGCGCCTCCGAAATGTGTAAATAAAAAAAGCACGCTGCCATTGCAGCTGGATAAGCATAAACAGAAAGAGGCAAATACAACAGAACAAAAATGGGTGCGCGCATTGCACCTCTCAACCAAAAAATCCTCCTCTATTACTCAAAGGAAACTCAAACAATAAATAAACAAAACAAACGGAACTGGTGAAACAAATGAATAAAATAAATTAATTTCTCGCTTGCTGCAGGTGCTCAGCGATGTCCTGCGCTATGGCGCGCACCTGTTCCAGGATCCCCTCCTGGGCTGCTGCCGTCCGTTCTGCCGCGACAGCGAGGCGGGTTGTGGAAGCCTCGATTCTGCGCAGCACCTGGAATGAATAATTATGGTGGAACTGTTCGCATCAGTTGCTGATTACTCGCAACCAGCTCACGGCTGCAAGCTGCTGTTGTGAAGAATTGCAACGTGCAGAACGATTCCCTCTCTGCTGAAGAGCCACGGGCCTGATGGCATTCTTTGGCAGTGTCAAGCTTCGCGTACAAGCTATACCCTCTTCGTTTGGACAGACAAAGACCTGCTGGAACTACTCTTCCGTCATCTATTCTAATGCATCTCTCACCACCAAACAGCCCTTTTCAGGGCTAACCAACCTTTCGTCCGGCGGCTGATCGTTGGCAAGATACGTTACCGAGCCCTCTATACAACGCATATTTCTTGTTTACATCCGAAGCTGGTTTGTTTTTCAGATTCATGATTTACTTATAACAAAGCATAAAGAATATTTATGTCCTTCATGTAAAATGACACCAAAGGGCCTACCAACCTGCAGCACCTCGTCGCCCTGTTCCAGGCTGCGGGCGCACTGCGACGACATCGTAGTCAGGGTATCCACCCGTCGCGGTCGCTGTCGACGTGGTGGCCGAACAGGGTGCTGCAACACTGAAAGCACACAGCATTTTATGGTACCAATAAAAGTGGCTATGGCCATGTTATGGCTTATTGGGCTAGTTCAATAAAATACAAGAGCTCATTTTATTTAACAGCTTGAGGATCAATAACTTACCAGGTGCAGCGGCCACCCTTTCGGCAGGCGCCGCGCCGCGCGGTGGATCCTCTGCCGCTGTAGAGTAAACACATTAATGTTTACGAACTGCACACACACTTGGCGATAATTAAAACACTCATTCCTCTGATGCTTACGTGTCGCTGTGCTCACGCCCGCAGCCTCGTCTTCGACGACGACTTCCATCACATAGGTGGGGACGTCAGCCTGCTGGAAAATGTCGTAAGCGTGGCTATTCGTTACAATGCCTATGTTACAAGTTTTCGTACTAATTTGCGAAAATATTGTGCAATTATTGAGTGCTTAATGATCCCATGTGTTACCGTCCTCGTGGACTTCCGTGAAGGCATTTTAATTCTGTGTTAATCACTTAACCCCCCTTTTCCCGAAAACACAGCCAACTGAGATTCTAGTTGATTAACATACCTGCTTTTCTATTCTCTCCTACGCTATTTTCCTGTTCACCAACGGTGTTGCGTTCTGCTAAATGTAGCACTTACAGATAATGGCAAACTCTAAACCGGCACCATTCAGGAACCCATGATATTACGGCGGCAGTGTGCTTACCTCTTGGTAGGGGAGGTCGGTCACGCCGTGGAGGCGGACCGTCCCGGTGAGCTGCAGTACTCTGCCATGGAAGCCATGCAGCCGCCCCCCTCCAGTTTTTCTGAAAATACACGCCAATGTCGAAGGACAAATCGCCCAGGTCATTGGACGGTCACTCACCTTTGTTCTTGGGCAAGTGCGGCAGCGTTGCGGCGGGCCTCGAAGACTTTCTTCCGCCACCACTCTTGCCACTGCTCGACGGTTTTCACGACGGGGCCTTGCGTGTTGAGCTGGTCGGCTAGCTGCTGCCACAGCCGTCGGCGGTCGCCAGCAGTGAAGCATGGCCCCAGCTCGCTGGATCTTATAGCCAGCTGGGGATGCTCTTGCATGAAGGCGACCACCGTCTCCTTCTGAGCCTCCGACACGCGCGGCCCCTTCGCCGGTGCTTCTACGTTAAACGCCATGGCTTCAACTGAACGACTAAACCAACCGCTTCAAAATTCGCGCCGTGTGATTGAAACGTGGTGGTAGCTAGCGCCATCACTAAACGTTTCGCAAAACTGCGACACCACCTAGCGCCAGTTGAAGACATTAACCGCAATATTTTGTTTCAGTAGTTTTGCATTCCAAATTGATTCTTTGAAAAGCAACACCAACACATTTTGCTACTCACTCATAATAGCAAAATATTTCTCAACATGTTGCAAACGCTTCTAAATATATTATACGGTCCCCAAGCAGACGTCAAAAGCGTGACGCAGGCTTCCACTTCGCTCATTGGCTGTTTGCTTCCCCTCGTTCTCGCGAACACTGCGAACCGCCTATTTCGTGACGTTTAGAACGGAGGCGGTCCGTTCTATTTTGGAACGCGTACAAGATCGCGCCCCAAAAGTGCTTTGCTCTGTGTTTGACCCTTCCGTGAGTATTGACACGTGTGCTTATCTTGATCGGGCGACCACGTTTCGCCGCTTAACAACTGTAATCGCACAGCGACGGACGCGCCTGCATGTATCCGACGTTTCTGGAAAGTTATCGATGCTTCTACCCGGCTGTCTGTTGTCGCCGAACCTTGGGTTATCTGATTTCATCGCGTAACGCGAATGGTGTAGAACTTTGTGGAAGGCACGCGGGTCCAAACGATTAGTCTTGAACATTCGACGACTGCTCTATAAAAGCCGACGCGCTTGACCCGCTGATCAGATTTCCGACGATCGCCGACTCTGTTCGCCGCTTTCGTTGTGCTATAAGTGTAGCCTGTTTTTGTGGGCACAGGTTCGCCCAATAAAATCTAGTTTTGCCTTTCACAGTATTGCTACTGTGTTCTTAACGTCACCACCACGTGACAGTATTTACTTCACTGTCACCTACGCATTCTCTTGTTACTCGTTCCGGTTTTGCTGTTTGAGAGTCGGCGACAGTTTCGCCTTTGTAAGGTTCTAGAAGCGCCATATTTGGAGTATATCGTAGGTCAATGTAGCATGCATTTTTCTCAGCACGGGATGTACGTTCACGGCCACTGGATAAAAAAAAAAGGTGCGGCCTTCCGCGTCCATCGAAAACGCTGTCATTAGAAGTGTTCACCGAGACGTCGGCACGATTAGCGCGGCATTTATATGGGAATAAAAAGTTATTTTTTAAGTCAGTTCAGCTTCGTCTAAGATTTTGGGTTGTCTTGTTTAATTATTTTGCCTGTCTCAAGCATAGAATGGTGTCAAGCAGGGGAGCAATGAACTCACACAATACAAAGAAAAGTAACCGTACTCTCCGCGCGTCTGTGCATGCGTGTCGTCACAAGTCAGGGCAACGTGCGATTTTGAAACTGCCCTTTCAAAAGCGCAATATGGCTCATTGAAGATAAACAGCAGGCAAGGGAATTCGGAATCGCGGCTTGAATGTCGTCGGCACTGTACTTGCGAGTGGAATCTCACGCCATCAATGCGAGATGCAACTTATAGCAAAATAGAAATTTCTCGCTCCTATGTGTTTAAGATGCCGGTTGGAAGCTTTCGCATTATTCCGGTCGCTGCATTCGTAGGAGTTTTCTAGACGAAAAAAAAATTACATGTCTACTGCATGGTGCTGATTCTTGTGGCGATCATATATAAAAAAAGAATGCAACTGGCACCGGTAGTTGCACTGCGCTATAAAACAGCTTCGACGGTCAAGTTACAAAATATTTGTTTTCGGAAATAATTTTGCATCAATCAGAACAATGCTTTTATTTATACTAATCCACGCTTCGTTCTTTCAACCTGGTGACGACGAGTTAACAAATTGAACAAGTTTGTTTTGTGTCGCATCATAAAATAACCCAGTTTAAAAAAAAGTTCACCTGCTGCATAAAAAATTATTTTCATTTTCTTTTTGAGGGAAGAAGGTACATAAGCAAAATATGATTAATATTCAGAACAAGTGATTTCACTTATTGTGCCGTTGGGAATGTGCGTGATAACATCTACTGATTGATTGACTGCTTAAATGCTAAAATATGGTAATAGAAGAGGTCTGTTTCTTTTTTCGTAAAGCATGTTTTATAAACACAATCTCATTGAGATTTCTAGAGTGTCACCTGCGTCGGTGATGACTTGGCAGCTCTAGACGAATTCACTGATTCTTTGCTTAATGGAAAAATCTCATAAACCGACGCATAGCAAAAAAGGGGGAGGAAAAGGAAAGAAAGAGAGAAGGCAGGGATGTTAACCAGAAGTGCGTCTGGTTGGCTACCCTACTCTGGAGGGCGGGAAATAGGGATTGGAAAGATGAGATAGAGAGAGGTAGGGGAGGAAAGCGGCGCTGAGCTCGCGCAAGCACGCAGAGGGCCTGAACGACTCAAAGGCGTTCGCATAGGCCAGCCGCCCTCAAGAAAGACAAAAGGCCTTCATAGGTTTGAGGGCCGGCGAGTGATGGGGACGGTCTTCAAGTATCACCTGCACAGACAACGGCCTATTCGTCGCAATGCGCTAATGTTTGTCTTTCCGATTGAAATCGATGACAATCGCACATTACATGTTCTGTGTTCTCTTCGTTGCATGCAGCACTGTCGGTCATTAATCCCATCAGAGTAGTGTACGCCTTCGTGAAAGACACTCCCACCCACAGCCGGTGTAGAAGCGATGCCTCACGTCGGTGAACCCCGGGTGGAGGTCGGAGTTGGAGCGGAGGGTTCAGTTCGTACAACCATGTGCGCCTTATATTTGGGGTCTTCCACTCTGTTAGAGAGCTTGCGTGCCAGGTCACTAAGCTGTCTTGAAGCCTCTGACCCGGAAAGAATGGGAAGGCTGTGTTGTTCTTGCTGTGACTCTCGGGCAGCTTTGTCTGCTTGTCCATTTCCACTGATCCCGCAATGGCCAGGTATCGCCCTGGGAAATAATTTCGTGGCCTTTCTGTTTGACGTCGGGATGAAGTCCACTTAGCCGTGGTGCAACTCGCCACCAAAGTGGCAGCCTGGGCGTAAGTGCGCTCGCTCAATGTGACACTGATTTTGCCAGTGTTACAGGGGCGTAAGGCGCCTACAACTACCACGTCTGACGCGTCTGTCATGAGACAGATCGGAGCGTCGGGTATTGGATGAACAAGAAGGGTGACGTCAGCGAGCTGTGCCTTAATATACTCGAAAAAGTTGGGGTGCGATCGCACAAACAACTCGCTTTTCCGTTCGTTTGGTTGCACCCTCGTCATTCCTCGGTGCCCGCGTGTTTCGTCAAAACAGAAAACGATTGCGGCTATGGCGCAAAACACAGCAGGTTTCTGCATATTTATGAAGGAAGGAATATACAAACACATTCAACATAGACGCTTCTAGATATGTACCGATTTTTTTAATATGTCCGCTGAAAAGCAAAATACTTACACAACGTTTT
Source organism: Dermacentor variabilis (assembly GCF_050947875.1). NCBI lineage: Eukaryota > Metazoa > Arthropoda > Arachnida > Ixodida > Ixodidae > Dermacentor > Dermacentor variabilis. Next base: position 176,714,892 of record NC_134569.1, read on the forward strand.
CTTTTTCTCTCACTTTCATCACCTCAGCATTCGGTCCTTTCAACCCTTATTATGAAAAGGCCAGCATTTCAACCAGTTTAGCAACGGATGAAACAGCTTTTCAAATTTGTGGTTTTGATTTCCTCGCCACTGCCGTCGACTAGAAACGACCGACACGAAGCACACCTCTGTGATCCGCCGCGGCACCACCAGTCGGGGCTAGCCGTCTGCGATCGGCATAAATAATGCTTGAGGAAAGCGCGTCGAATGCCGCCGCCTGTGGAAACCGACGCGTCCCGTCCCCGAGAACAAGCGCCATTCAGCCCAGCCAAGTGGCCAAGAATGCGCAGATGAAAATACGGCTGAGACATTCACTCCCATTGCAGCCCGCCAGATGTAATAGGCCGCATTTTTTTTTATCGAGCGGCCTTGGTAGAGTAACCCACGATGGTAGATTTTGTCGAGAGTATTTTTTTCGCAATTTAAGCAAATAGCTTCTATAGGCGTTTCTGCGTTGTACAGACATGAAATCATACATAGTGTGCACGTGCGTCACCCAGCGCCGTTTCTTCACTTCCGGTATACGCCACCAGCATGCCTGCAGGGTTACTGATGTCGCGATCCGCTGCCGTGTTACGTTGTGTGCGCGGCCGCTCAGCTCGGCCTCATGATGCCAATTTGTGCAATTTTCGGCTGCAGGAGTAGAAGCAAGACGTCTTTGAAGCCCACGCACGGGGAGGGGCAGATATGGACAGGGGAGGGATGGGGCGGGTATGTTCTATTTGCCAAAAGTTGTTACCCGGCAATGTGAGCGTGCATGGCGACTGACCGAGGAGCGCCGGCGTATTTGGCTCGCACGCATTAAGAGAAATCACATAATCACATGAAGAAAGATACACTTGCGTCGGTGGACGCCACTTCATCATAGGTAAGTGCTATCCAGGTTTATCATGATTATCATAGTTTATCATGATTTCTCTTGCTCCAAGCTCTTTGCAACGACCAGCCGTTTCGCGCGGCGTGCGTATCACTGCATGCGATTTAGGGTGTGGTACTTGTGTTTTGGTTGCTGATAGTTAACCACAAGTTGTTATTGCTCGTATATTGTGTATTGGGGACCTTGGAGGAATCGCGTCACACTAGGTTTAACATTGCGGATGCCCAATAGAGTGACAGCTAATAGTCGTTTTCGTAATTGCATGCTGCTTGATGCGACCAAATTCCACTCATGCCGATTAAGCTCCCTAGAGCATGGCCTTCGCTGTAGGTCACGGAGAGCCTCTTTGACCTTCGGCTGCTGGTACACTTTAGGCCTCGGTTAGTGGTTTGCATCCTGAACGCACGATCAGAAATGTGGTCACCGCTAGGGCAAGTGTGCCGTCCTCCAGTCAGCTGCGGCTGATACATTTGTGCCTCATTCAAATATGGGTCTTGCACTTGAGAGCGGACCATAACTCTGGTGGCTCATTGGAAGAGGGGCCCTAGAAAGATTTGCTTGTGCTACCAGTCTCCTTAAGACAAATGACACATGTTGCCTAATACTTGTATCTAATGGTACAATTGCTCTTGCAGATGAAACCTGACGATGGCAGATTTCCAAGCAATCCATGCGGAAAATTAAAGACTGGCCTGCAGCAGCCACGGTGTAGAGCAGCGAAAGGAGCATTTAAAAACTGCTGCACAAGCACTGGACACCGACGACTGGAGGTCGGCTGATGAACTGGGCCTACTAGCCACGGAGATAGAAGAGGTATAAGTGGCATCACTTCGGCAAGGTAAAGCAAAAGTTTTTTTGTACGCGGCATAGCTAACTTTGCCCTCTTTGTCCCAATTTTTCAACTTGTTGAAGGAGATGTCAACACACTTTTCAGAATGGCGTGGCAAAATTCGAGGAATTTGTTGTTTCTCTGATGCAGCTAAAATGAAACTTGCCTATCCAGGATTTCGCCTGCAGGTTTAGAATCAGCCACTCCGCTGTAATCACGATCCTGGAAAGGTGGTTGCAAGGTGCATTTTGGAGACTTTATTCACAAATAGTATGGACAGCGTAAAGCAAATTGCAGACGCCAAGCCACAGGCATTTGTCGACTCTTTTGGGACAAAGGTGGCGGTCTTAATAAACTGCTTTGAGATTAAGCTTGAACAGCCGGCACCTTTGCTCCCAAGGAGCGAGACATGGGGCGCGATAACGTAATACTATTCCGAACTGAAGTTATTCCAAAGTCCGGACGTCAAAATTAGTACATGGCTTATGGGAATGGGGGCGGAAACCTGCGACCTTTTACAGTTAGCCCTATCAGCAGCCTTATTCTTCGCTGGAAGTCCTAAAGGGGTCGTATAGCAACTTTACTTTAGATAGACGCCTAATAAAAATAAATATGTGTGCTAGAGACATCAAAATTGTTTTGCCATCTTTTGGCGGCAAAATGGTTGAAGCGCACACCAAAGTAAATGCAAGTATTGGCATATTTCGAGCCTGAGCCACACATACGGGAATTCTGCATCCAATCCAGTTTGCTGTGCGCACGTTTACTCATTTTTGGCCGTAACGCTACTCTATTAGATGAAATCTCGGCGTCCGAGATGTACATTCGCCCCAGAATTTTGGAAGCTGTGAACATCATGGAAAGCATGAAAGCCTATTGCACGATGAAGAAACATCATTCTCTTGTGCGTAATGCCTTAACAGTAGCACCTGGAAATCTGCGGTGCTCGCGTGATGTTTACTTTTGCTTTTATTCATATGATACGCAAGAATCGATAAACATTGGGAGTACATCTCAACAGATAGCTGGTAAGCAAACGGTTTTTGTAAATGATCATATCTCCTAACGTAGGTAAACTGCGCAGTGATAAATTTCCCCTGCGCGGTGTATAAATACTTGTGCTTGACCTAACTTGCACGAGAAAAGGATTTTTTTGTTAGTTGTGTTAAATTTATCGTAACCTTGCTTATGTCGTCATATCACAAAACATTAAATAACTAATTGCTGTTTAATGGCATGATATTATGTGAAACTCTACGATTTGCAGGTATTAATTTGCTGCGGTCCGGCGAAGATGGTAAGCAAGAAAAAAGGTGGCAATCCCAGTGAAAGAACCCCGCGTCTTGCCCGCGCAGGCCACTATGCTGATTGAGTTTATAGAGCAGCACCCGTAGTTTGCGAGAGGCGCAACAACCCTTGCTAAGTATGAGTGTTGCTCAAAAAAACGCTCTTTGGGACGAAGTAGCTGCTGCGCTCAACGCCCTAAGGCCTGCTGTGAAAACAGCTCGGCGCTGGCAACTGTGCTGGACGCCGCTGAGCTATGACTGCAGAAAGATTGCGCCACCAGTGTAGAAGAAGTGAGCCCGCGGCTAGCAACATACTTCGGAACGTGCAAACTCATTGTGTTCATGCATTTGCAGAAAAACGGACGGCGGGAAGTTGGGCCGGCTGGAGGACCGGGTCCTCCCAAGTTCTTGGAAGGACAGGGCGAGCCTCCCCTCCGTGGGAATTTTTCGAGGATGACGCCTAGGCACGTAGCATTTTTTTGTACGTGTGCATCGAGTTGGCGTAGCTACACGATTCAGTGCTAGGGAATATTTTGCTCTTATGTGCTTCTGTCTATTTTCTTGCAGTTAAGCACACATGCCAGCACATGATATCCGTACTTTGCAGAAATGAAAAACCCGCACCACTAGCACTAATAACGTGATACCAATGCTGTTAATAAACACCTTGTGATTTGCTAGATTTTGTAAACAGTTGATGGAACTTAAACCACGATCACGGTATCTTTACTGTGCCTTCTTGTTCATGCAGGACAGTACCACTGGCTAGCACCCTGCTGCTCATGTGCCCAGTCTCCCAGCAGCAGCTCCCCACGTTTCTGCGGGCACAAAGCAGGGCACGCGTGGCACAGCAGGTAAGGCAGTTTAGCAGCTATTGCAATGCAAACGGATCACTTAAAGCAAAAAAGCAGTGTCTCTTCAGTCGTATTAAACAGAAAAAAATTACTTCTCTTAATTAACTACATAGAAAAAGTGCGCGCCTAAATGTCACTGCAATGTGGAAGTATAATACGTTCGACTATTATTGCCGTTTATTGTGCAGCTTCTGTAGCATACAAGCTACCATGTTGAATTTATCGGCATTGCATATTATTATGCTGTTTTGTGTTTTTGTTTACTTATCCAAATTTAGTGTTTATTTTGTCAGCGGTTTGTGGCTCCAATTACTTTTGCTCAGCTTCCACCTGTGATAATGAAGCAGTAAATTCTTTATGCAGGAGGGCACAAAATTTTTGTTATCCTCTTTACTGGTTTTATTTTTAAGGATCATAAACTAGACAGGAGCCCGCCCCGCAAGCTAACTCGGCAACAGCCGCTGGGGGATGCGGCCTGCAGTGCAGCGACGAATATGCATGACAGGCAGCTGGCAAAGGCGGCAAATGCGGACGCCGTCAGATTCCACCAGATGCTGCTGGAGCAAAATAGGCAGGTACGTACAACATGCCCAGGTTGTCATTTTTTAAGAGGGAAATAGTGTGCTTGGTTATTTACACATTACAGGCATCCGTAGTCATTGGGCTCATTGGCACATGTACATTTATATATCTCCTTTGAGGTGTTCTTTAAACACGTTTCTCAGGCTGTCACTTAGAAATTTACAAACCATTTCCTGTTTACATGTAGCACCACAGTGTGATTATCTTTTGTATATCAATTCAACTAATAACCAATGCTGACTTCCTACACGCAGAGGCAGCGTGGTAGTATTTGATACCACTGAACATGTTTGTAACATTACAGATAGCATCAGTTTGCACAATCATTTCTCAAGTATTGTGTATATGTTCTCGCTGTTCTCAAGGGTAACTTTGTTGAAACTATAACCCTTGCAAGCATTCCGAAACAAACATTTACATTGCATAACCTAGCTGCAGTACATGAATTCGTTTCGCGGCATCAATAGCTGGTAGTAGAGATGATGGGCTTGCGGGAGGCCACTGGCCTCATTGCTAGCACCCTGTGCCAGCTCCTGGCTCGCTGGCGCATGGCGTACACGAGCCGCCTCGGCCATGAGAAACGACAGTGGTTCTTTTCCCATATCCTTGAGTCCAACCAGCTAGAAGTGTAAGCTAAATTTCCTTTCGTATTGACGCTGCGGCATTTGGTAGTGGTGCTCACAAGTCTCAAGCTGTTGACGAGTTCTAGTCAGCCTTCTGAAATGACTTGGACATGCACAACCATGGCAGCGAAAAGTGATAGTGCTATAATGCCGCTTGAATCACAAATGCAAATGGCACTGTTTTTTTTACATCACAATAGAGTGATATGACTGTTTTCCAGGCACTAGGGAACAGTGGCTAAACAATACGATTATTGCGCCAACAGCAACACACAAAAGGTTGAAAAATGTGTGTTGCTACTTCGTAACGTTTTTACAAGTTATCTTTTTCATGTGCAGTTTTACTTGGAGTGCAAGTTTGTACCAGTGAGAGAGTGTAAACTATGTCAATTTTTTTTTTCAGTTGGCTGAGGTGTGTGGTTCCATTTGGCTCTTTCTGTGATGTTTCAGTGTGCACCTATTTTTCGAGGAACATGTATACTATCTGATCACTTTTGTTTTAACCGAAACAGTGTTTCAGATACAGCTGCTGTAGCTGCATTTAGTGATAATGCTGCAATAACGGGTATTGTTATCCCTTGTAAGAATGTACATGCTATGTCATTGTCATGTTTGCAATTCCAAATCTTTCCTGTCTACGCAAGCCACAAGTGCCCGTGCTAGCATTGTTTCACACCAAGTGCCTGTTACAATATTTATTGTCATATTTCAGTTGCGATTGCCGATGATACAATCTAGTCCCCATTATTGTTGAGCACAGTTTGATATACCTTACATAACCGTCAGTGTAGCCACTGTTTTACGACATTCACTGTCAGGCTGCTCTTGTAGCCATTGTTATATAAAGACCATCGAAGTGCCAAGTATTTTCTCGCTTGCATGATTCTTTAAAAGCTTGTGACTGCTGTTTTATGTGGTGGTATTTCCACGCTAGTAATCATTGAAAGGAAATTCAGTATAGTGCTACAAACATGTTTATGTAGGCAGACATCCTTTTGCTGTGAAGTTGCTGGGTGAAGGTGAATGGTTGTCCACGAGCTTAAAAACATCATTAAGCTCGCGTCAGATAGTTCTGTGATGTAATATGTGCCAACGGTCCATGTACACTGTATTAGGTCCCTTGTAGGGAATATCATGCTGCTATTTTTGTTGTTTGATTAAAGATGACGTTGAACTTGTGTTACGTTGTTTACGTTGTTACGTTGGCTGCAACATTTCTTCGTGTCCAGCGGGCCTCTGCTCACAAGGGTGGCACGTGCAGTGCACTGACGATGCGCGTCTGAACTGCCCTATCACCCTGTGTGATAGCCCTGGCCTGTTCATCGGAGTATCTGGCGACCCGCTGCACGCCTTTGCCTACGCCTCGCTGGATCAGCCGGCGATCAGCGGTCTACGCGCTGCTATTACGTCATATACCGAGGATATAAAAGCGTTGCCCCCAGCGCCCTTCTTCAGTGGGCTACGTGACAGCAGTGCCGGCAAGACGCTCACCCGAATAATTTTCTTCGTGCAGGTATGTTACCGCAAAGGCGATCATTGTATTAGATCCGACGATAGGTTTCAACTGCTGTTCCTATGCCCACATGATGTTGTTTCCTGTTCTTCACAAATGATTTATTGGTTGAGTCGCCTTCTGTTGAGCGGTGACGTGGAAGTGAACACCGGCCATCCAAAGAAAAATCCCGGTCGTCACCCTTCCCCCAAAATTCAAATGGCTTCGAGTAGACTTACGAGAACCGCGGCAGCCGCTGCTTCCACGTCACACGCCGACGCTACGGCCGTTGAGGCTAATGACACTATGATTGCCAAAATGCTATCGGAACTGTTAGATGGGTAGAAGCGATTAGCTCGTGACATAGCCGACATAAAGTCATTCCAGAAAACTGTCGACGAGCGTTTCGAACGCCTCGATTGTCGTGTGACTGCACTTAAGTCTTCACCACCGGAAAAGTAGGACATCTTACCTGCTCAACTTGATTCCTTAATTGTTGCTGTGGCACAGCTGAGTAAGAAAAATGATGACCTGGAAAATATATCTCGTCGCAATAACTTAATCTTATATGGCATCCCAGAAGACCCAAATGAAGACGGGGAGGACTTATTAAACAAGGTGTCAAACGTCATCTCAGAGAAATTGTCGATCCAATGTCCAAGAATCGAACGCTGTCATAGGCTTGGTAGGGTACGCGAGGACCGTCCACGTCTTGTTATTCTGAGAATTCTGGACTACCCCGAGAAAATGGCCATACTAAAGAACGTGCACAAATTTAAAGACACGGACTACCATGCAACCGAAGACTTCTTTAAAATTCGTGCGCTCCGAAAAAAAACTTTGGCAAGCATATCCCAGGTATATCGAAACAATGGCTCTGAGGGTAGCCTTCGCTTCAATTACATCCTCATTGATAAATCTTGGTACGTCTGGAACGCTGATCAGGATGCCCTCGAGAAAGACCACAGTCAGTCCTCCAAACGCACAGCCCGACATTTTACTACGTATTCTGTTTGACGTCCTAAGCACAGGCATGAAAGCTCTCTATTATGAATATTAACGCTAGAAATTTGTTCATTATAAACAAATTTCCTGACTTGTCTCTTGTGTGTTCGCACTCCCCACATATTGTGGGCATTATACGGAAACGTGGCTTCACAATGGCGTCCATGATTCAGAATTCACTCCCCCCAGGCCACGTGGCGATACGAGCGGATCGACAAGATAGCAAAGGCGGAGTGGTCGCTCTTATCGTTCGATCTGACATTAAGTTCTCCGTTATCAAGGCGCCAGCAGAAATTGAATCTGTCTGGTATAAAATTTTTCTTAATGAACAGTACATTGTAATCGGCATTCTTTATCGACAACCAGGTTCATCTCTCGATGTATTGCGCATCCTTAATGATTATTTCAACATGCAAACATTCAAACTGTCTAATCTTATTTTGATGGGCGATTTCAACGCTCCAGGTATCCATTGGCCATCATTTACGTTTTCTGGTCGGGCTACAGCCATCTGTTAAGAATTGCTGAACATTTCCTTGTTCTTCGATCTAAAGCAAATCGTTAACGAAGCAACAAGAGGTGACTCGCTGCTTGACTTGGTCTTTCTCGGTTCAAATATTTATCAATGTGGTTTTGAATGTGATATTGTTGATCGAATTTCGGACCACAAGGCTGTGGCAGTTACTATTAACTGTCCTGTTTTCGCGCCGCTGTCGACCTTCACCACGTTTCCTGATTTCGCTCGCACTGACGATATTGCTATCACCGATTTTCTTGCTTCTTTCGATGCATTTCACACGATTAGTCACATAGGTGACATCAACGAACTAGTCAGCAACTTTGAAACTATTGTCAGTGACTGCGTGCAACGTTTTGTTCCGCTAAAAACAAAGAAAAAGAACCTCAAAATACCCTGGACGACACGTGATATCCTTCACGTATCACGCCGCGTCGGACGCCTCAGGCGCGTGAAGCGTTTATCACACCCTGATAGTGCTATCAAGTTTCGTAGGGCAAAGGAAGAAGTGCGAGTAATTACGAAATCGGCAAAAGATCGTTTTTTCAATGTCCAGTTAGGAAATATAAAAACTAATCCTCGCAAATTTTGGCGCTCTGTCTTGCCAACAGAGTCTACATCGGCATCTATAATCGTCAATGATGAAACAAGTAATGATGCGTTAATAATAGCTGATGTTTTTAATGCCTACTTTAAATCTGTGTTTTCATCAGATACCCACGCAGTTCCATCCTTTGACCCTTCTAAAGTGGCAACCCCGATTACTGATATCATGATTATTGAGCATGGTGTACTGAACCTACTACTACAGTTAGGCACTAAAAAAATCCACTGGTCCTGATGGTATACCCAATTCTTTTCTCGTTCGTTATTCATTGTGGTCTGCTCGCTACCTAACCATAATCTTTCAAAAGTCCCTCAATACCGGCATTGTTCCATCCTCGTGGAAGCTGGCCAAAGTACACCCATTATTCAATTCTGGTAACAAACAGCTCTTATCTAATTATCGACCTATTCATTAACATCATATTCATGTAAGATGCTGGAGCACATAATTCACAAACATATAATGGAATTTCTGGAATCTAATGACATGCTTTCTAACTTTCAGCGCGGTTTTAGGAAAGGTTTCAGCACCTTAACACAACTAGGTGAATTGTCCCACGACATTCTCTGCGCTCTTGATATCGGCAATCAGGTCGACAATATTTATAGATTTTCCCAAGGCTTTCGATTTTGCACTGCATTCTAGTCTCTTGATAAAGCTTAACATGATCTTGAAAAATTCTCACTTGGTTAGCTGGATTGCCAGTTTCTTTTCTCATCGGTCACAATACGTATGTTATCTTTCAACTAATTCTTTTGTTAACGTGTCATCTGGTGTACCCGAAGGGTCGGTTCTTGGTCCTTTACTATTTCTGCTTTACATTAATGACTTACTTCGAAACGTCATTTCACACATACGCCTTTGTGCGGACGACTGCGTTTTGTATCGCTTGATTAACACACCAGAAGGTTATCTTGAACTAAATTCCTCATTTGTCAGCTTCTGCACCTGGTGCAACACTTGGCAATTGAAAATAATTTTTACTAAAACTGTGATAATGTAATTCTCTAATAGTGCCTCTCCTTCATTGATCAATTACACTTTCAACGACTTATCCTTGCACAGGGTCTCGCAATACAAGTATCTTGGCGTCATATTTACCACTAACATGTCCTGGTCAAAACACATTAATTTCATTTGTACTAAAGCAATCCGGAAGCTCGGGTGTTTGAGGCGTAATTTCATCAATTCTCCAAGGGAAACTAAGTTACTAATGTATATAACTTTTATTCGCCGAATCCTAGATTATGCTTCTCCTGTCTGGAACCCTCATAAGCCGTGCGACATTAACTCCGTTCAGACCATACAACGAAAATCTATTAGGTTCACATATCGTCGCTATGATCACTATCTTTCACCCACTCGTGCCTTATCTTCTTTTAACCTAACCCCTTTATCCATACGCCGTCACACTGAGTCATTGGTTTCTGCATGGTATCGTCAATTTTTCTTATCGTGTCTCGCATCCCATATATATTCCTTCAGACATTCTTCGATCAAGTAGGAGTCACCATAGCCTTAATATTAAGCCTTATTTTGCTCGAACGAATAAATTTAAATACAGCTTTTTCCCACTCACTATTGAATTCTGGAACTTAATTCTCCGAACAGTTAGGTCACTGCCACTAAACAATTTCATGTTTAAGGTTAACTACACCTGATTTTATGTATTTTCTTGTTGTAACAGTGTATTGACTCATCCTCGTTTTGTACTGACTCTCAGTGTTGCTGTTATTTTGAGTTTCATTTGTGTCATCTGCCTTATTTCTTGTGAAATTTTAATATGTTATTGTTTACTTGTTTTTTGTATGAGTTCTTTTTGTCTAACCCATTCCTGCAATAGCCCCCTAACGGGGCTGCTGTATGTATAAATGAGAAATAATGAACAATGGCGATATGAACATAATATTTCCACCAACGTTACTGGCACTTGAAATGACTGTTTGCAATTCACGTTTCTTCAATTTTACGACTATTACCAAGTGTGCACTCTTCAAGGGAGAATAATGTGCTTGACATGCCAGGCGTTTGTTTTCAGCATGACTTGGCCTCTTGACAAATAACTGTGTAGTGGCTGTCAGACATAACTGCGCAAGGCCTACATGGTGCTTGAGAATAATGCACGTGGTGGAGCGAAAAGTTATATGGTTTGCTGCAGCCCAAACAGGTAGTGAAGAGACAGACCGATATCTAGCCGTGCAGAGTGCAGCGGCTGTATTGGTGATGCCAGGAGTGAAATGCATTAAGATGACAAAAGCAACAGGAGCAGCAGCAAATCAGTCGGCAAACTCCAGCTGCCCAGGGAAGTGACTACGACATTCTGCCGCTGAACACAAGGTGTTCTATCCATAGCTACTAAATGAAAGGCTCTCATTAGTGTTACAGTGTAATGATGCAATCATCTGCAGTAATGACAGTTCATTCACACAAGCTGCATGAAAAACTGGTCCTAATTTAGCAGATTCAATAAAAAGCAGGCTATCCACTAATTCAAGACACTTCATCTTGGTTCGTTCTCTCTTCACGCGTACAGTGAGCAGCAATAAACTGCCTGCAGTGTGAGGCACATATTTGCTGCTGTCGGCGCAGCCGTCTTCTCACCCTTTAAACGAAGTGCTGGTGCTGCTGCCGAATCGTGCCGAATAATCTAACATTGTCCCGGGCAGCAAATCCTTTCACATACATTACACGTGCTGCCCATTGTCACTGCTCCTCTTGCTGCTGTCAACACCGACAACATCAGACACGTCACCACCTTCAAGACAAATTGTGCAACACTGCAACGATGTTGGCTGCAAGGTCCGGTTCAAAGTGGAGGGCGCGGTACTGCTGAAAGCAGAGGAAGCGGCTCTTCGGAAGCCTAGTGCACTGCTGCAATACGGATCGCATGGCAGTGCAGGCAGTGTTGTACCTGCCTTTTGCAGTGCGTGTGGGAAGATGGCCTAGGATCTGTGTCACGAGCCATAGTTTTAGGGGGTAGGCGCTGTAATATACATGAACATGAGATCAGTATTATGTCTGCACAAATTTGAGAGTGACGTATGAGACCTGTAACGTATGCCGACTACAGAGAGGCTGTAATGAAAGAATGTGGAACGTCCCGCCTATACTTAACAAGCTACTATTGCCGCAGAGAGCTCTCCACATGCCAGGTACGAGCACTCTCGTGAGGCACCTTTGCAAGCATCTCATCGCTAAAACCCATTACTCGTCGCATCGCCATTAGAAGAGCGCCAGCAACGCCTCGCGCACGGCGATACAGCGCGTATCTTCCGTGCACGCGCTCACGGCAGCGCCCGAGTCTGCCGTCCAATGAGAAGCCACGGCATGGCTCTTGGCCTTCGGGGCGCGTGAAAAGTGCGTACGGCGGAGAGACGCGGTTGACTGTGGAATAGGCTCATCTTAACTCTTCTTTTAAAGTGTGTGAATGCTTAATATTGAGTTTCCGGGCACAAGTTCGCATACAATAAACCAGTGTGTTTCGTGTGCTTCATTGAAGAGAGCTACATTTCTGGTGGAGGTGCGGAGTATGATTGGAAGTCCCCACTTCGTAAGAGAACGGAGCCCCGACCCTCGGCGATTGGAACCCAGGGAAATGACTCCAGTGCACCAGCGCATAAGCTGCCGCATCCGAGCAGACCCACCCGAGTTCGGACCGCTTCCTGTTGCTGCAGCAGTGCAGGCAACAGTTACCAGCGACGTTGCAACCATGACCAGCCCAGTGGCATCGTCCCAGCTCATCGTGTACCCACCACGCACGCCCGAGTCCTTCCACAGTGATACGTTCAAGGATTTGGAAGACTGGTTAGAGCACTTCGAGCGAGTGGCAGATTTCGAAGGCTGGGACGAGACACGGAAGCTTCGCAACGTGTACTTCGCGTTAGAAGAGTCAGCGAGGACGTGGTACGTCAATCATGAAGCGACGCTATCCTCATGGGAAGAATTTCGGCGACAGCTGCTTACCACGTATGCCAGCACCGATCGGCGAGAGAAGGCAGAGCACGCTCTACAAGCCAGAAACCAGCGCACTAACGAGAGTGTCGGCATGTATATCGAGGACATGTCCCGTCTCTTCACGCACGCGGATCCAAACATGACCGAAGAGAAGAAATTACGCCATCTGATGCGTGACGTTAAACAGGAGCTGTTTGCAGGACTCGTCTGCAACCCACCACACAGTATTGCTGAGTTTCGCACCGAAGCGACGACCATAGAGAAGGCGCTGCAGCAGCGTGCCCATCACTACAATCGTGATGTCACCAGCGCACCGGCCGATATCCTGTCAGCAGGCCCAGGCAGTAACACCGAATCACTAAGGGAACTGGTGAGGTCGATCGTAAAGGAGGAACTTCGAAAGCTGCAGCTACCGGAAGCCACGCCGACAGTTTCAACTCTCGCCACCGTCATTCAAGATGAAGTTCGCCACGCCATTCTGCAACCAGGACGTGAGGAACCGCCCGTTCACCATGGCCAACCACCACCCGTACGTCGCGTGCCAACGTACGCTGATGTGTTATGTCAACCGACCGGGCACAGTTCTCCATTCGCGACCCCCAGCAGCCGCCAGCCGACTCTGCGCAGTGAACCCCTTCTAGCAGAGCTGAGGCCACAAAAAAGTGACGTGTGGCGTGTACCCGACCGGACACCACTCTGTTTCCACTGCGGGGAAGCTGGACACCTTTACAGAATGTGCCCATATCGCAGAGCAGGTCTTCGCGGCTTTACGATAAATGCGCCTTGTCCCCGTAATGGCGAAAGACCCATCGAAATTCAGGGCTACTTGACCCGACAACAGGATCCGGCTCCTAGATACCAACACCAGTCCCGATCATCAACGTCTGCACGCTACCGATCACCAAGACCACGGCCATCCTCGATTTCACCAAGGCGTCGTTCACTGAGCCCACGTCCGGAATACTGAAGCGAGCGACCTGTGGAGGCGAGGCTGCTGATGTTCGAAAAAGCCAAGATCCTCTGTCAAGTTTACCGAGCAGCCGCGACGAACAGAAGCGGATGAATAAGATAAGTGAACAGAGAATTTCTTCAGACTCGCGCATTACAATAGACGGTCATGAATTGAGTGCATTAGTTGACACAGGTGCCGGTTATTCCGTCGTAAGATATGCACTCACCAAGGAACTGAAAAAAGTTTTGATGCCATGGAGTGGACCCCAGATACGTACGACTGGTGGGCACCTCATTACGCCCATGGGTAGATGCACAGCGAGAATCGGAATTCGGGGTTTTTCTTACGTCGCTGATTTTGTCGTGCTACCAGAATGTTCGAAAGATGCAATACTCGGAATGGACTTTCTCCTAACAAATGGTGCCATAATCAACCTGCAGAATGCTAGCGTATCATTTTCTGCGAAGCAGGCTATAGACATGCAAGAGCCGCAGCAGCTAGAACACGTTGCTTTGCGGGTTACCGACGATGACATAACCGTGCCACCACGATGCAGCATGCTGGTTCGCGTAAGAAACGAAGCATTCGACTACTCGGAAGGTATAGCGGAGGCCAACGTCGAGCTACTGTTGAAAAAAGGCATTTGCGTAGCACGAGGAATTGTTCAACTACGCGATGGGTGTGCTGATGTATTGCTGACGAACTTCCGAAGTGAATTTCAGCACGTCGCGAAGAACACAGCCATCGCCTTCCTGCACAGCGCTACTGTGGTCACAGATGTATGTAGCTTAGCGTCAAAGCCACCTATGCTATGCATGACGCCGTAAGATCAGTTGCGATCAACCAAAGTCTGACATCTGCCCAGAAAGAAATGACGGAGGACCTTATCAATGAATTCGCAGAATGTTTCTCCACCTCGTCAAAGGTACGGCGCACACCAATTGTTAAACACTGTATAATAACAGACGAAGCGACCAGGCCAGTATACCAACATCCGTACCGAGTGTCACCGGTTGAACGAGTGGTCATAAAGAGTCAGGTGCAAGAGATGCTTGAGGACAATGTCATTCAGCCATCAAACAGCCCGTGGGCGTCGCCCGTAGTCCTTGTGAGAAAGACGGACAATACATTGAGATTCTGTGTTGACTATCGGAAATTGAACAGTGTGACCAGGCGGGATGTATACCCCCTTCCCCGCATTGATGAGACGTTGGATCGCTTCCGACATGCAAAAGTTTTCTCTTCATTGGATCTCAAGAGCGGATATTGGCGAATTGAAGTAGACGAAAGAGACCGTGAAAAAACTGCTATCGTAACCCCAGACGGCCTGTATGAGTTCAAAGCGCTTCCATTGGGCCTCTGCTGTGCGCCGGCGACATTTCAGCGCATGATGGACAGTGTCCTCTCGGGTCTTAAATGGCAGTCATGCTTAGTCTACCTAGACGACGTAGTGGTATTTTCCGCAACATTCGACCAGCATGTCCAGAGTCTGCGTTTAGTGCTTCAAGCCTTCCGCTCGGCAGGCCTAACCAGTGCCAGTTTGGATTCGAAGAACGTAGTTTCCTGGGTCACGTGATTAGCGCGCAAGGTACTGCTCCGGATCCCGACAAGACTGCTGCCGTTGCACGATTTCCAAAGCCTACAAACAAGAATACGTTACGGCAATTTTTGGGACTATGCGCTTATTACAGGCGATTTGTAGAAAACGTCTCGAAAATTGCCGAACCTCTGACGAAACTTACTAAAGAAGACGTACCCTTCATGTGGCATGCTGAACAAGAGGTGAAGAGGTTGCGTTCAATGAACTCAAGGAACGATTGCAAGCCCCACCGATCCTCGCCCACTTCGACGAGACAGCGGACACAGTCCACACAGATGCAAACAATCTCGGTCTCGGCGCGGTTTTAGTTCAGGGGCAAAATGGGGAAGAGAATGTCATAGTGTATGCTAACCGCACTCTCTCGAAAGCTGAAACAAATTACTCTGCGACAGAAAAGGAGTGTTTGGCTGTCATATGGGCCATCAGCAAGTTCCGACCATACATTTACGGCAGGCCGTTCCATGCAGTCAGCGATCACCATTGTCTTTGCTGGCTGGCAAACCTAAAAGACCCATCTGGACTACTTGCGAGGTGGAGCCTCATGATCCAAGAATACGACATTACTGTTGTGTACAGGTCTGGAAGAAAACATAACAATGCTGACTGCTTGTCCCGCTCACGAGTGGAGTCGACTCCTTCAGAAGATTTCCCGTTTCTTACAGCGATGACAGCTTCGGAAATCGCCGAGCGTCAACGGGCCGACACAGAATTTCTCCCACTCATCAAACACCTCGAAGGATACGACGTCCAAGTCCCACGCATGTTTATAAGAGGTTTATCGTCATTTTGCCTCCGAGATCATGCGCTCTACAAGGGAAACTTTGAACGCAACAAGGAAAAATTCTTACTCGTCGTACCGTCAGCCATGCGACCAGAAATTTTGGAAGCTTGCCATGATGAACCATCGTCGGGTCACTTAGGTGTCAGCCGGACGTTCGCCAGAATTCGACTCAGATACTTCTGGCCTAAATTGTTAGCGTCGGTGCAGCATTACGTGAAGACATGTCGCGAATATCAAAGGCGCAAAACACCACCCGTGGAACCGGCCGGCCTTCTTCAGCCCATAGACCCACCAAAGACTCCATTTCAACAAGTTGGAATGGATCTTCTTGGCCCGTTCCCAACATCATCGTCAGGGAAGAGATGGATCGTAGTAGCGACGGACTATGTAACACGATATGCTGAAACTGGCTGCCTTGAGCGAGGAACTACAGTTGAAGTTGCAAATTTCTTCGTTTGTAACATAGTACTGCGATATGGTGCACCAATGGTCGTGATTACCGATCGAGGAGCGGCCTTCACAGCTGATTTGATGCAATGTTTGATGAAGATGACTGACACCAGTCACAGAAAAAGCACTGCATACCATCCCCAAACAAACGGCCTGACGGAACGTCTAAACCGAAGCCTGGCCGATATGCTGTCCATGTATGTCGACCTCGAACATAAGACATGGGACGCAATCTTGCCTTACGCCACTTTCGCCTAGAATACGGCAGTATAGGAGACAACCCAGGTCACTCCATTTCAACTGGTCTATGGCCAGCCAGTAGCAACCACACTGAATGCTATGTTGCCGGTAGATGATGACAACAACGATCCGTACGACGTCGACGACTTCCTACGACGAGCTGAAGAAGCCCGGCAGTTAGCACGGTTCCGTATCCGCCAGCAAAAACGTAGGGACGCAAGCTACTACAACCTGCGCCGCCGAGAAGTTCAGTACCACCCGGGCGACAAAGTGTGGGTATGGGCACGATTGCGTCGTCGCGGACTATGTGAAAAACTCCTTCGCCGATACTTTGGACCTTACGAAGTTATTCGCCGAGTAGGTGACCTGAATTACGAAGTCATCCCTCATGAGCAAGAGCGATCAAAGCGGCACATCCATGCGGAGGTCGTACACGTAGTGCGCATGAAGCCTTACTACGACGGGCAATGAAAACACATCTATAGATAAATTTGTTTCATACGCATCGGGACGATGCGTTTGCGGAGGGGGACTAATGCCGCAGAGAGCTCTCCACATGCCAGGTACGAGCACTCTCGTGAGGCACCTTTCCAAGCGTCTCATCGCTAAAATCCATTACTCGTCGCATCACCATTAGAAGAGCGCCAGCAACGCCTCGCGCTTGGTGATACAGCGCGTGTCTCCCGTACACGCGCTCACGGCAGCGCCCGAGTCTGCCGTCCAATGAGAAACCACGGCGTGGCTCTTGGCCTTCGGGGCGCGTGAAAAGTGCGTTCGGCGGAGAGACGCGGTTGACTGTGGAATAGGCTCCTGCTGACTCTTTTTTTAAAGTGTGTGAATGCTTAATATTGAGTTTCCGGGCACAAGTTCGCCCGCAATAAACCAGTGTGTTTAGTGTGATTCATTGAAGAGTGCTACACTATTACGTAAGCGGTTCGGGCTTCAATATTCTCTTACGGCGCGAGCACACTTCACTGCATGCTGCCAGAATTACAACTGTATAGATTTTTTGCCGCTGCTCACCGTGGAGGTGCTCACTGGCCTTGGCAATGCGTCTCCTGGAACCGACGACGCAACAACGTTCTCCAGACGTTGCAGTCGTAGTGTGACCTGTCGCAGAGAGGCCACGGTGCGAATCCGCCTGCCTGCATTACAGAACTGACGAGAGCGTGCACATCATAAGCCACGCGTTGCTATGACGGGCAAATCAAATATGAAAATACGACCATTGGGTTGAGCGCGTAGTAGACCTTGCGGCACATGGACGCGCCTTCTGTTCACCCTTCGGTGCGATGATGGCGATAAGGGTACCGTCCATGCATCCCACGACACTGGGAATGGCGCTTCACGGCCGCCTTCTTCAACGTCCCCGGAAAGCGGACCACTTGTTGCGGGTCCCGGTGCGGACGATTGCCACCGCCACGCGTCACACACACTTGCTGATCGCAGGCTGGGTCACATTAATCGTCTGCTTGCTCCCTACCGAGCCTTTGAAACTGCCCATGGCGAAGAAACGTAACGCGTACACTTGTCACTCCACAGACAGTGCTGTTGCTATCACGCCTCCGAGCTATCCCACTACTTCTTCGGACGGACACCGCAAAGTTTCTTCAGCCGAAATTGCCGCCGAAACATATCTGGCATGTCAGACGTATTCTCGGGCTTCCGAACCCGAGCTCACGAGCCGCTACCGCTATCAAGAAGGCAGCCATTTTCTATTCCAAAGGGAACGGGGCAGTCGCCAGTTACTGCACGATGTTGCCGGGTCTGTTCGGCATAATTAAGCATAATTAGTGCGTGAATCTCACTTTGACGGGTCAGTTTTTTAGTATGCCTGAAATCGCTTGACATGCAAAATTGGCGTCTCCTGAAAAATTTCGGCGAATGAGCGAGGGGTAATGACGGATATGCAATAAAAACATTGGAATAGTTTTACATTATACCGGCCATGGTCGCAGTGCATAGACAGTAAGACTGCTCAATTTCTAAAAGGTATAAGTCCGAAAAGCTGAACAACATTAGTTTTAGAAGAATGGAGAGGGGGATCAAGCGACATATATGTCACGGAGCAATGTGGCCTGCTTGACAAACACGCATGGGGATATTTTTGACGACAGGGGCTTCGACATTGCAGACAGTGTCGGCATGCGCTGTGCCATAGTTCGAATCCCAGACTAAACAAATTGGCACAAATGAGCTGTCAGCACTTGAAGTTTCCAGCATGGGCAACTTGGCAGCGTACGCATAAAGGTCATCGGTCTGGTTCGATACAAATTGATCATGATGGGTCTTCGCCCAATACATTTTGTGACTTCCAAGCCAAGTGACAAATGCACTGTATTAGTAGTATGCTGTGTACTCGCAAATTTGTGCCCATCTTTAGTGCCAAGGAACCAGAGCGATGATCTGTAGTAGCTCAAAATGCAGTGAAAAAATCATTGCAGCGTCCTTTTAGCACGACTTGTTACACGTAGCAGTTGTACGTAGCCCCAATTCTGTTTTTCCTTAATTGTGTGGATGCACCCTTCACTCTTGTATTATCGAGTATTGAGTAAGTGGTAAGCAATTGCTTTTCAGCAGGCAGCCATGGCTGAAAATTTGCCTTGTGTTTGGCCTGTGTATTCGTTTTCTTTCGCTGCATAACGTTTGTAATAAACTTATTTTAAAATCGTTGCTTGTAACAAAATGCGCCTTTTATTACAGCTAGCATATTTAAGCTATATGCAAAGAAGTTCGTTTAAACATCGCTCGATGAGAACAGCAGGCACTGTGGCGAGATTTGCCCGACTCGGCTGCTTTGTTGTGTAGCACATTCGGGCAGAGCCATGTCTCCTGTAGTGAAGCGTGCTTCATTCCAAGGCAGCTGTAATAGAAATGTTTGCGTCTTCACTGCCCGCTGTAACACACTACCATTTTGCCTGCTTGAGGGCCTCCTCAGCAGGAGGATTCTGCGTCTGTTCTTTCCAAGGTTCACCGTCTCCTTTCCTGTAAAGTATGATCTGCAAGGAGCTCCGGCAAAATAACATAAGTAAAGAATTTCAGTGGCCGTGGCAGCACACCTTGCAAAAAGTTATCTTGGCACACTGTCAATGCGCCGAAATGTTGCGGACCATAGAACGAAACCGCAGGATGCAGCTGCACACGCAGCTATATGGGTATGGATTTAGTATTAGCTGTGGGCCCGTTTCAACCGCAGGTTCTCATTTGCATACTCAAGGCGGAAAATCCGTTTACTTCTGGTGGCTGATTCCCGACAAGAAATATATAGAATGGGCGCTTCAGTTCAAGAGTGCCTTCATTGCAGCATGCGCACTGCACCAAGGCATCTGGGCTTTCTGCCAAGAATGGGTTTTGTGGGCTGAGCCTGAAGAAGCCTGTCTTGCACTACGAGAAGTTGGGATGGTGCTTTTTCCTTTGGCGTGGCTACACAAGGCATCAGCTTTGTGTTGCACTTCCCACTCTGTTGCTGAAGTAGATAATTTCTGCTTGTCAGGTGACTGATGGTGTAGGAGTGCTCGTACCGCACTCTTCGTCACCGACGCGGTTATGCCGCTATTCTTGTATGCATACCAGTTCGGACACTTCGAGTGCATCTTTGTGCT
Source organism: Dermacentor variabilis (assembly GCF_050947875.1). NCBI lineage: Eukaryota > Metazoa > Arthropoda > Arachnida > Ixodida > Ixodidae > Dermacentor > Dermacentor variabilis. The sequence goes on from NC_134569.1 coordinate 176,735,182, forward strand.
ACTCTCAACGTAGTTTACCACCTGTTCGCTTACTTGCAGCCACGGAAGAAACTTCTCGCTACGACAGATAAGTGCTGACAAGTCCTCAGAGCGTGCTTGTGGGCATGATTAACTGCAAAAGAGTTGTGGTTCTCGATTCAGTCGCGTTTCAAACATCTCGCAGTAGTGTGTGAGAACCATAAAGATTGCTAGTGTTGCACCCGACGCTTCAACTCGGGAATAAAACAGCTGCAGCTCCTCTTCTGTTGGTGCAGGTGAGAAAGGAAAGCTTTCTGGTGTAAGGTCGTACTCATCTATACTTGAACCTGGGCTGGCACTGTCCATTTGCTTTTTCTTTGCTTGAGCTGAAAAGTCGATTTCCTTCGGACGCATGTACTCAGCACGCATATTGTGCGCGAGCAGCCAGATGTCTCTCTTAGTGCATGTCTTCGCATCTCTTATTCGAAACGATTTGTCGATGGCCAATAATGCGGTTGCAACATGCGCGCAGGCTTGACCTACGCCCACCTTACATTTAACATCTTCAGTAATGATGGTGCCATCAGCACTGACCGGTATCCATGGGGTCAGCGGCGAGCCCCGGAGCCTCTCGGAGTGGTTGCGAAACAGAGGCAAAAATAGCAAGGCAGAAAGCCGGAAACATACGACACAGAAACGGTAACATAGACATCCTTTGTACTTGTACGTAGTACGACCACGCCAAGTCGCTACCTTGCACTTGGGGAATTTTACCAGCTGTTGCCGCAAATCCAGAGTAAGGAGCCTCAGCTCCATCACTGTTTAAAACGCGAAGAATGTCGCACTTTTGCGCTGCATGCACTACCGTGGCGTGGGCCGTATCTCGCGTAAACTTACCCCGCTCAGCACGACCAGATTTTGATGGGAGCTGCTTCGCTGCGAGGCCTTTCGCCCATCCACTCGCGAAAAAAATTGGGGGCCTCGAGGGATTTGTAGGCCTTGATTTGTTCTTGGGTCACGGTATATGCTGTAAAAACGAGATATATCCGCGTAAGTTGTGGCGGGCAACAAGTCTGCGTCCGTGGTGGCATCTCTTCCGATAGAAAGCCATCGATGTCGTTACTCATTTTAGACTCGTATCGAGCTCTTGCTGATCCGACGAGTTCGTCCAAGTATGACAGCAAAAAGAAAAGGCAATAAAACACTGCTTGATCTTGGACATCGCGCTCAGCAACAGCTGGCCAGCCGTCAAGACCATGTGCTGCAGAACGTGAAATGCGGCTTTGGGAACCCAGGGAGGTACGAAGGTATGGCGGGAGAGGGCGAGAGCGACGTGGGTGAGGTCACGTGCACACTGTATTGGAAAATTGCTGCAACTGTATCCACGTCATTGCTTTAGAGGTTCTTGAGTTCTGTCGGGCTGATATTACATTAAGGGATGTGATCGAGTTTTGGGCTTTGCAGCAAATGAGTTCACAGCGAGGTGGGGATCGGCGCGAGGAGCTTCGACATTTTATTCCGATACCCAAGTAACCACGGATATCCGTAGGACGTCCATCATAAGTCCCAGCGTCAATCCATTCGGATATGCAGTACGGACGGACACCCATGGGACGTACAGGAGAAATCCATATCTTGTTTGGATGTCCAGAGTACATCCCAACGGACATACCATTTTCTACGTCCGCTGGCTGTCCATAAGTAGGCATGTCCAGGATGTATACACCAGTTATGTAAACTAACAAAAATATTGCGAGAAATTTGTCTGTTATTATTATATTTGCTTGTTCTGTACCGGACACAGTAAGTTCTTTTTGCAAAGAAAATAACAATCTTTCCAACTTGATATAATTTCTGCCCACTTTATTATGGACAAACACGTTGTACGCGTAGTAATAAAATACGATTTTTTCTTCTGTCGGAACAGCACACCGACTATCATACAAACAATTTGGACAAGTTTCCTTTAAAGAATGTTTGTCGATGACTAGCCGAATATATAACGTCTATTTGTAGCCACTTAATCGATCTGGAGCCAGGCACTCAAGTTATCCCTTATGAAAAAGTCCTGACCTCCGAACATGCAACTGGGACTTATGCTCCTATGCAGGTTCAGATGTATCATTCAAACAGGAAGTTGAGCACGTTGTTGTGCTAGTTGGTGCATTCTATTAAGAAAAAAAACACCCAAAGAACGCGTACAGAAAACATACAAGACAGGAAATAGGCTGGTTCCCGTGTTGTATGTTTCCTGTGTGCGTCTTTCTTTGGCTTGTTTTTTCTTAAAACAGGAAATAGTTTACTGTGTTCAAATTTGCGTAGGATTATACAGTTGCGTGCTACAAGTGGAGAATTCTTATTGCGTTTCACTTTTAATCCTCGATCACTATGCGCAGCCAAACAGGTCTCGTAAAGCTTTCGTAAAAGTCTAGTAAAACATTCCGTAAGTAAGCAAGCTTTATTTGCGATTTCTGTAGACCTAGTTTAGCACTATCCTGGCTCATCAAGAAATAATGGCCTGGTTTCTCCACTTAATCTGAAAGAAGCAGACAAGTAATAATTAAACTCCATTTCAAGCATTAGCTTCAAGCTCTGTCAAATGTTTACTCAAAGAAAATAATTTCACATACATTTGTAGTCTTTCCTTGCAGTGGCTGCACACCTTTCTTTTGCCCTGCGCAGCCACTCCTTTACGTGGTAGAGGACGTCATCAATTGTGCAGTCTTTGTGGTGGCGTCTCTACCTAGCAGCCGCTAAAAGAAATGGGCGTGTTTTAAGTTTCAAGAAGCCGTCACTTCCTATCGGATACATACACTTAAAGAACAGAACTTCGGTGCGCTTCAGATCCCTAAATCTAACCTCGGCTTTGCGGCCATCCATACTGAATTCAAATTCAGGCCTAACGCTGATCATATTAGCCAAAATCGCCTTGATTGTTGTATTGAGAGTTCTCATTCCATAAGCCATAAGGTCGAGAACCTGGAAGAAATTTAGGACATGTATGTAACTCTCAGCATGCAATTTCGTAGCCTACTTCTTAGATGTAGGTGTGTCAGTAAAATGGGTTTACACAAATGCAAATACCCGGGACATTGAGTACCTGTGTCTATGAATGCAAACAAGACGAAAATTTCTTGTACTGAAACAAGTGGAGCAAAAGTTGAGGCCTTAAGCTGCCATACTTTTTTGAAGCAGGTTGTACATATATGAAAACATTCAGCGAAACCGAGGCGCGAATATCTGAAACGAAATGTCTTACTGAACCATACCAGAGCTTCACTTTTTCCTTCAGTCAATGCCTCATTGAAATCGAGGACTCCTCGCACACTGTCTAATGGGCAGTGCAGCACTGGCTCAGGTGTCCTCAAAATTTCTTATGGGCTAGTTCTATGTAGGGCGACTGAAATCAGCTGTATACTTCCGACCTTGTTGTGCGTTATGTTTAAACCGGTCATAACCCGCTGGTGTAACTGTAAGGGGGAAAACGGAGCATTAATTAAGCCAGAGTACCGCTGTTCGAAAACTTACCAGCACAGCTCAAGGTCGTCCGTGAAGTTCGTCGACCACCTGGAACGTGTGACACAGAAATTAATGAGCAAGCACCCTAAATGTGTGTTGGAACTGTGAGAAATAGGCGAAGTGTGTATTACAATTGGCACTGTGGCTGGCGTCCAAATGCTCCTGACTCAGCTCCTGAAATAATAGCTGCAGTGTTTGGTATGCAACTCGCTTTTGAATGAATGAAACGGATATGATTGGTATTTTATGCGCAAACAATAGACAGTAGAAAATACCATGAAATTGGGAAAATCGTTTTACCTTGGCATTGCTGCGCCTTCTCAGTCACGCAATCCATATAAACACTAACGTCGTCCACGCTCCCATTTTCCGAAGGAAGAACAGGTTCCTCCCGAATAGAAGCTGGAGAAACATAGAGGGTCAGTGCAATCAAACGACACCTGGTAATCAGCTGATATGCTACCTGGCAGTGACGTCATCTCTGAATTTCCTTGCAGAGACTCCATTCTGTGCTTTTTGGGGCTCTTCAAGATGAGCGAAACCAATAAAAACTCACATTGAAAGTAACAACCAAATGGTCTGCCAACAAAACGTATGACAATTTTATAAGCTTAGCGCCACCGTTTAATATTTACTACGTTGCCCATGTTACTGCATCTTTATCTAGTGCACTACCTGGCAATCACTTCCCCCACACACGAGTGCCAGTAAAAGTAGCAACTTGACCCACGTAAAATACGAAAACAAATGTCTTACGTGTCTTGTGCTTCATAGAAAGCTGCAAGGGGATGCACGGAAGGTCATCAGAATCTCATTCCGAGTCGTAGCGCAAATGCTTGATCCTCTTCCCCTTTCCACCACCATCAGACTCCGATAAATCCGACCTGAATCGGGCCTCGTCCAACTTTCCACGGTCATCTTCGTATGTTATTTAGGTATAGAGGATTGCCAATAGTAATAGGCCTTATCATGCAGACGATTACATGTAGCATCAGCATAAATGAAACGCGAACAGTAAAGCGATGACGACTGGTACGTGCAATCGCTTTGCAGTCAGCTGTTTCAAAAGATGCATGGAGCAGTTCGAAGTAAAAATTTTAGAGTGAATTAACTCACTGGCATGCACAAATGCTGGTAAATTGGCAAACGGAACAAAGCACTGCAATATAACTTCGGAATTGGCGTTTGAATTTCTGGCGACAGTAGACATAATAGTAAGGCGAATACTCACGAAATACACGTTTCACAACCGCATCATAGGAGAGGAATCCCGCACTTGGTTCTGTTCCGCGTCGAATCATTCTTATGTCTGATGACACTTTTGGGCACAGCTATTCCTACCATTTATCCACGAACAAGGCAAAACCTCGACTTCCTCCGTAGCCGCAAACTCGACAATTGCATACGTCTGAAACGATGCCAGCCTGCGTATCTCTAAACAAAGAACCGAACTATACATTTAAAAAAGTACACTGTTTCAGCTATAGCGCTCTACACCATCCCATCCAGGCCGGGTCACATGCACGCTAATCTATCAAATCTATAATCTGTCAAATCATAATCAAATTAGGCGACCGTGCCGACCATGCTCCGACCTCAAGCTTGGATTGGGTGCAGGGACACACGCCGTAAACATAAATTAATACCAAGGCCTTGTACATACGCCACCAAACGCACAGAAAAAAGATGCGCTAGTCACTGATGATGCTGGCGATGGCACCATCGCTTGTGCACGGCGGAGCATTGGCTCTCGCTAGGTAACAACAAACTTCAAACACTGCGATTCGTTTCTGCGTGTGTTGGAAGCCATCGCGAAAGCTACAGTACGTCACAGCCGCCATGTAGTAACAGTAATCTCAAAGGCTGTGTTTTTCTTCCCTTAAAGCGCCAAAGGCCTTAGCAGAAACCCCAAACCCGTAAATCAGACAACACATATTTACATTATATGCAAATCTTTCAATTTGTAATAAAATCTTTTCAATTCGTATTTATGTTTGCGTAGATGCACGTTGATGCATTTATCCCCTTGGCAATGCAGAGCCTTGTAGTGATCCAATCCGAGCTCTAGTCATTGTCGCCACGCCGTCTCTCATTATGTGATCGTTTCAAGAGCAGCGCAGCTGCGTCCGAGTGTTGATTCGTTTGTCACTTTCCGTGCCTGCCCAAGTCTCCTGCTCAGCTAAGAAGGTATGACAGCTACATCGATTTCTTTTTTAATTCGTTGTTCGTGAAATGTGTTTTCCACACAGGTGCCAGCATGCCTAGACTACATGAGAAGCCGTACACGCGAAAGAGAGCGTCGCTGGAAACAAAGATGATATTCGAGGATTTCGGATGTCGCTCCGGCAGCCAGCAGCAACGGCTCGAGAAGTCGCATCTCTGGAACTGTGCAGTGGCGCATGTACGCCGCACTCATGCGTTAACACGTGCGGTCGTGCTGTTCCTGCAAACATTTCTGTGCCTTGTGATGATGGCCACTGCACCGAGGCGACATCAGTTCAGGACGGTGGTTGTGAAACTACGCGCACTAAGGACTATGTGCCTTTCTTGTGATGGATCGACTCTTGGCGACTCTTCAACTGCTTCACTTGGCTCGCCTGTGAGAACGGCACAACAGGATCCCTTAGGAGAGGTGTACACACAAGTCAGTATGGGTTCGCTGGTAAGCAGGACCCCCAGAGCCTGCATTTAATTTAGCTACCGGCGACTCTTCATCGGCGCCCTCTGATTTTGCTGAAGAACTGTGCAGTTGGGCCATTAAGGAAAATGTTACGCATACAGCGGCCACACCTCTGCTAAAGATGCTCGAAACAAGTAGCTTTGACCCCTCATCTCACCCACGTGACGCTCGCACGTCAATATCCACGCCCAGAGGTACACAACGTGCACCTGCTTTAACTGCATTGGCTCGCGGGCAATACTCTCACTTTGGCTTGCAGTGCAATCAAGAAAATGCCTGGTCGGAAGCCTGTTTTAAGGGCAGCCGTGTTTATTATTTAACACTGACGGACTGCCAATTTCTGAGAGTTCTACCATGCAATTGTAGTCAATACAGTGCATGATTGGTGAGCATGGCAGAGTTTCCCCCTTTGTAGTAGCCATTCTTGCTGGCCCATCAAAGCCTGTTTCAGCAAACGATTTTCTGAGCCCCCTTGTCAGTGAGCTGCAACAACTTCTTTCGCACGAAATGTTTTTTGAGCAGCGAGTAAATGAGATTTCGTCTACATTTTTCGTTTTAGATGCACCAGCAAGGTCAATCGTTTTTCAAACTAACGGACGCAGGTCATTTTTGGTGTCCAAAGTGCGCAGTAGAAGGCGCATACAGCAACAGCCGGCTCTGCTTTCCAACAAGATCCTGCACATTGCGCACCGATGATTCGTTGAGGTGCCAGGCGGACCCTGACCATCACCTGGGCACCTCAGTTTTGACGTCGCATTCCATAGACTGCGTCGTCTCTACACCCCTCGACTACATGCACCTTTTATATCAGGGCATTAAAAAAAGTTGGTTAGTGCTTGGTTAGGTGGCCGTTTGAAGGTCAGTTTCGGACCTGCAGAGCGCCGACGGTTGTATGACTTTTCTTAGCTCCGTAGGTTCCGTATGTTTAGCTCCGTATGTTCCTAAAGAATTTCCCCGCAAACCTAGAAGTGTAGCAGAGGCTGAGCGTTGGAAGGCAACAGAATTCAGACTACTTCTCTACACTGGGGCTGTAGTACTCATTCATGTTCTGCCGCCTGATCTCTAGATGAACTCTCTTTCGCTGCGCTGTGCAGTCTACATTTTGGCAAGTCCTAGCCTGTACCGGTAGCATACTGATTATGCCGAGTCTCTTCTTCAGTACTTTGTTAAAACTTTTGGAAAATTTGTGCAAATGAGCAGCTTTCCTACAATGTTCACTGTGTATTACATCTTTCAAATGATGTACGCAAGCTACACCACAGGACATGTTCAGCTCATTTCCTTTCGAAAATAATATGCAGTTCCTCAAGCGGCTTCTAGAAAGCCATAAGACCACTTGCCAAGCTGTACAATCGCTTAAAGGAGCGAGAGGAAATGTGGCGGCAACCTTTCCATCACTGAGCACGATTAAGTTTACAAAAGAACATTCAGATGGGCCTTTCAGCTCCTTGGGCACCGCACCAGTCGAAATAGGCCACGTTTGCTAGCTTCATCCTCAGTGTAGATGTTCCTGATACGTGCTGCATTATAGATGGCTGTCATTACTGTGTATAGTGTTGCACACTTTAGAGCTACACAAGCACCCTGCATCATTGGTTGCGAATTCACGGTGAAGGAAAACTTCGGTGAAAAGCAATTTCCTTGGACCATTGATGCGTGTGTGGTTTCACAGCTTTCTGATGCTAAATGTCGGCCATTAAGGAATGTGCTTAAGCTTGTCAGATTAACCTTGCGTGGGAAATGTGTTGCACTTTCATTGCTGCACATTTCTTAATCGCAGGTGTTTCAGTACTGTTGAAGCGATCTAGTCAAGATTAATTCCTTCATGTCATTTCGCTTGCTCTCGCAGTTTAATAATGCTAATAATTCTTTCTGCTCTCTTCTTTCTTTATTCATGTGCAAACTCATATGTCCAAGCTTGATAGGCGAAAAGAATTTTTCTTCTGCTGTTCTCTAACTTCTGTTGTGCTATTGGAATTCCAAATTTTTTTTGTGAATTTATTTGTTCTTTGAACAGTATGCCTATATGCGCTTTTTGGTCTTTGTATCTATAAGGTGACAATAAAGGTTTACATATATTTGAAAGTTGACGTAAGTCCGTTCTTTTGTTTATTTAAAGCAGAGTCACTATAGCAGAATGCATTCAAGCACTCGACCAATGTAAAATATGTAACGGTTGTGTGCTTGAATGTCTCCCGGCCACTGTCGTCGCTACAAGGTATGTGTAGATGTGGAATACCCGTTGGATGTCCCCCCTCCGTCATATATATATATATATATATATATACATACATCTCCGGGCAGATGTCTGACGGTCGTCCATGGGAAACCCATACGTAACCGCTTTGTTCGTCGGTAGTACGTCCGACGCGATATGTACATACACACTCAGTCCCCTGAATATCCATGTTGGATGTCGCGTCGGACGTACTACCGCCGAACAAAGCGGTTCCGTATGGGTTTCCCATGGACGTCCGTCCGACATCTGTCCGGGTGGTTACTTGGGTAGCAATCATCTAGACTATCTAGCCGCATTTTTGCCGTCGCCGTGATGTTCCGTACGAAGTACAAGGTGAGTAACAACCTTCGTCTCGCGCCGTATGCTCTGTGTGAGAGCGAGCGCGCTTGGTGAGCCGTGCATCACGGCTCATTTTTGCGCGCGCAAGGGCGGAAGCGCCCCGCATTTTGGCGCGCGAACCCAACCGAGGCGAGAGGAGGTAGTCAGAGCGGGCTTGTACTTCGGCAACAACTGCCTATGGCGCGACCGCACGCGCTTTATGTTGAAAACGATCAGACTTGGGGGCAGTGTCTAGGTGGGCCTATGTGCCTGCTTTTGCATTTGTGTGCGCCGTTTTCTCGCTGCTCAGCTTGCGTTGAAGCGATGGACAGCTCGAAGGTCACTGCGCTCACTGCTGCTGTCCCGTTTCCTCACGCCAAAATTTCTACGCCGAGTGTCTGCAGTCATCGAGTCTGATGTGTGCGTCCTTTCTTGTGGGCGCTGACACCATGCTTGTTTTTTATTTAGCAAGCGAGTGTTTACAAGCTCTCATGTGTTGATTTGACACCTGACAGCGCAATTGTGATGCAGCTGAATGTGCAGGTATAGTTGAAGTTTGAGAGCTTTGACTGTCGTCACCTTTAGCCATTATTCCATCTTGACAGAGTGGAATGGTTTTAATTTTCTTGCGTTGCCAGTCTGGCATCGTTGCTCGTGTGGCGGTGCCCGGGCTCGCGATTGTTGTTTTCGTTCTGCATGACGGGAACGTTCTTGGTCGGTGGTAGTTTCGCGTCGGCGCCATTTACATTCTCGTTGCTGTTCCTTCCGGCACCCCTCGTATGCATGTTGTTCTTCGGGTGTACAAACTATAGGTGTCCGCGCCGTCGATAACGCATCTGTTCTTAGCGCCGATACCTCTGCCGATTATGTGCTGCGATAACCTTGACCTCGCGTTATTGTTCACGGCGAGCGTTCTAATCTGTTCCCCATTTTGACATCTGCGCCGCCGCACACTACGCGTATCGGTTTGTTAGAAATCGCTATGTCCGTTTCTGTTGCGGGAAGCCGAAAAAATAACGGAACGTTAGTCGTACACAACTTTCGCTCTAAAACTGGCAAATGAGGCACTGGTGTGGAGCATGGACCGGCACCGTGAGAAACACGCAGATTGTTACAACCTGCGCAAAGCCGGCCAGTTAGAAACCAGAGTTAAAATGTTGAGTTCACCTATCTATCGGTGTAACACTAGCGCTCACACTAAATCTGCACAGCTGCTCAGCGTAGGCACACGTTTCCCGTTACCCTCCGTGGTAGCTTGTGGCTGTGGATGGCGCTCCTGAGATCGACGTCGCGTGTACGGTAGGAGCGTAATACAACAACGCTTGTGTATTGAGATTAAGGTGCACGTTAAAACCTCAGATGGTCAAAATTAGAACTGTCTCTCCACCTACGGTGTGCTTCATAATTATATCGTGGTTTCGGCACGTAAAATCGCTGCATTCATTTTTAACGTTTTCAGTTTCCTTAACGTCGTTGAAGGCCTTTGGTCGTTGAAACGCATTTTTTACGTTGGCGTTGTTTTTTTCTTTGAGTGAAATACGTATAGATGCTATAAATGATAATACAGTGCAACGACACATGTGCGGCTAACGGAAGTGCGTAGCTTTCAGACAGGTAAAGTGACAGACCGAAGGATAGGCAGTGCATGTAGGTGTTATTTTAGGTGCAGGTTGTATGGACATTTTGGGCGCTAAATATCTAAGAATCTTTAAAGCATACACAAGCGTCGTAATGTCTATTTTATGCTTATATCTGGATAAATATTAGCACAGATATCTTCTAGATGTTTCTACAAAATGTTTTCTAGCTGTATTAAGATCAAAATTGAAAAGACCTCAACAATATTGCTTCTAGGCATCTTTTGCAGGATGTCTCTAGACGTAGATAAAAGAGGGTTTGCGGCCCTCTTGAATAGTTGTACACGTTTTACTTTATTTTGACTGGTTCAAGACGGTTAAAACGTGTTGTGCTCGTGGGATACTTGCGCATGTCACAAAGTTCGGAGCGCAAGACACTACTTTTAAGAGGGCTGCTGAGCACGAGGTCGCGGAATCGAATCCGGGCCACGGCGGCCGCATTTCGATGGGGGTGAAATGCGAGAACACCCGTGTACTTAGATTTAGGTGCACGTTAAAGAACCCCAGTTGGTCGAAATTTCCGGAGTCCTCCACTACGGCGTGCCTCATAATCAGAAAGTGGTTTTGTCGCATAAAACACCTTATTTTAACTACCTTTAAGACAGGCGTATCGCTGTGACTAGAAGACGAAACCTCTCATTTCACATCGAACAGTAGCTCTGTGTTTGCAGGAAAGAGTGAGGTTTGCAAAACAGGCAGTCGGCGCCTACCATCAAAAGCAATGAAAATGACATAGAAATAGTGAGATTATGTGCTTATCTCAGCGTTATAGCCAAACGCTCACCTGGTGACACATTTTCACAGTGGTGTCTCGAATTTGAATGAGTCGTGTAGCAAGGCTTTCGATGAAATCGAACTGCTGCCGGAACATCCGCACGAAGTTGTAGAATAGCGTCGTGTGGCCACTCGTCTGCTTCGCAAGATTGTGGAAATCTCAATCGAAAGATACATGGAGGAACACTTAACGAACCCACACCGTTCTACGACGCCTCCATCTGTATCAATTAACTGTATAGATGATAGGCTCATTTTGAGTCTCAAGAGCCTGTAGCTCTGCTAGCACCCGTTTGCTAATTGGCGCTTATTGAAAGAAAATTAAATTTCTCAGTAGTCGGGATGTGCTGAATTGCCGGTCGCAAAAAAACGTATCAAACCGAAGTACTTAATGAGAACAATAGACGGTTTTTTTGCGATGTAACAGGAGTTCCAGCAATTGCGTAAAGGGCGGTAATTACATATATGGCGGAGGCGGCTGTAGTCTGAGCACGGCTTTACGCTCTTAGGCAAGTTTCCCAGCTGTCAGTTGCGTCTATGCCACCTATTTACCAGGTCAGCCAGTGATAGAGGCGTATTTTTTTTCAGCTTAGTCAACATTACGAAACAGTTTACTTCGCTGTTCTTGATTTGAAAAGTACAAGTAACTCAATATGCTTGCCGAACGTGACCAGGAGCGTTCGCTTTTACTTGAAACTAAGCTCCGCTGCGTTCTCGACCTTCGCAAGGCTTTACCTTCTTTCCATCTGAGAGGTAAACGGCTTGCCTTTGCGCGTAATTTAGTAGCGTCGGCAGGAATGTTTTCCACGGTGGTTTCACAGTGAAGAGGAAAGGGGCCGGGGATAGGCGGGAATAGTCGCATGTCGTTTTATCCTAAGTATTTTCAGATACACAACGCGTGGGACAACGTGCTTACGGTTAGCCAGGATATCTTGTAACGACATCCGCTCGCTCGGAGAGGCTTTGCCAGTTTTACAGTGTGAATAACTGCAATGTAATGCAGGTTTTCGATGCACAAGGATTGGCAGAATGTGCATTTGGGCACACATCTTGATCTTATGGTGTGCAAAGGTTGGCAATTTATCAATTAAGCAGAAAACCCCGCCGTTCGGCGAGTACCCGTCGGCACAAACAGCTGCCCTGGTATTCCCTCGAACTGCTTAAATGCTCTTACAAAATGAGAGAAACTGGTCGCTACTGTTTAAAACTGCTGTTCCGGAAAGGACAGCCATATTGCGTTCTACCAGTTTCGCATTTTCGTTATTACGAGTAAACATAACTGATGTTTTGAATAGTTTTAGTAATAATTATGCGGAATTAATGACATTGTCAGGATCCATTCCAAAGTTGCCTTTCTGTAAGAATTGGGGAAAAGAAGGTGATATTTTAGGTGATACACAAAGCCGGGCTACTTATCCGTGGCTTATCCGTAGTGCACACTCACCCGTTCAGACATGGCAACCCATCCTATGCAAAACTGTACGGATACAGTAGTGAGCACTAGGACATTGCGGCACTCCTGGCAATGAGCTGGCTCAAGCAATGGCGCAAGCAGCCGTACATGGCCCTCATTCCTTGTACGAACCACAGAATGCCACCTCAACAGAGGTGAAATTTTATATGCTCTGAATCACGGAAAGGCCAAAATGCTGGGCGCAAATACTCTAGCAGTTCATGGAACAACGAAAGCAGTGACCTTCTAGCAAATCGCCATCTTCCTTTCTACGATCACCTTACCAATTGATTCAGCTATTCTCACAAATCTACCACTCTCATCTCCCTGTGGCTTTTTCTGTGAGTCTGCAAAGCTAATCTTGTGGGTTACCATAAATGTTGGATTGGTTCACAAATTAAAAAAAAGCAAAATCAGTAAAGTCCTATCCTTATCCTAGGACGTAGCTCCTCTCCTGCGGAACACAGTTATGTTGAACCAATAAAAACTTGAATAATAAAACGGCACCTTCTGCTCTCTAGTACTCCCGCGATATAAAGAAGCAGAGAACGTAAACAAAATCACTAATCCCGTGGCCAGACTTGCTCCACTAAGGAGCACATAAACGTAGTCCGAAAAAATTAAGACAACACTTAAACTTCGCGTTTAAAAGTGAAACGCGAGAGCGTTGTCGGGCCCATTTCACTAGAATTTCGCATAATTACCTCATTCTGAATTAGAAAATTCATAATTGCTCATGTGCGCATCGGTACCTGTCTCTAACAGTTCAATAAGTTAAATAAAACAGACTCACTAGGTCCCTAGTATCCCCAACAAGCGTCCTTGGGCACTAAGACAGCCCTCAAACGGCTTTTGGAAAAGGGCTTTGTGCTTGGGTTTTTTCGCAACAGAATTACGTTTTCTCGTTTATTCAAGTCACACTTCACACGCTGTCATGTCCGTTGGTTGTGTGTAAGTCGTACTTTACGAATTTTCTGATACGTTTTACTTTGAGAAATTGAATTCACTCGGTGACAACGCCACTGACGCTCACGCCGTATTTTCTGCTCGACGGGACCCTCAACGCTAACGCGTGAAAATAACTTTCGCCCAAGGAAAGCTAGAAATATTCGAGCAGTAAGGTAACATTCGTCTCTCAACAGCTATGCAGGGAAAGCGGGTAGAAATATTTTCTGCAGTGAAATACATTACCAAATAGCATGGCAAGTCTAAGATAATTCTATTCTGATATTCTTGAAAGGAAGAAACATTAGTTAGAGTAGACTTTTTCTTTTTCCTTGCATTGGCTATACACATATTTAACTGGTGAGGTCCTTCGCCTTTATATTTCTAGCAGAAGTAAAAGGGTACCTGCTCGCACCGAAGCGAAACAATGATTTATTTATTGCAGAAGTATAGCATGAAAATCACTTTCTGCACCGCAGTTTCGTTGCGTGTAAGCAACATAACACCCGAATGGGTGGTAGAAACGCGCGAGGCCATTTTTTCGGCGCTGTCAATATGAAGACCGTAGGGAACGTTTTCTGCAGAAACGTAGTGAGGTCCTGTTGAATATCCATTTGTTAAATTCTAAATATAATTGTGAGCGCAGCAGAAAATTTTGAAAGTTTTAAACTATCTTGTACATGTAACAATCCCATTTCATATTTTTGTTAACCATTCGTCAAATGACTAATCCTTGCTATAAGATGGACGAGTCGACGGCCAATGCAGTCGAGGCTGAAGGGACCGAAAACTGCAACGGCTTTTCTTTTTCATGAGCCATTCACTTTATTTCCTTCTCTTTGTACAAGTTGATCGAACAGACGGGGCAAGTTTACGGCAGTTTTAACAGTTGCTTCCGGCAGCAGCCAGCTAGATATAATATTGAATTACTAGTATTATTAGTACTCAGAAAACAATAGAAGCTCAACAGGACCACCCGGTGTAATGCTTAGTTGAATGTATTAATCAGTCGTTCATCTTATATAACGTGACAGCGGTCATAAACACACCAGTTGCGGAGTGCAATGGTTGACTTTCTGCAAGCACGTGTATCAAAAATATGTGGCGAAAGGTGTCAGAATACATGCAGCTACTGCATCAATGAATTCCCGCACTTCTGTTCTGAACACCCTAAAACGTTAAAAAGCATTCTAGAGGGTAGTGGCTTACAGAACATTCAATAACTGCAGAAACATGACCAGTTATACAAGATAATTTGGAGTGAAAGCAAGGCGATTCCTTTGAAAACTTATCAAAAGTTGGAATTGAAGAAAAAGAATAACATCGAAGATTCCTAAAGTGAAGACTTAAGAGAAAAATGCATCAAGCACAAAACATGGTCATGTAGTAGATCAATTGTAATGTAAAAACACAAAGAAGCTATATAGTCCATAATAGACAGACAATGAACTTCATTTGATTCTGAGGAGCTTCAGCGGGGGTCCCTATCGGGGACCCGCGGAAGCCGCTGGCCGCGTCCAAGTCGGGGCAGGAATACCGTGGTGTTCCGCCCTTTCTCGGGCCTACTGGATTGCCTCCACTTGTGTCTGGAGCGATGGGCTCCGGAGTGCATCTTCCCAGTCGGCTTCGCTGGATAGAGGGCCGTTAGGTAACGCGGGGATAGTCCGTAATAGAAGCAATGTTAGCAGCTAGGTGGTTCCAGTCTCGCGAGGTGTGCTGAATGCAAGGTATTGTTTGTGCGACATGACCCACATCAAAATTCGTTAACGTGGTCAACACGTAATGAATGGCATGAAGGCGCAGGATGGCTGCGAAAATATTGGCTGGCAGGTTAAGGAATAGAATGAATCTGTGCGACCAAGCTCACAGACAGCTGTTTGAAGGACAGCGTGTGTTGCCGGCCCTTGGCGACGCCCGACTTTCCCCGAGAATAAAATGCTTCACTCATCCGCTAGCATCGTATGGCTAACCTCCAAAGAAAGGACTTCAACGCCTAAACGTCGGCAATAGTGAGTACCTCTCGTTAAACAATGGCAAAGGGACTTGCGCCGCTTCCAATCATAGTAACTTTCCCGCACGTTAGCTACACACGTCTACCCCAACTGGCACACAAACTTACTCACGCCCACTTTGTCGCCAACGTATCGAGCATAAGTGAATGGGCGCACACTTGTATGAATACACGCCCACCTTATCGGCACAATAAATGACGGACTACACCGACAGCACACGAGTGGTCCAAGCTCAATGTTTTGTCACGGACCAGAGGCGTAAGCGAATTACTAGCGATAATACATCTTTTGTAATGATGTTTAATTAAAGTTCAGAAGCAGCAGATAAGCAGCAGCCTAGCAGCAGCCAACAGCCCGAGCTCTTGCAAATCACAGCACAGGTCGTGCTCGTCGTCTCCGAACTGCTATCGCAAACACGAGGGGCGTCTGCTTCATTAGAGTGCTTTAGTACTGCGCCTTGACGATACGTACGCTGCACGCAAGCGCGTTGCGGAACGCAGCAGCGCGTGTCGCGTCAGGGCTTTTAGTACTGCGAAAAGGCTACGTACGTAAGCATACTGCGCATATCTGGCATATAAAATGAAAGCGCTTGTCTAGAATTAAGCCAAGCCACTTCCAATGTACTAGTTTGATTCCTAGCCAGAATACGGCACAGTAGACGCATACGAGCCGGATTATGAACGTGCACTCGGAAATACGTGCCGTTCTGCAGGTGGCAAAGAGTTCGCGATTGTTTTTTTTTTTTGCGTGCTGTCGTATGGTCGGCGTTGCAATTTTCTTCAACCATGTTGTACACCAGCGTTCTTTGGGACCCCTACTGTCTCGCGTACCTCAGTTGGACGGATATAGAGGCTCTCATGTTGCGTAAGAAAGAGCAGCCGCGTAGGGCGTATGTGTCGCGAAATTGCCTGCTGAACACCTCGTGCCAGACTTTCACACGACGGGTGCGTTTCGAGAAAGCAGATTTTGCACTGCTCGTCCGTGCCCTGCAGATATCCAAGTGCGTCACAAGTGCCCAGGGCGTGCGCGTCTGGGCATCGCAACGGAAGCCCTCTGCATTTGTCTGAGGTGACTAGCGTACCCAAACAGGCTGTTCGACTTGCAAGAATTTTTTGGACGCCAACATTCTGTGGTGTCCAGCGTATTAAACAAGGTGCTTTACCACATAGAGAAGCTCGGTTGTCTTCTGAGTGACCTGACAATGCACCACTGGCTGAAACACTCAGACTTGGAGGCAATGAGCGAGGTAAGTCACGCGTTTGTTCTGTATCCTTTGGTTCCGTAGAAATGTTCCCACAAGCTTGTTACAACATTGTCTTGAAATACCTGAGTGAGTGTTATCACGCCGTAAATTGTTTGCCCCCAGGCTATTCATTGTAAAGGTGCTGCTCTGAGCAACTGCAGGTCGTTTATCGACGGTACAACACGCCCCATATGCCGACCTTCGCAAGACCAGCGCTTCTACTTCTACGGGCACAAGCGGCTACATGTCCTCATGTACAAGTCGTTGATGTGCCCAAGCGGACTCGTATGCCAGCTGGATGGCCCATACCCGGGACGAAAGCACGCGTTGGCGAGTCGTGAAGGTTGCGAAGGTTGGTGTGTACTTGAATCAGGGCCCACACGCCAAAAAAAAATCTATCATAAACCAGTTAGCAGCACTCTGGTGCGAGCACTGACAGTTCCTGTAATCAAATTGTGTGCAGTGTGTTGAATGAAATCGCATTGTATGGGACATTTATTGGGGGGTGCTTGCAGGAATACTCCGAGACAGCCAACTGTGCGAGAAGGTGGAGGCACTAGTCGAGGACACTTTGTTATATATGGCGATCCTGCCTACCCTCTCAGCCCACTGATCATGAAGCCCTATGGAGGAGCAACATTGGCAGCTACCCAACAGGAGTTCAATACGTCAATGATTACTGTCAGGCAAGCGGTTGAGTCGGGCTTCCGAAAGGTAATTTCCGAATTTCCATTTCTAGATTAAAAAACAAAATATTCCTTCAGGCAGTGTCACGTATGTAGAGGGTAGCTGCTATCCAGAATAATTGCCAATTATACATATATGGCAACCCAGGGCCCACTTATTTTGGTGTAGAGCCACCTGTTCTCATGGATTACTTAAGGCCTGCCAGACAGTATTGAATTGCAGTTTAATGCAGCTTACATAAACACTTGTCTTACTTTGAATGGTGGTACAAAGGCTGAACCCCCTAAGTACTCTATCGTCGAGGTGCTACGTAGGTACATTTGTTCAATAAACCATCTGTGAGAAAGCAGTTGTCTTCTTTATTTACAAATATACATTGTGAACAAAACAAAAAATACATTAAAGGGACACCGAACGGAAGAATTGCAGCGTCTTAAGCTGATGAAGCATTCGTCAAAACTCTATTTGATTAATATCGGTGATAATGCGGTATTAGAGAGCAATTAAAGGCGAAAACTTTGGAATGCAATGCAGTCCTGTTATAGCGATTAAAAATGTAACTAAATAAAGGAAATTGACAAAGTTCACGATGCTACGGTCACTTGTTGCGGGAACATAAAGGCATCATCGCCACTTAGCTATTGTTTTTCCATCTTTTCTGACCTACCACGCGTCTTGAAAAAAATTAAATTATGGGGTTTTACGTGCCGAAACCGCCACGCGTCTCCTCACAATAAGCGTAACTTTTATTGCAGTGCAAGAAGCAATTTGTTAATACAGTTATTGTATCAGTTTGGTGGCCCTTTAATGGGTCACTGTGGAAAAAAGCATTCTGTCTATGTTTACCTGCCTAGCTTATTAGGTAGTGTTTCTACAATAATAAATATTGATTGCTGAGTAGTCTCGTAAAACCTTCTGTGCGGCTCCCTCTCGCTTGACTCATCTAATTACATTTGAAATTTCCTCTCGCGCAGTTGAAATTCGCGTTCCGTCTTTCTTCAATTCATGTTTCTTTTCCTGCGTTTATGTTTAGCCTCAATTCTCATTCTTTCAATGGCGAGCCGCTCCATTTCTCCCTGATGATCTTTCTCCTTAAGGGAACTTTCATGTCACCATCTTTTTTTCTAGGAACTAGTGGTCCGCAGTTGCTTCCACAGCTTGAGCCATCCGCTTTTGTGTAAAATTTCAAATTTCACGAAATTAGCAAGAGGCACTGTTTCCTTCACATGTGAAAAGACAAACAGTACAAGTCATTAGAATAAAACAAACTAGCGCACCAATTTTTAATTGGGCGTACTCCAGTATTACTAAACAAAGAGTTAGTGCAGGTCGCTTATCTGAATCCTGAGTGTACTCGCTCAAACTCAGAGCGACCGATGACTTTAGTGTTAGAGAGTTGCAGTGAGTATCTGTGGTTAAAACTTGAATGTACTGAACAGTAATGTTAGCGAGTGCCAATTAATGAAAGCTAGTGCAAGTTTTAATGTGCCTAAATGGCATCGGTTATGTTAGTACATTAGCTGTTAGAGTTCAAGAGACGGCATGCAAACACGTTTGTACATGATGGCAAGTTACTGAATCAGGAGACAAACATGTGTGAGGACTGGTGCATAATAGTTTTATGTACAATGAATTTGCAATGATAAGGAACCTTGCTATCAAGTAACTTGTTAAGGTAGTTCAATATGTGTAGCCTGTTGAATACAAAGAATCAAGACATTACTAAAGCAAAATGGAATAATACAGTACTCAACATTTGTGCCAGTCCTCCCAGAACAAACACTAACGCGTTCCACCTGTAGTTCGCGAATGCATACCGCTGATTTGGCACAATTATCCACAGACGTGGCACCTAATTGAGCAAACTCGTTTACCGTGAGATGGAGATTCCGATTCGTGGTTAGGAACGTGCAATTCGGCGTCATGTGAGCCTAACTCGGCATGTGTCTGCGAGTAAGCTTGGGCCCGTGATTCCATTACCTTTTCTAAGCCTACCTGAGGAACGTATGCTTCATAAGCCAAGTGAGCCTGCCTGCTCTGAGTTCTTGCGAACACAGCTCGAGTGAGCTCACCTAAATGTTAATTTCGTGAGTCTTAGGCAAAAAGTATATACTGTAAATATGTATGCGTAAATTTTGTTTACTTAGGTAACCAATGTCCATGAATAATTTAATAATGAACAATTCACTTACTAGGTGCCACTTGCGCAGCTCCTGTCTCAGTCCCGTCGCCCTCATTGGGTCTTAATGGGCCTGGGTTCAGCAACCTTTGTCGCTGGCTGCGCTGGATGTCGCTGCTTGGAGAGGAACCTTGCGCTTCCAGTACGTCTG
Source organism: Dermacentor variabilis (assembly GCF_050947875.1). NCBI lineage: Eukaryota > Metazoa > Arthropoda > Arachnida > Ixodida > Ixodidae > Dermacentor > Dermacentor variabilis. The sequence continues at coordinate 176,754,977 of NC_134569.1, forward strand.
TGCCACGTGCCATTCCCTCCAACAGTTCCGTGGCACTGTCAGCTATGTCTTCAAATCTCGCATCAGCGTTGAGTGGCTCTGCCTTATGTGGAAGAGATAGGGATGTTTTAGACGTACTATTTGACAGGTATTGCGCATATTGAAATTTCCTTGTACAGTGATGCCGAATTGAACGTTAGTGATTCTTATCTGCACATTCGCTGCTCCCAGTACTTTATACAAAAGCTGACATCTTGTACGTAGAAATGGTTGGAAAGCTGTGCTATGAAAAAAATGCAACGCAGCAACAAAAGCTGCTGTTGAGTGCGGTCCTCTTTTAGATATCTCGCTGTGCCATGATTCGCACATCATTGTTTTATTGTAGCGCCCCTTCCTCTTCACGATCACGCTCTCTCTGTAATCAGCTCACTAATTAGTTATGGAGCGCCAGCTATCTGCTACAATGCAGTATGGACAGAAATGACCCTGCTGTGCTGGAAAACCGTCCTAAGGGATTTACTGAAGCTGTGTCTACATTATTGACCTAACTTGCCATAGCACTAATGAAATGAGAATCTGAGTGGTTACACGAAAATTTCCTAATTCTGTATGTAAACGCGCACCTATTGTAATCTGAAGTATTGCTTCACTACAGACTACATAGCAAGCATTTGTGCACAGCAGCTGTGCTACGCGCCACTACATACCTGAACTTATACTTAACAGCAAGCACTACTGGTGCCACGGTAACTGCTGCGCTGTCAAGAGCTGCAGTAGCACTACTTCTTTGAGTCTCAGCAGACTGTGCCTTACGGCTTCTGATTTTGTAGCCGTATTCCCTCGCAAGCGTCCAGATCTCCAGAAGGAGTCGTTCCTTCTCCTCGTACTCTTCTTCTGTATCCGACCTAAAAGATAACGTAGTCATGTTTTATACACGGGGGAAAATGAATACTTGCGTGACAAAACCTCACAGTTCGCCTCTGCACGCCGCCTAGTGACCGCGAAGCTGCGGATTGTAAATCCAACTATACAATAAAATATTTAGTATAAATATGGGCTGCTGATATTCTGTTTAATGCCTATGGTGTAACTGGGCTGTCAAGGGCTGCAGTAGCACTACTTCTTTGATTCTCAGTAGACTGTCTTACGGCTTCTGATTTTGTAGCCGTATTCCCTCGCAAGCGTCCAGATCTCCTGAAGGGGTCGTTCCTTCTCCTCGCACTCTTCTTCTGTATCCGACCTAAAAGATAACGTGGTCATGTGTTATACACGCGAGGAAATAAATACTTCTATGGCAAAAGCTCACAGTTCGCCTCTGCCCGCCACCGAGTGGCCGCGGAGCTGCGGATTGTAAATCCAACTATACAATAAAATGTTTAGTATAAATATGTGCAGCGGATATTCTGCTTAATGCATATGGTGTAACTGTATGCCACATCTATTCTCACGATTTTACCTACATCCAGCTTATCTCTGTTGTGCGCGCCTTCTGGTAAAGTCTTCTTTAGCCTAAATGTTTCTCTTCTGCACGCCCCTTTATGGGATGCGTGCTCTATCGATAAGCCATCTCTTGTCCCAGGAGTACATCAGCTCTAGTGCGGCTGCCGAAGTTGAACCCAGCCAGATATATTCCAGCTCAAGATGCTTACCTTCAATTGTAGTCGCCTGAGCAAAATTTGATCAACCAGAAATTCTGCAATAAATGCGATTTCATTTTCGACTAAACATCTGACTTGGAATTCACGACTGCAGCCCTTACATGGTATTGCAAACTGTCCAGTGCAATCTCTGGTGTTCGTTTGTGCGCTTGAATTACAAAAAACAGTTTTTTTTTCAGCCGAGCCTGTGGTCCCTGTGTTCCCTGTACTTTTGCCTCACGGGTGTAAACATCATTGCACACGTTGACAACCTTTAAGCAAGCATCCTAAATTGCGCGTTTACTTGACGTATATACTTCAATGGCATTCGTACAGAGGATAAACAGTAGTAGAGGTAAAACGTTGCGCGAAAATGTTTGTGATGTATAATGTGTAATCTTTCTTCCTTCCAATGCTTTCCTTTATAGCACTCAGCTATTCACAACCCTTCTTCCCTCCTTCACTGTGCACAAAATAAAGCGACAGCCCGCCGTGGTTGCAAGTGGCTGTGGTGTTGGGTGCCTTTCGTCCAGCCTTTCGCGCAAACAGCGCAAGCCAAAGACTTTCGCAAAAACAAAGTTCATATTATCGTTATTCATTGCCCACCTTGCACGATCCTGGAAAGTGTTCTGAGCGTTCACTTCGCGCAGCAAAGCCAAATCGTACGCCACGAAAAAAAAAAGAAGTCTTCCGTTGGTCACCTTCGACACCGCAATTTTGCGAAACTTTTGTCTCGCGCTCTCCCGAACAAACGAGAACAAGGAGATCAGCACGGAAGGCTCCCCCCGTACGTAGCAAGAATCTGATGCGTACGTACGCGGCGGCCGCGTAAGCATCATGTAGCGTACGTGTTTCGTTCTGCACATGCGCACTTTGCAGAACCTGGCAATCTTGCGTACGCAACGTATACAGTACTAAAGCTGTCTGTTACATTGGCTCCGGGCGTGAAACGGAGCCATCCTGGCGATTCAGGGAGTAGAGAAGATGAGGGGGTCGAAATAACGCTTCAGCTGGCTAACATGCACTGCCTCGCGACCTCAACAACAAAGGTCCGGCGATGGTATGACGGGCTCAACGATATAGTTAACAGGGGAGGAGGTGTCGATGATGCGGTAAGGACCGTGTTGCCGCGCAAATAGTTTAGAAGAAAGGCGGGGCATGTGAGTGTGTATCCGTAGCCAAACAAGGGAACCAGCAGAGGAGGTGGGCGTGGCTTGATGACTCGCGTCTTGACTTGTGACGCCTTGATCCTCGCTGGTCAACGAACGAGCCAGCTGGCAGCAGTCATCAAAGTCAGTTACGGCTTAGCACTTTTCACTTTTCCTAAGTATCACACACACACGACAATCTTCAGCGTATCGGGCGACTTCTGAAATAGTTGTACACTCGGAAGCTTCAGGTCAGTAGGTCAAGATAGTATCCAGGAGACACTAAGATTAACGCCCATACAAGAGGAAGAAAGATGAAAAACCGGTGTTCGCTTGTGTCGCGGTGTTATGAGCGAAATTAACGAACGGGAGTACGATGTCCCAATTGGTGTGATAGGACGAGACGTACGTCTTCAACAAGTGGCCCAGTGTTCGGTTGAAGCGCTCCGTGAGACCGTTCGTTTGGGGGTGATACGCTGTCGACTTCCGGTGAATGAACTGGCACTCACGAAGGAGGTATTGTATCGCTTCTGAAAACACGACCCCTATCGCTGAGTAGTTCAGGAGGAGCACCGTGGCGAAGGACGAAGTTGCGAAGAGTTAACATCGCAACGTCACGCGTGGTCTCGGCGTAGCCCGTCAGGTGATCGACGCCAACAATAATCCAGCGGTTTCCACATCCGATGTATGGGGGCAGGCAATAGAGGTCGATGCCTACGTTGTCGAACGGTCGAGCAGGGCACGGTAGCGGCTGTAGTGGGCCAGTAGGGTGCAGTGGGGAGGTTTTGCTTTGTTGGCAGGCGGTGCATGATCGAACGTGCTGCTGCACAAACCGATATACTTCACGCCAGTAATATCGTTGACGCAGCCTTGTGAAGGTTTTTAAGGCGCCGGCGTGGGCGTTTTGAGGGTCAGCATGGAAGTGCCGCACATATTGGTGCGCAGGTGACGAGGTACAGCCAGAGGCCATTTCCGACCGTCAGGCATATAGTTGCGGCGGTAGAGGGTAAGTGGGCTGCTTGACGGCGTAGCGTCCGCGTTAGAGGTACGACCGATGGAGCGCCAAGGTAGTCGAGCAGCAGGACAAGCGACAGGTCCTTGCGTTGCTCAGAGGGCATGTCACTAGCGGTCAGTAGTGACGGGTCTGAGGTCGGAGTATTTAAGGGAAAGAGAAGCCACTTCAGGTGTCATCGGCGAGCGGGAGAGCGCGTCAGCGTCGGAATGCTTTTAACCAGAGCGGATTACGACACGAATGACATATTTCTGCAGGCGAAGCGCCCTACGGCCGAGGTGGCCCGACGGGTCTTTCAAGGAGAAGAGCCGGCAAAGGGCGTGATCGTCAGTGATGATGCTGAACGGACGGCCGTAGCGGTAAGGACCAAACATGCCCAATGCCCAAATCATGGCTAAGCATTCCTTCTCTGTAACGGGGTAATTGATCTCTGCTTTTTTTAGAGTACGGCTGGCATAAGCCACGACGTATTCTTCATTCGTGGCTTTCCGTTGGGCGAAGACCGCACCAAGGCCGACACCACTGGCGTCAGTGTGAACCTCTGTCGGCACAGTTGGGTCGTAATGGCGAAGAATCGGTGGAGAAGTCAGCAACTCACGTAATTTGTCAAAGGCTTCGTTGCATGTTGATGACCACGCGGAAACGCCTTTGCTTACGGTAAGCAGCTTCACCAATGGTGCGATAAAAAAGGCGAAGTTCCGCACGAAGCGCCGAAACTAAAAGCACAGTCTTGTGAAACTTCGCGGGGACTTGATAGATGTGGGCGTCGGAAACTGGGCGACTGTGCGAAGCTTGTGGGGATCAGGAAGGATGCCGTCTCTCAAAAGAACGTGACCCAAGACAGTTCATTTTCGAGCAGGGAAACGGCACTTCTTGAAGTTGAGCTGTAGGCTAGCTCAAGAGAGACAGGTCAGAATGTCGTGCAGACGGGCGAGATGTGTCGGAAAATCCTGTGAGAAAACAGCTATGCCATTCATGTAACAAACAATTCTCCCAATTTGTCCGCGAAGGATAGTATCAATCATGCGCTCGAAGGCAGCAGTAGCATTGCAGAGCCCGAAAGGGATAACGTTAAACTCGTGCAGGTCATCGGGAGTGATGAACGCTGTCTTTGGGCGGCCTGCCTCAGCCGTGGGAACCTGCCAATAGCCAGAGCGGAGATCTAAAGGCGAGAAGTATTCGGCACATTCCAGACAGGTAGAGCATCGTAGATCAGAGGCAGTGTGCAGACGTCTTGTAATCCTGTTTAGGCGGTGATATTCGATACAAAACCGAAAAGTGCCATCTTTTTTGTGCATTTCAACGATATGTGACGACCAAGGGCTTTCAGCAGGCTAAATGACAGCGCTCTGCAGCATGCCGTCAACATGATCCGTGATAACTCGGCGCTCTTGTGCGGAAACGCGACACGCATTGTCTCGCAAGGGAGCATGGGAAACGGTGCTAATAGTATGGGAGACACGTCGTTCGACCCAAGGATGGTATGTTGCAGTCGAACGAAGGAACGAACTCGTCCAGTAGAGCAAGAAGTTGAGCGCTATGAGATGGCGAATGGTCTGCCGCGATGCCGGTGTCGAAAACTGCTGAAAGCGGTGTGGATGAGACAGAAGTTGTGGCGTCCAGATGTAAAAGGGTGTCGCCATCGTGAACGTCAAGGTCTTCAATACACGTGAAAGCTTGCACAAATCTACGGTCTGACTGCGTAGTATGGTGGCTGGATACCGGTGTGTATCAAAGCGTATTCAGACCTAACAGTAAGGACGGCGAACAGAAGATATAAATCCTTGCGGCTAGCAAGCATTTCAGATGGCGTAAACGCCAGTGTTGAGTCTGGCACGGCAGCACACGACAAGGTCACAAGCCCCGACGTCTCCGGAGGCAGATCAGTGTCATACAGTGAGGTCGGCGCCGACCGATGGCTAGTCACATAGCGGCGAAAGAGCCACTTCCGCGCGAGAACAATCGATGAGGGCACTATGACGCGACAGGGACTCCCAGCCGAGGATGAGATCATGAGAACAGCAGGGCAACACAAAAAAGTCCATGATGTATAAAATGACTTGGATGACTACACGGGTGGTGCATACAGCTGTAGCATGAATGCGTTAAATGTTAAAATGTTAAATGTCAAACCAGTAATTTTTTTCCTCCTGCCTATATTGCAATTTTTTTGCATATTTTAGTTGGACTTAAACTTTCACTTCTGCCATTTTTTTTATTTCTTGTTTACCTGTACTGGTACAAAGATTCACTAGAGCCATGTACGTCATGTAATTCTGCACTAACTGATATTTTTTAACATAGACTGCTTCTTTAGAAAGCGGTTACTGTAAACTATATTTGTCTTTAACAAGTGAAAGATTGTCCTTTATTAAACTCTAATGCACTCGTGTTTCAAGCTTTGTTCCATTTCTCAAACATTAAAATAGGGTCCTACAAAAGTATACAACTATTTTTCAACGTTTTTAAAAGTGCACGGCAAAAATTTCGATTACTTAATTAATAAATTAGATCCCGTGCATTGTGCGCAATTAATCACTTGAAGGCTTTGATAATGAATGATTAATCGCCAATTACATAAGTAATCGGAACCATCCCTATTCTGAAGTGCTGCCTGTCAATATCCTTGTTGCCATGGAGGACGATGTTTTACAGCCACCTGGGCTGTGATCGTGGAAACAGCTCGCTTTTCCATTCGTTCGGTTTGGCTGAGACGTCACAAAGTGGACCGGCCGCAAGATTTGTCAGAACGGGAGGGAGAGCACAGCCAATAAACGAGCGAGCCCAGCCCTGGAAGTTTGCGTCGCCAATTAGGGCTTCAATAGGGGACGATATCTTAAGTGCACCATGTTTGTTGTTAAAGTGCAGTATGTTTGTTGAAATAAACACGTAATATGAGCAAAAATTTCTGACTGTTGCAACATATAATCTGCGCCAGAAACGTCATGCGACAGAAGAAAACTAACTTAAGCGGCATATATTTTGGTGTAGTCTGCTAGGTGGTATCGCACATGCCAAAACATATTGGCAGAAGCGCCCAGTTTAATTGGCAATCGTTGCTCATCGGCTGCGAATCGTGATGTCGTCGTACAAAAATGTGAGACTGGGCCCGCACGTGTCGGCGCACCAACGCGAACTTTGGTCGCCTTCATGGAGGGCCACCGGTACGTTGTGCGATCATCGTGCGTGCTGAGCCAAGAATGCACGGTCGAGCGTAAGCGGCAGCTCCGGAGCGAGCTTGCCGCCATGTTGAACGCAAAAGGCCCGGAGACGAAGACAGCAGAGATTGATTCTAACTGGTGTTTTGGCGGAAAGAGATTTTTCTCTCCCGCCGAGGTGCTGCTGCAGCTTCCGCAAGTCAAAGGCGAGTGGGAGAAGTGGTTCTGTTGCTCGCGATGTTTACAGTGCTGTCCGTAATTGCAGCGGCACGGGTGGAGGCTGCCTGCCCGGCCTTCGTGGCCATATCCTCGGTCTGGTTGGCACCTCCGCGGTGACGGGAGTGTGCGAGCCGTTCTTCCCCGCCGCTCGACGATGTAAGCTATTGACAAATGCTTCAAAAATCGTGAGGACGCGCCAGCTATTTACTGTAGCTGCGTCGTGTATACTGCACCGCGTAGGCAGTGTTATACCCCAGTCACGCCGGGCGCTTTTATTCGGGATCGCACCCAATTTGGATGGAATTTCTCGACAGCGATTGGCTCCTTCCTTCATTCTGCGGAAGGGACACAATCGAAACCGAGACATCTTGTCCCGATCGGAATTGATTCACATCTAAAATGCCTGTATGACACTGGTATAACAGATATAGTTTTTCTCCCTTTATGTGCATGCGTTTGCTGCTGGCATGCACAAGACGGTTTACTACTGGGATTTCACGAGATATTTTTCTGCTGTCATAACTCTACGTTAGTTGCACATTGGGTGGAGCAGATTATGGTGACTTTTCAAAACTTATTCTTTGCGTCTAATACATCAAGCAGCTCACCATGGAGGGGACTGTGGCGACTGGCTCTGTGGGCACCACGGCTGGCGCAAGCGGTCATTCACTTGAAGGTAAGCTTTTGCCTTCCCTGTTGCCTTCCTTTTTATGGAATCTGTTTCGTCTATAAGGAACGCAAAATATTTCTGCTCTAACTGTTGAGTGAATGTACAATTTTTACCAATATAGGCGCACGGCAGCAGCCAGAGATCCCTGCCGAGCCATTGCCCCGAAGCCCTCCAGCTACAGCACAGCCTACAGCTGGCCCTAGCGCAGTGAGAACCAGTAAGTGTAAAGGAAATATCCTCCCTTGTCACAGCTTGAATGCACTGGACGTAACGTAGTTGTGTGTTTAGTTCATTATAAAGTGGTACTTTTTCCAGGCTACCAACCCCGGGTAGAGCGCCGGTCTCATGGTCGTCGTCGGGTCTCCCCCACCAGGAGACCTTGGTACAACGCTTGGCCGACAATTACGCCAGAAGCGTCGTGCAGCACGACGAAACAAATGAAGTGCGTGTGCCCTTGCCTGCTTATATGGTGGAGCATAATAGAATGCAAGTAGACAGGCGTAACGATGCTTTAGGAATCTTATGAGCTGCGCAGAGGAACATTAACTCGCATACATGGCTAACACACGTTTGAATAGCTGGATTGAATAAAAAAAACCAACAAAGAACTAAGGGAAACGGACGAGAACGTCATCGCACGCTATGTACATGGTCATAAACACGGACACTAGCAATCATTAATACAATGTAACAGCTTCATACAGAGTCATCACTGCCACTAGCATTTCCGCAAACAGGCAATGATTGGGTGTACTAGAGAACAGGGGCACTTGCGATCAATCACACCATAACAGCTTCATACATTCAAATTTCCACTAAAGCTGCTTCTTTTGAGCAGTTTCACAAGCATGACAAGTCGCCTGTAATTTAATGACGCATTTAAAAACGCTGCCTCACATTAATTACTAGTTTCAAACCTTGGCCGCACACTTTCAAGTATTAGCTAATAAATTTTTTCGCATATGCTGTAATTGCACCAAACACATTCGGTTGAGCGTGCTGGTTGTGATAGTTCTCCCCCTTCACATAAAAATTCATGTGGGAAACATTTCTCCCAGGGCAGCGGGGTAAATTGAGTGGCGTATGTAAAACGCACCTACAATGCTCTGGGCCTTTCGGCTTCATAATTATTTACAAAGGCTGTAGCTAACTCACACTTAGTGGTGATGTGCAGGCTAAATATAAAGTTTCCTTTCTTTCGCCCACTCTGAAACACTATCGCTTGCATAGTTGGTTGAGGATGATGGAGAACACAAACGCCAACAAACATTTGAAACATATAAAGGAGAAGAGGTTTGATTAATGATTTGCAATGGCAGTAACAGGAAAGCTTTGCCAAACAATACACTCAGGTTGTGGCTATTTCCACAAAGTTTGAAGTTGCTTACTTGTTCTGCAAGGCTGGGAAACATCACGCTTAATGGCAGTGTGACAGCTTGCAATCCTAAATAGGGCCTAGCATTCTTTGGTATAGTGATACAAGAAATCATCGCTTGTTCATTGGCCAACCCACACTCATTGCTACGTCATCTGTTAACTTTGCGGCCACGCGATAGCTTAAAAGTACAAATGGTATCGATGTTTCTTTGTACTACTCCATGAAAAGCAACAAGAAACAGATAAATGGTGCAGACAGAGACAACAATACAGAAATTGTTTGTCCTTGTCTGCATAACCGATGAACATGTGGTAATCTGAATGAGCATACCTGCAGTTGAGCGCCTTTATAACTAAAGTGCTTGGGACCACCAAAATCATTCGTTTTACAGCTCACTTTCTAAAGTTCGTGCACAGCACGCCTCACACTAGAAACCGACCGAACATAATTACTCTTTCGTTATACAGGTCACTTTGCTGTAGAGGTGCTCGACCGATTGTGCGAGAATGGATGCTGATGTAATGATTTTTTTTTTCTAGCTTCTTCGTGGTATCCGCCAAGGCGTGGACCGGCTGGCTGCAGCTACTGAGCGGCAGGCTAACCCAACTTGCCGAGACACTGTGGCCAGTGGGCCAGCTTTCCTGGGCCAGCTTATGCTAGAAGCAGTGGCTGCAAGGAGGCAGTAGTAAACTTGAAGTGCTGTGTATTTCTTGCCATCTTTATTATTTATTTCACTAAGACTAGTAGGGTTATTAACTTTTATGGGCTCATTCATTTACACTCAAGATAATAACTTTGATCTCATTTTGTCCGTTTAATTTCTTTTTATTTATCTCTAAAGTTGGAGATGTTACTCGGAGATAGTGAAATAAAAGAACATTTACCTTATTTCCATTATGTGCACATACTATTGCTGTAACTTTATCGTTAGTATGTTGTAGTACTTTTAGCAAGTATCATTAATATGTTTATGGTGTTTCAGTCAAATGAGTTAGATGGCAGTCATGTTAGTGTTTTGCTCTTTCTCTACTTTCTGTTGCGCATTGAGGTCTACTTTTTTTCTGGGGAGGTTCCATATCCAGCGTCTACTTGAAATCGCTAGATGTCAGCTTTCGAAGTGTGTTACATGTTACATATAGTGAATGGAAATCATTATTTGGTGCCTGACGGGGACTCCAGCTAACAGCTGATGCATTGTACGCGGAGGATAAACAGTCTTAGTCATATTGTATACAACTAGGTCATGTTATTCCTTCCATTTATGTCGAAGTGCAGACTGCTAGTCAGCCTTGCGTGATGTTTTTTTTTATTTCTATGCTTACCACCTTGGTAACGAGAGGGTAATAAGTGTTACATGAAGCACTTCTGGCTAGTCACATGGGCTCCCGATGTAATGTTTTTATGCTACTACCATGGAATTTTATATATGCCAAGCTGCACCTATGAAGCATTACTGTACTTCATATTGAAGAGTAGTTCACAGTGCTGTGATACGTGACCTACGCATGTCCTGCATGCTTCCTGCTACAGCAGCAGCACGTTAGTCCAGCTCATTGCGACATACTTCATCACAGTTACTACTTCGTAAATGTTGATGTGGAGTGTATCTGAATGCAGAGCATGTAGTGGCCGAAATTTATATGTATTTTTTGGGGGTGACTCGAGAATGTTTACATAATTGACGTCATGAAGTACATTAAAGTAATAACAATTCCTTGAGCTACGCCATTTCTTGCCTTTACTCCATGCTGGATGAATATAGTGCATAAAGAATGTACCCGTTGCAGTGTGAAACGAAATGGTCTGAAGTTTCAACCTAGCTATCCAGATGGCTACAGGGATGGACAAAATGTTCAAATGGCACGACATGTCTTGGTGCAAAACATACCGCTGTCTGTTTTGTTTGCATTATTCTCTGTTATAACAGTGTATTGCTGTTTTGTATATTGTGTTTCTAGTTGTTTAAGAATGAAATTACAAAGAAAAAAGAACCCGGAAAAGAGATGCAGCAGCCCACGCACTCAGGAGCTTGTGCTGTTCTTTGTATTCTCCTTGAATTTTCTTTTGCCATCACGAGCCAAGTTGCCCAGCAACACTTCTTTAACGTCTCTCTTCCACTGTTTCAGAACCTTTTGTTGCTGTGACACACCCTGTGAAAATCCGCAATGTAGATTTCAGTAGTAATCAAAACAAATATTTTGGAAAATGCCTTGCATCCTTCTCATCAAGGGCGACCATTTCAATTTTTCGATTCTATTATAAGGTTTGCCTTTTGACGCCTGCGTTGGAGAACTCACCTGAATTGACCCCGCAGGGGCGTCTGCGTCAGCAGGCGTTTGGTGTGTTGCGACACCACGGACCCGAGCATACGAGGGTTGGACCCTCCCGCGTGTAGCCGTGCGTGGCTTAGCCGTGTCTATGGAAAAGGGGATCCTGGGGGTTGAGCCGATGCTGGATGTTTTGGACCATTAAGGCCCCCCGGCGGAGGCAACACACCTCTTCGGCCTCAGCTTCACATAGACGGCACCTCCAGACTGACCCACCTGGAGGAAATCGGCAGTCGCCTTTTCCTGTCTCTCTCTCCCTACAACCTTCGTCTTTCCCTTACTTTCCACCTTTCCTGTCTCCTTCTCTCTTCTGTTTACTTCCTTTCTCCTTGGCGGCAAGGGTTAACCCTGTGTGGCTACCCAACCTTGGGTACACCATATTTGGTTATAGTGGCGGCGTACGACTGGCGTCGTGCAGACTTGCATGCAAGCTCTGCCGCGTCCCCTCGTTGGGCTCCGTGGTGGGCGGTCGGCGCTGTTGCCGAATTTTTATACATTTTCATGGAAAATTCCTTCCCCAAACTACCTGATCGCCCTCAGAAACGAGGGCGCACCGAAGATCTGTTTCGATTTTTCGGACGACAAGTCCACAACTTTCCTCGATTCCACGTGATTCACTCAGAAAAGCCAGACAAATTAGTGCGATCCATTTCACCATTCCTTGTTTCCAAGTCCTTGACCGAAGTTTTCGGTACAGGATATAAGGTGTCGAGAATGTCAAGTGGTGATCTCCTTTTGGAGCTCCAAAATCAGAAGCAGTATGAGAAGCTGCCGAAACTTGTGTCATTTGGGGAGACCCAAGTAACAGTAACCCCGCACCGTACCATGAACACCACCCGCGGCGTTGTCTCGGATGATGACATGCTAGAGCTCACTGAAGCTGAACTCTTGGAGGGCTTCAGTGAACAGAATGTAATAAATGTTAAGCGAATTAAGATCAGGCGAGACGGTAAAGAGATCAATACGAAACACCTGATACTCACTTTCGGTTCAAGTGTCCTCCCCGAGTCCATCGAGGCCGGTTATATCAAACTTCGTGTTAGGCCATACGTGCCCAATCCTCTCAGATGCTTTAAGTGCCAAAGGTTCGGCCACAGTTCACAGAACTGTCGAGGCCGGCTGACATGTGCCAAGTGTAGTGACTCTGAACATTCCTCCGAAACATGCCAGAAGACTCCACATTGTGTCAACTGTGATGGCGAGCACGCCGCATACTCGCGCGCCTGCCCGTCCTGGAAAAGAGAAAAAGAGATTGCGACAATCAAAGTCAAAGAAAATATATCTTTCAAGGAGGCACGTAGGCGGGTGTCACACCTGTCTAAGAGCAGCTTTGCCGATGTTGCGCGTAAGGGGGCAGCGTCACAACGGCCTCCGGCGGCTGTCCGACCCACAGGCAGTGAATTGGCTGTTACGCCATCTGCCCCCGCGGCGGTTGCAGCTAGCGCTGCTCCGTCAACCGAAGAGAAGGGACCATCCACCCCGAAGGTGGGTGCAGCCGAGGCTGCCCCAACATCCGAGGCCCCTTCCAGCGCTGGCAACGGCCAGCGCAGCCAAATCCCTCAGGGATCCTCATCGATCTCCGGGCTGGTGGGCGCAGGGATCTTGCCCTCCAATGCGGGACTCCCTCTGAAAACCTCTCGCTCGCAAGAGCGCTTGTCCGGCGCCTCACACGAGGCAATGGACACTACACCTGTCCCCAAGGCGCACTAAACGCCTAAGGAGCGGCGAGAATCGCTCGAACGCTTCAGAAAGAACAAAACACATATTGCAGGGCCTCGAAAGGGCTCTGTAATCTAAGGCATCACTTTCGTTTCCGTAAACACAGCACCAATTTACCTTAAACATGGATACACAAATCATTCAATGGAACATCAGAGGTCTCCTTAGAAACCTTGCTGATTTGCAAGAACTCATCCACAAACATAATCCAAAAGTGCTTTGTTTACAGGAAACACACTTAAAATCTAAACACACAAACTTTCTCCGTACGTATGTTACGTTTCGCAAAGATCGCGATGATGCCGTCGCATCATCGGGTGGTGTTGCCATTCTTACTCATAGAAGTATTGCGTGTCAACCTTTACAGCTACAAACGCCCCTTGAAGCAGTGGCGGTTCGAGTTGTCCTACTAAACAAACTCATCACCATTAGCTCTCTTTACATACCCCCACATCACAAATTAACGAAACAAGAATTTCAATCCTATATAGATCAATTGCCAGAACCTTATGTTGTTCTCGGCGATTTCAATGCGCACAGCTCCCTGTGGGGCGACTCTCGTACAGACGCGCGAGGTCGTCTCGTTGAACAGTTCCTTTTCTCTTCTGGTGCTTGTCTTCTGAATAAGGAGGAAGCGACATACTATTCTCTTGCAAACAGAACATTTTCTTCAATTGATCTTAGCCTAGTCTCCCCGTCACTACTGTCTGAACTTGAATGGGAAGTAAACGACAATCCTTACGGAAGCGGCCACTTCCCTATACTACTAAGAACATATAAAGAAAACGAATGTCTACCACAGGCTCCCAGGTGGAAAATAGATACAGCCGACTGGGAAAAATTCAGAACTCTCACCAGGATCTCATGGAATGACATGGCCTCTTGAAAAATTGATGCTGCCGTTCAATATTTTACAGCCTTCATTATATATGCCGCATCAAAATGCATATCTGAAGTAAGTGGTTTCGCATGCAAACGGCGCGTCCCGTGGTGGAACGACGAGTGTAGGACCGCCCGTAAGAAACAAAACAAAGCGTGGGGGTTGCTACGCGCCTGTCCCACTGCGGAGAATCTTATTAACCTTAAAAAAGCAAAATCTGAAGGAAGGAGAACGCGCCGACAGGCCAGAAGAGAGAGCTGGCAGAAGTTTTTATCGGGTATCAACTCTTAAACTGAGGAGGGGAAAGTCTGGAGCAGGGTTAACAGGATAAAAGGACGACAAACTTATTCACTCCCTCTAGTAAATACACAGGGCGATACACTGAAAGATCAGGCCGACTCACTTGGGGAGCACTTTGAGAGTGTATCAAGCTCAAAACATTATTCGCAATCCTTCCTAAAATATAAACAAATAGAAGAATGCAAGCCACTCGTCAATAAATGCCGACAGAATGAACCGTACAATTGCCGTTTTAGTGCTGCCGAGTTGAAATATGCCTTGAGCGCATGCAAGAGCTCTGCACCGGGATCCGATAGAATCATGTATGAAATGCTCAAAAACTTACACAATGACACGCAAGTAACACTACTTACACTTTTCAACACTATCTGGGACGCAGGGTACCTTCCAACGGCATGGAAAGAAGCCATTGTGGTCCCTATTTTGAAAGAAGGGAAAGACCCTTCTTCAGTGGCAAGTTACCGCCCGATAGCCCTCACAAGCTGCATGTGTAAGGTATTTGGAAAAATGATAAATCGGCGACTCATTCATTTCCTTGAACAAAACAAAATGCTTGATCCCTTTCAGTGTGGCTTCCGAGAAGGGCGCTGCACAACCGACCATCTTGTACGTATTGAAGGACATATTCGTGACGCGCTTGTACACAAACAGTTCCTCTTATCGATATTCCTCGATATGGAGAAGGCGTACGATACGACCTGGCGCTACGGAATCTTGAGAGATTTGTCGGAAATGGGCATTCATGGTAATATGCTAAACGTAATAAAAAGCTACTTGTCCAGTCGTACCTTCCGGGTGAAAGTCGGCAATGTGCTGTCACGTCCTTTTACACAAGAAACTGGTGTACCTAAGGGAGGCGTGCTCAGTTGCACACTTTTTATTGTTAAAATGACAACGCTTCGTGCGTCCTTACCACCAGCCATTTTGTATTCCGTCTATGTGGACGACATTCAAATAGGCTTCAAATCCTGTAACCCCGCAGTATGCGAGAGACAGGTACAGCATGGTTTGAACAAGGTGTCAGAGTGGGCAGAGAAAAATGGTTTTAAAATCAATCCTCAAAAAAGTTACTGTGTCCTGTTTACAAGGAAGAGAGGCCTAGTTCCGGATCCTTGCTTACAAATGTGTGGACAACAGATTCCTGTAAACAAAGAGCACAAATTTCTAGGTATTATACTCAACAATAGACTCACTTTCGTCCCACACATTAAACAACTCAAAGAAAAGTGTCTGAAAACAATGAACCTAATGAAACTTCTATCCCAGACTACGTGGGGTAGTGACAGGAAGTGCCTAATGAATCTGTATAAGAGCCTTATTCGGTCACGATTAGATTATGATGCCATGGTATATAACTTTGCCGCCCCAAGCGCGCTAAAGATGCTAGACCCGGTTCACCATCTAGGCATCCGTTTAGCCACGGGCGCTTTCAGAACAAGCCCAATTGAAAGCTTATATGCCGAATCGAATGAATGGTCTCTCCACCTACAGAGATCATACAACAGCTTTACATATTTCCTTAAAGTACGCTCTAATCCTGAACACCCATGTTTTGATACCGTTACCGATATGACGTGCGCTACACTTTTCAGCAACCGTCCCTCCATAAGACAGCCTTTTTCGCTGCGTGTGAAGGAGCTTAGCAATGAAATGCATGTCCCACTCCTCGAGCATCGCTTAATGCACACAATCAAGCTCTTACCTCCTTGGGAGTGGAAGGTGATACAATGTGACATATCCTTTACAAAAGTTACAAAGCACGCTCCTGAGGCCGAAATCAGAATGCATTTCCTAGAACTCCAGCACAAGCATTCCTGTGCAGAGTTCTACACAGACGCTTCCAAGTCAAATGCCGGGGTATCCTATGCAGCCGTCGGCCCATCCTTCTCGGAATCCGACGTACTGCATCCGGAAACAAGCATATTTACGGCTGAGGCCTACGCATTACTCTCTGCTGTGAAGCATATAAGAAAATGAAAACTTCCAAAAGCAGCGCTCTATACAGACTCCCTAAGCGTCGTGAAGGCCTTGATGTCAGTCTACACACACAAAAATCCTGTACTTAGTGAACTCTACACCGTCTTGTGTAAAGCGTACATATCTAATCAGCGTATCATTATATGCTGGGTGCCTGGCCACAGGAGCATTGAGGGTAATGTTCTCGCGGACGAGATGGCCACGTCAATCGCATCTCAAACTGTTAAGCCTACCGCTGCCTGTCACAGATCTGAGGCCTTTCTTGCGAAGGAGATTGCGGGACCACTGGCAACGCATGTGGGACGCGGAAACGAATAATAAGCTCCACCTGATAAAACCACAGTTAGGATTCTGGCCCTCTACTACAAAATCGCGCCGAACAGATGTCCTATTCTGTCGTCTCAGAATAGGACACACGTTTGGCACCCATAATTATCTGCTTACTGGAAGTGAACCTCCAACCTGTGGTAGATGCGGGGAGAGGCTGACCGTGCTCCACGTCCTTCTGGAGTGTCGGGAAGCCGAATCTGAAAGAATGAAACATTTTTCCTTAGCTTACAGACAGCACATCCCTCTTCATCCAGTAATGTTCCTCGGTCCAGAACCGCTTTTTAACACAGACACAGTCCTAGGTTTTCTGAGAGATGTGGTCCTACATGTTATTAGCCCCATGCATTCCTAGCGCTTCCTCTCTTTAGAGGATGCCGCTGGGATAGTTGTACGGTATAGCACATGCCTCCAGACCCTTGTGTTTCAAGGGCTCTAAGGAGGCAGTAGTGCTCTAGCATTTATTATAATATGATATATTTTACCTATTGTATCATTCTTTTTAAGTGCATCGAAATGTTCATAGTACAGGTCATATGTCATCGCCATAATTTTATTACACAGATTTTACGCACTGTAGAGCGTATATTTTAAGGCCCCTTTACAGCCACGTCACACCAATTTCATAGTAATCATAGTTACACTGCACACCCACTACCACAGACATGGCGGTTGTAGCGCCCCTCCGGAGCGTCAATGCATGGATGGCCTGGCACAGGTGTCAGCAGCTATAGCTCAAGGGGTAGCTCGAGTCTCCTGAATGTTGGAAACATAACTGTGCAATATACTTCACTGAATGCAACATGTCTGTAGCACTCACCAAGCACGCATTCTCCTCGTCGCAGGTTACTTGGGAGGCGGCCTAATAGTGGTGAGTGCCTTCATACGTAAGAGTCAGGGCAGTATCCGGGGAAACGGGGACCGATATCCACGATGCGCATGTGGGCATCACACACCTGGAGGGCAGCACAAAAGAGCGGAAAATGGTCCAGAATAATTAATTTGAGCAGGAATATTTTTATGTTGCACGTCATGCTGACAGATAAATGAAGTCTGAATAAAATGTGTGCACCTATATGATTTCATCATTCTTTTCCAGAAACAGCTGCATTCTTTCTCACACTAGTAAAAGCAATCTCCGAAATAGTTTTCTTTAATTATTGCAAGAAATGTGCAAGAAGCTACATTCACGAGATATTTGTGAATTAACGCTCGTAGCCGCCTTAGTTCAATGCGATCTGCGTACTCTTATACCCGTGCCGCATGGGCACCATCGATCGCGATCGATTTGATTCGCTTCGAAATTGTCAAGCGCGATTACCGCCCTCCCGCAGCTTAAGCAAATGAGTCAATCTGGACCGAGAAATTCGATTCCGAAAGGGCTCGATCACGATCGTTATTGCTTTACGTGATACCCATATTGTACACACTACGACGACATTACATGAAACCGGTAAGCTACTATAAAAGATAAAAGCGTGCAAAAAAATGGCAGGTCGTGAGTACTTACGATCATGGTATTCAATGCGTAGGACCCCTGACATGAATCCCGCAGCCTCGCCCGGACTCAGTCCTTCAGGCTGTTTGATGGCTATGAACATCCCGTCGACACAGGCCACTACATCGGGAATGCGACCTCGATCCGCAAAGGGTGTCTTTGCGCTAGCCTTGCCGGCCGTTGTCAACGGGAAGGTCGCCCAACCTTGCTGCTGGCCCATCACGGTTATTGCTTCCGCAACCGCGTGAATGCTCTCGCTCACGGAAGCCTGCCCGATGGATATGCATTCTTTGCTCCCTATGGCTCTGTGGAAGCTCCCCGTCGCGAAGAAACGGAGAGCACAAAGCACCTTGTCTTGCGTCGTGATGCCACGGGTCCGAAGCCACCGATGGCGTCTTCCAGTTCGCAGAGCCACCGCACAGTGCACGTCGAGAGCCTGAAGTGCTCGCGGAACTTTTGCTCTGTCAGCTCGTCAAATGCGTCCCGAAAGATGCGTCACCGAGGCTGCCCGAGAGACTCCCAAAGCATGACAATAGGAGCGGCCATCGGGACTCGTGAGCGCAAAACCACCAAACAATGAAGGCGGTTCTCTGAGCGCAACGTTAAACGGCTTGCATTCTCGACAAATGCGCATCAGGTCATTCAACATTAAAGAAAAGACCATTTGTATTTATCACAGCGCAGGCACAACATTTAATTTCACTGTGATCACAGTTGTTTTTATCAATTCATATCGCTAACGTTCTGCGACGGCGGATCGCGTTTTAATCTCGAAAAACGGGACCCCCGCCAGGACCAACCATGTTCGGCGAGTGACGACATTACGAGCAGACGACAGACGCATCGTCCGCTACTAGCGATGCTATAGAAACGGCCTTTAATTCTTCCGAACGAATACCCTTGTCGACCGTTCTACGCTAGCGACCGATTCCACTCGGTTTTCGAATGATTGACAGGAGTGTGACGTGTGCGCATATTGTGATCCCGCCCCGGCGCTATGGCGGCCGTGACGAAACGCGCGGGCGCCAACGAATCACGAGAGTGCAAGCAAAGGAACGGAAAAGCGAGCTGTTTGCGCGATCGCACACCTGCTCTTAGGCGCCAATCCTCTTTCTGTGCCGGCATCACTACGTGATAATTACAATATATATTCCTTTCTGTTTTTCTCTGTTCGCAAGTCCCCCCTCACATTATAGTCATGGTCGCATTGTTTTCAGTTCAATTCAGCTTTATTCAACATCTTTCATATGTTTGGAGCAGGGACAAAAAGCCTGAAAAGGCTTGAATAGGTCCGTTCACCACAGCATGGCATACCGTGGCATCAATGCCATACAAAAAGTAGAGGAGAAAATTAATTTGCAGAAAAATCAAAAACTACAGAATATACAAAAACTATGCGAACAACAGGCAAATCTGTGCGTAAAGAAAAATCCATGAATATACAAAAACATT
The DNA here is from genome assembly GCF_050947875.1 of Dermacentor variabilis. Taxonomy (NCBI): domain Eukaryota; kingdom Metazoa; phylum Arthropoda; class Arachnida; order Ixodida; family Ixodidae; genus Dermacentor; species Dermacentor variabilis. The sequence continues at coordinate 176,774,658 of NC_134569.1, forward strand.
GTGGGAAATTAACTTGATCAGAAACGAGAAAAAAAGTACAGAAAATACTAGTGTCTCCACAGAATACAGAACAATGGAGAGTTACACATATATGTTACGTAGCTGATTCAAAGAGATCAATTCTATATCCGTGCCATTTTTGGCCAACTCATTTAAGGAGATCGGTAATGTGTAATTTAACATTTTCTTACCGTAGGTCGTCCGGCATCCACAAACTTTCCATATTTAGGGATTGCGGTTGTTGTATGCAGGGGAATGTTTTTGCAACCGCGCCAGTGATTTGAGAAAGTAATTTTTCTTGTTTCACAAGGAACAAGAAAATACAGTACTGCAGCTTCTCCAGTGAAAAAAGTAATTTTTTTTGTTTCACAAGAAACAAGAAAATACAGTACTCCAGCTTCTCCAGTGAACGAAAATTAGCCATCAGAAATAAAAAGGGTCAGGTGTTTTTTACATGCAACATGTCATGGGTCAAACAGAAAGACGTTTGGTACTGAATAAAACACCAGAACAGGCTTAGCTGTTTCTTGTGAGAAGAAAACTTGAAAATTGCATCTCAATTACTTTGTCAATTCATGATGATGATACTAATGTAAGGGCCATATTTATTTATTTATTTCAAGTACCTGCAGTGCCCGAAGGCATTATTGCGAGGGAGAATGCACAGTGCACATAAGCTCGACAAAATACTGAACTGATCAACCAAAAATAACATCAATAGTAAAGTTCACGCCGCTATAAATTCAACAGAAATGCTCTGAACGATGCTTGAGTGCGACAATCAGCAATTTCCTGCAGTAGCTGATTCCGCTGTGATATTTTGTGTGGAAAAAACGAATGCTTGAAGACGTTTGTTCTACAAATAAGCTCTTATTTTTAGAGTGGTCACTTGTGTGAGATAAGAAATGAGGACGTAACAGGTAAGTCTGCCTGTTTTAACCATACGGAAATGAATATTAAAAAGCATTTCTAATCTCATGTTTTGTGTGCGTGTGCCTAATGATTCCCACCCTAAGGTATCCTTAAGTGCAGTAATACTAGAAGTCATAGTTATTACAGGCAAACGGGGTGCGCGGTCATGCTCGAGCATATTAGACAGTTTTGGTTTACGCGTCCCAGGCCATACAGGCGTACTCTAATATGGGCCTTACGTTCGAAATTAAGTAGTTCTTCAATATTGGGAAGAGCTCACCGGAAGTTGCGTTTAACAAAATTTGCCATTTTACAGGCTTTCGCTGTAACATATTCAATGTCCTTAGTCCAAATTAGATTCGATGAGAAATAAACACCGAGATACTTGTACTCACTTAGTCTCGATACCTGGACATTCTCTAATGTATAATGAAACAGATATGGATTTTGTTTACGTTTAAAGGAGACGTATAGGCACTTACTTGGGTTCGAAGACATTTGCCACTTAACACACCAGCCTGTTATACAGTCCAAATTGCGTTGCAAGAAATCGCGGTCAGTGGCAGACCTAATGCAGTGATAAATCACACAATCATCCGCATACAGACGCACATTGCATGACACAACCTGAGCAATGTCATTGCTGTAGACCAAAAACAGAAATGGCCCCAAAACAGATCCCTGGGAAACTGCCTAAGTACCAGCAGTATAATCAGATTGTGGGCCATTAATTACAACACGCTGCATGCGTTCTTCTAGATAACACTTAATCCAATCAAGCATGAAGGAAAAAGACCGAGGGATGATAGCTTATGAAACAGCAAAACATGGGGAACAGAATCAAATTCCTTTCTAAAATCTAGAAATATGCGTTCAGTCTGTACACAGAAATCGATTGAATGAAAAAGATCGTGGCTGAATTCTAGGAGCTGTGTCGAACAAAAACGACCAGACCTGAAACCATGCTGATTTTCGCCAAAAGAATTGTTCCTTCCATTGGGTTTTATTATGGCACTGCATACCATGTGCTCCAGTGCTTTACTACACACACTCGTTAGAGAAATTGGCCTGTAGTTGGAGACAATATTTTTTTGGGTGACTTTGATGGATTGGTTCAACGTTTGCAACTTTCCACTCTGTAGGTGAACAAGCACTTCACGATTTCTGAAAAATAATAAGCAGATAGTGGTCGATTATGTCAGAACAAGCCTTTAACAAATAAGAAGGTATACCGTCAAGGTCACTTGCAGAAGCATTTATATTGTCAAATAACTTAAGTATACCACCGTGTGTCACGACCAGTTCCGGCATAGGTTCGAACACATTGTCGGGAATACGCGGTAATTCATTATGACAGGGAGTTGTGAAAGAAGACTGGAAATAAAGATTGAAGCAAGGAGCTTTATCGAAGTCATCAGTAAGAAGTACACTACCGTTCTTTAAGCTCGGGATGTCAACTGATTCTTTGCTAATTGTTTTTAACACTTCCACATTTCTTTCGGGCTACATTGTAACTGGGCCCAATGCTAAGTATTTTTCCTTAGCAACCTTGTTTTTACTTTTATCTTTCCCAATGGTTTTTAGCATTAAATAGAGGTGGGTTACTCTGCTTTCTATGAGAATTCAGAAGACAATGGTCATCATATTAATCAGTCGCTTGACCTCCCGAGTGACCGAAGGCTTATCACTACGTTTTTTTTTTGCAGACAAGTGTTTGCATGGAACATGTGTATCAACCAACTGCTTCACTGTGGAGGAAAGTGTATCCCATAGGTTATTGCAATCTGCGAACTGAGCGAAGTGACTGAATTCCTGCATGAATATATCAAGATCATTAGATAATGAAACGTAATTATCTTTCTAAAAAACCTTCCTTGGGTGATCATGTGCACATGAGAAGGGGACTATCTAAACATGCGCCACAATGCAGTCATGGTCACTAATACCGGGAATTACGGCGTTATCAGACAAGCAATGGCTGGTTTCAAGAAAGCACATCTAAGACAGAAGAGCTGTTGGGACCAGTTCACGACTAAAATCGGATAGCCGGAACGTCCCGTGCACACACATTGTTTTGAGGACTGATTGTTCTTTGAGGATATTGTTACAAAGAATTATTTTCACACATTCAAATGCTGGAACTGGGTAACTTCATGAACCAGTCATTACTGCCCATGAAAACAAAGGCAAATCATTAGATCACTTTAGCTGCAGAGCCCCTAGACCCCTTTGTTGCTAAGTGCAATGTAGTAGCCGGTGCCACAGAGAAAAAATAAAGCTGTACACCTAAGCTGCTGGCACGTCACTAAGGATAAGGGATCGGTGCATAGCAAAGACTTACAAAGCCAAGCGTTAGATTGAGCATGAGTGTTACTTTTGCATTTTCTGACTTACAAATGCCTTTCTCTTCTGCCTGTGCAAGCACTTCTACTAGGGGACTTGCTTGTGCCATTCTTTTCATGATGCAGTCTCCATTCCATCTTTTGGAGTGGCATTTCTCCTGCAGTAGGTGAATCAGCAGTTATATTTATTAATAAATTCAGCCTTTAATTTTGGAAAATTGCTGTTTCAACTGCTCAGAAGCTGCATCCCAAGTGGAATAATTCTGTTTTATGGAGCAAAACAAAATCATGCCTGAACTAAGGAACATTACATTTGGGACACAACATGCAAATACAAAAGAAAGAAAATGGTTGCTGCATCTTCGCAAGACCACTACTTCTAACTAAAACCAGTTTTTTGAAAATGAGAACCATAAACACAGCCACAGCAAGGACAATACAAAGCAATGGGTACAATCACAGTACAGAGGATTTTAAGGAATATTGAAGAGAAACAACAAAGCACTCTACACTGATTACTACTTCCAAAACCAATTGTGTTAATTTTCCTGTTAGGAGGATCATCGATATATGAAAAAATAAAACCAAACTACCACTTTTTGATTTTCAATCCAGAACCCCCATGTCGGTATGCCAGTTTGATGTCACGGGTTTGAAGTTGCAAACTCTCCCAAAATGCTTGCTTTTTCTACTGAATAACAATATTATGAGGTACCAGACTTCCTTTTTATAATGCCCACCAGCTCATCTCCACATGCTTCTGCTTGGTTTTCTGTTGAATGCTAATAAACGTAAATGTTTGTTTTTGTTGTGGTGCCAGTTCTGTTCCAGGCCCAAACCATTCGCAGTACCTCCATCTGCACTGACAGCAGTGTTAGCCAGGCAACTATACTGCATCTTTGTTGCAAACTGCAACACGGCAGAACTGCAAAAATTTGATCAACTTTGCTGCACGTACATACTGATGGCTCCTGGGTCTGACAGGTTTGGCTGTCACCAGCCGCGCCCTTTCCGTTCTCTCCACCCAACTCCTCATCTGAACTTCGTCCACGTGACACTTGTCAAGTATCTTCCCACATTAGAGCCACTGTAGAAGAGCAAAACTTTTCAAAACTTATGTTTAGTCTTTGGCCAGCTTAGGATATATTCTAGTTCACCTTCACCAATGAAAAATAACCTAGTCCCGAGTAAACGCAATCTAAACCCATGACATCACAGCAGGATGGTGTGGAAACACCACCCATTTGTTTTTGCATCTATTCTGGCTTGCCTCTCACAGCAATTGTACAAACATTATTCACTAATAGAGCTGAACTTAACTTAATGTTGAATGTCCGTTTAACAGGTAATGATGCGCAGAGTTTTTCACAGAAGGAAAAATTCAATCTCACAACAGAATTGCCATTAAACGAGTCTGGTATGCTGTTGTCTCAAGAAGTTCATGTGCGTACAAAATAACTGTTTCCTCTGTTGACTTTTGCGGACCATACAGTTCAAGGGCAGGTAAAAGTGCCGCAGTTGTGTGTTGAAGCAACAGGGCTACCGCGTCGCTCTGGTCTTAAACAATCACAATCACGGAACCAAACGCTACACTGAATCGTGTCCCTGAATCAAGCACATAATCATTACATGCGTTATTGTAGCTCTCTACCGTAGCTTTCTTTACCAGCCTACAGTCATCAGAGAAGTCTTCTCTTCAAACTGCTGAGTACTTTCAACTGCTCGGACATGCTCATGCCTTTGAACTCACAATACAATATGAGCCACGTGCCGCCAACAATGATAGGAAAAGCTGATGCCGTTCACTCAGTGTCTTAGTGACGTTCTTGTAGTTTCTGAAAGATCGAATACATTCTTTAAAGTACTGATGCTTACTTTCGAACCTCATCGCTCCACACATGACAAAGTGGGCCGAAGTGCGGCAAGAGTTCACTATAATACAACATATTATGGTGCTTTGGCCTGAGTTTTTTCTCTGGGAAGCTGTTGACAGCGAGAAACTACATAGTCTTCAATCAGCACTTTCATATATGAAACCTGGGCAGCTATTATCTTTTGAGCCATTAGAAGGTCTACTATTTGCATCAAAGAGATGACAAGCTCCGAAACAGCATCATTTATGTCTACCACTTTGCTGCCCAAGTACACAGGAAATATTCTCAGCAAAGTCCAGTTCTGGAGTGCATGGCCTCCAAGTTTGTTATTACTGTGGTGGGATACTTCAGCAGGCTTGTTACACAAGTCATGAGCATTAAGCTTCATGGTAGAGATTCTGTTACTCAAGTAACCATATGTGAACCAGCCTTTGTTCACAAAGTAATGAATGCATAATACGAAATCATATTGCACCACACCTTCAAAAAGGCAATGGCCAATGCATGGCGGCAAACCTGCGTTGCAAACACAAGAGTGTTTTAGAGCATGGAAAGGAGAATTTGCAGTCAAACCACAGTCACTTTGCACACCATTTGCATTGGCAAGGCGGCCTTAAGTTTCATTACAATTTTTAGGGGTACGACAACTACCAACTGCATTAGGCACCTTCTCAAACTCTGCCCCGCAGTGGCGTCTGCGTCTGCAGGCGTTTGGTGTGTTGCGACACCACTTATTCGAGCACACGAGGGTTAGACCCTCCCGCGTGTAGCCGTGCGCGACTTAGCCGTGTCCGGGGAAAGGGGGATCCCTGGGGTTGAGCCGATGCAGGGTGTTCGGACCTTTAAGGTCCCCCGGCGGAGGCAACACACCTCTTTGCCCTCGGCTTCACGTAGGACTTCCCCTGGACTGACCCGCCCGGGGGAAATCGGTAGTCGCCTCTTCCCGTCTCTCTCTCCTCAAACCTTCGTCTTTATCTCTCACTTTTTGATCTTTAGTGTGTTCTCTCTTCCATTTACTTCCTTTCTCCCCGGCGGCAAGGGTTAACCTTGTGTGGCTATCCTGCCTTGGGTACGCCATATTTGGCTATAGTGACGGCGTACGGCTGGCGAAGTGCAGGCTTGAACACAAGCTTTGTCGCGTCCCCTCGTTGGGCTCCGTGGTGGGCGGTCGGCGCTGTTGCCGAACATACACATTTGCCTATGGCAGCGCAAGCCTCTGTTGTTTATGATCAGCGTCTGAAGAGATGCTGCACCGAAGTACCATTCCATTTCGCCTTTCGAAGCAATGCTCCATCTTTCCCCAAGTAATATGTAATCCACAGCGAAACCTACATGCCAGTAAGAAAGTTATCTCCATTCCTTGTAGCGAAATGCCTGAAAGATAAAATCTGACCGATATACAAAGCCTCTAAAATGTCTAGCGCGGACCTCCTCCTAGAACTTAATGATAAAGATCAAGCACAGAAGCTGTCTGAACTTACCAGTATTGGCGACGCGACAGTGACAGTTTCAGCTCACAGAACACTTAATACAAGCAGGGGAGTACTGTCTGAAGAAGACTTTATTGGCTTAAGCGATGAGGAACTGCTGGAAGGTTTCCAGGAACAAAGAATACTAATCCGCAGAAACGACCAAGAAATGTTATATGTTATAGAAATGTTATATCATGTTTGGTGTTGACACACCAAACATGTTATACTCACCTTTGGAACAAGCGTAATGCCTACTTCACTCGATGCAGGTTATGTCAAAGTAAATGTGAGACCATATATCCCGAATCCCAGACGATGTTCCAAGTGGCAAAGATTTGGACATGCTTCACATGCATGCCGAGGGCAAACAACTTGTGCAAATGCAGCTCCAACGATCATCAATCTGAGAATTGCACCTCCTCACCACATTGGGTTAACTGCAAAGGAGAGCATCCCGCTTTCTCGCGGTCTTGCCCTTGCTGGAAAAAAGAAAAAGAAGTAATTGCACTAACTGTTAAAGAAAAAAAATCTCGTTCTTCGAAGCCAGAAAGAGACTGCCGTACCTTTCGCTACGCAGTTATGCAGATGTGACGCAGGCGGGGGCAGCGTCATAGAGGCCCCCGGAGTCCTCCGAGCCCACGCACAGTGGTGCCGCAGTGACTCCTCCCGCCCCCGTGCTGGAAGTCGTAAGTACTGCTCCACCCTCTTCGACAGCCCTGCAGACATCAGTCCCGCAGGGCCCTAAAATCAAACGAACCCCAAGGCCCGAGGCACGTGTCTCGGCGCCTAACTCTCGGTCCTCCAGCGCCTCAGAGAGAGCGATGGAGGTCGACACAAAAACCCCGGTGTCATTGACACCGAAGGACAAGCGCTCTCTCGATCGCGGTAAGAGGGAGAAACTCCCAATAACAACTAAAATAAGAAAAAGGTTATCGCTCAATTGTATTAGCCTTTTTAAATTTATGTCACCTATACCTTACCTCTTAATTTTTCCGTAGTGCCATTTCTTATCTTTCCATTTTAAGGTGGCTCTTATTATCCACTGGAACTTTAGAGGGCTTTGCACAACTTAGGTGACATTAAAGACATATTAATAAACTTCTCTCTTGTGGCCCTGTGCTTACAGGAAACAAACCTAGGCGAAAAACTCAAAAACATATTGAAAGGTTTCACTGTTGTACGGCGCGACCGTACTCAAACGAACCGGCTGTCAGGTGCTGTAGCCATTGTCCTGCCAGGAGGTATAGCAGCCAGAGAAGTTCCCATTAACACTCACATAGAAGCCGTTGCTGTCACCGTTTTAGCTCACAAAACCATCACCGTTTGTTCAGTATACATTCCGCCGCGTTAACATTTTACCGTAAGAGAAATAGAGTTAATTTTAAACCAGCTACCCGAACCATTTTGTTAGCCGGTGATTTTAATTCACATAACACGTTATGGGGTAGTAAAATTACTGCCAACAGGGGTCAAACGCTTGAAGATTTTATCCTAATAGATGACATATGCCTTTTAAACACCGGTGCGGCAACTTACTACTCCCCAAGCACAGGAGCTATGAGTCGCTTAGATCTGGCACTGTGTTCTCAAGCTCTGTTTGGCGATTTTCAGTGGAATGTTATCGAGAACTCCTATGGTAGTGACTATATGCCTGCTATCATTAAAAGAACATCTCCTACCATACCACTAAGACCACCCTGTTGGAAACTCCACCTAACAGACTGGCCTCTTTTACTGAAAAGGCCACCCTGGATAACATATCAGATGAGCTAACAATAGACAAAATGAATGAGAAGATTACCGCCTGCATACTCGCTGCAGCAGAACAGATAATCCCCCAATCCTCTGGCTTCTTAAGAAAAAAACCTGAAACCCTGGTGGACGAAGGAATGTACAAAAACAAAACAAACTACAAAACAAAGCGTGGGGTATCTTTCGGCGATGCCCAACCCAAGAAAATCTACTCTCTTTGAAGAAATCAAAAGCGAAAGCCAGGTATACACGCAGACACGCCGAAAGACACTCCTGGAAAAATTATGTCTCGTCTATAAATAGCTCAATAACATGCAAACGAATGTGGGATCAGGTTCGTAAGTTTAGAGGCGACTACGCTTCTTACGCTATCCCCATACTATCACCTCCAGGCACGCAAACAAATATAGAAGAAGAAGCAGACATCTCAGGGCAACATTTCCGTGATATATCAAGCTCAGAGAACTGCTCTGCTGCATTTCAAAAACATAAGCAATTAATAGAAAAACTAAAGCTTCCAACCACAGGAAGTTCAGAAAGAATGTATAATGCCTCTTTAACACTTCCAGAAATCAACAGAGCACTTACTACTGGCAAAAAAACAGCACCCGGTCCGGACAGGGTACATTACGCAATGCTAGCTCACCTATCCCCTAAAGCAGTTGAGACCTTGCTCCATTTCTTCAACATAATCTAGGAAACAGGAAAAATACACAAAGAGTGGAAGAAAGCCATCATAATCCCATTCTTGAAAGCTGTAAAACCTCCCACAACAGCAACCAGTTATAGACCCATAGCACTCACAAGTAGTCTTGCAAAGTCATATGAAGCCGTCATCTACATAAGATTGACATACGACCTTGAAACAGAGAACCTGCTTGATAACCATCAGTGTGGGTACAAGAAAGGTTGCTCTACAACAGATCATCTAGTTAGGCGTGCAAGATACGTGCCGCCTTTCTACACAAACAATATTGTCTCTCGGTTTTTTTTATTTAGAAAAGGCGTGGAGGTTTGGTATTTTACGGGACTTAGCGAATTGAGGGATCCGCCGTAGAATGCTTAAATTCCTTGCTGATTTCATGTCCGATCGAACATTCCTAGTGCGTTTGTGAACGGTGCTGTGCCGCGTATTTATTCAAGAAAACGGTGTAGCGCAGGGATGCGTATTCAGCACAACATTGCTTGTGGTAAAAATGAACTCGCTCAATAACGTAATTCCGTCCTCTGTAATGCATTCACTAAATGTGGATAATCTACAAATTGCATGTCGTGGATCGAATATGGCAACCTGCGAACAGCAAATTCAAATTACGTTGAACAAACTCACACAATGGGCATCTGAAAACGGTTTTCGCTTTTCAACGGAAAAAACTATTAGTATTCTCTTTTCACAAAAAAGAGGCCTACAACCAGATCCCATGCTTAGGCACATTACCGGTAAAACAAGAACACAAGTTTCTGGGTGTTCTATTTGATAAAATGTTAAACTTCCTGGTACACATAAATAGCCTTAAAATTAAAGTGAACAATGCTCTTAACATCCTCAAAGTCCTGTCGCGGAAGCGCTAGGGCTCTGACCGTAAATGCCTGCCACGCATCTACTGCACTTTGGTGCGTAGCATATTAGACTACGGTAGCATCATATATGGCTCAGCCAGACTATCTTACGTCCGACGACTTGACCCAGTTCATAACTTTGGACTACGACTGGCAAGTGGTGCTTACAAAATATGTAAGCTGTAATATGACTGTAATGAACCTTCTTTATAGCAGCGCATAGTGCTACTAACTTTCTCTTATGTACTCAGAATTCTGTCCTCACCACAACACATATGTTTCAGCATAGTCACACAGTGCAACTCACGCTTACACTATAGGAACAAACCAAACATGATTAAGCCATTAATCCTGCGATATGAGGAATATGTTCGGGATTATGACATTCCTCGCGAAGTCCTCCAGGTTGCCAGAAAGCCACAGCGTTTGGCCCCGTGGTACGATTTTGAACCGTTATGTGACTGGACATTGACACATTTAAAGAAGAAGGACACCCCACACGAACACATTATACAAGTATAGCGCGCTTTTCAGGAAAAATACCAAAATTACATAGAATTTTATACCGATGGCTCTAAAACAAAAAAAATACGTGGGTGTGGGGGCCGTAACGCAACATTTGGAAATAAGTATTCGATTACCACAACATGCTAGTGTCTACACAGCCGAAGTATACGCAATATGGACTGTAGGTAAAATGAGCATAGCTGATAAACACGAAAAAACAGTAATATACACTGATTCATTAAGCACACTGAAGGCTCTACACGCGAAGTCCGAATGTGAACTCCTGATAGGGGATATTTTAAACATCGTAACGTTAAACAAATACGGCCGGTCAATTAGGTTTTCCTGCATACCAAGCCATGTCGGTATACCGGGAAATGAAGCAGCGGATAGGTGTGCATCAATGGCAGCGCACAAATACATAACAAACACAGCGCTTCCATATCGCGATAGTATCACGGCGATTAGGAAGGCCTTGACGACCAAATGGCAACAGACATGGGACCATTGCTTAAGCAACAAGCTACATCTTACTAAATCCGTAATTGGTGAGTGGAAGTCGTGCACTCACCAGCAACTGTTCTATGAGGTGATCCTGTGTCGACTTCGGATTTGACACACACATTTAACACACAACTTTCTCCTCCGAAAAGAAAACCCGTGGACTTGCGAAAAATGCAGCCAACTTCTTACAGTAATACATATCCTTATAACATGTCCACAGTTTGAAGCCCAGCGACGGAAGGTTTTACACAACCTATATAATTTAAACATACCTTTACACCCTGCCCTATTATACTGGCAGATGACCCGCTAGTGCCATTTACTAACCTGTTCCACTTTTTAGAGACAACTGGTTATTTACACGAACTATAATGCAAGACAGGTTTGCCTGCTCTAACCTTGCATTTCCATTTGTCTTGTGACTGGCGCAGCATGGTCTTAGTTGCCTTTGTGCCATTAAACCCCAACTAACCAACCGACCCACCTTCTCAAACTCTGCGCGGGTCACAAGGGAAAATCTGCAAAAGTACATGGATGTGCTAATGCTCTGTGCAAAGCCTCCCACCACGTGGCATCCAAGATTGTCACCGGCATGAAACTGAGGCGCGCAGCCTAGTAAACCTCATTAATTGACAATCCTGAGCTTTCAAGACTGGCCAAATCCTTTATCAAAGGCTGCAAAACTATGTTTAACCCAAACTCTCTTATATCCTTGTTGCGACAAAGTATCACCAGGTGCAAGCTTTCCGCATTTTGATCTACAACGCAGTGGCAAATTGCCTAGTACACACCAAGCAACTTGAAATTTCCTTTTGCTGACCCCGATAGATTTGCAATTTCAAGTTCATCTTGGTAACGTGCGATTTGTATCACATTTTCTTGTCTCTGAAAAGTTGGCACAAAATAAAGTCACTGAAACAGTCAGCAAACATAGTCCGAGTTGCAGGCGACTGCTTCTGGGTGAAAAGTGCCACAACAATTGCATAAGGTTTGCTACTGGCACATAGTGGGAAATGGGAGCACTGTTTTGCCTGTTGAGGCCTAAATTAATCTCAGATGGGCTCACATTGCAAAACCATTTTTGTGGTACTCGTACCGTTGATAACATGAAGCCAGTGTTTGCGATGCTGTGCTAAGGTTGTCATTAGCAAGACGAGACTGCACTGCGGCAGACGTCTCTTGTGGAACAATTGTGGCTACCACTTTCAATGATACATCCTGGCTCAACCTATGAAGATTTTTTATGCCTTTTGCTACATATTGCACAGTTATAGCTGGAACATGGTGCCTGCACTGAAGTGTGAGAAGTAGCAAGGCAAAATTCCTTGTGTAATGGTCATTTTCAGAACTACGTGCATAGGGTTCCCCACAAGAATCATCCTTTGAACTTTGATCTGAAAGATAAGTTACTTGATTACCTAAAATCATTTGGTCTTCCAGTTCAGGACTTATGCTTGGTGCCTGCGTGTGCTGTGAATCACTCTTGGCATTGTGGCATCTACACACATTCGTCCGAAATGATGCACCAGAATGCAGCACACTTGTACAACATTCCAACGGACAAGAAAGGCAATTCAAACGGCAAATAAATTGCTCGGCAATGTGCGCAATAAAGTTTGTGCGAGTGGTCTGTAGTCTCCCACATTGCGACACAGTACATTGATAAGTAGTATTGCAGTGTAGCTGGCGCTCGCTGATTTGGTTCCTGTTATTCCTTGAGATCGGTTGCCTGAAGCGCCCATAGGTTTTCAAACCAGTATGACACTCCTTGACGTGGCATAAAGCACCGTCCACCAAGCTACTGTGGAAGGCGAAATTCTCAAAGTAGGACTTCAAGTTTGTAAAAGTTTTTGTACAGAGGCGGCAATTGCTCATCTTGCATCAGTGATGATTGCGCTACAATAGAAAAAGGACATTCTTCTGTAAAGCTATTGCACCCACTAAGTATTCCAGATTTAATAGGCTTGACTAAATTTCTATTTCCTGCACTCGTTTCCATCTTGGTCATATGAAAGCAGGTTGACGAATATATACTATTTGCAATGGATAGTGATTATTATTAGGCTCTGCAGTCAGATTACACACAGGTACACTGCCGACATAAGATAAAAAGGTAATGTTCTTTAATGACAATTTTTTAGATGCCCTTCTGTTAGCATGAAGGTAGTTTGACATTACGATCCAACACACCTGTGAGTGCTTGTGAAATCCACAAGACTCACTATTCACTGCGAAGGGCTGAAATACATGCGCTCACCCACACTTGCCTTACCTGGCAAAGAGATGAACTGTCTCAGTCACTGAAGGACAGGCCACCGTTGTTTCACTTTTCTGAATGCTTCGTAGGGACACACATTTTCTTTGCTTTCGCTTTGGAAGGGGGATTTTTTTCATTAGGTTTTTCTGTCAATACATTTCATCATAAAATTTGTGGTCACACATAAACACCAGTACTGCTAATCATGACTGTCTTTTGTTTGTCGCTTCTTTTCTTTATCATGAAGCTCTACCAACAAGCTCAGGGCAAGCAGGAACCTATTCATAGCTGTATCATGCTAGAAAGAGCGTACACACATTTTTGTGGTTAAGATGACAGAGCAAGTATTATTGAGGTGGCGAAACAGCTCTCGCTCGGCGACCCAATAAAGTCACGGCGTCGGGCACGGTGCCGACGCATCCTCGGTTGCAAGACGACTCGTCGAGAAGGTAAAAGCACGCGGTGTGTTTTCCGAAAAAGCTCGCCGGTTCAAGGCCGTTCGGTGGAATTAACCACTAGTGCTTTACACACAAATGGAGTGCTTCTGGCGCTTCTTCGCCGGCTCCAACTGTATTGAAAAGGTTCACGAAAGAAATATGTCACTTCAGAGGAATTACCCACGTGCTGTATTTTTTAGAATGGCAAATCTATATTGTATGTTTTATAGAACACAAGATCGATAGGTTAGGTATGATTTATTCCAGCGAATGACGGTACTTACGTCTATGGCATTAGTTCATATTTAGATTGTTCTTTGAACTTATTCCTCGCCATGCCTTAGATAATTGAAAGCGTCATTATTTACTATTGCTGGGAGTCGCCAACTCCTGCGATAGTATTAATTCAGGTATTTGACGATCCGCCGCAGGCTGGTGAAAACAAAGTGCGCGGGATGCACTATGCCTACTTCTGTTACCTGTGGGCGAGTCAATGAGAACGAGTGAACCGTCGCAGCGTCGGCAGACGTCGTCTGCTCTGGGAATACTACTAGTAGCCCGTTCCAACTGCAATGCGGCATGTAATTAGCTCAGTATTCCTTAATAGCTGCTGCTAAGATGTCCGCAGCTTCTATGTACTGATGTTGCAAAATAAAATTTCGGAAAATTTACAATATACGAGACGAGATCACGGTTTTTGTGTGTCGCATCCGTAGAAGAACATGTAAATGGAGGTAATATGGCCCGACGCGTCATCTGTCGTGGTGTGGCCAAAACTGTCTTTTCCTCCTCACCTGACCGTGACTTTATAGGGCCACCCGCATGCGATGGCCACCGGCACGCCTAGCAGATTATTCTCTTCGAATACTACTTTCTCAAGGTTAAGACACAAAAACTATGATTTACTATCATGTTAAATATGAGCTGCAACGCACGATCCGTAGCCAGAGCACTACCGTAAAACTAAAAAAAAACGAGCGGGTTCGGTCATTTCATACACATACATTCCGTGCTTTCCATCATCAGCTTCTTCACAGTGAAAACACACTAGCCCACTGAGCTACGTGATGCCCTAAGCCCTTAGTGCAGCATGCTTCGTCATGGTGCATTGCTGGGCTAAGAAATTTAAAGTCATATATTCAAAAAAGATCATACAAGGCACGTACTGACATCTCTCATTATGATCAGCATAAGGAAAACCAAACAGTGCTACAACTCGCCACACAATTATACCCCTGTAATAAGGGGAGACTTGATCCCATTTGTATCTAACGACGTTGTATCCATCAAATGACACTAAATACCGTGTCCTGCTGCATGGCAGAATATTGACACTGACGTCATTGACATGGACAACGTGTCATTTGCAGATTATGGCAATCACAATTTGTCAAAGACTAGGAGGCACAAAAAAGTTTGTGTATGCGCAAAATGTTTTAAAATGCACGTGTCTTGAACAAAAAAATATTTTGTTTAGCATGACACA
The DNA here is from genome assembly GCF_050947875.1 of Dermacentor variabilis. Taxonomy (NCBI): domain Eukaryota; kingdom Metazoa; phylum Arthropoda; class Arachnida; order Ixodida; family Ixodidae; genus Dermacentor; species Dermacentor variabilis. Next base: position 176,789,761 of record NC_134569.1, read on the forward strand.
GCAGCCAAACAGCCATTTAATGTTTTGGCACAGGTCCTGGCGTAGCAATAAGCACTTTTGGCACAGTGTAAAGCATATATATTTGCCACATATAGTGTGTCAATTTAACTGAAGTAGTCAATAAATATGGAAGTTGGCTTTATGTCCACCAATAATACATTTGGACTTGAAATTACCATAATAGAATAATTTATGTTTAATATAATGTGTTCCCTACATGAATATTGCGTTGTAGAGGCGCTTCTACACTTTAGGCTTGCAATAGGCGCTACGCATTTGGCATGCTTTATGCAAGGAAGTACAAAAAAATATGCCGAACTAGAGCACTTCAGAAAGACCACACCCCATGACATGCCCGCCTAAACCAAAGCTAAAGGGAAGATGTCCACAGGTTTCTTCTAATGTACACAAATGTTTTCTCCATAACCGTGCAGGCAACATGGAAAAGCTGATGATATTGCAACCACAATATCTGCTTCCCTAAGCATGCAGGGTTGCAAGGAAGGTCCTTATTCATTCGTAATTATATGTGAGCAGTTGAGTAAATGTACTACAAGATATTTTTTAAAGTCGCACCGCCAATAACAATACTAAATACTGGCGAGCGGACATTATCCGAGAATCCTTTTCGAACAGACATCATCCTTGAATGAGCTCCGTGCAACACTAGTACAAGGAATACTGCTGTGCTGCACGAATGGCACAAGAAACAAAGTACAGCCGCACATTGTAACCAGTGTTCTTGGAATGTAGCACTGGAACATCAGCCAGAAAGGTGTGCAATACAAACAGCACGGAAACAGTGAATTGAGAACCAATCGCTTCGGCTATATCTGTGATCTGTGGTTGTGGCTGCTCCATTAACTTGATGCTTTAGGTACTGGTTACAGTTTTATTATGAAGCCAGCATCAACAGTAGGGAGCTCTTGTTCCTATACTTCTTTAGATACAGGCATGGCACAATTTTACGCTAAAATGACTTTTTTCGAGCAGAATAGCACAGAAGTCCGCTCTTGGCATAATTTAGATCAACTGGCACAGCTATTCCACCAGTGCGTGGTAATTTTCATCTGCACATCCTGTAATACGTTTCTGCGCTCACGCAGATTGCACTTATGACATGGTGCTAAACACAGTCTAAAATTCACTTGGCAATGTTGCTGGGAATGAGAATACTAAAATTTTAGGAACAATTAAATTTATAGTTTTGTTACCCTCATAAAATGAAACAAGAAACAAAACACTGAAAATTGAAAACAGTAATTGCTATAATAATCTGCTTAATTTTATTATTTTGTTTGGTTGCAGCTTCTTCTCAATGAGAAAGGTCATCCGGTACAGAAGCGTATTCGAACTGATTCAGCAAAACGAGTTGTTTCCAAGGTAAATTTTCTCTAAGGGCACATCCCGATGTAGCAACAGACTAGTGACATTAAATGCAGATGTCGTTAGACACACATGACATTCAATCTATTAGTGTGATGTGGGTCACAGTAGCTTAGATGTGAAAGTTTTCTCCGTAAATATAATTGAAGGCTGACTCAAAGTTTGGGCATATGATGGATGTGGGAAGCTGCCATATTCTCGCGGCTAATTTTATCGGCATTCTTAAATAAGCAGTCGTTTCCTTATCAACAAAGAACAGAAGACAGGTAGTGTTGGCCTAGGTAAGAATATGCGTCATGCTTTATATAGATGCACGTGTTATACCAAAGTGCAGCCGTGAGCAAAAATATGTATACTGCAGGAGTGTGTGCCAAGCTGCATTCACGCATCATCTGCTGCTGTGTCATGTTGCTTTTCCTGACAAGGTACACCGATCATTGGCTAAAGATTCAACACAGTGATACTTCCTGTGCTCGATCACATCTGAAATGCTGTTTCGAAGAGTGACTGCAGCAGAGCAGGTTAGCACATGTGATGCATATTGCATTTATTTGATTGTTCTACGTTCTATACTGCTTTCTTTCATATAGAATGTCTTGCTTCTAATTCAGTGTTATATCATTAGAAATAGTTTCAATGCTTGCTGCCGCTCATTCAAATACAGTTGTGCAATCCGTGTCTTTTGTTACACAAATGGACTGTGGCAGATCAATAGCATGATCTATGAAAGCAACGGCAACATGCCGAATTGCATTCAGAGTCATCAACAGGTGAAAACTGGAGGTTGTGACCTCAGCCAATTATGGAACGTTATCGGTTTGCAAGGGGACAACTTTGAATGGCTAGAGCGGCATGCATGCCTTGGTAATTGTTTTTTCGTGCACATGGTACTTTTGCCACAGCGGTCTATGGTGATTCTTATGCGTGCATTCCTTGTTGTCATACTCAATGAACAGCTCCTGTAGCAAAAGCTCTTGGAAAATGAAAGCTGTACAGTGCCCCTATTTTCGTTTCTTAATACACTGAGTGTACTGTTGCTTGGCAGAACACAGCGGTGCCTTGATACTATGTCACCGTTCTTCGTACCACAAAGGTCAGAGAGCGCCAAATTGTGCTATGGTGGCTTGAAGTCACGGTTGGAGCAGCGCTACGGGCAACAGGCAACGCTGAGTGCAATTGACAGTGACGATTGCTGGCAAAAGCGCGACTTAAATGTCTACATTTGAGTGGAGCCACAGCAGCTGTGGTACATTTTAGTTATCAGCTAAAGCCAGATTTATAGCTTCACATATTATGTACAACTGGAACCAACCACTCTGCTGAAATATGTGCACAAACTTTGTGTTCTAGACGGCACACAGTAAACGGCATGGTAGTGACTGACGAGAAGAAAGGGGGTTAACCGAGGGGCCCGATTTTTATTAGTCATATCATAAGAAGCCAACAAACACTGATACCAAGACAACATAGGGGAAATTACTTGTGCTTAATAAATAAAATAAAGAAACGATAAATTAATGGAGATTAAAGTGGATGAAAAAACAACTTGCCGCAGGTGGGAACCGAACCCACAACCTTCGCATTTCGCGTGCGATGCTCTACCAATTGAGCTACCGCGGCGCCGTTTTCCCATCCACTTTCTTGGGTAAGTGGTGTTGGGCCTACGATAAATTTGCTGTAACGTGCAAAACCAAATAATGTCACGCTCTAGATAGACGTTGACAAACTCTGCATTAATAATGCCACATATCTTTAGGATGCAATGTCAGGTACTTTATTTCAATCGATATGATAGCTCCCATGGCCGAAGTTCATAGCGTGTATTCATTTCTGAACAAATGCAGCGCAGGAGCGGCGAAGTGTCGAAATTCTGTTTCCTCTATTGATATACGTAGCATCCTTTCAATACCTGGCAACACTTAGATATCTCAAGCCTCCAGTTGTTTGTCCCCTAACGCTAACGATTACGTCATCTACCGTAATGACCGAGAAAATAAATGCGATAGTGGGGTTCTGATTGCTGCCAAAATGCACACAATTTGCTGTCGATGTTTCCTCCTCACTAGAGATCATATGGATACGTATTACGTTATCATTCCTAAATTCACTTATGTGTGGGTGCCAATATATGCTAGAGGCTTCTTGAAAATTCTGATCGTTTCTTTTCTGACATGTGTGGCATCCTTGCTGATAATTCTGCATTAGTTCCGAGTGCCAATGTTTTCTCAAGAAGTTTTAGCTATCCTAACTCTAAGTTATTTAGCCTGATATCTAGCTCTCACTACTCCAAGAAATTTGTGGACGTCACCCCTGTATTTCTGCTAGTAAAATTAGTCAACGAATCAACCTGATGTCGCACCCACAAATTACTAGTACTCTTTCCAGTTTTCTTTGGTTCAGTGACCACAAACATGCCAACCTAACTCTTTATATGCCAAAAAGTCGGCGCAATATTACTTCCAAACAGGTTTTTAATTAGAGGGAGGCCGACTGCAAGGAAAGTAAATCTGATCGTGAGAGTTTCTATCACAGATTCGTTTCTACTTTTTTCTCCAAATTGTTTATTTCAGTGAGAAATAAAAATTATTTATGGTCAGTGAGAATCTGGAACCACTAATTCCTGCTCATGTGCCCGTAACGTAATCTGCTTTTAACATATAGAAAATGTAGTTCCATGCGTCACTTCGCCTCTTTACAAAATAAGAACGAACGGCTAAACAATTGCGAAGTGATGCATCATGATCGAATCGGAAAGGCTACTAAAAGAGTAGTGCCGTGCTATCTTTGACGCGAACCGCTAGCGTTATCACATATGACTTGCATTACCGCTTGCGTTACCACTACAGGATGACGCTGGAAATCCGACAGCCGAAATAAATGGGCAAATGAATTTAACAAATTCATCACTTTTCTTTTGCACTGCATTGTCATTCTCATATACCTTCTATTGACGAATAAATTGGAGATGCGTGAATATCGTATCAAGTTACTGGTTGAAGGCATCGCATATTTATAAAAAGAAAAGTATTGGAAATTTTTCATGTCGATAATAGCAACACAATGATCCCGAAAATAACTTTAGCTCCATGCAGTTTAATTCTTTGCTACATCTTTCCGCAATTTTTATCTACTGGAACCCTTCCGCTTGATTGCAGATTTGCGAAAGTCATCCCTGTCTTCAAACCTGAAGCTAAAGTTATCATAAGTTACTGCCGCTTCCCGATCCTTAACCAGCATATCATGTAAAATACTTGAACATATCATCGCTACGACACTATGCAACACCTGGAAAATAAGCTTGGTCACCCTGACAGGCGTAATTTGAGGAAAGGCCTATCATGCCAAAGCCAGCTCATAGAAAATACTCATGTCATTTTCTTGCAATATGGACAATAACACTTAGGCTTACTACATATTTGTTGACATTCCAAAACAATTTGCCGTGTACCGCACTCCCGTGTTATTACTAAACTCTCATTAATGGTTCAAATGTGTTCACAATTGCTTCTTTCCGTGAGATGACATTGTCTGGTAACCCAAAATATAATCTGTTAGGCACAATATTACTCCTTATTATATGAATGAGTGCGCATAATCTGATATAACATCAACTATATATTTTCTCCCTGGCAACTGCGAGATATATAGTAGAATACTCACTGATGCTTATCAACTGGCTCTGCAACAAGATCTGAACACTATCTCAAATGGTGTAGGCGGCAAGTGATCGTCAATTTGGAGAAGTGGAAGCTATTGACGCTCACCCCAATTGGGCTATTTCAACATATAGCTACTCTCTTCTAAGCCGTAACGCTGCATACAAATACACATGTTTTCTCATTACATGTAATATTTCCTAGACACTTCAGGGGGCATGCCGCTGCGACGAACGAGGTCATGAAACCGCTCCTTTTTGCGCAGGCTTTCCTGCTATGCACCCTTGCTCCGCTACATTCCGGTTTCGGCCTCATCGATCCCGCCACCGCTGGTCAACCCGATGACGCTGCTACACAGCCTCCTGTGAATGGCGACCGAGCAGCAGAAGACTGGCTGAATCCTCCGCATCCAGCCACCGTCGAGTTCTTCGCCTGGCAACCACGCAGTACTGCCACCTCAGCAGCTTTGCCTTGCCTACAAATACCGCTTCCGTTCTGGGGCCATTCGGGGCATGCCGCTGCGACGAACGAGGTCATGAAACCGCTCCTTTTTGCGCAGGTTAGTTACCTCCCTCTCGCTAGTTGCCTCCGAACCAGTAGTCCATTTTTGGTCGCAGTGTCGTGCCCCTCTGACCTGCTTGATTGTTACCGCAGATTGTTGTGTTTTTCATGTTATTTTTGCCTCAATGTCAATTTGGTATCTCTCTTGCTTGTCATGTCAGGGGATGTGGAACTGAATCCCGGACCTTCTAACGGTGACGAACTTGTATCGCTTGTTTCAATTTCACACACACTGTCCCGCCTGGAGCAGTCCCAAACCACTGTTCTCGCAGAACTTTCGCTAATCCGCGCTGCCCAAACTAACATAGAAGGTCTGGTCGGCCGCCTGTCTTCGCGTGTCGACGCACTGGAAAAAGTTGTCGAGAATAATCAATCGAACGACTCGTCTTCTTGCGCCTTGAAAACAAGTATTGAGAAATTCTCGGCGGAAATCAAAGCTCTTACCAACAAATGTGATGACGCCGAGAATCGCCTTCGCCGGTCAAATTTGATTTTTTTCGGAATAAAGGATAATAAAGGTGAAACCTGGGCAGAGTCCGAGACCCAGATTATTTCCTTTTGCTCAGAGAAACTTGGCATTAACCTAATTCCTGACGACATTGAGCGAGCGCACCGGCTGGGGCGATTCCAGGCGGACAAAAAGCGCCCTATAGTTGTGAAATTCGGGCGTTTCAAAGTTAAATCAAACATTCTATCAGCGGGACCTAAGCTTAAGGATACGTCTTACGCAATTCGTGATGATTATTCAACACGCGTGCAAACAGCCCGAAAAATGCTTTTCAATTACGCCCGAGAAAGGAGCACTAACTTTAAGATTCGATTCGACAAGCTCACCATGAACGGCAGACAATTCATATACAATTCCGAAACGAATTCTGTCCAGGAAGTGCAATTATAGCAACCGTCACCCGCTTACTTGTCGCCGCCACGCCCCCGACCGCAGCCACCCTGCGGGAGATACTTCGCACCGACTTGTCATAATTTGGCGGTTCTTCTAGCCAATATTCGTAGCTATTTGCCGAAGAAAGACTCTGTTGAAGCCTTCCTAAATGATAGCAGTACAGATATAGCAATATTTACTGAGTCCTGGCTAACTTCTGATATCTCGAATGATGAGTTGCTACACGATGTGCAATCTTTCACGGTGTACAGGTGCGACAGAGTGGGGCGGAGGGGTGGCGGTGTGCTTGTTTTCGTGAAGTCGAGTGTGCCCTCTTTCTGTGTCTTACCAATCAGTAATCATGAAATTGTTGCTCTGAAGTTAACACTGCCTTCCAGTACAATCATTTTATTTGCATGCTATCGTGCCCCGGACGCCGACATTTCATTTGTTAACCATTTGTATTCAATTCTACTGGACCTTCAGGCCCGCTATCCCCGCGCGAGGTGCTTGCTTTGTGGCGATTTCAACTTCCCTGACATTAACTGGCTCGACTTATCGGCGCACAGTGGCCAATCGAAAGAGTTTATTAATTTAGTTCTTACCTTTAATCTTACACAAACAGTCGACATGCCAACCCGTCAAAACAATACTCTTGACCTTGTTCTTGCTTCGAACCCTGAATCCATTCAGTCATTATCATGCATTCCCGGTTTCAGCGATCATTGCTCCTTATTATTCAAACTGTCCGTACCCATCCCTACTCGTCAACCATCAGTCAAATATATACGAGACTATAAGAAGGCTGACATTCAGAATATTATCATCGAGCTGGACAAGTTTTTTCATTACTTCCGCATGTCCTCCACTTCCAGAACAGTAAATGAAAATTGGCTGCTCTTCAAACAAAAATTGTTATCACTCGTTGACCGATATGTACCCCTTGTTTGCATTCGAGGCGATGCCAGCAGACCCTGGTTTTCTAATGCCCTCAGAAAACTCTCAAATAAAAAGAAACGACTCTTCCGAGCAGCAAAACATTCGGCTAGCGCTTTGCGTTGGGAAAAGTATTTCTGTTGTCTTCGCGATTACACAAAACTTTTGCGATGCTCAAAAAGAAAATTTTATCATCTGGATTTACAGGACATTATTCGCTCCAATCCAAAAAAATTCTGGAAAATTTTAACTCCCTCCATTACGTCATCACATAATATCTCATTGGTTAGCAATAACGGTTCTGAAGTTCCACCAGACAAACGCAGTGATGTAATGAATTCTTACTTTTACTCAGTTTTTACTAATGAACCGACCTTAAGTATCCTTCCCCTATCTAAGTTTCCGTTTTCACAGATGCCGCCCGTTATCATCACTACACATGGTATCATAAAACTTATTGAAAGGCTAAAAGTTTCAAGCGCCCCTGGACCGGATAATATATCGTCTAAGATACTGAAATGCACCAAGAACATATCAAGCCAGTTTCTGCAAATAATATTCGTGCAATCGATTGCTACCGGCTCACTTCCAGACGACTGGAAGCTGAGCAAAGTAGTACCGGTTTTTAAAGCAGGTAACCGCTCTGATCCTGCTAACTACCGACCGATTTCACTAACATGCATTGCTTGCAAACTACTGGAGCATATAATATATTCACAAGTTGCATCTCACCTTGATTCCAACACCTTCTTTTTTCCAAACCAGCACGGCTTCAGACCTGGTTACTCTTGCGAAACCCAACTTTTCCATTTCACAACCGATCTTCACCTAAATTTAGATTCTTCATTTCAGACGGACGTTATATATCTCGACTTCTCGAAAGCTTTCGATCGTGTACCCCATCAGCGCCTTTTAGCCAAACTTTCATGCTTGTGTCTTGATCCGCTGATATTAACATGGATCCGTTGTTTTCTATCCGGTCGTTGTCAATTCACTGTCATCGATAATGTTCATTCGCCCACAACTGAAGTTCTTTCTGGTGTCCCGCAGGGCTCGGTGCTCGGCCCACTTTTGTTTTTAATCTTCATAAATGATCTTCCTTCCAGCATTTCGTCGAGCATTCGTCTTTTCGCAGATGACTGCGTCTTGTACCGCCGCATAACCACATCCAACGATCAGTTATTGCTTCAAAATGACTTGGACAGAATTGAAGACTGGTGTTCGACATGGCTCATGAAGCTGAATGTATCAAAGTGTAAATACATGCAGGTAACACGCAAGCGCACTAACCTCAGCTACGCATATTCGTTGTACTCAACCGCCCTTTCTCAAGTTGAATCTTACCGTTATCTTGGAATTCACATCACCAGCAAACTCACCTGGTCCGAGCACATCACGAAGATGCAGCTGATGCATCGAAATCACTTGGGTTTATCAGACGGCACCTCAGCTTTTCCCCTCCCTCTATTCGCAGTCTAGCTTACAAAACTTTTGTCCGAACCAAACTAGAATTTGGCTCCCCAATTTGGAATCCACATCAGGCTTACCTAATCGATAGCCTAGAAGCCATTCAAAACCGTGCAGCCCGATATATTTCATCCGATTACGACACTCACTCCAGCGTTACCAATATAAAATTATCGCTTGACATCGAGCATCTGACACTCAGACGACAAATCGCCCGATTGACATTATTTCATAAACTATACTTCTGTTTTCCTTCGCTTCGGGACTCTCTTCTGCTACCACCTCTCCGAACATCACGCCGTCTTTTCAATTCCATGAGCATTCTACGTCTGCACGGCTCCTCTAACGCATTTAACAAGTCATTCCTGCCTCTTGCAATTGAAGAATGGAATTCATTACCAGACCATATTGTAATAGAACGCGATCCATTTAAGTTCCGGCAATTGCTGACGTCCTATTTGAAAACATGATGTGGAAATTATTGTCTTCTTCTGTTTGCCTCTGTTTGCTTTACTGTTGCTATTTTTATATTTGTATATGCTTAAAGGGTTCTTGTACTCTTTTTTTCTGTATATACCCTGCTGATCACTGATTGTGACAATGTTTGACAGTGACCTGCGTTGTTGTGTTCAATGTTCCCCCCCTTATGTAATGCCCCTTCCAGGGGTCTTTAAGGACCAATAAATGATGATGATGATAAAAGATTATTAGCATTGCTTACTACTGGGTACTCAAGACAAGAACTTCATAGGGCTCCTTCGGTAACATGAAACTGGCATAGGCAGCGGTACAAGATAGATTTACAATATTAAGAATATGTATACAAGGTTCGTAGATAGAGAGAGAGAGATGAAAGGGGAAAGGCAGGGAGGTAAACCAGAGAAAAAGATCCGGTTGGCTACCCTACACTGGGGAGAGAGGGGAGGGGGAGGTAAAGTGGTAACAAAGTAGAGATAAGGAAAGGAAGGAGCCTAGACACACAGTCACCATCGGTCACTGGCACCGAATACTGTCATCGCACAGCACAGTGACACTTGCCACACTATCAACATTTGTTCAGGCTACAGCCGCCTGTCCAATCCTGTCGCCCTCAAAAACCGCAACAGTGCCCTCGTCGCCCTCTGCTGCGATGGCTTGTGATGGCGGTATTGTAAAATAAGTTCCTCTGTGAGAGGTCTTTGGTCAAAGCGCGCTATCGCGGTTGCGAGTGATTGTCTCTGTAAATTATATCGAGGACAGTCACAAAGAAGGTGTTGAAAAGTCTCCTCGTTACCACAGTCCTCACACGTGGCGTCGTCGGCCCATCCAATTCGGTAAGCGAAAGACTTGGTGAAAGCCACCCCTAGCCATAGTCGACAAAGCAGGGTAGCTTCGCGACGGCAGAGTCCAGCTGGAATACAAAGGCGTAGAGAGTAGTCAAGATTGTGGAGTCGGTAGTCGTGAAAACTTCCAGCGTTCCACAAGGAGAACGTGATGTCACGGCTGATCATTCGAAGTTTTCGAGCGGCATCTGTCCTTGATAACGGTATCGGCTCCTCTTCGTCCCCTTGAAGAGCCGACCGAGCAGCGTTGTCAGCGTGTTCATTCCCTATGACTCCGCAGTGACTTGGAAGCCACTGAAATGTCACGTGGTGTCCTTTCTCAGTTAAGGTATGAATGAGTTCTCTAATCTCAAATACCAGTTGTTCGTGTGGTCCGCGCCGCAGGGCCGATAGCAAAGATTGCAGTGCAGCCTTCGAGTCACTGAATATTGACCACCTTCGAGGTTGCTCTTGGCTGACGAGACGAAGTGCAGCGCGAAGGGCTGCAAGTTCCGCGGCCATCGGTGTCGTTGGGTGACATGTCTTGAAACTGATGGTGGTGGCTTTCGCTGGGAAGACCACGGCTCCAGAGGAACACTGGAGAGTTGTCGATCCATCAGTATAAATATGTACGTGTCCGGCGTACTTCTCGTGCAAAAGGAGCAGAGTTAGTTGTTTAAGAGCAGGTGATGACAGCTCAGATTTTTTCCTGATTCCTGGTACGGTGAGGCGCACTGCGGGTCGAGCCAAACACCATGGAGGAATCGATGGCTTGGTTGCGGGGGTGAAGCCTGACGGGAGGCAGGTGGAATATTCCGAAATCGTAGTACAAAATGCTGCCTGCGGCCTTTCTGACGGTAGTGTTGCCAGATGGTGGGAACAGGCACGGGCAACGTGCCTAATGTGCACTCTCAACACTTCTACCGCAATGTGTGTTTGTATAGGTTGGTCCCGAGCAATCGCAATAGTCGCTGCTATCGATGTGCATTTTGGCAAACCAAGACAAACCCTGAGAGCCCGAGCTTGAATAGCCTGTAGAGCACGGAGATTTGTCTGGCAGGTGTTGGTCAGTACGGGCAAACTGTATCTCAAGAAGCCCAGAAAAAGAGCCCTGTACAATTCCAACATTGCATGCACTGACATTCCCCAAGTCTTTCCTCCCAGAAACTTGAAAAGTTGGGAGATAGCTGTCAGACGCTTCTTCAAGTAGGTCACGTGGGGGCTCCATGAGAGATCTCTATCAATGATTATGCCAAGAAATTTGTGAGTCTTCTCATAAGAAATTAACTGGCTATTTATTGATATGGCGTAGGGTGTCATTGGTTTGCGAGTGAACGCCATCAGTGCACATTTGTCTGACGAGATTTCAAGACCTTGGTTGCGGAGGTATATAGCTATTAGAGTAGCAGCTTTTTGAAGTCTTGCACGTATCTGAGGACGTGTCACACCTGAGGTCCATATACATATGTCGTCGGCGTACATTGATATCTTGATCGCTGCTGGCAGATGATCAACGAGACCAATGAGTGTGAGGTTGAATAGGGTAGGGCTTAGTACACCGCCTTGAAGAACACCTCGGTACGTGTAGTGTAGTGCGGTTTTACCATCACCGGTACAGACAAAGAAAGATCTCATAAAAAGGTAATGAGAGATCCATTGGAAAACTCGACCACCTAGACCAACCATCTCAAGAGCATCGAGGATAGCCTCGTGAGATACGTTATCGTATGCCCCCTTGACATCCAAGAACAAAGCTGCACATAATCTTTTGCGTGACTTTTGAAGCTGGACGTACGTAGCGAGATCAACAACACTGTCTACTGAAGAGCGATCTCGACGAAAACCAGCCATGCAATTCGGTAACATGTTGTAGTGCTCCAGGTACCACTCCAAGCGGGCAAGGATCATCTTTTCCAGATAGAAAATGACTGTAGCATACCTTGGTAACTAAGGCATGCAAGTTGAAGGTTTTGTGTCCACCCGGTTTCAAAGGGATGCGAATGAATCATCATCGTCAATGATCGTCAAACTAGCTTGCGCAGCAATCGATCTTGCACAACTCGAGTTTCCATCACCCATCTGGTCACCGCGAGAAGCCGATCCAATAAACTCACTGGAATCAGCACAAGACTCCTCAGCAAGTTTTGTCGCCATGGATTGTCATCGCCGCTCTAGTGTAACAAACATGAAGTCCATATTCGCACTTACATCCTTCCAATCACTACGTCATATCTATCACTTCCATCAGTACGTCATAAAATACTTAAAGTTATCATAGAAATGGGAACTGCTGCAAGCGCAGCTGCATCAGACATCACGGTGATTTAAACATAATCCCCTTGAAATTTTCTGCGTTCTCTTCACAAGAAATAGCAGACTCACTCCAGGAACTAGTATTCAACGGCAGGAAAAACAGAAACTTGGGAAAAGAGAACACAAGTTTTGCGCTCCACTGAAAACTGATTTTTATTGTCAACTGAAGGTATCGCAAGGCCAAATGCCTGAAATCAATGAATTGAATTGGGGTGTTCTCCGTGCTAAAACCACGATGCGATTATGAGGTGCGCCGTACTGGAGGACTCCGGATTAATTGTGACCACCTGGGGATCGGTAACGTGCCCCCAATGCACGGCACACTGGAATTTTTGGATCACACCCCCATCGAAATACGGCCGGTGCAGCCGGGGCATGATCCTGCGACCTAGTACGAAAGCAATGAGCGTAGTTGAAAATTTTTTGGCGGCTAATAACACTAGCTGCATATATATATATATATATATATATATATATATATATATATATATATGCGACGAAGGCCGAACCCCGGCCTAATGTAGCGAATACAGCCGCGTGTTTTTCGTGATAGCGTTCGCATAGTGACAGCCACTCGCTTTCACACACACACACACACACACACACACACACACACACACATATATATATATATATATATATATATATATATATATATATATATATATATATATATATATATATATATATATATATAGCCTTCGAGCATTTGGCGCCCCAGAACTTCGATCTCCTTATGACGCATACGGTAGCGGGGCACCCCCCAATTAAATTTGGCGACATGGTGTTCCTTGATGTAGCAAATTGAGATGACTTGTGGTATGAAATTATGAGCTGCACACCCATCGGGTCGCTAAATCCCTAATACACGCTAATGCATAACTGTACATCGATGCCTTTACAATGTTCGGTTTCTCAAAGCTGACGTGGCGGCTTCAAGGTAGGTGCCGCTCTTTCCAGCTAACCCTCCACCACGTAGCACGCATTCCACGTACTTTGCTAGCACTCCCTCTCCGTCACGCTGGGAGACTGCGTTCCATTGTCACGCACATTCTCGTTTACAATGGCAACCCTGTTCAGCGTCTCGGCTCCTTCAAGTCTTTTTTCAACTACCTTCCGTGCATAGCGCTCCCTAGATGGGCCTTTTTCACGATTGAAGGGCGCCCATAGCGGCTCTCGCGGAAATGACATCTGGTGGCTCGGTTGGTTCGGTCCTCCGTCGGTCGACGTCTGTTATTGAGATGTTGATATGATTCCGAATGCTGAATATGTTATTTTAGTGGGCGTTTTTCTTCTGTGTTGTGACTATTTCCTCTGTGTTGTGAACTGTGTTTTAAGTGACAATCAAACTAAAATTCAAGCTCAAGTCTATGCAGGCCGCCTGCTGTACTGGCGAACTATTTAGGTTCTGACTCCTCTTTATCCCTTTTATTATTCAACAATGGTCCTCGGAAATTTGCCAAATAAGTCATGTCGCCAACGTTTGGTCTGGTAGATCCAGCATATTGATATGCAATGGCTTATGTAGTATTTAGTGTTCCTTTGTTCTTCTTATTACTCTCTCAATGTGCACTCTTGCACTTGCAACTCGTTTTGTCATCTCAGCATCATTAGCACTCATTTGACGCTACCCAGGGATGCGAAATGGAGGCATGTAGTGATCAACATGAGGAGGAAGTAGGTCAGTTACCTTAAACCCTTTGTCTAGCATTAGCCCATTAACTGACTCTAACAAGTCTAGCACTGCAGACGCCTCTACAATGGCCCTGTCACTTGCTCCTCCAACATAGAGGGATGACACAAAGC